>NC_045426.1:112890187-114203312 GCF_902635505.1 Sarcophilus harrisii
TTCCTTGAATAAATGGCTATTTTTAAAATTTTAGTAGACATATTCTTTTGCTGAAACTAATGTTCCAGAATCCAATTACCATTCTGTTTTCTGCTTACATTTTAAAATACCAAATTCTGTCTCTTATATGCATTGATGTTTTCATTTCCTCATCTGTTCCAAACCCTCCTCTTTGAATCCTACAGCTTTATATGTGTGTCCTACCTCTCTAATTCATTAGACATCCCACGATGTACCTCACATTCAAAACAGCATAAGTACTCAACACTAAAGTGACTTGTAATCCCCTGCTCTGCAGGAACTGATGCTTACATCTCCCATTAACTCTGTTGGAAGTTATATGCTTAACTCTCCACTCATTCAAAGAATGTATACACAGAGTATAAAAATCCACTTTTATGGGAAAGCATGATCTTTTTTGAACTTTTGATGTTGACTGGTACATAGAATTTATCTTTTGTTGAAATATAATGCATTGCTACCAAAGATCATTTTATTATACTGTTCATATTTTCTTTTGTTCTATACTAGCATGGTTTTTATCCTAAGATATGAATTTTTTTTCTTAACAGGATAGGAAGATTTTTCTGAAATAAATCAATTATCAAGTACATCATTCAAATAGCACCTGCAAGGGAAAAAAAAAACCCTACTATCTTTTCTGACTTGGCAATTACATTCAGGAATCTCGTATGATTATTTTCTTCTATTGTCATGGCTTAGGCATCTTATGATTTAGATTCTTCTTTAAACCTGAAAGAAAAATATAAATTATATATATATGAGTGTGTGTGTGTGTATAATTTATAGTTTTATATTTATATCTATTGATATCTATAGCCATATATTTACTTAAAGGAAGAAGACAGAATACTTTAAAATATAGAACAGATGTAACCTTATGGGATAATCTTTTGATTTTAACGTACATATATGAATCACAACAATCAGCTTGTTAAGTATAAGGTATAAGAACTTTCTATATCAGTTTTTCTTTCCCTTGTGTATCATTCTTGTCCATACTCATGAAAATAAAAGCACACATTCCTCCTTTAAGAGCAGAATTACACATTTAACCAAAAATAACAGTAGTAGATAGAGGGAAAAAAGACAAAGCTTTATGATGGCTATATTCAAGAAACCAAATTATACAAAATAACAATTTTTAAAAATAATTTATAACTTTCAAATAAATTTTACAATAATTTATTTAGCATATTATTGCTAGGAATGTAAAAAAGAAAATAAAAGCATCCCTGCCCTTGAGAAAATTATTTTCTATTCTGGATAAATATATTTATAATTAAGTAAATATACAAAATCACTTTGGAAGAAAGACCCATACTTTCTTCCCAATATAAAGGAAAGTTAATTAACTCAAAATAGGGTTTTTGAAAAATTAAATTTTTGATTTTTTAAAAATTTAATTAATTAATTGATTTTTTTTTCTGAGGCAATTGAGGTTAAGTGACTTGTCCAGACTCACACACCTAGGAAATGTTAAGTGGCTGAGGCCAAATTTGAACTCAGGTCCTCCTGACTTCAGGGCTGGTCCTCTATCCACCGTGCCGTCTCACTGCCCTGACATTATTTATTTTTTTAACACACATTCCTTTATGAATGATTTTAGGAGACAAAAATCAGAGCAAAAAGGGAAAAACCATTGGAAAGATTAAAAAAGCCAAAAAAAAAAAAAAAAAAGAAGTGAACATAGCATGTGTTGATTTACATTTAGTCTCCATAATTCTTTTTCTGGATTCAGATAACATTTTCTGTCCAACATCTTTTGGGATCGTTTTGGATCACTGAACTACTTACTGAGAAGAACCAAGTCTTTCATAGTTGGTCATCACACATGCTTGCTGTTTGTTATTGTGTACTATGTATTCCTGGTTCTTCTTGTTTCACTCAGCATCTAGGCCTTTCTAAAATCTGCTTGTTCATTATTTTTATGGAACAATAATATTCCATTATCTATATAGCACAACTTGTTCAGCCATTCTCCAATAAATGGGCATCTACTCATTTTCCAATTCTTTGCTACCACAAAAATAGCTGCTACAAACATTTTCACACATGTGGGTCCTTTTCTCTTCTTTATGATTTCTTTGAGATACAGACCTAGTAATGGCACTTCTGGGTCAAAGAGTATTCACAGTTTTATGCCCAAAGGGCAGATTGCTCTCCAGAATGATTGGATAACAAAATGTACAAGAAAAGAATCTAGTAGGGACAGTAGAAGTATAGACATGGATGTATTTTGAGGGATAGGCAAAGATAAATGATTTCCTCAAAGTCAGACATCCACTGTATGCCATAGACTGGAATCATGAGACCATTTCTCTATCCAATTTATCATACTAATACTTTAACTCTGAGCTAATACTTAATCTTTCCTTATCTTTGAACAACTCTCTATAGCTTTGTTACAGATAATTTGTCCCTAACAGTGTGTCTTTGTCTCTCTGTCTCTGTCTGTGTGCGTGTGTGTCTGTCTCTCTTTGTCACTATCTCTATGTCTTTCTCCCTGTCTCTATCTGTCTCACTCCTTTCTTTCTTTAGCTCCCTTTGCTGTATCTCTCTCTCTGATTATGACTGTTTCCTTCCTTTCTTTCTGTTTCTCTTTCTCTCTCTCTCTCTCTCTCTCTCTCTCTCTCTCTCTCTCTCTCTGTTTCTACATATATATATTGGTGTATGTGTGCATATATATGCATATATGTATTACATATACTTGTGAAGGTAAATATATAATCTATGCCTTATATAACAAAATTCAGTAAACATTTAAATACCTACTATGAAGCACTACTTATCTTTAAAATACATTTTAAGAAACTCTATTGCCTAATTCCTGATATATCCTCTTAGAACTTAATAATTTCTTTAATAGTTTTTGCTTTTAAAAATTAATCAACTATTTATCTACAAGATAATATGAAATATTTTGATACTTTTTCTATTATTTTTTATTATTATTTTGGATATATTTTCAAACCTTTTACAATTGTTAATAAGAAAGCATCACAAATTTGTAGAGAACATTTCAGGTGTTATAGACCAATGTATCTTCAAACTGAAAAAGAATGGTATCTTAATTAAAATATTTTAATCTTACTCTTAGCTTCCATCTGCTGTGGCAGAAGTAAATCTAACTTGTGTAGGAGGGTGTCAGTTTTAATAAGTGCTTATTCATTGACTAGTTTGGATTAGTTCAATGAAATTCTCCTGAAATTTAATGATTTCATCAGAAGTGAAGAAAAACAGCCAAATCCTAAATCCTATGTTAACTAAATTAATTTATCAGAATTCTGAGATCATAGATTTGATTGAGTATGATTCATTTTACTTAACTTAAAAAAAACAATATAGTGCTATAGAAAGATATCTGGATTTAGAATCAGAGAGCTTGTGTTCAAGTAAGGAACTCATTTCTGCCCTTTGCATTTGTATGACCTTGGATAACTTGGATAACTTCTTGGACCACTATTCTATCAAAAAAAAAAATAATAAAAGAAAGAAAGAAGAATAATTCTGGAGTAAATGAACCTGATATATCTGGACTAAGTATGATATATCTTATAGTATAGCACTATTGGACATTGTTAATATTTCAAAGTACAAGGAGCATGGCTGATTAGAAACTTTTAGAGATATAAATAAAAAAAAAACTGAAGGGAAAATTTTTATGATGTGAAGGAAATTAAGATGGAGAAAAGAATATGGGTAAGGGGGGAGTTAAAGAAAAGTCCTGCAGAAACATTCTCATCATTTTAACAGATTCAGAGCCAGGAAGTTCTGAATTCAAGTCTTGCCTCTGATATATATTGTCTATGTGAACCTAAAGAAAGTCACAATTCCTTAATCTCCTCATGCAATTCTCCAATACTATAAATTGCAGAAAAAAATATCAATCTGATTAGGTAAAGATTCTTCATTATGAACTCCCTACAACAATGAAATCAAATCTCTCTCCTATCTTGATGATGTAAGATATCCACTACGTAATTATATTTGAAATTTTCACAAGATAGAACACTTGCTATGAACATGGAAAAGAAGGTGCTGCAGCCACTGTTGACTGGACAGCTGAAGTATCATGGCCTTCCTGCCAAAATCTCTTTTCACTCCAGTTTAGCCTTCACTCAGATTTCGAATGGGCTTCCTAAGGCAAGTCTGATGATTTCAGCCCCTCTACTCAATCTGCTCCAGTGGCTGCCTGTAGCTCTGCAAATTCCTGATCCAGGTTTGAGCATGTTGGCTTGCGTGGAGTTCAGTAGACTATGACTGTAGTCAGTTGCCATTAATTTATTGAAAGGTTCTGAAGTTTTGTGGTGATTGAACGGTTTGACTCCATTTTTTATCTCAAGCCCGTGATCTGTAGGCTTACATATGGGGCCAAAGATCAGAACTGAGTTCCCTCTCTATTATTGGAATTAGAGCCTCAGAGTTAAGCTTTTGGAAATTGTCCCTTATGCCATATACACATAATTCAGACCTCTCTCACATTTGATCTCTCTTCTCTCCTCTGACCCAGAATTGGATGATAGGCAACAGAACTGCCAGTTAACATCAGTTTCTCTTCCTAGTACAGATTTGAGGGTCCTTTGGGATTTCTTTTTCCCATAGTATTTACAGACCTGCTGTTTAATCTTAGTCCCACTACCAACTTTAAGCACTGCTGCTACTGTCACAGTCCTCACTACTCTTGCTGGTTCTGCTAGGTAGCTCCCATCCCAGTTTCCTCAAAACACAGTCTATCTTCCTGAATTTCTCTATTGTAGGTAAACATGACCTTTCCTTATTTTTCCTGACCAGAATTCACTCTAAAATACTTTCTACATGTCATGGAGGCAATATGTTGGGTTAGGTACACAAAAATACTAAGTCTCATGCTTCCATCTTCACTTTGTCTCTTTCATAGTAATATTTTGATAAGTGCTTATTGATCTTCAGAAGAATGAAGACAGTGTCTTTGGGAATGTTCTGATTTAAGCATGTTATTATTATTTTTTTTTACAAGGAAACAGAATAAATATTTTAACAACTAGGTCTTAGTAAGTCTAATTCTCATGATTATTTTTTTCTTCATCACTTTTTTAAGTCTAGACAACCAACACAAAAATGAATTAAGCTCTGATTTGTAGCATTTGGCAAACCTTAGGTGTAAATGTCCCCCCCCCTGAAAATTTAAGTATATGACTCTTGTTATACTCCAGGAAAGGAATACTTAATTACACCTTTAGTATTTCATTACGTAGTGAATTCTTCATCATGGTACTTCTTCATGCTAAGGTTGGTTGATTCCTTATTAGGGATGGTGTAGGAAAGATTTCAGGTACAGTTTCAACTAAATGATTTCTGAATATCCCTTCCAATCATAAGATTCTCTGATGCCATGGCTATTGTCTCAATTTTGGCAAAGGAAATATGATTTTGGAAATCAATTTAGGAAATCATAGCTTCAAATGTGAATGGATTTTACTGCTTATTGTGTTGTAAATCATTAATTAAAACAAGAATTCCTACTTTGGAATTTTTTACTTCCACATATCTACTATCTTCTGGAAGCATCTTATTTTTCATTCTAAAATTTATTTCTTAAAATTTTTGTATAAATATCTTTACACATATTGGATTTAAAATATATTTTAACATACATAACATATATTGGATTGCTTGTCATCTAGGGAAGGGTGTGGGGGAAGGAGGGGAAAATCTGAAACACAAGGCTATGCAAGGGTCAATATTGAAAAATTATCCGTGCATATGTTTTGAAAATAAAAAGCTTAATTTTTTTATTAATTATCTTTCTATTCATTTAGTTAAAAATGACCCAACCTTTTCAATTTGAAAAGGCACACCTTTCTTTTGGATTATATTTTCCCTTCCTTTCTCCATCCCTTTAAAAATGAAAATGTTGCTTGGAGTTAGAAGCCATTTTTCCAATTAATAATTTGACTATTTAATTGTTAGACTATAATGTGTTATTTTCTTTTATAAAGTAACTACCTTTCCCCAACTACTGAGCCTTATATAACTGAATAGAGCTGAATAGACTGTGAAATTCGTTACAATAACAAAACAGTGCTTACTCTAGGAGAGAAATCCCATCAAATTGATCTGTTTATCTACCGTTCTCTTGTCACAGAAGCAAAATAATAAATTATTAACATAAATAGCAGATAAATTGAACACAATAAACAAATATATCCCTGAAATTGCTGCAACTGTAACTACCAAAGGATTTCATTCTCAATTTTTGGAATATACAAATCTTTTGTTCTATTGGATAGATGTTTCCAAATCATCCTTGAGCCCATCCTACATTAAAATTTGTGTCTACATTTTTTTTCAGTATTCAGTATTTCTTTTCAGTTTTATTTCCAACTCTTCTTGTCAGACTCACTTTACAGCACTACCACTTAATCTTGGTAATAGGATTTAGAATAGAATTTAAAACCAGTCCTTTCACTTTACATGTAAAGAAATGGGACCACTTAAGTTTGGTGATATTTTTCTAAGGGTATTTCTGCCATCATATGAAGTTATTACTTTGGGACTTAGGTAAACAGACTTATTAGTTCAGTTGAGTAAACACATCAATTTAGAGTAAAAAAAAAAACTTTAGACTTTTTAAAAAAAAAAAAAACTTTTATTTCACAGGTAGTTGACATGAATCTTTGAAAGGGAGAATGACTTGTCTATGGTTACACATCTAGTATGTACTAGAACTAGGATTTAAATCTGAATGCTCTGGACCAGTAAAACATTGCCTAGAAAGCATCTCAAATGTGGATGTTGATGATATCAACATGATTTATTGATTAGAAAACAAAGTATACTCCAGATTTTTTTTTGTTATGATGCAACACTATCTAGTCTCTTAGAATCCTGAAGAACGATATGATACACACACACAGCAATATTTTTAGTAATAAATCACTAACCATGAACCTAAGTATTAGGTAGGAAATGATAACAGATGGAAAATTCAGTGACAAATTATCTTGACTAATGTTAAAAAAAAAATCTTAGTATGCCTTCCTTCCTTAAGATGTGATAGTTCTTAAAATGTGCAATATTTGAATGATGTAAAACAATGGGCAGGAGGAACAGGAAAAATCTTTAATCTTCTGTATATTAATCAAGTCCTTGTCTACCCTGTGCTACTGGAGATATAGCCAGGCTGACATTTTCCACGTAAAATGTCTAGTTCTAAAATTACTATTTGATTGTGTGGTGTATCCATCTTCCTGTGACAAAATATAAAAAGCAGAAAATAAATCTATTTATCTTGACAGACAGAGACCAGGATGATGTGTTTAATGAGAACAAGCCAGGTAGAATTAAGTTTGAATGCAGGAGACCTATAATAATAATTTGAAAAATATAGGTCCTTTCTCTTCTACCTTCTCCTTCCACCCTCCTTCCCTATTCCCTCTCCAACACAAACACACTGTGGCTAGTTATAGGCAATAAATTTATTTGTCAATTACTTTCTCTTTAACTCATTGATTTGAGTCCTATATGGCCTGAAAATATTTTAGAAGCTTCAATATCATGGTGTCCTCAAGAGAAACATGTTGTATCAAAAAAAGAGTGAAAGAAAAAAAATAAAAGAAAAAGAAAGAATGTCATCAACAAAACTGTTGGCAACACACATAGTGTTTCCATCATGCTGAGCAATCTACCCTGAACTGTCAATAGAGTCTACCATATGAAAAATTAGATCCCATCTTAGACAGGCTTCACTTCTGCTTTAAAAATAAATTTTACCAAAAAAATTAGTTTCCTCAAACAGCCATTTATACCTTCTATTCTTTTTTTTTGTGAAGGGGCTAAATTGCTTTGAGAAAGGGTTCAGCTTTAGATTTATGATTATCACTCATAAGGCTTCATTATTCATCTAGCTTTCAAAGTATATTCAGAGGGTGACAAAAATAGAGGCAGATGCATCTCTTTTGTAAAAATTGTTTTGCAAATAATTTCCCCCAATGAATTTACCTGTATTGTTTTGTGTATATTACATGGCATGTCTTTGGAGTATCAGATACATTTACTGATAGAAGAAAATTGAGTCTTTATGAATGTTCTTTTGATGACATACTATATATAATGTCACTTCGATGACATAATGTGGCAAGTCACGGTAGTGCCTTTCCATCCAAAAGACACGCTTCAGGTAGATAAAAATGGGACTATTTTTATGAACATGAAATAAAACTCTAAAAAAGAGATGAGGTGTTCTTGCAAGACAGCCCTCCATAAAATACGGTCACATTGTCTACTGAAGAGGGTATTGCAGATTATTTCTTGTACATAAGGGGAGATAATGTGCTTTTGGTCCTCTGCTGGTGAGCATTTTTATCAAAGGCAGAGAGGACATGCTTTTAAGATTTCCAGATGTCAGTAAGCTGAGAATGATAACTAACATATTAAATGTCAGAATTATGATTCAAGGAGATTTTAGAGTTTTAACATTTTTAGAAGCTAAAATGTTTGAGCTAAATAGAAAAAAGGAAATTTAATAGGGACAAATATAAAGTTATATAGTAGGGCTTAAAAAAAACCCAAATTCATGAATATAAATGCAGCAATTTCAAAAAAGATTTGATAATTTTAGAGTACTGAAATCATTTATTTTAGTTATCAAAGGTATTTAGATTTAGAATGGAAAATACCTTGTAATGTGTGTTACAGAAGGAATTCTGGGCTGGATAAATTCACTTTTCTTTCAATTCTGAGGTTCTGGGATTTTTTGCCAGATTAAAAGTATAGAAGAAATGGGCATTGAATGACACTCTTCACCATTCCAATAAAACAGTGTCTGAAAGGAATATAGAAATTTTTGTCTTCTTGCCGATAGAAAGTAATGTGTGCTGTGTTCATGGGATTTTTTTAAAGGGCTAATTCCTTTGATTTAGCTCCAAGGAAAAGATGAATGCTCCCCATTTACAGGGGCAGCAATTTGCAGTAAAGGTTAACCTTGTTAACCTCCTACCAGAATAACATTATGTTATCTGTTAAAGTTTTCCTTTTCATTTAAAATTTACATTTAAAAGAACAAGCAATCATATTTGGCAAAGCTTAATGTTAACGCAGCTAATGATAGACACAATGTCTATTGCTTAAATTTCAAAAATCAAAAGAAAGGGATTGTTTGTGTGTGTATATATACACACACTCATTTATGTACATGTTATATATGTGCACACATGTATGTGTTCATATATGTATACATGTGTGTTTATATATACAGAGAGAGAGGCATATATATGTACAGGGTGGGAAGAAAGGGAAGAAAGAAGGGAAGGAAAGATGGGTTAAGGAGAGAGAGAAGAAGGGAGAACAGACAGGAAGGAGGGAGACAGAACCTATTTAAAAGCTGACAAAATTAGAAGAGAGAATATACAGGTTTCATCGTAAGCATCCTAGTTAATAACAGTGCCATTCAGAATGAAAAGTTAGAAGATTCTTTGTCATTTAAAGGAAAAGGGAATACAAGGAATTGATTGAAAGATGATAGAAGCCATATAAAAACCATACAAATCTGATTAGTATTTATGATTCTAGCTGTGAATTTCAGATAATTTTTTTGTTTTGTTTTGTTTTTAGATTGGAGTTGCAGGTATACACATACACACACACACACACACACACACACACACACACAGATACATACTATCCCTACAGAAAGGATCTTAGAGAATCTAGAAACTTCTATCCTGTTGTCTTCAAATGTCAATAGATTATCATTATTAATTATAAACAATAACATAAATAGCTAGAATTGATTTTTAAAAAAGCTTTAATTGTTGTATATGTTATCTCATTTGGTCCTTATAAGAGTCCTGTGAGGTGAAGGTTACCTATGAGGTGAATGTTATGATTATAATTATTTTATATATTTAAAAGTGGAGGCTGACTCAGGTTAAGTTACTTCTTGAGAATCATATAGATAAGCAAGTCCCTGAGGAAGAATTTGCTCTAAGGGTAGGACTTTCCAATGAAGAATTCTATCCAATATATTACTTAACTTTCTTATGTCCAATTTCATCAAATAGCAGATATTTAGCATCTATTTTTTGGAAGGCATAGACCAGTGGTTCTCAAACTTTTGTTTTCAGTATCTTTATCCTATTAAAAATCATTGAGGATCTCTCCAAAGAGTTTTTGTTTATCTGGATTATATTTATAGACATTTACCATATTGGAAATAAAAAAAAAACTATTTTTGAATTTGTAGACCCTCTAAAAGGGTTTCAGAGATCCCCAGGATTCTCTAGACCATACTTTGAGAACCAATGGCATAGCCAATAAGAATAAAAAGAGAAGACAAAGTCTTGACTTGAATCTTGACTCAGGAAGGTTACACTTAGTTGATGATCAGCTTCTCTACATATCATGGCCTTTTTACAAATGAGTTCTCAATGGAATGTACACATGAGACCATTTTGTAATGTGGTCCTTGGATTACTTATGGGAATGAACATGTGAAGAGAATTCACATTCATTACCTTCCTTTCTATAGAAAAGTAAATGGATTTCCCTTTGAGAATGATGTTGGGAAGATAACTTGGATCTGAATCCTACCTATGACACATTCTGTGAGAGCTTGGAAAAGTCATATCAAATCCCTAAGCCTCAATTTTCTAATTTGTAATCAAATCAAACCAGAAAAATGAAAAGGAAAGCAAAATTCAAGCAAACAACAACAGAAAGAGTTAAAATGCTATGTTGTGAACCATACTCAGTTCCTCAGTCTTCTCTCTGGGTGTAGATGGCTCTCTTCATCACAAGATCATTGGAACTGGCCTGAATCATCTCATTGCTGAAGAGTTGCTCTGTACTTTTGGCTCACTCTCTCAGCAACTATATTCCCTCTGTTTTAAGGAAATCTTGATACCAATTTTCTTCAACCAATGAACCTTAAGATTAATTTTAAAACATAAATAATTACTTCAAAGCTATAATAAGAACATGTGCATTGGTATTTCCTCAAACACTTGGGGTGAGTTCACAGTTTAACTCACTTCCTATATAGTATCAGTCCTACTACATTCCAAGTTCCTTGGTGCACATACTACCAGCCAGCCACCTCAAGCTTCCTTACTGGACTAGCAGTAATATCTGACCTATAATGCTGACTTTAAAGTCACCATGTCTTGTTGCTCATATATCCAATTCAAACAGTCCATAATCTCAACTGCAATTCTCTGGGCCACAGTACATAAGAGAAATGGAAAGATGGTTCTTTTTTCTTTCTTCCAATCCAATTTAATACATGGTACCCATGCTTTGGATAAATAAGACTCTAGTCCCCATGTTCCTTTGGAAAAGAGAAAAAAGAAAGAAAAACATTGTTCCTGCCCTGTAGTTCACTGTTAAAATCCTACTTTAGGTTGTTTCTCTTACTTGGATTAAGAAGACTAAATCACAAGCTTTAGACCTGAAAGGGGCCATATACACAAATTACAAATGAGGAAACTGAGACCCAAAGAGATGAACTAATATGTCTGTCATATTATAGTACAATACTATACTTCAAATCTAGATTCCTTGACTCCAAGATCTTTCCCATAATACCTCACTGCCTGTAGACATAGCCATTTAACCACAAAATTCTCTGATTTAAGAAATACATCAAGGAGGCTTGCTCCTGTGAGACCCAAGGATTTGTGAGTTAATGGTATTATCTCTACTATAAAAGTGCAACTCTCTTGCTCTTAGGCCAATGCTCTCTTAGGACATTTAGGATCATAGGGCTTAGAGTTGGAAGGAATTTTAGAAAATATTAAATCCAACTCCTTCATTTTTAAGATGAAGAAAACTGAGATGTAATACGGACATATACATACATATGTTCACGCACATATTTATATTGTATTCTGATCAAAGACTTTATCAACTCCATATTTTAGATGTGATCTGAAAATTGGCTTTTACATATGAAATGGAACTTTTAGTTTGTAACTGAGACAAGCATATCTGTTTGCATTATAAGAGACATTTTTATACTACAAAAATGGTCTATTGAGTTAAAACCCTTCCTTTTTAAAAAATGTCTGAATACAATCTAGTTGCCAAATATATGCATAAAACATTATATAATAATAGTTTTAAAATATGTAAAAATGGGTCATGTAATATTCCATAATGTATGCATAAATACCAAAACATAATATATACAATAAGTACATATATGCATACAATATAGACAAATGTACTGCTTTGATATATAGTGAGAAGGAATCAATTTCCCCCATTGCCTAAAATATTCCTCACAGAAATTAATTATAGAAAACTGATTATCCTGAGGATGTTATTAAGGGAAACCTAAGTATCAATGAATATATAAAATTGCTTTAACATATTTAATCATCTGGAAAAAAAACAGTGGTGGGGGTGGTAAAAAATGTTGTCTATTGGAAGAAAAATGTAATTTAAGGAAAAAAAATAAAGATACAGAAAGTAATTAGTGGTATTATGAAATATGAACTATACTGCAGGTTTATAAAATATCTGAATTGGGAGCTCAAATTGTTCACAATCTCATGAAATAGGGCCCTAATTGAAAAACAGGTTTGGAGAAATAGAATATTCTTCATCTCCCAGCCTCCCCTACTCAAACTTTTTCATGTTTTTTTGTTTTATTTTGTTTTGTTTTTACTTTTCTTTTGCTTTTGCCTCAGACAAAGTATTTTTTTGGAAGTTAATCCTCTCAATGCCTGCTACTGCTGTCTTTCCATCTTCTCTGGGAGTTCAACTGACTGGCTACTTCATCAGTATCTGATGATTCTGGTTGAATTTCATGTATCCTTACCCAAAATTTTTTTGGAGGTTTTTATTATCATTATTAATCTGGATTTCTCCACTGCTCCCATAAAAGTCTATGTTGACTCAAGTTTTTGTCATTTCCCAATTAAAAATGAGTTCAAAATCAGCCTCAGTTTCTTGGTAGCTGTGGGATACTTGGACAAATCACCTATCTGTTCTCTGTCTCAGTTTTTTGTGTATAACATGAGGACATTAACAGCATTTACCACCTACAATTGTTGTGAGGATCAAATAAAATTACTTTTATAAGTTACCTTATAACTATGGTATTGTTATATGATTACTTATTGCACAGCTACTATAGTTACATAGTTATTAGAGTTACTTTTATTACTATATTAATTTTAACTGTTATCATTATCATTCTTATTCTTATTATTAAATTCCTTGAAGGAAATAACTATTTTTTTTATATTTATAGAGACTTGCCCATAGTTTACATTTCCCTCCATTGACTCAGATCTATGATTTTATCAGTGCAGGGAATTTTTTCTACCAAGACATTTCAGCACCTTATCTACAACTTAAATTCATAAAGAATTGCCTGAAGACACTGTGAATTTAGGTGACTTGCCTAGAGTCACTCAGGTGATATTACTACAGAGGAAGGCTTGCTGACTCTAGATATGGTTCTTAGAAAAACCAGGCTTCAAGATTCACATTTGATGCATGACTTGGGAACATCACTTAACTCCTCAGTGTACTTGGGCACCTCTCAAAGAATATTATTTGCAGAGGAAGTATTAATGTGGATTGTTAAAGAGAATTTCCTTACCAGAAGTTCCCAATACCAATGAAATCACAAGCCTGCAGCCCTTTCATCCTGCTCACTCAATTGCTATTAATCTTTCATTAGGAAAGTACCATTAAGGATCTTCCCCCAAAAAAATCCCTCAAAATAATTAGCTGCTGAATCTTGTCCATAAATATCTGTACAGTATCTCTTGCATTTATCAACTTCTCTCCATTCAAAATTCCTAGGTTTAGATCTCCATTATCTTCAGTTGACTACTGGCCTTCCTATTTCTTAACTGGTCTCTCTACTTATTTCTCCCCTCTTCATCCACCCACTACTAAATTGATGTTCTTAAATCAGAAGTCTAACCACATCAATGTTATGCACTAGAAACTCCATTTGAGTCTTTCTTGCTTTGAAGATAAAAGATCAGTTTTTCTGGTGAGTCAGTTCTACTTTTATAGGTTTAGGGCCCATTATTCTCCTACCCCAATCATCTTTCTAGGAAAATATGTTCACTTACCTCCTCACATGCCATTCTATGTCCTGTGTCTGTGTTTCTACATAGGCTGTTCCCCTTTGACTAGAATACACCTTCTCCTCAATTTCATGTTGTAGAATTTCCAGTCTCCTTCAAACTCAGATCATGTCCCATACTTCTTCTAATCCCTCCCTTTGCTACTGCCCTCTGAAAATACTTAGAATTACTCCAAAGATACTTTTTATATATTTGTATTTGCTTATCTGTGTACATCTTTTCATATTATTTTCTCCAAGAATATATGAACTCCCTGAATCTGTATAGTTTCTATTTTGTCTTCATAGCTTAAAGTCTTAGTGCATAGCCTAAGTGAGTAAGTAATAAATGCTTGTTAAATGAAAGAGTGAATGGATGAATGAATGAAAATAGAAGAGGTTATGATAGAATCCAATCATATTAAAACAAGAACTATGAAAAGAGGCCAATAGGGAATACTATCAAGGCAATCAAGTTCTTCCTAGTTTTCATCCATGAAATATAGAAAGCCAGAAGAATTTGAAACTCAGAATGATTTCCAAAAGGAAGTCAGAGAGTGAATGATCATAAATAAAGATTACAAGAGGAAAAAAACAAAGCAATGTTATTAAAGAGTTCAAAACAGTCTGAAGCAATTTTAGTAAAAATCTCATGGTAAAAAAAAATCATAATAATGTACATTTACATTATCCTTTGTGCTTTGATTGAGAGGAAGAAAAGTATAAACTCACTATTTTGTTTTCAAGTAAAATGAATGTAAACTATGTTTTAATATGTCTTTGAATGGATTATATGCATACACATGTGGATGTGTGCACACATGTCACACAGAGGCTATTACACTTTTGATTTTTCAGACAGTTATTGATCAGAGTGGAACCAAAGAAAAAGCTCCACACAAACTTATTGTTATTTTTCAGTCAATTTGCCTTGTTAAAAAAAAAAAAATTGAATGAGTAATTGTATAATATAATATTCTTTTTTGTCAATAAATCATTTTTCTATCTCAACATGAATCAAGCTTGTACAAATGTAAGCAAACATAAGGTGCCTTATATTTTATCTTTAATTAGTTCATATTTTCATATTATATATTTTCCTCCTCCTATTTCTCTTATTCTATTCTCTCTACCTATTTCAGGGGTGGAAGAAGTAATTATTATGTTAGCTAAAGTTAGACCAAATCTTATTGTCCCATAAACATTTTTAATTAGGAGGAAAGGAATAAAAATATAGAAACATGTAGAGAAAAAAAAAAGAAACTATTTTCCCCTTAATTATGCCATTGACTTCCCCTTTTGGGTTTACTGTTGATATCTCCACAATGGTCTGGATGGAACAACAGGTGTGTATTGCAAATGGATTAGCATGGCTTTAGTAGACAGACACATCTGCCACCCAGTAAGCTGAATTTTAATTTGAAAGATAGCCAGCATCAACCAGATTTGTTTCATAGGATAGCAGGGCAGAGGATGTCTTTGTACAATAAGAATAACTCACAGTTTGTGCTCTCTCCATCTGAGAGACTCAATCAAGTGTCACTTTCCAACTTGTTTTCCCCCCTTAAACTTTAATTTAGTTCAAAATTCTCTGGCATACTCCCCATCACTTGTAGCTGTGGATAGTTGAGTTCTATGGCCATTTTTTTAATTAAGAAAGAAATATGCCAATGTTTAGATTATACAATATTTTTATTCAGAACATAAGTAATAACAAAATTGTTGAAAAATACATAAATTCTTTAGGTTTTAATAAATTGCTTTCTTTATAACAAGCCTATGTTGTAAGTAGGATAATTGTTATTTCATTTTATAGTTGAGAAAAATGAAACTCAAGGAGATTAAATGATTTCTTTAAAAAAAAACACACACACACAGCTAGTAGCAGAGTCATGGTTTTAATGTTATTCTCTCTAACTGGAATATCCTTACTTCTTCTGTGACATGACATACATAGTTCAGTGATACAACCATATATCCATCATAAGCATAAAAACAATAGTATATTTATGTTACTATTGACTTATACTCCCTAACTTTGTTTTCAGATATCATTCTGCATGTATTTCTTGTGTGTTGGAAACAAAAGAAGAATTGAGTGAAGAATGAAATAAGATTTTTTATGTCTATGTATGTCCATCCAGTCATTTTTCTACCAATTACATTTTGTATTACTTTTGAAGTAATGTGAACTTTTCAAGTAAAGTAAACAGAAAGCAAACTTCTTAATTTATTTGATAAGATGAATCAACATGATTGTTGCAGATGCAGATAAATCATGAAATAAGTTGCTGAAAACTCAACTATTATGCATGTCCTTTATTTTTTAATGATACTTTAACTTATCTTTAATGATAGACACTTAAAATTTTAGCTAGTTATTTGTTTTGTTAGTGTAGTTAAATCATTCCACTACTATACTCTTCTCTTACCCAGAGTGACATTCATCCTTACCTTTCTGTGAATCCACTTAACATTAGAATGACACCTTCCTTTGGCCTTTTCAATATCTTGAAAATGTTTTTGTAACACTCAGTCTACCTATATTTCATTCTTGGTTTATTTTTATTCCTTTTTCCATATGTGTTCTTGACAACTTTTCTTAATATCACATCTCAAAGACAAATCATCAGTATATATGCAATTCTCAATTTATATCAGCCATAAACCTTTCCAATGACTTTCAGCTCACCTGAAGCTTTGATTCTTCTGAGATTGCAGTATTCATTGATTTGCAGATAAATAGCATTACCAGGAGGAAGGCTATATGAGAAAAGATAAAACCATGAGAAATTCTCAGAAAAGACATTGCAATGGCATACTCAAGATACATAAAAATTGATAGAAACATATTCATACATGTGAGGAAGTAACAAACTCAAGAAAATGTGTCCAAATAAGATAAGTAAGCTACTTAGTCTAACAAATTCACAATTCTATATTAGGACAGTACTTAGTAGTAGGACCGTTGTTTTCCAAAGGAAAACAATGTCAATAAGTTATTATTTGCTAGTTATTGTACTGAACTACATCACTGAGGGTAAAGAAAAAATATTAATGATCTACATTTCTTACCTCATTCAACTTTTATAATTTAATTTAGCCTTTCAAATCATATATGTTACCTATATATTTTCTTTTAATATATTTTAACATACTGGACTCAGTAATTACTGACAAAATTTGTTAATTAGTACTAATTTATGTGCAAGTCAAATAGTTCCATAATGATCACTTAAATCTTTTATTATAGGCAAAGTATCACTAGCCCAATCTGATAATAATAATAAAAATAAAATGAACACACTTAAGTTTTATTATCACTCTTTAATTTAAAAAAAGCAACATTTATATAGCCCTCTAAGCATGGCAAAAATGTTATGTAATTATAAGTATATATGATTACATATACATATAAAATTATAATACCATAATAAAATTATATAATCATCACAACACCCCTAGGAGGGGGATATTAATTTATGCCAGCTTCACAGATAAAGAGACTGAGGAAGAACAAGGTTAAGTGAGTTGACCAGGATCTCATGACTAGTAATAATCTACATCTGAATTTGTACTTATACCTTGCTTCCTTTAGGTCTAGCATTCTGCCATTGTGTTACTTAAGTTTTACAGTACTGAGGGTAATAGTGTTCTTGGGCTATGTATCCATTGATAGCAGTTGCTTGGCATTTAGTGCTAATATTGAAGGAGATGATGGGCCCTACAAGACTTGTATCCTTCGATGATGTATCGAACACAGATACAGAACTTGTAGTCTGGAGATGGAGAGCACTGTTGATCCCAAGGGCTATGGGCACTAGACTGTCACCACTTGGGCATGATGTGAGGAAATGCTCATGGCACATTTTGTTTTCTTTCTTTCTCAAAAAAGCCTTTCTGCTTCCTTATACTGGCTTCCCTGTTCCACCCAAATTTCCTTTTTTTTTTTTTTTTTTTTTTTTTTACAAGTGTTCTTTCTTATAATACTGTTCTATAAGGAATAATAAGCAAGCTGACTTCAGAAATGCCTGAAAAAATTTACATGATCTGATGCTAAGTGAAATGAGCAGATCCAAGAAAAAATAATCACAAAACTATTTTGGTTTGGCTCTTTTGAACAATAAGGTAATTGAAGGCAAGTTCAAAAGACCTGTGATGAAAAGTAACATCCACAATCAGAGAGTAAATTACGGAGACAATGTGGATCAAAGCATAGTATTTTCATTTTTTGTTGTTATTTGTTTGCTTGGTTTTTTTTCATATTTTATTTTTTCACTTTTGATTTGATTTTTTAAATTGTGCAACATGATAAATATGGAAATTTAGAAGAATTACACATGTTTTACCTATACTGGATTGCTTGCTATTTTGAGAAAGGGGGATCAAGAAAAGAGAAAAATCTGGAACACAAGATTTTGCAAAGGTGAATGCTGAAAACTATCTTTGCATGTATTTGGAAAAATAAAATACTATAATTAAAAAAAATGTTTTTGCTTGTTTGGTGGTGTTTGCAAAATGAATAGTCTGCTGTTCTGTCTTGTATATGGTTGTACTCTTTTTTATATATATTCCCCAACATCTTTTTCTTAATTTTTTCTTTATTCAAATGTCCATATTTTTGATTAATGATTATTCTTAACTTTATAGGTGAATGTTATTTTAAGTTGCAGCATGAATTTCTTTATTTTTTGTTGATGTTCTTCCATTCTCTTATTTTTTAAGACTGCAGAGTAATCCTAGATTATTCATATTAATATTCCTTCATATTTAAAGAGCTTTATCCTAGATGCTTACAAAATTTGGAGTTTTATTGAAATTATGAAATTGAAATATACTTTCTGGCAACATACAGTATAGATCAATTATTACTTTTTGTATCTTCAAATTTTCTAGATAGTTTTTTTTGTATTATTCCCTATAGTATGGTATTTAGATTTTTGATTGCTCATATTTTTCTGCATTGACTATAATCATGTTATCTCCATGCAGTCTCCCTTTAAAGTGACTTCCTTTGACTTGCATACAATTAATGTACACTCTAAAAATTTTTGTCCTTTGATTACCTTATGTCAAATTTCATCTACTTCTACATTGTTTTATTTCCAATACTGTTATTTTGTCTCACATAGCCTGTATTTATTGAAAATATCCCCCCACTTTGCCTTCTAAGTTCTATAGTTTCTTCTTTCTTTTTAGTGGGTATAATTTAATGAAAAGTTCTGATTTCGATTTTCATTTCTAACTAATTTTAAAAGTTTTATTTGCCACAAGAAATTTTAGAATTTCTTGCTAGGGTTCCATGATGTCTGGGAACTGCTATAAATTATCTATTTGATCATGGAATTCTGATTCATTTTCTTGCTGATTATTACTTGTTGACAGTATTCTGGACTTTTTTTCCCTCAATTTTTACTCATTATTACTTTAGTGTTTATGAGTCCATCTGTTGAAATATCTAGTTGCTGATGCTGAGTGAAATGAGCAGGACCAGGAGATCATTATATACTTCAACAACAATACTATATGATGACCAGTTCTGATGGACCTGGCCATCCTCAGCAAGGTGATCAACCAAATCATTTCCAATGGAGCAGTAATGAACTGAACCTGCTATGCCCAGAGAAAGAACTCTGGGAGATGACTAAAAACCATTACATTGAACTCCCAATCCCTATATTTATGCCCACCTGCATTTTTTATTTCCTTCACAAGCTAATTGTACAATATTTCAGAGTCTGATTCTTTTTGTACAGCAAAATAACGTTTTGGTCATGTATATTTATTGTGTATCTAATTTATATTTTAATGTACTTAACATCTACTGGTCATCCTGCCATCTGGGGGAGGGGGTAGGGGGGTAAGAGGTGAAAAATTGGAACAAGAGGTTTGGCAATTGTTAATGCTGTAAAGTTACCCATGCATATATCCTGTAAATAAAAGGCTATTAAATAAAAAAAAAAAAGAAATATCTAGTTGCAAGCTACTTTTATACTCATTATTTCTTTCTAGAGGCTTTGATCTTTTAGCATGTTTCATTTTTTCCTAGTCAATCTGGTTTCCTTCTTCACTCTTTGTTTTCTCTTCCTTCCAATGCTGCAACTTCCAACATTAGTTATCTTCAATTTCTTCACATAGTGCATGTCTCTGTATATCTGTATATTGGGGAAAAAATTGACCAAAATGTTTGCCCATGGTAAACTCTAGACAGAATTGGTTCCAACTTGGTTTCCAGACTCTTTTAAATAGTATCTATTCCCTCTTAAGTTTGGAAAAAAGAGTTTTGAGCTGTCACTAGTCTAGAAACACTTGTTGGGAACCTTTCAGTTGGATCTTGCTCATAAGCTTATGAGAATACTTGTGCTGCCTATGCCATATACTAGGAATGGGACCCAGGAAAAGGATGCTGTAAGGTACTCTTGGAGTTCTAAATATTTTTTTTTCTAATGTTACTTAAGAAAAGTTTATTTTTGTCTTTAATTTTTGAGAAATGTTTCTGTTTTCCAGTCTTATAGACTCAACTTCAATTATTGGCATTCTAGCCCAAAAGCTTTTTTTCCCCAGAAAAGTTTTAAGGAAAACAAATATACCATATCAACAATAAGTCTGCCAATAATCATTTACAGTAAGGGTGCTAACTATTGGAGACGGAGAAAAGCAAAAACATAGTCTCTGCTTTCATAAATCACTTGATCCAATGGAAAAGACAATAGAAAAAAAAACTGTACAAACAAGGTATATCCAAGATAAACTGGAAATATTCAAAAAGAAGAGAAGCAGTATAATTTAGAGGGAACCAGGGAAGTCAATTCTCTCTCATTTTATACATAAATTAAGTATCAAATAGTTGAAATGATTTCTCTAAGGAAACAGTTCTAGTAAAAAATCAAACTAAAACCAAAACTGGAGTGTTTTGGCTTCAAATTATATCTTTTTTTTTCCACTTCAGAGTCATCCTTTGCTCAGTTTTCAGGTGTTGAAGTGCTAAATGAGCAAGCCTTTCAGTACTTTAATGATTTTATCATTTCATTGTTCTTGATATTCCTTACTTTTGACTGATCGATCAATCAACAAAAATTCATTAAGTACTTTCTTTGTTCCAAAAACGGTGCAAGGCACTGACTAAGGATACTAATATGAAGAATGAAATAATTCCTACTACAATGTAAGGAGCTTTTATTCTAATATGTAGGGTGCAATCCCCCCAGGCCTCTGAAGATATAGTACTTTGCTGTAGTAAGTCACTATGCCGACAAAATTCACTATCTTTTGGCACCAAGGGTGATGAACCTTTACAAAAAGCTTTATAGGCTACAGCAGAATAGACATTCTCCACCACTAGGCTAATATTCAAAGACCCTCCAGCCTAATAGGAATTGGGATATCTTGCATTCTACCCACATAGCTTTTGAGAAACTAGAGTAATTCCTAACCCATAACGAGGAATTGAAATAGGAGGTTAGTGGAAGAAATAGATAAATATCCCCATTAAAATAGCTAGCTTCTATTATAATGGAAAAATCTTACTTCTGAATACATTTTAGGTATTTTTAACATGAAAGTCATGACACAATTGTGCTTTCTATTTTAAATTGTGTATTTGCTTGCCTGAGCATCAACATGTAGTTTATACCACAAGTGAAGACTAGATAACTCTTGCATGAGGGGATAGAGGGGTTATAATTTTGCCTGAAAATTTACAACTGTCTGACTATCCATCTCCTCTGTCTTTCTCTATCTCTCTGTCTCTATCTCTGTCTCTTTCTAGCTATCTATTTATCCATATGTCTCAGTTGCAACTTGAAGCTATTCTCAGACAATGAGAAAAGCAAGAAAAGGAGCCTTCACTATTTTATGTAAATATAAGAACATCCCTGAGCTAGATCTTTTGCCAGGTTTCTGTTTATTCAATCAAATGATTCAATGTTCAGTTTGCTCTCTTAAGTGTATGCTTGCTTACAAAATAGTTGTTATTCTTTACTTCCATTTACTGATAAATCAATGTAAGTTAATAAATGTCATGGATAATCACCATAAGAAAAAAAATTAACTGTATGTACTCATGACATACATCGAATTCCCAGGCTTCTTGGTAAATTGATGGTCCCAGTTCTATAATCTAATTTTAAAAACCAGTGTAATGTCTAATAAATATTTGAATGTGAAAAATTGAACATAAGCATGGCATTCTGAATTTATTTTAAGAAGAAGAAAACAAAACAATACAAATATATGGAAACTATTTTCACCCAAATGAAGATAAACCATAAACAAAATTTCAGTCACTAACAGAAAAGCAGGGAGCTACTGAAGAGAGAAATTCTTTGGGAGCAATGTATGAAATTACCAACCAATGCAAAAAGCAAACATTACTAAATGTAATAAATTGGAGAATCTTAGTAGAGCTCTGGGCAAGAAATCATAGAGCAGGTTAAAGTATGTCAGCTTGTAAGCCACAGCTGTCATTTGAGGACAAAGCTAGTATTCTGAATAAGTACAAAAGAATAAAAAAAGCATCAAGTGGGTCAAAAATTCCAAACCTTTAGCAGTTTGAAAAAACAATGTTTACTTGTAATGTTTATCTCTATCCAGAAGATTGCACTAGATATTACAATGTAGCTTTTTTGATCTAGCTTTTTGTCAGAAATGAATGGTCCCATAGAAGGGAACTTTTCAAATAGCTAATTTATTGTTCTATATGTTAACATTTATAATCTTTTCCTAGTGTAATGTCTATAAAATGATGCTGGCTAGTTTATATAATACTCTAAGATTTAGAGATTGCTTTCTTGAAACAAACCCAATACTTAGTACAGTGCCTGATGCATTGTAGATGCTTAATAATAATAATAGTAATAAGACAATGAGGTAACACTGAATAGAGTGCCAAGTCTAAAGTCAGAAAGACTCGTCAAGTCTAAAATCAAATCTGGCCTGAGACACTTATTAATTGTATGACCTTGGGCAAGTCACTTACCCTGTTTGCCTTCATTTCTTATCTATAAAACGAGTTGGAAAAGAAAAGAGCAAACCACTCCTGTATCTTTGCAAAGAAAACATCAAATGGGGTCATTAAAGTTGGATACAATTTAAAACACTAGGATAACAGCAACAACATATGCTAAATAGTTTACTATCTCACATATTCTTCATAACAACCCTGAGATGAAAGTGCTATGATCTTCATTTTATAATAAAAGAAACGGAGGCAAAAAGAGTTTCAGTGATTTGCTCAAGATCACATAACTAGTGTCTGAAAGTGAATTTGAACTCAGATCTTCCTGATTCCACTGCCAGTGTTCAAATCACTCAACTACCAAGCTCCACCATAAATAATAACATACAATACTAATAAATTACTTATCCTAGTTCATTTATATTATACATAATTAAAATACATAATAAATACTAATTGAAGAGCTGAAATCATCATAAGAAGTATCAAAATAATAAAAGGTTAAAAAAAATCAACCCTTAACTCCATTTTACAGATGGAGAAACTGAGACTCAGAGAGATTAAATGACCATGTAGTTAACAAATCTCAAAGCTAGTATTTAAGTCATAGTCTATCTTATTCCAAGTACAGTACTAAAGTCTATTGATCAACACTAGTTGTGGAAGCCCTTTGGCATAGGGGAAATGGCATTCAACTTCAAATCAAAAGTTTTCTGGGTATGAATACTAGGTGTGTGACCATGAAAAATACACCTTACCTCTAAGCATTAGTTACATCATTTATCTAATAGCTCCCTTTTTTTATAGTACAAAATCTCTTACCTTATTTGCTTTTCATAACTACTCCAATGACAGGTTTTTAAGATGAGGAAACATGGTGAGTGAAATAAAATTATTTATCCAGTTTCACAATCTAATAATTGTCTGAGGCAGGTTTCTATTCAAAATCCTTCTAACTTGTGAGTGCAAAGATCTATCATGATACCCTCTTGTTATGTCCCAGATACCTTGGAAGAAGAGTGATGAAGCAGGACTCATGTGGATGGTCAAACATGGAGTCCCTTTATTCCAAATTCTCTGACTTATACCCTAATACCCTTATATAACCAAAGCAACACTACGTATGCATTAACTGTATACTCCACATGTGGAACCACATGAACAACTTGCTATTGTATGTAGATGACTCTTTGCCACTTGGTATTATTCTGCTTTAATGACAACATAGGTTGTCACAGCCCCCTGACTTCTCAGGAATGCAGGAGGCCCTTAGGGGAAATGGGGAGCTGAACCAGATATTGTCAGCAGGATCCCTCTGGGCTGAAGGTCTTATACTTCACCCACAGTTCCTCCCTGTCTGTGGCCCTCTACAGCCTCCTACCTCAATAATGCCTTCACCATCAAATTCACCGAGTTCTTTTAAAAGTCACTCAAAGGAACCGAGTTTTGTTAAATGCTCTGCAAAATTTAATGTGCTATGTTTGTCAGCTGTTTTATTTACTATATTATGTATTTACTTAATTATTTTTTCTTGTTGAATAGGGAATTCTAAATATGACATAAACTTTTCTGGATGGCTGGGGCATCATTATATCCATCATTTGTCATAAAATCCATAGAAGTTCAGAGATAAAAGATTTTGTAAACATCACTTAGTCCAAACTTTTTAAATTTGTAAATATTACTAAGAGTTTAAAAGTTACCTATTTGAGGTTGCTTAAGTAAGAGATAACCATATAAGGATTTGAACTTCACAATTATAAGTCCAGATTCAATATTTTATACCAGGCAGGAATTTATATTGTGTATATATACATATATATGTTTATTTATATGTTTTATTTATATGTTACTGTGTGCATATATTCATGTATGTTGTTGTTCAGTCATCAATTCATGTCTGATATTTGTGAACTTATGAACACTAATACTGTCCTTGAGGTTTTCTTGGGAAAGATACTAGAGTGGTTTGCCATTTTTTCTCCAGGGCATTAAGGCAAACAGAGGTTAAGTAACTAGCCCATTTATGACAGAGAGTGGCTGAGGCTGGAATGGAACTCAGGTCTTTTAGACTCCAGATACAATGCTCTATCTACTAAGCTACCTTCCTCCCTTTACTCATGTATGTATGTTTCTCTGTCTATGTGCATGTATAAACAAACAGAAATATGTACAAATGTGTATATACATGCATACATGACTCCTTTTCTTTCTTCTGTAATCAGAGTATCAACTATCATTCGACTGTCAAGCCTGACTCTATTTTAAACCTCTCCTTATACTAGCTTGTTAGAACTGTTTGTAAATTAAAAGTCAGTAAACTCTGAATAAAAACCTCAGGGTCTACTATATAAAGTTTGGGTATCTCCCTTCTACCCCTATTTCCCAAGTCTCTAGCTGTGTTTTTGAAATAAATGAAGATGCTGGATGCATAGCCTCTTATTAGTGGAAAAGTAACTTACTAGCTATATAGTACAAAATTAGTTAAATCAACTCTCCCCAACTCTCCCCACCTTGTGTCACCCAGAAAGAGGACCCCTAAGTAACTGTGAAGATCGTGTATTTTTAAATCAGCAGGAGTCAGGAATTCAGGTTAGGGGAAAATCGTCAGTCTTTATTCTCAGTGAAGAAGGATCGGAGGTGGAAGAGAATCGGCGATAGCAATGTGTGCAGCTGAGTCAAGAAGCTAGCTCGACCAGCAGCCACACGACCAGCAGCTTGGAGTCTCGAACCCAGCCCAATCTCTCCCAGCTTCTCTTCCTGCCTCTCTCTCTGCCTCCACCCACCAAAATCGTCATTTCCTATACAACACATCAGGACTTGCACGGAGAGTGGGCAGGGACCATTCTTTATCCAATCATGTATATTAATAGAGCCCAATTACTATTTAGCCTCATGTACTTGGGACCTCAGTGCATCAACTCAAACCTCAGCCCATTACATTTCCCGCTTTCTTTTATTTTAGAACACCGGTGGTCATGCCATCCCTGACTCCTCAGGGAGGTCAGAGCCCCCAAGGGGAGGTGATCACAGCCTCCCTAACTTCTCAGGGAAGGAGGTGAAAGCACCGAAAAGGAGGTGATCACAGCCTCCCTGACTTCTCAGAAAAGGCGGTGAAAGCACTAAAAAGGAGATGATCACGCCCTACCTGACATCTCAGGAAGGGAGATGAAAAGCACCAAAGGGAAATGGGGGTTGCTAGCGGGTTTCTGGGCTGAAGGGTCTTATTATGCACAAACCCATCAGCATGGGAGGTATTACACAAGCACATAGCAATAACGCAGAGGCTATTAGGGATGACCCTCCCCTCAGTCAGTGCAGGCTCGATGTGGTGTAACAAACATGAATTGTACACGCAAGTAGCGGAATAGCAAACAATATAAATCAACATGGTGTTGGAAAAGATCACCAGAAGTCCTAGAAGGAGGGTATGTAAACAACAGTCACACATACACCTTCTTCAGCAGCCAAGAGATAGTCCAAAACCAATCTATTGTCCATTGCTTCACATGTCAGGGAATCCAATGATCCCCCTGAGTTTTTGAAGTCCTGCAAAAGTCTTTTTATGTGTTAGGGAATCCAATGATTCCAGCAGATTTTGAAGTGTTGTAACAGTCTTATCATTTCTCAGAGAATCCAATGATTCCTGAGGGTTTTCAAGTCCTATGTCTCAGAGAATCCAATGATTCCTGAGGGTTTTCAAGTCCTATGTCTCAGAGAATCCAATGATTCCTGAGGGTTTTGAAGTCCAACAATCTTTGATGTCCATGAGTCAAACGCCATAACTGCCACGCTCTTTCAATGGTGAGCACAATCAGCAACAGAACCACCCGATATTTCTTGGGTCTTCTCCTTTGTTTCAAGGGTCTGCTCCGTCTCTCTGCGATGGACAAGGCGAATATGGCTCGTTGGCACCCATCTGATTCCTTCTCCACCTGTAGAGATACAAGCAAACCCTCTCCCCAAAGCAGTTAGCCTATCTGGTCCTTTCCATTCACCACTTTCTGGGTCTCTCCACATCACCTGGCGATTATCTAAAGATAGTGGAGCTGCTCGCACTGGACACTGACCTTCCGGTGGGTTATAAAACCTGTCTGCCGGAGCCAGTGCATCTTTGTCAAAAATCAAGAAGTTAATAGTATAAAGAGCTAGATTTAGAAGTTCTCTAGGGTTACCTGTGGCTCCCCCTTTCTTTTGTTTTTGGAGGAGCGTCTTAATATCTCTGTTTCTCCTCTCCACTATTGCCTGTCCTTGAGGATTAAAAGGTATGCCCGTGGTGTGTAAAATCTTATACTGTGCACAAAAGTGTGCAAAATGTTTCGAAGTATAAGCAGGACCATTGTCTGTTTTTATTGCTTGTGGCACACCCATAATGGCAAATGCTTGTATGAGGAATTCAGTGACCACTCGGGCTGTCTCTTTTGCTGCTGGCATTGCAAAAGTGAATCCCGAAAAGGTGTCTACCACAACATGGATGAAAGACAGACGACCAAAAGATTTATAATGGGTCACATCCATTTGCCAGATTTCATTGGGTCTCAAACCACGAGGGTTCTTCCCTGGAGGCAGTGTAGGAGCGTGGAAAGGAAGGCAAGCCGTACAGGCTTTTACTATGCTCCTAGCTTCCTCTCTTGTTATTCCAAATTGTAAACGTAAAGCTCGAGCAGCCTGATGATATTTAGAATGAGATGCCTGAGCTTCTTGGAACAAAGGGGTATTGACCAACATAGTTAGAAGGCTATCTGCCTTTGAATTGCCATCAAATATGGGACCTGGAAGTCCACTATGAGAATGGACATGTAATATATAGATCTTACCTGGATGCTTTCTCACTTGCTCTTGAAGTTTCTTAAAGAGCTGATATATATTAGAGGCTGCAAATTTTATTTGGGCTGTGGCAATTCTTTGTACCACACCTACTGAATAGGCCGAATCAGATATTATATTTATGTCTCCTGGATAATAAGTAAGAGCTAGAATGATCGCGTACAATTCATTCTGCTGAGTGGACTGAAAAGGAGTTCTGACTACTCTCTTTATAGTTAGATCATGAGAGTACACAGCACAAATATTATGTTTGGATGCATCCGTGAAGATAGTTGGTCCTTGAAGAGGAACTTTAGAAACTTTTTCTTCAAGAGTCCATCGCCAATTATGTAATAGTCTAGTTATCTTTAATGGAGACCCATGTAAAAAATTTGGAGCCATGGCTAATAAAATTTGCCACTCTGGGATGGTCTCACAACACACATTAATTTGTGTATTGGTATAAAAGGTGTATATCTTGTCAGGTCTTGTCCCAGATAATTGTACTGCTCGCTTAGTGGCCTTTAATAAAATTCTAGCCACAAGCACTGGGTAGGGTGTAAGGCTTTGTTCTGGTTGTGCCGGGAGGTTCACCCACTCTATCACACTGTGTCCTTGATGAAGGACTGCTGTGGGTGCCTCTTGTGTGGCAAAAACTGATATCTCCAAGGGTTTTTGAGTGACTCTTTCAACCACATTGGATAAAGCCAGTTCAACTTCTCTCAAAGCCTCTTGAGCTTCTTTTGTAAGCTGGCGTGGTGAATTTAAAGCACTGTCTCCCCTTAAAATGTCATATAACGGTTGTAACTGATAGGTAGTCAAGCCTAACACTGGTCGCATCCATTGGATATCTCCTATCAATTTCTGAAAATCATTCAATGTGTTTAGCTTTTCTGTTCTTAAGGAGAGTTTTTGAACTGTAAGCACCTTAGGGTATACTTCATATCCTAAATATTGAAAAGGAGCATGTCTTTGAATTTTTTCTGGTGCTATGTATAATTTGTAATTCCTTAGTGTTTCTATGGTCTTTTGTAGACATGCCTCTAACATTTGTTCCTCAGGTGCACATCCCAAAATGTACCACCTTCCATTTAAATGTTGCATATTCTACAGAATCTATTATAGCATCTAATGAGTTTTAAAGAATCTACAATAGTATTAAGATGAAACTAATTATGAGAGAGAATCAGATAATGATAACATTCTCTGACTTTAGAATGGAATTCAGGAAATAGCTCCAGGAACTGTTGTTAATGATGTCTCCATTGACAAAATGCTGTAAAAATGTCTGGGTTTATTAGCTGTTTACTTAATAGTACTCTTGACCAAGTTTAATAACACCTGCTTTTTATTTCTTATTAGAATTCATATCATTTATCACATGGCAAAATGAAATTGCAGATTTCTTTACTATTAAAATTGCATTGTCGAGAAAAACCTTAGCTAGGGTTTGGTATGTTCAAGAAATCAACTGTTAACAAATATTGATATTAAACCTTTTTAAGATGATTCCATGTACTATTGAAAATCATTGGTCATTTTAGTAGAACAAAGAGGGGTATCTAAGTAAATAGACAGCAAAGCTATTGCGTTGAACAATAATCAGAGAGTCATTTCATTTTACTCTGTCTCTGCTTGTACCTAGCCTCACTGGAACATCCTTCATTAAGGTGTGATATTTGGAAGTGCACAGAACCAAGATGTTTACTGTCAAAAGTGGGTTTTCATCCTACCACCATTATTACTACTATTATCCCTGTAACTATTACTACTCTTGTTATTAATATAACTCCTCTAACATTTATATGTTACTTCAAAATGATTGCTTTGCTATGGTAATGCTATCCATATTGTGGGTAGAGATCATTTATTACAAACACATAAGGTATTTTATAAAATCACAAGCTTTAACATAGACTAATGTAGCAAATACTCTGAAGTTGATATTATAACAAAGCTTTCTGGTATAAATGATAGGAAATATAAGATAAGGTGGGATTGTAAAATGAGGATTCTTTATCACAAACTTGTAAGAGGCTTTAATATAGTACAAACTCTGGAGAGGAAATCCATCCCTGCCATTGTGATAGATTTTAGAAAGTCAAAGAAGTAGGGGCTAGAATGTCAAATCTCTTAGCTCAGTTTATTTGACTTGCTTTAGAAAATCATGGAAGACCTGATGAAATAATGGTGAATTGAATGACAATGATTACTTAAATTTGAATATTTTTAAATGTCCTCTTTAAATTAGAGTAGATATAATACAGTGAAAATAATTTTCTTTGTAAGCGATCAGAGAACCTGTATTCATCTTTTCTCGTGGCTTAAATAGGCCATGAGTAGCAGCCTCTACAAAATATTGTCATAACAATGGTTTTACATGTTTCCAGGTAGAATTAATATTTGAGTCACAGTGAAGGAATAGAATGAGATTACCAAAGGTAAAAATATGCAAGAAACAAAGGAGAGGGGGAAAGGCTTAGGGACATAGAGAGACAGATGAGAGAGATGAATAACGATCATGCAAACAATACTCAAAAGAAACAGTCATATAGGAAAGGGGAGAGACAGAAACAGTAGTGTCACATTAGCTTTCCAGAGAGGGAAGAAGTTAACAGTGAAAATAGGTGCAGAATGGTTGACAATAAGAATGAAAACTGGGGAAAAAAAGCCATCAAATTTTGTAGGTAAATGACTATTAGAAAATAATAACAAAGTTCATCTGGAAGATTCAAAGGTCAAGAATTTCAAGGGAATTAATGAAAAAAATCAAATAAAGGTGGCCTAGTTGTACCAGACCTGAAACTATATTATAAAGCAGCAGTCATCAAAACCATTTGATACTGACTAAGAAATAGAGTAATCAATCAGTGGAATAAGTTCACAAAACACAATAGTCAATGACTATAGTAATTTAATGTTTGATAAACCCAAAGACCCCACGTTCTGGGATAAGAACTCATTATTTGACTATAATTGTTGGTAAAATTAGAAATTACTATGACAGAAGCTAGGCATTGAGCCACACCTAATACTCAAGATGAGGTCAAAATAGTTTCATGATTTAGACATAAAGACTAATACTATAAACATATTAGAATTACAAAGGATAGTCTATCTTTCAGATCTGTGGAGAAAGAAGAAGGTCAAAGAAGAGTCAAAGTACATTATGGAATGTAAAATGAATAATTTTGATTATTTTAAGTTAAAAAGTATTTGTACAAACAAAACCAAAGCAGAAAAGATTAGAAGAGAAGTAACAAACTGGGGAAAAAAATTCATCCAAGAGTTCTGATGAAGGCCTCATTTCTAAAATATATAGAAAATTGACTCAAATTTATAAAAATTCAAGCCATTTTCTAATTGATAAATGGTCAAAAGATATGAACAGATAATTTTCAAATGAAGAAATTAAAAAAAACATTTATATTCATATAAAAATGCTCCAAATCAACACTGATCAGAGAAATGCAAGTTAAAATAAATCTGAGGTACCACTTGCATACCTCTCAGATTGGCTGAGATGACAGGAAACTATAATGATGTATGTTGTAGGAAATATGGGAAAACATGAGACAATAATACATTGTTGGTGAAGTTGTGAACTTATCCAACCATTCTGAGGAGCAATTTGGAACTATGCTCCAAAAGTTATCAAATTGTGCATACTCTTTGATCCAGCAGTGTCTGTACTGGACTTGTATCTCAAAGAGATCATAAAAAGGCAAAAGGACCACATATGCAAAACTGTTTGTAGCAACTCTTTTTGTAGTGGCAAGGTACTGGAAACAGAGTGGATGCTCATTAGTTGGAGAATGGTTGAATAAGTTATCACATATGAATGTTATGGAATAATATTGTCCTACAAGAAATGATCAGCAGGATGATTTCAGAAAGGCCTGGAGAAACTTACATGAACTGATGCTAAGTGAAGTGAGTAGAACCAGGAGAACATATTACATAGCAACAGCAAGAATATACAATGATGAATTCTGATGGACGTGGCTATTTTCAACAAAGAGATGATTCAGGCCAGTTCCAATAGTTTTCTGATGGAAAGAGGCATCTGCACCCAGAGAGAAAACTGTGGGGACAGTGTGTGAATCACAATGTAGTACTTTCACTTTTTTGTTGCTGTTTGCTTGAATTTTGTTTTCTTTCTCCCTTTTTGATCTGATTTTTCTTTTGCAGCATGATAATTGTGGAAATATGTATAGAAGAATTATATGTGTTTACATATATTAGATTACTTACTATCTAGGGGAGGGAGTGGGAGGAAGAGAAGAAGAAAAAAAAATTGGAATAGAAGGTTTTGTAAGGGTAAATGTCAAAAATTATGCATATGTTTTGAAAATAAAAAAGGGAGGAAAAGACCATTAGAAATTTGGAATAAGAACCCAAGGGAGAAAGATGTGATAGAAACATCCTTTGGTAAAATCAAAAACAAAATTTCTACCTTAGAATAGTACTATTTTTCAATTCAACAAATAATTGTTCGGCTTGTTATTAAATGTAAAGTATAAGAGTTTAAAACACAAATAAAAAAGGGGGCCATTAAACCATACATATGAATTCCGGCCTGCACATATTGACTTAGAAAACCATTGTATTTTTATTTATTTTGCTAAATATTTCCCAATTATATGGTAATTTGATTTGAGCAGCACGTGGGAGTGATGTTGCCTGTAGAACTTGTCTTTGACAGCTCTGATACAGTGGATAAAGAGCTAGACTTTGAGTCAGGAACATCTGGTCTCAAATCTTACCTCTGACATAGTTTGCACCTATCCTCCCCCAACAAATTGCTTAAGTTTCCAGTGTCCTCAGCTAACTTTTGAAACTGATATTTATCATTTTAGATTGCATACTCTTCTCTATTTATCTAAAAACTTTCCTCATTGGGAGTTTCCCATACCAGTATAATCATGGTTCCAGTCCAAGAAACAAACAAAAATGCCTCAGAAATTGTATTGGACACTAGGGATACAAAGACAAAAATGAAATGAAATAAATTAGTCTCTGTCTTTAAGGAATTAAAACTCTACTGTGTCTGGGCACAACAATTACATAGCTAAATAAATAAAAATAATAATTTTGAGCAGGAGCCAATTATTAACAACTTAGAAGCAGGACTTGGGGAATCTCTAAAAATTTCACAAAAATGGGCAGGAACTGAGCTAGTCTTGAAGCTAGTCTTTTTTTTTTTTTTTTTTTTTTTTTTTTTTTTTAAGAGAATGAAAAAGAATGCATTCCAGGCTTGGACACGATCTATTAAAATGGATGGAGGTGGGATATGGAGTACCCTCATTTGATAAATAGTACATCAGCCAATTTGGCTGGGATAAAGAAGTCATGAATGAAGTCATTTGAAATGTCTCAGAAAAGTAAAATAGGAGTCACATAATGGAAAGGTATAAATGTCATGTTAGTTAATACTTTATCCTGGAAGAAAAGGTATACAGGAAGGCACTAGAAACTTTTGAATAGGGAAATAGTTTAGTATGAATTGTTTTTAGAAAGATACTTTTGAAAGTTGATGGAAAGAGAAAAAAAGCAAGGATATTAATAATAAGGCTGTTAGACAATTGTTTGAGAAAGGTGAAGAGCTAAATTAGCATGGTAGTTGATAGGTAATAGATGCTGGGGATATTGTGGTTAAGTATTTACAAGGTTTAGTAATGGATTTAATATGGAGAGTAAATGAAAGAGAAAAGTTAAAGAAAATTTCAGGGTTAAAATCATGGGTGACTAAGAGGATGGTGGGCAATACACAGACCAGAAATAATAAAGTTTAAAAGAGTGGAATAGGTGAGAAAGAGAATGAGCTCAGTTTGAGACATGCTGAGTCAAGATGCTGAGATATATGCCAGTAGATAGATCTAGTACACCTTTGGAGATACAAGGCTAAATAACAAAAAGATGACTAGAAATATAGACGTAGGAGTCATCTTCATAGAGAAAAAAATGTATTCCATAAGAGATCACCAAAGGAAAAAAATGTGAAGGGAACAAAGAAGGGCCAAAGGCCTCAAGAAGGAGAGGTAGAAAGAAAGAGTTCAAATCTGGCCCCAGACTTAATGTATGATTTTGGGCAGGTCATTTAACCTCTACTTGCCTGTTTCTTCAAGTGTAAAATAGAGATGATAATAAACCATACCTCTTGCATTGCTGTGAGATGATATTTGTAAAAAGTACTTATCAAAGTACCTATCACATAGTAGATACTATACAAATACATATTTCCTTCTTCCCTTCTGTGTATCCCTAGAGCTAAGCAAAGTACCTAGCATGTGGTGGGTACTAAATAAATGCTTTTTTGATATGATATGCCTTAAAAATTCTAATTGACTAAAATGCTAAATTTCAGTTCGAGATTTTTGAAAATGAATATATATATAATGTGTATGTATACCTATATGTATGTATATAAATATATTTATATCTATGTGTGAATCAGATAGATAGATAGATAGAACACACACTTAAACACACACATTTCACTTTCAAGTTCATGGACTCCTTTAAATCTACCTATGAGCCAAAGGTATGAATAAAAGAATTAGACCCAACAAAGAGAACTAGAGACTAAAACCATAGAATAGGGAAGAAGAGGTATCTTATAATAGAAGACCTCAATTTTCTCACTGAGTCATCTGCTTAGAGTAAAAGAGAAAGAGTTGATTTAAAGTCATAGAATATTTAGAACAGATACCTCAGGAAATTACTTGCTCTGTGAAGTAAGGACATCATTGCTCAATTTTACTGACAAAGGCACTGAGGAACAAATATATGAAGTAACCTGATCAAAATCATATGAGTAGAAAGTGGTAAAGATAATGTATAACCTTGGAATTTTGTCTCCCATTTCAGTGTGAGGTCATTACCCTTTCTACTACAAAACATGCTGCCTCTATAGAGTCATTACAATTTTAAAAGAATTTATAATCTAACACAAAGGAAGTGTTACTATTAAGTAGAAGAGTTCCTTGATATTAGAATGTTCAAATACACTTATTATTCTTACTTGGACTGTGAATAAAATTCTCAATAATATTTACTTTTGTATATGGATATTATAACCTATTCAGTTTTCCAAATCAGAAAATGCATTTTGATTAGCCTATTGTTCAGTAATTTTTTTAAATCTACATTAAAGCTCCTCCTAATTGTCTCTGATATACTCTGGAAATTGTTAAGATATTTATTTATTACTTCTTGATGTACTGGTTAAAGAAATATATTTATTTTTAATTTAATTTATAATTCCTGCATTAAATGATTTAACCACATTTAATTGCAAAAAATTTCTGTCACTAAGATAGAGTTGTATTGTTCTTGTCTCATTCTCATAAACTTAAATCCTTCCTTTAACTATAACCTGTTCTCAGATCCGCTATTGACCTGTCTGTGTGTAGGGCCAGGCTTTCTCTTCAAATGTTGATGTCTCCTAAGTTGGAGAAAAGCTCTCATGGAATCCAATTTTTCTTTTGGTTCACAAAGTATATTTTATGAAACATTTAAATTAAGTTTAAATGGGAATCTTATAATATCTTTGGAACTAAGTTTCATGGTCAAAGAGAGGACTTTAATCATGATTTGGAGGAAGAGAATTCCAAGTGTTATGAAGTATCTCCTCCTTTCCCCTAATTGTACTTTAAGATAGCTCTTTACTTGATCTAGCCACCAATCAGCTTTTCATCTTCCCATAAGATAGAGTACTTTCATTTTCATTTTGAGACATTTTTACACATTCATCAGCTATTCTAAGTGCTGATTTTGGGGACAACTAGGCAGCTCAATAGAGAGCTGCCCTGTTGTCAGGAAGGCAAATCCAGCCTCAACCATTTACTAACTGCATGAACCTGAGCAAGTCATTTAACCTCTTTTTGCCTTAATCTAGAGAGGGAAATGGCAAACCACTCAAATGCATGATATCCTTGCCAAGAAAACTCCATGTACAGTATGGTCTACTATATCATGAAGAGTTAGACATGACCAAATAGCAATGTAGGCATTAGTTTTAAAATCTCTCATACTTTATATCTCAAAAACTTTTTATTAATACATCAAAAATATATTTCTTTATTTTTAAGAATATAAAATAAAATTCTTTTTTGTGTCTTGTTCAAAGTTAATCTGAATACTGTGACATATTTAACATGTATAGGAATGTTTGCCCTCTGGGGGAGGGGGTGGAGGGAGGGAGGAAAAAAGTCGGAACCGAAGTGAGTACAAGGAATAATGTTATAAAGAAATTTTTTTTTTCAAAATAAAAAAAAAGTTAATCTAAAGGAAAATGGACAACTTTGATTACATGGAATTAAAAAGTTTTTGCACAAACAAAACCAACAGAAACAAGATTAAAAGGCTAAGTACAAAGATGAAGGGAAATTTTTACAGTCGGTGTTTCCAATAAAGCTCTTATTTCTAAAAAAAATATGAAGAAATATGTCAAAGTTATAAGAACATAAGTCATTCTTCAATTGATAAATGGTCAAAGGGTATTTTCAGATCAATTTTCAGAGGATGAAATTAAAACCATCTATAATCCTATGAAAAACTGCTCTAAATCACTACTAATTAGAGAAATGCAATTTTAAACAACTCTGAAGTACCACTTCACACCTCTCAGATAGGCTAAAATGATAGGAAAAGATAATGATAAATGTTGGAGGGGATGTGGGAAAACTGGGACGTTAATGAATTGTTGGTAGAGTTGTGGGCTGATCCAACAATTCTGGAGAGCAATTTAGAACTATGCCCAAAAGTTATCAAACTTTGCATACCCTTTGTGCCACTACTGGGTCTGTATCCCAAGGAAATAATATAGAAGGGAAAACGATCCACATATGCAAAAATATTTGTAGTAGTTTTTAGTGGTAGTAAAGAATTGGAAAATGAATAGATGCCCATCAATTGAAGGGTGGCCGAATAAGCTGTGGCAATGGAATATAACTGTTGCATAAAAATGATATACAAGCAGATTTTAGAAAGACCTCAAAAGATTTAAATAAATTGATGCTGAGTGAAACAGTCAAAACCAGAAATGCATTGTACACAATAACAGCAAGAATGTATGATGATCAACTATGAAAGACTTGGTTTTTCTCAGTGGTTTAGTGATCCAAAGCAATTCCTATAGACTTTGGATAAAAAAAAAGGCATTTGAATCCAGAAAAAGAACTATGGAGATTGAATATAAATCAACATATGCTATCACTTCTTTTTTTCTGTTTTTTTTTTTTCTTTCCCCTCTCCCTTGGTTTTTCCCTTTGTTCTTTTTTCTCTCCCAACATAATTGATAAAGCAAGGTACATTAAAAATTAATTAATTGATCAAAGTTAATTCAAAAGAACTCTACAAGAACATTCACTTAAAGGACTTTTTTATTCACTTATTCATTTATTTATGAATATAGGTATCAGCCATATATAAAATGACTCCATATTGGAGACAATAGATATCTCTCCAGTGTTCATGAAGCTTACAGTCTGATGATGTTGGAATCCTAGTGTCAACTCAACTTGAAACAAGTACAGATAAAGCTGATTATGCAGTAATTATTTAAGGAAGTACAAAAAAGAATACTCTGTTCTAAAGGGAAGGTTGTTGCTGCCACCTTAGAGGATCAGGACAAACTTCCTGGAAGAGGTGGTTTGTTTTAAGAGAGGCAGAATGGCATGTAGAAAAAATACTACGAATGAACTCAGAAAACCTGAATTCAAATTCATCCTCAGATAGTTTCTTTTAATAAACTCAAATAAAAAAATATCCCTGGGGCTTAATTTCCTCATCTATTAAAATGTGGATATTGAACTGCATTTTCTTTGAGATTCTTTTCATCTCTAAATAAATGATCTAAGAAAAATTCTATTCTCACTTAATGTGCAAAGGTCTGATTTTCATTTGTATCAAAATCCCCCAAACCCTTATTCTTCAACCAAGGACCCTGCTAGAATTTCTTCATAGAGAAAGTGAATTTTGATCTGTCTTTGGTGAATTACTGGACCATGTTTGGACTTATCCAACTAGCAAAATATAGCAACCATTGTTGTATATTAAGGACAGTACTATCCACACATTTGCGCAATTATAATTGGTGATAGTTCTACTCTAGCTCTTTAAAAAGTTAGATAGCTGAATCAATGACTCAGAGATAATGAGGGAAATGTGATTAGAAGGAGCTGGGCTCCTGACAGCTTCTGCCTCCATTATAAAAAAAAGCAGAAAAATGTCAGAAAAAAAGAGCTTTGGTTTCACTGAAGTTCCACATTGGAGATTAATAAGAGCAATTTAATAAAAGGTAGCTGAATCTTTTTTTTTTTAATATAAAATTCTATGAAAACAAAGTGCCTTTGAATCACCCACCTTTCTGGTGCTCCAAATGCAAGGGCCCAAATGATTCTTTTTAAAAATGGAAGAAAATTAATCTGCTCTTGTCTCCCAAGTAAGGCTAATTTTGTCAATGGGTTTGTAACTTTTGTTTCACCCTATTCTCTTGCTTAAATGGTTTTCACTAGTCATTTCTTTCTTATTAGTTAGTTGACACATCTATCAGTCTTATGGTCTCATCTCCATTGGTGACTCTCTCCATTAAAATGGATCAAAATACCTTCTCATGCTGCTTATACATATCTTTCAATAAATTCTCGATAGCCAATCCATCCAAGATGTTATAGGTTTATACCTCATTCTTTTATTAAGAAAAGAGTATCATCTCCATGTAGTAGTAGGATAGTTCCTTTATTAACTTCTATTTTTATACATACCTAGAATACTCTATTTTATATTAATACAGATTGACCCCAAAATATCAGTGCTATTTTAAGTTACTGAAAAATAATTTAAAATCTGGAATTATTTAAGATTTTAAAATCTTATCCTGTATTAGACATATCTGGATTTGGAATCCCCTGTACAATATTGGAAGTTTAAATCATCTTGTAATGTTTAGCACTCTCAAGAACTGATTCTGTTTGGAAAGTGTTTTATATTCTTATCTTCAGCTGCTGCTGCCTGCATTTATGATTTCCTTGGACAAAATAGTGACCTGAAGGTCTAACAATACCTATGCATTAGTTATATGGCATTGCAGCACAGCTTTCTGATTTAGTTTAGAGAATGGAGGTGAAAGCCACCATTCCTGGGAGAATTATCACGGGTGGGGGAAGAGAGGGAGGGGGGGAAAAGAGAAGGGGTTGCTTATATTGAAGTTCCTGATTCAGTGACTGACTTTTCTTTAACTTCACCAAGATTCAGTCCTGACAAAAAGAAAATAAAGCTTTAACATGAAGAAATTACAACATACAACACAGGCTCTATTATTATTACAATGTAATAATGTAAACACAGTACAATAATGTAGAGTGAATAATGTAAACAGAGTTCAATGAAACAAGATTATTCTCTTTTCTTGGGCTATTTGGTTGGTGGTGGTACCCTTGCTTCTTGGTCACTGTGGGTGGCGGATTTTTACCCTTCTATTTATATTTTCCAGATTCAATTTCATTTTTTTTCTCAAGTGAAATAAAGGGTTTGTTGAATTTCATCAGCTAGTTTAGCAGGTTTTGGCTGAGCGACTACTAACCTGTAAAATGTTGCTTTAAAGAATGAATGCATTATGAGATGCACAAGTGAATGAATGTTTGTGAAACCTCTAGCTAATATATCTCTATCACTCCCACTGCTTAGGAACCAGACTGATAGAATGTGGGAAGATAGTTCAGATTTTGCAAGAGAAAAAATGCTCATAGGCACAGCTCCTATTCATTAAATTTTAGCAGTGTGGATTTTTTTTAAAGAAAAATTTATAGCTAAGTTAGAAGCTACTGAATGAATATGGAGGATAGATAATTTTGCCATCATTATAACTGAACACTAATCACGTGTTATTAAAAATCAGCCTCAGGACAGGAGAGAAGAGAAGAATCTTTCAGAATTGTACCAAATGACTGAGGTGAGGATTTAGGGTTAGGTCAAATAACATAGGCCAGACATTTCAGAGTTGATTCTCATTAGAATGGATGAGTTTGTTGGTGGTTTTGCCATCTTAGCTATTTATCCTCAGAGGAGTTTCTAGCAGGTATGGTTTCAGTAGTGCAAGTTCCCCTACCATATGTTACAAGTCAATACCGAACTGTCACAACCAGAGCTATAAAAAATTGATACTTCTAAGTCACCACAATGAGAACCAAGGTGGCAGGATTGGGTAGAGGTAATATCTACAAGGCAATAACTTAGAAGCTCTTTAAAAGAAGAAACTAAAAAAGAAAAACAAAAAACAAACTGTTTTCTGTACTTATCACCTCCTTGTCAAAGAAAGTCATCAATCATTTAAAAAATATTTTGTTTAATTAAAAATGAAGAGTGAATTGAATTCATATTTAAAAACATGCTTAAATGCAATTTTCCCCAAGTTTTCTCAGATTTCTCCCAGTTGGTATTATTTTGTCACCTATTCAGATATCACAAAACACTTTCCTTTCAATGTGAAAAAATATAACATATAATAAATGCATTAGATTAAGAGGTATTTATTAAGTACCTATTCAGTGCTAAATACTGTGCTAATAATTTGAGATATAAAGACAGAAATATAATAATGAACTTAGATTTCATTGAAAGAAATAATGTCTATACACATGTATATGTGTATGTAAGAAAATATGTTAAAATGAAAAAAAAAGTTTAAAAAATTTAAATAGATATAAATATGTTATTGCCAAGAAGGACTAATAGCTGTGAGAATAGAAATAAGAAAAGGTTTTCATGTGAAAGATAGTACTTAAGCAGAGTTTTGAAAACAAATGTTAGTAAGGACTGTGAATATTCTAAGTACAGAGAACAGTTTGGTTTTTGTTTTTCTTTTTTAGTTTCTTCTTTTAAAGAGTTTCTAAGTTATTGCCTTGTAGATCTTACCTCTACCCAGTCCTGCCACCTTGGTTCTCATTGTGGTGACTTAGAAGTATCAATTTTTTATAGTTCTGGTTGTGGCAGTTTGGTATTGACCTATGTGCTATTTGTCATCATTGATTTTCCCATTTGTCTTAAAATTTCCTTCTTCGGTCAGTGCCCTCCGACACTTCTGGGTGTTAATTACTCCTAGAAACTCTAATTCCACTTCTCTTGAAGTGGCATAGAGCTGCTCTTTAGGCAAATCACTTTGGTGGATATATACACGATAGCTTAGAGAGGGAAGAACTAGAGTCATCAAGATAAAAAAACGATGAAGCCATTATAATATTCCAGGCAAGAGAGAATGGGGTTCAAAACTAGGATGTTGGTCTTTATTTCAGTAAAGAGAGGGGAAATGTATAAAAGATATTATAGAAGGAAACTGTTTACTACTACTACTACGACTACGACTACTACTACTACTGATGCTACCATCACTTCTTACACACATTATAAAACCATATATAGTAACATGAGAGGAATTTTATTAATTCTGTCTGGGTATCAAGGAACACATATGTTTGACTTTACTTAAACCTGGGAATCTGGAGCACCTGATTTTTCCTGTTTCCAAGTCAAAGATTTTGGTCCTGTGTAAAGTAGAGCAGAGGTAGGGAAGTGAAAGTGGGAATAGAATAGGAGCCTAAGACTTCACTCGAATAGAGCTGAGGAAAAGGTGGAACCAATATGAGAAATGAAGATGGGTTGAGGATCAAAGACAGAATAGAACAGGAATAGAGGGAGATATGGATTGAGGATAAGGGAGGAAACTAGCAAGACGATGAAGGAGATGTAGAGGGAGATATGGACTCTGTAGGACTAGTAAAAACCAGCACCAAGTTGGAATCTCCTATCCTGACCTCTTTGTTGTTATCGGAACTTTTACTCCAGTAATGTCACTTTAATTTAAAGTAAGTAATGTCACTTTATTTAAGCCATATGAGAAATAGGAATCAAGCCAATATCTAGGTTGAAGATGGATTATTGGTCCTATGCTTTCATGGATGCCATGACATGATTTCTGGAGAATTATTCTCTTTTCTTTTAAATCCCGCAGATTCACTGCCTATAGACAGAAACATAGATGGGATATATCTGTCCTTCTTCCCTAAACTTACTTTCTTCCTTATCATCTGACTTCTCAGGTGCTGCTGTCAGTGGGGGAACAGTGAGAAATCAGGACATACACAGGAAGTCCTAGATAACCCAAGATAGGGTTTATAGTATTTTGTATATCACTGAAAGGGAAGAGAAGACTGTGACAGAAACCATCCATCATAAAAGGAATGAAAGAAATATTAGTGCCAAGCTTGTCTGGATCAATTATTATAACAAAAAATTAAAATTTGGGGACTGTCTCTCCCCTCACTCCTTCCCCCCCCCATATTCATCTCTCTCTTTCTTTCTCTCTCTCTCTCTCTCTCTCGCTGTCACTCTTGTTCTCTCTCTCTCTCATACACACACATCTATCTATCTATATATAAATAAGTTTATATGTATATATATGCATACATATATATTAGATATATAAGTGTGTATGTATATATTTATATGTATTACATATATGTGTATGTGCATGTATCATCCTCAATTAAACAAATATTAGTGGGACCCTTGTTGAGTTCAGAACACTGAATTGAGTTTAGTTACAATTTGGTTCTAAGTATATATACATGAAAATATAAATAAATATTGTTTTGGCCCTTATTAGGCTCAGAGCATTGAATTAAGTAGTAAGGATGATGGTGATAGAAGGTTTAATTGATTATTTAAACTTTTTTCTTTTGTAATTCCCTTTTAAGGAGAATATCATGAAAACACACATTAATATAATGACAAATAATACATGTGTATCAAAGAAATCTATATATTAAGCACTATTTTCCATAATGTGATGTCTTGGTTTGGGAGAGACATTTTAGAGTTCTATGACATAATCCACCAGAGTTTATTCCAAGATATAATAGAAGAATCAACAATGTAGTTTTCTGGAATGAACCCTGACAGACTTTGTAGTCAGAGGTCACAATTTAAATTGTCACTCTGCTATCTCTACACTGATACTTGCTTGTAATTCAACCTCTATAATCCTCAGTTTACACATCTGTTATCTAAGGCAATTGAATTAGATGATCTTTTAAAGTTTTCCTTCTATTCCTTCTATAAATCCTATTAATTCTAAATCTGTGGTTGTTTTTGAACCACATTATTTGATAAAATACATATATAAACACCTTCTTCTGTGAGCCATTCCACCTGAAAAAATTCTACAGTTTTACAGTATTTATTTTACATAGTATGGAATTTCAGTTAATTGTTGCCATGGTATTATTGAGCATCTGACACTCCCTATTCTGAAAATGAAAATTCAGCAAAATTCTGGAGTACTGTAAACTGTCCCATTAGGTTATTTTGTATTTGCAAAAGCATTCTGGTATGAGTTTGGGGTTAATTATTGCTGCAGTCATATTGGATTTTTTGAAACTAATGCTCTTCCAATAGACAAACCTTAGTTTGTTTGGAATGGAGGTAATTTATTGTGCCAAATGAATTATTATTGGAATTAATGAAGACAAACTACTATGAACTTTGATTATCACAAAAGGCATTTGACTTTTCTACCATATATATATTTTTTAAATTTGACTAGTAATTTTTGAGGATGAAATTTTAATGTAGTTAAGTGGCTTTTAAATTTATTTTTTGCTATTTACAAATAATGTTGTTCAGTCATTTTTTTTCAGTTATGTCTGCTTCTTTGTGAGCCCATTTGGAATTTTTGTGGCAAAGATACTTGTAATGTTCTGGTTAGCTTTCTGGAGGTCTCTGTACCAGCCTTCATTTCAGCTGAGTAATTACCACGAGGACAACCAGAGATAAAATCCAAAAGTTTTTGTTGTCTACTTCATGGTCTATCTCTTGACTGGGGCTTGGCTAGCTCTCTGGAGACCCTTCAGATGGGCTTTTGTCTCAGTGGGGGAAGCAGGAGGACAGGCCAGCCACTACGAAGCTGATAAAGATGGAATGAGCTTGAGCTCCAGCTTCCAGTCTTCTGTCTTCTCCAAGTATGTCTCTCAGTCTGTCTCTAAGTCTGACTATGACCTCTTAAATACTCTATTACAATTAAATCCATTCATCATACTGAGTATAAGCTAATCATTATATCACTAGGGAACCATTATTTGTTGTAAGATTAATTCAATCATACTAAAGTAGAGAACCATTATAAACTAGTTAACCATTGTCTTATCAATTCCACTGAGTTAATAATACCTTATAAGAATCCTTGTTTCAAGTACACTTCTCCAGACTCCTGGCCCATTACAGATACTAGAGTGGTTAGCTATGTCCTTTTCCAGCTCATTTTACAGATAAGGAAATTGAGGTAAATGGGTTCAGTGGCTTGCCCCGAGTTTCAGGGCCACTAAGTAATTGAGGCCAAAGTTGAACTCATGAAAATACTGAATCTAGGCCAGGCGATCCATATACTATGACATCTAGCTGGCCCTCAGAGTCAGGAAGATCAGGTTTCAAATCCAATGTTAGATATACTGTATGGCTAAGTAAAATCACTTAAATTCTGTATGGCTCATTTCCCTTTTATAAAATGAAGTGATTAATGAATCATATTTCCAAGCTCTTGCCAAAGAGGAATTAGAATAAAAATGCTGTGTGACTTACCTTTTTATACCACAGCCAATGTGTAGCTTTGTTTTGATTGATTGTACTAGCATATTACAAGGAATCACATTTATTTGGAATGGGAGGAAAATTATGCGGGAAATTGTGTTTTGATATTTATATCCAAAGGGGGAAGAAAATGGCATGATAATGATTCATTTTTAAATGTGCAGAAGAGAGCACAAGGAATTTCAGAAAGGAACACAGACAATAATGGCAGTGTTTTAATTATTGTCTTAATTTGAAATTACTTTTAAGAAACAGCTTGTATGAGGCAGTGCCATAGTTTCACATATAGTCCTTTTTTCTGTTGCCCTTTTAATGGGGAATGTTCATTTATTCCCCTTTTTTTATTAATTTAAATTTAGAAAAATGAAAGATTTCGTCAACTTTTAAATCTAGGACCCTATAATCCCATATTCTCTATAACTTTCCCTTGCATTCATCTTTTGTAATATTACAAAACTAATAGGTCTTACACAGTTCTTATCACATTCACTCCTCTGTTGGAAAACATGGATGGCTCCCAATTTGCTACCATAAATCCATATCTAGTTCTCCAAATCCTTTATAGTATCTCTCCATAATACTTCTACATCTAATTCTCCAGTGTTCACTAATATAGCCACAAAAGTTATTGTCATAGCAATTTGCTGGTTATGCTACAAATATATTATGCTCATGTCCATTTCTTTATTATTCTCTAAAATGTCCCTTTTCTTGAATTCCTTCCCTTCTCTATTCTGCCTACCTGTTCCCTTCTACTCAATCAACAAACATTTATTAAGAATGTACTATGTTCCAGAGATGTAAATACAAAAAATCAAGAAGTCTCTGTTTTAAAGGAGCTCACATTACAATAGAGACAAATAGATATATACTTTAAAAAGCAATTAAATACAAGGCTTGGAAGGGCATTAAGATTGGAGCAATAAAGAAAAGATTCATCTACAAAGTGATGCTGAAGCTGTTATTTTGAATAACAGAAACTCTGAGGCATGTATGAGGAAGGAATCTATTCCAGCTATAGGATATAGGTCATGCTAAAACACAGAATTGAAAAATGATATCTAGTACACAATTCTAATCACAGCTCAAGCTTCATCTATTCCCTGAAATCTTATCTGATCTTCCAAACTATAATTAATGAGGAGGACTTTCTCTGAACTTGAATAGGATTTACATCCAGTACTTGGTTCACACATATTATCACTCTCAACTATTTACTTATATGTGAGTACACACACACATACAAACACACATACACACACACATGCAATGTTTGAAAATTTTGGAATTTCCTCACACTGGATATATTTAAACAGTGGCATGTATTAGGTGCTTAATAAATGCTTAATGACTGGTTGAATACCTGTAAATTATATTGCAAATATTATGGATATTGTGATGTTATATTCACTTTTGTGTATATTAATTATTTTCTTTACTAGATCTTAAACTTCTTAAGGGCAGAAATACTTTGTTCTCCTCACAGTGTCTAACAAAGTGCTATATTAGGTGCCAAATTCATTGCTTGGTATGTATCTAAAAAACCTGCTAGATATCTGAATGACACTACCCATGAGGCTCTGGAACAATTAGTATGTTAAAATCTTTTAAAAATACTTAACAGACATGTCTGCCTAGATTGTTATAGTTTCTTATTTTTCACTGTATGATCTGAAAGAACTGGAAATCAATCATCACCTGTGCTTTTTTGCTACTATTGAATCAATGAGCTCAAAGTCACAATGATATATGAGATGACTATGATAGGATGTAGAAAACAAAGATTATGTGTATTAAATACAATCTTTAACCTCAGTCAAAAAAGTTTACTTTTTGGTAAGCTGACCTAAGGAAAATAATATTTATCTTTTGCTCCCTACAAAAACTATTAAAAACTCTATATGTGTGTGTGTATGTATATACAGATATATACATATCTTTGTATTTTTGTTAAATAAATATATGCATGCATTATAAGTGAACATGTTAATATATGTTTGTCTATGGTGATAGTCTTTTTAGTATAAAAAGTTGCAAAGAGGAAAATATCTAATTTGTCTGTAGTAAATTCTCTCTTGCTTATGTTATACGGGGTATCCCAGAAGTCTTAATATAGTTTTAAATTTCAATAAATTGTGGAACACTCTGTATATTGAAGATTCCTTCCTTCAATAGAATTTCTTCCCATTTGAAATGATGTATAATAAAGATTACCATTTTCAATATACTTTGTTTCCATGATGTAATTTTAATCAGCTATCCTTCTTCTCTACCTCCAAAAAACAAACAAACAAGAAAAGTATGTGTAGTGTTGTCATTATGTTTGCCTGAGTATAAGGAATGACTTCAAGTTCTCTGTTAAGAACAGAAATTATTCGTAGAATTACCAAATGAAATCTTAATTTTTTCACCTTTTCTATTGAGGGAAGAGAATAGAAATGGGAAAGAAAAAAATGTTACAAAAGATCTAGGAGATGAAAAATTATTTTGGAAATGTCTTATTGTAACTAATTAAAAGCTTACAATTGGAAGGTTTATAATAATACTATATTCTGCTGAGGATTTAATTTTTAATATCTGGTAATAAAAACATAAAAAGCCATCATCCTCAGCAGGTAAAATATTCAATAAAATCCTCTTGAGATTTTAGTGACTATAATTTTTTCCCCACAAGATGAGTTAAATTCTTAGGTTTCATCTATATTAATAGCTTTTCCCTCATTTTTTCCAAAAGTGTTTTCTCTGAAATTTTTTTCTTATAAATCCCTGAGAAAAATATCTAAAGAGATTTTAATTTGAAACTGGAATAGTTTCTCCTTATCTCCACTAAGTAACTATTCTTTTTAATATAGGACTCTATTGACATGAGTCAGTTGGTCTAGTTTATATTTCATATTTCTCAATAAACCTATGTCATTGCTGAAGCAAAGAATTGTCTTAGGAAGTAAATAAATCTCTAAATCAGCATTCAACTGGTAGTGTTTCAACAGTGTCTGAAGAGTTTCAATAGGATTAAATAACGTATGTGGAATGAAATACACATTTATTATTCCATATAAACAATTTCTTCACACAGAAATTTTTCCTTTGTCACATTGATAATAATAATACATTAGATTTAAATACTGCTTTATAGTCAACAGAATGTTTATATAATTATTACCTCTCTTAATCCTGTCAACAACCTATATAGGGCATAATACTAAGTCACATTTTTATAGCTTTTTAAGTTTCACTGGAATCTCAATTTTGAACTGTTCCATGTTTTGTTGTTGTTGTTGTTGTTGTTGTTTTGTTTTGTTTTGTTTTGTTTTACAAATTAGACATGGCTTTGAATTTGCCCAGTCACATAGAAACTCAGGACAAGAGTCCAGTCTCTCAGTTTCCAGCCTAATTGACACTTTGCTCCCTGAAAATCAAGCTTTAGGACTAGTTCTACTGTTACCATCTACTGTACAAGAAATCAGTAACTATGATCCAAAGGTCAGATCTCATTCTTAATTTGTGTACCATAAAAAAGAGGTGAGTTTATTGACCTAGTGGATGGAATAATTTGCAAGATTGAATGTATACAAAATGACTATAGTATTCTGATAAACCTAAAGACTCCAGTTTCTGGAATAAAAACTCACAATTTAATTCCCCCCCCCAAATTGCTCAGAACAATGTAAAATAACATGGCAAAAACTAGGCATAGACCAGTTCTGACGACATATAAAAAGATAAGGTTCAAATGGATAAATAATCTAGATAGTAAGTGTGATGACAAAAGCAAATTAGTAGAGCAATTAATAGTTTACCTGTCAGATCTATGAAGGGAAAAATTTATGACCAAACAAGGGATAGAGAATATTATGAAATGGAAATTTTTGATTATATTAATTTTTTTTAAGTTTTGCACAAAAAAAAGCAATGCAAGAGTACAAGGAAAGCAGAAAATTGGGAAGCAATTTTAAAACCTTTGTTTCCAATAAAGACCTCATTTCTCTAATATATAGAGAACTGAATCAAACATATAAGAATGAAAGTCATAGCTCAATTGATAGATCTTCAAAGGTCACAAACAGGCAGTTTTCAGATGAAGAAATCAAAGCTAACTATAGTCATATTAAAAAAAAATGCTCTAGATCACTATTGATTAGAGAAATGCAAATTAAAACAGCTCTGAGATAGATACCACCTCACACTTATCAGAATAATTAATATGATAGAAGAGGAAAAGAATAAATATTGGAAAAGATGTGGGAAAATTGGGATACTAATACATTGTTGCTGTGGTTATGAACTAATTCCACAATTCTAGAAAGCAATTTGGAACTATGCCCAAAGGGCTATAAAGTATCATATCCTTTGATTCAGCAATACCACTGAATTTATGCCAAGGAGATCATAAAAAATGGAAAAAGATACATCTCTACAAAAATATCTCTAGTAGTTCTTTTTGTGGTAACAAAAAAATTGAACCTTGTATTGATACTCATCAATTAAGAATAGCTGAACAAGTTGTGATCTATGAATATAGTTGTACTATTACAAAAAATAAAATTAAATACACATAGCCCTTAGATTTTAGGGCTTTGCAAGTTACAGCTTCGCTGAGCCTCAGTTTATTCTGAAAAAATGGGAATAATATATTTGCATTATCTATTTCACAGTCTAATTCTTAATGAAATGTCTTGTACAAGGCAAAGCCAAAAAGAAATGTGAGCAGTTATTAGGCATTAATTTTTCCTAGTATAGAAGTGGTTATACTATCCCAAGTGGTTCCCGTTCATTTCTCCCCAAAGATAGATGTTAGTTGACATTTATATTACCATTTCCCTTGCTACACTTTGTAGAGTAAAGGTAGCATAATTAACCATGCTACAATATCTCTATTCTCCTTGAACATGAACAATGAAAAGTTGCCTTCAGGGCCATACCTAAAATATTCTTGAGCTGCTGATCTCTTTCTTAGCTTTTTACTTGATTACATATGTTACAGTTACTAATACTAGAACTACTACTGCTGCTGCTGGTGGTAATAGTATTATTAGTCCTTCTACTACTGTATAATCAGATCACAAATAATTAATGATTCAACATTTATTTATTTAACATTTGATAATCATTTATGAAGTATACAATAAGTAATACAATATTTAGTTTTAACTGTGATTTATAAATTTAAATACACACATGATCCAGTCTCTCCCATAAAAATTAAACTTCTTGAGGGCAGGAAATATTTTATTTATTTATTTTTTTTAGATTCTAAGTGTCTCTCACAATGCTTATCAAATAGAAGGTAATTGATAAACACTTGTTGACTGGTCATCTACTATTCAAAGGCAAAGTGTAAGGCCCTGGAGATAAAAAGACAAAAAGAAAAGAGCCTTGAGTCCTGTACTCTCTGGGGAAAACAGACATATCTGTAGACAAACTTGATAACAAAGTATAAATTAAATAATTTGTAAAATAGAGAGGGGAGTTTGATGGCAACATAAATAGCGGTGCCAGGAAGACATCTTACAGAGTTCAAATCTAGCCTCAAACACTTCCTTGCTCTGTGATCCTGTGCAAATAGCATAACCCTATTTGCCTCAGTTTCCTCATCTGTAAAATGAGTTTGGAGACAACTGTCAAAGCGCTCCAGTATTTTTGCAAAAAAAAAAAAATACAATCACACTGAAACAATTCAACAAGAACAAACAAAAATACAGAGGAGAGCAATAACTTGGAGAGGGATTGACATCAAAATGGGTCTCATGTAGCATGTGGTACTTGAACACATTTGGGAAGGAAGCTACAGATTCTGAAAGGCAAAAATGAGATGAGAATTTATTATATGATGGGAGCTAGCTAATGCAAAGAAATAGTCATGACATGGCAGCTAGGTGACAGAATAGAGTGTAGGTCCTGTAGTCAAGAAGCCCTGAATTCAAATTCTGCCTCAGACACTTACTCATTGAGTGACTCTTTATAAGTGATTTAAAGCTGTTTTTCCTAAATTTCCTAATCTGTAAAATGAGCTAGAGAAGGATTTCAGAAATCATATCACTATCTTTGTCAAGAAAACTCCAAATATGGTCACAAGAGAGTCAGACTTGACTGAAATGGCTGAACAACAAAGAGAAATAAAACATAAATTTTCTAGAGTAACTTACCTCAAAATGAAATGTCTGCCTTAAGACATATTTCTCTTTCACTGGAAAATATTCAAACAAAAGGTAGGTGATTACTTGTCAGGTGTGATGTTAGAAGAGGGGAATTCAAATAGGGTTGAATTAAATACTGTGATTTTACAATGGTATGGAAAATTATGCATGCATGTGCTTGCAATAAGAATTTCTTGCTCTGTCGCAGTAGAAAAGGGAGGCCCTAGGACTGAGAAGAACTGAAAAGAAGATGTCATGATTTAGATATACTGTTTATCCCAAGAGAGATCTAAACAACAGAAATATATCTTGTCCTATTTTGCTTTCACAAAATATTTTCTTGTCTAGTGAAAATTTTCCTTGATCAAAGCATTCAAAAAGGTTCTTGTAAGCATAGTATTTCAGAAAGATCAGAAAGACCAAGGATATAGCTCATATAGATTAGAAAATCACAGAATCAGAATTCTGATACTTTCGCACTCCTATGAAATCAGCCTCACTGAGGTATGCTGGCCATTCAGTGTTTAGATGTTTCAGGATATAATGAAAATGATATTGTCTATAAGATAGTTATGTCCATTTGGATACTTGTTTCAAGTTTCAGAATAAATTGACTTTCATAAAACACATATTTTTTCTTACTCTTGTTCAGTAATACACTCTATAAATTGATTCGACAGAAAGAATATTCCTGTTGTAACCCAGAGAGCTCAGGAGGGATAGATCAGTTTGTATCATGAACTAGACTTATCTTGTCATTCCTCTGCACCCCAGGAGTAATTGCTTCAGCATTACACACCTGCGGTTAATTTTGAGGTTTCGTTTCCCTTCATAGTCACTTCACAGATCATTTCAGCTGAGGGGAAAAAAAAACAAAAAAACTTTTGGGAGATGGAGCTGTGGATTGAAACTCGAGATCATTGGTCTGGGTATTTCCCCTACCTACCATTAAAAAACCTTCAGTTCCCTTAGCTAGAAAAATAATATTTTGAACAAATCTTAGATTGGATACATCAAACATATTTATTGTAATATGCAAATGTTCTTAATTATCTAAATCCTTATCACTTGTGAGTTTTTTTTTTTAAATTGTGAAATCTTTACATTCAGTACCTACAATATTCTAGGTGCTTAGTGGATGTTAATATACTTCACTGTCTCTTAGTTATTCATTCTTAAAACTCTCTCATATGTATAGATTTAGATATAGATAGATATAGATATGTAAGTTTGTACATAATTCTACTTATTTTTCAGTTAATAATTAGAAACTTCTCTATTGTTTATTATCTATAACTGTGGTTTAAATTATAATTATCACTTTAAATCATGTGTTGTTTTATTTCGTTTCATGTATACAGAATTTCAATTTGATTGAATTCAAGAAACATTTATTAAATATTAATTTATAAGAAATATTAATAACAAACACAATATCTAACATTCATAAACACTTTAAGGTTTTGAAAACACTTTATCTGATTTAATCCTCATTGCTACCGTTTAAGGAAGATGCTATTTTTAATATCATTTTATAGATCAGTGATATAGATGCTATCATTTTATAGATCAAAGAATTAAAGTTATGGGGTTAAATGACTTTCCCAGAAACAAATAACCAGTAAGCTACTGAGTCTTCTTGACTCCAATTCTAGCACTTTCCATAATGTGCTGCCTTATGTCCTTGACAATAATCTTGAATCAAGTCACTTAAACTTTTTGTACCCTAGGATACCAACTAAGTCATATCTAGATTTCTATACTGAAAAATAGCAATATTAAAACTTGTTTTTTATGGAGAGAGAGGTGTTTTGGGTGGCATATTAAATTATTGAAAGCCTTTTTTTTTACATTTCAATCAAGATATTTTTAAATTATTTGGTTTTATAAATAAAATTAATTCTTTTAAACAACAGTTTTATTATTTATTTGTGAAAACATGCTATTGGCTGAACTTCTCTTACAACTTTATCTCCAAAATTATTGTCAATACTTGACATTACAGTCAGTCAATAAAGTTCAATATAAGTCCTTTCACTTATCACTGATGAAAATAGATGATAGAAAATGCTGTTAGAACCATTTTATTTAGCAGCTGCTTAATATCTATTTTCCAAATATAATTATAAAATTATATATAATAGAACCTAGCTTCACATGAAAAAAAAGTTTTATTTTGTTTTCTTATAGATTAGTTTTTTTAATATTTGGTGATATAAAAGCCATTTAAATAAATCTAAACAAACCATCCTACAATCTTAAAAAAAAAAAAAAAACTTCCATGTTTTCTCTACCGACCCCATATTTATCAATGTGAAAAAAAAAGATTGTATGTTTATTTTAAAAATTGTTATTATTGAGCAATTTGATTCAAAATAACAAGATGGTGATAGTAAAATTAGTTTACTTATGCAGTACCAATTATGCTTCATAATGATTACTTGATATAAATGCTATTAACATGGAAGAATCTCAGGAGACATAATGAAAAGAAAAGTGAAGGAGATCTAAGAGTGCCATATTTCATGCTATACTACATAGCAATCATTTTACAACTTGGTATGACTTAAAAGAGAAAGATAAGTTGGAAGAAATAAGGTACATAACATCCAGAAATAAATGTACCTTATTCTATTATATGATGAATAAAAAGGACCCTAGCTACTGGGAGAAAGACTTAAAATTTATCAAAAATTTCTTAGAAATTGGACAGCTGTAGGGAAGAAATTAGATTTACATCACCACTAGAAAAGCCCATGTTTGTAAAAACATGAGTCAAGTAAAACAAATCAATACGCTATGTGTAAGAATGTTTATCTTATTCTTCAACTCCAATCTATTATCTCTCCTTTAATACGTGAAAGTTTAGTTTCACAGTTATTATTTTGAATTCTCATTTGTTTACTGATTTAAAGCAGAGCTCTAAGATTTGTCAAAGATTATTGTTTCCTCCTTTATATTTTCATTATATTGCCATTTTCCAAATTGTTTTCTATAATAGTTGGATTAGTTCAATTCCTAACTTAGCAGTGGATTAGTGAACTAATTTTTCTATATCCCTCCAACATGTATCATTTTCTTTTTTCACTCATGCTAAATAATCTGAGAGGTGGGAAATGGCATCTTAAGAGTTGTCTTAATTTGCATTTGTCTAAGCAGTAGTAATTTGGGACATTTTTCTGAAGTTATTGAAAATTTTAAATTCTTCTAAAATTGATTCTTTATGTGTTTTGACATTTGTCAACTGGGGACTGGTTTGTATTCTTATGAATTTAATCACTGCCTTATATGTTTGAGAAATGAAGACTTTATCAGAGTATCTGTAAAAAAAAGATTTCCCTCAGTATCCTGTATCCTCTCTAATTTCAGTTGTATTAGTTTTCTCTATGCAAAAGCTTTTTTTAATTTCATGTAATAAAAATTATCTACTTTATATCCTAGTAATTCTCTCTATCTCTTGTTTGGTCAGAAACTCCTTGCTTATCCATACATTTGACAATCGTGTCTTTTCCATTGTTGTTGTTCAGTCATTTCAGTCATGTCTGACTAATTCTGTTTGAGACTTTCTTGGCAAAACTACTGTAATGTTTTGTCATTTTATTCTTGAGCTCATTTTATAGATGAGAACTGAGGCAAATAGCAGAAACTAAATTAACAAGTGTCATGTAACTAGTAAGTGTCTCAGACTGAATTTGAACATACAAAGGTGTAACCTCCTGATTCCAGCCCAGCACTCTATCCACTGTTCCACTTATCTGCCCTAAACATCTCCCCTAATTTGCTTTTGATATCACACTTCAATCTAAATCATTTGTTCATTTTGACTTTATATCTGGTACAAGGTATAAAATGTTCATACTTTCCCATTTTTACCCCGCAATTTTTGTCAAATGTTGAGTTTGCACCTCAAAAAGCTTGATCTTTAGATTAGATTACTAAAATCATTTACAACTTTGTTTTGTGCACTTAATCTTTTCCCTTGTTCTAACACTATAATTTTTAGTATGTAGCAGAGTGTTTTTTGATGATGAGCACTTTGCAATATAGTTGGAAATCAGAAACTCCTGAGTCACATTCCTTAGCATTTTTTAAAAATTAATCCTCCTGATGTTCTTGACTTTTCGTTCTTCCAGTTGAATTTTGTTGCTGTTTTTTTTAATCCTATAAAGTTCTCCTTTTTTGTTTCTTTATTGATATTGCATTGAATAAAGCAAATTAGGTAGAATTGTCCTTTTTACTAGCATAAAATTTGATTAAATAATGCCTTCTGGTATCTTTAATTTCAACTTAATTTTTGACACATTCACCCTTCTCATTTTTGATATTAGCAATTTGGTTTTATTTTCTCTTTTTAAAAATCAAATTAATGAATTGTTTATCTTTTTTTAAAAAAATTAACAAATTTTAAATAATTTATCCTAGTCTATTATTATTATTTATTAGTTTAATGGCTTTTTATTACTTTCCATTTTATTAGTCCAATTTTTTCTTTTCAGAATTTCTAGTTAGTGATTAATTGGGGATTTAATTTCTTCCTTTTCTAAGTACTTAGTATATTAAGTACCCTATTTGTTAATCTTTACTTTCATTATTTTATTGATATATGCTTTTAGAGATAAAAATATTCTCATAAATATAACTTTAGCTGCGTCCCACAAATTTTGTAATTTTGTCTCATTGTTATCTTTCTCTTTAATTGATTTAATTTCTGTTTCTATGATTTGTTCTTTGATCAACACATTCTTTAGCATTAGATTATTGTTTCTAATCAATTTTTAATCTCTTTCCACTGCCATTTATTAAATAAAATTTGATTGAATTGTGGTCTGAAAATGATGTATTTAATTTTTTTTTATTTTGGTTGTGAGGATCCTCCCTCCCCCAAAAATGGTATTAAAACACAGAATATCTTCAATGAACATAAGCTTACCGTACATAGATAATTAATTCTAAGATGACTATATAATCAATTATTATAGAAAGATGGATACAATCCATTTAATATTTTAGAATGTCTCACTGCATATTATGTGCAGTTTATTGGGTTTTCTTGAAGAAAGTTTTGTTCATAGTAATGATATACTATGTACCATTAGGTTTATATACTACCAGGATATCAATGACAGATTGGGATTTGGCTATAATATCCATGTATGTTTTCTTTGTAGGATGTCTTTCAGTGGGTGGTTGTTAGGTTTTTTCCCCCTACGTTTACTGTCCCTTCTTTTTATAACATGTCAGGACAATTTTCTTTAATTATTTCTTGTATTATTGTTTTTTCTTTTGTTTTCTTATTATAGTTTTCAGGTAATTAAATTTTTCTTATGTTTTCTTTTCTTTATATATTCTTCAGATAAAATGTTTTTCTTTGAGATGTCATATACTTCTTTTTCCCATTCTTTATGCTTTGTTTTATTATCTCTTGGCCTCATAATTTAGTGGGCTTCCCCTACCCCACTTCTGGTTTTGATTTTCTTCCTTAAGTTTCTGAATCTCCTTTTGAATTTAGTTGGATTTCATAATTTTCTTGGGTTTATTTTAGATTGTTCTTTTTATTTTTCTTAAATCTCTCATTTTATTTTCAAAGTCTTTTTTTGAATCCTATGAATTCTTTTTGTGCAGGTAACCATTTGACATTACTCTTTAGGGTAGGAGGAGGATAGGATAGGATAGGATACTCTCTCTCTCTCTGTCTCTCTTTCTTTCTCTCTCTCTCTCTCTCTCATTATTAGTACAATCACTTCTAGTCCTAAAATATAGGAGTATGCTCTCAAGTCTTCTTAATTTCTCCCCTTTTTTCTGGAATTAGAAAGCAAGAATTCCATCATCCTGTAAGTGCCAGCAGACAGCATTGTCTACTGCTTCTGCATTCTCTGAGCATGTGCTGCTTCATTCTCACTCAGAGCCACATCTCAGTAATACAGGTGCCCCTGGCATCCTTTATCAGCAGAAGTTTCCTTAATCTTTCCTGAATTTGGCACTAGACTCTCTACACTGTCCAGGAGGTAAAAGTCCTGTGGTTGTAGTTTCAAACTTAGCTAGCCCCAGAATTTCCTATTTGCTGTTCAAGGGAAATAGTTGTAGGTGTATACACTTCATCCAAACCTCTATAATTGGCCTGGTATTTTTCTTTACATCTTCTCTGGTTGTCTCAGGAGGACCACTTTTTTGTCCTAACTCTTGATTTTTGCCTTTCTATTTTCTCTGAGGAGCTATTTTCTCTCTTTTTTTCTATATGGAAATCTGGAGATATGGGAATTTTTTTTTAACTTACTCTGCCATTTTCTCAGAACCCTCTCCTGTATTCTCAAAAAAAGGTGGATTACTTTTGGAAAGTTCTTGAAATGTTGCTATTGCATATGATATATTAAATGTATCTACAAAAAGTGCCTAAATGACATCATCAGCAATGAAAAAGAATGAGTCCAAACACCTATGTTATGGAAGCAAAGTATAAAACAATGACAATAATATAAAATGGGGAGATCCCATGCTCCTATATTGTCCCTAAAGAGATGAGACCATAACTCTTGCAGGCAGAAAATTAGGCATTTGGGGTGTTAGATATGCTATTAATATGACAATTAGCTTTGTGAACTATTTTTGTTTATGTTTCTTTGTAAGAAAGTCAAGTTCATGGCATAGATGATAGGACAGTTGTACACAGAAAATAATAAAATTTAAAAGCAAAAGACATCAATAAAATATTTTTAAGTAAATACAAATCAAATTATGCAGACAATGATAAAACAGCTGGACATGAAGTACATTTATCTTGGATTAGAAATTGCATAGGGATGGTGAATGGGGTCCAGAATTCAATGGGGTCTAGATCTGTAATTTCATTAATTTAGGGATCTCCCACATGAGGAAACCAAAAATGATGCTGGATGTTGTATGAAAAATTTATTTCCATTCATCATTTTCATTGAACATAAATTACCCAGCGACATAAAATGTTTTTGCTTTAATACCAATCTTCTTCTAGTGATAATAATCAAAATAACAAATGTTGATATTCATATAGTGCTTTAAGCATTATAAAGTATTTTACATATGTTATCTCATTTTAGTTTCAGGATAACTGTGGAGTAATTACTCTAGGTATTATGTAATGTGACTGTGAGTGAGGGAATACCATAATTTTAAAAGCAATCAAAATGACAAGTAACCAAATAGAAATGTAAAGATGCCTTAAAGGCAGTAGCATATCCCCCCCCCCCAAAAAAAAAATGTGTTTTAGAAGTAACATAAATGATGCCATTTAGGCAATGTATGGCTGGAAAAGTTTTGGAGACACATAATTTCTAAAGTTTCTCTCAACTCTATATTATATATCTGTGATCTAATAAGAATTAGAGAGCAGATGAATAACCAAAATGTTCCTATGTTCTCTTAAGAAGGCTAAAATAGCTAAGTAGACCCTTTAGGAAAGTTATAGAAAGACATGACTAAGACTTGCAAAGGATAAGAAAATGTTAGAGAATAACCTCCTGAATATCAGTGGAAAAAGTCTTCACACTCTAGGGAAAGGATCTTTAAAAGAAAATGATATTATTAGGAAACCACTACTTTAAACAATAAACATTGCTATAGGAAAGTAACCAGAATCATGCTTACTCAGTGGAATAAAGTTAAATGTGAGACTTTGGTTAGAGTACATAATATGGTATAATATTAAATGTACTGAATTTGGTGTCAGAGGGCCTGATTTCATATTCTGCTCTTCCATTCATTGGTTATGTGGACCTGGACAATCAATGTTCCTGGGCCTCCATGTATTTTGTTTTTGTTTGTTTGTTTGTTTGTTTGTTTTTGTTTTTTGTTTTTAATACTTAAGATCAGGTTGAATTAGATGATTTCTAAGGCTTATTCTAAGGAATATCCATTACTTTGTGACTTTATATCTCTCCTAGATAGATGTGAACATTGTCTTACAAGTTTCTATTTCTAATTAATTATTTAATTAAGCTTATTACTCCATTTCTTCTATTTCATGTTAAACACAAATATATACATGTGTATGTGTGTATACATATAATGTATATGTCTACCGTCTTTAAGCTGTCCTCATTGTTTTATGCCTGTGAAACCTGCAGAGCATACTCATGTCAAGAAACTGAATTACTTTGATTTGAGTTGTCTTGAGAAGATTCTCAAGATCACCTGGCAGGATAAAATACTAAACACTGAGGTCCTTTCTTCATCTAAACTGCCAATGATTCCAATACAACTTCCTTGGACTGGCCACATTGTATGCTTGCCAAAACAACACTTTTTTTTTTTTTTTTTTTTTTGAAAACTCACACAGAGAAAGCTCTCAAAAGGTGGTTATAAAAAATAATGTGAAGATACTCTCAAGGTCTTTCTTAAGAATTGATTGTATGCAATTGTCAATGCTGTAAAGTTACCCATACATATAACGTATAAATAAAAAGCTATTAAATTAAAAAAAAAAGAATTGATTGTATGACATGGGAGACATTGGCACAGGACCACTTAGCATGGCATGCTAGAAGAAGAGAAGGTTCAATTAATTTGGATGTGAAATACACAAAGTTAGAGAGTCCATCCCAAAAAAGTCATAGGGACTAGTTGTGTGTGACCTGTGACAGGGCATTCTGAGCTCATATTGATCTGATCAGCCATAGTAATTGGGGTGAAACTATAAAACTTTTATTTTCAAGAATACTACTAGACATGTTTAAATGACTTTGTTCCCTTTTATTTTAATTTTTAAGATAAAAAAATCCTTAATAAGATTATTAATGACTTCTATCTTTCCTTATTATGGAAAAAATCATTTTTGTTCAACATTTTAATGATTCTCTAAACTCTGATTAGTGTTTTTGATATCTTTTTGTTGTTGTAAGCACATTTAAATAAAATTTCTATTTAAAATGATAACCATGTCAAATATACCATTGGCAAAATACAAAGCATTTATTTCAAATATCTAATATGTCTCACTGTACTCATTTTGATAATGAATGATATATATTATATGCTACCTTGCTTTTAAAAGCATGTTAGCATTTGTCATCTTATTAAGCTTTCTTCATTAAAAGTGGTAGCACCAATTCCTGCAAAAATAGCTATGACCTCTAAATTCATATAAACTCAGGTAACACAAAGAGTATAGTTTATATTTGCTCTGGATTTTCTAGAAAATCTGACATAATACTAATCACATAATATGGGCTCAATTAGTATTGTTTGAATTATGCTTGATTGAATTATAAATAGTATAATTCACTTAATATTATAATCTTGAGAAATGTTATGAGTTTATCTTGCCAATATATAACTAGAAGTGAATAATTGTACACCTGTTTTTCCATCACTTTATCTTTGTTAATCATGTGTTCTGACAAATGTGGACTTTATATATTGTAGTAAAGAGTGAAAATGATATAATTATAGCTAATTAAATAGAAAAAGTGAGACTATGGAATTCATTAGACTTATAGCCTTTTATTTCTGGTTTCAGGTAAAATGATTTAACAAGAAGTACAATAGTCTCATCATATGCTTCTTTTGAGATTGAAAGGAACAGATACAAGGCTGCTAAGTGTTACAACAGCCAAGGGAGTCATGAAGGTCTGAAAAAAAGGTTGACTAGCTCATAGAATTTCATTTTATGCATTAGACAGAATGTGAATTTCCATTCAACCTTAGCTAGTGCATTCATTGAAACAAAGGACAAGATCAGAGATGTTTAATATTAGAGTCAATCTGACACAATCCGAAGCTGAAAATTAATATTGTTTAAGGAAATACACTCATTGTGAAGTTGACTTTGCCTGAACAGAACATTATAAATGCAATGAGGTTCTATTTTCCAAGGTCTTACAATTATCCTAAGATCTATGACAGTCCCATTTACAGACCACTTTAAGATTTGCAAAATGTTTTCCTCACAACAAATTTATGAAATAGACAATGTAAGTATTTTTTCACCCTTTTAAATATATGAATTTATGAAAATGTGTGATGATGTGAAATATGAAAAATGAATTGAAAGTTGTAAGATATTAAGTTACTTGTTAATGACTACTTATATAATATCTACTCAAGGGAGGATTTAATCTCAGGTTTTTTGTTTTGTTTTGTTTTTATTACATCTTGAATAGTTTTTTTAAAATTATTTATTATTACATGGGGTAGTTTTGTTTTTTTTTTCTCAGACTTAGAAGCAGCCATAAAATCATCTCTTTCCAAAGAAACATTTTATAGGTGAGGAAACTGAAAGAGGGAAAAAGAAATTCTCCTTTGATAACAAAGCTAGTTAAAGGCAGATTTAAAATACAAATCTAGAACTTCTAATCTCCAGAACTACTTTTGTTTGTTTTTCTACCATAATTTACTGGGAAGTAAAGTAATTATGAATTTAACTTTTATTTTAAAAATTATAGTTTGTTTTCTGAAAAAGGTATAAAAGTCATTTACATTCAATTATAATTTTTTTGGTATAATTTTTTTTAATATTTTTTTTTGGTACTTTAAATAGGTAGCAGTACTGATTCACATTTACACATCATTTGCCCAATTATAAAACACTTTCTTCACAACACTTGAAGTTTTATAATTCAAGAGTTTGATTTTTGGTTTGGTGTGGCTTGGTCTTTTAGTTTATAGCTGAAAAAAAGAGACTCACTCAGTGTCACACTGTTAATAAATGTCAGAGGTAAGGTTTAAACCAAAATCTCTTCTTTCTAAACTCAGCACTTTTTTTCTTATGCCACTTTTACTAAATACAATGTGTTTTCATGGCCCATTCTCTCATACTTTATGTATATGGTAATAAATGTGATTTTTGAATAAGTTTTCATGAGTTTCCATGCTCTAAGATGTCATCACCTGGTAATAAACCTTCTGGTATGTTAGAAACATAGAGGAATTCCTCTCTCAGAGATTTGTTATGTATTCTGTATGCCATATCAGCTTGGGAAGGATGGGGCCCAGGGAAGTAAAAAGGCCTCTGAGGAGGGAGGTTATACTTTGAAGGAGTTATAGGAAGTTTTTTTAGATTCCTTGAGGTGGGGAGGGGTGTTTCTTCTTGCCTAGATCTCCTAAGATTGAAAAAGACAGCTGTGATAGAAGAAAAGAACATAAGTTCCACATGCCTTAAAATGTTAATTAAAGTCAGATTCTATTTACTGATGAACTGCTCTGTTCATTCAATAAAATGTATTGATTAAACATTTTTATGACTTATTTTTTTAATTCTATTATATATATCACTATGTAATTATATTATTAATAGTTTAGAATGTGCTGTAGTAAATATCTAGAGAAAATAAATTCAGGGGAAAATTAAGCTTTATTTGAAGTTTTATAAAAGAATGGAAGATAGAATTCCACCTCTCTTGCCTTAGAACATTTCTTGGTGAAACTTTAATATTTAAGCAAGTTTATCATTAGATATCTTCATTTTGAGGCCATTCTTTTAACCTCCATATTATAATTGTCTTTCCCTTTTTCTATATTTATAATTAAATGTTTTGTGATTATATGAATTGATATTACACTTTTACATATTTACATTAACATTTTACATATTTGAAGCTCTTTAATTTTTCTGGTATCTCTCAGTAAGAAGCATATATTTATCTTCCTCTCTATGATAGGGGTATGATAATTTGACAGTTTTGTCATTAGAAAATGAGTTGATTATTTTGGAGATGTTATAAAATATGATAGGGAATGTTTCTTGATCTTGTACAGTGTTATAGACAGAGTGGTGTAGATATGTTTCTACCTCTCAGAATTTATGTAATATTGAGCTAATTTGCAACAAAAGTATTTGGTGTTTTTTTTTTCCCCTTCCAACTAGAAGTATGTTGCTTCAAACTAATAGAAGACCCATATATCTTCCAGTCATGAGGAACTAGATTGTTCCTCTTCATCCTTGCCAAGATGAGGTAGGCCACACCAACTTTGGCAATTTCATTAACTTAAATATTGTTGAGTCAGGTGATACTAAAGAAGATTTAATCCTGCATTTTCAAAAATATGTAGAATATAGGTCCAATTATATCATAATTTCTACTCAACAAACTCCAGGGACTTCTCTATTGCTCCCATAACCAAATATAAAATCTTTCCTGTTTGAAATTCAAAGCATTTTATAATCAATCCCTCTCCTATCTTTTCAGCTTTTTTTTTTACTCCCAGCCATATACTCTTCAATTCATTATCACTAACCCCCTGCAATCCCAAGAAGTAGATTTTACTTCTCTCTGACTCTGGATATTTTCTCTGCTTGCCCCCATGCCTAAAATGTTCTCCCTCCTCAACCCTGCCTACTATCTTTGCTTCACTTTTTAAGTCCCAGCTAAATTTCTGTCTTCTACAGGAATCTTTTTTAACCCCTCTTATTTGTAGGGCCTTTACTTGGTTAATGATTCTCTAGTTGTCTTGTATATAGCTTGTTTGTATGCATTTTCTTGCTTGGTATCACCCCCCCCCCCTTTGAATTATGAGTTCCTTGAGGGCAGGGACTATCTTTTGCATACTTTAGTGTCCCCAGCAATTGACACAAGATCTGGCACTTGGGAGTCACTTCACATATTTTTGTTCTGACTATCCTAGCACAGTGCTTTGTGGCCCTTTAGTAGTCATCCTTTCTAAAAAACATCACCAGATCTAGTCTCAGACCTTTACCAGCTAGGTCAAGTAAAGGTCAAGACCTTTACAATTTGTGTTCCTCTAGAAACATTCTTTGAGAATTCCCATTCATGTGTTCAAACTACAAATAAGGAATTGAAATCATAAAGGAATACTAACTGAATTAAAATAAGTAGTTTTCCAAGCACTTTAATGAATAGATAAGATAAAGCAGAAATTCTTAGTTGTTCCTAGGTTCATGTCCTCAAATATAATTTTTAAAATATTATATATTCATGTTCATACATGTTTTAGAATCAACACCTTAGGTCTTTGAGGCTTAGGCAATTTCATTTTTATCTTTGTCTCCACTGCTTAAGGTTATTCCTGAATCATGGACCTAATCCATTAAAGATTCCAGATCTTTAATAAATTCTCATTGATTGATTGATTGGATAGCTATGTGGTCCAATGGATAATGTATCAGATAGAAAGTCTTCCTAATTTATCTGCCAAGGGAAAATCAGAAACTTTATGAGCAAAATTACAAAACACTTTTTACACAAATTAAGTCTGATCTAACCAATTGGAAAAATATTAAATGCTCTTGGAGAAGGCGAGCAAATATAATAAAGATGACAATATTACCTAAACTAATCTATTTGTTTAGCACTATACCAATCAGACTCCCAAAAAACTATTTTAATGACCTAGGGAAAAAGAAAAAAGCAACAAAGTTTATATGGAAAAAACAAAAGGTCAAGAATTTCAAGGGAATTAATGAAAAAAAAAAAAAAATCAAATGAAGGTGGCCTAGCTGTACCAGATCTAAAATTATATTATAAAGCAGAAGTTACCAAAACCATTTGGTATTGGCTAAGAAATAGATTAGTTGATCAGTGGAATAAGTTAGGTTTAAAGGACAAAACAGTCAATAACTACAGCAATCTAGTATTTGACAAACCCAAAGACCCCAGCTTTTGGGATAAGAACTTACAGTTTGACAAAAATTGCTGGGAAAATTGGAAACTAGTATGGCAGAAACTAGGCATTGACCCACACTTAACACCATACACCAAGATAAGGTCAAAACGGATTCATGACCTAGGCATAAAGAATGAGATTATAAATAAATTAAAGGAACACAGGATAGTTTACCTCTCAGACCTGTGGAAGAGGAAGGAATTTTTGACCAAAGAAGAACTAGAGATCATTACTGAGCATAAAATAGCAAATTTTGATTACATCAAATTGAAAAGGTTTTGTAAAAACAAAACTAATGCAGACAAGATTAGAAGGAAAGCAATAAACTGGGAAAATATTTTTATAGTCAAAGGTTCTGATAAAGGCCTCATTTCCAAAATATATAGAGAATTGACTCTAATTTATAAGAAATCAAGCCATTCTCCAATTGATAAATGGTCAAAGGACATGAATAGACAATTCTCAGGCGAAGAAATTGAAACTATTTTTAGCCATATGAAAAGATGCTCCAAGTCATTATTAATCAGAGAAATGCAAATTAAGACAACTCTGAGATACCACTACACTCCTGTCAGAATGGCTAAGATGACAGGGAAAGATAATGAGGAACATTGGAGGGGATATGGGAAAACAGGGACACTAATACATTGTTGGTGGAACTGTGAATACATCCAACCATTCTGGAGAGCAATTTGGAACTATGCTCAAAAAGTTATCAAACTGTGGATACCCTTTGATCCAGCAGTGTTACTACTGGGCTTATATCCCAAAGAGATCATAAAGAAGGGAAAGGGACCTGTATGTACAAGAATGTTTGTAGTAGCCCTCTTTGTAGTGGCCAGAAACTGCAAACTGAGTGGATGTCCATCAATTGGAGAATGGCTGAATAAATTGTGGTATATGAATATTATGGAATATTATTGTTCTGTAAGAAATGACCAGCAGAATGATTTCAGAAAGGTCTGGAGAGACTTACATGAACTGATGCTGAGTGAAACGAGCAGGGCCAGGAGATCATTATATACTTCAACAACAATACTATATGATGACCGATTCTGAAGGACCTGGCCATCTTCAGCAATGAGTTGAACCAGATCAGTTCCAATGGAGCAGTAATGAACTGAACCAGCTACACCCAACAAAAGAACTCTGGGAGATGACTAAGAACCATTACATTGAATTCCCAATTCCTATATTTTTGCCTGCCAGCATTTTGGCTTTCCTACACAGGCTAATTGTACAATATTTCAGAGTCCGATTCTTTTTATACAGTAAAATAACAGTTTGGTCATGTATACTTATTTTCTATTTAATTTATACTTTAATATATTTAACATCTACTGGTCATCTTGCCATCTAGGGGAGGGGGTGGAGGAAAAGGGAAACATTGGAACAAAAGGTTTGGCAATTGTCAATGCTCTAAATTTACCCATGCATATAACTTGTAAATAAAAAGCTATTAAAGAAAAAAAAGTCTTCCTAAATTCACATCTGACTGCAGACATTTCATAGCTGTTTGACCTGGGAATGCCATTTAACTCAGCTGGCCTCAGCTTCCTCATCTGTAAAAGGATATGTATCGAGAATGAAATGGCATAGCACTCTAGAATCTTTGCCAAGAAAACCCTAACTAGGATCACAAAGAACTGGACATTACTAAAAATAGTTGAACAACAACATTGATTAATTACTAGATAATTGTTTCATATATATCAGAAAGAGAAATTTGACTCATCCCTACTCATTTTACAAATCCCAAATTATATTCAATACATTTACAAACAATTTTGTTCCAAATATTTATTATCAAATAAATTATATTCAGAAAATATTAATCAAATCCATACTAAAGTACTATGCTAAGATTTGGGATAGCCAGGGTAGAAGAGTAAATAAATTACTTGGAAGCTGGGGTATTTTCCCACACAATCAATGTTATAAATAACTATTCAGTTCTTGCTAGCCTTCAAAAGCTTATTTCATACACAATAAATTGAATCATATGTATTGTACCACAGAGCTGAAACATGATTGTTACTAAAGGAAACCTTGTTATGATATCTAAGTCAGGTCACCAGAACCTAATCTCACCCATTTCCCTGCTTTCTTCCAACAGCATTGGGGTGGACTCTTGTAATGACTCTGGCAACAAGATCAGAAATAGGGGTTATTGTAATTTTTACAGCAGCATAGACAGTGTCAAAAATAAGAGAGGGGGCAGGGACCCATCAGTGGCAGAGGAAGAAGAATGGGATGGTTCCTACACATAGTTTTTTGTACATTTTCCCCACTCGACTAAGAATCTCTGGAGACAGGAATTGCCTTTTGACTTTCTTTGCAACATTTGTCTTTATTCTGATGTCTGACGGAGGTATATCCTAAAATGTTTATTGACTTGACTGGAACAGACAGAAGTTCTGGGGGAAAAGGAAAAGAAGAAAGAAATGATGATGAGTATGTGGTATGATACTTATGTTTGTCTATAATAAATTTCAAATCAGTGAGTTTAAATTTTTTTTATTCTAAAAACCTTTTGTATAAGGAGAGGAATTTCATAAATTGAATTTATGCATGTCAATGATATTTTATTTTATTTTATCTGAACTTTTCCTTCAAAAATATATCAAAAAATGTTTTTTTCATCATAAGCAGTTAATACTGCTTTTTAATTTTTCTTCTAAATAAGTTCACATCAAATTTTCCCATATATTAATTTCCCTGAATGATGGTAGGTGAGTTTTTCTTTAACAAGTATAAAAGCTTTTTTATTTAAAAAAAAAAAAACTATTACAATATAACTTGCTATTGTTTTGGATTCAATTGTAGTATAATTCAAATCAAGAATGAAAAATCTGATTTTAAAAACTGATACATTTGTTTGGCTCATGATCTTAGGACTGTCAATATACAGACTTATGCATTTGTATGTTATACATACATAATTTATGTATATATATACATATACACACTCACACACATTCATGTATGTAGGCATATATATCACATTATATAATAACATTTTATTATACTTATATTAATAAAGACATTCTATAGTGAGATATGGATAGATAGACAGTTATAGATAGTTATAGACAGATATAGATGTCTGTACATTATTTCATAGCTAGGAAGTATTAAGTGTCTGAGACCAGATTTGAACCCAGATCCTCTTGACAAGAACTGGTGCTCTATCCACTTCACCAACTAGCTGCCCCTATAATTCTCATTGTGCTCTGTTAAGTACACCATAATTAGAATAATTAATACTAAATTGTAAATGTTTTTCCTAAGATAAATTGCTATCTTCCTGACAAATATTCAGTTTTTTGGAGAGTAATACATCTGCTATTTTCCTATAATGTTAAGCTACTATTTATCCCTTTTAAAAAAAATAGATGTATCAAAATGTAATAGTACCACTGATCTAGAACTCTTCTGGTTCTATTTTTTCTAGGTCTCAGGGTGGAGAACTTTTCATTGAATTTCATCCCTGTGAGCTCATGGTAAGATAGTTTTATTTTTAATGTGGAAGATTAATCTTTTTACTTGCTTCAACAATGATATTAGAGAATTTCTATATGTCTAATGCTCCATATATATAGTTGTAGGATCTCTCTTATTAGCTTTTTATAAAAATAAAAACTGGATTTAGTAGTAAGTTTCATTGCTATAATTCCATAATATTTCACAATTTCACAAAAAAAAATGTGATATTTCCATCAAAAATCTTTATGATGTGTTCAGGATAGATTATGATAACTGAAATATTTAATATAACATTCACTGTGTGGTGCATGTGTATTTAAAGTCATGGTTCTGGGAAGTGAAAATTGATGTTCCTGAGAAAAGTCCTTTGGACAGGAATGACAATCTTATACATTAAGTTCTTCACAATTAGGACTATTTGATGTCAATGAATAGAGGCAATGAGTTATTGAAAGTAAAACTTATTTTCTTACCTGTCAAAGTTTATCAAAACTGTGTTCTACAACAAAAGCTTGATGTTAAGAGTTTTAGAAACTGAAAAAGAAAATAGGCAACAATTGAAATAGGTTAATATATATATATATGTATATATATAATATTACTAATTTCTGGTCAATTTTTCTTCCAATAATTAAAAAAAGCTTCTTTTACTTCTAATATAGATTCACAGCTAGTATTTTATTGCTATGGAATATATCAGATATATTAATCTTATGGTTAATATGTTAAATTTAAGGAAGATATCACCAAAATATTTCAATATTTTTGTATGTTTTTATAAAAGTGGGGTTTTATGATAGGTGTCATGATTATGAATCTATATGAATGAGAGAAAATCTAGATGGTAGAAATAATACTTCATTTTGGTATATGATCACCTCCATTATTTTGGAAACCTCTAAATTTGAGATTAAAGATATTTTGAAGTTTATCCTACATAATGTGGATATTGAATCTACTGGACATATTAAACAGCAATCCTTATACACTTCAAATTGTATGGGTGTTTCATAAACTTTTGGGAGATTCTTAATACAAGTTCATTCAATAATAGTACAAAGACAGACAAATATAGTTAAGAATATAACTCGGAAATATCATGTTTGTGTTGTGAAGGAAAGAATCTCAGACCTACACTTATGGAAGAATAATTTATAACTTACGTTATAAAGTCTTATATAAATTTAGTTATGAGAGACATTCCCCTGGAAAACCATTTTAAGATAAGAAAGAGAGAAAGAGAGAGATTGAGAACCTGGCATGCAATAAAACGTTATGCTAGCAAGAAAAATAAATTAAGTTCAAAAAAGTTCTTCACATGGGGCAGTCATATTGTTTCACTGAATCATATAAGTTCTAGAACTCAGCAAAGATGTAGAATAAGAATATTGAAGTCAAAGACAAAACATCTATTGTTGCTTATACTCATAGTATGCCAGTTTTCATAGATCTTCCAAATATGATATGTGAAGGTTAGGGGCAATAGAAGTTTAGTTTAGAAGTTCCTGACTTCTTGAATATTGAGGCAATGACAGTTTAATTAATATGGCCTTTTCTATTGTCACATAATTTCTCAAAGGAACTGATATTCCTAGATATCAGTTAAAAACCATGGGATAAAGAGAAACTCATACCTAAGAAAATTTATATTTATTCAGCACTTGAAATGTACAAAGTTCTGGGTCCTGGGACAGATGCAAAGGTAAATGAAATGTGATACTTATGCTTCCAAATTCAAACCCTGAATGATGTCATAGGCTAAAGGAGCTAGAGGAAATTCCTTCAAACCAACAAAGTTTGAAAAGGCTGAAAGAGACAGAACTTTCTAAAGGCTTACAACCCATGATCTTTAAGATATGAATTTTTAAAAAAATGCCACATTAGGGTATATACCCAAAATTACTGGGGAAAAGATTCTTAGGGTGGTCTCAGAGAGAGAGGGGGCTTTTCTTATTTAAGGCAGTAGGGATAAGGATTATTGTGGCCAGAGAATGGAAAAGATATACGTGAGAGACTAAAAAATGAGGGATGATAATCAATAATAGAAGAATATAGGATAAGTACCTATTCTCATTTTATACTTGTAGTATATTTGCTAATAATGCCATTGTTGATCCTCAAGCTAAATACACATCCTTTGTTTTCCCAACAAAGGACAATAAGTCTTGGGGAAATCTGAATAAAAATATTTTTTTTCCCTCCCAAATGAAATCTATTAGCAAAATATTGAGAACTGAGATTGTACTTACTTGGTGCAAAATTGTAGATAGAAGGTCAGTTGGGCAGAAGGAGAAAGAGAATTCTGGAAAAAGTAGAGTTCATTCCCTGTGAATGATCCTAGAGTGAAAATATCTTTGTAGCTTTATTAATTTTCCATTCATTTATGACTATATGTTTTTTTTAATTTTTATATGTGTATATATATATATATATATATATATATATAGTATGTGTGTGTGTATGAATACATAGACAAACACACACACACAGATATATATCCTTTAAAATACCTAATGGTAATATGAAGCATAATGGGGGGGAGGCAAAATGAGGGAAAAGTTAGTTTATCCTCTTGTAAACCAGTCTTAGACTAGAGAAAGTCAGTTTAGAATGGAGAAAGAGCTAGATACTAGTAGGGGATAATAAGGGACTAGGTTCTGGGTTGTTGGGGGTGGGGAAAAAAACAGTTAACACCAAGGACTGAGTTTTAAGATGAAGTAGGGAGTTCAAATACATGGCACCAAAAAACTAATTTTGTATTAATATTTAATGGCACCAGTTTGGCTATCTCACTTTGTTTATAACAAATTCTGAATTCAAATGAAATAAATTATATCAACCTATTTTTTCCTCTATGGATTTCCATGTTTATTACTAAAATCCAATTATTCCACAAAGAAAAATTCTGCTGCTCTTCTGTGCAAGCTACACTTTGTTTATTTCCTTTGTAGACAAGAGACAAAAAGAAGTATTCTCCATATACTATAGTTTACATAGATATTTTCATTGTCTAATATCAATCTACTTTGTGGAAACATACTTGGGTATGTTGATAGCTGTCAAGTTGACATCATATGTAGCATTTAATGATAAGAAGCTGATGCAGGAAATTATCCTTTTCAATTTTCTGACTTCTCATTCAAAATATATACCTTTGCATATTATTACCATAGTTTTATCTCTTTTTTAAAGAAGAGAAGGTAAATAAAAACAAGTAGAAAACCTCTGATTAGTCGAGTGCATTAATCTGAATGATCATGTATTGAATGTCCAATCTTGAAATTCAAATGAAAATGAAGTCTGTTTATTTGACATCTACCAGTATCAGTTGTGATCACATATTCAGCTTGTCTTATTCAATGTATAATCACTGAGAAAATGCAAATGTAGTTATTCCAATGTAGTTTGCTCCAGAGCATGTGTTTAACTTTATCAGTGATACTTGTTCCAATATTTTAAAAGCGGTATCTAATGGATCACTGAAATTCTATTTATAAGTTTATTTTCTATTTGTGTATATATGCATATATAGTATAGAAATATTTATTTTTGTATTCTTTTCTATTTGTTTAGATTTTTTTATTTTATTTTCTATTTGTATAGATATCAGTAATCTATGTCCCATCAGAGTTTCTGGGTTGTTGGGGGTGGGTAAAATCAATTCTCAATGCTTACAGTAAACTATGACTTATAGGTCGATTAGTATGTGAAGTTGTAGCTATACAAGTAAATAGCTATAATTGAAATATCATGGCAATGACTCTATAGATCCAGCTTATCCTTAGCCAAATATCCAATGGTCCTATTGACTTTTGATTAGTTCTGTGCTTAAGAATCACATTGTTTATAAATAAATGGAACTTTGGACATCTTTTAGCCTCATCATTATATAAATAAGAAAACTAAGGCCCAGGGAGAATTAGAGCTCCCTCAAAATCATATACTTAATTTTAAAAAAGAGAACTAGGATATGAACCTGTCTCTTACTCCCAATATCCTATAACTTCAAATTAGATCCAACATACCTCAATGAAAATGAATAAGCATTTATCATGCCCTTGTTATATGTAAAGTACCAAGCAGGGACTGTTCCTAGAATAGTAAATAAACACTTCTTACCATATTATCTCTCTTTACAAGTTGGGTCTAGAAGAATGGTTGGAAATCTACCTTTGTATAACATAGGGAAAGATTTTTTCAGGTCCCTTTCTACAAACAACTAATACCACCATCACCCTGTTCCTCCTCCTATCAGCACCACTGACTGCTAGCATGCATTCATCATTTTCTTCAACATGACATTTCTATCATACTTAAAAACCTGAGTTATTTATTTAAAATTTAAAAGTTTAAAAAAATTTAAAAAGTTTTCTGTCTGTGGGATTGTAGAAGAGGTGTTAATTGGACTGTATAAATCATAGTCAAGGGAGATATGGAATTGACATTCAGAGAAGGAATGGGTATTATTGTATTGTCTATTTCGGAAATTGCTTATGGTTCCATGGGAAAGGTTAATCATATTATCCATCTTAAGTCTCTTTATCTTTCTGATATAGCTATTTCATAATAATTCCACCTCATGTCCCTTTATAATTTACAAAGTCTTTCCACATTGTATGTTGATCAGATTCAGAGATACTGCCTGATTTCACCGGCCTAAGTCACATAACATATACTTGAGTCTCACAATAACTCTGTGAGGTAGGCAAGACATAAATTATCACTACCATTTGCTTTGCTAAAGTCACACAGCAAGAAATGATGGAGTTGAGGCTTAAAACATGGTCTTTTGATTTCCAGTTCTTATTTTATTCAATATACCCTGCTATGTTACCATGAAATATTTATAGTATTCCTTTCTTATGTATATATGTGTGCAGTTGACATATACTTACAAAATTCTAGGATATTTTCTCTTACATAGAGGTAATGAGCTTCAATGCTTGAATGAACTTATGATTTCATTGATGTGTTGGTATTCCCATTAACATACTCCCAATTCATGTTCTCTTAGAAATCATACACAACTTGTATTGGACCATACTGAGGGACTTTCTGCGTTTTGGTGTTTCATAGGTATCAATGAAGACTTAGTCTATATGACTGTTCACCTTCATTCCAGAAATGGTCTGATGAATATAGTAAATTAGTGACAAAATTTTAGCAAAAAATTTCTTTAAAAGATACTATCATTATAACCATGACCCTCATTATTGAAGTTATTATTACTTTTTTATCATTAGTTGTTCTGCATATGCAGTAGTGTATGTATGTGTTGGGGATACTTAGAGTCAGACAAGCTCTATTTCTTATTTTATCATAAAACTGTGTGACTTGGATATATTACTTAAAATTTCTAGGCCTAAATATTCTCAACCATTAGAAGAGGTGGTTAGATTTAGATGATATAAAATATCTTTTTCATCTCCAAAATTCTTTGTTTTGTTATGTGACAAAATTGCCTTAAATTATATTTTATACTAATATGAAAGTAGACATTCGTCAGTTCAAAGCTAGATTCTGTGATCCTATTCATTCTTCTCTGTGCATGATTTAACATAGGACAGAATTTAAAATGTTTATTTTTGGCTCTCTATACAGCATAATTTAATAACTAACATAAAATTCCCTTCTTGCTTCAAATGTTTATGAATTTTCTGTTTGTTATACATATGCATAGATCCTTAATAGTGTCATAAAGTGACTTTATTCAATTGTTTTCTAATGTAAATTTCAAGCATGGCAGGTATAATATTGTAGAAAAGGCTTAGTTTGCAGAATTATTCTGAATATCATTGTGAGCACATTTGCGCATGAATGAGATGAAGATATAACTTTTTTTCACATCACACCACAGCATGAGTAAAAGGTATAATGTAAATGTAGGATAAATACATTAGGTTTTTGGAGACATTTTTGTTCTTTGTATTGTCAGTGAAAGACAAACTCCAAACTTTACTGAAATTCCTTAAGCAAAACAACAGTTTTATTTTTTCTAAGAACAAAAGTTGCATTTTTATGGGAACAAAAATAATTCTTCCAAAGTTGTCTTTTTTCTTAAAAAAGAAGATCCTGAACTGTTGCAAAGAATTATATGCACGAATCTAGAGAGGAACAATTTTGCAAAGCAACAGTTTAAAGTGAATAAATAATAGACTTTAATCATGAATGTAGTCAGCACTAAGAAAGTGGAGAACAAAGGCAGGTCCTGTTAATTTGAGACAGATTACAAAAGATTTAAGTTTTCGAATGGCATTCAAAGAAGTAGGGAATATATTGTCACGGAAGTAAGTTGATATAATTGACTTTCTAAATTATTCATATGAGTCAATGATGGGGTCTTATGACCGGGGATAATAAAATTAACTTATATAGACCAAAAATTCCAAGAATATCCTTCCAAATAGCATAATACATAAAATGAATGGACCATTTTATATTAAATCTCAAGAGTAAGGTGCAGAATTTCAATTCAGAATAAACCCTATTGGAGAAGAAAAGTGCTGAATAAAAAAACTAAAATTATAATTTGGCCATGTTTGGCCTCTTTTGTCTGGAATAATATTGAAGATTTGCATGGGGAAAATGTCTATGGAAGTAAGAGCTAAGGATATATTTGGCATTAATTTAATAGAATATAATGGGAAGTATGAAAGAATAAGAATGATTTGAGATTCAAGTCTAAATTCTTCACCTTTGGTGATGTTTTTGTTCAGTTATTACTTAGTAAAATTGACCATGTATTAGGGCATTAAAAACCTCACAATCAAATGCAAAAAAAGTACAAATAGAAAATGTTTCCTTTTCAGACCACAATGCAATAAAACTTTTATTCAATAAAGGGTCAGGGAAAGTTAGACAAAAAAAAAAAAAACAATTTAAAATCGAATAATTTACTTCTAAATCATGAGTGGGTCAAACAAAAAATCACAGAAATAATCCATAATTTCATCCAAGAAAAGACAATAATGAAAAAAAAAAATGTAACAATACCTATAGAATGCAGCCAAAGCAATTCTTAGGGGAAATGTTATATCTCTTAATACTTATATAAATAAAACAAAGAAAGAAAAGATCTGAGTTGGGTGTGCAACTAAAAAAGCTAGAAAAGTAACAAATTAAAAACCCTCAGTTATATAACAACTTAGACATTTTAAAACTCAAAGGAGAGACTAATAAAATAAAGATTAAGAAAATTATTGGACTAATAAAACTAAGAGTTGGTTTAAAGAAAAAAAACTAATAAAATCAATAAACCTTGGGGTAATTTGATCAGAAAAACAAGGAAAGAATAAATCCAAATAACCAGCACCAAAAATGAAAGGGGTGAACTCACTACCAATGAAAAAGAAATTAATGCAGTAATTAAGAGGTATTTTGCATAACTCTATGGTAGCATGTCTGACAATCTAACTGAAATAGATGAATACAAAAATACAAATTGTCCAGATTAACAGAAGAGGAAATAAATTACTTAAATAGTTTCATTTTAGAAAAAGAAATTGAACAAGTCATTAATGAAGTCCCTTTAAAAAAATCTCCAGGGACAGATAGATTCACAAGTGAATTCTACCTAGCACTTAAAAACCAATTCCAATACTATGTAAACTATTTGGGAAAATAGGTAAAGAAGGAGTACTACCAAATTCCTATTATGACCCAAATATGGTAGTGATACCTAAATCAGAAAGAACCAAAACAGAGAAAGAAAATTACAGACAAATTTCCCTAATGAATATTGATGCAAAATTTTAAATAAAATATTAGGAAAGAAATTACAGCAACTTATTAGCAGGATATATACCAGGAACGCAGTGCTGGTTCAATATCAGGAAAAGTATTACCGTAATTGACCATATCAATTACAAAATTAACAAAAATCACATAATAATCTCAATAGATGCAGAAAAAGTTTTTGACAAAATACAAAATACATTCCTATTAAATGCAGTAGAGAGCATAGGGATAAAGGGATATTTGCTTAAAATAATAAGCAGTATCTATTTAAAACCTATAGCAAGCATTATTTTTAACACAGAGAAACTGGAGGATTCCTAGTAAGATCCAAAATGAAACAAGGATACTCATTATCACCACTATTATTTAACATTGTACTAGAAATGAAGGCTTCAGCAAAAGGAAAAAACAAACAAACAAGTTAAAGGAATTAGAATTGGCAATGAGGAAATAAAACTATCACTCTTTGCAGATGATATGATGATATACTTGGACAATCCTAGAAAATTATCCAAAAACTTACTGAAAACAATTCACTGCTTTAGGAAAGTTGCAGGATACTAAATAAATTCACACCAATCATCAGCAGGTATATCTATTACTTACAAATCCCATCAGCAAGAAATAGAGAAATACCATTTAAAATTTCTATAGACAAAATAAAATACTTTGGGATCTAATTGCCAAGACAAACCCAGGAACTATATAAACACAATGATGAAACATTACTTGCACAAATAAAATCATATCTAAACAAATGGAAAAATATCAATTGTGTATGGGTAAACTGAGCTAATATAATAAAAAATTACAATTCTGCCTAATTTGGTCTTCTTGTTCAGTGTCATACCAATAAAAGTACCAAAACATAAAAGTGCCAAAACATTATTTTATAGAACTTGAAAAAATCTTAACAAAATTCATGTGGAAGAGCAAAAGGACAAGAATATCAAGGGAATTAATGAAAAAAAAAAATACAAAGGATGATGACTTAGCAGTACCAAAACTAAAACTATATTATAAAGCAACAATAATCAAAACAATTTGGCAATCTGGTATTTGATAAATTCCCAAACTCCAGCTTCTGGAGTAAGAGCTCACTATTTGACAAAAAATTATTGGGAAAACTGGAAAATAATGTCAGAAATTAGACCTCAACCTACATTTTACAACCCATGCCAAAATAAGGTCAAAATAGATATATGACTTGAGCATAAAGGATGATACCATAAACAAATTAGGAGAACAAAGGGTGATTTACCTATCAGATCTTTGGAGAAGAAATAAATTTATGACCAAAAAAAAAAAAAAGAACTAGAGAACATTATGAAAAACAAAATGGACAACTTTGATGGCATTAAATGTAAAAGTTTTGCACAAACAAAACTAATAGAAACAAGACTAAAAGGGAAATACAAATCTGGGGGGGGCAGAAATCTTTATAGTCAGTATTTGTAATAAAGGTCTCTAAAATATATAAAGACTTGTCATATTTATAAGAATATAGTTATTCTCTAATTAATAGTCAAAGGATGTGAACAGATAATTTTCAGATGAAGAAATTAAAATCATTTATAGATACATGGAAAAATCCTGTATATCACTGATAGATTAGAGAAATATCACTATTGATTAAGACCATTCTGAGGTACTTCCTCATACCTCTCAGACTGGGAAAAATAACAGGAAAAGATAATGATAAATGTTGGAGGGAATGTGGAAAAATGGGTATACTAATGCATTGTTGGGGTTTTGAAACAATCCAATCATTCTGAAGAGCAGTTTGGAATTATAACCAAAGGGCAATAAAACTACATAAATTTTGACCCATCAATGCCACTTCTAAATTTGTATCCCAAGGAAATCATAAAAGAAGGAAAAGGATCCACATGTACAAAAATGTTTGTAACAGCTTTTTTGGGGTAGCAAAGGATTGAAAAAGGAGTGGATGCCCATCAATTGGGTAATGGCTCAACAAGCTGTTATACATGAAAATAATGGAAAATTGTTGGTCTGTGGAAAATTGTTGGTCTATAAAAAAAGATGGGCAAGCTGATTATAGAAAGTCCTAGAAATATTTACATGAATTGATACTGAGCAAAATAAGCAGAATCAGGAATACAATGTATGCAAAAATAGCAAGAATGTGCAATGATTAACTATGAAAGTCTTAATTCTTCTCAGTAGCTCAGAGATCTGAAGTAATCCCAATAGACTTTGGACAGAAAATGCTATCGGCATTCAGAAAAAGATATAAGGAGACTGAATTTGAATCAACACATACTATTTTCACTTCTTTTGTTTGTTTGTTTGTTTTACCTCACATATTCTGATTTTTCTCTTCCAACCCGATTCATAAAGCAATGTATATTAAAAACAAACAGCATAACCAAAATGAAAGATAATAATGACAGTCTGAGGCTTAAAAAAGCTTGTCATCTATAACCATAGATGTAATACCAGATAGGTAGTAATAGGGGCAAAGAAAACATTCCAACAAGGCACTCTGAAAAAATTTGAAGTTAGAATAATTTTATGTGGAGATATCAGTGAACAACTTATGGAAAAGGAAATTCTTGAAGTGATACTTGACAGAAAAATAATTCTAGAAAGGGAGATGACTTTATGAGGGGAGTGCATTTTATGCAAAGAGGATGTTCAAATGCATTGAAGTCAGAGATTGATTGCATCCTAACTTAAGCAAACTTAGTAATCCATTTTTACTCAGAGTATGTGGACAATCAAATGGAAAATAAGCCTATACAGGGATTTTGAAGCTGGAGTATTAGGGACTTAAAATGGCAAGTCATAGATTGCACATTTTGTCCAAAGGGAGCAATGAAAGTTCTTGAAGAGGGGCGGTCACAATATTAGAATAGTGACCTAGAAGTAAGATTGGCTTTTTTATCAGAGAGGCAGAGAGACAGACAGATACAGAGAGACAGACAGAGACATACAGAGAGACAGAGACAGAGAGAGGGAAGGAGGAGAGGAAAGTAAAGGAAAAGAAAGAAGAGAAAGGGAAAAGAGAGGAAAAGAATAGAGAAAAGAGAAGAAAAAGAGAAGAGAGGAGAGGAGTGGAGAGAAGAGAAGAGGAGAGGAAAGGAGAGGAGAAGAGAAGAATCAATAGAAACAAGGGATTTCAGGAGGAAGAACATGTTTATAGGGAAAGGAGAATTACTTTTTTGACTTTGGGAATTTTAGGTACTGACGGGGCATTCAGATAGTGATATACATTGAGTAGTTAGATATTTCAGAATTGCATTTAGAAAAGATATCGATTTAGGGGAAAATAAAACAGATTGTTTAGATTTTGGAGTGATTGACATAGAGGTGATATATTGGCCAGTGAAATCACATAAGATCCCTTTGGGAATGAATAGGCATGAGAAAAACAGCCCAGAAAATACCTCCAGGGAACGTTATCAATTAGGGGCAAGGAGACCAATATGATAAAGTATATATATTTTATTTTAAATTGTCAAAATGTGGTATTCATGTATTATTTTTAAGGATAAATCATCTAGATTAGTACATGAATTATATCAAATGGATAGAGAAAAGAAAAGCCAAAACTCTAATTATATGAGACTAGGAGGCCAGAAAAAAATAGAGATACTCTTAACAATATTAAGCATTAGAGAGTGATGTTCAGTTGAGACTTGATAGTGATGATAGTGATGAAATAAATAAGCAAAAATGACTTGCATACAATTAGAAATAAACAGAAAATTTGATGAGACCTCAATATGGAGATAGACACTAGACAGTCATCTTTAAAATGCCATTTAAAGCCATAGGAGCAGATAAGCTTCCTCAGGCTTCACAGGATCATAGATATAGAAAGTGACCTTAAAAGCCACGTAGTTCAACCCTGTCCTTTTTGTAATGATATTATTAAATGATTAACACATGGCCATACAGTAGTACAAGTCAGGAATAGAATTTGAACCTCAGTACTCTTACTGTAAAATAAATAATCTTTTCATTGTACCCTGCTGCTTCTGAGTAAGTATAGAGAAAGATTATTGGACAAGAAGTAAACCTTAAAACATTCTCTTGGAGAAAGAAGTTGAATTAGGAGAGGAAATGGAAAAAATAGAAGAAAAGCTAGAAGAGGACAACATAAGGGTCATCAAAGGAAAAAAGAATGTAAAGAAATGGCTAATGACATAAAATGTTAGACAAGCAAAGAAAAAATATTTTAATCTGGCTGGAAAAAATCATTGGAAAATTTGAGAACTTTATTCTTAAAAATTTGTTTTATCAATGACTAGTTTATCAAACTATTGATTAATCATGGGAAATGAGAAAAGAACATATAGAATTATTATTTGTATTATAAAGAATTTTTTCTTTGTATTATAGAATTATAAGAATTTGTATTATAAAGAATGACTTGTTCTCATGCTGAAAATTTTTTTAAAAAAAGAAACCATACATATGATGGGCTGATTATTTCTACAATTAAAATTAATTCCATAAGGAAACATAGCCACTATATTATATGCGGAGGGAAATGAAGTTATGGAAATATTGATTTATTAAGCTACTATTTTTCTATTTTCATGTTTCTTTGATTTATAAAAATGTATTGAAAAAGTTGCTTGAAACATCATAATTGTGCAAAAAAATCCAAAATTAATTTCAGATACATATTTAGAAACTTTAATGAATTTATTATATCTATGGGCTGTGCCTCCACAAATACAAATCACAACCTATCTAGGCCTTCTCATCTTTTTAAATTATTATCTATAACTTTCAATCTATTGGCTATAAAAGAACTATTTAAAACATGGAAGGCTCCATTTCAGAGTTTTTTTTATGTTTTTTTAATGGATAATATTACAGCATTCTGATGAACCATTTGTTCTTGCTGTGTTACTGCCTTTTTCATTCAAACATGTCCTTTGTGATGCTTTTACACTTCATTTTTTCCTCAAATCTTTCTCAACAGCATATATAGTAACAATGTGATCTATTTATACTCACAAGGTGTTTCTCCATTTCCCCTGGGGTCACTATTTTTTTTTTTTTGATTCCTCAATGATAATGGCATTTCATTAATTCCAAATAAATAAATCTATATTTATGCATATTTGTGCATATATATGTATATAAATACACTTGTATATGCATGTATATATGTATACACACATACACATGTGTACACACACAAACATACACACACATATATATACACATATATATCACTAGGAATATATTAATCACTTGAAAAAAAATTGATTTAATCTGAAACGCATATGTATGTATATGTGTGTATATATGGAGTGAAACATATGAAGGTCCACCTACTGACATGCTTCAAGACTTGGCAGATGCCACAAGTTAACTTATCACATAACCTCCAAGTGACCAAATAAATTTCTATAAGGAGATGGGGATGGGAGAAATGTAAACTACATGTTATTGTCTCGTTTTTAAATATGCTTTCTTTGTTAGGGCTAAGTAAAATTCCTTTTGTTAACTAGTAAATAACCAGAGACAGTCTCATTTTATCTCAACATAGAAACTGTAACTGATCCTACCTATTCTGTTTCCCTCTCCCTCTCTCTTACTATTCATTCCATACTTGATCACTTCTAATAATCTATATAAACACAGAGATAGAAATTGATGCAAACATGTTTATATTATAAAAATATGTTGCTTTGACAAGTTTATTTCATCTGAAATGTGTATTTAAATTTTTATTTATTTATGAGTTTATGTGGATGTGTTTCAATCAATAAATAGAATTTTGCATTTTACAAAATTAAAAATGAATTAAGTAAAAGTAAAAAAAAATGAAATTTCATATAATGCAATCAATAAAAACCAAGTAGTACAATGCAGGAAAAGGCAATTATTGTGTAGAGAGGAAACTATATTAGCTACATGATTCTGAGGCAACAAATTTGGTTGGGGTTTTATTTTAGGTATATTGGTGGGGGAAGTAGAGAAGGATCCAGAGAGAGACAGGACCACTAGTTATTATATATGGGGTTGATGATCATTAACAATGAGGAGGATTTAGAGCATGCCATTTGTATAGTTTCTTCATTTTATCTATCAAAGAGAATGTCCTTTGCCTTTGTGGTAATAAACAAAATAGATAAGTGTAATTGATATTCAAGATAAGTACTATTTGATAAATTTGGGTCATTTGGCTAAGATAAATGATATTCTCTGATACTACAAGATTTGTAGATATAATAGATTGCCTAATATAAATGGTACATGAAAGAGAACAATAGAGGTAACAGGACTAGAATTTGGCAAATTTCCTTATTTTCAAGGAAAGGAAGAAATCAGAGTCTGCAAATTCTAGGCCCATGATTCTTGGGAAAATTTTATAATGGATCATTAAAAAGTTGATTAATGATTGTCTAGAAAAGAAAAAAAAATGATTGTAGAAAATAATCTTGGCATTGTCAACAACAAAAGTTGCCTCTAATCTTACTTCCTTTGGGGGGGGGGGGGAATGTATAGACAGTAGAAAGAAGTATGAGAACAGGAGAATGTCATAGAGATTTTTATTGAAACTCTATCCAGTATTTGAAAAAACACCAGAAAATTATTGTAGAGAATTAGTTTTATTTAAACTGGTTGGATGGTCATTATCAAATAAAAGTAAGTAATATTGCAAGTCTCTAATATTGACTCAGATATTAGTCTCTACTGGTGTTCCCTAAGGAAGAATCTTTTTAAGACTTGTTCTGTTTAACGTTTTATTAGTGATAGTTAAAGGCATAAAGGTATTGTTTATCAAATTTATAGATAAAAAAATCCGAAGGGACAGATAACACAGAAAGAGAAGACTTGGTAAGACAGTTGTTTTCAAGGATATGATATCTATACAGAAGGACTAGACTTGTTATGCTTGGTCCTATTGCACAGAATCAGGGGAAATAGTTAAGAAATACAGAAAATTTTTGCAACATTTATAGCTAAAATATAGAAAAATATAAATGTAAAATTTCTTGTTTGGGGAAGTAGTGAGTTTCCCTTCATTGAAATTGTTTCAGGGGCAGCTAGATGACACAGTAAATAGAGCATCATCCCTGAAGTCAGGAGGAACAGAGTTCAAAATTGGCTTCAGACATTTACCATTTACTAGCTATGTGACACTGGGCAAGTCACTTAATCCCACCTGCCTAGCCCAAAAATTATTTTAATAAAGGTTGAAAATTACTTTTTTGTTAAATTTCAAGAAGGATCCCTTTTTAGATATTAGTTAGGTTAGATCATCTCTTTGTCCCAACCAAATCTAGATCTATCATACTATGAATTTTAAGAAGGTGTGATATGACATTGTTTAGAAAAGCACTTTCTTTGTAAAAAAATTCTACAATCTGCTTACTCTTTAAATAAAAACAACCATTTACTGAAGTCCACTATCCATATAGTATTCTAGAAGAGATCATCTTTACTGGCCAACTAACAGAAGCATATTTTGATTTTGTTTCACCATTGTCTCATATAATAGAGTCATTTTCATCTAATATAAATTATAGTACTTCTAATGTACACAGCAATTATAGTTTTTATATTTTCCCCTGAAGAGTTTAAATGATATGAATTACTAAGATACTACTTTAGCAGAATGAAGATATAACAAATATATTTATCTCACTATGTTGTTAGCTGTATACTTTTAAACATTTAAGCTTTCAGAGAAAAATGATAAAATTGCCCTTCTAAACATCTGTCTCTTACTTTTTTATTACACTGGTCTCATGTTAAAAGGAAAAAAAAAGTGGTTTATTGAGGGAATTTACTATAATGTTAGAAAAGAAAGATCAGCTATATAGTTCACAGAAATGTTGATTTTTTTTTTTAAACTAAATAGGATGTTGGCAGTCATCTATTTTAATTCCTTCACTTGAGAGACAGAAGTCTCCCATTCCCAATCTTTGGGATGTAATGCTGGAGAAACTGAGGCAAGATAGTAATTAGAAAATATTTAATAATTTATTTAAAAGGGAGAGATTTACTGGGACCAAATGGATCCATGGTTTGGTCCCAGGGCTGAATGAGACTATCATCTCCAAGAATCCAGCCAACAATGTGACTTCTCAATGACCTTTATACACATGGCTCAGACTCAGGGGGTAGATTGAGGCAGGGATGGAGGACAGGTACTAAGAGTGGGATTAGGACTCTGACAGGGTGGGGTGAGCCACCAGAAATGGGGAGAGGCACCCCGGAGATGGGAAGAGGCATCTTGATAAGACAGTATCTGATATTCTGATAGCTTGGGATGGGGAGAGGCATTCTGATATTCTAAAACATAAGATCTTTTACCCTAATTAAATATTCTGATCAAGAGGGAGGGGAGGTGTTGCAGTACTGAGCTTTGAACTGACAATTATAAACTGAAGCATAACAATTAGAGAAACTGAGTTAGGACTGTGTCAGGATAATTAGGGAAACTGAGTCAAGAAAATAAAAGAGCATAACAGGAATTGAGGACCACAAAAGTGAGGATTTCTGAATAAACTGAAATAGCCTTGGTGGTATGATGACCTGGGCTCCATAACAGAAATTCTCTCTTGGGGAGAAAAAAATAGATGTAGGGTATTTTTCTTCCTTCGTTTATTTGTTTTAAATTTATTGGATTAGTAAACATTGGGAAGAAGACAAGGCGGTGACACTCTTCACATTCCTGAATTCAAACTGGCCTCAGACACTCACTAGTTGAGAGTAGACTTAATGTAGTCATTTCACCCAGTTTGTCTCAGTTTCTTATCTGAAAAAAATGAGTTAGAGAAGAAAATGACAAATTGTTCTAGTAACTTTGCCTATGAAATTCCAAACAGGGTTACAAAAAATTGGGAACAACTGAAATGCCTAAACAACTTTCAACAAACATTGGGAAAGCAATATTAGATAACTTTCTAAGAACTGGGATGTATGTGTTTCTAATAGGATATAGAAGCTTTGATTGTGTTTTGGTAATAAATTCTAAAAATTATATTAGGGTTTTTAGTAGAAAATAGAATTAAATATTGTAAAGAATTTTAAATTTTTTTGTTTTGTTTTGTTTTTATCCCCTTCCTCCATTTCAAACTTATCTATATAATAATAAGGGACAGAAAAGTTTATTTTTCCAAGTTAGGCCTTCTTCCTTCAGCCTATCCAGTCAGTGAATGACATTGTCCATATCAGGTATAGAGTTTGGGTAAAGATAGTGTAAATTGCAAAAGGGAAATGCTCTGAAATTTCAGGTGCATTATGGGTTCCTTATTTGTTGTTCTTATACCAATAGATCCTATGCCAAGCCTCATTTAGTCATTGTTTAAGTCTTGATCAATGTAATTTTGAATGTAAATAGCAGTCATTTCTGCTTTGGCCAGAAACCCTGAGGTTTTCCCTTCTCAGATTCATTCATTCATTCATTCATTCATTCATTTATTTATTTTTTGGATTAGGTGAAAGGAGATTCTTTACTTTAATTGCTATGTAGCCTTCATCCCTGAATGGATGTGCCCTCAGTCAAACTGAGACCAGTTGAAGACCTCAGCTTAAAAAGACCAAGGTCTCCCATTTCCTCCAGGGTCATCTCCAATAGTGTCTATATCTTGCCATTGGATCTAGATGTCTCTGGAGGGGAAAGTGAGGCAGGTGATCTTGAACAATCCTCCCTCACTTAAAATCCAATTCACTTGCATGTCATGTTTATCATCTCCCTGATGTCATGGTTCTCTTCCCGAATGAAGGACAAACAACAGATCTATTGCTATTGTTAGATTCAGATGGTTTGAGTTAGTTCTTGCCACATGAACTAATTATTGAAAAGCAAATCTGATTAGATTTTGTTAGATTATTAAATTATGGAAAGTATCACCAGCAGGGTTTAGCAGTGATTACCTAGAGAATCTCCACAAGTAATTTGGAACTTTGGAGATTAGTGAAAAAAATGCCTCCACAGACCTACTCTGATCCATAAGCAACTGTATTAGAGGTATACAGGAGGTGTTTACAATACTCCTAAAGATCATGGATGATAAAAAATGAATTGATACCCTTAGAAACTACTGCTATATTGGATTTCTTTATTTATCCATTATAACTTTGCCTATTATATTAGTCATAACAGGTATGTTATAGACCTGTTACACATTCAGAAAAAAGGCGTATCATTTATGCTCAACCTGATGCTACTATAGAAACTGTGGTTGCTTTGCATGATTACTGGTCATGGTTGGCCCACTGTATTCATGAAGAAGCCCTTAATACAGTCTCTAACTGCCAGTCTTGCAAAGAAGGAAATTGTGATAAAAAGTGTGTGAAAATGTGTGTCCTATTATTTAAACACCTACAGAGTGACTATATTAAACTGCCAAAGTCTATAGGCTACAGATTTGTTTTGACTAAAAAGCTTTGTTTTGGCTAAAGTATCTGTGGGTTTTTTCTTGTGTGTTCTCATGAAGATTGTGTTATATATGTTTACAGTGTCTTCCTTGTTGCAAAGAACTGAACCCCAAGCCAAGTCCCACATTTACAAGCAGCAAAAATTAGAAAAAAAAATAATTGAGGATAGAGGACTAATAGAGGTCTAATTGTGGTAATGCATGATGTGTAAGGATAGCACCAAAAAGGGGTAATTATTTAAATTTATGTTGATTCATTCTTAGTGATCACTTTGTTTCTAGTATTGCTTATCTTGATATGCAAATCAGTCTGTTCAGAGAATTCACTAGTCTTTCATAGGAACTTTGATCCCATCCTTTTTTATATCAGCACTTATAGGCAAGTCCATCCCATTTCTCTCTCTCTCCCTCCCCTCCCTCCCCTCCCCTCCCTTCCCCCCTCCCCTTCTCTCTCTCTCTCTCTCTCTCTCTCTCTCTCTCTCTCTCTCTCTCATTTCTGTCTGTCTCACTCACCTCTAATTCATTTCCCTATGCTATGAAATCAGGAAGGAATATTAGATTCCCCCATCCTTGGGGAAATAAGGATGTATCAGGATTATTCATGCTCTTACTGGGAAAGCTGTGTTTCAAAACAATGCCCTGGTTGAAAACTAGATTGACTTTAGAGGCCAGTCCACCAAGGCATTCATACCTTAGTGTTTTGTTTTGTTTTATTTTATATATTATTTTTTAAATTTTCTAAAAAGGGAAGGAGAGAGTGAGGGTGGGAGGAAAGGAGGGAGGAAAGAAAGAAAATTATTTTATATCACCCAAATCGCTAAATTTCTCTGTGCTTCAATTTTTTTCATCTATAAAATGGACTACTAAAAGTATCACTCACAGGATAGTTATGAGAATCCTATGGATTATCAAATAAAAATTTTCATAATCCTTAAAGTATATTTACATATTCATTTTTACAATTTTTATTATAGTAAATATAAAATTAGCATTCAAAGCCAGGTTCTTTGAGTTCAGATGACATGCCAAATATTCCATTTTAATATACTTTGGATAATGAAAAAAAAAATCACATCTGACAATTGATTTCTTATCCCAACAAACAATTTGTTGTTAGCTATTGAATGAGTGTTTTTATTAGATTAAAGCCCAATTTGGTTAATGATTGTGATCTTGATTTAATTAATCCTTCTTGGCATCTAGTTAGTTAATTAGTTAGTTTAGATGATACCTGGTATCTTTCCTAGGTTAGCTTCTGTGAGACTGACAAGTTGCACTGCAGAGTAAAATAAATTTAATTTCTTCTATTCATATCACCCATTATATCTAATATGTCACACTTAGGGGAAGATAGATGATATAGTGAATAGAGTACCAGTCCTGAAGTCAGGAGGACCTGAGTTCAAATTTGATCTCAAACACTTAACACTTCCTAGTTTTGTGACCCCAAGGCAAGTCACTTAACCCCAGTTGCCCAACAAATACACACACACATATATATATATATATATATATATATATATATTATATATATATATATATAATGTCACACTTATATTATCCTTCTGTCTTGCCTGTTCACCAAACAAATGGCTCAAAATCAACAAAAACACTAATAGAAATTTCTTTACCAAATAAAGCAATGAAGTTCAACTCAAGATAGGACCTCTGTCCTATATGAAGACTTTGAATCTATTGAGTAATGTTTATTGGTAATATTAAATCTTTATTTGTAACTAAATATAGGGATAGCTTTGGATAAATTAGACAGAAATTGGACCTCATAGTAAGACACTGCATTAAAATACTGCAACTGATACTTACTACCAATGTAACCTTAAGCAACACATTTAGTCAGTTTGAAACTGAACAGCCCATAAATAAGTGTAACTGAAGGACACTAATACATTTAATATCCACCTACTATGGTTATTGTAGGAACCAAATGAAAAAATATGTAGATAAACCTTTAAGTAATACTAAATAATGATAGTATAAGTAAAGTAATTCACAAACATCAAAGTGCTATACAAATGTTAGCTAATAATTATTTGTGTAAATTATTTTAGTTATATGTATTATTATTTATAAATTATAAAAATCAAGTATTAAAGAATTAGGTCAAATGAAGAAGAAAATAATAGATTTTGAGATGGAAAATATCTTAATTAGACAACTCAATCCCCTTATTTTGTAGATTAATAAATTTGAGACACAGAGATTAATATCTGATACCAAAGCTCAGATAACAACAGAGTATCAGATTGTTTTACACAAACCATGATAGATCCATGGTATATTTATGTGTAAATTTAATAATTTACATTTCTAGGATATCCAAATATCCAAAAATGTTATCTTTCCAGGAAATGGAGTAGTTAGTATTAATGTTATGATGATGATAATTTCCATTTTACAGATGAGCAAATGCTTGCCAGGAAAGGTGAAGTGCTCCAGAGCTGAAAAGGTTATTAAGCTTTTCCATTCCAAAAAGAAAGGCTAAAAAAAAAAAAAAAAAAAAAAAAAAAAAAAGGAAAAGAGAACCTAAGGACTATATAAATACTTTTACAGGAAGCTCTATATTTATCCTATTTATAGAGTAAATATTTAAACATTCCAGACATTGGAGAAATTTAGTGAGGGAAAAATTCTATCCATCTATCTATCTATCTACTACAAACATATATAAATACATTACATCAATAATATATATACACATAAATATCTATACATATATTCGTTAACATAATTTTAATTGTATATGTCACACCTCCAATTAGACTGTGAGCTTTATGCATCAAGAAGTATAATTTTTTTAAGCATGTTATCTTTTTCATGTTGGTAATATTCTGTACTCAACATATCATTAATCAATATTTGTTTATTTGAACTCAACTCAGTTGCATATATATATATATATATATATATATATATATATATATATGAATATAAAAATTTCTCAATCCTCATATCATGAGACATCTCATCTCATCTTCCTTTAAATCCTTTTGTGTTCAGAGTAATTTAAGAGCACTGAAGTTGAACAGGAAATATTAGATACACTTAGAAGGTTGAATTTGTCAAAATCCTCAAAAATGCTGTTTTTCTCTCATGAATGACAAGAAAAGATAGAAGAGAAAAAATCCTTCTATTTTCCATAAGGATTTTTAATTACTATACATGAAAAATTAGTTCAATTAATTTTATACATATTACTATATATTATTTAGTCTGACTACAACAAAGCCATCTCCTATGTCCATATGTTTAAGCAAGTTGTACTTACTTACCTGCTAACTCATATACAGCTGATTAAATAAATTATCCATCTGGGGTCTTAGATATGAATGAATTTCCTAGGATTTAGTTTTAATAAAAGCTGAATATGTATTATTTTGAGAATACATCTACTTTTATCCCCCAGCTTGTCAGGCACAAGTAATTTAGAAGCTAAGACTTTTCCATTTGTCTAAAGGTAAACTTATCAATCCTTATCATAATGTGTATCTGTAGTAAAAACTGGCTGCTTATTTGATAGGCCCATGGATATCCTGAAGAATCAAGATTAAACTTTTGTCGATTTGTCTTGTTGATAATGAGATGTTGGGCAAAGCAATAAATTGTAGTGAGAAAAGAGCTTTAAAGCATATTTAGGCTTGTAAAAGCCTTTCAACAGAATATATATAATTCTGGTATAATAAAATGGATGAGATTTCATTGTGAATCTGAGCAGAATTCAGCACCTAATATGTCAGCTTTACATGACAGATTATTAATAAACTGCCACTGTTATCAGTTGATACCAATCTGTGGTGACTGCCTTTTTTAGACTTGAAACTCAAATGTGTCTTTTTTTTTTAAGTAATCTTTACTTTGTGAACCAGTTTTTTCCTTTCAATACAATTTATTTTCTATGCCAGTTGGTGGAGAAATTATTGTGCCATATAATTAATGACCTTCATTTCATTACATTAATATATTCCTGAAAACCACCAGGGCATGAACTAATATGCAGTTCACATTCTTTACACACACCCACCCCTCTCCTCATGGGGTATGAAAGAAAGAGATAAAGATTAGAACAGGGTCAGAATGAATAAAGTTGATCTGCTTTCAACATTGGAATCAGAGCCCAGAGATATTCATGATAGAGTGGAGATATCATGACTCCAAGTAAAAAGGGGTTAATTTAAATCTTGGCTCTGAGGTCATATTGCATCAAATGATCAAGCATTTATAAGCTCCTATTATGTGTTAAGCAGTTTGTTATGCATTATTAATTTTAAAATAAGGTGAAAGTAGTTATTGCTTTCAAGAAGCTCATAGTCTAATGAAGAAAAAAATCATGCTAACAACTAACTTCACATATGAAATATATACGAGATAAAGTGGAGATAATTGAAAGGAGGGAAGGCTTTAGCATTAAGGGAAACTGAGAAAAAGCTTTTTATAGAAGGTGAAAAGTTAGGTGAGGTTTTAAGGAAGCCAGGTAAGTCAGGAGATGGAAATGAGGAAAAAGAGAATTCCAAGGACAGGTGATAAAGGGAAAGACTTTTTGAGGGTCAAAACGATTTCCCTTTGGTATTTGTATCCCCTGTGTTTAGCATATAAAATTATCTTTTAGCAAATGACAGTCAATCAATTCTATACTCTGTGTTGGCTCACACTATCTGTGCTACTGAATTTTGCTATCTTTTGGTATTCATAGATGAAATGAAAATATTTTTGAAATGTTTTTCTTTCTTAACTTAAAAGAGAGAGTATTTTTTAAATAAAGGTTTCAAACATAAAGACCGCAGTGTGACTCCAAGGGCCTGGAAAATTACAAATCATATGGGTCCAACCTCCCTACAATAGTCAGTTGCTGTGTTTGACTCAAAAACAACATCACCACCCCCTCCATCCATTCACTAACCTAATTTTACCCTTTCTTACTATGACATCCCCACTCTGTCCTCAGGGCATTTTAGACTATAAATTCTTTCTTTTTTTCTATCTAATATTAACCCCTCCTAGAATAAATTAACTATGATCTGAGTCATTCTGCAAGCCAAGCAATTCATAGCACACCCTTTACCTTATCTTGTGACAGTGTTTGTAGTTCTTGGGAGACCACTGGAAGATGCATTAGGATTCACACACCTAGGAAGTCACTAGTGAGCAAGAACTCTACCACCTTTTAATTTTTTTTTTTTGTGAAACACAATGAATCATACAAGATAAGCAGGAATGATTAACTGAGGATCTATATTTCAGAACTCATTATTTATTTTTCCATACAATTCCCACCCCTCTTCCAAACCACTGTTTTACATACTTCTAGTCATCACTTCACAATCTTGATATCTAGTGCAGCTCTTCACTTTTGCTCTTTCCACAAATCATTTACCCAAATCTTCCAGTCTCTACTTTCACAGTACCTTACATTTATTCTTTTCTGTCTAGTCACACATCTGCTTCAATGATTCAAAGTCTTATTATCTCTCACTTGTACTATTGCAGTAACCTTTAAATTGGTCTCCCTTGAATGTAAATCAACAATGTTCAATTCTTTTTTCTGTTTTCTTTTTTTTTATTTCTCCCATGATTTTTCCCTTTTGTTCTGATTTTTCTCTCCCAACATGATTCATAAGCAATGTGTATTAAAAATAAATTAACTTACTACAATTAAAATAAAAAATAATTGGTCTCCTTGCCACAAGTATTTCTTAACATCAAACCATCCTCCATATTGCTGTCAAAATTATTTTCTTAGAACATAGATCTGACCAAGTGACTTCTCTGATCAGGAATCCATAGTTTTGTATTTACTCCAAATGTTATTTTTTCTTTGTTTTACCTTCTTTAATCTATGTACCCATGACTCTAGGTCTACCAGCACATGCACTGGTCTGAACAATAATGATTAAAGTAACCATCTGTGTCCTAACAGCTTTAATTTCTTACTAAGAATTCATGATTCTTCTTTGTTGTTCAGTCATTTCAATTTTGTTCTATTAGTAACCCATTAGGGATTTTCTTGGCAAAAATACTGGAATGGTTTGCTTTTTTCCTTCTCCTGGTCATTTTACAGATAAGAAACTGAGCAAACAAGGTTATGTGCCTTGTCCAAGGTCATATGGCTATTAAATGTCTGAGGCCAGATTTGAATTTAAGAATGAGTCTTCCTTATTTCAGGTCCAGTGCTCTATCACCTATGGCACATAATTGTCTATGATCCTAAGCAAGGGTTTTTAAATGCCTTCTGAAAGTATTTTGGCACCCTGGTGAATCACAAAAATAAGTATGAAAAAGTCTGACTAGGTAACAGAAAGACACTGTGGAAAAGAGGTGTTACTATAAATATGGACTCAAGAGGCAAAATTCTTAAAATATATCCTTGGGAAACCTCATAAAACAATCATATTATCTTTAAATCCAGTTTTAAGAGAAAAAAAATCAGGATTTTTATTTGTTTTTGGTTTGAAGGACTCCCATATGGAAGTAATAATAAGAGACAATAATAATGGAGAGACAGCTATTTGAAGACAGCAGCTTCCAGGATATTGAACATTAGAAGCCTGAAGTTTTAAATCCAGACTAGGAGACTTTCACCTAGTAGAGAACAACAATGTCCTATTGTAATTAATTTGTTTTCCCAACTAGATGATAAACTCTATTATTTCTTCAATACTGTGAAAGAATGTAAGTCCTTTTTAAAATTATTTCCCCAAGGGGCAGTTAGGTGGTGCAGTGGATAGAGTACCAGATGTGAAGTCAGAAGGCCCTGAGTTCAAATATGGCCTCAAACACTTAACACTTCCTAGCTGTGTGACACTGGGCAAGTCACTTAATCCCAGTTGCCTCAAGGGGAAAAAAAAAGCTAGAAGAAAATTATTCCCCCTAAATTTTGGTGCCTGGAGAAGTATGTTAGATAACTTCATCCAAGGTATTGCTATCTATTATCAAATCTCTATATATTCATTACGAAGCCAGTCAATTTCTACTGTATCTATCATAGTTATTTAATCTAACTTTTTCTCTGTGCTAGAGAAGATCCTTTGTAGTTATTATTGTTGTTTTTTTTCTTAAAGTGTTTGTGTTAAATGGAATTGATATAAATATCAATGTGATTAATTAGATTATATAACCCATCTGGGTCCTTATGGAAGAAGAGTTATATGTCTATTTCTCACAAGTTCCCATTTATTCACTTGCTTTTGTTGTGCCACAGTTCTCTTTTAATGTCCTGACCCAGTTTCCCAATTGTCCTATTTAGTTACTTTGCCTCAGGTTATAACCTTTCCCTCTAAATGTTTGATGAGATAAAGGTTTTATATCTTTAGGCTATAATCATCCCTTCTTAATGTTTGAAAGGAAAAAGCTCTATCCATTTTAGACATCATTAGAAAATCAGTAACCTCTCTAGTACCTCCCTCCATTATGTTATCCTAAGTATCTCCCCCATTGTGTCATTGTTCTTGTTATCCTATAAAAAAATCTTGCTGTCTGATACTCAGGGGCGGATTCATTGAGATGATAGTCTTGTTCAGCCCTGGGACCAAACATGGATCATTTGGTCCCAGTAAATCTCTCCATTTAATAAACTATTAAATTGTTCTCTAATCTCTGTCTTGCTCAGTTTCTCCGGGATTACACTTTAAGCAAGTACCAATTTATTTAATAAATAATCTAGCAAGTATCTACTATATATAATAAGAATACTGTAGTATGTGCTTATAATTATTTCATTTGAACTTCATAACTATTCTAGGAGATAAATGCTATTAATAGTTTATAAATGAGAAAATTGAGACAAATAGAGGTTAATTACTTGCCCATTTTTACATAGTTAATAAGCCTCTGAGGCTAGATTTGAATTCAGGTCATCTTTGATGAGGTCTAGATATAGGGTACCCTCTATTTGTCTCAATTTTCTCCTACCACACCTCTCCTTCGCTATCCTGCCCTCAGTATTGGTGCCCCTCCCAGGAGATTCCCAATGAGGCAAGCCCATCACATCACCCTTCTATAGCGGGATGGGGTGAGGAGGACAGTTCAAATTCCCAGGAATTATTGTTTGGATTGTTGAGAGATAGGAGCTTTGGAGGACTCGTCTGTAGTAGGGACTCCACGTGGACAAAATTCCGTATTTTGGCAAATGGCTTTGAAGAGGGCCTTTGCGGTACCTTCTGTCTAAAGAAGGTTACCTTATAGAATGATAAAGTATTCAGGTTTGTGATGGGTCAGCTTCCCTCCCCCATCCCTAGAGATTCTCTTTGAAGCTATGGCTTAATGAAGAGACTCACTGGGTTTGAGAAAAATACCTCAGTCTCAACACCTGAACTCCAAATAGATTAGCTGAATTCCAATCTCTCTCTCCACCTACCAACTCTCGGAACAAGTCCATCCTTTAAAATGCTTTTTTTCTTTCGAATCCTGGGACTGATTAACATTTGTGCCCTCAGGCAAAAACACACCCAGCACACTTGTCTCTAGGATCCACCCATCTCCTCAACTTTTTTCTGGGATCCAAAACTCAATGTTTCTCCCACTGTGCTGCTAACACCTGTTGGTTTCCCTTTAACACTCTCACCTGAGACTCCTCAGCTCTCTTCTTCTCAGGGCAACTTCTGCCTCCTAAAAAAAAAAAAAAAAAAAAAAAAAAAAAAAAAAACTCGGAGCGGAGGAGGAAATAGGTGAAGGTAGAGATAAGGCCATCAGAAATAGGTTTCCAGTGGACAGAGGGTCCTGACATGCCAGGCATAAGGCTAGCATGTTTGGAACCTCTGCAAAGAGGGGGTTCCAGCTTGGCCCCTTTTAAAATGGGAGATTTAGCTAGAGGGAACTGTGGGTGTAGTCCCAAGTTGGCTCAGATCTGGGTGGGGCTGGGACAGGCCTGGATCTTCAATTGGAATTCAAAGGGACCAGGATTTGTGAATGTAAAGGTCCTTGATTGATAATTACATTAACTAGAAGGGTTTGGGAATCCCAAAGAAAGGAATAAGAAAATTCTTAAAGGGACCACACCCACATCATTCCTGACTCCAAATCTGGCAATCTATCCATTCTTCATTCATTCAAAGTTCTCTAGAGCAACCAAGTAAAAAAAAAAAAAAAAAAACTTTGTTTTTACCTTCCTTAATTTAAAAGTGTAACTGGGAAATATCTGATCCTCACACATCTACACACATATATATCTGATATTAAATATTGATAATAGCATATATTAAGTGCTGTAAGTAGTACAGGCAGCAAATGCAATAAGAGAAAAGAAATTATGATTTTATTAATTTCTATACCTGTAAGCTTCCAAGAAAGTAAAGTTTGATAGATCTTTGCTATAGGCTGATAAGTTTTTGTTTTCAGAATACATATACAGAGAGAGAGTGTGTGTAGAATATGTATGTGTTTTATTAAACATTATTTGTTACATAATTTAAGATAGCAAGTCTATGCTATACTTTCTTGAGAATGGCTAATTTGATTGTTGTTTTTTTTTTTTTTTTTTTTTTTTTTAATGCAATCTCTACTGTACTGTAGAAAATCATCTCTACATTCCCACATGGAAGGATTTGAATTGTTCTTTATAACTCCATATTGCCTAAAAAACAGGATCTAGTGAAGTAATAAATTTGAAAATGATTTTATAATAATACCTTTTTTTTAAGTCATCTTAAATTATCTATCATGTGCTCTTAAGTTTTCATTCAGGCACCTGATTTGTCAAACTCTTTAATATGGCAACCATTCTAGCTTCATGGAATGTCAGAGCACCAAGGTGACTTTAGAATTATTTATTCCAGCAGACTCATTTTGCAACTCAGGAAATGGAGGACCAGAGGGAAAAAAAAGAACAAATTCATGTTCTAAACTTTAATTTCACATTTCACTCTATCAAAAACTTATTTGTTCTGTACATGATCTAATAATTAGGATTCTATGCTATTACCACTGCAATTACAGTTCAATTCTCAGTCAAGAAAAATTTTGTTTTGGGCATCTAGGTTGGGCCTTAGTGCACAGAGCACTGGCCTAAAGTCAGATTCATCTTCCTGAGTTAAAATATGAGCTCAAACATTTATTAATTGTGTGACTCTGGAAAAGTCATTGTTTGAATTACATCCTGTGAAGACCATGTATTTTTAAATCAGCAGGAGTCAGGAATTCAGGTTAGGGGAAAATCGTCAGTCTTTATTCTCAGTGAAGAAAGATCGGAGGTGGAAGAGAATCGGCGATAGCAATGTGTGCAGCTGAGTCAAGAAGCTAGCTGGACCAGCAGCCACACGACCAGCAGCTAGGAGAATGGAACCCAGGCCCAATCTCTCCCAGCTTCCCTTCCTGTCTCTCTCTGCCTCCACCCACCAAAATCATCATTTCCTCTACAACACATCAGGACTTGCACGGAGAGTGGGCAGGGACTATTCTTTATCCAATCATGTATATTAATAGAGTATAGCCCAATTACTATTTAGCCTCATGTACTTAGGACCTCAATGCATTGACTCAAACCTCAGCCCATTACAACTTCCTTATTCATAAAATGAGCTGGAGAAGAAAATGACAAACCACAGCAGTATCTTTACCAAGAAAATCTAAAATTAGTTCACAAAGATTGAAACACAACTGAAACAACTGAACAGCAATATCCCATTACTTTCTTCAGCAATTGTTAGGTAGAAATCAAATCAATCAATAACCTGATAAAAAGGAAATCGCTATTTTATACTACTAGGGTATATTATGCATCCCCTTCAATTCATATAAAATGTGTTTTGAAAGAGACTATATAACCTAAATAAATGATTTACTCTAAAATTTTAGCCCAATGACAATGCTTTATTTTTATTATTCAAAAAGTTCTATCAGACCATCTCTAAAGCCCACCAACATCTCTTTAAAAATTCTTTTTTAAGGCAGCTAGTTAGTGCCCTGAATAGGACACCAGTCCTGAAATCAGTAGGAACTGAGTTCAAATCTAGTCTCAGACAATTAACACTTCCTTGCTATGTGATCCTAGGCAAGTCACTTAGCCCCAATTGCCTCAGAAAAGAAATTCTTTCTTTAAAAAAAAATTATTATTTATTTATTTATTTTTAATGCACTTTGCTTTATGAATCATGTTGGGAAAGAAAATCAGGGGAAAAAAAAGAAAAACAATGGGAGAGAAAAAAAGAAAAAAAAAGTGAACATAGCATGTTTTGATTAACATAGTTCTTTCTCTGAATACAGATGGCATTTTTTATCCAAAGTCTATTGGGCTTGCTTTGGATCATTGAATCACTGAGAAGGACCAAGTCTTTCATAGTTGATCATCACACATTCTTGCTATTATTATATACAATGTATCACTGGTTATGCTTGTTTCACTCAGCAACAGTTTGTGTAAATCTTTCTAGGCCTTTCTAAAATCAGATTGTTCATGATTTTTTATTAGAACAATCATTTCATTATATTCATACACAGCAACTTGTTCATCCATTCCCAATCGATGGGCATCTACCGATTTTCCAGTTCTTGCTACCACAAAAAGAGTTGCTACTAACATTTTTGCACAAGTGGGTTCTTTTCCTTCCTTTATGATTTTCTTGGGATACAGACCCAATAATGGCATTGCTGAGTCAAAGGGTATGTACAGTTTGATAGCTCTTTGGGCATAGTTTCAAATTGTTCTCCAGAATGGTTGGATTGTTTCACAATGCCACCAGCAATGCATTAGTGTCCTAGTTTTCCCTTACAATATTCATCATTAGCTTCCTGTCATCTTAGGTAGTATCTTAGAGTTGTTTTAATTTGCATTTCTCGAATCAATAGTGATTTACAGTATTTTGTCATATAACTATAGCTGGCTTTAATTTTGTCATCTGAAAAATTGTCCGTTCATACCCTTTGACCATTTATCAATTGGGGAATGACTTGTATTCTTAAATTTGTCACATTTCATTATATATATATTTTAGAAATGAGACATTTATCAGAAACACTGGCTGTAAATATTTTCCCCAGCTTTATACTTCCCTTTTAATCTTGTTTCTGTTTCTTTTGTTTGTGCAAAACCTTTTTAGTTTAATGTAATCAAAGTTGTCGATTTTGTCTTTCATAATGTTCTCTAATTTTTCTTTGGTTTTAAATTCCTCCCCTCTCCAAAGTAAATTATCCCTTATTCTTCTAATTTGTTTATGATATTATTCTTTATGTTTAAATCATGTACCTATTTTGACCTTATTATGGTGTAAGGTGGGAGATGTAGGTCTATGCCAAGTTTCTGACATTATTTTCCAGTTTTCACAGCAATTTTTATCAAATAGTTCTTATTCCAGAAGCTAGAATTTGAAAGATTTATGAAATACTAGATTACTATAGAATTTGAATATTATATTGTGTGTATCTAATATATTCCACTGAAACTAAATAGTTTTTATGACTGCTTCTTTATAATATAGTTTTAGATTTAGTTTTGTTAAGCCACCATTCTTTGTATTTTTTTCGTCAATTCCCTTGATATTCTTGACCTTCATTTCATCCAGCTGAATTTTGTTATTATTTTTTCTAGTTCTACAAACAAAATACAGTTTGATTGTTATGGTATTGAACAAGTAGACCAATTTGGCAAATTTATCATTTTTTTAATTGTCATTTTTATTATATTAGCTTGGCCTACCCATGAGCAATTGATATTTTTCCAATTGTTTATATCTCACTTTATTTGTATGAGAGATCTTTTATAATTCATATTATTTCTGGGTTTGTCTTGGCAAGTAGATATCCAAATATTTTATTTTTTTCTACAGTAATTTTAAGTAAAATTTCTCTTTCTATCTCTTGCTGGCAAGCTTTTTCAGTAATATAGAAAAAATGCTGATGTTTGAGTGGGTTTATTTTATATCCTTCAATTTTGCTAAAGCTGTGTTTGTTTGTGGAAGATTTTCTAGGATTCTCTAAGTATATTATCATGGCATCTACAAAAAGTAATAGTTTTATTTCTTCATTACCTATTCTAATTCCTTTAATTTTTTTTTTCTTTTCTGATTACTAAAGCTGACATTTCCAGTACAATGTTGAATAATAGTGGTGATAATGGGCATCCTTGTTTCACCCTTGATCTTATTGGGAATGCATCCAGCTTCTCTCCATTACAAATAATGCTTGCTGTAGGTTTTAGATAGATACTGCTTATTACTTTAAGCAAAGCTCCTTTCATCCCTATACTTTCTAGTGTTTTTTCACACTGTATTTTGTCAAAAGCTTTTTCTGCATCTATTGAGATTATCATATGATTTCTCTTTGGTTTTGTTTATTGATATGGTCAAGTATGGTGATAGTTTTCCTGATATTGAACCAGCCCTGCATTCCTACTATAACTCCCACACAATCATAGTGTATTATCCTGCTGATGAGTTGCTATAATGTCTTTGCTAATGTTTTATTTATAATTTTTGCATCAGTATTCATTAGGGAGATTGGTTTGTAGTTATCTTTCTCTATTTTGGCTGTTCTTGGTTTAGGTATCAATGTCCCATTTGTGTCATAAAAGGAATTTGGTAGGACTCCTTTTTTTTACCTATTTTTCCAAATAATTTACATAATTTGGAATTAATTGTTTTTCAAATGTTTGGTAGAATTCACTTGTGAATCCACCTGGCCAAAGGTGGAGAAAAAAGGAGATTTTTTCTCAGGGAGTTCATGAATGACTTTTTCAATTTCTTTTTCTAAAACAAGACTATTTAAGTAATTTATTTCCTCTTCTATTAATTTGGGCAATTTATTTTTTTTTAAAAATATTCATTCCTTTTGGTTAGATTGTCGGATTTACTGCTATCCAATTAGAAAAAAAATAGCTCCCAATTATTTCTTTAATTTCTTTAAAAATTTTAATTATTGGAAAATAGTTTTTGATAGAATAGTCATGAAGTAATGTTATACCAACATACATGCTATTAAAGAATAAAAACTATCAATGTAGACAATACAAGCTGAATGTATGGGGAGATTACACATGGAAACATGCGTATCTCATCCCCTATTATTCTAATGGAATAAAAAGAGGGTGAATTTATATGTTTTGGATATCAAGGCCACAATTTCTTGTACTTAAATATCTAAATTTCAGAAAACTCTTTTTCTCAGAATGTTTCCCAAACCAAAATTAAAGAAATATGATTGGTGAAGCCAGAAGTATAGAATAAAACGGGCATTTTCCCAACATCTCCAAATCACTTTCAAATTCTTTTAAATAATGTCAGAACACCCCCCAAAAATGGAATAAAACATTTTCCAATTGAAGGCAACTTAAAAGGTCAGCAGAAAAGTTCTGTGACATCAGGATGAGAATCCAGCATGCAGTCATGGTTTAGGCCATGCCAGTTTAGTCCCAGCTCCATGTCTCCCCATGTCTCTATTACTTTAATATACTGGATCTTACAGATACAGAGAGATGAGGATATTCCTAACAATTCCAGTTATGAAAATAGTGCTTGTGGCCAGGACCGTAAAAGGACCTCTCAAAATAGCTGCATAAAATCCATAAAACTTGAGCCAATGCACCCTCCACCCTGAAAACAGAATCCTACTTTAACATAGAGTTAAAAGGTGAGTAGTAGACTAGGAAAACAAGCAGATAACCAAAAAATATTTTTAACTATGGAAAATCACAGAAGATCAAAACACACTCTCGGAAAGAGATAACAATCTAAACTCTTACCTTCAAAGCTTGCAAGAAATATAAAAATTAGTTTCAGTCTATGGAATAGCTCAAAAGGGATTTCAAAAATTAAGTAAGAGAGAATTGAAAGTGGTGCAAAAGGAAATACAAAAAGCTAATGAGGAGAAGAATGCCTTAAGAAGCAAAATTGGATAATTGGAAAAGGAAGTACAAAAAGTCACCCAGGAAAATAATGCCTTAAAAATTACAATTGAGCAAATAGAGCTAATGACTTTAAGAGAACATAAGATATAATAAAGCAAAACCAAAAAAAAAAAAAAAAAAAAAAGAAAAGAAAAAAATTGTGAAATATCTCACTGGAAAAACAACAGACCTGGAAAACAGAACCAGGGAGATAATTTTTAAAAAGTTATTGATCTATCTGAAAAATATAATCACAAGTACATGAACATCATCTTTCAAGAGAATATTAAGAAAAAATGTCCCGATATTCTGGAACCAGAAGGTAAGTGGAAATTGAAAGAATCCACTGTTCACTTCCTGAAAGAAATTCCAAAATGAAACTTCCATGAATATCTTAGTCAAATTCTGAAACTCCCAGCTGAAGAAGAAAATATTATAGGTATCCAGAAACAAACAGTTCAAATATAGTGGAACCACAGTCAGTATAACAGAAGATTTAGCAGCTTCTACATCAGAGGGCTTGGACTATCATTTTCTAGAGAGCAATGTAGCTAGTATTACAACCAAGAATCACCTACCCAGCCAAACTGAATATAATTATTTAGTGGGTAAAATGGACATTCAGTAAAATAGAGGATTTTCAAGCAATTATTATGAAAAGAACAAGGTTTAATAGAAAATTTTATTTTCAAATACAGAACTCAGGAGAAGCCTAATAAGGTAATTAGGAAAGTGATATCAAAAGGGACTTAAGGTTTGTCTGTTTACATTTGCACATAGGAGGATGATACCTGTAATTCATTGTGTGTACAGAGAGAGAGAGAGAGAGAGAGAGAGAGAGAGAGAAGATGCAGGTATTGAATATGAAGGAATAATATCTTCTAAAAAAGAAATTTACAGATGAGATAGGAATTTACCGGGGAAAACAGAGAGAAGTAAAATAATGTAAATTATCTGCCACAAAAAATGAGTCAAGAAAAAAACTTTTAGAATAAAGGGAAACACAAGTGATGTGAACCTTACTATTATCAGAATTGGCTCAAAAGAGGAAATAATATACATATTAAATATGTATATAAAAATCTGTATTATTCTGCAATAAAATAGGAGAGTAATGTAATATGGGGGGGGTTGATAAAAGAAAAGGCAAATTGGGGAAGAGAGTAGTCAGTAGCAAAACACTTTCGAGGGTTGACAAAGTGAAAGAAGAGAGATAATAGAATACATAGGGGAATACTGTTAACAATAGTAATTGTAAATATAATTTTGAAGCAAGTTTCTCTCATAAGACCTTATTTCTCAAGCATAGAGGGAACTGAGTCAAATTTACAAAAAAATTAATCATGCCCTAATTGATAAATGAACAAAGGATATGATCTTTGCCCAAAGAGCATAAATCCATGCATATCCTTTGACCTAACAATCCTATTACTAGGCATGAATATCAAAAGTGATTTTTGCTCACGAGAATACAGCTAGCGTTAAAGATAGATCAAGAACTCCATTATCCTGTCTTCAATCCACTATATTAACTTGTTAATGCCATAAACCTTAATGCACAAATGTAGAATTCTACTAATAATATTTAAACTTCTTTTAGCTGATGATAATAACCTAAAGTTTTAACAGATCTGTCCATAGCATCTTGACTTGAAATAAATTTTAGCACTGAATTGTTAACTAATTTGTGAAGTTATGGAATGAATGCCAGCATGTCTGGTCCTTTCAGATGAGGAAAACACAGACTCTAAGAAATAATGATATCTCCAAGTAAATCTAATAAATAGCAGACCCAGGATTGGAACTTTAAATCAAATCCAAATGCAGGATATTTTCATACCAAAAAATGCACCAGTCAACCATCTTTTATTATGTATGTCTCACTTTTTAGAGCAGAAAAGTCAGAGAATTTTTTTTTGCCTTTGAAATATGATTTGTATAAATCTATATATTATAATAATAAAATTGGATTTTTAAACAAATTCTTATAGTGTCAAATCATGGTCCTAAATTGAGCAGGTTTTATCATCCTCTAAGGATCTTCAGAACAATTACTGTTTTTGCCTTTCTTGGCATCTCCAGAACTTAATAACATGCCTCTTACCTATCAAGCAACTAATGAATATTTGTGAAATCACTGTTTAAAACTGGTTCTTAACCTTAGATTATTAGTATTTTAAAGTATTTGGTTAACTTTTTAAATCTAACTAATTTCTTTTATAATATTGTATAGTTTTTCTTAGGTATCAAAAAAACCAATATTATTTTGAGAAAGGATTCATAATAGGGCTCAACAGACTGCCAGGGACCAGAGTCTATGCAAACAACTACAACAACAAAAAATATATATATATATATATTTCTGATCTATATAAGAATAGTAGCATTTATATTCTCAATTTGTATTACTTAAAATTACATTATATCACATTTTTGAGATATTCCAGTATTTAATCCCTAATGGGAAAATTTCACAAAAGGCATAAGCCAATCGTCTTTCAAATATATTAGTTTCTCAAAATTTTCTATCTAAAGGAAGGACATTAATCTTCTATTTGCTGAACTGAATGACTATAAATTTCAAGCTAATATTAATTTAAAACTGTCATTAATTCTGCAAAAATATGTAAAAGTGACTGTCATAAGGTATTTTTACATTCATCATAATTTATTTTCTTTAATCTTTGTCTAGAGAGAGGATATTTTATTATGTGTCTCCAGAACAGAATAGCTGTGTTTACCTTACATCAGTATTTCAAAGAGATGTCAAAGAAGTCTATAGTTTGTTTCTAGGTGTTTCATGAATGTTTTCAGATTTTGAAGTATCTTGTTTAAAATCTAGTTTAGGTAAATTTTTTCTCATGTAAATGCTCCTTAACCAATCTTGGCTGGAGACATATCTCCTAAATACCAGAAGAGAATGCAAATCAAAACATCTCTGAGGTTTTACCTGACACTCAATCAAGAGAAAAAAATTACCACATGGGAGAAATGTTCTCTGTTGGAGATGTTGTAGAAAAAGGGGAGCAATACTGAACTATTGTAGCTGTGAATTAAAAATTAATTTCTCATTATACTGAGAATATAACCCTATAGTAAATTTATCCTGAAGAAGAGATATGAAAAAATATCTCCCTTCTTTGTTTTCAGTAGATGTACACTATTTGTTTTTTTTTCCTTTTTTTCTACTTTATAAGGATTTGAGGGAGAGAGGAATAAAATAGCAATTTTAGATGACAGAAAAGGCAAAATATATTAAGAAAAGGTATTTTTTAAAAAGAAAACATTCATAAAAGGGATTGGAAATGTGTGTACATGTAAATTTGTGTGTGTGTGTGTGTGTGTGTGTGTGTGTAAACAACCTCTTTTCTATCTAGTTTATATAAAACATAAATAGGCAAAAAAGGGACAAATGGAAAAAGGGTAGGTAGCACTTGGAGTCAGGAAAAATCTACTGTTTGTCTCAGTTTCTTTATCTATAGAATGAAGATAAAAACAGTATCTACCTGGGTTGTTATGAGGATCAAATGGGATAATAACTGTAAAGTGTTTAGCATAGTGCTGGGCATGGGGTAAATTTTATATAAATGTTTGCTATTAAGTATTATCCTCATTTATAACTATAAGAATGATTTACTAATTAATAAATGGTTAAAAGATAAAAACAGGCAATTTTCAAAGAAAAAAGAGATCTTAGCAAGCAATAGATATATGAAAAATGTTATGAATCTCCACTAGAGAAAAAGACTAATTAAAGCAACTCTAAGGTACATTTGCATAAGTATACCATAATATTGGCAAAGTTGGTTTAAAAAAAAAAAGGAAGGTGAGAGCTGTTGGAGTTGCAAGGGGAAAATTGAATACTTTTGGCAAAGCTATGAATTGGTCTAGGCATTTCATTCTAGAAAATAATTTGGAACTATGTCTCAAAAGTTACTAAAAAAAATAAAAAGTTTGGCACCCTTTGATTATGCATTACAAGAATTAGACTAAGCCTCAAAGAGATTTAAAAAAGGAAAAAAAAAAGAATTTGAAAACTTTTAGGTAATGCAAATCATTCTGTTAATATGTTATTACTCTTTGCATTGAAAGTATATACTCTGAAAGAAAACAGAAAAAGAAAGAATACTCTGGAATTAATGAAAAAAATGCGGAGGATGGTGGTATAGCAGTATCAGACCTAAAATTGTATTATAAAATGGCAATAATCAAAACCATTTGGTACTGGCTAAGAAAAAGAATGGTAGATCAGTGGAATAGGTTAGTTACACAAAATACAATGATTAATGACTATAGTAATCTACTGTTTAATAAATCCAAAGACTCCAGCTTCTGGGATAAGAACTTACTATTTGAAAGAAATTGCTGAGAAAATAGCAAAATAGTATGACAAAAAACTAGGCCTAGACCAAAATTTCACATCCTATACCAAAATAAGTTTGAAATGTATATGTGATTTAGAGTAAATGCTATAAGCAAATTAGGATAGCAAGGGATAGTTTACCTATTGGACTTTTGGAGAGATAAATTTACAACCAAACAAAAAATAGAGAACATTATGAAACTCAAACTGTATAATTTTGATCACATTAAATTAAAAAGATTTTGCATAAAAAATAATGCAGTCAAGATTAGAATCAAAGCAGAAAGCTGGGAAACAATTTTTACAGCCAGTGTTTCTGATAAAGGCCTCATTTCTAAAGTGTATAGAGAATTAACTCAAATTTATAATACAAGTCATTCCCCAATTGATAAATGATCAAATGTTATGAACAGAAAATTTTCAGATGAACAAATTAAAGGCATCTATAATCATATAAAAATACTCTAAATCACTATTGATTAGAGAAATTAAAACCACTCCAAGGTACCAGATTTACTAAGATGACAGGAAAAGATAATGATAAATATAGCAGGGGGTGTGGGAAAACTAGAGTACTAATGTACCGTTGCCGAAATTGTGAAATGATCCACCCATTCTGGAGAGTAATTTGGAACTATGTGGGAAGTTATCAAACTGTGCATACTCTTTGTTCCAGTAATGCTATTATTAAGTCTGTATCCCAAAGAAATCATTAAAAAGGTAAAAGGAATTCATATGCCAAAATATGCTTGTAGCAGCTCTTTTTGTGGTGGCAAAGAACTGGAACATAAGTGGATACCTATCAATTGGATTATGGATGACCAAGTTACAATATATGAAAGTAATGGAATATTATTGTTTTATAAGAAATGAATAGGCTGCTTTCAGAAAAGTTTGGAAAGACTTATATGAATCAATGTTGAGTAAAACAAGCACAACCAGGAAAACATTATACACAATAATAACAAGATTATGTGATGATCAACTATGATAGATTTAGGTCTTCTCAGCAGTTCAGTGATACATTGTAATTCTAATAAACTTTGGATGGAAAATGACATTCACATGCAGAAAGAGAACTATGGAAACTGAATGTAGATCAAAGTATACTATATTTCACTCTTTTTTCTTTTTTTTTTCTTTCTCATGATTTTTCCATAATAAATTAACTATCCAACTATACAAAAATTATAGCAACCTTTTTGTTCATTTTTTTTTTAAAAAGGGGAGTTAGTAAGGAGATAAACTTTTTTAAAATTTGAAAATATTAATTAAATAAGTGGGAAGAGAGAAGAAAATTTATGTTATTGCAAGTTAAGTTTTTTTCAGGTATTGAAGATAGACTTTATTCTCTTTTAGCATAGCAGTAAATGAAAATGATATTTTAATAAGCTAATCAAACAGCATTTTAAAGTGAAGATGCTGACATTTTCTAGACTAGTTTTTTCTTTAAAATGATTTTTCCCTAAAGTCTAAATCAAAAACAAAGCAAAAGATCAATCCGGCTAAAGAAAGTACCATTTTTATCCTTTACAACTGTTTACTTCCATATTTGAAGCAGAGCTAGATAGGAGAGCACATCACTTAATTAGAAAATAATCAGTTAATTGTGCTTGCAAAGTTTACATGGAATCAATATGTATATGCTCCATTATTTCATTTTTTAAAAGAGCATGCATTCACAATATCCTGGTTCTGAAATCAGAAAGACTCATTTTCTTGAATTCAAATCCAGCATCAGACATTCATTAGCTATGTGATCATAGGCAATTCTTTCAATTTCTATTTTACCCTCTGATTCTAGAATATCAGGATAGTTTTCCTTGATAATTTCTTGAAAGATAACATCCAGGCTCTTTTTTTCATTACAACTTTCAGGTATACCAATAATGTTTAAATTTTCTTTCCTGGATCTAATTTTCATTTCAGTTGTTTTTCCAATGAGATATTTCCCATTTTTTTCCTATTTTTCCCATTTTTTTTTGTTTTGCTTTATTATACCTTGATTTTTCATAAAGTTATAAACTCTCATCTGCTCAATTCTATTTTTTAGTGATTTTCCTCAATGAGTTTTTATACCTCCTTTCCCAGTTGACCAATTTTGCTTTATAAGACATCCTTCTCTCCATTAGCTTTTTATATTTCCTTTTGTACCTCTCTCAATTCTTTTCCTAATTTTCCCTCTATCTCTCTTACTTGCTTTCCAAAGTCTATTGTGCTTTTCTATAATCTGAGCCCAATTCTTATTTTTCTTGGAAGCTTTGAATGTAGTTTTGACTTTGTCATCACCTTTTGAATGTATGTTTTGATCCACCTTGTCACCATAATAACTTTCAATGGTCAGAAAGTTTTTTTTTTTTAATTTGTTTGTTTTCTGCTCATTTTCCTAGCCTATTACTCTTCTTTTCATTGTTAAAGTAGGGTTCTGTTTCCAGAATGGAGGGTACATTGTTCTAAACTTCACGGGGTTTGTGCAGCTATTTGCAGAAATCCTTCTAGGACTCTTGTCACAAGCACTTTTTTCTGCCCTAGAGATATAAGGTGTGTCCCTACTACAATGTGTTAGCCAGGGTTGGGGCTCTGCTGACAGGGCTGTCCTGGGACTGCACACTAGACTTACATGTCATTGCCATAGACCCTCTCCCTTGATCTTCTGAGTCCTCTCTGTTGTCCCCAGGTTATGAGGTCCAGAAGCCACTAGCACTGATGCTGATTCAGAGATCCCTTCTCACTGATTCTGGGATCTGGGCAGGAACTGGGATCCAGCTGGGCCTGTGCTGGGATTGTATACTGAGGTCCCATTCTGGTTCCACAGACCTTTCCTGCTGACCTTCCAGCTCCTCTTTGGTGTCTCTCGTCTGAGAGGTGTGGAAGCCATCAGTCCTGCTACTAATTCAGAGATTGGCCTGATCCAGGTATATATAATTATATACCAGTACTCCCATCCTAGTGCCAAAGACCTTTTCTACTGACCTTCTAAGTTGCCTTCAGTTGGAAAATGTTCTATTCCATCTTTCTGGATGTTGTGATGCTCTAAAATTTGTTTAGAGCCATTATTTAAAGTAACTTGGAGCAGTTTCAGGGGAGAAGTTGGGCAAGTTCCTGCCTTTAGTCTACCCTCTTGGTTAGGCATCCCATAGACAAGTCATTAATTCTTTTTGCCTCAGTTCCTCATCTGCAAAATGAGCTGGAGAAGGAAATGACAAACTCTCCCAGTATTTTTGCCAAGAAAACCCTAAATAGAATCATGAAGAGTCAAATATAATTGAAAAAAGTAAACAACAACAAATACATTCAAGGAATCAACTTTCTGAAAGGATACTTTTAGAGTACAAAAGTATTTAACAAGTAGAGAAAGTATACCTACAGTATGATATTGTATACTTCTGATACATAAGCAGATACAGGCCTTCTCTTACATTTTTAAAAAGACATTATTATCATAACTTTTCTGCAAACAGTCATTAGTTACCAGAACTAGTAATTAATATTTATGTAGTACTTGTCCTTAAGCATTGTCAGGATATTCACAAATAGCAGATATTATTTTGAAAAAAAAAATAAAACATACATTAGTGTCAACTCTACCATTTAAAAGGAACATTTCACCTACCAAATTGTAAAATGTGCCCAGTTAGACAAGTGTTTGTAAAAATTCTGATTTTAGAATAAATGCAAAGTCAACAGTCCTATGAATTGCTTTTTCTTCCTCTGTTCAGACTGAAACAAATCAAATATATATTGTGATCTTTGTTTCTAGACAACAATGACTAAATAAAACATTGGCAAATGTAAATATGTGTAATCAAAATATAGCAAATACCACTTAAGTTTATTTCTTTACTTTTGTTCTCCCAGTGCCCTAACAAATGCAACTAACTCTATATTCTCTTGCTTCTTTTCATTTAACTTATTTATTTCATAATAGAATGATAGCTTTCCTTATTAAAAATTTTTGCCTTTGTTGATTGATGGTTCCACCTTTACCCTGGGAACTATCTGAGGGTATCATGAGTCCAGAAACAACTGGAACAAAGTTTCCTACTTATTTAAGAAACACTGTTGTTCCCTGCAATTCTTTTATCTCTTTTTCTCAGAGCCTATATGGGGATTCTCATGCATTAGATGGAAATGGTGCTGAATTCTAATGAACCAAGCCCCAAGCATTCATTTCATGGGTAATTTCTTTGGGTACCAAACATTTACCAACATTTTCAGGTGCTGGTGTGGATATGATTGCTCATTTTCTTTTGGGTAGTGTCAAACACCATTTTTTTCAAAATATTTAAGCCTCTAAACAGTTTACTTGGCATTTACTTTAATATCTTGTCAAGATGATTTTTTTTTTCCAAGTAGCTACCAGAGTAATCTAAAAAGCAAGTGAGTGTAGTCAGAAAAATCTTCCAGAAATAAACTATTTGTCACTTGGTGTACTAATAAATAAATATCCAATTCTTAATAGTGGGTACCTGGGTCAGAGTCTATATTAGTCACTGTCCATTAGTCATATTTTCATCCATAACATACTTAGTTCTTATTTCAATAGACATTTTCCTGGTTTGTGATTTCCAAGAAGCCATATTATTTTCTGCACACTATTAGTATTCTATATTGATCACATATCTAAAGTCATTTTCTGTACCATAATGTAAACTCAATAATTGTTTGTATATTTCTATTTCAAAAAGTTTGCCCCTTGAAATACTATACATGAATAAGGCGGGAAAAGTCTACATGTGATTTTATTTTTAGATTGTGCAATTGATTTCTTAAATATGTTAATAATTCTTACATTGTTAATATATGTCCTATTTACTTTAATTGTCATTAGCCAATATAGGAGGCCAAAATATTTATAGCAGTAATTTTCTTAAAGCAAGATACTGTAAGTACATAGATATATACATTGACTAGGGAATGGCTAAAGAAATCATGGTATAAATATAAAATGGAAAGTTATTTTATCATAATAAAATATCATAATAAGTTGTAGATTTGAAAAACGTGGATATTGTTTGAAGGAAGAGTAAAGAATACAGAAATAGGAAAACAGAATATATTCCTCAGGATTAGTACCCAACTTGTTATTTGGTATAGGAAATTACCAGGTAAGACAACTAGCAGTCTTAGAACCTTGCCTTAGTATCTGAGAGTTTAAGTGACTTGTCTAGATTTACTTAGCTAGTATCTTTCAGAGGTAGAGCTTGAACTAAGGTCTCAGTATCTGCAGTAATAACACTCTGCTGATTACCAACTGCCTTTCAATTATGCCTACACAATACCTATCATAATAAAAATTTAGATAAAACTAAAAGATTAAAAAAATTACTACTCTGTAGCATCCAAGCCAAAAAAAAAAAAAAATCTCACGTAGAAAAGAGAGGTCAGGTTTGTTTTGTTTAGGATAGAGGGCAAAAAAGTTGAAGCAATAATTGTTATCATATTGCAAAGGGATAAGAAAAAAAAAAATCTAATGATCAGAACTATCCAAAAGTCGGATACAAGAAGTAATGATTTCTACAGTTTATGCCCTATTAGAAAAATGATCCTAATACAAAGAGTGACAATTACTTCTCAGGTATGTAGTAAAAAATTTTTCTTTCTGGCATGTTTTGGATCATAAGTAGATTCATAATCTGGACATATTGAAAATTCTATGTACCATGTTATTTCAGACAAATGAAGCTGGAACCTAATTTCTTCATTTCTACAGAGATGTGGTAGCCTATGGATAAGGAATGTAATATACTCACAGTCAAGGTGACTTTATAAGGCAGTATTGCTAAGATATTTTATTTTTGTTACAAAAGAAATGATTGTGGTGTGTAAAATAATATAGTTCAACTTAAAAAAAAAAACACCTTGAAGTTCTATTTTAATAAAGTACATGTATCCAATAAAAACACAGAACTGCAACAATATAAAATACATATTATTTTTATACATTTAAAAAAGTGAGTTTGCCTTTGTTGCTTTTTTAACATCCTGATTTACTCAAAGTCAAATAAATATCTGGCAATGCTGCAAGAAATATAACAGTATACATATTTCCTTTTATTTTCTGAAATGGAAGAAGACAGTCCATTTAAATTAGCTTTTGAAAACTGACCAAATGCTCCAGATGTTCTAGCGCTACCAGTAGAGTTTCTATGTGATCCATGTCAGATATGCAGCTGTCAACACTAAAGCACACCTGCCACTAGTTTGCTGTCAGCAAATGACTTTTCCATTGCATTATGAAGTGATCTGCTAACATGAACTGTTGGCCTTTCAAAAAAAAAACCTGTGATACAATATGAATTTCCCTTGTAAAATGAAAAAAAATTCTCCAAAGTAAAATGAAGAAGTCAATGTTGAAATTATGTTGTTCCATGAAAATATTTCAAGTCATTAGAAAATTTCAGAGACACACTTATTATCAAGCTTCCTCCAAAGACAAGTATCTCTCTTTCTCCTTCCTCTTTTCTCTCTCCCTCCTCCTTTCCCTATCTTTTTCCCTTCTCCTATCTCTCTTGCTCTCCTCTCCCTCTCCTTCTTCTTCTCTCTCTTACTGTCCTTCCCCCTTTTCTTTTCCTTTTCTTCTCCCCTCTCCCTTCCTTCTTCCTCCTTCTTGCTCTGTCTCTTTCTCCCTTTTTCCCTCCCTTCATATATAAATAGATATAAAGATATTTCTATGACAGATAAATATATAGACTCATTACTTTAAGATAAATAAAACATTTTTATTTCTTATTTCAAGGATTTTTTTTTATATTTCTGAATTCAGAGATGAAAGAAATATATATATGACTAAAAGGAAAGGAGATATGGCCTACTGGACAATGACAATATCAAATTTTAAACCTCAAAATATCAGTGAGTAACTTTGAAAGCTGTTGTGTATTTGTCTTAGAGTCTTCTTGCACTGATCCTATCGACTGCTTATAGAACAAAGTGCAGTGTTGGGCCCCTTAGATGCTCAGATATTAGGTTACATCAAGTTGCTTTTGCAAAACATGAACTCTACTGTCCCAAGTGAATCATTAGGTCTTTATCATTAGTGCCACATTGCTTGAGATTGGAAGGTTAAGAACTCCATTAGTCACTTATATAAGATGATACATTTAAGGACTTGGTACCTTCTTCTTTTGAAGAATCAAATTTACCAACGGGAAGTCTGACTTTTATTAGCATATAACTGTTGTTTTCATGAGAAAAAAAAAACAAAACAAAACATTGAGGAGTATTAGGAATACTGACTTGTTATTATCTTCAACACTGAAGAACACTTCTGCCAGTCTTTTTATGGAAGCTTCACAGACTTCCACAGTTGAGCTGCTACAAAGATCAGTCCTACTCAGACTGTGATGATTTCTTTTCTTTTTTCGCCTTTCTATGTATTTTTCTTGACTTCTACTTCTCTCTCAGTTGAGTTGCATAGCAATGCTGGTATAACTAAAAAGGGATTTGTCAAACTTGTTGGAGTTATAGTCAGATTAAAGGTACTTCTGCTCTCAAAACTGCAGAGAATTGTAAACCAAAACATCTACTAATATACTTTGAAGTCCCTGAAATGTGAGGTGAGATTCTATTTCATTTTATTTTAGAATGAATTAAGCCATTCCAAATTATTGAAATTAGAAAACTCAGAAATGAGAATGGTCCTAATATAATGAAGAGTGTTGTCTCTGAATTCAGAATTCTACTGCCTATGTGATCTCTGGCAAGTTATAGAATTATTGATTAGAGATGGAAAGAAATCAAAGAGATGATCCAGTCTATTCCATCTGTTTAACATATGAGGAAGAGGCATTGCAGAGATGCAGTGGATAGAATGCCAAGCCTGGAATTAAGAGGTCTCAGTTCCTGAGTTTATATCTGGCCTCAGACACTTGCTAGCTGTGTGATTTTGGACAAGTCACTTAACCCATTTGTCTCCATTTCCTCATCTGTAAAATGACCTGGAGAAGGAAATGGCAAATCACTCCAGCATCTCTTCCAAGAAAACCTCATTTCAGCTCATCAGAAGTCGAACAGGACCAAAAAAACCACAACACATGAGGAAATTGAAAACCTCAGTGGTTTTAGAAATATTCAATTTCTCTATACTTGAGGGTCTTTATCATTAAATGGTAATAGATAAATGAAGGATTGGAGCAGTACAGTTAAATTAAATTAGAAAGGGAATTAGGGAGGAAGAAAGGAAAGAAGGGAGGGAGGGAAGAAGAAAGGAAGGAAGGAAGGAGGGAAGGAAGGAAGGAAGGAAGGAAGGAAGGAAGGAAGGAAGGAAGAAAGGGAGGGAGGGAGGGAGGAAGGGAGGGAGGAAGGAAGGAAGGAAGGAAGGAAGGAATTTGAAAAAGAAGAAAAAATTTTTGGCCATAAAGAAGCACACATTATAATGTTGCCAGTTCTTAGAAATCATTGTGATATGGAAGTAATCCTGGAATCCTAGAGGCTATGCAAATTGAACACAAGCTCTGAGAGATCCTCTTCCCAAGCTGAGAAGGTTTACAGTACAAATATAGTGACCAATTATGCCTATTTCACAGCATCACATCAAATAAAGTTAAACAAAACCATTGACTAAACAAATATAGAAGGGCGTGCTTCAGTATAGGAGTACACCACACTAATAAAATCATGAATGCTCAAAGTAATGAAATGTGTGCATGTGTGCAAAGATATGGGAGTATATTTTGTGTATATATGAAGATTGTAACTTTTAGAATAGTTACTTGTAATGGGCTGAGGCTTGAGTTGATGCACTGAGGTCCCAAGCACATGAGACTAAATAGTAATTGGACTATACTCTATTAATATACATGATTGGATAAAGAATGACCCCCACCCACTCTCTGTGCAAGTCCTGATGTGTTGTATAGGAAATGACGATTTTGGTGAGTGGAGACAGAGAGACAGGAAGAGAGGTGGGGAGAGATTGGCCTGGGTTCCATGCTTGTAGCTGCTGGTCCTGTGGCTGTTGTTCTAGCTAGCTTCTTGACTCAGCTGCACACCTTGCTATCGACGATTCCCTTCCACCTCCGATCTTTCTTCACTGAGAATAAAGAATGACGATTTTCCCCTAACCTGAATTCCTGACTCCGGCTGATTTTAAAATACGCGGTCTTCACAGTTACTGGTTTTTATTGATAGAGAGGGTTTCCTCATAAAAAATTTCCTCATTAGTGAAATCATCACTCCAGACTTAAGAATAAACCCTTAAGCACATGTATTCATTCTTACCTCTTTACAAAGGCATGTATGCATGAATGGAAATACACCCACATTTAACAGTTCACACCAGGGTCCTCAAACTATGCCTGAGGGCCAGATGCGGCAAGCTGAGGACGATTATCCCCCTCACCCAGGGCTATGAAGTTTCTTTATTTAAAGGCCCACAAAAAAAAGTTTTTGTTTTTACTATAGTCTGGCCCTCTAACAGTCTGAGGGACAGTGAACTGGCCCCCTATTTAAAAAGTTTGAAGACCCCTGACAAATGAAGACATTCAAGGAGGAGGTTTAGATCTTGGGAAAATTCATTCTTTTTCTACCTATAGGATCCTATAACTTTTTCTCAAAGAATTCCAATATCACTATCATTCTAGGTTTTGATAATGTAGAAAAAGCAACTGTAAGGCATAATATAAACTTAAATTTTAATATTATATTGTTGTAATTATTAATTATAAACATTATTATCTCATTCCCATCTGGCTTAACAATAGTCAAATGGAAATAGTTCTTCAAAAAGTACCTATATTACCATTCTTCTTTTATTCGTAGTGTTCTATAAATAGCTTGGAAAAAACAACTGCATTTTATACTTGAATATAAGTTTTAGCATGTAAGTTTATCCCCTTTTGGATGAAAGAATTTTGGGTAAAAATTCAAGTATTTAACTAATAAATCAGCGAGCATTTATGAAGCAACTACTACAAGTCAAGCACTTTGTTAGGTAATGACATTGCATGACAATGAATGAAATAATTCCTTCTAGCACTGAATCTATATTCTAATGAAAGAGGAGATAAGTACATGCAACTAGATAACTAGTCAGAAAGATGGATGTGTATGCACATAAAGTATATAAGTATACTGTAATTTATGGAGGGCACAGCAGTTAAGAGGATCAAGAAAGACTTTGTGCATAAAATACTGCATGAACTGGGTCTACTCTATGAAATGGAAGTAAAGAGGTAGTACTTTTCAGTACTGAGGGATGACCAGTACAGATGTATGGAAATGAGATGAAATGTCATCATGTGTAAGAGAAACAGAAAAAGAACAGTTTGCCTTAATAGCAAATTATGCAAAGTATATCCAATGACTCTGTGGGGAAAAACAACAACAACAACTAGTGAGGACCATGTTATATAGGACTTTACAAAATAAATAAGGAAATTTATATTTTATTCTTGGCATAATTGAATATGAAAGTGAAGTTAATACCCTGGGTGATTAGAAGAATGGTAGTATTTTTGATAATAGTAGGAAATCTAAGTGAATTAGTAAATTTTTAGGAGAAAAGTTTTTGAGTTGTATTTTGAACGTATTAAGTTGTAGTTCCCATGATTCATTCTGTTTGAAACATCCAAAAAGGAATTGATATGGAATTTTAACTAATGAAGAAATAAAATATAGACATAATGATCTGGAAATTATTTACAAAGATTCAGTAATTAAATCTGCAGGAGTTGATGAAAACAGCATGTGAGTTATTACAAAAGGAAAAAAAATGTCAGAAGCAGATTTTTGAGTGACCCTATCATTAGTGGCCATGATATGGATGAGTATACAAAGGATACTGAGGAGTTTTCAAATATATGAAAGAACAAAGAATAACAGTGTCATGAAAACCCAAAGAAGAGAATATATCCAAGAGGAGATAGTGATCAACAGTCAAACGCTGTGACAAGGTCTAGACAGATAAAGATTGAAAGAAGACCCTTATATTTGAAAAATAAGAAATCATCAGTAGCTTTGGAAAAAGCAGTTGTTTCAGATGAAAGAGGAGATAGAAGGCCTGATATCAAACATTTAAATGAGTGAGAGGAGAATTAATAGAGGCACTTAATGTAAACAACTTTTTCAAAGAATTTATTTTTCAATAAGATGAAAACTATCATGTAATAGTTATTGCTATTTTCAAGGAAAGGGTTTTTTTGTTGTTGTTTATGTGTTGGTTTTTAGGATTAGGAAGACTAGCAAAAAAAAAAAAAGAATATAGTAGTGTAGGGGAGAAAAAGTAGGGAATAATATATTAGGAAAAATCTATTGAACAGGACAAGAGGGAATAAGATCAAGAGTATATATACAAGTTCTAGTCATGAATAGCAAGGGGCCATGGGGCTATCTCTCCGGTAAATATAAAAGTAAAGAAGATAATATTGGGTTGGGAAAGGGAGGTTGTCTGAGATGAGGAAAAGGGAAGCTGTCATCAGATTGTCTCCTTTTTTTTCAGTGAAGAATGAGAGGAGAAAAGATGAAGGTTTTTGTTTTGTTTTGTTTTGTTTTTTTAAGGAGGGATTAACTCTTTTTGGAATAGTTCCTGTGATAAATGAGAGAGTAGCTTGATTGGGGATGGGGAGTATAAAAAATTTGCTATGTGGAGGGCCCAGTTGAGATTATTTAGCAAATTTTGCTTGTCTAATCAACATAGTTTTACAATATTTTTCATCTCTGTTTAGTTAAAAATGAATAGGATTGAAGTAGATGATGGGAGTAATTCATAGTTCAGGTGTGACAAAGCATGATATTAAAAGTAGTAAAAATTTGAGAGTAGAGAGTAGTATACAATTGACAAGATAATGTAAATGACAAGGTAAGGACCTTGTCCTATTTGAACATAATTTTGATTTCTTTTTTGTCTCATTTTGTAATTTTTTCCTTAAATATTTTAGTTTGTTTCACATTGCTTTAAGATTATGAATATTTGCTATGATGATTATATGTTAAAATATTATTGAATTTTTATGGCTCAGTCTTATCATTTGTTAATTGTGCAAACCATTTGGTCCATGATAATATTGTCTTGAATATGATTTGTTTGTTGTATTCTTCACTGTATTTAAGTCTATATTTGAAATATAGATTTGTTGTCTACTAATTCATGAAAGATAGCGGACTGATGAAAGTGATAAAGATTCAATAGGTACTAAGATTTTATTGACTTAAGTAATATGTTATACCATTAATATTACTTCCTTTTGTAATGTGTATTTATCCCTGAGTCTGGGTTTCTTAAAAATAGGCTTTCGTTAATTTCTAGTGGCAATGGCCAGTTCATAAACTGATATAATATTCTCCCTCATTTCCACAAACAAATCTACATGACAACTCATTTGTTTAATGATATTTGGCAAAATATTGTTGGCCAAGTTCATGTGTATGTCAATCATGAAGAGTTTTTTGATTCAGTTCTTGGAATATAGCCATTTCCTAGGTTTTATCCAGTGACATACCACATTTACTTGTATTTAACAAATTAATTGCATTTATTTGTTGTTAGCCTTTGTTATGACCAAATGGAATCTCACACACACACACACACAGTCATTCTTGTTTTGTGATGAGGCAGTTTTGAACTTTATCTTGAAGTAATGGGCCCTAGATATTATTAATTCTAAATGTTCTTGTTAAAATACTTTCCATATCCTTCATGATATATAACATAGTTTCCAAAGTTTATGTTGTCTTGTATTGCAAATGCTATTAATTGGTTTATACATGTCCTTCCCATTAAGCTTTGAATTTAGAATGCAAGTGAATTTGTTAATCTATAGTGGCTTGTTTGTTTCTTTGTTTTTGCCTTGATGTTCTTGGTCTGCCTGTGTCTAGCCTAGAGAACTAGATATTTATTTCATTTTTCTCTGGTTTAATTTGATTTTCCTTCTCCAGCTCAAATACAATAGGTCTCTTTCACAAAATAAAAATATTGTACTTATCCAGTTCAAATGACGTTTTGATGTCATTAAAGAAAAATCTCATTAGATAAAGGAGGTATGTAATGTTTTTCAATAAAACCATACAACTTGATGTCATCCACACTTGTCAAGTGATAATTAAGATCTTTTGGTTCTATATCTCCTCAAATTTATGGTGGCTAGGAAGAACTATAAAAGGTTTAAAAAGTTTCCTGATAGAGACAGAATTATGTTGATGATCTTTTAAAGTAAAAGGTATTTTCCATATGGCTGTCAAAGACTCAAAAAAAAGGGGGGGGGGTTTGCTATGCCTGGCTGTTTTGTATATTTGCAATACATAAACAAACTATGCAAATCTGAGTCAAAAATTTTGGAATAATCAATACATGCATTGAAGATGCTATAGTGCTTTTAGGCACTTAGATCACTTTTAATTAGATTAATCATAAACTGCACTTTACATCTCCTAGCAGTTTTTTGATAAGCACTTTTCTCCCAAGTCAAAACATTATTGTTATTGTTATACATTTTGCTAAAGTTATTGTTTTTAACAAGCTTAATGATGATTTTTTTAAAGGAAAGCTAGGATTTGTACATGATACTGGAATGTTATCTACTATCAAATCTTATGTTTTCTCATTTCTATTTAAAAAAAAACTATAGAATTGGCTCACAACAGATAATTATTTTATATTTGAGTTTTTTATTTGTATTATTTTATTTTTAACTTAAATATAAAATACAAACAGAAAAAAAAATTGCCATGAGCACAACTGAACATCCCAGAGGGTTCAAAATATAAAGCAATAAATTTCCATTTCAAGAAAAGCCTATATAATAAATAATATACATTATTTTAGAATTATCTACCTATAATTTGATTTCTTGTGTGTTTTCTTTTGTTCTCTGCTGTGCATTTTTTTTTAACTGTTTTTCCCTCTTCCTCCTCCAATTTCTCCAAGTAAGTTACAATTGAGTATGGATATATATATATATATATATATATATATATATATATACAGGCACACACACGTATGCATATACACACAAACATATACATACATAAACTCATGTACATACACACATATAGATATAGAGTATATAGAGACACAAACATTCATATACATCTATATAACACTTTATTATGTTGTTTGTTTTGTCTTTCTCTGAAGGTGGATAACTTCTTCCTTCATAAGTGCAAATCTTTCCATATTTTTCGAGATCCACCAGCTCATCATTTCCTACACCACAAGAATATTCCAGTGTTATACTATCTAGTAATTTTAAATAGATTGAAACAATGTTGATTGACATAGCTGATATATAGTGTAGTTTCTCTATTTTTCTTTTTTTTTTTTATTAAAACTGTTTCAGATTTAACTTTGTCTTAGATCATGATTATACCTGCTTTTTTACATAACAAATTCTCTGATTTTCATTTTATGCTTGTGTATATCTTATTCCCTAGGCCTCCTGACTCCAATACCTCTCCTATTACTTAAATTATGCCCTCTCTCCTCCAAACATCCTCCATTATTCTCTCCTCTCAACCTTTTATTCTTTCCCTCTTATTTCTATCTGAATTCAGAACTTTTATTGCCTTTCAAATATGTTTTTCCCTGTTTATCTCCTTATCATTACTCTATATACCTTATTCCATTCCTGTTAATCAGCACATATTTCTATATCCCCATCTTATTCCCTCACCATATCATTTCTTTATAAATTTAGAATTATTACCTTTTAAATATATAAAGTTGTTATCTCTTTAACCCTGATTTGATATGAGTGGGGTTCTCTCTAAAAGTCCCTCCTTTTTCTCTCTCCCCCCATACCTTTTTCCCTTTTGTTTCTTTCTGAATTTAGAAGACTTTTATATCCCTGTGGATATATATGTATTGTTCCCTCTTTCACTCATTCCTGATGAGAGTAAGGTTCTAAACAACCAACCCTCCTTTCCCACCTAATTCCTCTATGTTCTTCCACTTCATAATTACTCTTTTTACCTTTTCATACGTAATTTGCTTTTAAAATCATGCACAACTCTACCCCAGTGTTTCTTTTGAACTTCGTAATTACTAGTGACAATTTTAGATATGTGGCTTTAATTCCTATGTATAAAACATAAAACAGTTCATCTGTATAGAGTCCCTTGTAGTTAGACTTTAATGCTACCTTATATTTCTCTAGGATCTTGCATGTCTAATTTTCTATTAAGTTCATGTCTTCTTGCAAAAAAATCATGAAAATCGGGAAACTCATTGAAAATCCATTTTTTTTTCTGGGTATGATTTTTTCTTTCTCAAACTTCAGTTTTATTGCCCTTCAATATGCACTGCTTCAACATTTGTGTTCTCTTAATGTAAATACTGATAGATCTTGTGTGATTTTCTTCACCATATTTGAGGGATTTGTTTTTTCTTGTTGTTTGTAATATTTGCCCCTTGACATGAAGGTTTCAGACCTTCTTGTAGGTTTTCCTTATAGGAGCTTTTTCAAATGATTATTAGTAGATTTTTCCCATTTTTAGTTATCATTTTTTTTTTAACACTTTGGGACAATTTTCTTTGTTTATACCTTGTATTATAGTATCAAGATTCTCTTTTTTTATTGCAGCTTTCAGGTACTTCAGTTATTCTTATGTTTTCTCTTCTCAATCATTTATCCAGATCAGTTGATTTTCTTAAGAGATCTCATATTCTCTTCCTTTTATTTTCATTCTTTATATTTTGTTTTATTATTTCTTGGTCCCATAACTTTGCTGGCTTCACCTTGCCTGATTCTGGTTTTCAAGGAGTCATTTTCTTCCTTATGATTCCAAGTCTTCTTTTTCAGTTGGTTGACTTTTTTCATAATAATTTTACTTTTCTTGAATTATTCTTATTTTTTAAAAATTCCTCAATCCTTATCACTTGATTTCTAAAGTATTTTTGAGTTCTATGCATTCTTTTGGGACAGATGACCATTTAACATAACTCCTTAGGATTTGGGGCAGGTGACTATTTGACATAATTATTTAGGGTAGGAGAGATTTTTGGTGGTTTTTTCTTTAGCTTCATTATCATTTCCTGAAGATGAGCCCTGGTCTCCTATACTCCCACAATCACTTTAACATTCATGTTTCTCCTTTGATTGTTATATATATATATATATATATATATATATATATATATATATGTGTATATATATATGTATGTATATATATATATATATATATATTTGATTTATTTTTAATACACATTGCTTTATGAATCATGTTGGGAGAAAAAAAATCAGAGCAAAGAGGAAAAACCATGGGAGGTGATTAAAAAACAAAACAAAACAGAAAAAAGGAGTGAACACAACATGTATTGATTTACATTCAATCACCTTAGTTCTTTTTCTGGAAGCAGAAGGCGTTTTCTATCCAAAGTCTATTGGGATTTCTTTAGATTATGAACCATTGAGAAAAATCAAGTCTTTCATAGTTGATCATCACACATTCTAGCTGTTATTGTGTACAATGTATTCCTGATTCTGCTTGTTTTGTTAAGCATCACTTCATGTAAATCTTTCCAGGCCTGTCTAAAATCAGCTCATTCATCACTTTTTTATAAAATAGTATTATTTCACTATATTCATGTACGACAGCTTATCCAGGCATTCCTCAATGGATGGCATCAATTCTTTTTCCAATTGTTTACTACCACAACAAGAGCAGCTAAAACCATGTTTGCATATGTGGGTCCTTTTCCCGCTTTTCTGATTTCCTTGATATATAGGCCCAATAGAGACACTGCTAGGTCAAAGGGTATGCACAGCTTGATAGTTCGTTAGACATAGGACCAGATTGCTACAATGGTTGAATCTTTTTACAACCAACAATGCATTAATATCCCAGTTTTCCCACATCTTCCCCAACATTGATCATTAACTTTTGCTATCACCTTAGCCAATCTGAAAGGTGTGAGATGGTACCTCAGAGTTGTTTTAATGTGAATTTCTTTAATCAATAGTGATTTGGAGCATTTTTTTTTTCATATAACTATATAGATTACTTGAATTACATCATCTGAAAATTTTCTTTTCATATCCTTTGACCATTAATCAATTGAAGAATGTCTTGTATTCTTTTAAATTTGACACATTTCTTTATATATTTTAGAAATGAGACCTTTATCAGAAATGCTAACTGTAAAGTTTTGTTTTTTTTTTATTTTGTTTTTCCCCCAGCCTTGTTATTATGGGCCAGAAATCTGTACTTAAAACAAGGATTCTTACAAAGTGCTAACATAGTAGAATTGTTAAAGACAATGGTTATCTAGTTTAGCATGGCGATTAATAGTTCTCTAAGTTCATTATGATTGATTTAATCTTACAACAAATAATGGTTTCCTAGTGATATGATTGGTTTATACTCAGTATAGAGATTTAAAGCTGAGACAAACAGAGCCAAAATCAGAACCAAAGAAGACAAGTGGACTGGAGGTGGGAGGGACCTCAAGCCTTTGGACTTCAGAGAGGTTCAATTCCATCCTCATCAGCCTCAGATGGCTGGCTTCCTGCACTTCTCCCACTGAGATCAAGACTGGTCTGAAAGGCTCTCAAGAAAGCTAGCTGGGTCCCAGGCAAGGAAACTAGATTATGAAGGTGATAATAAAGGATTTGGACTTTAACACCTGGCTATTCTTGTGGTGATTACTCTACTGAAAGGCTGCTCCAAGACCTCCAGAAAGCTATCTGAAAACATTACACCTTGTGTTTCCTTTAATCTTATTTCTGTTGGTTTTGTTTGTGCAAAAAACTTAATTTAATGTAATGAAAGTTGTCCATTTTACCTTTCATAATGTTCTCTAGTTATTCCTCCCTTCTCCAAAGATCTGATAGGTAATTATTCCTTATTCTCCTAATTTGTTTATGATATCATCCTTTGTGCCCACATCATGTATCCATTTTGACCTTATTTTCATATGGGAGATGTAGGTTTATGCCAAATATCTGAAATTTTTGAAAAATAGTGAGTTCTTATTTTTGAAGCTGGAGTTTGTAGATTTATCAAATACTAGATTACTATAGGTCTTGATTATTGTGTTGTGTGTATATAACCTATTGCTCTGATCCAACACTCTACTGCTTAACCTGTACAAAAAGGTTTTCATGATTGCTGCTTTATAATAAAATTTTAGGTTTGATACAGTTCAGCCATCATCCTTTGTATTGTTTTCATTAATTCCTTTAATAATCTTGATTTTTGTTCTAAAAAATAATGTTTTTGTAGTTTGATTGGAATGGCACTGAGAAAGTAGACCAATTTAGGCAGAATTGTTATTTTTATTATATTAGTTTGGCCTATATTTTTTCAAGTTGTTTAATCTGGATTTATTTGTGGGAGAAGTGTTTTTTAATTACATTTATATTATTCCTGGGTTTGTATTGACAGGTAGATATCCAAATATTTTATTTTTTTCTACAGTAATTTTAAATGAAATTTCTCTTTCTATCTCTTGCTGGCAAGCTTTTTCAGTAATATAGAAAAATGCTGATTTGTTGAGTGGGTTTATTTTATATCCTTCACCTTTGTTAAAGCTGTGAATTGTTTCCAGTAGGTTTTTGGATATTTTTTTTTTTAGGATTCTCTAAGTATACATCATATCATCTGCAAAGAGGAATAGTTTTATTTCCTCATTGCCTATTCTAAATCCTTTAATTTATTTATCTTTTCTGATTGTTAAAGCAATTATTATAGTACAGTATAGTTTATAGTATAGTATAGTATTATAGTACAGTGTTGAATAATACTTGTGATAATGGGCAGCCTTCTTTCATCCCTGACCTTACTGGGAATGTATCCAGCTTTTCTCTATTACAAATAATGCTTACTATAGGTTTTAGATAGATACTGCTTATTGTTTTAAGGAAAGCTCCCTTTATCTCTATGCTCTCTAGTGTTTTTAATAGGAATGTGTGCTGTATTTTGTCAAAAGTTTTTTCTACATCTATTGAGATTATCATATTATTTCTGTTGGTTTTGTTATTGATATGACCAATTACAGTAAGATTTTTTCCTGATATTGAAGCAGCCCTGCATTCCTGGGATAAATCCCATGTGATCATAGTACATTACCCTGCTGCTATGTTGCTGGAATCTCTTTGCTAATATTTTATTTAATTTTTTTGCATCAATATTCAGTAGGGAAATTGGTCTGTAATTTTCTTTCTCTGTTTTGACTTTTCCTGGTTTAGGTATAAATGGCATATTTGCATCATAGAAGGAATTTAGCAAGACTCCTTCTTTACCTATTATTCCAAATAATTTACATAGTGTTGGAATTAATTGTTTTTCAAATGTTTCATAGAATTCATTTGTGACTCCATCTGGCCCTGGAGATTTTTTCTTAGGGAGTTCATGAATGACTTGTTCAATTTCTTTTTCTAAAATGGGACTATTTAAATAATTTATTTCCTCTTCTGTTAATCTGGGAAATTCATATATTTGTAAATTTTTATCTATTTTGGTTAGATTGTCTGACTTACTGCCATAGAACTGTGCACAATAGCTCCAAATTATTGCTTTAACTTCTTTGTTATTGGTGGTAAATTTTGATACTAGTGATTTGGTTTTTTCTTTCCTTTTTCCAAACAAATTAATGAAAGGTTTATCTATTTTGTTGGTTTTTTTCATAAAACCAACTCTCAGTTTTATTTGTTATTTTAATAATTTTCTTAATTTCTATTTTATTTAATCTCTCCTTTAAGTTTCAGAATTTCTCATTTGGTATTTAATTAGGATTTTTTAATTTGTTCTTTTTCTAGCTTTTTTACTTGCATGCATAATTCATTGATCTCTTTTTTCTCTATTTCATTCACATAGTTATTTAGAAATATAAAATTTTCTCTGAGAACTTCTTTGGTTGAATGCCATAGGATTAGGCATATTATCTCATTATTGTTATTTTCTTGAATGAAATTATGGATTGTTTCTATCTAGTCTATCTTTCCCTGGCCTTTAAAAAAGTTTTTTACCTAGAAAAAAATAACAACAAAGTTCATATGGAAAAACAAAAGGTCAAGAATTTCAAGGGAATTAATGAAAAAAAAAATCAAATGAAGGTGGCTTAGCTGTACCAGATCTAAAATTATATTATAGCAGCAGTTACCAAAACTATTTGGTATTGGCTAAGGAATAGATTAGTTGATCAGTGGAATAGATTAGGTTCAAGGGATAAAACAGTCAACAAATATAGCAACCTAGTCTTTGACAAACCCAAAGATCCCAGCTTTTGGGATAAGAACTTACTGTTTGATAAAAATTGCTGGGAAAATTGGAAACTAATATGGCAGAAACTAGGCATTGATCCATACTTAACGCCGTACACCAAGATAAGGTCAAAATGGGTTCACGACCTAGGCATAAAGAATGAAATTATTAATAAATTAGAGGAACACAGGATAGTTTACCTCTCAGACCTGTGGAAGGGGAAGGTCCTAACTTTCGGGATAAGAATTCACTATTTGACAAAAACTGCTAGGAAAACTGAAAATTAATATGGCAGAAACTAGGCATGGACCCACACTTAACACTGTACACCAAGGTAAGATCAAAATGGGTTCATGATTTAAGTATAAAGAATGAGATTATAAATAAATTAGAGGAACATAGGATAGTTTTATCTCTCAGACTTGTGGAGGAGGAAGGAATTTGTGACCAAAAAAGAACTAGAGATCATTATTGATTACAAAACAGAAAATTTTGATTATATCAAATTAAAAAAGCTTTTGTATAAACAAAGCTAATTTTAAAAAAATAGAAGAGAAGCAATAAGCTGGGAAAACATTTTTACAATTAAAGGTTCTAATAAAGGCCTCATTTCCAAAATATATAGAGAATTAACTCTAATTCATAAAAAATCAAGCCATTCTCCAATTGATAAATGGTCAAAGGATATAAACAGATAATTTTCAGATGATGAAATTGAAACTTTTTCTACTCATATGAAAGGGTATTCCAAATCACTATTGATCAGAGAAATTCAAATTAAGACAACTCTAAGATACAACTAATTGGCTAAGATGACAGGAAAAGATAATGATGAATGCTAGAGGGTATGTGGGAAAATTGGGACATTGATACATTGTTGGTGGAGTTATGAATTGATCCAACCATTCTGGAGAGCAATTTGGAATTATGCTCAAAAAGTTATCAAACTGTGTATACCCTTTGATCCAGCAATACAACTACTGGGCTTACATCCTAAAGAGATATTAAATAAGTGAAAGGGACCTGTATGTACCAAAATGTTTCTGGCAGCTCTTTTTGTAGTGGCTAGAAACTAGAAATTGAATGAATGACCATCAATTGGAGAATGGTTGGGTAAACTGTGGTATATTAATTTTATGGAATATTATTGTTTTGTGAGAAATGACCAATAGGAAGAATACGGAGAGACTTGGAGAGACGTACACTAACTGATGGTAAGTGAAATGAGCAGAATCAGGAGATCATTATACACTTCAACAACAATATTGTATGAGGATATATTTTGATGGAAGTGGCTATATTCGACAAAGAGAAGATCCAATTGATTTCCAATTGTTCAATGATGAACAGAATCAGCTACACCCAAAGAAGGAACAGTGGGAAATGAATATGGACTACTTGCATTTTTGTTTTTCTTCCCAGGTTATTTTTACCTTCAGAATCCATTTTTTCATGTGCAACAAGAGTACTGTATGGATCTGCACACATATATTGTATCTAAGATATACTTTAACATATTTAACATGTATAAGACTGACTGCCATCTAGGGGAGGGGTTGGAGAGAGGGAAGGAAAAAGTTGGAACAGAAGTGAGTGCAAGGGACAATGTTATAAAAATTACCCATGCAGATGTTCTATCAATAAAAAGATATAATTTTTAAAAATATATAAAATAGTGAATTGAGCATATAACCAAAATATATTAAAAATTCAATGAATGATAAGAATATTAAATGTACTTTAATATGGAAAATTATTAGTAATCCTCATTTTTCACATCTGATTGATGCAAGGTGATGATTTTCAGGCAAGATTGATAATATACATGTAAAAAAGAAATATAGAAGAAAATGACAATGGTTCCATTACTTAGGGCTTTAGATGTTGACAATTCATCATTTAAATTATTTTAAAGGACAGTCTTATCGTATGCCAAGGAAATATAAGTAGAATCTCATATAACATTTGAGATCAGATTTTATAAAATTGAAGAATTTACTTCTCTGAAATAAAAATTACAATTTTACATGACAAAAATTGACCTTAAAGTAATTGTCTGCCTTTAAAGTGCTAAGTGAAAGATTAGAAAACAAGTCATGGTATCTAGAGAGAGGTTTGGAAATCAGCAGAACTGGGCTCAAATGTAAGTTCTGCTACTTATTGCTATTTTCACACATTATTTACATTTTCAAATGAGTTGGGTCAGAATTATTATGTAAGTCTCAGATTTTCATATCTCTGGCAGCTAGTATTACCTAATAGTGAAGGGGGTAGTCCTTGATTCTGGCACCTTTGAGAATTTGAGCAAGTCCCTTGATCTCTTTTTGCCTCACTTTCTTTTGAGATAAAATTTAAAAATTGGACTAGATATCTCTAAAAAGTACTTCCTAGATCTAAACCTATCTTCAGCAAATATCTAATAAGTTTAAATGATTTAAATATATCAGCATATGTTGGTTTTCATTCCTCAAGAGTGAACATGTTTTAATTAAGTGTAACATTACCCTTCAATTGCTGAAGCACAATATAATACATTGCTACCTCAATGATAATAAATTGAGAGAGTGTGGAAGGTATCCATAATGGATAGAAATCCAACTTTAGAATCAAAAAGACATATCTTCTATTCTAATTTGTGATACTTTAAAAAAAAATTAAAAAGCTTATACAGTGTTTTGTAGAGTATACAAAACACATTCTGTCCAAAAATTCTGTTTTTTTACTAGGGATTACAAATGTTCTTAGCTTAATTTAATAGATTAAACCAAAGTAAAACAAAACAAAACAAAACAAAACAAACAAACAAAAAACCCTGAGACTCTGAGAGTGAAAGAAACTTTTCCAATGTATTGTGGCCAATAAGTGTTTCAGGTAACATTTGAACCCAAAATAAGATTGAATATAGCCTATGTATAGGAAAGTTAAGGAGCTTAATTTACTGGCATATGCTGAAGTATATGTAGGTAGGGAAGTAGAGGAGAAAACTGGCTTAATGAGCCTTACTTAATATAGTTGTATGTTTTGAATAATATAAACATAAAAATCATCTGCTTAGTATAGCCACCTATATATGAAATAGAAGTGATTGTACATTAAGCTAAATTATGCCACTGTGTATATTCTTTGTATTTAGTGAAATGAAGTAACAATTTGCTAAATGGTAACCCGGTGGCCTAAAAGAATTTAATGCAGTAACAAAAATTATTTAATTTATTCTCAGGATACTATGGTGAAAATCCTAGGATATCTGATTTAGGAAATCTCTTGTCACCATTGTTTATATAAGGGATTAGTTAGATGTTTGCATAGCAGCTTTCACTTTTTCAAAAAAGGAATGAGATTCCCCAGGAGCTTGAAAAGATTCCTGTTCACCAGCTTGTAGGGAATATAAATTTTTAAAGAACTCTGGTACATTATGGTACATGACTAGAAATTATTTATTCATTGTGAATATTGTTTTCCTTCATCACATTTTTTGGAGTAACAATTACTAGAATGTATTAAAAAGAAAAAAAATATGGATTTGATGATATATTTTACTACTTTTGACACTGTAGGAGATGTGGTTCTTTTTTTGTCTCTTTAATAAGATTTGTTTGGAGAGTGAAATAAATCTGTACTCATTGACATACATGCATCAATATCAATTTTAAAAAGCATCAATATTTTTATTTCAGTCTGCCTGCATCAATTCATACATCACTATGTATTCACTTTCTTGGCATCTGTTCATTCCAGAATTTACCATTTTCCACATAGCATCATTGGGTTGTATGCCATATGTCTCTTCTTTATTGGTCCAAGTTTTGATCAATCAAGAGATGGCAGACTGACTCATGCCATTTTAAAGAAGACAGGATTTTGATGAGCAGCCAATCCACTGGAACACTATTTCAAAGAAAAAAGCATGGAAAGGAAGCACAAGCTATTCTGAGAAAAGGAGGAAAAAAATCACTTACTGTACTTAACAGTTGTCTCAGAGGTAAATTGCCAGAAAACTTCCTGTCTTCCTAAAGAGAAAAACACCTAAAATTTGTGTATGACTTGAAATGTTCTTTATAAAAACAGTAAAGGCTTTTATCATTTGAAGTGCACAAATAGCAATCTAAAAACTGAATGTGGCAGTTTAGTGATTTGAGGCCCTAACAAAAATATAAAGAATTGCTTTAAAGATATTCTAATATGTTAACATGTCTAACATGTCAGTGTTAGGAGATATGCTAAATTCTATCTTTTAACTGCTGAAGGAAAATTTCTCTGAATTACTCATTCAAAAAGAAATGCTGATTAAGTGCCTACCCCCAAAAAAACATTTTGCTAGACTATGAACATTAAAAGAATGGTAAAATCCTTGACTTCAAGATGCTTATAGTCTATTGATTGGAAAATGTGATATGTATACAGATAAGGAAGATTGGGGGAATCAGGCAAGATTTTCTAAAGGATGTGGCAACTGAGTTTAGCTTTAAAGAAAGAGGAGCATTCTTAAAGATAGATGAAAATGTCCCAGGAATAACCAGCTATCCAGTTTGACTAGAACACCATTTGTAGAGGATTATGTTACTGTGAACTAAGTCTGAAAGAATAGTTTGATGTAATGTCCTAGGAACATAGGAGAGTGAATTTTAAGTGCCTCTTAAGGGGATAATGTGATTATCAATATATAATAGAAGAAAAATGTAGATTTTTGAACAAAGGAATTATATAGATATATTTATGCCTCAGGAAGGTGAATTTGGCAGAAGAAAGTTTGAAGAGGTGAGAAAAATCAGATAGGAATATATTACAATATCTTGATGTTTGATAATTTGCTCCTAGTTCATTTTTTTTTCAAAAAGTACAATTTAGAGGACTTCGTCATAGAAAGTAAACATTCATAAAAACATCTATGTTTTTTGCATAATTTCCCATGTTCTTTGGTTAAACCAAAGTATGACTTAGATGATAATTGAATTTTAAAAAATAATCTTTTTAAAAAATTATGACAAGATGTGATAAAATGATGTCAAAAAGGAGAGGAAGAGAGTCTCAATCCCATGCTCCCATAGCATCTATTCCAAATCTCTTCTCTTCTTAAACTATTGCCACCATCTGCTTCTCCTCTTCAGTAGGAGACTTTCACATCACCTCACTAAGAAATTGAGGATATCTGACATCAGCTTCCTCTTTTCTCCTTTTGGATGTTTCATTTCATCTCATTCTCATTCCTATCCTTCTTTGCTTCAGTCATGGAAAAGATAACTTTGCACTGTCAATGCCACCCTTTCTAATTTTGATCTTGAACTACTCCTCTTTCATGTTCTCTAAGAACTTGTCTTCTTTTAGTCAATCCTTTCTCTCCCTTAATTTTACTCTCTCCTTAAGAAAGGAGTTGGGAATGTCAGGCCCAAGAAGCCTGAATCACAGGCAATGATGAGCTGAAAACTAGGTATGTCAAACTCCCAGTACTTAAGTCATATGATAATTTTGTATGGTTCTGGAATGATGCTATAAATATCTAAATGGCCCTTCAAAGAAAAAAAAAAAAAAAGGTTCCTCACCCCTGTTTTACAATCTCCATCCCTGCTGCCTAGAAAAAGGCCTAAGCCTCCCCATCCTTAAATCATTATATGATTTTATTGGTTCTTCATGCTATTATTCTCTATTTCTCCATACTTTCACTTTCAAACTCTTATGGGGGAAAAAGTGTTTAAAATCTTGGCTCCACTTTCCTATCTTATTTAATTATTCAGCCTCTTATAAATTTTGCTTCCAACACCACTAGAAATTGTCTCCAAAATCACCAGTGATTTCCTAATTGTCCATTTCAATGACCTTTTCCTGGTCCTCATTGTGAATATATCTCTGATATCTCTTTTGCATTTGTTGACCACCCCTTCTTCTATTTATTTCCTCCTCACTGTGTTTTCATGATGCTGACATATCCTAGCTCTTCCATCAATATTGTTACTCATTCCAGTATCATTCTCTAGATCTTCACCCATAACTTTTCTCCATACATAGGTGTATCCAAAATGTCTTATTGTAGTTCATCCCCTTTCCTTCTCTTTTCTTCTTACTGTCTTACTTCTTCCCTTCTTTTCTCTCTTCTTTCTCTATTTCCTTTTCTCATCAATTTTTAGATCAGCTCTGCCTTATGCATATGATGCTCAGATTTTATACACATTTATCAACTCTTTGTCTATCTCCTGAACTTCAATTCTACATTGTCATCTATTTGCTAGACATCTTCAATTGAATTTTCCATAGAAATCACAAACTCATGATACACAAAAACAAAACTCATCATTTTCTCCCAAAATTCTCCTTTTATTTAAAGTCCCCCATTTTTGTTAAGGATACTGACATTTTTCAAGTTACACTTAGGTTTGTACTTTGAGAATTATCCTTGACTTTTTCTTTATTCTCAATCCCCAAATTGAATCAGTTTCTTTTTTTTTTTTTCATTCTACTTTTACAATATACCATCTATCTATTTTCTTCTTTCAACTCATATGGCCAATACATTGATGCATCTTTTATCAAAACTATTTTGATAGCCTCCTACAAGATCTCCCTGACATCAGTCTCTCCCATCTCCCCTTCATCCTTCAAACATCTGTCAAAATGTTTGACATTTCTTTTTTTTTAAAAGGGCTCAACTTCTACTATCAGCTATACCCATTTTATTTTAACTTTAAAACCACTGCTTTCTCTACGTAAGCAGTGCTACTTTCTCTTTATTGCTTTTGATCAAAATCCAAACAGAGAATATTTTTAATGTTAAGAGTATCACATTTAATTATATTATAGAGCAGCAGTTACCAAAACTATTTGGTATTGGCTAAGGAATAGATTAGTTGATCAGTGGAATAGATTAGGTTCAAGGGATAAAACAGTCAACAAATATAGCAACCTAGTCTTTGACAAACCCAAAGATCCCAGCTTTTGGGATAAGAACTTACTGTTTGATAAAAATTGCTGGGAAAATTGGAAACTAATATGGCAGAAACTAGGCATTGATCCATACTTAACGCCGTACACCAAGATAAGGTCAAAATGGATTCATGACCTAGGCATAAAGAATGAAATTATTAATAAATTAGAGGAACATAGGATAGTTTACCTCTCAGACCTGTGGAAGGGGAAGGTCTTTATGACCAAAGCAGAACTAGAGATCATTACTGATCACAAAATAGAAAATTTCGATTATACCAAACTGAAAAGTTTTTGCACAAACAAAACTAATGCAGACAAGATTAGAAGGGAAGCAATAAACTGGGAAAATATTTTTACAGTCAAAGGTTCTGATAAAGGCCTCATTTCCAAAATATATAGAGAATTAACTCTAATTTATAAAAAATCAAGCCATTCTCCAATTGAAAAATGGTCAAAGGATATGAACAGACAATTCTCAGATGAAGAAATTGAAACTATTTCTAGTCATATGAAAAGATGCTCCAAGTCATTATTAATCAGAGAAATGCAAATTAAGACAACTCTAAGATACCACTACACACCTGTCAGATTGGCTAAGATGACAGGAAAAAATAATGATGATTGTTGGAGGGGATGCGGGAAAACTGGGACATTGATGCATTGTTGGTGGAGTTGTGAACGAATCCAACCATTTTTGGAGAGTAGTTTGGAACTATGCTCAAAAAGTTATCAAACTGTGCATACCCTTTGATCCAGCAGTGTTACTACTGGGATTATATCCCAAAGAGATTATAAAGAAGGGAAAGGGACCTGTATATGCACGAATGTTTGTGGCAGCCCTTTTTGTAATGGCTAGAAACTGGAAACTGAATGGATGTCCATCAGTTGGAGAATGGCTGAATAAATTGTGGTATATGAAAATTATGGAATATTACTGTTCTGTAAGAAATGACCAACAGGATGATTTCAGAAAGGCCTGGAGAGACTTACACGAACTGATGCTGAGTGAAATGAGCAGGACCAGGAGATCATTATATACTTCAACAACAATACTAGATGATGACCAGTTCTGATGGATCAGGCCATCCTCAGCATCGAGATCAACCAAATCATTTCTAATGGAGCAGTAATGAACTGAACTAGCTATGCCCAGAAAAAGAACTCTGGGAGATGACTAAAAACAATTACGTTGAATTCCCAATCCCTATATTTATGCACACATGCATTTTTGATTTCCTTCACAAGCTAATTGTACAATAATTCAGAGTCTGATTCTTTTTGTACAGCAAAATAATGTTTTGGTCATGTATACTTATTGTGTATCTAAGTTATATTTTAATATATTTAACATCTACTGGTCATCCTGCCATCTAGGGGAGGGGGTGGGGGGGGTAAGAAGTGAAAAATTGGAACAAGAGGTTTGGCAATTGTTAATCCTGTAAAGTTACCCATGTATATATCCTGTAAATAAAAGGCTATTAAATTTAAAAAAAAAAAAAAAAGAGTATCACATTTGAATCCAGCCTATTTTTTGAGATTTATTTGCTATTTTCCCCAATCATGGACTTTTTTTCCCACCCAAAGATGTCTGTTTTCTATTCTGGCTAGATAATATTACATCTCTTCTCTCTGTGCCTATAAATGGGTTGTCATTAATATCTGGAATCCTTCTTTCCAGCTTATAGAATTCCTAGACTTCCTATAATATTCTGACTTATGTACTCCTTCCTACCTAAGATCTTCCTTCCATCAATGGCAAACACCCTCCTCCCAAAATTGTTTTGTATATTTTGGATTCATTATTCTTGTATACATGTAGTTCTGATACTCACCATTACAATAGAATTCAGACCCTTTGAGGTCAGAAAGATTTCAGTTTTATCTTTTTATTTTTAGTGCTTAGCATAATGTCTAGTACATATTTTTAATAAATATTTATTGGATGAATAAAGAGTGCAAGTCTTCATGTGATTTTTTTTTAAATCATAGGATTTATAGACAAATAGAAAATGATTTGTGTCTAGAAGGAATTCTATAATTCTACTTTCCCCTTCTCTCCCACCAGTTCCATAGCTATCTCTAAAGGGGAAGGAACATGAGAAACTTTTCTCTTGGTACAAGAAAGTTTTAATTGAAAACAAGAGTGCCAGGTTGAATGTAGCTTCAGCAGATTCGCAGTTAAATTAGAAGGGGCTTTTCGTTTAAGTCCCAGTGTTGATATGTCACTGTGCTCTGTCACTTTGAAAAGCGATAGTGCTCTGTTATCAGTGCTGAGCCCTGGCAGCCTCCTGATGTCAAGGTAGACTAAAATAGAATGCCAGAATGACGAAGGCACAACTTAAATTCAAAATCCTTCTGGCTGCTGGACAAGGAAGAAGGTGCTGATACATTGTTCTGTCCAGACTGGTGGGTTTGATCATCTTGCCTAGAATTCTTTAGTGTTTTTTTAAACTTATACACAGAACAAGATAACGCCATATTTTGTTGATTTTCAATGCAATTGAGCATATCAATGATGTACATGGGTTTAAGTAGACAAAAGACTCACTTAAATGGATTATTTCTTCATTTCCTTGATGTTTTTTAAATTCATTTTTTTCCCAGGCAGGATGAAGTTGCTACTGTAGGACTTTACAAATACTGAGTCTTTTTCTGTGGATATAGAGTGATATCATGAAGGGTCTGAGGAGCTACAAGAGATAATGAACAGTGCCCTAACTAGTAATTTTGACAGTCTAGGCAAACAGGATGAGAAACGATCTCAAATCAACATAGGATAAACAGAGATGTGCGGTTCTGTTGAGGAGCACCAAGATATAAGACATTGTTTGGGAAGAGGGTTTCAGTTATGTCCTGGGATACAAGAGACTGCCGATCATTTATATTATCTTAGTTTAATTATTCTTACTAAGTACTAAGCTCATTTGTTTTTACGTTGCTGAAAGAGTATAAATCATAAATATGGATGCTTTCAAAAAGAACCCCACCATAACTATGTTACTATATGAAAAATGTATGGTTATTTTTGTATACTGGACATATATAGGAAAAGAATTAAGTGAAACATTTCTTAATTAAGTAGTATATTCTTTCCTGATGAGTTAAATTACTAAGTAATATGAGCATTCATATCAATATACTAGTGCATTACTTTCCTTTGGGAAGGGATATGTGTCTTCATGGCATTTGAATAAATAAAAAATGATTGTTGTTTATTTTTTATTCTCAAAGAGTACCATGACATCATAGAGGTAATGATGTGGCATGCAAGTGAATAGAATTTAAGTGAGTGAAGTCTGTGCAATGTTATCAGTCTTATTCTCTCCTCCAAAGTCATTGGATCCAATGGCAAGATATACATCAGGAGGACTAGAAATGGCCCCAGATGTCTTTTTAAACTAAGGTTTTTCCCAGGTCTTAATTTGACTAAGGCAGCACTCACTCAGTGGTTATAGCTAGGTAAGAAATGAGGCAGAGAATGGCCTCTTTTATCAAGTCAAAAATAATCTGTTAGGAAGGGGAAAAACCGTTGGGTTTCTGGCCAAAACAGAAACAGTTGCTATTTACATTCGCTCTGAACCCATTAGGGCCCTAATAATTATGAAATGAGGCGGCTTTCTCTGGAACCTACTGTTGTCAGTCAAGGAAAACCAGAATGATTTGAGTAAAAATTATGGTCCTAGCTAGCAAATATCCTTCAAGTTTTCAGTGATCAAAATTTATATTACTTTGAGCAGAATATTCATAGGTAAGGATATGATAACCCTATATGGACAGAGGGGAGGGAAGGGAAAGAAGAGGAAAAATAGAAAATGACATATAAGCAATGAAAGGAATATCCTCTAGTAAAGAAACCAGTGACTAAAGAAGAAAAAATTATTTTGACCACATGCTTATTTACTTCCTCTTTATTCCCCCTTTAACAATTCTATTGTTCTTAAATTGAATCTTTGCATCATAATGTACATTGAAGTTTTTGTATGTCACTACTTTGGTTAGAGAATACTTTCAAGCTTTCTTAATAGGGCATCACTTTGCTACTCAGCATGCTTCTAAGCATTAAGCTGTAATAGAGGTAATAAGCATACAGTTAAAGAGAGCATAACAGTCTATATTTGTGGGGGGTTTGAGGGAAAATACACTTACTATGTTTGTTGCTTATTAAAAATAAATCTGTTTCAAATGTACTTATATTGCAATTTAGATGCCCCCCTCCTGGGATGGTACATCAGACACACAGCAGTGGCAACTGAGCTTTAATCACTACATATTAGTTGTTTATACTAATTTGAAATAATGAAATAGAATTCAAACAGAAAAGCGTAAACTATTCAGAGACTTGAACCCTGTACTAATTTATGTCTTCTTTCCCCTGCAATGTGTACTGTTAAGAACAATAGATAAAACTGAACATCTTTGCCCTTTTAAAAATCTCATTTACCTTAACTTGCAACCTCAGGAACATTCAACTTCTACTTCAAAGTTAAATAAGTTGAATGGCTATATATTTCTCTGATTAATATGCAATTTAAAATGGTTTAAACCAGCTGCAAAAGTGCAAAAAGCAGACCTTGCAAACAAACATTTTGGCAAGATTCCAAACCTCTTGCGATTCCTATTTACTATCAGTATTGAGAATACATATTAATTTTTTTTAATGGAAGACTCCAGAAGGAATTGGATAGAAAGGGGAGAAACATAAAAGACAAAGAAAAGGAAAATAGCTCATGATTAATGCCCTGAATGACAACTATTCCCTAAAAAATGAGGAAAGTATCATTTAGCATTGAAACTGAAGATTCTAGTTTAGTTACATGCTAGTTTCTAAATCTCTTGCCTTGAAAAATGTATTCTAGGAATAAAATCATAAGTGGAGCTTTGGGCTGTGCCAAGTACTGTTTCTAACGGACTAAATATAAATGAACAAATATTTACATTGAGTGCAAAACTGGAAAATTTTGTTTAATCCATGATCTTTTTGATCAATAAATATCACGATTTAATTTCTCCTAGAAATGTACCTTCCAATTAGGTTTTATATGTTCTGGGGACTGCTGATACTACATTAAAGTCTATGTTTCAAATGTGAAGTTGTATGCTCTAAAATGAACCAATTTGCTATTTCCATTAATTTTAGGGACCCCATTTTGTTTAATAAAGATCATGGTATCATTTTACTAACAACTATGCCTTAACCTTCAATGTTATTCTAAAGAATTTCAATGTAGCAAAAACCAAAGGCATTTTCTTTTGTATTTTGTAAAGAGTGGGAATGAAATACTCTAATTACTATGTAAAACTATTAGTCAGAGCAACAAAATATATTAAAAATTTCAAAGTTTACGAGAGTATTTTTTAAATTCTATTTTTACTTTTGACCATAGTTAACACTATATTCAAAGTTTTTAGAAATTTAGTTTAATTTGTAAATTATTATGTCTAACTCCATTTACTTAGCTAATTTTCTACAAATTAATTTATTACAATGAAAAAGTATAATGAAATTTAGAAGTTTTAAAGGAATACTCTTTAACATGACTTACATTTTAATCTATACAAATTTATCAGAGACACAATTGAGATGGGATAACAAATAATGAATAATTTGCTCTAATTATACAACAAATTTGAAAATGAAAGGCATTACTTGGAATCTATTTCTTCAACTGCTTCCCCATCTGAAATCTGACCCAAATATTATGAAGCCAAACTGAGTAACATCAAGGTATTTTCACAGAATATAGGACTAATAAAAATGCATTTTGATTGGGTAAAAATGCCAGGAACCAAATAGTGCAATAAATATTATAGTGAGCTTGTAAGCACATAGTTGAAGAAGGGAAATTGAATTAGACATGTACATCATACCAAATTTGGCTTAATTAAAAATATGGGATATATCTCTTACTATAGGTGCTATATTTATGCTGTTGTATATGTATGCATATATAAAATATCTCTTATTTATAATATGTATTTATCAACCTATATCTATTTCTTTCTGTCTATCTTTTTATCTGTCTATCTTTCTTTTTAATTTATTTATCTATTGTAGCTAGGTGATGCAATGGATAGAAAGTTAGATCTGAATTTAGTCAGACCAGAGGCCAAATCTAGTTTTAGACACTTTCTAGCCATGTAACCTTAAGAAAATCACTTACTATCTTACTGCCTTGATTCCCTCTTCAGTAAAATGGGGATAATGACACCAAAGCTGCAAGATTGTTATAAGAATCAAATGAGATAATATTTATAAAGTGTTGTGCAAAATTTAAAATGCTATAAAAATAACTATCATTACTGGCAGCATCATATTCCACACATTATTTATTCATCCAAAGAATAATGTCAAACATTCAAATGAGTCAAAGGACAGGTTATACAACACAGCAAAATCTATAGAAAGTCTTCATTGTGAAAATGCACACTAGAAAGAGATGTGGCAGAATAAAATGAAAGTCAATCAACACATTCCAAAAAGAATAGAAAAATAAAATATAGTAAAAACAAAACAAAACAAACAAAAAAAAAAACCAAACTAAAATCAGTGTGAAGTAAATGAAATAAATGTGTTTTTATGCCTTTTGAAAAAGAATTCAAGGATCAATAGCCTATATGTCAGCTGTATAATCGTGCTAATGTATGATGTGTGCATGAATGACAAATCAAATATTTTCCTTTCTTATGAATCTTTAAGGACTGCTTCAAACATCCATCCAAACTACTGTTCCTCAAGTCACTGCATCCTCTCCAGAATACAATATTATTTTTCTACGATATCCCAGAAAGCTTTTTATCCTAGAATTGTATTCTACCTCTCAAATTCCTTCATTGGAAACACACTTTATTCCTACAGCTTCTACCACATTGGCATAATTGGATGGCTCCTCCAAGAGTCTCCATTTAAAGAAGGAGCTCAGACCAAACTTTCTCCTCAGGAGTGCTAAGGAATGGTGCCATGGCTCTTTCTTTTGGATTTTCATATTGTAATCTTTCTATAGATTTTGCTTTTATGTAATTTGTCCTTTGATTCATTTGAATATTTAAAGAGATTATTTGAATAAATAATGTGTGGAATATGATGATGATGATGGCTAGCATTTTTATGGCACTTTCTTTATTATAATTCTCCCAATTCATTTTATGTTTTGTCTTCTCCTATTATAATATAATCTCCTTGAGGACAGCAGCTATTCCTTTATATTTGAATTTTTGTCCCCAGTATTTAGCACAATGCCTACTATATAGAAAGTTCTTAATAAATGCTTACTATTAACTGCCTGTGAACCTTGTTTATAGACTCTACTAGGCATTAGTGAACTATATAGTTGATTACTAGAATCCAAAATAAAGTATACAGTCTTCTTAAACTTGAAACATATCATCTCATAATATTTTTAAGGTATTAGCATAATGCCTGACACAAAGTAGTTATTATATAAGTGTTTATTTCTTTTCCCATTCTTAAACTTGAGGAAACCTAAGATTCCCAAGAAAATGAATATTTTAATAGTTTTATTAAATGATTACTATATTATTATTCATTTGTATTTTTTAACATATATATGATGTATATATGTATACACATGTTTTTCAAAATGTAATTGTATGTGTTAATTAATAAGTGTGTATATCTGTCATTCTTTCTATTTGCACATACAAAATGGGCAACATGTTTATAATCCTTTCCCCTATGATAACTTCAAGGGGGTTCATCTGTCCTTCCATATATTAGGAGCAAGGGAGGGATGAAAGGCTCATTTGAGATGAATCACCAATCAACCATCTGTTACAGGTTTCACATTCTACATGCCTGAGAAAGATATGAGCCATGTAATCTACTGTTGTCTTCCTTCCTAGCTCCATGGGGCACAGCAGTATAACCTCAGAGCTACAGAGAGTTATAAAATCTCCCTTTGCCCCTCTCCTCATTCTATAAGGCACTTAGACATGGTTGTCCCAAGAGCATTTGGTACAACTGTGCTTCCAGCTGTTCAAGGACTTAACAAAAGCTTTGTACTAAAATTCAGCAAGCAAGGGGGAAAACTGATATTTGCATTCCCAGGTAAGGAGAGAAGGAAGAATACGAGTTCACAATCTTCAAGTGACTTGTCCTTTTGTTTCTTCTCTCTATGACTAGTTAGACTATTTTTTGTTTGTTTGTTTTTAAATTTTCCCTCAAATCTCAGCATTACTGCATGATTTGGGGTAGAGTGACTCAGTAAAAGGCTATCTTCATCCTTTATATATATAGGTTATTAGAATACACAGTTCAAATTTACAAATTATTTTAAATACCAATATGTATAATACTTTTTACACTTTATTTTACTTCATTTCTTACAAATTGTTTTCATTACAAATATGATAGATTATGCATGAATATGATGAGTACATAGGAAAATTACATAGTGCTTTGAAAGCTTAGTGAAAGAGCTCCTCTGCCTGCAGGATAAAGACAGACTCCATGATGAGGTGTTGGTTGAGTCATGCTAGAATAATAGGTTAGGATTTGCATATGATTTATTGAAAGCAAGGTTAGACCAATTAGGTAGATATTAAAATAGCATAAGCAAGGAGTTTCTATAATGGGTGATAGACAATAGGCCATTCATCCAAGAAGATGGAGAGATTTTGTATGGAAACTGAATTGTTTTATTATTAACCTATTTAATTTCACATTTTTTTTATTCATCCAAATTTCAAGTTTGTGGAGGACAGAAACTGTTTTTCCTACTTCTTTGCTCTCCTACAGTATCAATTAGGACGTCTTTGTAACTCAGATATATCTGTAATGTCACTAATGTAAATAGTGACTCTTGTATTATGAATATTTATCTTATACATTGTGATTCTTTTAAAATAAATGTTTAAAACAAAGGATTTGAAACACAATTTGTGTTTCATTTCAGAGTCTGTAGTTCTATAATTCTAAATCATCTATAGATTGTTCAACCAATACATTACTGACATAACATAACTTTATGCCTTCTAATATGTCCTACATGCCTTTGTAGCACTCATTTATCTGTTCATAATCTTAACCTTTTGCTAATAATTATACAGATCTCAGTCTATGTTTTATGCCAATCTTTGTGTCCATGTCACCATGCATAATATGGATCACCCTTTTAATTCTCTCCATATTAAGATGAATGAAAAATCCAAGAGAGAGTTTCTGGGTGATTAATAATTGATTTACTAATTAGTCTAGGTGATAATCAATAAATTGATGGTAACTGATTTGTGCAATCAAAAACACAACCTTGCAAACACTAAATATTTTTAAATACCTTTGGAAAAAAAGCCTTTCCTGATAAGTGATAATCAACTCATATTGCTAAACAATTAATGATGGGGTAGATTTTTAAATGAGGGGGTAGGTTGAAACATTTGACTCCTGCTGAGAACATGGTTTGACAATGAAACTCACATCTTCCACAATCTAACAAATGAATCAATCTTTATCCAGACCACTGTGGTTGATTTTCTCTTTCATGAGTTTGATCACCCTAAACTCTAATGGAGAGATGGAAGGGCATAAAGTTAATGTTTGAGGGTTAGAATTCACTTATGTTAGATTCTGTTTATATTCTGGACAGAAATAAGGTCTTGTAGTTGGTTCAAGTCTACCCCAAAAAATTGCAGAGCATAATCAAAGGATTTGAATCAATCTCATCTATCATTAACATCCCTCAAAATCTGACTGGTCTACAGAGGCTGATCCATGAATGAAGAAATAGAAAAAGAAAAGCCTGGATGTCTACTAAATAATTGGTTAGTAATATATAAAAAAAATCACCATTTCTTCAGTTATAGTTCTGTTATTATTTATATTAGATGACATTTCAATTTTTCAAAGATTATGATACTCTTCTTCAGAGTAATATATTAACTGGCACTAAAACAATAGATTTTTCTGTTTTGTTTTAGGAAGCAGCTTCAGTTGTTGAAAATGATGTACAGTTTACTAAAATATTATGTGGATCCTTCTGTTTCTGCTCAATTCTGGATCTCTTGTATATTGTTAACCTACAGTGTCTATTCAAAATATATATACTGATGAACCAGATCAATGAACTGCTCATTCAATTGCAAACTGAATTTGAATACATTTGCTTTTTTCATGTATATGTTATTTGGCAAAAATCTTTTTAATGGTTGTGGATATTATTTAGGAGATTTCATAGTATTGAGATCTAGTTTTGTTTAGTCCGATGTCAGTAAACAAAAGATTCTAGAAGATAATATCATCTATTCTATGTTGGACATCTTTACAAATACCAGGCACTCATCAAATGTGTAAATATGTTATTTACATTGTTAAAACATATGAATCTATCATATATTTACTTAGTATGTGTAAACACGGGATGGTAATAGGAACTTTACCTTGATTTACATAATATAGGAAGTTTGTCCTACCTATATGTGGGCATTGTCTTTCTAACTTATATGCTTAGAGAGTTCTCTAGAAACTGACATAAAGTAAATGACTTGATTAGGTTCACATAGTGTCAGTGTGAGATAAGATTTCTTATGATTTTGAGACTGTCTTTCTAATCACTATTCTAAGGTACCTTTGTTTAACTTCTGTGAACAACAATAACAATTGTTTAAATGTATGTGTAGGTCTGTCTGTATATGTACATACTATATATATATTATGTATATATATATATATTTGCATAGAGTATTATATACACATAAATATACATACACATATCCATATCTATCACAATGCATTCTTTCATTAACCAGTCTACCCACAGAACACCAAACTCAAAGGATATTATTCATTTAATGCCTTTTATCAGAAGCTCTATTTATCGTCATTTGTTGATTTCTCTTATTCATATTCTTCTTTCTAAGATATTTATCACTTTATTTTTGGATTACTTAACTCTAAATAAACCCCAAGTATTTGGAGGCTATAATAAATCTTTGCATTTTGTTAGTGACAACATTGTGATTAGAGCAAATGTATTCATTTCCCTCTATAATGTTTATGTTCCTCCATAATTCCTTTGTTAATTTAAGAAAAGACAAATGTGATTAAATATTTTAGGCCAGAATGGATCACCTAGTCCAAGAACCCTAATTTTTAGATAAAAAAAGTGAGTGAAGGTAGGGACTTGCTTGAGTTCTCCCCCAAACCCCTCCAAATACCTTTAAATAATGACTCTTAAAAAATTGTAGGGCATAGGAACCTATTAAAAAATGGAGTGGAACAATTTTCCAAGCAAAGGTGAGTTGGAAAGACAGCAGGAAAGGGTTTGTTGCATCAGGGTGTGTGCCGGCCTTGCCTGAATAGTTCAGGTCCCAAGAAACCAAACCTCTAAGCCCACAGAGGCCAAGGAAAACTCATCAAGGAAAGTTTGATGTATAAGGGTATAAAGGAGCCCCACCCAAAATCAGGCTTTGAGAGCCACCAAATCAACAGCATCATGGTAGAAGCAGTGACCACAGTGACAGAAATAGTGGCAGCCCACAAGTGAGAAGATAGAGGAGGATGTCAGACAACTGGTTAGAGGGTTATTGCAGGCACCTCTTTTCTGGCATAGTGGCAGGACTCTGTTGCTTTTCCCATACTCAGATGCAGGTAGCAGTGCTGGCTCACAGTAAAGGCACCTGGAAATATCTCTGAAAACAATTTTACAAAACCCCTAAAGCTTGAGACATTGCACCCTTTATCTTGGAAACAAAGCTTTACTTTAGCAAAGAGTTAAAAGCCAAGTAATAGGCTGGGGAAATGAGTAAACAAAAATTGATTCTGATCAGAGAAATTACTACTGTGACAAGGAAAATCAAAATATCTACTTATATGATAACAAAGTCAAAGCTGCTACATCAAAAGAAAAAATAAGAATTGTGCTCAGGCTATGGAAGAATTTCCAAAGGCATTTTTAAAATCAAGTAAGAAAGGTAGAGAAAAATTTGTGAGAAGTGAGATGATGCAAAAGGAAAGATAAAAAGTTAATGAGGAGGGGGCAGCTAGGTGGCACAGTGAAGTCAGGAGGACCTGAGTTCAAATCTGATCTCAGATACTCAACACTTCCTAGCTGTGTGACCCTGGGCAAGTCATTTAACCCCATTTGCCTCAGGAAAAAAAAAAATTAATAAGGCGAAGAATGTCTTAAAAAGCAAAACTGGACAAATAGGAAAGAAGGTACACAAATACTGAGGAAAATAATTCCTTAAAAATTAGAATTGAGCAAATGGAAGCTAGTGACTTTATAAGAAATCAAGATAAAATAAATCCAAAAAAAAAAAAAAAAAAAGAAAGAAAGAAAGAAAGAAAAATAGGGGAAGGGGGCAGATATCTCATTGGAAAAACAAATGACCTGGAAAATAGATACAGAAAAGATAATTTAAAAATTACTGGACTACCTGAAAGTCATAATCAAAAAAAGAGCTCAGACAACATCTTTCAAGAAAATATCAAGAAAACCTGTTCTGATATTCTAAAATCAGAGAATAAAATAGAAATTGAAAGAAGCCACTGATAACCTCCTGAAAGAGATCAAAAGATGCATACTTCCAGGAATGTTACAGTCAAATTCTGGAATTCCCACATCAAGGAAAAAATATTACAAGCATCCAGAAAGAAACAATTCAAGTATAGTGAAATCACAACCATGACAATACAAAATTTGGCAATTTTTAAATGAAAGGATCAGAGGGCTTGGAATATGATATTATATAGAACAACAGAGCCAGGATTATAACCAAGAATCACCTACTGGGCAAAACTGAGGATAATGCATCAGGGGGAAAGGTGGATATTCAATGAAATAGAGGATTTTCAAGCATTCATGATGAAAAGATTAGAGCTGAATAGAAAATTTGATTCTGAAATACAGGACTCATTGAAATCATAAGGAAATAACCAGGAAAGGGAAATCATAAGGAACTTAACAAGATTTATATGTTTACATTTCCATATAGAAAGATATGCTTGCAACTCATTAGAACCTTCTCATTGTTATGGTTATTAGAAGGGGAATATATAGACGGAAGACATAGGTGTGAGTGATCATAGTAATTATCCTCATAATATTGAGTAATTATTCATTTAAGCCCATTTGAAAGTATTATATGAAAAGATTGTGGTATGCTCTAAGTATTTCATTAAATCCCTTTTTAGCAATAGGATTCAAACACTAGTCCTTCTCAAAGAGAGAAAGAAGCTACCAACACATCTTTATTAATTTATCATGACATTAAAGCCATATCCAATTATATGACAACTTTTGTTACACAGTTCTGAGAACCATCTATCATTTTTTCAAGCCTGAATTACCTAATAATGAAACATTGATAGGAAATTATTTATTAACAAATTTTAATCTTGACATCATTAGTGGAGGATGTTTCCACCTTGGGAAGTCTCTATACAGATAATAGATCAAGAATCCTTTCCAACTACCTGCCATTTAGGAGAGGGGATGGAGGGAAGGAGGGGAAAAGTTGAAACAGAAGTTTTTGCAAGGGTCAATATTGAAAAATTACCCATGCATATGGTTTGTATATAAAAAGCTATAATAAAATAAAATAAAATAAAGAATCCCTTCCAAATAAGTAATATGTTTACATTTTAACATTTTTAGATATTATAAATTACATTTCAAAAATAGTGTCAGGGAGTGTCTTCACTACAACTGCTTAATGCCATGGGTACTAATAAACTCTCTTTGTCTTATTTCCTAGTTTGCTTTTCATTAACCAGGGCAATGCCTGACCCTGTAATGCTAGAGAAACTGAGGCAAGATAGAAATTAGAGAATATTTAATATTTTATTTGAAAGGGAGAGATTTGGGGAAAAATTGGAACAAGAGGTTTGGCAATTGTCAATGCTGTAAAGTTACCCATACATATAACCTGTAAATAAAAAGCTATTAAATAAAAAAAAAGAAAAAGAAAGGGAGAGATTTACTGGGACCAAATGGATCCATGGTTTGGATCTGAATGAGACTATCGTCTCCAAGAATCCAGCAAGTAATGTGAGTTCTTAATGATATATATATATATATACACACACACACACATACACACCTGGCTCAGATACAGGGGGTAGACTGAGGCAGGGGCAGAGTCAGAATGCTAAGAGTGGGAAGGGGACTCTGACAGCTGGGGGGAAGCACTGGAGATGGGGATGACATAATGGGGGGAGGCACCGGAGATGGGGAGAGGCATCTTGATAAAACAGTATCTGATATTCTCATAGATTGGGATGGGGAGAGGAAGTCTGATATTCTAAAATATAAGATCTTTTATCCTTATCAAACATTCTGATAATTAAGAGAGGGGGTGTTGTTGCAGTATTGAGCAGAACATTTGGGCAATTTAGGGAAACTGAGTCAGGACAATTGGGGAAACTGAGTCAGGACAATAAAAGAGAACTGTGGTACAACCCAAGGTTTCCTTTAATCAGTTTTGAGTTTGAGACTAATTTCTCTGTATCCTTTCTGAATCTGAGAAGTTTACTTTGCCAACCATTTCCTGGTTGACTAATTACTGAAACAGTCCACTCCAACTCATGACCAGATAAAAGTCTAAATGCTGGCTGTGGTATTTATCTGATTCTTTCTCATTTGTGCATACAGAAAAGAATTGGAATGCACTGAAAAGAAAAAGCAGCAAAAATAGTCTAGATAATCTTGCTTAATACAAGATACACTATGTTGCCACAAGGAAGAGAATACTATCATCAATATGTAATCAGCACAGAGTAAACTTTGTACTAACTTCTACTTAGGCTGTTAAAAATTGGGGCTAAGGGAAACATGACAATTCAAGCAAAAATCTTAAATACATAAACACACATACACACACAGAGGAGAGTTCATTTTGGATGGAATTAGTATTTGGAAGCAAATTTGGCTATTGAAATGTAGGTCTAGAACTTGAAATATTAAGCCTTTTATCTGTGCAATATCAAGTATGATGTTAGCACTCTGTGTTTTGGTTTCTAGGTAAATATAATCCAAATTGACTTTTCCTATGACCTAATCAATCAAAGGAAATTCTGGCCAAGCTGAGGAAGAAGACAATAGATTCAGATAAGAAGAAAAAGGACCTTTTTACTAGTCTACAGAAAATTTTAACATTATAGAAACTAAAATTTGCAACTGAAATGTTATATCTTTATCATAAAATTCCAAATTATGCTGACTTCTAAAACACCTTAATGGATTTTAGAGATTTACATGTTAAACATAAATCATCTTTCTCCTCTTCTTGGAGGATCATAGGGATACTTAAGTTATTTTGAACTACTAGAAAATAAGCAGAACTGGAGCCAGTTCAAAAAGATTTAACTAAATTTAATTAAGTAAAGTAGTAACTAAACCAGTTAAATTGAAATAGGCTGTGCCACTCTAGAAATAAAAAGTGGCATTATATAAGAAACTGTGTATAGGAGAGATTCAGTGGAACATTAGACTAGAATTGTAATGCCGTAGAAACTGAGCAAGATAGAAATTAGAGAACAATTTAATAATTTATTTAATGGAGAGATTTACTGGAACCCAATGGATCCATGGTTTGGTCCTAGGGATGAATGAGACTATCCTCTCAAAGAATCCAGTAGTGAATGTCAGATATAAGATTCTTTTACAGGGTAACAAGAACAATGGCATAATGGGGGAGGTATCTGGAGGGGGATGACCTAATGGGGGGAGGCACCTAGGATGACATAATGGGAGGTAATGGAGAGGCTCCTGATATTCTAATGATGCCTAAAATGGATAAAGACCTTTATCCCATCAAATATTAAGAGGGAATAAGTATAGCATAAGGTCTAAGATACAAGACCTTTATCCTATCATACATTAAGAGGGAATGGTTATAACCTGAGGCAGAGTAATTAAATAGGACAATTAGGGAAGCTGGGTCAGGACATTAAAAGAGAACTATGACACAACAGAATATGATTGAGAAATAAGATGAGATAGGTTGAAGAAGACAATGAAAGTAAAAAGAAATGAGGAATCATGAATGTAAAGTGAAGTTAGTTTACATGATTGGTATGGACTAAAGTAAAAGATTTGAAAAGGGAGTGATTTTACTGAGAAAGGAAAGGTTTTAGACTCTTAGAAAAATGTTCGTGAAAATTTTAGACTGACAATGCTCTATTCTTAAAATATTCTAGGATCTATTTGTACAAAAATATTTATAGCAGCTATTTTGCTGGGACTAAGAATTTGAAATATCAATTGAGAAATGAATGGTTAAACAAGTAGTGATATAAATTAGGTATAATAGAATATCATCGTGCTATAACAAATGATAAGTAGGATTGCTAGGGAGTGGGGTATTTGAATCCAAAAAATATATTGGATTTTGGGGCTAGTATTTTAAGGTGTCTCAAAAGAATTTGTAGGCTTAGACTATTTCCAAATCAAGAAATAAAGAAATTATTATGCTGCTGGCAGTGAGGCTAATTTCCAAAAGAGAATTTTAGCATTAACAAGGGGAAAGACATGGCCAAGTACCCTAACAGATTTTAACAAGAGGAAATTGCCATAATACAGACAAATAATCGACTAATCATTGTGATGTTTAGTAAGTAGGTTAGTTCCTAAAAGGAATTAACAAAGAAGTGGGGTAAAAGTAGTTTTTTTGTTGTTGTTGTTTTGTTTTTAATAGGGGGAAATAACCTAGAGGCATTTACATCATAACTTGGCCTGTTGGTTGGATACCAAAACTGAGAGGACATGAAAATGTTATCAATGATAGGAATTCAACAAGGGCTTATTGCAACAAAGGGCCACTTGAGGAATGAGATAATCTTCTCAGTGCTTCTCCCTCCTTTCTTCTGGGAATAACTTGGTTCCCTAATTGTTTATAGTAATTCAAGCCTTTTCCTGTTAATGTCCCTCTCCCTAAGTCCTACCCAGATACCAAGGACCAAGAACACCATGAGGATGATTTCAGAAAAAGCTAGAAAGACTTAATAAAGTGGTACAACATGAAGTGAACAGAACCAGGAGAACATTGTATACAATAATAGTAACATTGTTCTATGAATAATTGTGAATGACTTAGCTATTAATGATCCAATATAATAACCCAAGACAATCCCAAAGGACTAAGGATGAAGCATATTATTATCCATCTACAGAAAAAGAACTGCAACTCTGTGAACAAAAACTGAAACATGCTATCTTTCACTGTCCACTTTATTTTTTCTTCTTTTATTTGAGTCTTTTTGTATAGCATGATTAATATGGAAATTTTTTACATCATTACACATGTATAACTTATTACTTACCATCTCAGGGAGGGAAAAGGAGGTAAGGAATGGAGGGATTGAATTTGGAACTAAAAAAAAAAATAAATTTGTTTTAACATATAATTGGGAGGAAATGAAATATATATTTGTATGAAACATATCTACATGTATATATGATATACACATATATATGTATGCATGTGTGTGAGTGCGTATATGTGTGTGTGCATATATGTGTGTGTGCGTATATGTGTGTGTGCGTATATGTGTGTGCATATATGTGTGTGTGCGTATATGTGTGTGTGTGTGTGTGTGTGTGTGTAAAAAGGATGATTCAAGAGACAGCTAGCTGACTCAGTGGATAGAGCACCAGCCCTGAAGACAGGAAGACCTGAATTCAAATGTGACCTCAGAAACTTAACACTTCCTAACTATATGACCATTTGCTACAGCAAATAAATAAATATTCAGTACTTATCAATGAGGCTTTTGGCAACTCAAAAAGCCCTTAGAAGAATAGGGTTGCACTTAATAAACTTTCTTGACCATCCTTCTTTTGAAGTTCACAGGATTCTAAAAAGTGCCCTTTGAATCATCTTTGTCTTTTTAATAAGTAGTTGTTTTTTTTTTTTTTTTTTCCTACATACATACCCTATTCTCTTTGACCTTCCCTAGAAAGGTGAGGCTAGCATTTATCCACTCTCTTAAAGATCTGGATGGAATTAAGAACACAAAAAGAATTAATTTGGCCTCTTTGCTGTTGTTGTTCAGTTGTTTCACTATGTGGTCCCACTCTTGAATGATCCCATTTGGGGTTTTCTTAGCAAAGCTATTGAAGTGTTTTGCCATTTTTTTTTTTTTTTTTTTTTTTTTTTTATCCAGCTCAGATGAAATACCTATAAAAAAATGGGGTAAGTAGGGTTAAGTGATTTAGCCAGGGTGATACAAGTAGTAAGGGTATGAGGATAGCTCTGAATACAAAAAATCAGTTTTCTTGATTCCAAGCCCAGTACTCCATGCATTATGGTGCTATCTACTTGCTGGGAGAAATTCATGAGGAAATTGAACGATCTACTAATAAGAATTGTCTTTCCCTAATATGCCAATTGTTTTACTCCTTCCTAATAAAAACAGTTCAAAGTTGGAATTTGGAGGCCCATTCTACTTCAATTCCTTGATGTTTTGAAGGATTAATTAACTCCTTTTGTCTAAAAAGAGTTTAATATCAAGATATTTAAAAAAATGTCACAACAAAGTGGTTTCCTTAACAAAAATCTATCTTCCTGAGTCAAAACAAGTGTTGTGGCAAACTGTCCCTTATTAGCCAATCGGAAACTGTCCTCTATCTTTTCTGCACATGCCCTTTTCTTCAATAGGAAGAGAGGTACATTCATAAACTTGGGGGGAACACTATGGTCCAACTTGCATTATGGCAGCAATAACATTATACATACATACTTCAAATTTTTTCTAAGGTCGGCCAAGAAAGAATGAAATATATTTACTCAAAGTGTGCTTTATCTCATGTGATCCTTACTGAAAACTTTTGAGATAGGTAGAGGAATTTATATTATCCTCCTTTTGTATGTCAAGAAATTAAGATCTGGAGAAATTAAATTATCTGCACAAGGTCACATGGTTAGTATGCATAAAGCCAGGACCTGAACAAGATTCCTTGATTCTAAAGTCAGTATTATTTCTCTTTAATCAAAAGTATACCACACAGCATTAAGTGATTTAAATAATAATAATGATAACAAAGCTAATTATTTCTTTTTATTTTGGCAAACTTACTCTGCAAGAAAAACAACAACAACTTTTGCTAACTCTTTTTTGACAATAATACCACTATTTCTCTAGTCTTTCAACAAGCCTTTTTATTTTTTTTAAATATTTTTTAGATTACTATAATTATTATGCTTATTTAAATAAATTTGGAACTTGTTTTAGAAGAAGAATTGAAGGTGAAATTTATAACCTGAACATGAAAATATGTATTATAGAATAAGATTTATTTTTTAGAAACAGTAAATATTTATTTTTATTTTTATATTTATTTTTAAAACAGTAAATAAGTCTGGGGTTCACTGCTTACTTTGATAGCAATGTGTTAATAATGAAACTAATTCATGGTGAAATATCTCAAGTTCCTATATATTTCCTATTTTTCTGGTATATGGATGGGAAGAAACTGACATATTTGGTTTCTGAGTCAAAGCTTTTGCATTGTGACGTCAGGAAAGTGTGGCAGAAAGAGGTGATAAAAGGCATGGTTGTTGCTCATTCTATTTATTTGTCTCCCCAAACTAAAGAGTCTTGAGTCTCAAGTTGTTTTATTGACAAAGTCTTTACTAGACAGTGATTTGGATTCATTTACAATTTTTTCTCCTAATAGATTTATCCCATGTGATTCTGGACATGATGTACCAACTCAAAACAGCTCACACATCTTGATGTTTCCTCAGAAAATATGAAATCTACTTTCTTTTGTTTTTAAAGATACTTACTATGCTGAATTTATTATTTTTTTGATAATGAGATTCAATATCTAACAGGGGTTGCTTGGCAACACAATAAGTAGCATTTTCCCATGCACTTAGGGCAGCTGAACATACTGTACCTAATTTCTTGTTTTGTTTTTCTCCCTTTATCTGGATAAATGTTTTCTAGTATGGGAATCCTTAGTCACAGTAAATTTTACTCTGGTTAAATATAAGCTATTTCTTGTCTACTCCAGTTTATTTTTTAATATTTTGTTTTTAAAGATTTTTGCATCCATATTCCTTCCTTCAGGAAATTGTCAAAGAACTATATAAAAACCTAAATAAATATAGTAAATATGTGTACATTTATACCCACACCCACATCCACCCTATCTTTGTATTTTTCATCTATCTATCTAACAATCGATTATAATTAAAGACCAAATATTGATTAATCTTGATATGAATGACTCAGAGATTTCTGCCTAATGGAATCTATTGTTTTTTGTTTTTAAAGGATAACATTTATGCTGATTATTGATCATTTGAATCTATTTAAATTTATTCAGCTCTTTAGCCTTATTAGTTTGCTGAGAAGAGAATAGTAAAGAAAGAAGGATAATTGAAATGAGTGATAGTAAGGAAGAAAGGAAAACTGAAATAGTGGAATGGAGAAAGAACAAGAGTAAAAGAGGCTCAACAGCAGAAAAACGGACATAATCTATGATCTTTCTTTCTATCTTGCTAAGTCAAAGAATAGTTAGTATCCAAAAGTGGACTTTGGCAGGTCACATGTATAGATGTAACAGATACTGAGGCCAGAAGGAAGTCTGTGCCATGTATGATAGTAAAAAAAAAAAAAAAAAAAAGAAAAAAAGGAGCATTGAATTTTAACTCAGAAAATCTCTGTTGGAAACTCAGCTCTTCAATAGAGTACCTATGTGACATTTGAAATGTATTGATTTTGCTGCACCTCACTTTCTTATCTATAAAATGGGGGCTTAGCATTAGATATTCTATTCCTTTCTAGCTCTAAAAAGCTGTGATCTCAAAAGAAGCAATCTTCTTATTCTCTCATGTAAGTTAGAGAAGTTTATTACATAATTAACGCATTGTGTTAACAGAATCTGCAGTATAATGTGAGATTTTTTTGTTAAGTTAAAAAACAGTTGAAAAACATCTGTAAAGAAAGTCTGATTATACTTCTATATAAAAATTAGGTGAAAGTCATTTTATCACCTAAAATTTCATGGCCCTCCTACCTACTTCCATTCATTATTCACCTTCTGAAAAATAGTAGAATAGTAGAACAGTACTTGCTTTAGCCGCTATGAATTCTATAATGATGTGTCTTAAAACAGTTATTTAATAAAGCAAACATCTTATTTCCCTTTCCATGGTTGTCTATTCCTTGCTACTAGTGGAACTTAATGTAAGAAAAATAACAAGAAGCCATTAGATAAAACCTTGTTAGATAACATAAAATGAATGTGAAAACTAAAAATAAATGAATGCAGACATTGTCTATTTATAGGACATAGCCCTCATATTGATAAATATATTTTTTTATTTTCAAAATTTATGTATGCATAGTTAGTTTTCAACATTCACCCTTGCAAAACCTTGTGTTCCAAATTTTTTCTCCCTCCCTTTTCCCCATCCCCACTTAGACACCAAGTAATCGAATATATGTTAAACATATCCAATTTTTCTATACATATTGCCACAAATATCATGCTGCCCAAGAAAAATCTGATCAAAAAGGAAAGAAAATGAGAATAAAATAAAAAAATCAAGCAAACAACAACAAAAAAGGTGAAAATACTATGTTGTGATCCACATTCAGTCCCCACAGTCCTCCCTCTGAATGCAGACATCTCTCTCCATCATGTCTATTGGAAAAGCCCTGAATCACCTCATTGTTGGAAAGAGCCAGATACATGAGAATTGATCAACACATAATCTTGTTGTTGATGTGGACAATGTTACCTTGGTTCTACTCATTCACTTAGCATCAGTTCATGTAAGTCTCTCTAGGCCTCTCTGAAATCATCCTGCTGATCCCCTAAGGACAATAATATTCTATAACATTCATATACCATAACTTATTCAGCCATTCTCCAAATGATGGGCATCCAATCAGTTTCCAGTTCCTTCTTACTCCAAAAGGGCTACTACAAACAGTTTTGCACATGTAGATCCTTTCCCTTTTTTATACTCCCTTTGGAATATAGTCTCAGTAGATTCAGTGCTGGATCAAAGGGTATACATGATTTGATAGCCCTTTGGGCTTGATGAATTTCTTTCTAAATTTAGTTGCTTTTTGAGGGCAGATGGTGGAGAAGGCACACACAACTTTCTAAGCTCTCAAATACTCTCACGACCAATAATTAAATCCAGCCTCAAAAATAATGCTTGACTGGTAAAACCCACAAAGATTAGAAGTACAACAACTTACCAGCTGAAGATAATCTAGAATTTCATCAGAAAAGGTTTGTCCTGAGGGACTGGAGCAGATCAGTGCAAGCAGGGATAGAACTAGAGGCTATCATATTGTGCAGATCGAGTGGGGGTGCTCTCTGTGGTTAGAAAAATTACAGAGACAACACTGGCATAGATTGATTGCTCTGCTCTGCTTGCAAAACAGCAGATCAGAAGAGAAATCAAAGCCATTCACTAAAAAAAAAAAAAAAAAAATAGTGAAATGGAAAAAAAATTCCATAGAGCAAAACAACTCATTTAAAAACTCAATTGGACATATACAAAAAGAAGTGAAAAAAAAAGCTAATGAAGAAAATAACTCATTAAAAATCAGAACTGAACAAATAGAAATCAATGATTCATTGAGACATCAAGAATCAGTTAAGCAAGACTAAAAAAATGAAAGATTAGGGGAAAAAAGCATTAAAAATCTACTTGGAAAAATGACAGACCTGGAAAATAGATCTAGAAGAGATAATCTGAGGATTATTGGACTTTCTGAAAATTATGATGAAAAAAAGAGCCTAGATACTATTTTACAGGAAATCATCAAAGAGAACTGTCCAAATGTAATAGAATCAGAAGGTAAAATAGGCATTGAAAGAATTCATTGAACACCTTCTGAAAAAGACCCTAAAATAAAAACTCCAAGGAATATTGTGGCCAAATTTCAGAACTATCAGATTAAGGAAAAAATATTACAAGCAGCCAGAAAAAAAAAAAAAAAAAAAAAAAACAATTCAAATACCAAGGTGCCAAAATAAGGATCACCCAAGATCTGGCTGCCTCCACATTAAATGATCAAAGGGCCTGGAATCTGATATTCTGAAAGGAACAAGAACTTGGAATGCAGCTAAGAATAAACTACCCAACCAAGTTGAGCATTTTCTTCCAAGGAAGAAGATGGACATTTAATGAAACAGATGAATTCCATTTGTTTCTAAGGAAAAAACCAGAACTAAACAAAAAATTTGATCTCCAACCATAGGACTCAAGAGAAGCAGAAAAAGGTAAAAGGAACTCTTGAGAACTGTATTTCTGTTGTGGATATACAAAAAGACTAGATGTATAATTTGATTTTACTGATATAAAATAAAAAAGGGAAGTAGAAATGGAAAGGGGATAGTGTCAGAAAAGGGGGAAAGGGGGGATAAAAAGAGGGAAACTACATCCCATGAAGAGACAAAGGAAACCTATCATATCTGAGGGAATTTAGAGAGGGAGAGGACCATTGTGTGACTCTTACTCTCATCAGAGTTGGCTCAAAGAGAAAATAATTGACATACTTGTTTTACAGAGAATCTTCTTTCACTTCATTAAAAAGGGGGAGATGAAAAGGGAAAAAGGAAAAGAGAAATAAGGGAAGGATACAAGAAAAGGGGAAGAGATTCAAAAGGGAAGGGAAGAATGCTAAAGAGGGTGAGCAGCATGATACAAGTGGAGCCTATAAGTTTAAAACTGGGAAAGAGGGTTGGGGGGGGCAAGAAAAAGAAAAGCATAATCTGGGGATAATAAGATGACAGGAAATACAGAATTAGTAATTTTAACCGCAAATGTAAATGGATGAACTCTCCCATTAAGCAAAGGCAGATAGACTGGATCAAAAGCCAGAACCCTACAATATATTATTTACAGGAAAAAAATTTAAAGCAGGGGGATACATACAGAGTAAAGGTAAAAGACTGGAGCATAATCTATTATGCCACAAGTGAAGTAAAAATAACAGGGGTAGCCATCCTTATCTCAGATATCAGAACAAAAGCAAAAATTGATCTAATTAAAAGAGATAAGGAATGAAACTATATCTTGCTAAAGAGTAGCATAGATAATGAAGCAATGTTAATACTAAACATATATGCACCAAGTGGTATAGTATCTAACTTCCTAAAAGACAAGTTAAGAGAGTTGCAAGAAGAAATACACAGCAAAACTGTGATAGTGGGAGCTCTCAACATTGCACTCTCAGAATTAGATAAATCAAAACATAAAACAAATAAGAAAGAAATTAAAGAGGTAAATAGAATATTAGAAAAATTAGGTATGATAGATCTTTGGAGAAAACTGAATGGAGACAGAAAGGAATATACTTTCTTCTCCGCAGTTCATGGAACCTATACAAAAACTGACCATATATTAGGACATAAAGAACTCAAAATTAAATGCAGAAAGGCAGAAATAGTAAATGCTTTCTTTTCAGATCACAATGCAATAAAAACTACATTCAACAAAAAGTTAGGGATAAATAGACTAAAAAATAATTGGAAAATAAATAATCTCATCTTAAAGAATAATTGGGTGAAACAGCAAATTATAGACACAATTAATCATTTCACTCAAGATAATGACAACGATGAGACATCATACCAAAATTTGTGGGATGCAGCCAAAGTGGTAATAAGGGGAAATTTTATATTGTGGGAGGCTTACTTGAATAAAATAAAGAGAAGATCAATGAATTGGGCTTACAACTTAAAAAGCTAGAAAAAGACCAAATTAAAACCCCCCAATCAAATACTAATCTTGAAATTCTAAAATTAAAAGGAGAAATTAATAATATTGAAAGTTAAAAAAAACTATTGAACTAATAAATAAAACTAAGATTTGGTTTTATGAAAAAACCAATAAAATAGATAAGCCTTTGGTAAATCTGATTAGAAAAAGAAGAGAGGAAAATCAAATTAGCAGTTTTAAAAATGAAAAGGGAAAACTTTCCACCAATGAAGATTAAATTAGAGCAATAATAAAGAGTTACTTATTTTGTATTTAATTCATACTTTAACATATTTAACATGTATTGGTCTACCTGCCATCTTAGGGAGGTGGGGGGGGCAGGAAGGAGGGGAAAAATTGGAACAAAAGGTTTGGCAATTGTCAATGCTGTAAAATTACCCATGCATATAACTTGTAAATAAAAAGCTATAATAAAAATAAATAAATAAATTCAGTACCTTTTTGCTATGATTCTTCTACAAGATACATCCGCAAAATTTGAAGAAGATTCCTCATTGGGGCACAGCTAAACAAATGTGCTTGCTATTAAAATTCTGGACAGGCGAGTCCAGACAGAAAACAGTCCCTCTGCTTTCACTCAAGTACATACAATAGCAATATGATTCATTTCAGCTATATGTTAACTTGAAATTTGTCTCCCACATATTGTTAGAGAATTATCTCTTAGATATAATTCAATGTTCTTTGTCCTGTGCTAGAGCAAATTGGAGAAATGATACATGATCTTATGCTTTATGTCTTTATATATGTATATATTTCAAATCCATTATTTATGGATGCTAATTTTATGAATTTAGAAAACATAATTTATCTTATATTGAATGTGATCATCTTAGAAACATTTTAAAATATGAAAATTAAATTTTAAAAATGAAAAAAAAATTATACTCAAGTACTTAATTTCTTTTTTTTTTTACCAGAATTTATATTGGTCATATTTGGTAGTCCAGCAAAATGAGAAAGTCTATCTGATTCAAAAATCACTTGGCATAGGTTCAACTAATTAAATTAATTATTTAAATTGACTCTAATTTCTGCAGGAAAGAGCATTCACTTTTTATATTTAACCAAAAGGATAAATTCTTTCCTTGAACTATTTCTAAGTCATCTTCTTAAATAAACATTTCATTTTTTCCTTAAATATACTATACAAAACTACATGTTCTATTAAAAAAAAAATCTCTCAGGATTTTGGTTATGCAGTAGACAATAAATAGCTAATGAATGACAAGCTTTTAGTATGCTGGCTATTTTTCCAATCCTTTTTATTCTTTATTGTGAGATTGTTTGCTGAAAATGGGAGACAAAATTTTTTCAGAAGTACAGGTGATGGAAAAAACACAATTTAATAATGAGATTTATTTAAAAAATTTTGAATTAATATGGAAAAAATTGGATTGTGAGTAAGCACTAATGGCCTTTACTTCTGACTTGCCAATAATTAGCCATGTGATCCTTAGCAAAAATCACTTTACTTTTGTGTGCCTTTGTTTCCTCAATCCATATTATGAAAGATTATAGTTGTTAATCTCCAAATTAAATGCCACCTCTACAATATTATGATTCTATAAACTGAATTTGTTGATAGTATATTTTGGATGATAGTACATTCATTAGAATGCCATATAACACTTTGTTGGTCACAACATCTAAGACTTGGAGATTTTCTCAATGTGAATACTAATGCCTTTGTGCTATTAAAACAACAACAGCAAACTAATTCCCATTTTCTTATATGTGCAATAGATATCTAATTCACCTCATAAGTATGCTGTTTGTAATGATGATAAAAGTATTTTCAAAAATATGTGTATTATCACTGTGATTTATTTATTGTTGTGATTAAATTATTTAAAGCTTTAAACTAAGTTTAATGTTTAAACTTAATTTTTTTCTTCATAATAAAAAGTCCCTGCTACATAAATTTTCAAAGATGAAAATTATACTTCCTAGAAACTAGCTAAACATGCTTTCAAGAAAAATAACAAAGTTCCATTTCTATAGAACTTTAGCATTTACAGAATACTTTTTTTTTTTGCAACAATACTGTGAGATATAGATAGTGAAATTATTCATCCCATTTTTAAAAAAATTATCTAGAACTCAGGGCTCAAAAAAACCCCCAAAAAACATAGTTCAGAGATTCATAACTAATAAGTGTAGCATTCATTATTCAAATTTCAACACTATTTCTATTATGAGACATATGATATTATTAGTCAGAGTGGAGTTACAGGAAAGTTTCCAGTTAACACTAATACTAACAGTAGCACAGTAATAACTAGCATTTATACAAGGCTTTATTGTTTGCAAAGCACTTTACATATTTTATTTTGCTTGATTCTTAGAAGCCTGGTAAGTACATACTATATTATCTCTATTTTATTTAAAAAAAAAAAACAAAAAAAACCTGATAAAGATTAAATGACTTTCCCAGAGTCACACCACTTGAAATTGTTTGAGGTAGAATTTAACTCAAGTCTTTTCGACTACAATTCCAGAAATCTAATGCACCACCTCAGTGTCTCACTAATTGCATTTATAGTAGATATGTTGTGCCTAAAGGAGTAATAGGTTTTCTTGATTAGATTTTCATATTGTTTTATGATCTAACTAGATAATTGGTTCCTAGTAAATCACCCAGGAAACAAAGGCAGAAATGCTGAAAAGATTAATACTAAGAGCAACTGAAGACTTGGGACAAAGGGAAGAGAGAGAGATGAAGGGAATGGAAAACACTTGGTGAAAGAAAGCACTCAAAAATCTCAGATAGCCACTACCAGTAGTTACAACATATCTTCAAAGAGGTTGGTTATGGGGGGTGAGGAATTAAAAAAACAAAACTGGTTGATTTCACTTGGACAACTATGAGGGGAAAAGTAGCCATCACGCTGTGTGGGATGGGTGCTGGACCCCCTTTCCCAAATTAGCTAATCAGAGTCATCTTCAGGTACAAAGAGAAAGCATTTATTTAGTCCCTGAAAGAAGAGGCCCAGCACATCCAGGAGGCATCCCAGCTCTCACAATGTGCTTGACTTGACTAGCAGGAAGTAGAACACTGGGTTAAATAGGAAAACATCCAAGCCTTTTCATTGGATAGACTAAAAGGACACAACCATCCTTGACTGATGTTGTCTGCTTCTTATGGGTCACATCACTTCCTGTAACTTACTGGGGGTCTGACCTTTAGAGACCATGATACTCCCCACAAGCCAAGGTCCAAGACCTTCTGGCTCTGGGAATAGGGATCATGTGACAGTCTCAAATTGAGAAAACTTCAATCAATCCTATTCAACACATACCAATATATTTCCAAGGACAATGCTGCAAAGGTGAAGTTAAGGGAAAGAAAGTGCTAAAAGCTATATAACAGGGTCTAGGAGTCTGGGAGTAAAGGTGGGACCTCTATGTCTATGTCTAGAAAATCAAAAATCCATTTTTCAATCATTCATTTTGTCATGGATTCTTTTGCAAGCTTACAAAATCTATAGTTCCTTCTCAGAATAAAATTTGTGGCTTGATAAAGTTCAACTAGAGTTTAATGTATATAGGAGTGAAGTTGGGAGAGAAATGTAGTTTTCTTTCCATTGAAATCCAAAAATCCCTGCTTAAATCCATTTGCAGATTCTAGGACTGAAATAAAGGAAATGATTCTACCTTCTTTATAGGATATAAAAGATTCACTTTGGCCAAGGGGAAAGAGGGATGTAAAGGTAGTAACTTCTGAAAGCCTTAAATCCAATTCACTTGCATGACATGGTATCACCTTCCTGATTATCATAGTCCTCTTCAAGAACAAAGAATAAACAACAACTGAAGCCCCAGGGATTTAGGAAAATAGATGTTACAATAGGAATAAGGTCTTAAATGTAGGGCCTACTTTGCTTTTGTATTTATGCCAGTATTCCAGAATGCCTGATTCTTTATATAGTAGGCTCTAAATAAATGAATGTTGATTGATTGATTAGTAGACACACTAGAATACCTGTCTTAGATAACAACATCCATCAGCTAGAAAATGTGTTTTTTTGTGAACATATGGTCACATGGAGTAGAATTATATTGATTTGAATGATAAGATGTAAAATAAGTGTGTGTTTGTTGGGGAGAGGGAGTGTCTGAATGAGCTAGTTAAATGAAGAGAAGAATTTTTTTTTTAAAAGAACAATGCCTAGTATAAATATACAAGACCAGTATTAAATAATAAGACCTCATTAACATTTGTGACTCTACTCTTTCTTCTTTTATCTTCTTTTGGTTTCTCTGTCATGTTTTTTAAATTCTCAAGGAAAAAAAATTGTAATTTTAGGAACAGGACAACAGAGAAGAGAATGGCCTGTTTCCTCTTTGAAGTTGTGTCATAAAGAAGAGTTCAGATGCAGATTTGTAAAAGATGGAAAATGAATGTGACAAATCAGCTTCCCACAAGCTATCTTTGTCCTAAGGCTTTCTAACAAAAAGGATTTGAGATCAGAGCTGTTTTGATAGTGCTATCTTAGCATTTTACAATTGAGAATAAGAGTAATCAGAACTTAGTGATCAAGTTGTCTCAGGAAAGTAGATATATTGAATATGAAGCTTTTTTTCTTCCTGTGGGATCTTGTTTAAGTCATCTAATTTTCATGGACCTATTTCTCACCTAAAAATGAGAGCATTGGACTGCATTCAAAGGTCTAAGAATTCAACTTGTTAAAAACAAATTCAGGTTATTCAAAAAGAGGAAGAGGAAACATTATAGATCAAGCTTATGGGTTTTAATATATTAGTAGCAGAAAGGCAGAGAAAATACTTGACTTGCTTGTACCTGGTGTTATTTCTCCTTTATCAGTCTCTAGTTATTGTGTTCAAAGTGGTAGGGCAACACAAGGACCAAATAAAACAGAATCCTTGTCCTCATAAATAAGGTGATTCAAAAATAATTGAACACCTTCAAAATTTTGTTACTCAGTAACTAGGTGATAAATGAACAAATAGTATGCATCAAATTGTGTAACTATCTTAACATTTCTATTTTCTTCTAGAAAGTTTCATTACCAATTGAAACTTCATAGTCATATATAACCTAGTTGTTGTATGTGTTCAATTATTTTTGAATTTCATAAATGGCATAATACACAAAAAGAGAACTATAGTAGACAGTAATACATAAGTGTATTTGCCTGACATAAAGTGTGTTGTGAGATACAGAGGGAATAAACTTCAAATTCCATTGGTATGTTCTCTACAGTGTCCTACAATGTACCATGAGTAAAGGATAATAATTTTCAACTTTTACAAGAATTTTTATAAGCATATTTGGTTTTTATATCAGTTCAAACTTAGCATTAATTTTTAAAAGTCATCATTTAAAAGGTCAGGAAAAAACCATAGGAACAACTGCTTTTGGAGACCTGATTCTTAACAACCAGGAAGAACTAGTATAAAAATGATAATAGTCATGAGACACAGTGATTATTGCAACTGAGCACTTCTGTGAAGTGGAGAAAAACATTGAAGGCAGTCTGACTTGAATCCTAGATGGTTCAAAGAAAGCATAACTAAGACATCATGAACAAAAAAATATAAAGGAAAAGTTGATGAAAGAGAAATGAGAACATCTCAGAAATGAAACTTAGAAAACAAAGAGAAAATTAAATAATCACAATAGTTAGCCTTCTAAAGAGCCAATGTAAATATAGAGGAAACAGACTGAGCAACTTAGAATTTTAAATGAGTAAAGAAGATGATAGTAAAGACAAAATAAAAAGTAGGATTAGAATTGTTAAAATTCAGAGCAATGACAAAACACCTTGAAATTGATAAGAATATTATGTATACTTTTTAAAAAACAGGAAGCTGTATTAGGAGAAAGAGGAAGATATGATTACTTTTCAGTATACATCTGAACCAGCAAGTGAGAGAAAACATAGGTGCTGAGCTGTTATTCAGCTTGTTTTGTCTGCCAAAGAGATTGCTGGCACAGGCTATTTTGGACTAGAAAGGAAAGAACACAAGTAGCTAAAAGGAAATTCAAACCCAAGATATGTAGTAAGAGAATAATGAGAAAGAGTCAAGAGTTTGCAAGTATTTATTAAGTGCCTATTATATGCCAGTCACTATGCTGTTTTATGAATGTTATCTCATTTAACCCTTGCAACAATATTGCAAATGATGATGATGGTGATAGCTAATTTTTGTACAGTGCTTACTTTCTGAGTTTGTTAAGCACTTTACAATTATTACTTCATTTGATCCTTACATCAGCCAGAGATAGTTGCTACTATTATCACCATTTTACAGATGAAGAAACTGAGGCAAAGGACTTAAGTTCTCAGGGTCACACAACAAGCATCTAAGACCAGATATGACTCAGATGTTCCTGACTCCAGGCCCAGTGCTCTGTCTACTATACTTCATATATGTTTGTTCATTGATACATATATATTAAATATGATTTATTGAAAGGCTATTTGGTGAGAAATTTTTAGATTTTGAAATTCTTCCTATATGTTTGTAGCTAATGAAACTGATGTATTTTGATTATTCCACTGTTTTCTTGTTCCAAAATGAGTAAAGTACATGTTCCATTTTTTCAGAAGTATTACAATTATTCAACGAATAATTGAATTTCAAATATTTTAAAATTAAATTTGAACACAACTCTCTATTTCTTTAGCTAACTATTTGTTATTGTATTTTCTGTCATTGTTTAACTCCATAGTCAATTCTGCTTCTTTGGCTAGGAACCTTGCCCACTTTATGAGTGATGCTGATAAAGTCTGTATCTCTTTATTCAACTAGGCTTCTTTGATCTTTGAAACTACTTTGATCAAATGAATTTCTGTTCATTAAGCATGGTGTCAATTTCCTTGAAATTCATTTCTCCCACTAGTACGCATTAATTACATTTACATCCTTTAGTCTTTTTATTTTTCCCCTTACAAATCTTGTCAACTGATGGGGTGATAAGTTACTGTGCTGCTTTTTAATTTTGTTTATACATTCATGCCTATTTATTAGTGTACATTAAATGGATTAAGTTAATTTCATTTAGCAGGGTAAAAAATAGTTCTTGTAATATTTTATGATTGTATGAATGATATAAGGTTGTTCCCATTAGAGACTTTTAAGAAATCTTTTTTTAACTCAGGTGTTCTCATTAGTATGCAGTTTGGCTCTATCAGTTCTTGATCAGTATTACATATGGGAATGACCTTCATAACTAACGATCTCTCTTTTGAGAGTTATGGATCATGCTTTCACCAAAGGACAAAAGCAGAACTATATTCATGGGCAAATTATCATAAGCCCTTTCTGCCTAAATAAGTATACATGCAAGTTAATTTTTTACCTATGTATGTCTATTTGCATGTATTGCAGTGTCTATCTTCCTTCTGGGGGTGTACACAAGGGTGTGAATGTTACCTTAGATGTTAAGTTAAAAAAAATTGATTTCAATTTTTCAAAATTAGAGGTTCTGTCCTATTCAAATTATCTCACAAAGAAGACCAAATTACTAAATTACCCTGTGACACTTGAATACTTGTAAATGGTCACCATATTCTTCTATTCTCCAGTGTCAGATATTTTGTATAGTGTTGAGTAAAAATCTGCTTCCATCTCCATCCTCCCAGATAAATGGAAGTAAACTTTCTCATTCCAGGAAGTATTAGGTATTTAAGTAATCCACCCTCAACATACAATGCATTTTAATCAGTCCTATAGAAAGATAAGCAGACACACAGTTGACACAAGAATATAAATATCTATTTCTTTGTTTTTCCCTACCAGAGGGGACTAATAATTATTTTAAATCATTCATTAGTTGTCCATAAGTTTAGGGTGTTGCATTAAAGTTGTATGGATAGGCGTAATGGAACTTTAGACTTTCAAACAGTAGAATAGGTAGCAAGTCTATATAAACCTAATATTATGTTTCACACAAATAGATAAAATTGCATATATAGTCAAGGATAAGGTAGAGAAAAATTCTTTCTTTCTCAGCACTCTGAATTCTACACAAAACCCTGTTGTGAAAAAAAAAATAAGTAAGGCTTCCTAGTAGAAGTAAGGTTTGAAGATGACTCTGGATGATTGCAAAGTAGCTAACATATTAGTTCCTGAGTTTGGTGTGATTTCAATGATAGAGGAATCATAATTTGCATTTCTATAGTTTTAGGCTTAGAGTCAGGAAGACTCCTCCTCCTAAATTCAAAACCAGCCTCAAATACTTTTGAACTGTATGACCCTGGGCAAGTCACTTAACCCTAGTTGCCTCATCTATAAAAATGAGCTTTTTTGGAACACTCTTTCATATGAATGGAAATAGTTTCAATTTCATCATCTGAAAATTGTCTGTTCATATCCTTTGACCATTTATCATAAATATCATTTTTAATGTGTATTTCACTTGAAGGATATGGTAACAGACTGAAACATTTTCTTCTTTTAAAATTGAAGTATGTGGTAGTGAAGATATTTACTAAATATCAGGTAAGAATTCTGGGTTTAAATTCTGTATTTGACATTCATGTGCTACAGGAGTATGGACAGGTGTTATTTTAACTTTTGGAGCCTCAGTATCTGTGTATAAAAATATAATAATTATTCATATATTACATATTTTATAGTATTAGTGAAGGAATTCATAAAATGATTTCTTGGTCACTTGAAAAGTGACTTATTTCTATTGTTCAATATATATGTAATATATAGATAGACCGATATACATAACAGAAGACTAAGAAAAATGAAAACATTTTGTTCTCAAAATTAAAAATAAATGAAAATAATTTTTTTCAGGTGGGAATTCTGCTCTTTCCCTGTTCAGCTTTTAGTTCAGATTTTTTTAGAGGCAATTCAAGTTAAGTAATTTGACTAGCATCAGACAGCTAGTATCTATGTCTGAGGATGTGTTAGAACTTTGGTGCTCCTGACTCCAGGATCAGTGCTATATTCACTGTACCATCTAGTTCCTTCTTACCCCACTTCTATTTAGCTTTTAGGATTTAATGAGGCTATATGTAATGTGCTTTTCAAATATTAATCCCTATATAAATGTATGATGGTAATGATAATAAAGAATAGAATATTTAAAATAATGATGAAAATCTCAATAATTGCCTTGAGATAAAGATTTACTACAGCAGAATTGACTCTCCATGAAATTTTTCCTTGTTAGCCCCATGTTTCTGCCAAGACACAATCCTTGGTTTACCAGATAACCTGGACTTCACTATGTATTTATCAAATGGATGCTTCCAGATCTCCTCTCAAATACATATCAAGCTGTAACCACTATTGGGAAAATATGTTGGAATGGCACTTTACTAATAATTTCTATTAGTAGATTAGTAGATTTGAATGACAATTTTTTTTATAAAGTATTTTATTTTATTTGAGTATATAATGAATCTATCATATATAATGGTTCATCAAAAGATATTTATTAAGCACTGATATTTATATTTTATACACACACACATATCAGTTAAGTTCTGAAAATTCAAAAAGATGAAAAGAGAAAGGGGGAGAACAAAACTAAGTAATAACACCCTAGCACCTGCCTCCAAGGAACTCACATTCTATGGGTGAAGACAATATTCCAACAACTATGTACATACAGGATTTCTATAATCTGTGTAATATAGAATAATGTAAAGGAAAGCAGCAAAGACAGGAGAAGGTGAACAGGGAGGGCATTCCAAGCATGGAGAACAGCTAATGAAAAGGTTTCAGAGCTAAAATATGGAATATCATTTGTGAGGAATAGCAAGAAGAGCTAGCATCTGATTGTAGATATCAGGTGGGGATTTGGAAATAATGTATAAGAATTCAGTAGAAAGAAGGGGCCAGGTTGTATAGAATTTAAAAAACCAAACAGATAGAGGATTTTATATTTGATTCCGGAGTAAAAGGGAATCACTTGAATTTATGAAAAATGCAGTTATTTTTCAATTATGTCTGATTCTTTATGACCCATATGGAGGTTTTCTTGGCAAAGACTACTGGGATGTTTTATCATCCTTGTCTAGCTCTTCTTACAGATGAGGAAACTGAGGTAAATATGATTAAGTGACTTGACCAGAGTTACACAGCTACTAAGTATCTGAGGACAGATCTGAACTTAAGAAGATGAGTTTTCTTGATTTGAGGCTGGAATTCTATCCACTATTCCACCTATTTGTACACACTTTCAAAAGTGAGAACTGAGTCACAGAGAGATTAAGTAAATAGTTAAAATCATATTTAAACTCAGTACTTTCTGATTCCAGATACAGTACTCTAATCACCAAGCCATTTCAGTAGGTACATCTTAGAGCATTCAATGTGAACTCTAAATTAGAATCTATCCCTTGGTTTTTGGATATTTATTTGTGGTGATCTAAGTAAATATGTAGAAAAATGTAGGCTCAAGCAGTTACTTTGGTGAATGCCAAAATTGTTCTTGTCTAATAAATTTAAAATAAATCAATGGCTTAATTAACAACCTAATCTGATTTTCTTGTTCTTGCAATTAGTAATTTCCCCAGTTCAAATCCCAATATGAAAACCATTAACCAGACTAACAGAGAACTAGAGAATGGCTAACACAGCAGTTAAAATCAGACGATTCCATTATGAGGCTAATATTCTTTGTACTAAACTAAATTAATTCTTTAATAATGAGAACCATTAATTGACTCACCTTCCTTTGGCTTCATGATTAAACTATGCTTTATCATTGTCTAGAGCAGAAATAGGAATGGTTTGGCCCATTCAGCTCCTATCATTAAGAATTATAATTACTATTAGAAAAAAATAAGTTAAATGATGAAAAAGGAAGTGTGGTTTGTGTGATAGACACAAAATAACCAAATATAATGAATGGATAGCGATTATTCTAAATATCAGTTCTTACTGTTACCAAGAGCACCAGAGAGAATTAGAATAGAAAGGGAAAAACTCTTAGCAAAGTCATGATAGGGCATAGATGTCAAAACAACAACAATACATCAGCATTGTCTTATTAAGTCTCATATACAGAGAATTTTTTTTCAGAAAGTCAAATTGCTTTTGTTCACTTGTGCTTATCAGGAAATGAACTTTCTTCATACACACTGGCCCCTAAAGTCTAGTCACAGTTCCAAGTCAATTTGTTTTCTTCTAATCTATATCAATATGTTGCTAACAGAAAATCCTTTTCTCTAGGTACTAATGTTCATTATTTTCCTTTCCTAATGGTTTTTTTTTTTTTTTTATTTAATAGCCTTTAATTTACAGGATATATACATGGGTAACTTTACAGCATTAACAATTGCCAAACCTCTTGTTCCAATTTTTCACCTCTTACCCCCCCCACCCCCTCCCCCAAATGGCAGGATGACCAGCAGATGTTAAATATACCAAAATACAACCTAGATACACAATAAGTATACATGACCAAAACGTTACTTTGCTGTACAAAAAGAATCAGACTCTGAACCATTGTACAATTAGCTTGTGAAGGAAATCAAAGATGCAGGTGTGCATAAATATAGGGACTGGGAATTCAATGTAATGGTTTTTAGTCATCTCCCAGAGTTCTTTTTCTGAGTATAGTTAGTTCAGTTCATTACTGCTCCATTAGAAATGATTTGGTTGATCTCGTTGCTGAGGATGGCCTGATCCATCAGGACTGGTCATCATCTAGTATTGTTGTTGAAGTATATAATGATCTCCTGGTCCTGCTCATTTCACTTAGCATCAGTTCGTGTAAGTCTCTCCAGGCCTTTCTGAAATCATCCTGTTGGTCATTTCTTACAGAACAGTAATATTCCATAATTTTCATATACCACAATTTATTCAGCCATTCTCCAACTGATGGACATCCATTCAGTTTCCAGTTTCTAGCCACTACAAAAAGGGCTGCCACAAACATTCGTGCACATACAGGTCCCTTTCCCTTCTTTATAATCTCTTTGGGATATAATCCCAGTAGTAACACTGCTGGATCAAAGGGTATGCACAGTTTGATAACCTTTTGAGCATAGTTCCAAACTACTCTCCAAAATGGTTGGATTTGTTCACAACTCCACCAACAATGCATCAATGTCCCAGTTTTCCCACATCCCCTCCAACAATCATCATTATTTTTTCCTGTCATCTTAGCCAATCTGACAGGTGTGTAGTGAGTATCTTAGAGTTGTCTTAATTTGCATTTCTCTGATTAATAATGACTTGGAGCATCTTTTCATATGACTAGAAATAGTTTCAATTTCTTCATCTGAGAATTGTCTGTTCATATCCTTTGACCATTTTTCAATTGGAGAATGGCTTGATTTTTTATAAATTAGAGTTAATTCTCTATATATTTTGGAAATGAGGCCTTTATCAGAACCTTTGACTGTAAAAATATTTTCCCAGTTTATTGCTTCCCTTCTAATCTTGTCTGCATTAGTTTTGTTTGTACAAAAACTTTTCAGTTTGGTATAATCGAAATTTTCTATTTTGTGATCAGTAATGATCTCTAGTTCTGCTTTGGTCATAAAACCTTCCCCTTCCACAGGTCTGAGAGGTAAACTATCCTATGTTCCTCTAATTTATTAATAATTTCATTCTTTATGCCTAGGTCATGAACCCATTTTGACCTTATCTTGGTGTACGGCGTTAAGTATGGATCAATGCCTAGTTTCTGCCATATTAGTTTCCAATTTTCCAGCAATTTTATCAAACAGTAAGTTCTTATCCCAAAGCTGGGATCTTTGGGTTTGTCAAAGACTAGGTTGCTATATTTGTTGACTGTTTTATCTCTTGAACCTAATCTATTCCACTGATCAACTAATCTATTCCTTAGCCAATACCAAATAGTTTTGGTAACTGCTGCTCTATAGTATAGTTTTAGATCTGGTACAGCTAAGCCCACCATCATTTGATTTTTTTTATTAATTCCCTTGAAATTCTTGACCTTTTGTTTTCCATATGAACTTTGTTGTTATTTTTCTAGGTCATTAAAATAGTTTTTGGGAGTCTGATTGGTATAGCGCTAAATAAATAGATTAGTTTAGGTAATATTGTCATCTTTATTATATTTGCTCGCCCTATCCAAGAGCATTTAATATTTTTTCAATTGGTTAGATCAGACTTAATTTGTGTGAAAAGTGGTCTGTAATTTTGCTCATAAAGTTTCTGATTTTCCCTTGGCAGATAGATTCCTAAATATTTTATATTATCAGTAGTTACTTTAAATGGAATTTCTCTTTGTAACTCTGACTGTTGGATTTTGTTAGTGATATATAAGAATGCCGATGACTTATGTGGGTTTATTTTATAACCTAGCAACTTTGCTAAAGTTGTGGATTATTTCTAATAACTTTTAGCAGAATCTCTGGGGTTCTCTAAGTATACCATCATGTCATCGGCAAAGAGTGATAATTTGGCTTCCTCATTGCCTATTCTTATTCCTTTAATCTCTTTCTCAGCTCTTATTGCTATAGCTAGCGTTTCTAATACAATATTAAATAGTAACGGTGATAGTGGGCAACCTTGTTTCACTCAGATCTTATTGGGAATGGTTGCAGTTTGTCTCCATTACATATGATGCTTACTGATGGTTTTAAATAGATGCTGCTGATTATTTTAAGGAAAAGTCCATTTATTCCTATACTCTCAAGTGTTTTTAATAGGAATGGATGTTGGATTTTATCAAATGCTTTTTCTGCATCTATTGAGATGATCATATGGTTTTTGTTAATTTGGTTATTGACATGGCCAATTATATTGATAGTTTTCCTAATATTGAACCAGCCCTGCATTCCTGGTATAAATCCTACTTGATCATAGTGTATTATCTTGGAGATGATTTTCTGTAGTCTTTTTGCTAATATCTTATTTAAGATTTTAGCATCAATATTCATTAGGGAGATTGGTCTATAATTTTCTTTCTCTGTTTTCAGCCTACCTGGTTTTCCTAATGGTTTTTTAAAGAGATTATGAGTAAGTTAAGCAAAGAATCCTACCTTAATGGTAGAGAGTATACTTAAGTCCCCATTTGCCTTTATGGTAATATAAAATTATCTTTGAAAATCTATTTATTATTTTGCTCTCTTTATCATCGTTGCCTTGTTTATCATCTTGGAAAACCAGCATCTTTGAATCCTGGGCTAGGACAAAAGGATTAGAATTAAAAAAAAAATTAATTAGAATTAAAAATTAGAATAATAAAAAAAAACCCTCAAACTTAAAACAATGAGAAAATGCTATGGAATTTTTCTTGAAAATATAAATAAGAATTTTAGTAATTGTTAGAAATGTATACTTTTTTTAAAAGAGAAAATGTTTAGCAATATCTTATTTTTGTTATTATAATTTCTTTTTCTAGACATGCATTTTGGGGTAACAAAAATACATTTTCTACATATTGTCAATATAGTAATGGAGAATACAGGAAAACAGTCTCTTCTAGTTTATGAGTTGATAAGGAAAAGAGATGTGAACACATTAGCACTGGCACATGAACATTCATTTTGTCACACTCTATAAGGTACTCCAATACTTTTTTTTTTTTATCTGCACATGTCACCCACTTTGCTTTATCGTGTTTTGAAGTCCTGGTTAGATTTTATATCTTGCTATATATCTTGAAAAGGCTTTGTTCATCATTGTTATTGTTTAATAGGAAATAAATCAGATACATAGTATATAGTTATTTTAGTGTGTTTTAGGGTTAACTCATCTCCTATAATTTATGAGATTGCTAATTGGAGGTCACCAGGAGATATATAAGGCTATAACAAATCTTAATCAGCAAGAGAATTTTCTTTTTAACAATGCCAACCTATTTCTTACTTGAATTGCTATTGTCATTGAAGAAATGTATAACCTGAATGAAAACCTCAAATAATTCTTATCACTAATAAAAAGATTCCACTGTAATAGAAATAATTCATTTCACTAAACCAAATGTTTCCTACATTAAAAGGCAAGAGATTTGGTAGTGCATTGTGGTTAGAGCATTTCAAACTGAGGAACTGGTGACTGACCGGGTTCGGAGCCTCAATTTAGTGTTATTGAATGAGTCAGTTAAGTTGCTCATATTTTCAAATATAACATTGCCTAATCTTTGAAGATATGGAGAGTTAAAAGAAAGTAGTACATAATGAACCTCTTAGGCCATCATTAACTTATTTCTAAAATGGGGAGGAAAAAAAAGATGATTTAAGACTGCATGGCACTGATCTTTCCTGGTTCTTGGCCAACCTATCTGCTTGTTTCTATCTTTTTCTGGGTCTTAATCCATGTCATGCCTTCTATGTATATCTCCCAAAACTTTGTCTTGCACCCTCTACTTTTTAGGCTTCTGAATTATCTCACTGGAAAATTTAATCAGGTTCTATGATTTCAATTATCATTTTTATTGAGATGATTCCCAGATACACACACACACACACACACACACACACACACACACACACACAAACTTTGGTTCTTTGGTCTTTCTCTTTAAAACTACAGCCCCACATCCAGCCCCACATCACCCACTGCTTTTTGGACATCTTGAAATGGATATCTCAACCTCAGTATATTAGAGTAAAAACATTTTTGCCCTAAAAAATGTCCCTTCTTCTTTACTTTCCTCCTTGCTGTCAAGGACATCACCATGTTTTTATTCAGTCAGATTCACAATTTCACTTTTATTCTTATCACCTTACTGTGGTTCCACATATCTAAGCTGTTGCCAAATCTCAGTTCCAACTTTACAGTATCTTTTATATGTATCCTTTCTCTCCACTTATATACCCTAATTCAAGCTACCATCACTTTTTGCCTTTGCTATTTCAATAACCTTCTTGTTCTCCCTGCCTGAACTATTTCCCCCTTTTGATTCCTACTTAACTCAGCAGCCAAACTAATTTTTCAAAAGTACAAGTGCTACAATATTATTATCTTGCTCAAATTCCAGAGAATCCCTGTTATTTCCAAGATCAAATATAAAGATATCCTCTGGCTTTTAAAGTGCTCCACAAGCTAACCATAGTCTTCTTACAATTCTCTGATACTTTATTCCCCCCCAAGAACTATACAAATCAATTAAACTGGACTTATTTATACATGATGATCAATCTTTGTCTCTGTTTTCTACTGCCTGTTTCATATGCCTAAAATGCTTTCCTTCCTTATTTTCATTTGTTATTTCAGTTTTAATGATTCTTTGTTTTGTTTCTCTTTGCATTAATATATTTCTGATTACTCCAATAACATGAGAGGTCCTTTACAGCAAAGTAAAACATTAGAGCAAAAGTAATAATTTTAGAATCCCTAAGTCTTTTTAAGACAGCTAAAATCCCCTCTTTTGCAGAAGTCTTTCCTCATTCTCCCAAATGTTAGTGCCTTTCCCTTTGAAATAGCTTTCCATCTACAACATATCTATGTGTATATATACTGAACGTCCCAAAAAATTTAGTGCGGTTTTAACTTTAATAACATTAGAAATTATGAGCGTTTTAAACATTTTAAAATAGTTATTTAAAATATTACAATGATTATTTTTTGTGAAATTTGAAGGATATCTATCTGCATATATCTGCATACATTTTTCCCAATGAAACAGGACACACTATTATTGCATTTTGTGTTTATATGAAAATTTCTGAATGATGCTTTCTTGGAAAGTTGAACTGATAGAGCAGTTGCTCTTGCTTGGTCACTTCAATAATCTGATCTTCACTAGATTTTTTTTTTTCTTATGGATCCATGTCAAGCTATTATGTATGCATCAAATCTTCATTCCTGGAAATGCAGTATTTTCAGTCAGTGAATAACAGTTGATGTATAAAACACAAAGCAGTTTATGTTGAATTATAATAAGATAAAAACATTTTAAATTTTTTAATTAATTGACCTTTAAATGTTTTTTAAGTTTGCAGCATTTATGATTGTGAAGTCAATAAAGCTTAAAATTTCATTAAGACTTGAGGTCACTTTATCTCTGTTCCACCTAGACACATACCAAAATATTTATAAATGCACATAAGCATACAGTCATATTTACATACCTATGTATGTGTGGCTTAAATATACTTAGTAATTTTCATACTTTCTCTTCTTGAAAGTAAGATCTCTTTTTAATTTATCTTGGTATTTTCAGCACTTGCTACAGTTCTTAGCTCATCATACACACTTAATAAATGCTTGTTAACTAACAGACTAACCTTTTAACTTTTAATTTATGATCTTCTAATAGCCCCTATGAATATAAGTATAAAATATAGTTCTTTATATTTTTATTGTGTTATGTGTGTGTATACATATATATGTGTATATATATATTATATATATATATATATTTTTCAGTCAAAGAAGTTTAATGAGTTGACAAATGGCTTATTAATTTTTTAATTGGAATGTAAAAATTGCATTTTAGTCATAAAAAGTGGTTTAGTATTCTTTGTTACTAAGAGAAATACCTGTGTCCTGACAGGAAGTAACTGATTGAATTAAGGATATGTTACTGAGGCTTCTAGGCAATAGTCTCCTTTTTCCCCCCTTCAATATCATAGAAATTCATGTCTCAACTAGAGTTGTTTTTCTTTTCTCTTTAAAAAGGAACTCTTTTCACTCCCTTCCATGTAACCAGAAAAATAGAAATAATCATCTGTTTAGTTAACTTTGATTTCTGCATTTATTCTGTTGCATACTAATTGAAGAGATTTTTTTTAATGTTTTCAATAGCTAATCATGTAATTATGTCTTTCCTAGACATTGTTGGGTCTATTTGAATGAGAGTTCATGAGTTCAATAAGGCTTCAGTTATTTCTGTTATTAAACTTCTAGTGAGGTGCGATAGGAGGAAATACAAGCATCTGGCTCAATACGAGAAAAATAAAATGTCCTTCATAGACTTTCCATGACCTGCTATTCTAGATGGGCATCTTAAAGAGATCAGCTTTGCTGGTAATCTATAAACATTCTATGAAACATGGAGTATATAGTCTACATGGTGAGAATGGCACAAAATCAAATTCAATCAACATTTGTTAATTATATAATATATTCAAGGCAGAAACAAAAGGACCTCAGAGTCTAGAATCCTTATTTTCAATGTCATATCACTGAACCTGTTCTGGTTATTTTACCACATAGTTCCCAAAACAACTCTCTGATTATTAGTTACAGAAGAGTTGCTGATATCCATTGGTGAGAGGGACTTTTTTCACCAGAAATTTCCTATAGCAAAGTAAGCCCAGCTCTGGAAAAATAACAACAACAAATATGCAGAGCCCTAAAAAATAGAAATTTCCTGTTGTCAAGGAGTATCCAAAAGCCTGAAGTAGAATATTAGCAATAATTTTCTCCATCAATGTATTAGAAGAATCCCTTCAGTCTTTTCAAAATATTGTCCTCATCTGTCTTGGTTGAATGACAATAAGGATATTTATACATATTGTATAAGTGGCAATATAAACTTCTGTATGATTCCTTGGGATCAGACGGGATTTTATAAATCAACAAGTATGGCTATATGAAAAGTATAAATAGTTTTTACAGCTTCAATTAAATATAGGTAAAGATTCAAAATTATATGGGATATATACCTAATTTTTTCTAGTCTGTAATTATTATCTTGCTCCATGAGACTCGTTTTTCATATTTACTAGACTACAGGAAAGGCTTTCATCTGAATGTTTAAAAAAAAAATTAAAACCCCATTTTTTTTCTAGTATGTAAACTCTAAGGAGTATAATTGTCCATCATTTTAGACATTCATTTTTCATGGCTATCAAATGATCTTGGGATTTGGCAGCCTAAAACATTTGGCCTAGATCCATTTGCTTTGGCATTAGATGGGTGCTCTCAGCCAACAGCTGTATGGGGTCTCTGCTACCAGACTATTTAAAATTGCACACCAGCAATTTGGCAAGGTTGGTCATATTAGCCATACAAGCATTCAAAGCAATACATGATGAGGGATTATTTACAAAATATTCCCTTTTATTATTCAGTTATGAGAATTTTTTTTCAAGATATGCAATATTATTGTAATCTGATAAAAACCCATTGGAATTGGAGAGGAAGCAAAACAAGCAGCTATTTCAAAATACATATATGCATACTTTCATCTTTTGAACAATATTTGTTGTGGCCTTTGTGCATGGACTCTATTATTCTGAAACCTGTTTAGGATGAACATTTTGCTCTGCTTTATTAATATTGGCATGAATGCTGCTCTCCACAGTAATTCCCTGGAGATGTTTCTCTGTTGGCTTCCATCTTTAATTAGGAAAATAAAAGGGAAAAATTAAAAACAAAAAACAAACAAACAAAAAAAAAACAATCAGTGAGGAAAACTTCATTTTCTTGTTTATAGATTTTTTTGCCAATTGAAAGAAGTGCTTGAACTTTTTAGGGTCCATATGCAGACTTACAAAAATTGAATATTAGATAAGTATTTTTCTTTTTAAAGTGAGGAAATTCATCAAGGAGTCCTGATAATACCTAAACAGATATTATACAAAAACATTTATTAAATGCCTATAGTATACAGCCTGTCACGGTTATGTCCTGTGAATGATGAAAGCATAAATCAATCATGATCCCTGTCTTTAATAAGTTTATATTATAGAAAAGGAAGATAAGATGTCATATATATATATATATATATATATATATATATATTAAGATAGAAATGCATGGGGTAATATGAGGTATTGTGAGATCAAATGAAGAGAAAAATGCTTATGGATGGGTAGAAACAGACTACTTAAAATCTATTGATAAAATCATCAGAGGAAAATATGGCAATTTTGCTTTTAGAATCTGACACTATAGAATAGCTGTAAAGCATTTTATTTTTATTCATGGATATTTTCTAATGTTAAAAAATTAATATAAATAAAATAATTTGAAAACTACAAAAATGTAGATCCAAGAAATTTAAAAATCTAACTTATTGTGTCTTGATTAAAATGTCTCACAAAAAGATCAAAATAAGCTGCAATTTCTGTTTCTTGATCAAAAAGTGGATCACATTTTATCAAGTGAATGTTAAATAAAAAATATTTTAAAGTTAAAACAGCTTTAACCTGTTTTCTTTTAGTCAATTATCTTCTGAATTCCTTTTCTATGCTATTTTATGATAAAACATGTAAATAACAAATTATCAATCACTTCTTTTAAGATTTAAACTCTTTATGGACACATATGAATTCAGAAATATATGATGCACCACAACCACCATCACATGCCCTCCCCTGCTAAGTTTATGTAAATGCATAAGTTAAGCAATTGCTTAATTTGCTAATACTTTATTCTAAAATTAAAAAAAAATTCAAGTGAATTTTAAAGGAATATGCTGTTAAATGGTAATAAGCTATTAGAAACATTAGGTATAATATATGTTAACAAAAAGTAAAAGAAGTTTTTTTTTTTTCCATCAATTATTTTTAAGATTTGCTCAAGGGTATGATGTTCTCCTTGATAAGAAGACACAATGTCAACAAAGACCTTTATGCTGAAATTTTAACTAAATTTTTTTAGATTATACTTGTTTAATATTCAAATCATCCAGGAAATATTTAAATAATTATTTAGAAATCCGAGTATACATGTTTATAACGTTTTACATTTACATTACACACATTTACATTTATATTTACACATATACATTTACACAAATATATTAGAAATGCATAGTTTATGAATGTATACTCATTTCCTATAATCACATATTTGTATATAGGAATACAACTTATATATATATATATATATATATATATATATATATATTCATGTATTCATATGGATATATATATATTCAATATATATATATATACATAACATGCATACATAAATTGAGTATGCATATATTTGTATATATTAAATTGATGTTAAACTAGAGACATACATACATGAATATAAATATATAGATATTAATGTATAGCAATTATAAATATAAATCCACACATGAACATATATTTCATACACATATTTATATGAATTTGTATATTAGGTATATGCAAATATTATATATTGCATTATATGCATATTCCTACAGATAAATGTAGTTATAGTTATCAATTATTGCATATTATTCAGTGCTAAAAAGACTAGAAAGCATTTATGTGCTTCAAGTAGATTTGCAAATAATCTTATATCTTTAAACCTTTTGAGGACTCATCAGAAAGTTTACAATGCAAGTAAAAGGGAGGGAAGGAGAGGATTACTTTCCTTACCAGCTTTATTTCTTTAAAGATTCACTTGTGTTGAAATACATGGAAGAGCTGTTGGAATACACAGGAGCCACCTAACTGTGGCTGCTGGAGATCCAACCCAAAATGGACCTCCTCTTAATGAGAAAATGATACAAGATGACTGAGAGGCAGTTGCTGTTCTCTGACCTCTTTGATTGAGAGGCCATTGAGTTGTCTGACCTCTCTCCTTTCCCTTCTGCTTCCAATTTATCTCATTCCCAATATGCAACACTTTTGTCAGCAGAGGTTGCCTTGCAACTGCTTCAGAAGTTATGATCCACAGCTGTGGAGGCTTTCGGAGAATTGACCTGTCCCTTAACATACTTGAGTTCTCCCTGTGGTGGCCTCATTTCTCTATTCTGATGTTGTGTTCAAAAGAAAGAAAAGCTTAAGAGGTCATGGCTCTTGGAAAGTCTTTGCCATCATTTTGATTCTTCTTTCCACTAAAGATCCTTTAATGCTGATATTTTTAAAGCTTTAGTTTATTTTTATTCCTTGGTTCTCATGATTAATAGTTTTCCCATCAACAAAAGTCTAGACTTATCTGACCCCTATTACTCTGTCTCTATTATTTCCAAAAATTCAGTTCTCCCTGACTTAGTTTACTATAAGAGGTTGGAACCAGGGACAGAATTTAATAAAGTTCTTTTTTTCAAATTATTTCTGACCTCAGCACCTTCTGAAAGCACAGGCTCAGGCAACTTCTTTCCAAGCAACAATGAGATTGACAAGGAAAGATAATAGAAGAGAAAAGGAAGTATTTAAAATCATAGTCCAGATGTTACCCTAATCTCATGATCCTATTCAGGTATTTTCTCATCATAGTCACTATTTAGCTAAAATTTCCAATTTTTTTAAAGTAAAAAAAAAAAAAAAAACTTGATGGCAAATCAGAGAATGAGAGGAATTATAAGACAGGAATAGATATGGAATTGTCTCAGAGACTGTTGTTCACATCTTACTGTGAATTCTCTCTCCCAGTTTAGAGATACTCTAAATTATTTTGGAAGACTTTTCTATCTAACAGATAATTGGTATCTAATAGACATTTTTTGAAATGAATTTCATTCTTTTTTATTTGTCTCAAGTTCAGGAGAAAGAGAAGTTTCAAAGACCAGTTAAGTACAAGATAATTGCAGCTACAGGAATTCAACAGTCCTAGTCAAATTTCTGCAGCATAGAGTAGTGCTTATAGAGACTTGCAGACCAGAGCATAGGCCAGGAAATTAGTGACCACAGCTCCCCTTAGATCATTCTATGTGGGACCTCACCTATTAGAAAAGTTAATATGACAGAAAAGGAAAATGACAAAATATTGAAGGAGATGTGGAAAAATTGGAACACTAGAGCATTGTTGGTGAAGTTGTGAATAGATCTAACTATTTTGATGAGCAGCTTGGAACTCTGTCTACAGAGTTGTAAAATTGTGCATATCCTTTGACCCAGGATTACCACTAGGGTTGTATCCCAAAGAATTGAAAGAAAAAGGAATGGTCTATATGTATAAAAATATTTATAGCAGCTCCTCCTGTGATGGCAAAGAATTTAAAAGGATGCCCACCAATTGGAGAATAGTTGAACAAGCATGTGATTGTGATGGAATTCTATTGTTTCATAAGATATAATATATATATAAGACTGTTTCAGAAATCCTGGAAAGATTTATAAGAACTGATGCAAAGTAAATGAGCAATCACTAGATCCTTTTACACAGAGACAGCAATATTGTATGATGATCCATTGTGAATGATTTAGCTATTCTCAGCAATGCAATGATGCAAGATAATTCCAAAGACCTTATAATGAAAAATGCTATCCACTCCAATGAAATAATGGATTACATCTGAATGCCAATTAAAACAATATTTAAACATTTTTTTTTTACTTTTTGTTTTTCTTGTTTTTTTCCCCTAGTTTTCTTTCTTTTCTTTTCTTTTCTTATTTTTTTCATGTCCTTTTGCAATATGGTTAATATGAAACTATGTATTACATATCTTCTCATGTGTTCCTCCTCAAGGGGGTAGGGGGAAGAGGAGAAAGGAGTTTAGGATTCAAAAAATAAACAAAAAACAATTTTAAAATTATTTTTCATGCAGTTGAGCAAAATTAAAAGAAAATATTTTCTCTTTTCAAAAAAATATATGTCATGTTAGGGCTTTTCCTTTTATTGATGGCAAAAGCTAAACTATGAAGAAAGAATTTTGTTTAACTATGTCATAAGTTTTACCATTTGGTAGCCTTGTCCTACTTCAGTGGCATCTACAATTTTAGTGGTATATTATTTTTTTCCAAATATAACTAAAAATGGTTTTTAACATTCATTTTTGGAAGATTTTGTGTTCCAATTTTTTTCTCCTTCTCTCCTTTCATTCCCTGCTCTCCAAGATAATAAGCAAATTCATATGGAGGGAGAGGTGGCAATATAATGATGAAGTAAGGATGTTGTGGTTTTTGTGAGTAGATTTTGGGTCATCTGCTGATTTTTGAGTCATATCTCATAGTTTCAGGAAGAGGGGTGTGTTGCCTATAGGAAGATGGCCTATGCAATATTATCAATTCTTATTTATATTAAAATATAACATTTCAATAGAAGGATCTGCATATCAAAATGTTAATAATAGATATGAAAATAGATCTCAAACTATATGGAACAGCAGTAATAATAATCAACAATCACCACCAACAAAAATCCAAATCCCCCAAAATGTGCAGCTATTTAGCAGAGTCTTCAAGAAGGCCTAAAAAGCTTAGACAAAGCTATACAATCCTCATACTTATCTTTGCATTGCCAGAAGATTCTCAGGCCACATGCTACTATGTTCCCATTTATTCTAATACTATAATTACTATAGAAGTTGGATCATCTGTGGTAATTATGTAGTGTGTGTGAAGCTTGCTTCAACAGCTCAGATAATGGGATTCGATATACAGGGTCTACTTTATAAAGCTGCCAAGATATTGTGCCAGTCTATGCCATATTTAATGCCAATATCTCTGAAATACTTAGCTTAAAATAAGAAATAACCTTCAAAAATAATAAACACCAGGAGCATGATTGATTTGTAATTTAAAATGGCTACCAATTCTGTTCAGTCCTCTTCTGATTTTTTACTCCCTTCCCCCTTTGAAAAGAACCCTAGGAAAAGGGGCATGTTTTTATCACAGTTAATCAAGAAAGCTGTGCAAATGAGAAATGGAAAAAAAGTGAAGTGTTGACAGGCTTATTTGTTTCTACATGTTAAAAAACTGTTCTATTTCATCCTGGCCAAGAACTATGCAAACATGAATTGGTATTCAAAGGATGGCATAAGAATTGTTATTAATATACAGTCCCCTGAAAGATATTTATTGCTACAGGATCACTTGTGGTTTGTATATATTTGTTTTCATTGCAGTTTATTAGTAATCAGTAGTTATTATTTGGCTCTAATGTTTACAAACTGTAATTCATTACCCTCTTATCTTTTATTTACAAACCCATGTCAGATATAAGAAGCATATTATATATTGTTTTTGATTGTGAGAGTTTTGTACCCTACAGTGGATTAATACTACCAGGGAACTTTGGGATTATTCTGAAACTTCTTTTAACATCAATACACAACACACAAAATTTGTCAGATAGCATTTACTAGGTATGGACTATATGCCAAATTGAATGTATTCTTCAGGATAGACTCTGTGGGATAGGCAAAGAGAAAAGATACATAGGTTAGTATCTTTAAAATTACTCAATTTTTTTGTTATAGTATGTTAATTCAGACAATGAATGATGATGTACCCATTATCAGGTATTTAAGGATGAATGGGTTTTCTTTTGTATCCAAAACAGATAGGTCTTTGAAAAAAATGTAAAATCCTTTTAAGTCTGAATTCTTAAAATTTGCATGGATTTCCATTTAGGGAAAATCAGCTTCATTCAGAAATTATTTTCCCTCTAATAGCACATAAAGTAAGTGCTATGGCTATATCAGATATTCAAAGATTGGAATTCTAATCTTCCTACTGCAACTGATTCATTAGGTCAGAAGCTTTTAATGTTTTTTTGTGTGTCAGGCACTCCTTTGGGAGTCTGGTGCTTATAGATTCTTCAAATTAATATTTTAAATGGGCTAAAAATTATGTAGGGTAACAACAGTGACTAATTATATTGGAAAAGTCATCAAAACATCTTTGAAGAATCCAAAAGTTCATGTACTCTAGGCAACGAACTCTTATAATAGGTAGTTTTGGAGAAATCAATTGGTTATCTTCCCCATTATCTATCAAATGACATTTACCTCTTTTTAGCTCACAATGACAAAATGAGAATAAATGAATTACAGAGATAAAGATAGAGCTTAGGAAAAAAAATCCATAGGTTCTTATAATTGTTATTTCTGAATTTACTTTTCAAGGTGTCTTATTCAGGTTAGGCATATCCTCATGTTCTGAAAAATTAAGCTGTCAGCTTGAGATCAATCACCATAATTTAGTGTATGGCATTGTACATTATGATATTTGCAAAAGCATCCTTCTTTAATGTTTCTGAATGAAAACTAACTAAAATATTAAAAATTCCCAAACAAAAATAGAGTTCAAATGTGATCACTTTAGCTATATTTCTACTCATTTGCTATATGGTATTTGAAAGCTTTCTACACAACTACATGCCATCAATAGCCCATGGAAGAGAATTTCATTTCACTTCTTAAATATCATTTACTGAAATGTCAAGAAAGTAAGAATGAAAGATTCTGGAGAAGATTCCCTGAGTTGAAATATTATAATTTATCAAACCTACACGAAACCCCAGGTGAAGCCCAAGTATATTACCACTGATTCAATTATCTCTCCTGATCTTTAAAAATCATAACTATATCTGGGAATCTAGAACTTATACAATAAATCATTTATTTCAACATTCATATTTAGCCTCTGCATTATGCAATCTTGCAAGCAATCTTAAACAATCAATTCTCATTTGATAGACCTATCATTGCAGAGTCTACATTCATGTTTAAATGAAAGTCCTAAAATGATAGCATTAAAAGAGCTATTTACTTACTATTTTTATTGCTAAGCCTAATTTTCATGATGAACAAGGAAAATTAAACTACTCCTTTAAAGAGTTTTTTGTAAATCTTACCAGTGGTATGGGTTAGTGGACAAGGCCCTTCAACTTTCTGGAGCTGTATCTTCATATGTAAAATGGGGGATTGGATTAAATCATTTTAAAGATAACTTCTGGCTTTGAATCCTTTGCTCCAATATAATACCTGATTTCAAAGAGTATTTATTATAAAAATGATATTAAAATAAACACATCAAATGTTAAAATATCCATATACCAAAATATACTTTAAAAAATGAAAACAAAGGGGAAATTAACTTAGAGAAGACAGAATTTAAAAAGAGGGGTAGCTAGGTAGTACATTGGATAAAGCTCTGGATTTAGAATCAGGAAGATTCATCTTAATCCAATCTCATTTACTAGTTTTGTGACCTTGGACAAGTAATTTAACCTTTTTTTCCTCAGATTCCTCCTCTGTAAAATGAGCTGGTGAAGGAAATGACAAAACACTCCAGTATCTTTGCCAAGAAAGTTCCAAATGGGGTCACAAAGAGTTGGATTCTATTTAAATGACTCAACAACAACAATAAAACGAAAAGTGTGCAGATAGATATAATGAGGAGAAGGAGGGAACCAAAAAGGTCCATTAATCTAAAGCAATAGTTGGCACTTTGTTTTTTTAGAAATGATCTAGGTGAGGGATTTTACAATTCAATCTCCAAGCTTGCAAATGACAGTAAACTCTTCTGAGCAGTGAAATAAAAAGTTGATAGGGGTATACTGCAGAAGATGTCTAAGCCTATGTGATTTGGTAGGCAGAGTTCTGAGGCCATCACATATAGATAATGCATTTTATATACATCCACAAGGTAGTAATTCCATGTTTCTATTACAATTTATGTTCTATACAGAAGATTTAGTTACAAATCAACACACAGTCAACCAGAACTAAATTTGAAGCCAGGTCATTATATTTGTTGTTGTTCAACAACAGGTTCAAGTTCGATAAAAGTCTGAATTATATTTTTTGGATCATGAATAAATTCATCATAAATTGATCCATGATGAGATCAGCACCTTATGTTACTGTTATTTAAGAGTATTATCAGGTATTATCAGGAAAGGTTCAAGAATCAAAACTTAAAATAACCTTTTATTGTAAACATGTCTATGATAAATACCCCAAATACTGCATAAAATGATCAGGATACAAAATAGCTGTAGAACTTGGAAAGATCCAGAAACAAGCAACTAAAATATTGGATGAGGATAGAAAACGTTCATGTTCAGATGAAGGGAAAAAATGTTTCCTTTTGGAAGAGTAGAAATGTTCAATGATGCAATGACATAAGAAAATAATGAAAGGAATATAGCAGACTATATCAAGCAAAAAACCAATATTAGAACAGGAAATTACCTCTTTTAAACAGTGAAAATGTAGCTATTTACACTGAATCTTTTTATGGTCATATGCTTTTATTTTAAGAGTTTCAAGAGTCTTGTGAAATTTAGGGTCTTTTGATTTAAATAGCAGTGTAGTTTGACAGATCTCATTAAATTCAGTCATGCTAACTTGCAATTAGCAATGGCTCCTTATTGCTTATTTAGATTCAAATTATAAAATTATTATTCTTAGGGAAATTTTTAATCAATGATAACCAATTATTATTCATAAAAATTGATTTCCTTTTAAGCTAGCATTAATAATGACTAATATTTGTATTATGTTCTATCATTTACAAAAGTCTAAACCTTATCTTAGTTGATATTAGCAAAATTCTTATTGTTGCTATGCTGCAAATATAATTCATAAGTATTTCAAAAAATTATAATCTAATGTATATATATTTATATAGTATATATAATATGTAATTTATATTTTTTACCAACACTGGTAGAAGGAATATATATAATCACCTAAGACATCCACAAAGGGAAGAAAAACTGGAATAAGAAGTCATATTATCTAGCTTATAATGACAAGATATCGGGAAACAGAAGCCAATAAAATTTAAGAGACTTGCACAGAATAACACAACTACTTTTTATTTTTCAGTACTTAACTTTAATAAATAAAAAGAGGCATAAACCATATATATGTATGTGTATACGTGTATATATTCCTTCTACCAGTGTGGGTCTCAGAGCCTCCATACTCTTTCACCAATATTTGCCAATATAATTCCATAAATTCTCCATATACATTGCAGGCTTCCTTTTTTAAACTTTTTTTCTTGTAATATATTGATACCAGTGAAATTCTTCTGCTCTTCATCTGCTGTTCTTCAGTTATTGAGAACAATAGTCACATAATCAGCTAAGACATCAACATAGGGAAGAAAAACTGGAATAAGAAAGCATATTGTCTAACTTATAATGACAAAATATTAGGAAATGGAAGCTTATAAAGTTTAAGAGACTTGCACAGAATAACAAAACTACTTTTCATTTTTCAATATTTATCTTTAATGAATAAAAAGAGGCATAAACTATGAGCATGCATAATACTCTCATATAAAGAAGATAGAGCTAGTGCACAGCCACAATCACTGACAGACATGGCTGGGAAAGTGCCCCCTGAAAGAAAGAAAAGATTAGGAAAATACTACCTTTATGCTGTACTGAATGATTTTGGAACAAAAAAAAAATGGAATTTAGTCAAATTACAAATTAGGCAAAAATATTAGAGCAGTGATTTTCCTCTATTTCCCTACCAAAAAATTAGAAAAAAGCCTAACCCAAAGGGATTGAATCCACTTCTATTGCCTCTACTTTCTAAATCTATATTCTCTTCCAGATTGCACCAAAATATGTGTGTATTTGAAATATATACATATTCATATATACACACACACAGACTTACATGTGAGTATTATGATTTACTCTGTAAAAGAGAATTGCAATATGTTGAAGGAGGCATAACATATTATGGCTTGCAAAATACAAAATAACCTTGTTTAATTTTTAGGATATTCATTTATTTTAGAACTTGTAAATCTTAGTAAAATTTTATTCCAGAATTGTCAACATACTCAGGACAACTTATGCATATTTACTCTAACCTCCTAAATTTTATATTTCTTTCCATTAAGAGGCTTTAACAATGAGGTTATATGACTACCATTGAAAGGCTCCTATTTTAAAGACAGAATATAGTAGAACATTGAAAAATTGCAGTTCTATTCCAGTTCTTTCTGATCCAACTCACTATCTACTTGGCAACCAATTAAATAGTCAAATTCTTATGTCCTTTCTCTAAGATCCCCTCCATCCCCAATTAGTAGCCCAGTCCACCAATTATAATACCCTAAGGGAACTTATTACTTTAAGAGTTAGTATGCATTAAATGTTTGAATATGCTGAAGAAAAGTAGAAATAAACTCATGGATGATAATTCCATAATCGCTCAATCAGCAGTCATGAGGATATCTCAACATTGTTGATTCTCTTCAAATAAGCTTTTCTGATGCTTAAAAATGAATGTGTAACGGCATGTGTTTGTTTATATTTGGTGCTCTGGGTGTCGCATGGCATCATTTAACATCTAATTGATCTTGCTTTGAGATTTAAGGATAAGATTATGGATAGTACACTGTTTATGTTTTGCTTACAATATTTGTTTTCAGTAGCTTCAAAAATGTTTTGATTATGTAGTGTATCACATTGACTCGAGGTGCTCTGTGTGTGTGTGGAAGCAAGAAAGTCCAGAAATGATCAATGTTTGACACATTTTGACATCTCTTGATCTTCTAAAATCTTCAAAGTGTAAAAGGCTTATGTGAAAATGCACTTTAAGGAATGTGAAATGCACTTTAAGGAATAAGAAGATTCTCACACTTGAAAGCATTATATATCCATACATATGATTCATAAACAGAAAAACATTTAAAGCACAGTAACTTTAATATTTTTGCTTTCATTTTCTATTACTTTGATGACTAACAGCTTGTTTTTTTGTCTCTGTACTACATTTTTGTCATTTTTAGTTAAATGATGTTTCTGTTCATAACATTCCAACTTATTTTATCTTAACTAGAAATATATAACTAGATTTAATGGGGTCATTAATATTGGTTGGAAAAAATTATATTTTTATTTTTTAATTAATACTAATCTCTAATTTAAATCTTATATTTCCTCCAGATATAATTTTTTAAAATATTATGAGAAAGATTCTATAGGCTTCCTGAGATATCTGAAGGAGTCTATAATTCATTTTTTAAAGTCCTGTTATAAAGAACTTATTTTCTCTGAACTTTGTATTCTTATAATTAACCACCGATATCAAATAAATTAGTTGTTCTGAAGCTTTATTGGAGAAAGAGGAGGAAAATGGGTTGTTCATAGAGGTTTATCATAAAGTCCTTGGAAAGATGGGTTTCATGATACATTACTTCTAACTGTATTTGTGAACCTATGCTTTATGGTTTCCTTCTTTATTTAATCCTTTCTACATCTAGCTCTACCTATTGGAAAGCTATTTATCTTTTAGTGATATATATTTTATTGACTTTAATTTGGAGCCTTTCCTGGAATCTTCATGGATGTAGTCTCTTCTACCTCTGTACTGTTACGTAGTGTACCTTTTCAAGGATTTCTAACATAGTTAATCTTTAACTTATTTGTGAATTTGTGGTTTTCTCCTTTATTCTATATATCCAAAACACATACTAAATTGTCTGAAGGCAGAGGAATGGTAACTTATTTATCTTTGTAATTCCCATAGTAACTAGGCAATAAATAAATAGACCCAATATTTGGTGAATTGAAAAGGGGAAAAGGTTACATTTACACATATCTAATATATGTCCTCTGACAGATTCAACTAAGAGTATAGGTGTTTAATAATGATAATTATAATGTAGATGCTATTAATTCTTTATATCCAGAAAAATCTATCATCAAATAATTAGCCTAATGATAAATCAATTGATATTTAACTTTCCTTAGAAAGCTGGAAATCTACTCAAACTCTTTCCAGTATAGATTTACCTTCAAAAACTTAAGTTTCAGAAGCTAAAAATAAATACATCTAGTCACTACACACACACACACACACACACACACACACACACACACATACACACACACATCCCCTCCCTTCCCCACTGGATTTCTGAGATTTACAAACTTTTGTATAAGGCATGATTAAAGAAATGATGATTGGCATTCAGGCAGAACCTTAAATATTGCAAAGTACTACTGCCCCAAAAAGAATCCAATATGATCAGTAGTGCAATTATAATTATTACTATTTTTACAGATGGGGAAAATCAAGCTCAAAAAGGTGAAGTGGCTTTTCCTTTATAGCAAAGTTCATAAGGTATGATGCTCCCATAAAATCAAGATATTTTCCTTGACCAAGTCAAGTCTAAATTCACCTTTTAAATCTTGATTAATACTGGTGGGAATAGCAGTTCTCCTAAGTCTGAAAACTTCTATGGTCCTGGATTATGTTATCCATGCCTTTAACAGGCTCCAAATCAGTCCAATGATTGGCATATGGTTTACTAGGCTCATTGACGTCTTTAGTTATATACTTAGAAAATATAGGGGTACTTATATGTCAAGGAGCATTTTAAATAACTCCAGATTGTATTTGTAATGTCATAAGGGTAACATGGTTGTCATATGAAATTACTAGTGACAGTCAATGGGGAAAGCAATATAAGAAGGATGATTAAAAATGCACCTGTGATTATATTATCAATAAAATTTAAAATAGGCTGTCTCAACCCACTTTCTCTGCTGTCATGTTCTGAGCATAATTTCCGTGATAATTAAGCATTTTTCAGGCTACTTTGCTTTTAAGAAATATTGTTTCCCTAGATATCTATATACTTGAATAACACATATATCTCATGAATGCTCAAAAATTTACCTTATAAAAAGTCATGAGTCTAATTTTGATTTCTCCTTCTCCTTAGTAATTTATTTAATATTACTAGCATCAATATTTCTAAGAATTTGTCAATCCTATTTTTAAAGAAGCTCCTAAATAAACACTTTCTACAGTTATAGAATGACTAAATGATTTTTTTTAATCAATTCAGAAAATGACTGCCCCTTAGCTTGTTTTATTTTCAGAAAAAATTTCAGGTAGAGATCTTTAACACACAGTAACATGTGATTGCTAATGTGTAATGTTCTTCTCTAAAATATGTTCTCTGTGTGTTTCTCAGGGGGCTTCTAGAAGCAGCCTTAGTTTCAGTTCAGTGTAATAATCGCCTCAAATTCAGCCAGGATTTAGAGTCCAAATCCTTTATTGTTTCCTTTTAAGTCTTGTCTCCTTCCTTGGTTCAGTATGATTCCTTGGAATCATTATTGAACCATGCTAAATTATATAAATTCCACTGTCTTAGTACGTTGTAAGAATCATAACATCTCCTGCTTTCTTTTGATTTAGAACATAGGTGGTCATGACCTCCCTGACTTCTCAAGGAGGTGAGAACTCCCCAAAAGAAGATCACACCTTCCTTCACTGCTCAAAAAAGGAGTGAACACACCATAAAAAGGAGTTGATCATACCCTCCCTGACATCTCAGGAAGGGAGATGAAAACACAAAACGAAATGGAAAATCAAATCAGATTAGTGGGTTTCTAAAGGGGCTCACTCGAAACAGGTATACATAAATCCCTCAATATGGGAGGTATTATACATAATTACATACAGGTTAGTAGTGATGTAACAAATAACATGAATCAAAATGAGGAATTATACATGTCCATAAGTCCTAGAAATAATCCAAAAGTCCAAAAGTCCATTAGTTCATGTGCCAGGAATCCAATAATTCCTGCAAGTTTTGAAGTCCTGCAATAGTCTCATCCTATGTTAGGGAATCCAATGATTCCTGATGGTTTTTAAGTCCTGCAATAGTCTTATTTTGTGTTAGGGAATCCAATGATTCTTTCTCCTTTGTTTCCAGATTTTTCTCTTTTTTCTGTCTTTCTCCAGATGCTCCTTGCCACCCATCTGTTTCCTTCTTCAACTGTAGGAATATAAGCAAACCCTTCCTCCCAAGCAGTTAACTATCTAGTCCCTTCTATTTACCACTTTCTAAATCTCTCTTCATCACCTGGCAGTTACATTGGAGCTGTTTGCACTGCACACTGCCCTGTTGGTTTAAAAAGCCTGTATTCTCCCAAGTTATAATCCCTTTCTGCTATGTGATTGTTTTTTAGATGACTGATCATGTAATCTCTTTCTGCCATGTGAATGCTTTTTGGCTGATAGATCACATCAGAATCCTGACCTTCTAAAGACTCTCTGGATGTAAACTCAGCTGCCATCATGCCCCACCTGTATTTTGTATCATATCTTGGAGTTGGGCCCTGCCTCTTATTTTTTTCTGAATCAACTTACATTCTAAGGTCCAGTGGAAGCCCTTGTGGCATTTTGGACATGGGGTTTTAGGTCCTCTCAGCCTGTCCTCTCACTCTATCTCTATATCTATACTGGACTCTCATATGTCCTAGTTTTCCACACTGAAAACATTGACAATTTTCTCTAAAAGTCCCTTGCCAAGAGGAACCCTGTCTTCCCATATTCATCACAGTCTGGGTATAATAAGCATTTGTGGCCACTATGGCACAGCGTCTTATGATCATCCTCTAAAGGAGCATCTTTGTATAGCCCCCAATTCTTCTGCAAATCTCATTAGCATTTTCCTTAGCCTGATATCTGGTCATTATTTCTGTAGCTGCATTTTCTCCAATGGTTCTTGTGACAGCTGTTTGCAAACATCCCACAAAATCTGCAAAGGGTTCATTGGGACCTTACTCTATTTTTGTGAAGGCTTTCTTTACCTTCATCTTTTTCTGGGAGAGAACCCCAAGCTTTTATTGCAGCCTTAGAAATTTGCTCATACACTGTTATGGGATAATTAATCTGTGCTGAATTCTCTCCATACTGACCTTCACCTGCTAGTTGGTCAAAAGTGATTTGTATGTTAATTCCAGTTTGTTATTTCATTGGGCTTGAATCCTACATGATTCATGATACTCTGAAAGCCACAACAAGTTTTGTCCAAGTTCTAAACATGTCCTTGCTATGCATTTCCAATCACTGGGGGTTAGGTTTTCATAAGCCATACTATCTAGTAACATCTTAACATAAGATGATATAGCCCCATAAAGAGTGCAACCTTTTTTTTCAGATTCTTAATTTTTTCCAAATCAAAAGGAGTGTATCTTCTCCTTTTTTGATCCAAAGAGCCAAGCTCTTCAATCATAGGGTTTTAAATCAGATATATCCTGTCCTTCATTTTTTTGCCTTAACAAATGCCTTTTGTAATCTTGTCATAGGCTGCTTCATAGGTGACGTTGACTGTGTCACTGCTCCTTCCCTTCCTCTTTCTTCCTCCATCCATGAAGGGTTAATTGAGGGAAGTAAGTCAGGGGATGGGAAATGATCCTGTTGTGAAGTGCCACAATCAGAATTGTACTTAACTCCATTCTTATCTGATTCTTCATCCTTTTCACCTATTTTATTTAGCACCTCCCCCTTCTGCTCTTTCTTCTTTTTCCTTATTCTAACACATATAATTTCTTAAAGCCAGTTGTATTAAATTGTATGTATAAAGAGTATTTTTGGAAATTGAGTTTGGATTGGAATTATAGTATTCACCTAGTTGCTCTCCTACTACTTTCCACTCATCTGGATTCAATTTTTTTCCCTTACAGAACTAAGGAGATGTATACTGTACAGTTTCTAAAAGTTCAATGATCTCTTCCCAAACTGTAATCAAACCTTGGGTTTTCATAAGTTTGACAATGCTCTCTAAACATTTTCCTTGAACTGGAAAAGAAGACTGTCTTCTAAACATCTGTCCCATTTTAGCTGAAATACTATTTTAGCCCTTTAACAAAGTTTCCTTGTTTATTTTTGTACTCACCCTAATTTCTGGGTCGAGGAGATTTTTCCACTGAAATCAGGATCAGAGGCTTTTCCACTGAAATCAGGATTGTGTCTGTCCCACATTTGGGCATCAAAATGTAATGTTCTTCTCTAAAATATAATGTTCTCTGGGTGCTTCTTAGGGGGCTTCTGGAAGCAGCCTTAGTGTCAGTTCAGTATAATAATCACCTCAAATTCAGCCAGGAGTTAAAGCCCAAATCCTTTATTTTTTTTTCCTTTTAAGTCTTGTCTCCTTCCTTGGGCCAGTTTAGCTTTCTTAGAGGTCTATCTCTCTCCTTGGTTCTTGCTGCTAGTCCTTTGCCTCTGCCAGCTTCAGCCTCTATCTCCCTTTGAATCTCCAGCCAGCACAAAGGTGGAATATGGAATTGAATCTGACTCTGCCTCTGATAGTGGGCTTGCGGGCTTCTGTGTCTGGCCCTGAGAGCTTCTTGTTTATATTCTGTGCACTGAGTATACTCCAATCATTACATCACTAGGAAACCAAAAAATCCTGTTGTAGGATTAAATAAATGCTAAATTAGATTTAACCATTATCTCTTCAATTCCACTTAGTACCTTGTTTCAAGTTCTGGCCCATAACATCTCCTTGTAGGATCAGATCAATCATAGCGAACCCTGCTAAATTAGATAATTATTGTCTCTATCAATTCCACTGTCTTAGTACCTTCTAAGAATCATAACACTAATGTACATAAGTTAAACATTTAGGAAATTACTCAATTATTTGTTTCCATTAATATTAAATAATTATTCAAGTATGTCTTAACCTTTGAAGAGAATTATGAAAAAGTAAAAATGTCAACTACCCACATGTTACATGAAATGCAAGACTTAGAAATTAAAACATAGGCATAGGAACTGTGATTTTCTTGATATGGAGAACACCCAAATGAGGAAACTTCTCTACTAATGTAGATCAGCAATGCCTTTGTAAGGTATAACATTAAAATTGACTAAAGTATTGAGAAGATAACTGACTTTCAGGGTCATACAGCCATTATATCTGACTCTAGGCAAGTCAACCAGTATGTATCAGAAGTATTTCTTGAACTCAACTCAGATTTCTGTCTTGGAGACATATATCCATAATTCTAAGACCTTTGCATTTACTAAAAACTGATAGCACCTTTTCTGTAAATGAACTTAAGTCCATAATAGCAACGAACTTGAATTTAAGGTGTTTTCCTTACTCTCTTATCATATTAGAACCTAAGATATTGGGGTTCACATATAATATTTCCAGTTGTTATCAATGTTAAGGAAAGATAGCTGTGGAAATGCTTGCAAATCTGCTCCATCTAGTATCTCCATGTCCTTCTAATTTAGCTATAAAACATTTTACGAAGATCAAACTTTGATTGCTCTCAAATCAAGATTTGTAATCATTCTTTTTTCAAGATTTATAAATTGGCGTTATTAACCATTTCTTTCTATCTTTCTCTATAATTGTTAAAAATAATTTTGTCTTATAAAATTGTATTTTCTTACTTCACCATGTGACAATGAGATTAAGTACTTGTATGCTAAGGAAGTTTCTGTGGCTTATCAATTCTCATTATCAGGATTCTTTGACATATATGCACTTCCTTGAGAATTCATCAAAATCAATGTTACTTTGAAGAGGTCTTAGTTTTTCAAAATTAAGAGCTTGTTGAATCTGAATTGTTGTAATTGTTTTCTTTTCATCAGTATTGTCTTCTCAAAATCTATTATCCCTCATACCCCAGCTGACATTTATTTTGGCTTGTTTTTCTTTGTTTGTTTGTTACTAAATGCTGTAATCACACATGTATAACTGATTTGGGAATAAATTTATCATTAGAAATCCATTATTTCCTGTCCAGATATAATCAATATCATGTGACAAATATTCTACCTCTTTTATAAAAGACACCATTGTTACCTGAAAGCTGTGCAGTTATCTCCAGGAGGATGTTTTTGCTAAAGATCATCAAAATCATAATCTTATGTGTTATAATGTGTCTTATAATGCACACCATTCATCTCTCTAAAGTTTAAGATTCTTATCTCCCTTTAAGGCCCAGTTAAAGTGTAAGCTCCATGAAACTTTTCCCAGTTGTCAGAGCTCAAAGCTATCTCCCTTTGCATTGTCAAATTCTACTTTGAATCATAATAATGGGTCTCCATACAACATTTCCTAATTAGGCAATAAGTTTCTTCTGTTCAGAAACTCTATCTTGTTAAATTCTAATTTATTCTAGTTTGTTTTTGTTGCTGTTTCATTCTGATATTTCTAATCCAGCAAAACATTTTATAATTAAAGACACCTTGAATTGAATTGAAGTCAATGAAAATGCCAACATAGTTCTAAAATAGGCTAGTAAGGTACAGGAAAAGTATAGCAAACAGTAGGCAACAGATATTTGAGAATCTCTGTATTATGTTTTTTTTAAATTAATTAATTAATGCTTATTGCTTTATGAATCATATTCAGAGAAAAAAAATTAGAACAAAGGGGAAAAACCATAGGAGAGGGGGGAAAAAAACAGAAAAAAGAAGTGAACATAGCAGGTGTTGATTTAAATTCAGTCTCCATACTTCTTTTGCTGAATTCAGATAGAATTATCTCTCCAAAGTTTGTTGGGATTGCCTTTTACTGAACCATTGAGAAAAAGCAAGTCTTTCCTCCTTGATTATAACATATTCTTGCTGTTATTGTGTACAATTTATTGCTGGTTCTGCTTGTTTTGGTCAGCACCAGTTCATCTAAATCTTTCCAAGCCTTTCTAAAATCAGCTTGTTCATCATTTTTTTATAGAACAATAATATTCCATTACCTTCATATACCATATCTTGTTCAGCCATTCTCCAATTCATGGGCATCTACTCATTTTCTAATTCTTTGCACCAAAAGAACAGCAACAAATATTTTTGAACATGTCATCCTTTTCCCTCCTTTCCAATTTCCTTGGGATAAAGACACAGAAGTGGTTCTTCTGGGTCAGAGAATATGCGCAGTTTGATAGCCCTTTTGGCATAGTTCCAAATTGTTCTCCAGAATGGGTGGATCATTTCATAACTCCACTAACAATACATTAGTGTCCCAATTTTTACATATCCCCTCCAACATTTATCATTTTCTTTTCCTGTTATTTTAGCCAATCTAAGAGGTGTGAGGTGGTATCTCAAAATTAATTTGCATTTCTCTAATCAATAGTGATCTGCAACATTTTTCAAATGACTATCCATGACTTTAATTTCTAGCATTTTTTAAATTAATTAGTTAATTTCATCATTTGAAAGTTGTTTATTCATATCCTTTGATCATTTATCAATTGGGGAATGACTTGTATTTTTATAAATTTGAAACAGTTCTTTATATATTTTTGGAATTAGATCTTTATGAGAAACACTGGTTATAAAATGTTTACCCAGCTTGGTACTTCCCTTTTAATGATGTTTCTGTTGGTTTGTTTGTGCAAAATCTTTTTAATTTAGTGTAATCGAAGTTGTCCATTTTGCCTTTCATAATGTTCTCTAGTTCTTTAATCTTAAATATCTTCCTTCTCCAAAGATCTGATATATATAATTTATCCCTCACTCTCTTAATTTGCTTATGGTATCAATTTTATACACAGATCATATAACCATTTTGAAATTATTTTGGTTTGGCATGAGATATAGGTCTTTGCCAAGTTTCTGACATATTATTTTCTAGTTTTCCAGCAATTTTTGTCAAATAGTGAGTTTTTATTCCAGAAGCTGAGTTTGGGAATTTATCAAATACTAGATTGTTATAGGTCTTGATTACTGTGTTGTATGTAGCTAAATTATTCCACTGATCCACCACTCTATTTCTTAGCCAATACCAAATGGTTTTGATCATAGCTGCTTTATAATATACTTTTGGGTTTGATGCTACTAAGCCAGCATACTTTGTATTTTTTTTTTCATTAATCCCTTTGATAGTCTTGATTTTTTGTTCTTCCAGATGAATTTTGTTTTTATTTTTTAAGCTATTATAAAATAATTTTTGATCATTTGATTGGTATGGCACTTAAAAAATGGACCAATTTAGGCAGAATTATGATTTTTTTATTATACTACCTCAGCCTACTCATGAACAATTGATAGTTTTTCAGTTGTTTAGATCTGACTTTATATTTCTGTGAGAAATGTTTACAATTTTATTCACATAGTTCCTGGGTTTGTCTTGGTAGGTAGACAGCCACATATTTTATTTTGTCTATAATTATTTTATTTTTCTTGCTATGATAAATCAATTTATTAGTAAGGCAAGGGATATTGAAGAAGGGACTCTGAAAACTCCTTGAAGGACAAATTCTCCTTGAATCCTGCCACTGTAGGGACCCCGCCCAAAGACAAGCAGCTTCATTCTGTTATCTAGGTGGGGTTGGTTCAGTCCTGAGCTAAAGAATTCCAACCTTATTCAATTGAAGATTTTCTATTCAATACCAAGTGGGGCTAACTAGCTCAAGCTGAAATCCAGCTTGTAGATAAAAAGAGCCAATTTGGAACTCCACTCACTAGCCCCATCAAGAGCAACCCCTAGCTTGTAGCCAAGGTTTATAAAGACTGCAACTTGGAACAATTCTTTGCAGAGGACCTGACATGCCATGCCATGCTATGCCATGCTAGGCCAAGGAAACTTCTGCCTGCTTGGATGATATTCTCTTCCAGTGCTACCCTCTCTTTATCCTCACCTATTTCTCTAATGAGACTATATGCCTCTTTGTCAGGATTTTTCTACTAGAATCTTTACTTCCCAATGCCTATAATAAACTTCTTTTATCAATCTAGGTTTTTGGGTTTGTAAATTCCTTTACAGAGAATCTCTGTGCTGTAAGAAGGGGGCTCCCCAAAATTCCTTACCCTTGTGTCAAATCCCAAGGGGGTGTAGGGGAGCCAAACTTCTCCATTTAGTTCCCTGAACCCCAAACCTGCCACTAGACCTTATTTAACTCCTTGACCACTAGGAACCCTAATCTCATTTTGGTTCCCTAAATCTAGAACTCATTTGGTTCCCTGACAGAAGGAAACACCAAAACCTAAACTTCATCAATATGACCAACAAATCAAAATCATTGATCATTTTTGGTGATCAAAGACACAGGATCTTTTTGTTGTTGTTGTTGTTGCTGTTGTTTACAGCTTTACAATCTATAAAACTTTTAAAATAATAGCTTTTTATTTTTAAATAAATAAAAAGATAGTTTTCAACATTCATCCTTGCCAAACCTTGTGTTCCCCTCCCTTCCCCCCACCTCTTCCCCTAGAGAGCAAGCAATCCAATATATTGTACACATGTGCAATTATATATTTCCACAATTATCTTGCTGCACAAGAAAAATCAGATCAAAAAGAAAGAAAAGTGAGAAGGAAAACAAAATGCAAGCAAAGGAAAGTTGAAAAGAAAGTTGAAAATGCTATGTTGTAATCCACATTCAGTCCCTAAGATTTCTACAATTATTTTAAATAAATTTTCTCTTTCAGTGTCTTGCTACTGGAATTCGTCAGTAATATATAGAAATCCTGATGATTTGTGTGGGTTTCTTTTATATCCTGCAACTTTGCTAAAGCTGTGAATTGTTTCCAGTAGGTTTCTGGATGGTTTTCTAAGATTCTCTAAGTATATCATCATATCATCTATTTTAATTCCTTTAATTTCTTTCCCTTTTCTTATTGCTAAAGCCAAAATTTCTAATACGATATTGAATAATAATGGTTATAATGGGCATCCTAGTTTTACCCCTGATCTTATTGGTAATGCATACAGCTTCTCTCCATTACAAATAATGTTTGTGTAGATTCTGCTTATTATTTTAAGGAAAGCTCCCTTTATCCCTAGGCTCTCTAATCTTTTTAATAACAATGGGTGCTGTATTTTGTCAAAAAGCTTTTTCTGTGTCTATTAAGATTATCATATGATTTCTGTTGGTTTTGTTATTGATATGATCAATGATTATAATAGTTTTCCTGATATTAAACCAGTCCTGTGTTCCTGGTCTAAATCCCAGTTGGTCATAATGTATCATCCTGCGAATAAGTTGCTGTAGTTTCTTTGCTAATATTTTATTTAAAATTTTTGCATCACTATTCAGTCAGGAGATTGGTTTGTAATTTTCTTTCTGTTTTGGCTCTTCCTGGTTTAGATATCAGTACCATATTTGTGTTATAGAAAGAAGTTGGCTGGACTCCATTTTTACCTCTTTTCTAAATTGTTTACATTGTATTGGAATTAATTATTTTTTAAATGTTTGTTAGAATTCACTTGTAAATACATCTACCTCTGGAGCATTTTTCTCAGGGAGTTCACTAATGGCGTTTTCAATTTCTTTTTCTAAAATGGGACTATTTAAGTAATTTATTTCCTCTTCTCTTAGTTAGGACAATTTATATTTTTTGTAAACATTCATCCATTTTGGTTAAATTATCAGGTTTGCTACCATACAGTTTGGCAAAATAGATCCTAATTATTGCCTTCATTTCTTTGTGATTGGTTGCAAATTCATTCTTTTCATCTTTGATGCTGGTGATTTTTTTCCCTCCCTGTTTCTTATCAAATTTTATTAGAATACCAAAGACATTTAGTTTTTTTCCCCATAAAACCAAATCTTAGTTTTATTTATTTACTTATTTGTTTATTTATTTATTAGTTTTATTGAATATTTTTCTTACTTTAATCTCTCCTTTAAGTTTCAGAATTTCTAATTTGGTATTTAATTGGGTTTTTAAAATTTGTTTCTTTTCTAACTTTTTTAGTTGCATGCCCAATTCATTGATCTCCTCTTTCTCTATTTATTCATGTAGCTGTTTAGATATATAAAACTTTTTTCTAAGACTTTTATTGGTTGCATTCCCCAGCTTGTTTCATTATTGTAATTCTCTTGATTGAAATTATGGATTGTTTCTTTAATTGGTTGTTTGACCCACACATTCTTTAAAATTAGATTATTTAATTTCCAATTGGTTTTTAGTCTATCTCTCCCTGGCCCTTTATTAAATATATTTTTTGTTGTTATCATGGCTTGAAAAGGAAGCATTTTCTATTTCTACCTTTCTGCCTTTGATTGTGAGGTTTTTATGCCCTAATTAATACATGGTCAGTTTTGGTGTAGATACCTTGTATTGCCAAGAAAAAGATGTATCTAAGTTTTTTAGGATCCTATTAACCTCCCTAATTTCGTTTTCCTTTATTTTTTATTCTTTTTGTAAGATTTTTCTGATTCTGAGAGTGAAATGTTGAGGTCATCCGCTAAGATACTTATGCTATCTGTTTCTTCCTGTAACTGCCTTAATAGCTTCTCTAGGAATTTGACTGCCCTTCCATTTGGTACATATAAATTTAATATTGTTACTACTTATTTTCTTACCATACCCTTTATCAAGATGTACTTTCCTTCTGTATATTTCTAAATTATCTTTTTGCTTTATCTGAGATCAGAATTGCTGCTCCTGCTTTTTTTTTTTTTTTTTTACTTCAGTTGAAGCATAATAAATTCTGTTCCATCCTTTTACGTTTATTCTCTATGTGTCTCTCTGTGTTAAATGTGTTTCTTCTAAACAGCATAGTGTAGGATTCTCTTTTTTAATCCACTCTTATATTCACTTCAGTTTTATGGGAAAGTTCATCCCATTCAGTTATTTTTATGGGCTCTGTATCAAATTTTATCCCCTGTATATACTTCTGTTTTCTCTTTACACCCTTTAGTAATGTTTTGCTTTGTTTTTTTTTTTAACCTACCCCACCTATTACCTAATCTTCTATCACCCCTCCCCCCTTTCTCTTACTTTTTTTCCCTAGTATTTCTGTCCTCTCTCCTACCCAGCCCTTCCCTTTTCTTTCCTTTTTCTCATCCTTTTTCTTTATAGGATTAGGTAAATTTCTATACCAAATTGAATGATTAAGTTATTCCCTCTTTGAGCCAGACAATGTTCATTCTCCTTCTTTCTTTCCCTCCATTGTAATATGTCTTTTGTGCCTCTTCATTTGATCTAATTTGTCCCATTATACCTCCCATTTCCTATTCTCCCAGAACAGTCCTTTTCCCATCCCTTAATGTCTTTTTCTTTAATATCATCATAACAGAGCCCATTCACAACCACACCCTCAGTCCATGAGATGGCATCTTCTGTCTGCCCCAGTACCAGATTTGTGATATTATCACAGTTATCAAGAATTACAGATATAATTTTCTCATTTAGGTCTGTAAACAATTTAATCTTTAAATAACATATATAGTTCTCTTTTTACTTTTCTATGCTTCTCTTGAGTCCTGGGTTTGAAGATTAAATTTTCTGTTTAGTTGTTTGTTTGTTTGTTTTTTTTTCCATAAAAATGATTGAAAGAGGTTGAAAACCTCTTACTTCATTGAAGATCCATTACCTTCCTTGAAAGATGAAGCTCAGTTTTGCTGGGTAATTAATTTTTGGTTGTAACCCCTTGTCCTTTGCCTTCTGGAATATAGTTTTCCAGGTCCTCTGATCCTTTATTGTAGAAACTGCCAAATCCTGAGTAATCCTGATTATTGCTACTTGATATTTGAATTTTTTTTCTCACATCTTGTAGCATTTTTCCTTGAATTGTAAATTCTGCAGTTTTACAAGAATGTTCCTTGGTATTTTCCTTATGGGATCTCTTTCTGAAAAATGAAAGATGGATTTTTTTTCAATGATTATTTCCCCCTCTGTTTCTAGAATATTGGGACAGTTTTCTTTGATGATCTCTTGAAGAATACTATCCAGGTTCTTGTTTTGGTCAGGGATTTCAGGTAGACCAATAATTTTTAAATTGACTCTTTTCGATCTACTTTTCAAGTTGGTTGTTTCTGATCATGAGGTATTTTACATTTTATTCCATTTTTTCATTCTTTTTGGTTTGTTTGATTAATTCTAGGTCTCACATAGAGTCGTAAGTTTCCATTTGCCCCATTCTAGGTTTTACTATGTGATTTTCTTTTGTTAGCTTTTTTATCTCTTTTTCCATTTGGTTAATTCTACTATTGAAGGTATTCTTTTCTTCAATGGATTCTTTTACATTTAGCCAATTGTATTTTTTAAGGAATTGCCTTCCTTTTCCAAAATGTTGCCTCTTTTTCACACCACTCATTTCTTTTCTCATTTTTTTTTCTTTCTGATTTTCTTTTTAAAGTGTTTTAAGAGCAGTTCCACGAATCCTTTTTGGACTTGAGACCAATTCATATCACACTTTGAGTTTTCATCTTTGAACATTTTGTCCTCCTCTGAGTTGGTGTTTTGATCTTTCCTGTCACCATAGTAGTTTGACTAATGTATGTTCAAGGTTTTTTGTTTTTTTTTTTTCTTCTGTTTCTTGTTCATTTTTTTTCCTTTTCTTTTGGTATTTCCCTCCCCCCCTTTTTTTTCACTTTTATGCTCAAGCTCTGCTCTTGGAATAAAGGAGGAACTGTCTCAAGCTTCCTGCATATTTCTGAGCTTTGGCTTTGAGCAGAGATTCTCCTTGTGTTTGCAGGAAGGAGCTTTGCCTGCCTTTTCCAGGAAACAGCCTGGTTTCACAGAATTTGCCAACTGAGCTGAAACTAGAGATTGCTCTATTGGTTTGCTCTGCTACTGAGCCAGGATTAAGCCTCTCAATTACTTTTCTGCTGTGATTAAGACCTTCTCATTGGTTTTCCCAGACTTCATGTGAGCTGGGCTAAACAGCCCTTTCACCTTTCTTGAATTTTTTAAAAATTTATCTTGAATAGAATGGTTCATTCTGTCAGACTTTGTTCAGAGGCTTGGTTTCATGTGGTTTTTAAAGAAATCTGGAAGGGCTAGAGCAGTTTTCTGGCTTCACTCCACCATCTTGGTACCAACCCCAGAAGTCAAAAACTGTATTACATATATATATTAAAGAGTAGCTAGAAGGGTTTAACTTGTAATTAATTAACTTGTAGAAGACAGCCTAACAGTTGCCACAGAAATGCTCTGAAAGATATGCAACTTAACAATCACTCTGTAAATGAAAATAAAATTGAATCCAGCCACATAGCTATTGACCTGTTTACTAACAGGTAACTTGTAATCTAATAAGAGGATCAAAGAATGATAGATAAATGCTATATTTTTAGAGTTATTTTTTTTTGAAAGGGTGATAATGGGACATAAAACTAATTTAACAGTGCAAAGAAAAAGCTTAGATTTGTGATATTATATCTAATTTTATATTATAGTTTATTTGTCAAATGGAAAAATGTAGCAAGTATAAGTTGTAATTAAGTTATTTAATCTCTGGGCATCTGTTTTATCATTTGCAAAATTATAACATGATGGTGACCTAAAATTGACATTAATTTCAAATTTGATATTTCTGATATGTTAATGATTAGATTTATTTGGTGGAAAGGGTAGGCTTAAAAAGTCATCTGATTTGATTAAGCAAGGAAAAAATGCAGCGTTACATAAAGGAGAAGACATTGGCCTTGGGAGACAGGAAGATCTAAATTAAATTCCTGCTTCAAAAACTTACTATTCATGTTATCAGGGACAAATCACTTAATCTCTCCGTGCCTCATTTTCCTTCTGTGTAAAATAAGCAGTTTGGACATCATGTATTCTAAGGTCTATTCAAATTCTCACTATTTTTCTAATGGATAGTTAGCGTTTTTCATTCATACCTCCTCAGAAAAAGTTCTGTGTCCAAGAGATAAAAGAAAAATAGCCTATGTGTACAGAAATATTGATAACAACTATTTTAGTGGTGGAAAATAATTGAGAAGTGATGGTTTGTCCATCAATTGGGAATACTTGAACACATTTTCACATATAATTTTGATGGAAAATTTTTGATATAGGAAACAAGCAAGATGGTTTCAGAAACACTTGTGAAGATTTCTATGAATTGATGTAAAGTGAATTGTACAGAACTAGGAAAACAATATTCTAACAATGATCACATATGAAAAATTAAACTAAAATGATTAAGAAAATGATACATGCATTCCAAGGGAATCATCATGAAAAATGCTATCCACCTCAAGAAAGAAAAGTGAATAGCTGTCAGTGCAAACATTTTTCTTTCTTTCTTTCTTTCTTTCTTTCTTTCTTTCTTTCTTTCTTTCTTTCTTTCTTTCTTTCTTTCTTTCTTTCTTTCTTCCTTTCTTCTTTCCTTCCTTCCTTCCTTCCTTTCTTTTTTTCTTTCTTTCTTTTCTTCCTTCCTTCCTTTATTTTCTTTCTTTCTTTCTTTTCTTTCTATCTTTGTTTTTCTTTTTTTCTTCTTCCCTCTCTCTTCCCCTTCTCTCCTTCTCTGTTTCTCTGTCTCTCTCTTTCCTGCTTGCCTTTTTAATGGGATTGAAAAAGGGAATGTATTTGCAAGTGAACTGTTTTTAATGAATATTAATATATTTTTTAAAAGATATGTTGTCAACCCATCAAAAGTCCAAAAAGTTTTATGAAACTTCCTTTTTTATAAATAAAGGATATTTCTCACATGTTGCACACATTCAAAGGTTAGTAAAAAGCAGACAGTATTTCTGCTTTATTTTTTTGAATCAAATAAAATTCAATGATTTTATATTCAAAATAAGGAAACAATGACATTCTAAGCTCAGGAGGAGCAAAAAAGTGTAGTCCTTTCAGGAAATTTGGGGAAATTCCATATGTATATGCACATGCTTGTATGTATGACATGTATAAACACATGTGTGGAAAAAACCCCAAAAACTATAGTGAATCTTTTCACTCTTTTGAAGTCTCTATTTTACATGTGTCATAAAACCATAATCATGAATGTGTTATAAGATCTAAAAGGGAAAAAAAAACTTTAAAAAACATTTAGAAGGAAATTAATAACAACTAAAATTGAGATAGGATTTTAAATTTTGCAAAGTGCTTAATGTATTTTAACCTCATTTGATTCTCACAACAGTCCTTTGATATAGGGGCTATACAGTTCAGTCTTGTGTGAGGCAGGAATCTGGAAGCCTGGCTTTCAGTTTTAACTCCACCACTAGCAAGGTGAATGGATTGGACAAGTTATTTTATTTCTATAAAACATTGTTTTCTTTATCTGTAAAATTCAATGTTTGGACTAGTTGGTCCTTAAAGATGTTTCTAATTCAAAAATGATGTGACTTTACTTTTTTTTTTCTTTTTTTGAGAGAGAGATATTAAAATTTTGCATGTAAGTCATCTCTCATATAGAAACAATCTAAAGAGAAAATGCAGTCCTATTTAGTGCCAGAACATGATTTATGAAGAGTGTGAATACCACCAATCACCATTTCTCTCACCATCAGTGGAATGATTTACATTTTGGCCATGTACGCTTGGACAGATGGATTTAATTCATAAAATGTATGAATACCCTTATTCTCTCAAAATGTGAATGCAATGAATTCTCTGGGCACCCTTTTAATGATATTGTTTTTCTAAAAAAAAAAAATCATGTGGCAGAAAAAAAAAAAACTACTTCCACATTCTGTATAGGTAAGTGAAGTGAAGCAATTTGTTCTTGAAAAAAAGAAAAGCATTAGATTTGTAGCAGTTATTGCTATTGCAGTTGTGAGCAAACTGGTAAGGAATTTTGATTTCATTGAACATCAAAACTTCCAAACATTTCATCATATATTTATAGTGAGACTTATTCTAGTCTATTTTTCAACAGTTTTTTGGTTCAATTATATAATCACTTATTAAATGCCTAATTTATTCAAGAAACTAAAGTTTTAATGACAAAATTGTAATAATCCTTACCTTCTAGATAGGGCATAAAGGGTACAGAACTCTAATAATAGTTCATTTCTAGCTAATGACCCTGCATACAATATGTGACTAAATCTTCCAACAACCTATTGAAATGGGCCATGAAAGTTATTCTTGTCCCCATTTGACAGATAAATAAAATAAGGCTTAAATCCATGGTTTCTAACTTTCCATCTGGTGCTCTTTCTATTATGACATTGTTTTACTACCAATGATTTTTTATATGTACCTGTTATTAAAAACTGAAATCTTTCTGATAGCTTGTCTCTCCCTTTCATTATTTCATTATTTTCTTTCCTGGCGATCATGAATTATTGTTCTTTGGTCAGATTCAGATAGAAAGGAAATAGAAGTAGCAAAATTTGTACTTAATGAAAGAATCATGGTGGCTTATTTCAGTTTTTTTCTCCTAAGAATGAGTATGAAACAGATCTCAAATGTCTTTTGGATCTATATGTCCTATCAGAAGAGAGGATTTTGCCTTTCTCTCCACACAATTCTATATTGAAAAAAAAAAGGTGTGAAAATTATTTTTTTTTAAAGAGAACCAAATTATGCTGACAAGATATGACAATATACTAGATTTCTTTTTTCACCCCCAGATCCCAGTAAGCATGAATTGTAGTAGTGTGCAGTGGAGTGGTTTCTATCTCAGTGCTGATTCTCCTACTGTCTTATATTTTAAATTTTAATTATCTCTTTCATTTTAGGTAGTGTTCACTATTTCAGGATAAGAGCTGAAAAATTTTGAAACCCTCAGATCAAAGAGAAAATATGCAAGAAACAAGAAAAAAATCAAATATACTGGAGCTACAATTAGAATTATACAAGACTTAGCAGCAGCTAAATAAAAGACCACAGGTTTTAGAATCATATCTATAGGCAAGCAAAAAAGCTAGGTCTGTGGCCAAAAATATCATATCCAGCAAAATTATCTATAATTTTGAATGAGAAAAAAATTGACATTCAGAAAACTTTGAGATTTTCAGGACTATCTATCAACCAAACCCAGGAATAACAGAAAATTTAACATAAATGCCAGTATCAAAGATCAGTTCTAAGGAAATCAACAAGGAAAAACTGTAAAAATGGACAAACTTTGTTGTTGTTGTTGTTTTTAAACAAGGGCAATGTTTACTTTATGTTTAAGATTTACATCAACAATAGGGTAAGCTCAAAAGAAACATTGGCAGAGAAAAGAAAAAATAGTAATCATATTATACAAATGAGTACAAAAAAGAATAGACACAAAAGCATTAGAGGAGGGAGGAGGGCTTATAGTTCTGAAAACCTACCCACATCAGGAATGGTTCAATAGGTGACATTACATATATGCCATGAAGGACTTAGCACCATTCAAAATCTATAAAGAAATAAGAAGAGAGAAATGGGTGGATGGAGATGCAAAAGGGAAGAAGAAAATGGAGGGATCCCTGGGTGGGGGCAGATTAAGTAATAGTAAGACAAGTTATGAAGCAGAATTTATTTATTTATTTATTTATTTTTTTTTATTTAATAGCCTTTAATTTACAGGATATATACATGGGTAACTTTACAGCATTAACAATTGCCAAACCTCTTGTTCCAATTTTTCACCTCTTACCCCCCCCCCCCCCCCTAGATGGCAGGATGACCAGTAGATGTTAAATATATTAAAATATAAATTAGATACACAATAAGTATACATGACCAAAACGTTATTTTGCTGTACAAAAAGAATCAGACTCTGAAATATTGTACAATTAGCTTGTGAAGGAAATCAAAAATGCAGGTGTGCATAAATATAGGGATTTGGAATTCAATGTAATGGTTTTTAGTCATCTCCCAGAGTTCTTTTTCTGGGTATAGCTAGTTCAGTTCATTACTGCTCCATTAGAAATGATTTGGTTGATCTCGTTGCTGAGGATGGCCTGATCCATCAGGACTGGTCATCATCTAGTATTGTTGTTGAAGTATATAATGATCTCCTGGTCCTGCTATGAAGCAGAATTTAATGAAAGAGTTGGCAGGGATAGGTAAGATATGTGTATAAGATATGTATATGTGAGATATGTGTGTGTGTTGTGTTTGAATGTGTGTAGGTATGTATATATCTACATACACACACACATAAACATATCTTTTCTTAATTGTAGCATGCTTGGGAGTGTTGAGGAGGGATGAAAGATAAAAGGGAGATGCGTGTGTATCTATGTGTGTGTGCGTGTGTGTGTGTATGTACATAAGTATATATATAAATATATTCTTTCTTAACTATTGCCTACTTTGGGGTAAGGGGAGGATAAAAGAGGGAAAAACAAAGTTAATAAGGTCTGCAGCAAAGAACAAAAGAACAATTTACAAAGAAGTAAAGAAAAAATGAACATTCATGAATATAATTTCTTCTACATATATATGTATATATATATATATATATATATACATATATACTTTCTTAAATTGGTATTTCTTATTATATATCTTGAACTCTTCTTGATGTTCTGCTGGACACATGATAATGCTATTTTGTTTGTTTGTTTTTGTTTTGTATTGCTTTTCTATTTTTCCTTTTTTTTTCTTATTCTATTTCTTCAAATAAATTTGAAAAGAAATGAAAAGAAAATAAAAATAAAATTAGACTCAGTTCACATGGGGTATAGGATGCACTATTCCAAACTTCAGGCTTTTTGTGCAGCTGTTTTCAGAGTTAGTTATGGGAATCTAGTAAGTTTTTGATGTTTCTAAGGTGGGTATAATACTAGATGTGGTATGAACACTGCTCTCCTGGTCTGCAGTCTGGTCTTTATCCAGGATGAGACACTCTTCTCTTGCGGTTGAAATCACTAGTACTCCTCTTTGCTTTGGAACTGTAACCTGGATCTCTTGTCCCTTGTGACTGACCATCAGTGCTCCTTTTCACCTTAGAACTGTAACCCTAAACAGTGTATTGGTATTATAGTTATCAATCAGCACCAGCTGCATTTAATTCCATAAAAGAGTCCCCTGTATCCTCTTTCTGATCAAGTTGTCTGACCTCCTACCATATCTAGGTTGAGAGCTCTCAAAGATGCTGTATCTACTGCTTGTACAGACACTGTTGGTGCTACCACTTTCATGGGTTCTGAATAGATCTCTATTGCAGTGTCATAGACTTCTTACAACTTATGAAGTTTTTTTTAAGCTGAAAAAAAATGTCTTACTGCAACTTTTATTGACTCTCATGTAGAAATTTTATGTGAGGCATTATTTTAAAGTTTATTTGAAAACAATGTTGGAAGTGTTCAATTGGGTGGCTGCCTCTAATCTACCATTTTGGCTTTACCTTGAGACTATATTCACTAGCATAAATTTTATCACTTCGGGCAACAGAACATAATATTTAAATTTGAAAAAGCCCAACTTGCCAATCCATTCTGTTACTATTCAAAATGACATAACATCATTGATAGAGAAAAATGGCATCAAAGACAGAATACTGCATATAATCTCAGAAAGATGTGGCTTCCAACTCCAGTTTTGACACATAATAATCTGTATGGACAGCAAATGATTAAAGATCTCTCTAAACCAACCTTCTAGAACAAGCAATCACAGGTCTTTGACTTCTATATTCCTAGTCCTACTCTCTAGATCAATATATATATGAAATGGGTACTATGTCTATAATACTAAATATAATTAATTCCAATATAAGAAAAGAATAAATTAGATGAGTCTCTCCCTCATTCTAAAATCTTAGAAAGTTGATTCTGCTACCATATGATTATGCTTTTCTTTGAATCACAACTGTAGAAGTAATGTGAAGATTATAGTAATGTTTCTTGTTTCATTTTCATCCAGTTAGATAAAGTTGTTGACAATAGACTTGCTGGATCAGCTTTCCCATGATAATGTCATGAAGCCTGTTTTCTATTAAAGCTCACTGACATTCTAAGACAGTTTGGGGCTTAGCCATGTCACTAAACAGTGATCATCTAAACTATTTCCTAGTCAAAATAGTTAGCAGTTCTAAAGTTGTATAGGACTTTAGAAGTTAATTAATCTAATGCTATCAAACTTAAATAGGAAGAGAGGCCACTAAACTACATATGAGAATCCCTCTAGGCTCCACAGTCACTTAGTTTTAATATATTATATTATCTTTGTTTTATTTGTTTTTTATTTATTTTATAAATATTTTCAATTGAATTTTAAGGCCATACTTGACAGTGTTGTGAGCAGTTCATAGCAGATGACCTGTTTTTGACATTTCTGATCTAATTAAAATCTCTTTATTTTACAAATGAGAAGATGAAGCCAAGGGCACAAAGTAAGCCAGACTATAACATACAAATAGTCTCTATCAGAGATTGATTTCAAGCCAAAGTCCTCTGACTTCAGAACTAGTTAGTTTGTGATCAGTGGTATACAGATCATTTTAACAATATAAGAAAATATTGTCCTTCTTTGGGGGGAGGGAAAAGAAAGCATAGATTCTACCTTTTGCCCGTGATTTTTTAAAATCCAAATAAGCCAAAACTTGAACAATTAAATTTAAGAGGCATTTATTAAGCACTTAATGTGTGTCATGCAGTGAGTAGGAAATATATGCTGATGACTACTTAAGATTCACACAAGAATGGAGTATATAGTAAGGTGAGAAAGGTGACAAGTCTCACGAAATGTCATTTGAAGGACACTCACTGAAGAAGGTATATTTACATAAAATGAAAACAGATGAGGCCAGTCAACCAGGCATGGCAGCCATGTGGGTGAGTCTAAGGCATAAGTCACTGATGCGACAAGTGAATAATATACAAACCACTCCAGCAGAAATCAATCATTCACACCTATCTTGTGTGTATTTTTTCAGGTGAGAAAGTATGTCCAAGAACACATTCAAAATAAGTATACTAGAGGGGACAAAGGACAGATACATCCCAGGACACACTGGACAGTGTTTTATTTTTTCATGTTTTCCCTTTCTGACCTACTGGATAGAGGCTTTTATTTATTTTTTATTAATTCAAGAAATTAGCAAAAGTAGTTCTAATGTCCATTCTCATCACTGGTTTATTCAATTCAGTCAGTAAAACCTTTGTTCAATTTCCCCTCTAATACCTGATAGTTGTGAAATTTTAGGCAGGTAAATATACCTTTCTGAGCATCAGTCCCTTAATCTGGAAGGTAATAATAGGTACACTTCAACTATCAACTTTTCAGGGTTATTTGAGGTTTGAGTGCACATTATATGATTTATTGTTTATAACTTTAAAATTTAAAATATTATAGAGATATCAAATGTCATGTTAATAATATTTTTCTTGTCTTCTGCAAAATCTCACTTACTTACTGTTGGCCTTTACTCTGTTATGTAGTATGAGTGAATACAATATGAGTGAAAACAACAGAATACTTGTAGACAATAAAATACACTAAAATAACTTATAATTACAATAGGATTGAAATGAAAAAAACTTCCTGAAATAAATGGTACTCACTTCTACCTTTGCATTTATCAAGGTAGCAATACACGGTCATAAAAATCCAAAGGGAAATAAGAATCCTACCAAATTTCAGGAGCACCAAGACTTCCCCAAGGTTTTCATAAGCAGGATTTTTCATACTTCAGGACAAGTAAGCTACCCCATTGACTCATTCATATTTCTATATACCCCCCAATACCAAGGATAGTACCATTATCCTTTTGAAGGAGATTCAAATCTATGTAATTGTTTTATATGTAAGATGCTTTTACCATAGTAATCTCTCCAATTAGCAAATTTGAAACCTTATGCAACTGAATCTTATCTAAATGACGTTAGCAGTCATTTCACAAATGCAACACAGCTTACAATTAGTTGATTGAAAAGAGTTTGTGTACCAGCTTATCCCCATCATTATCTACTCAGTCAATCAAAATGTTCACATTCTTGAAGCAGACAGGCTGGATGCAAACATAATAATTTGTTGTAAATCGTATCAGTAGCCTAATAATAAAAACCTTTGTGAAGGATTGAAAATAAGAGTTAAGAGGAATAATATCATAAGCAAATATTGGTGGCTGATAGAGAGAGCCTTGAGACCCTACCTTCAAGAAATTGACTTAGTAGGGATCAAATAAAACTTCCGTAAGAATCCAGGATTGTTCAAAAGTCTTTGCATCTATTTTAGGAAATGTTCATTTTAAGTCAGGAGTAGAAATTCAAGGGCAGATGAGGATGAGCATAGAGTTCTGGTCTTAAAAATTTAAATACATTTATATGTAAGAAGAGAGAACATAAACCAAAAATAATTCTTAAAGATCTCCAGGTTTGCTATAACTTCACATATATCCTTTTCAGAGAATTAGAAATGAAGCTTGAAATCCTAAATATATTCTGTATAAACTATGTTCCAGGGTTTTTATGAATCAAGCTACAGATGAAGATGTTTTACATTAATTGAAATCCTCATTTCGAACATCACAAAATAACTTTTTTTAAAGAATAAGTTTTAGGCAAAAATAAAGCAACATGAACAGAGCTTTAGTTTTGAAATATATGTGAAAGACAAAAACTAAAAGGGATAACTAATATTGAGATAATAGAAATTATCATGGTAGAAATCAATAATTTCATTGTTTGTGGTTCTGCTACTTACAACATATATAAATTGATTAATATGTAAAATAAACTAATTTTCTAGATTTAGGTCTCTAGAGGCCATACGATACAATGAAATAAAGAGTGGTTTGGATTCAGAGGAAATGTTTGCTTCACTTACAATCCATGTAACTTTGGGAAAGGAATTAGTTTCTCATTTATGAAAGAAGGGGTTTAGACAAGATGGCTTCTGAGATCTCTTCTGGTTGTAAAAATTCAAATTACTAATCATATGAACTGTTAAGTACAACATAGCTTGGAACTGTACAGAAAAAATACAAACAAACATGTAGAAGCCATTAGTAGATGTCAGAAAAACTGGTCCTGAATCATTTTATTTCTGTAGTTTCTAAAGCAAACAGAAGAGTTGGAAGAAAGATGAAATGTCAGAAACGTAAGGTTAATATTCCATTTTGCTCAGTATTGTTGAGGCCTTAATTTAAATGCCAAACCATTCTGGCAAAGTACAGTTGAAGAGGTCAGGGAAATGGGTCAATGAAAACCACATAGGTGACTTCAAAGCCTTGGGAAAAAATGATCACTATGGTACATTTTTAAAACAAATGACTTTATTCATCTATGATAAGAGAAGGCTAAGTTATACACTGATACATGTTTTCACTTAATGGAATTACCTGACAAAGTTTTCATACACTAGTGCTGAAATATTCCAGTAATCTTATATTTCATGACACTCATTCACATACCTTCAGCACTATCTCAAAAACACTAAAGTGTCTAAAGTGAAAATTAAGACTTCTAGGTATGATACTAAACCTAAAACAATATTATAAAGCAGCAGTCATGAAAGCCATTTGTTACTAGCTAAGAAATAGAGTGGTGGATCTAGATTAAATACACACAACACAATAATCAAGGCCTATAGCAATTTAGTATTTGATAAATCTTCAAACTCCAGCTTCTGGAAAAAAGAGCTCACTATTTGACAAAAATTTCTGAAAAAACTGGAAAATAATAGGTCAGAAACTCAGCCTAGACCTACATCTCACATCCCATACCAAAATAAGGTCTAAATGGATACATGATTTGGGCATAAAGGATAATACCATAAATAAATTAGAACAAGGGACAATTTACCTATCAGATCACTGGAGAAGGAAGTGAATGTGTGGCCAAAAAAGAACTAGGAAACATTACAAAAGGTAAAATGGACTAAAATATATAACTTTGATTACATTTTTAAAAATTTGCACAAACAAAATTGAAGGAAACAAGATTAAAAGGGAATTACAAAGCTGGGGAAAAATCTTTACAGCTATTATTTCTTATAAAGGTCTTATTTCTAAATATATAAAGAACTGTGTCATATTTGTAAGAATACAAGTCATTCCCCAATTGAAAAATGGTCAAAGGATATGAACAGACAATTTTCAGATGATGACATTAAAGCTATCTATAGTTCTATAAAAAAACAACAACACTTTAAATCACTATTGATTAGAGAAATGCAAATTAAAACACATCTAAGATACCACTTCACACTTCTCAGACTGGCCAAGATGACAAGAATGGAAAATGATATATGTTGGACAGGATGTGGGAAAACTGGGACACTAATGCATTCTTGGTGGCATTCTGAAATGATCCAACCATTCTGGAGAGCAATCTGAAACTATGCCCCAAGTGTTATAAAACTGTGTATACCCTTGATCCCAGCAGTGTTATTACTGAGCCTGTATCCCAAGGAAATCATAAAGGAGGAGAAAAAAGACTCACATGTGCAAAAATATTTGTAGCAGCTTTTTGTGGTAGCAAAGAACTGGAAAATGTGTAGATGCCCATTCATTTAGCAAAGGTTGGAGAAGTTGTGGTACATGAAGGTAATGGAATATTATTGTTCTATAAAAAATGATAAGCTGATTTTAGAAAGGCCTGAAAAGATTTATATGAACTCATGCTGAGGAAATGAGCAGAACCAGTAATACATTGTACACTCTAACAGCAAGAATGTGGCAATGATCAACTATCAAAGACTTGGTTCTTCTCAGTGGTTCAATGATTCAATGATTCAAAGAAAATGCCATCTGAATCAAAAAAAAAAAAGAACTAAGGAGATGGAATGTAAATCAAAACATGCTATGTCACTTTTTTCCCTTTCTTTTTTTTCTCTCTCCCATGGTTTTTCCCTTTTGTTCTGATTTTTCTCTTCCAACATGTTTCATAAAGCAATGTGTGTTAAAAATAAATTAAAAAAATATATTTTTTAAAAGGCACAGTTCTTGCCTTCATAAAAAAAAATACATTAATCGGCATGATGTGGAAGGGATAATTGTATTACCATACTATGACATTTTTCCTTCACACCAAACAAAAGTGAATTGAATTAGAGCATTGCCTAAAAGCTTTGGAATTAATGAAGTCTGGTAGAGATATCAGGTGACTTCCTAAGACTTTCTCCTCAAATAATTCTGAGGTCTAGAGACCTAAGTCAAGAGATTCCAAGAGATTCCATAAGGATAAATTTTCTTTCATCTTCATCTACTAAGGTAATGAATGTTTTACAACCCATATCTTGACATAACAGTTATGTTTCAAAGGCTATTTTTGTATCACTTCAAGCTGGTCTTTCATGTTTTAATTATAGCTTTTCCTGTTTATGGATTGTTTACAAGCTTCTCTGCTAAAATATCAAGCACCCCTCACCATTAAATGAGTCTCAGTATCTTTCCCATTGGGAGATTCCTACTGAACTAAAGACTTGTCCTCTTAACCCTAGCCCTCTCATCATAGCCACTATGTTTCAGAGTTTTTTATATCCATGTCATTCACTATTATTTAGTCCTCTTTGTGTGTGTGTGTGTGTGTGTGTGTGTGTGTGTGTGTGTGAACCTGCCATAGATGGAACAAAATATTTGGAAATGTTATTCTAGAGTTGCAAAATGACCTGACTTGATTTTTCTTAGGTTGTAATGGGTGACTATTTCATTCTTCTGAGGGCTGATGATATTTCAGACTTGTATGCAATTTGTAAGTGACTGTAGAATATGACCATTGCAGAGATTTTAGGAGAAAAATAAGCTTTATCTTTGTCTGTCTGGAAATGTGATGTTGCAAGACAGAGGATGGACAAATGATCTCCTGAGATTTCTTCCATCTCTAACCTTCTGATTTTATGCTCATTAGAGGCTTTTGAATTTACAAACAAAGACATAGCAGATTTAAGGCCCAGTTGCTTAGTAGAGCAATATGACAGCTTTTTAGCACCTGTTTTATTGTGATAATTGGTCCTAGCTAGGATTATTCATCTTTATAAATGATTGCTTTAATTAACATGAAATTTACCCAAATGAAAATCTCTAAAAGCATATAACTATATATCTCCACTTTATGTGTGTCACTAGATCAAAAAGGCATATAAAATATTTGATAATTGCACATTCAAACAGCTTTAATATTTTCAAAAGCAAATTTCTGGTAGATTTATCCTTTGCCAGTGTATTGAATACATATTTAAAAGGGCATACCTTCATTCACAGGTTTCATTCAGATTTTAAGTCTCAAGAATAAAATGTTCTATTGAACATAGAACACTAAAATTTCCTTAAAATGCTGAATCTATATGTCTAGTAACATTATTTTCCTCTATGAATTGTAAAACTGGAAACAGGGTTCTGATTATATTTTAAAATTTGGTAAAGAAATAAATGGTCTAATTACATTGATTTGTTCAACATAAACAACTTTCAGTCAGTATGTTTCTTCCCTGAAAAACTGAAGCTAATATATATTCTTGATCATAATTGAGGTCATACATTGATCACAAGATCATGAGCATAATAAATAAAAGTAATTATGAATTACAATGTCATAAAAGAGCAGATTCTTCATTTTGTCATTTGTGTTGCACTTTCATTAAGATCTAAGGCTTACTAGTACCAAATTTCTCTGATTTTTTTTCTCTTTCTTTCTTTCTTTTTTTTTTTTTTTTTTTTTTTGGTGAGGTAATAGGGGTTAAGTGACTTGCCTAGATTCACACACCTAGTAAATGTCTAGTATAGACATTTGATTTGAACTCAGATTCCCCTGACACCAGGACTGGTGGTCTATTCATTGTGCCATCTAGCTGTCCTAGTTCTCTGATTTTCAAGGAATATTTTTTTTTTCCCAATGGGGAAAATATAGACAGATAGACAGACATATATATATATACATATATATACATGTATATATATATATGTTCCACCTGCTCCTACCCCCAGTGAAACAGGTACGAGTGAGCATAAATTTAATTTTTTTATTAAAGGTTTTTATTTTTCAACACATATGCATAGATAATTCTGTAGCATTAGCCCTTGCAAAGCCTTGTGCTCCAGTTCCCCCCACACACCTTTTCCCAACCCCCTCAAATTAAACCAGAAAAGAAAATGATGAAAAAAATAAAATGCAAGCAAACAACAAAAAGAGTGAGAATGCTATGTTGTGAACCACACTCAGTTCCCACAGTCTTCTCTCTGGATGTAGATGGCTCTTTTGATCACAAGATTATCGGAACTGGTTTGAATCATCTCATTGTTGAAGAAAGCCATGTCCATCAGAACTGATCATCGTATAATATTGCTTCAAATAATATTGCTGTTGCCATGTACAATGATCTCCTAGCTCTGCTCATTTCACCTAGCATCAGTTCTTTCAAGTCTCTCCAGGCCTCTCTGAAATCATCCTGCTTATTGTTTCTTATAGAATGATATTCCATAGCATTTATATACCATAACTAATTCAACTACTCTCCAATTGATGGGCATCCATTTAGTTTCCAGTATCTTGCCAATACAAAAAGGGCTGCCATGAAAACTTTTGCACAGGTGGGTCCCTTTCCCTCCTTTAATATCTCTTTGGGATATAAGCCCAGTAGGAATACTGCTGGGTCAAAAGGTATGCACAGTTCCAAATTGCTCTCCAGAATGGTTGGATTATTTCAGAACTCTACCAACAATGCATTAGTGTCCCAGTTTTCCCACATATCCTCTAGCATTTATCATTATCTTTTCCAGTAACCTTAGCCAATCTGAGAGGTATGTGGTAGTATCTCAAAGTTGTCTTAATTTGCATTTCTCTGATCAATAATGATTTAGAGCATCCTCTAATATGACTAGAGGTGATTTCAATTTCTTCCTCTAACAACTGTCTGTTCATATCCTTAGACCATTTATCACATCAATTTAATTTAATTCATTGTTTAAGCTTCCATTACTTGTCTGACACTGACACTGGCTGAAACTCCAAAAGGAGAGAGAGAAAATTAAATAATCACTGTCCTTGAGTAGTTTGTATTCTTTTTAGAGATTTGTTTCTAATTTGTCTTATATGCAGTTTATCTGCACTTTTTTCTCATTAGACTGTGAGCTTTTTGGGGGCATATACCTTACTTTCCTTTCTGTGTATCTTCATCACTTGGCATAATTGCTGGCACATAACAGGCATTTAATAAATCTTACTGAGTATTAAGCTAAAACAAGCAGGATTTACACACACACACACACACACACACACATACACATACACACATACACACACACACATACTCACAAATATACAAGTTATTTGAGGAGAGGATGAGTCTGAAAATAACTAGTTTTTTTTCTTCAAAATTCTATATTTGTATATAGTATCAAATCTTGATTTTTGAGCATAAATTTATCTCAGGAATAATCTGAGGAATTTTCCTCAGAGGAATCTTCAAAATACTATATTTGTATATAATATAGTTATGAGTACTATTTAAGCAGCATGGTCAAGGTCTATTCCTATAACCTTCATTACTTGGAGCCCATGATTCTTCCTTATAGCAAAGCTTTAGCATTTGAATATACTATTCATAATAACAATGCCTCTTAACTTTGAGATATAGGATGTGTTTAAAAAGAAAGATAATATCATCACTTCAGGAATGAAAAGACATTACAAAATGGCCAATGAAAAAGAGTCAAAGAAACTGAGGCATAAGGATGTTAGGGATTATAATAAAAGAAAAAAATATTTTAAATTAGCACAGCAACTGGCAAGAAGCAGGCAATATATCACATGCAAGTCTGTCAGGAGGAATAATATAAAAATTTGCATTAGTTTTGACTATACTATACATGTGAGAAAGGAAAATGAGACTGGGGAAATAAGGGACTTAAGGTTCAGAGAAGACCAAACTCTACTTTTTTAATAAGACAAATGAATTTTGTTTATTTGACAAAAGTTCCTTTACCCTGTCCATTAGGTGAAATTTCCCAGTTTACTACATGAATGAGGTAATGCATTGTAGTCTGAAAGGGAAGCATTTGCTATTTGAGCCTTTTTATAGTTGATTATTAGATTTCTATGCCCTAATACATGGTCAGTTTTTGTATAGGTGCTATGTACTGCTGAGAAAAAAGGTGTATTCCTTTTTATCCTATTCAATTTTCTCCAGACATCTATGATATCTAGGTTTTCTAGTATACTACTAACCTCCCTAGTTTCTTTCTTGCTTATTTTGTGGTTAGGTTTGTCTGATTTTGAGAGGGGAAGATTGAGATCCCCCACTAAAATAGTTTTGCTGCTATTTCTTCCTTAATTCATCTCTCATAATTTGCCTGCCCTATCACTTGGTGTCTATATATTTAGCATCTTTATTACTTCATTATTTATGGCTCCCTTTATCAAGATTTACTCTCCTTCTTTATCTCTTTTTAATAAGAACTATTTTTATTTTTGCTTTATCTAAGATCAGAATTGCTACCTCTGCTTTTTATTTTTGCTTCAGTTCAAGCTTAATAAATTCTGTTCCAACCTTTTACCTTTGCTCTGTATGTCTCTCTGGGTCAAACATATTTCTTCTAAACAACATATTGTAGAATTCTGTTTTTTAATCCACTCTGCTTTTTGTTTTCATTTTATGGGAGAGTTTATCCCATTCAAATTAACAGTTATGATTACTAGCTCTCTATTTCCCTCAATCTTATTTTCTCCCCTTGTATATACTTAGTCATGTGTTATTTTTTTACTTATCCCACCCACTACCTTATCTCCTACCACCCCTCTCCATTCTTTTACTAGTGTTGTTTTAAATCCACTCCGCTCACTATCTTGTCTTCTATTAACTCTTCCCCCTTCTCTTCCTTTTCCCCACAAGTATTTCTGACCTTCCTTCTATCCTGTCTCTACCTTTTCTTTTCCTCTTTCCCCTCCCAATTCTTTATAGGGTAAGATAAATTTCTATACTCATCTAAATGATAATTATTCTCTCTTAAAGCCAAAACTGATGAGATCAAGCTTCCGCCAATGTTCATTCCCTCTCTTCTTTCCCTTGATTGTAATAAGTTCTTTGCACTTTTTCCTGTGAATTAATTTTCCCATTATATCTTCCCTTTCCACTTTTCCACCCCTTAATGTGTTTTTCTTTGATGTCATCACATCAGACCCATTCACTACTGTACCTGAAGTCGATGTGATGTCCCCTCTCTCTGCTCCAGTAGCAGATATAGTTCTCAAGAATTATAGATATTGTTTACCCATGTAGGGATATTAACAGTTTAAACTTTAATATATATATATATATATATATATATATATATATATATATATATTTCCCCTGTTTACCTTTCTATGCTTCTCTTGCATCCTGTGCTTGCAGATTAAATGTTCTGTTTAGTTCTGATTTTTTAAAAGTTGCAGGATACAAAATAAAGCCATATAAATTATCAACATTTCTACATATTTCTAACAAAGTCCAGCAGCAAGAGATACAAAGAGAAATTGTATTTAAAATAATTATTGATAATATAAAATACTTGAAATTTCACCTGCCAAGACAATTTCAGGAACTATATGAATACAATTACAAAATATTTTCCATACAAATCTAATCAATTGGAAGAATATCAAGAGCTCAAGTATAGGCCAAGCTAATATGATAAAAATTACAATTCTACCTAAAGTAATCTAGTTATTCAGTGCTATACCAATCAAACTGTCAAGAAATTATTTTACACAGCTAGAAAAAATAATAACAAAGTACATTTGGAAAAACGAAAGGTCAAGAATTTCAATGGAATTAAGGGAAAAAATACAAATAAAGGTAGCCTAGCTGAACCATACCTAAAACTTATATTATAAAACAGTGGTAATCAAAACTTTTTGATACTGACTAAGAAATAAGAGTAGTTAATCAGTGGAATAGGTTAAGTTCAAAAGACATAACATTCAATGACTATAGTAATCTATTGTTTGATAAACCCAAAGATCTCAGCTTCTTTGATAAGAAAGTACTGTGACAAAAATTGCTGGAGAAATTAGAAATATGTATGGTAGAAACTATTTATTGACCCACACCTATATACCTAACACCCTATATATATGATATGTATAATATCAAAATGGGTTCTTTATTTAGACTTAAAGAGTGATACTATAAGCAAATTAGAAGAACAAAGGATAATCTATCTCTCAGATCTGTGGAAAAGAAAGAAATTTGTCATCAAAGAAGAACTAGAGTACATTATGGAATGCAAAATGGATAATTTTACAATATTAAAAGTTTTTGTACAAACTAATCCAATGAATAAAAGATTATAAAGTTCATAGTAACCTGGGGGGGGGGGGAATTTACATCCAACGATCCTGATATAGGAATATATAGAGAATTGATTCATATTTTTAACTATAAAAGCTATTCTCCAATTGATAAATAGTCAAAGGATATGAACAGTTTTCACCTGAAGAAATTAAAACCATTTGTAGTCACATGAAAAAAATGCTCTAAATTGTTATTGATAAAAGAAATAGAAATTAAGACAATTCTGAGGTCCTACTCTCTACCTCTCAAACTGGCTAAGATGACAGAAAAAGATAATGACGAATGTTGGAGGGGATGTTGGAAAACTGGGACTCTAAAATATTGTTTGTGGAGTTGTGCACTGATCCAACCATTCTGGAGAGCATACGGACCTAAGCCCAAAGAGTTTTAGACTGTATATACCCTTTAATCTAGCAATGTCTCTACTGGGACTGAATCGCAAAGAGATCATAAAAAAAGGGGAAAAGACCCACATGTTCAAAAATGTTTGTAGCAGACCTTTATGTTGGGATAAGAAACTGGAAACTGAGTGGATGCCCATCAGTTGAGAATAGCTGAATAAGTTATAGCATATATTAATTATTATTGTTCTATAAGAAATGATCAGCAAAATGATTTCAGAAAAGTCCAGAGACACTTATATGAACTGATGCTAAGTGAAGTGAAAAGAGCCAAGAGAACATTTACACAGCAACAAGATTATACAATTATCAATTTTGATGGGTGTAGCTCTTTTTAATAGTGAGGTGATTCAGGTCAGACCTAATGGACTTGTGTTAGAGAGAGCCATCTGCACTCAGAGAGAGGACTATGGACTATGTGTGGATCACATTTTGCTTGTTTTTTGTTTGCTTTATCATCTCTTTTTCCTTTTTTGATCTGATTTTTCTTGTGCAACATGATAACTGTGGAAATATGTATAGAAAAAAAACTGCACATGTTTAACATGTATTGGATTACCTGCCATCTAAAGGAAGAAGTGGGGGGAAAGTAGAGAGAAAAATTTAGACCGCAAGGTTTTGCAGGGGTGAATGATGAAAACTATGCATAAATTTTGAAAATAAAAGTTTTTTAAAATATATATTAGGGCTTGACTTTACAAAATATCTTATGATGAATCAAATTTCAATAGTAATTCTTCTACCAGTTACTGTGTTGCATCCCATTGCGAAAACATTTAAGAAAATTTCAGCCCTTATTTGCTGATCATTATTTTATCACCAATCTTTGATTCAGTGGACAGGAATCACCTATAAATCAATTCACATAATCTTGACAGAAGTCCAAAATAATCCAATGTTTCTTTGGAGCTTGTGACTATAATTAAATTTAGATAAGGCAAGAGGGATGTCATGGTAAGGATAATATTTTTTTTTAATAACTGTAAATGTTTCTTCCTATATCCCCCTAAAATTTAATCTTTAAACAACACTAGTGGCCACAATTATTAAATTAATTCATGTGTACCCTTCTACTATAGAAAGTAGAAAGACAGTTTTTTTGTTTGTTTGCTTTTTTGTTTTAGAATTTGGTATACAAAATAACTAGTAATCCTTTGTAGAAATCCTCCTGCTCTAAAGACAACATAGTTAAATTGTGTTGGTGTTTGGTAACATTTAAATGGCTAAATTTAAACAATCTCATTCAATATATTATTTATTCAGCTCCAAATTCTATGAGGGCATGAATTTTGCCCTATTTAGAATGTGTATATCCTCTTCATCCAGCAAAATTTTCTTTTTTAGGAATCATTTAATATTTAGTGTTGACTAAAGGAATTGAATGAGTTCAGCTACCAGAGAGGGCAAATTGTAATGTTTATGAGATACCCTCCCCCCAATTAATTTGCAATTGTTAAAATATGACAATCTACAGAGGCCAAACTCTGGGTTTTGAATGAAGTAATGAAATTACAATACTTCTACATGGGCTTAGGTTAAAGACGTTTATATGCAAAGGTCCAGGTAAATGTTTAGCAGCAGAATCTTTGAAAAATAAATATATTTATAACATACCTTTATGTTTAATTTGCATTATTAGCATTTTCTCTATCACTTTCTAAGTCTGGGCAGTTGACAAAACAATAAGTTTGAGGCCTTGTTTGTAGTTATTTTCTGAATTCCAAATTAATATTGCTCATACCAAAAATTTAACCATTGCTTCAACCAAACTAGTTTCAGCTGTTGAAAGGAAAAAAAAAAAAAAAAGATTATTATAGAGATTGAAGGTTGTATATCATGAACATCTTTAAGAGTCATTTGTTCCAAGAATAAAATGTTACCTTTTCCTACAGATAACCTAATTGCTTATGCTTAGTCTGAAGATAACTGTCATTCACTTAGAGCAAGAATATTCCTCAATCTAAAGTTTCTTAGCAGAATAATGTTATTTTATTTGGGTCTTTTCATTCCCAGTAACTAATACAAAACAGACTCAATAAATAGTTATTGAAATGAACTTAATCTTTATCCCATTTCTCTCATCTCATTTTCTAGAGTCACTGTCATAATATCTAACTTATCGTTCTTTAAGCACAAAACATTTTAAATATAGCATCTCCTTTAATTCTAACAATAATCCTATAAAGTCATTCCTATTTTACTCATGGAAATAATGAGGTTGAAAGGTTAAGTAACTTCCTGTGATCACTTAAGGATGACTTAGGATCATTAAAGGCCTTGGAATAATATTCCAACTTGGGTCATCCTGACTACAAGTCCATCATCCCCTTCACTTTACAACCTAGTCTAACAATTGGTAAGCTGCCAGTGATTATCAAAAGGACTTACTTATGAACTAAGATGGTCAATAAAGAGAATAAGTTAGATGAACACACACACACAAAATATACATTAATATGCTGTAAATTCTTCTAAGGGAAAATAATAAGCATTTTATATATATATATCATACTCCTGTGTGAGAGGGATTGTGCAAAATCCTTTACAAATACTATTTCATTTAATCACAACAACTGTGTAAGTCAGACCTTATTATCCCCATTTCACAGTTGCAAAAGCTGAAACAAGAAAAGGTTAAGTGACTTGTCAAGATAACACAGCTAGTAAGTATCTGAAAAAACTGGATTTGAACTAATGTCTTCTTGGCTCCAGACCTAGCAATTTAGCCAGGATACTACTAGCTACATTTGTTTGTGATCATTCAAATCACTCAGCTTACTCCCTCTTCACAAGCAGTTTTGCTCACCCTGGAACATGCTCTCCCCTGATTAATGAATATCTGGTTAGGGTCACCAGTTCTTTTGGAACCCAAGCATACTCAATTGTATCTAACTTAATTAAGCTCTGGATTGTTCTGTGCAGCCTCAGTGGGGTACTTCACCCTAAGCATATTCTCCTTTCCAGTCTTTCTTTTGTTTTATATTTCTCTACTAAAGTACAGGTTTCTTGAGAATTTGGGACTATCTTTATTTTATTTTTATCCCTAATGCTTACCACAATGCCTGGAACATAGTACATGCTTAATGAATAATGTATTCTTCTATCTGTCTATGCATGCCTAACTGTCTAATCAATACCCTAGAACCCCACAGAAAGTCCTTCGGTATTAATTTAAGCTGCATACTTACTGCTTACATGCTAATGGAGGGATCAAAAATTACCTTTTTTTTTTCTTTTCTTTTTTTATTATTATAGTAACTTTTTATTGACAGAATCCATGCCAGGGTAATTTTTTTACAACATTATCCCTTGCACTCACTTCTGTTCCGATTTTTCCCTCCCACCCTCCACTTTCTCCCCTAGATGGCAAGCAGTCCTATATATGTTGAATATGTCCTAGTATATCCTAGATACAATATATGTGTACAGAACCAAACAGTTTTCTTGTTGCACAGGGAGAATTGATTTAGAAGGTAGAAATAACCCGGGAAGAAAAACAAAAATGCAAACAGTTTACATTCATTTCCCAGTGTTTTTTCTTTGGGTGTAGCTGCTTCTGTCCATCATTGATCAATTGAAACTGAATTAGGTCTCTTTGTCAAAGAAATCCACTTCCATCAGATTACATCTTCATATAGTATCATTGTTGACGTATATAATGATCTCTTGGCCTCATTTCACTTAGCATCAGTTCATGTAATTCTTCCAAGCTTTCTGTATTCATCTTGCTAGTCATTTCTTCAGAAAAATAATATTCCATAACATTCATATACCACAATTTACCCAACCATTCTCCAATTGTGGCATCCACTCATTTCCACTTCTTCTAGTCACTACAAACAGGGCTGCCACAAACATTTTGGCACTACTGGTCCCTTTCCTTTTTATCTCCTTGGTTATAAGCCCAGTAGAAAAACTCTGGATCAAAGGGTATCAAGTTTGATAACGGGAAATTCAGATTGCTCTCCAGAATGGTTGGATTGTTCACAGCTCCACCAACAATGTATCATGTCCCGGTTTTCCGATACCTTCCAACAATCATCATTATTTTTTCCTGTCATCTTAGCCAATCTGACAGGTGTGTAGGGTTTCAGAGTTGTCTTAATTTGCATTTTTGATTAAAAATGATTTGGAACCTTTTTCATATGAGTGGTAATGATTTAATTTCATCATCTGAAAAATTGTCTGTTCATATCCTTTGACCATTTATCAATTGAGAATGGTTTGGTTTCTTATAAAAGAGTCAGTTCTCTATATATTTTGGAAATGAGGCCTTTATAGAACCTTTAACTGTGAAGATGTTTTCCCAGTTTGTTGCTTCCCTTCTAACTTGACATTAGTTTTGTTTGTACAGAAGCTTTTTAATTTGATGTAATCAAAATTTTCTATTTTTATCAAAATGGTCTTGTTCGTCTTTATCAAATTTCTTCCCTTCCAAAGTCTGAGGATAAACTATCCTATGTTTCTCCAATTTTTTATAATCTCGTTCTTTCGGGGAAACATGGACCCATTTTAATTCATCTTGGTATATGGTGTTGTGTGGCCCTGCCAACTGCCATACTAATTTCCAGTTATCCTAGCAGTTTTGTCAAAAATGAATTCTTATCCCGTTAGGACTTTGGGTTTGTCAAACCTAAATTGCTATAGTTGACTATTCTGTCTTGTAAACCAACCTGTTCCACTGATCAAAACCCTATTTCAGCCAATACCAAAATGGTTTTGGTGACTTTCTTTTATAATATAGTTTTAGATCAGGTACAGATAGGCCACCTTCATTTGATTTTTTTTTTCATTAATTCTTTTGAGATTTTGACCTTTATTATTCCATATGAATTTTGTTTTATTTTTCTGATCATTAAAATTTTTCTTGGAAGTCTGATTGGTATAGCACTAAATAGTTGTTTAGGGACATTTCATCTTTATTATATTTGCTCAACCTATCCAGGAGCACTTGATATTTTTTCCAATTGTTTAAGTCTGACTTTTTTTGTGGAAAGTTTTTGTAATTTTGCCTATAATTCCTGACTTTCCTTTGGTAGATAGATTCCCCAAATATTTTATGCTGTCGACAGTTATTCTGAATGGAATTTCTCTTTGTATCTTTGCTGTTGGATTTTTGTTGGGATGTATAAAAATGTGAGGATTTATGGGAATTTATTTTATAACCTGCAACTTTTAAAGTTATGGATTATTTCTAATAGCTTTTTGTAAAATTTAGGGTTCTCTAAGTATACCATCAATCATCTGCAAAGAGGATAGTTTGGTTTCCCAGTGCCTATTCTGATTCCTTTAATCTCTTTCCGACTCTTTTGCCGAGGCTATTTTTAATACAATATTGAATAATAATGGGACAGGGGCAACCTTGTTTCCCAGATCTTACTAAAGATTCCAGTTTTTCCCTTTGTATGATGTTACTGATGGTTTTAAAATATGTCCTGACTATTTTAAGAAAAAGTCCATTTATTCCTATCCTAATGTTTTATTAGGAATGGATGTTGATTTTATCAAATGCTTTTTCTGCATCTATTGGGATGATCATATGGTTTTTGTTAGTTTGTTATTGATTAGTCAATTATAATAGTTTTCCTAATATTAACCAGCCCCCAATTTGGTATAAATCCTACTTGATCATAGTGTATTTCCTGGGATGATTTTTGTAATCTTTTGCTAATTTTTATTTAAGTTTTAGCATCGATATTCATTAGAGGAGATTGGTCTATAATTTTCTTTCTCTGTTTTCGCCACCTGGTTTAGGTATCAGTACCATGTCTGTGTCGTGGAGTTTGGAGGACCCCCAGTCCCTGTTTTTCAAATAGTTTATATAGCATTGGGGTTAATTGTTCTTTAAATGTTTGGTAGAATTCATTAAATCCATCTGGTCCTGGGATTTTTTCTTAGGGAGTTGGTTAAAGTTGTTCTATTTCTTTTTCTAAGTGGATTTTTAGGATATTTACTTTTCCTCTTTAATCTGGGCAAGCTATATTTTTGAAGGTATTCTTCCATTTCATTTAAGTTTCAATTTATTGCCATAAAGTTGGGCAAAAGTAATTCCAATTACTCTAATTTCCTTTCATTATGGATTTTTCATTTTTCCCCTTTTAAGATCAATTTGATTTTCCTTCCTTTTTTAATCAGATTTACTAGGGTTTGTCTATTTTGTTGGTTTTTTTCAAGAACCAATTTGTTTTATTAATTAATTCAATAGTTTTTTTTTCAATTTTATTGATCTCTCCTTTTTTTTAGAATTTCAAGTTTAGTTTTGACTGGGGTTTTTTAATTTGTTCCTTTTCTAGCATTTTTAGTTGCAAGCCCAATTTTGACCTTCTCTTTCTCATTTTTGCAAGTAAACCTTAGGATATGAAATTTCCCCTTACCCTTTTCGATCCCCACATTTTGATATGATGTCTCATTATTTCATTTTCTTGGTGGGGTTTTAATTATTCTATGATTTGCTGTTTCACAATCATTCTTTAGTAGAGATTATTTAGTTTAAATTATTTTTGGTCTACTTTCCCCGGCTTTTTTTGAGTGTAATTTTTATTGCATCGTGGTCTGAAAGGATGATTCCTATTTCTTTTCTGCATTTGAGTTTGGGTTTTATGTCCAATATATGGTCTATTTTTGTATAGGGTTCCATGAATTGAAAAGAAAGGTACCCCTGTCTCCATTTCTTTTCTCCAGAGGTCTATCATATCTAACTTTTCTAGTATTCTATTTATCTATTTCTTCTTGCAGCTCCTTAATTTTTTTAAAATTTAGATGCTCATTGGTGCATATATTTTAATATTGATTTGTTCATTATTTATGCTTCCTTTAGAAGAATAGTGCCCTTCCATCCTTTTAATTAGATCAATTTTATTTTTTGTTGATCTGAGATCAGGATGGTACCCCTCTTTTGACTTCACCTGAAGTATAATAGATTTTTCCATCATTTTTTTATTCTGCATGTATTCCGTTGGTGTGTTTCCTGTAAACAACATATTGTAGGTTCTCTTTTAATCCATTCTTAATCCTTCCTTTTATGGGGGAGTTTAAATTCATTTTTTTTAAAATACCAATTCTGTATTACTTGCCATCTTGTTAACCCCTATGTATGCTTTTCTCCCTTCTTTCCCCCTTTCCCCTTCCCAGTATTAAACTTGTGGGCATTACTTTCACAGCCCTCCCTTTTTAGTATCCCCCTCCCCCACCTTAGAGTTCCTCCCCTATTTTCCCCCTCCCAAGTTTCTTACCCTTCTACTTAACCCTTCCTTTTCATTTTCCCTTCTACTTTTTGAGATGGGAGAAGTTTCACCATATATTGAATATGTCAAATTTTTTCTCTTAAAGTCAATTTTATAGTAAAAATCCACCAATTCATCCCCTCCTTTTTCTCTCAAATATAATAGGTTTCCTTTTCTTTGTAGAATATACCCCCACTTTACCCTTTTTCGATAAATGTCCTTTCTATTTAATTTCAGAACAAGGTATACATGTATTTTTATACATCTTTATAGCAGAAATATAATTCCCCAAGATTTCTTTTTACCTTTTTAGGTTTTTCTTGATTCTATATTTGAGGTCAAACTTCTTGTTAAGTTCTGGTTTTTTTCACAAAATAGGGAAATTACTTTTTTGTTGAATGACCATCTTCTTCCCTGGAAAAAGATGCTCATTCTGGCTGGGTGTTTTTTTGGTTGCATCCAAAATGCAATAGTTCCAGCCTTCGGAAATATACCCAGGCCCTTCGTCTTTTAATGTGGATGCTGCTAGACTTGGGTGATCCTTTTTTCCTCATATTTAATTGGTTTTTCTAGCCGTTTGGAGTATTTTTTCCTTTTTTGAGGGTCTTGGCATTTTCCATATATTTTTGGTGTTTTGATTTTAGGATCCCTTTCAGTGGGTGATCGTGAACCTTTCAATGTCTAAAATTTTCCTAGACTTCTGGCAGTTCTTTGATAATTTCCTGGAAAATAGTGTCCAGGTTTTTTCATCATTTTTCTGGGAGTCCAAGACTAGTTTTCCTCCTGACCTGTTTTTCCAGGTCTGTTTTTTCCCAGAAGGTTTTTCACATTTTTCTCCATTTTTTGTTTTTGGTTTTGTTGACTGATTTTCTTGTTCCTCGGTCATTCAATTCCATTTGTTCTATTCGATTTTCAATGAAGTGTTTTCCCTCACTTTTTTTATATCTTTTTCTAATTGTCCAATTTGTTCTTGGAATGTTTTTCCATTTTTGCCAATTTTTTCTTTTAAGAGCATTTTTCTGTTTCAGTTCACAATCTTATTTTTCAAGGTTTTTTTCTTTATCCCCTGTCTTTAAATGAATGGAATCTCTCCAGTCTGGTTAACCTCCCTCTCCTTTTCCCCATTTTTTCTTCTAGCCTCTTTGGAGAGCCTTTTTTAATTTCTTTTCTATGAAATTCATCTTGTGAGGAACAGATGATCTCCTCCTGTGGGATTCACCTGAAGATAACTGTTTTTAGTTCCTCAGGGTTTAGAGTCTGTTCTCTGTCGAAAAAGTGCCAATCGTTAAAGTCCTTTTTAACTTTTTGCTCATTTTGCGAGAAGAACAGACAAACTAAAAAAAAAAAGGAAAAAAAAAACCCAAATGGAATTGCTTTTTTGGGGAGGCTGGGTGGGTAGGAGCCTCTGACCGAAGGGGCACAGCGAGGCATAGCAGGACTGTGTCGCGCCTGTGCTCTGAGACTCTGAGTGGTGTGAGACCTGTGGGGAGGGGGGGCCACCCAAGGAACTCCAGCTGTTTGGGGTATTCTTCCCCCTTTGTTTTAGCCTTTCTCTGGACTACTAACTTGCTGCCAGGGCAAAGTATCCAATCCTGTAGTGAAGCTCTCCCCGCAGAGACGGCCGAGATCACACCCCAACCCGCTCAGGTCTGCTGGGCTGTGAGCTGCCTGCTGAGCTCTTGCTGCCTGCCCTCAGCCTGTGCCCGATCTAAAACCGTCCCGCCCTCGAGCGAAAACAGACCTTTCCTGGTGAATCTCAAGGATGTCTTCTCTTGGTAACTGTTTGTGGGGTTTTTTTTCAGTCAGGTATTAATTCAGAGTCTTGTAATGAGATGGATTCTGAGAGAAAAGGCGGAGCTTACACAGCTGTGTGCCTCCTTGCCGCCATCTTGGCCGGAAGTCCCCCTTATATTTTTAATATAAAACTTTATATTTGATTCTTATAGAAGAATAAATTCAGTGCTGAAAAATAGTATAGTGTATAAATCTGGTCTTGGGATCAAAGGAGACATAGGGTCACTTTCTGCTTCTGGCACTAACCCACAATTCAGATACCACTTATTTTTTAGTGAACTTTGTTGGATCTTAGTTTTCCTAATCTAAATGTAAGGAGAGGTGTGTCTCATAACCCAGACTAAGTTAGTGTAACTAACAAGATAGTTTGTACCCTGACATATTTATTAAGGGACAACATCCCTTTAATAGAGTTATGAAACCAATTTAACTTATAAAAAGGATATGGACCATTCTAGATACTATTGGAAAAGTGATTAATCAAATGACCTACTTAATCAAATCGGAAGAGTAGAGTACCTAAATCAGAGGATGAAATCAGATGAGGAAATATATAAGGGATACCTAAAAAGATTCACACACCTCTGGGCCTGTGTGTATTAAAGACTATTTTGGACAAATATTTTTTCACCTATTGCTTCAAGAGTTAAACTTTGGGAACACTTTGATAATCTAGACTCTTTCAGCTATAATCAGGGGTCAGCAGAGGAAGGAGGATAAAAGGTTACTCAGATGGAATGTTATAATTTTCATCAGAATTCACTGTCACTGGAGATGGTGATTAACTTGAAAGAAAAAAAGGCAGCTCAAGAGAGCATGACCTCTTCAAGATACAAAGAAGGGTAAATTCAAGACCTTTAAATAAAAGACTCAAAAATCCCCCAGAGAACAACATACAAATTGTAAGGTAGATTCAAGACCCCTAAAAGTCATAAACCCCAAAAAATGCCATTGATGGAGCTTCATGTAGAGTCCAGAAAGGGAAAAAAAAGACTTCCATCTTGTCTCTATTCCTCTAGGAATGGTAAACTAATCCTTTGACATGTGTTCTTTCTAAGATTGACCCCACTTAACCTTTGACTCTGTAGGTTATTTAGATGTCCTAAATCCCTTTTATTAAAAACTAAAGCAAAAATCTCAAGATCTGCCAGATGATCTTTTTTCTTTCTACTTATAATTTGAATTGTCCAATTTTCTCTTATATGTTAATTATAAATCATCTCAAATTAGTTTGGAAGAAGGCAAAAATAGATAATAGATATATGTCACTCCATTATTTAGTAACAATATAATACATAGAAAATGACCCTGCAAGTCAGATAATCTGAGGTTCAACAAAACCTCTGAAGCATGCTGACTCCTCCTGGGCAAAGTTATTATTATTATTTTTTTTTTGCATCAGAACTCTTCTATAATATTCTAAATTATCAAGGAAATCAAATGATTTTGATTCATTTGAGTGATATCTATTAATTTTTAATTATTGAAATTTAGAATAGATACAATTTATCTTAATTTGTTTTTAAATTACAGTAATAAAACTTCCATGTTAACATAAAGAACATTTTCACAAAAAAACCTATCTTTCCAAAAACAAATTTTAAAAGAGCAAAAAGAATGGTATTGTTTTTCATATGCTTGCAAACCTATTTAATGTCTCTAGCTTAAAAGAAGATATCTGGATTCTCATATTGGCTTCTATATTCAATTTGTTCTCATTTGTTGTTTTGGTTTAAGTATATAAAGAAAATCCAACCTCATACAGATATGTAATCTGAAAAGGAAAATGTATTTGATTACGGAAACAATGTTAGTATTATTGTGAAAATGCTTTTGACTTCATGAACTTTTTAAAAAGTGTTTTGAGGATCCCTAGAGATCCACAGACCATACTTTGAGAATCTCTGCTCTAGGCAGCTTTTTTACAAGTCTATAAGTTTCAAAGCATTTATTGATCTGTTTTGTTAGAAGGAATTTTCCAATGAGTATTTCTTACATGAGGAATATCACCTGTCTCTATTGAAGATAGTTTAGATAGTTAATACCATAAATGTGAGGTCCAATGTTACTTAGATTTGGGTAATAATGCCTTGTTATGGCATTGTTATACAGATAACTAAGAACATTGCTTTTGTATATTATGGAGTAACAATTGAGAAGTTTTATGTCTTTGTTTCTGCATTTTTCTATATATATATATATATATTTATCACCTTAAGTTGTGTAGAAGAGTACAAAAAGTAGAATGGGAAGATTGGATAATGTAACCTTAAAAGTAATTTTTGCTACTTCTAAGAAATCACTGTATCAAAGCAAAAAAAACAAAAAAACAAAAAAAAACAAAAAAACATACAAATGTTTGTTTTTTGGTTTCTTTCCCCCTCCTATGCCATACTTTATTGTTTTACCCTTGCTTGGACTCTGCTCTGGCTTTGTGGAGGGTTCAAAGAGCCATGAGCCACAATAAAGTAATTGGCATTACTATAACAGAGAAGAGTGTCACTAGGGTGTAGATAGCTAGCCATATTAATGCAACAGCTCTAATTACTAAATGAACCACTCTGTTAATTTGTATAGTTTTGTAGTGTTAGTACATTGTTGGAATCTTTACAAATTTTTAAGCCATTGGAGTTGATTTGATCTTAGAAAGAGATATTTTGGACCAGAACTTGAAACAAGGTACTAAGTGGAACTGATAGAAACAATGCTTGTGTTCACACCTTTAGAGAGCTCATAAATATCTAAGTACTCAATGGAGTTCACACGTTTGGGAGAGTTCAGGATTTAGAAAGAAACACCAAATTTACACCTCCCTTAGGGCCAGAGAGCACTCTGGGAGATAACCCAGAATCTCTCTCTCCCTCCAGAAGGCAGAGTTAACCTTTGGGAGATCATATATACAGGGAGCTCTTGGAGCTTGAGTTAGTTTTTCTTGTGGGAATTACTTGAGAGAGGTTTCTTGAGGGAGTTTTTCTTGGAGTTGGAGAGAGCTCTTGGAACCCACAAGCCCTATCTTCAAGGCAAGAGAGATTTCATCATATCTTCCAACTTGGTGCTGGCTGGAGGCTGAAGAAAGCAGAGGTAGAAGCCAAGGACAAAGCTGCAAGATCTCTTGGAGCCAGGCAGAGAGATAGGCCTGAGCTAACCGGGGCTATATTGAAGGACACAATAAAAGATCTAAACTTTTATCACCTGTCTGTGTTTTGGGAAAAGAAACACCAACAGTACATTATAATTTTTTGAAATGATACTGAGAAAACCAATAGCAATTTATGTGTATATATATATATGTGTATATATATATATATATATATATATATATACATATATATATATACACATATATATGTATGTGTGTATGTTTCTGTATATATGCAAACATACATGTTTATTAGAGATAAATAAAATCTGATCAAATATGTAATTTTCCTTATGCATAGTCTTTGAAGGCATGAAGAATTACAAATACATGAATATGAATACCCCAAAACATGACAAATCAATACTATTATTTCATATTCCAAGCAGATGTCTTGTTTCTATTCTGGGCTGCATAACTCACTGCCAGAAATTCCTAAACATTCAACAATCTTGTGCTAAAATCTTTTCATCTCTAAAATAGTAAAACAAAACAAAATAAAACAAAGGTTGTCTAATGGTATAGAGATGCATCAGAAGACATCTTGAAGCTCGTGCCATTATGATACTATTTTTTTCTTCAAAATCATCATGTTCTGTCCCATTTTCATTAACCAATTTCTCTCTGTCCCATCTTTACTTTATCTATAGGCCATCTCACAGTCATGCTTTTTTATATATCAATCTACCTATTTTTTTCTTTATGCTTCTATTTCTTCTGTTTTTATTTTCTCTTTCTCCCAGAATTTTATAATTCTTCCTTCTCTGTTTGACCTGTTTATCATATTATGCTATGGGAGGAGTTAGTACTGTTTGTTTGACATATAAAACAATTTAACATATAAATTTTCCCCTTTGTTGTCCTATGGCTTTGTTTAGTGATGGAAAACTTTCTGCATTTAAAATCAGATGGTCTGAGTTTGAGTCCTGAAATGAATTCCTGTAACATTAAAAGGAATAGACCATTACAAAGCAAAGCTGTCATTCTTAACAATGTGTATGGAAATCACTTTCACTTATTGAGAAAATCAACATATATACACATAGGAGTGGAAGGAGTGGTGAATATTGGACAAATATCTTATTACCTCAGGTAATCCTGAAATTAGTATAGGAAATAGATCTTTTTTTTTTTTTTTTTTGAGGGGAGAGGCTGACCAAATGGATGAAATTAGAAAATATCCTTCAGAATTAAAAGTTAAAAATGATATTCTTATATTTATTTAAAGTACATGATTGTTTAATTTTCAATCCTTTATGGTTTCAGATTTGTATCTATCTTATTCCTTTAGCAGAATTTTTTTTATTAAAACATTAACCTTCTAGTTAATTCTGAGCCCAACAGAAATTATTAATGTACCTAAGAGTATGCTTATATAAGAAATTGATATTAGATAACTGAAGATCTAATAGAGAATGATTCAGAAACTTGTCATTTATTTAAATGTTTCTTCAGAGGAGTAGAGTTTTGCAGTATTGCTGAGGATTTTGATTAGATAGAAGCAAATTTTAATTTGATCAACATTTTACATATATACACATACATATTTATTAAATATATACATACACAAACAGTATATTAAATATGTATATATATAGGTGTCTATATACACATACATATGTCTGTGTGATATATTTTTGAATAAATAAAAACAGCATAAATTATGTTATTAATGTTGTAGATGAAACTACATTTATTCAGTTGAATCAAATAATCATTAATTAAACTCCATTACATATCAGACTGTGTTGTCCTGAGGTTGTAAACAAAAAGAACAGTATACCCATATGAAAACACACACACACACACACACACATACACACACACACACACACATACACACACACACAAAATGGGGGAGAAAGAGAAAATAAGAACAGAATTAAAGGTGTAGGTAAGCAGTAAAGTGGGAGATGCTGGAAAGATTCATTAAGAAAAGAAGATGAGCCTGTAAGGGAACTAGAGATTCCAAGAAAATGAAACAAAGGAGAACATTTGAGTCATGAGAAAAATCCTATAGAAAGACAGATACAGAAGCAGAAAATGAAATTTTATTTTATATAGAAAAGAGCCAGTAGGATAATTAGACTGCAAGGTAAATAAAATATATGACATGAAAGCAGAGTAGAAAGATTGGAGCCAATTAAAGAGCTTATTATTCCGAGCTTGAAGAATCTGGGTTTTTTGTTTGTTTGTTTTGTTGTTTGGTTTTGTTTTGTTTTATCCCAGAGGCAACAAGCAGTCAATGAAGCTTCTTGAGCAGAGTAGTTACTTGGTCAGACTTGTAAGGAGAAAGAATGGATAGAAGAAGATCAAATAAACTATTGATGTAGTCCTGGTCATAAGAGATGAGAGTCAAAAATTATGTGAATGTTGGAGAAGAAAAAAAAAATAGAGTTAGTTTCAAATATTATTAAATATTAAAATATTCAAATATTATGGTGTATAGAATCCTAGATTTGACATCAAAGGACTTGAATCTAAGTCACTACTCTACCACTTAGTCACTGTTGGAGCTTTGGGAAGTTATTTTACTTATCAGAGCTTCATTTCTTTACCTGTAGAATAATAAAATTGGATAAGATAACCTTGAACATCCTTTGCAGTTTTATATCTGTTATCTTATGGCAAAAAGAACAAGGGGTGTATGTATATAGGAAAATGGGAAAGACAGAGATGCACAAAGAAACTGAGAAAGAGATGAAAAGGCAGAAACAGAGAGAAGATAATTGTAGAGGGTCACAGTGAGGGAACTCTGGGTGCGAGTATACCTCTGGGTGAGGTATAAGATCCTTCAGCCCAGAGGGAACCTGCTAACAATGTCTGGTTCAGCTCCCCATTTCCCCTAAGGGCTCTTGGCCTTCCTAAAAAGTCAGAGGGCAGTGACAACCTGTGTTGTAACTGAAGCAGAGTGATACCAGGTAACAAATTACAACAGCATGTTGTTTATGTGGTCCCACATGTACAGTATATACTTAGAGCATGCTCAGTGTTTTGGTTACATAAGGATATGAGAGTATAAAAGGATGAAAGGACTGGGAATAAACAGACTCCATATTTTCACCATCCTCAGGAGTCTTGCCTCATATTTTAATCACTCCAACTTGGGGGTTCTAGAAAGCAAGACACAACAGGTAATGAATAAAGATCAGGAAGGAAATGTTTGAAAAGACAGGGTGATCGATGTGAAAAAAATATTTGGAAATGTTTAAGATGTGATATGACTAAAAGACAAAGAATTATTTTTTTTTGTTTGTTTTGTTTGTTTTGTTTTGTTTTTTATTTTGTTTGTTTTTGCAGACAATTGGGGTTAAATGATTTATCTAGGGTAACACAAGTAGGAAATGTAAACTGTCTCAAGTTAGATTTGAACTCAGGGCCAATGCTCTTTCCAGTGTGTCATCTAGCTTTCTCTAAGGCATAAAATTCTTTTTTTTTCTTCAAAATTTTTTTTTTTTATTTTGAGGGTTTTTTATTTTTCCAAATATATGCAAAGATAGCTTTCAACATTTGCCTTTGCAAAACTTGTGTTCCATTGTTTTTTCTCCATTTTCTTCCCCTTCTTCAAGATAGTAAGCAATTCAATATAGGTTAAAAATGTACATTTCTTATAAATATATTTCCACATTTTTTCATGCTGCACAAAAAAAAATAAATAAAAATAAAAAATCAGATCAAAGGAGAAAAAACATGAGAAAGAATAAAAAAAAAGAAGAAGCAAACAAATAACAACAACCAAAACAATGGTGAAAAGTTTATGCTTCTATCCACATTCTATCCACATCTATAGTTCTCTCTGGACACAAATGGCACTACCCATTACAAATCTATTGGGATTGGCTTGAATCACTGCATTGTTGAAAAGAACCAAATAACAGACAATTCTTTAAAAAAAATAAAAAAGAAGTTATTTGAAATGGTTTTATTGAGCTTTAAAACACTTTTTAACCTTAAAAATATTTTATATGTATATGCATCAAATATAATTTATTTCTACTGAATGTCTTGATATTTTAATTTTTCCTTCAGTGCTATTCCCATCCTCATCTTTGTCCTGTCTCTGCCCTTCTATGTCTCTTTCTTTCTTAGTCTCTTTATCTATCTCTGTCTGTCTTTTTCTATCTTCTCTCTCTCCCTCCCCCCACACATACTCCTTGTTCTCTTTTGCTATAGGATAGCAGATATAGTGCTTCAAAGAACAAATATAGAATATGATATTGACAGTATTATTTCAGAGGAATTTTTGATGCTTAGGGCTGAAGTGAATATCAGGTAGACTTAATGAAGACATGGTTGCAGATATGATCAGGATTGTAATGAATTTTCTCTTCCATTCCATTTCCCCTTCAGTTGGGATTTCATTGAGTCTACATTTGTATTAGAGTTCTACATCCATGAGGAATTGGCAAGTATGTTTTATCTTACCTAAAGAGCAAAATAAAAAGAGGATACAAAAGATAAAGTGTTCCTTTGACCTCATCTTCTTAGTATCCCAACACTATTTATCAGTTCAGTGAAGAATAATTTCTTTTAATCAAAAATATTTCAAAAACAAAAAAAATCTATTTTTCATTCCCAATCACTATAAAAATTTTTAAGAATGTTCAGCATCACATATTTATTCCATGCTTTTTCTTCCACTTTACAATAATCAGCTCACTTCACTCTTTAGTGAATTGTCTCATTGAGTTGTGAAGCTAATTAAAACTGAATAATGATCTGAATATTATTAAAAAATATAAGCTATTTTTCACAATTACAATCCGCACAGTGTGCCATGCATCTCATCTGAAAAAAAAATCCATTCCCCTTGTTTAATAGTTCTATGGATGTTTATTTAAATCTTTTCTCAGGTTTGAATTTTAGTTTTGTTTTGGAGGATGGTATTGAAATTGAACAAATCATAAAGGTAATCCTAAATTAAAACAAGTCATAATAAAATTTCAACTTACTGATAGTAGCATTTATTGTGATTTTTTTTTTTTATTTTAAAGTCTTTATTTGGAGGGGAATTATGCAAAGAAGGATTTCCTGTTTTAATTTTGTTTCCCACACTAGTTGGGGAAGTTAAAAAAAGGGGGAAAACTTTGATCCTAATGCAATAATTAATTATAAAATATGAGAGAAATCAACATTTCTCATAGTACAGAGGACTAATAAGGTCATGTATTAATTGAATTTGAACAGGACAATTAATCTATAACCTGTCATGCTTTCCTAGAAGGTAGGGGAAAGGAATATTAATAAAACTTTTTGGTAGAGTTGAAAAGTAGTAGGGGACAGTTTTATGCATGCCCATTTGGAAATTCACTGTTAGAAACTCTCTTACTTCCACCCCACATGTTCACTAGGATTTGCTGTTAATTTTTTGCCTAGTTTGTATTGCTATATATGCATAATACAGAAGACAGAAATATAAACACATATAATTATAGATGTACATAATTACCTATAATTATATGTATGCCTATAATTTTACATCACTGCTTCTACCTCTATTTACCTTGAGTCCTTGATCTAATGGGCTTCATATAAGGTGTGGTTATAAAATTAGTATGAAATGTTCTCCTATATCTTGTGGGAAAAGATTCTTGTACCTACTCCTTTAGGTCTCCCAATCATATAATGCTTTTTTTTTTGGATAATAAAAAAGCTAAAGGTTAGACAGGATAGGTTAATCTAAAATAAGCCATTCCTAGGGAGAAAAACAATATAAAAGCTTTTGCAGTCATCTTTGTGTTCATTGTTATATCTCTTTAAAGAGAGGTCGACAAATCTAATATTTAAGGGTAACAGATGGATACTTTATGATAATGTTATCTTGACATTATTATTCACTGCCATGTTGTACTTATGTAGGTAATGCTAGAATTTATTTTGCATTTTAAAGTGTACAAAGTACTTTACACATATCATATAATTTGATACTAATATAATAAGCCTAACAGAAATGGGTTATTATTGTTCTCATTTTGTGGCTAATTAGGCTGAGGCAGACAAAAGTTATGATTTGCCCATGGTCACATAGAAATTCTGCTAGTCTGAGCCAGGATTTGAACTTGAGTCTTCTTGACTCCAGGTCCAATGTCCATTGTGCCATTCTACTGCTTAAAATGTAAAACATGCTTTATTATTTATTATCTCATCAGATTCCCTAATATTATAAAAATGATGACAAAATTATATAATCCCAGAATTAATAGAATTCAGAGGCCATCTGGTTCAACTCAGACTTCAGCAAAAATGACCTCTAGAATGTACCTAAGTTGTCAACAAGTCTTTGCTTGAAAAACTCTAGTGAGACAGAACTCATTATCTCTCAAAGCAATTTTTTTCTCCTTCTGTAGAATTCTACTTTTAGGAAGATTTTCCAGATATCAAACCAAAATCTCAACATTTTCTAACCATTACTCCAAGCTTTTCTTTCTGAAACTAAGAGAAGTCTTCTATGATATATTTCTTCAAATTTTTTTAGATCTTCTTTTCTTCAAGCAAATATCCCTAATTACTCCAAACAGCCTTTACATAGTAAATTCAGTTTCAAGTCTCTTCATTTATTGGTTGCTTGACTCTGGACATGTTCTAGCTTATCAATAGTATTAAAATCCAATGTTCAGAACTGAACTCTGTACACCAGATGTACCTTGATCAAGGCCAAGTACAAAAGAACGGCATGTCCTTAGGGATACCATCACTCTCTCAGTGAAAGCTAAGACTAAGTTAGCTTTTTTTTTTTGCCAATATATCACATTATTTGTAATTATGACTTTCCCCATTTCATTCATATGTTAATAAAATTAGGTGACTTGTTCATGGTTACAGAGAAATTGTCAAATACTTTTAACTTTCTGAACTTCAGCTTCCTATTTAATTCAGGCTTAAACTGAATGATTTCTATGGCCTACATTTCTATTTAAAAGGAAATTATATGGCATCATATGGAAAAATATCTGGACTTTAGAGACAGAGCATCAGGTTACTGTAATCACTAGCTATGTGACAATGGGTTTGACTTTTCCTCCATTAATTATTGAAGAGGAAAATTAATTTCCTAATCAATAAAAATAATACCAAGTTAATGAATTCACAGGGTTATAGGATCATAAGATTTTGAGGCAATAAAGTATCTTCCAGATAATTTAATTTCACTCCATAATTTTAAAGAGAAAGAAAGTGAAGTCTAAGTAGTTTAAGTTACTTAGCTACACTTGCAAAAGTACTATGTAGCAAGGAGGAGAGATGAAGGGATTTGAGACAGAATTCACTTTTCAAGGATTGGATTGTATTCTAAACCAAATTATTATTATTATTCATATCAGTGTATTGAGATACTGCCAAGAGGCAAAAATGTCTTCTCAAAAATGAGCTTTAAATAAGATGTCCCAGTTTATTTCCTGGACATAGTTATCTAGTCCCTCGAAATGTTTAGTATAATCATTCCCATGATATAGTTTGCTTTCTTTTACAGTAAAGATGAGGAAAACCATTAAGAAAAAAAAAAGGTTCTATTCATATTTTTGTCCTGTCTTGGTCAATGATACACTTAAGAGATGTGGAAAAGAAACAAAAGACAAAACATCCAGAACCATATATTCCATTTTTTTTGTTTGATCTATGGAAGTATTATTCTAGATTACCAAAATACTAATTTTCAAATATTGAGGAGAAACATTACTATTTTAGAAACTTCATTTTTATAGAAAAACTTATCTTCATAAAACATGTCCTCACTCTTCTGTATTTATTAAAAATTTCAGATCTTTCATCAATACTCAAAAAATATTTACAACTCAAACCAATTTCTTCCATATTCAGCCTAATGGAAATTTCAATGTAAATTATCCAAAACATAGTTCATATCTCTGAGATCAGCCATATCTTGTTATCTATGTATATATATATATTTCAAAGCTAAGATATAATATGTCATTTTGGATATAAAGAGGCAACCTTGATTTAAGCCAAGACTTTCTTAAACTTTTTCTATTCATGACCTATTTTTTGCCCAAGAAATTTGTACCTCATCCTGAGTATATAGGTTATATATAAGTATATACGTATTTATATGTATATAAAGCACATATTCAGTTATGGTACCCCAAATAAAGTCATGAACCACAATTTAAGAAGGTGAGATTTAATTAACAGCTGGATTGAAATCCTGTTTCTGTCACTTTGTAGCTATGTATTATGTCTTCATGGACAAAAGCAAATCACTTGTCCTTTCAGTGCCCCAAGGATAATAAAAAAATGCAAGTTTACAGGTGACTTGCTGCTCTACATTCAGAAGAGAGGTAGGCATTTACAATACATCATACCCATAAAAATATAAGCATGAATACACCCATTTGTATATGTCCATATTATCGTTGTTGTTCAGTAATTTTAAGCAGTGTCTGAGTCTTCATGACCTCATTTGAGATTTTCTTAGAAAAGATAATAGAATGATTTTCCATTTTCTTCTCCAGCTCATTTTACAAATGAGGAAATAGAAGCAAATAGGATTAAATGACTTGCTTAGAGTCACACTTGTCTGAAGCCAGATTTGAACGCAGGAAATAATCTTTCTAACTTCAGATTTTATAATCTATCCATGCCCCTGTATATGCCTATATCAATATTTATATCCTAAAGTATTTATATATCCATATAAATATACACACATGTATATGGACACGTATATACTCATATTCTAGAATTGTTTTGAAGTTTGAAGATTTGGTTCAATTTTATTTGTGGTCATTGAAGCTTACTTTGAGTGTGATAGTCCCTACAGACCTAACCTGAGCTAAATAATGATAAAATATATTGACTATATACCTGCTTGCTACAAAATAATTTTTAATGATGCTCAAGTAGTTGTTCATACTAGCAAACATGTTATACAAAGCATTATCCAAATTTCCTAATACTCTGCACTTAAGGGTGAGTTGGAAGTCTCATTTTAACAGTAACATTAATTTACATTCCATTTGGACAATTAGACTGTATCAACATAACACAGCTTGTGGATATTAAAATTGCAATATGAATACAGGGCAATAAAATCCACAGCCACTTCCTTTGACATTTTTCCTCTGAGATTAAAGTTTTAATCAAAATCACATGAATTCAGCCTTCAAAATAGGAGGCTTTATGTGGATAATGATGCTTTAATTTTGAAAGAGTAGGCTTGTTTTAAAATCTGCCTTAAATGTTTTCTATTAGTCTGACAGGGAAATGGTAATCTCCACTTTTCTGGGTTAGAATTAGTTTAATGCAGCTTGTTAGGGTAATCATTTTGTATTGTGAAGCCCAAACAAGTCATTATTCTGTCAGTTGTTTCTGGGGATGTATAAACTTAGCATTACAATCGCAAGAAAGAATTTATTTGATCACTGCCTTTTCTTTGTATTACAACAAATAATACTTCTAGCTAGATCTTCCCTTAGAAGTTGTGTCAAAACATGGAATCCTAAAATCTTTGAGTAAAGATATATTAGGAAATTTCTAGCTTTCATTTTAAAGACGAGCAACTGAGGCTAGCAGACAGAGCAATGCCATGAAGCTATAAAGGTAAAGAACTGCAGAACTAGGATTCAAATCTGTTCTTCTGATTACAAATCTGCTACTACTTCAGTACTGCTACATCTGCTATACAATGTCACCTGTCACCACCTTGTCCTCCATATTCATTCCTCCATAAATAATTCTTCCATAAAAGGAAAAATTAGACTAATATCTAGTTTGAGATACTGAAATATTCCTAACAAATTACTCTCACGAGACATCCTTATTCTGCTTGTTTCTTAGCACCTCAAGGGTGCTTACTTAACTTCTCTGTTTCAATTTCTTCATCTGCCAAACAGGAATAATAATACTAGCATTTCCCTGCATGAGCTGAGACTTTAGAGAGATGTAAATAAGCTGCAAGCAGTAGGGACTTAGGAAAAAGTTGTATTGGAAAGTTAAGTTGTACAGTGGAGAGAGTGCTGGGCCTAGAGAAAGAAAGATTCATTTTCCTGAGTTCAAATTTGGCCACTTACTTTGTGACCCTAAGCAAGTATCCATTTGATTCAGTTTCCTCATCTGTAAAACAAGCTGGAGAGAAAATGATAAACTACACCTGTATTTTTGCCACAAAAAGTCAATGAGGTCACAAAAAGTCAAACATAAATGAAAAAAATGACTGAACAAAAGAAGTAATATATAACATTCCATCAAAGAAATGTGTGGTCAAGAAAATAAAATAGGTAATGAAAAAATTAATTATGGGAGGACATACATTAGGATCAGATAAAATAAAATGTCTTGGGAAGTTGTGATCTAGACTGTCAGAGAGAATGCCTTTATTAATGAAATTATGTATCTATTATAATAATATCTTTCCTAAAGAATTTTAGAAATACTTACATGAGATGGAATGTATAAAACACTGCATATTAAGTAAATATTAAGTAAAATCTGGTTATAGACACAATTTTCCCACTATAAAATCTACAACCAGAAGATTGCCATGTGATTATTGGTTGTTTACTCAATTCTCATATACATTACTAAAGCTCCCGATTCCTTCCTTAATTGTCTATCAATATCCATTCTCTACCCCTTTTCTATGAGACTTCCACAAGGTTATTCTTGTATAAAATTCCTTCTCCATCATACTCATGCCCTCAAATCGTAGAAAGGTTCTGGGATCTTCTTCTACATAAGAATTTAAATCGAAATAAAATTAGGTTGACTCTTGTATCTAATAATTGACACTGAGTGTTTATCAGACCTTAGTGATTCAAGAAACCATTAATAAAAGGAGAATGTGGAATTTAAAAACTAGAAAGAACCATCTAGTAGAACCATTTTATCTTACTGATGAAGAATTTGACTTGATTTCAAGTTCACATATGTAGAACCCAATGGATGACACAAACTCAGGATTTCTGATTTCAATCAATTCTATGCTGAACTGTTTCCAGAAATAGAAATCACTACTCATTTAACTTATAGTCAACTTGCTTGTGCCTGCCCTCAAAGATCTTAAGATCTAATAGTGAAAATTGACACACGAAAAGATAGGTGAAAAGCAGTGAAGAAAAAACACTAGTTATCCAGCACAAGGTCATGATATGGACATCAAAGAGAGCTGCTTATAGAAAATGGAAAATAACTTACAAAGTTTTGAATACTGTTAGAGTAAGTCTTTGAGTTTATTGCTTTGATTTTCAGCCCTCTAATAAAAGTGGAGAGATAAGTGAGGGAATTAAAAAGATGTTGATTATCAGATACTCAATAAATCTGCAAGTTGATGAGATTTCAGGTGATTAGATTATCCAGGGGAAGCCAGGGAAACCAAACAGAGTTATAGATGGAAAATGGGTCTAGAAGAATTAGTAACACTGGTATATCTGTTAAATGCAGTGTTTGAATTTTCTGATTGTTCCAGCCTCTTCCAATTGTATTCCTCCTAATTCTTCAAAAATATTTCTCTTACCTTGAGAATATCCATCTATGGGCAATATTAACATAGTACTATTCTTGAATTTTCATTAGAAAAACTTTTAAAGATTTAACTCTCCAGGGGAGTTAGTTTCTACTTTATGGAAAGTGGAGAAAAATGGACCAAATGTTACTACTTTTTAAAAAAATTCCATCTATTTCTTGCTCTGATTTGGGACCATAAAATCATGCTAGCATACTCTTTTGTTATTATTAAATATTAACTTCCCTGTACTTTGTTATAATGAAACTGTACTACTTTTGGTAGAGCTCTTTTTAAGAAGCAGTATAAATAAAAGAGAAGGAATGACTAATTAATGAAGCAGGGATACATGTAGATGATCCACACTCTAAACATTGCTTCTGAAGAGCACTCTCTGGTTTCATATCCATATTTTTTACCCATATGTGTCATTAGAATAGAAAGGATTTTTTTTTTTTATCTGTAAATAATTAGTGAACACATGCTATCTGTAAGGCTCTGTGGGTTATACAGAGAGAGTTATACACTATATGGGCCCTAATCTTCTGGAACTTATTATTCGTGGTTGTAAAAATGGTGATTTAATTTGGGAAAATTTAAATTTTATAATTTATGCATGAATATTCATATTTTAATGTTATCATGATTGAAGAAAAAATCCAATCAACTCCCAAATTACTGAGCTCCCATTAAACATTTCCATGTTTGACAAAACCACTGAATCATCCTAGTGATATTTTGACCTATTGATCATTTTTTAATACTGTAGAATCTATTATATAATAGAGGGTCTATCTATTGTCCACAATCCTCACAACATAATCAGCTGACCATCATTTCATTGGCTAGATAATCTCCAGTAATCTTATTGCTCCTGAGTTCATATCAATCAATCACTAAGCATTTGTTAGCTTTCTGCTACTTACTAAACACTATGCTAGGTTCTTGTATTCAAATATTATTTTTAAAAAATACCTATTCAAAAAAACTTTGTTCTGATGGAAAAGTCAACAAGGACATATAAAAGTATACATATGTATGTTGATATGTATATATGTGTATATAATATATGCATGTGTATATCTATACATATATAATATTGATTTCAAAAGTAAAAATAAATAAAATATTGTTATATAAAAGATAGCTTGAAAAAGAACTATTATTTCTAGAAGTTTGTTAGAATCCTTACAAAGTGTTAACTCACTAGAGTTGATAGAAATAATGCTTATGTAATTAGTTCACATCTTTGGAGTTTACATTTGTGAGTTCACACATTAGCTCACACATTAGAGTTCACAAGTTTGGGAGATTTACAAGTTATACCTCCCACAATTCCACTCTCGGAGGAGGAGTCAACCTTTGAGTTTACACCTCTAAAAGAACATATAAAAGCTCTCAAAGCCTCAGCGAGGAGTCAGTTGAAGAGACTGAGAACTGGAGATTCAGCGGGAGTTGGAGGCTGAAGCCAAAAGAGACAAAGGACAACCTTCAAGAACTCTTGGAACCAAAGAGGGAGATAGGCCTCTAAGAAAACTAAGTGGGCTATTTTGGAAGAGACAATAAAGGACTGGATTTTAACTCCTGGCTACATTTGAGATGATTATTGATTTGAACTGAAACTAAGGCTACCTTCAGAAGCCCCCCAAGAAATCTGTTCCCAGAGAACGATCATATTTTAGAAAAGAAGAAAATGCCACAGAAGTTGATTGAATTATAAAAATATTGATGTAAAAGATGGTGATTGAACTGTTCTTAATATTAAATTAATTTAATTAATTTCTACCACATATTATTTTGATGTATTCTGATTATTCCTTTCTAAAATATGGATATGTGATTTGACATCATTTTTATTCCTCTAAAAAGAAAACATACCAAATATGTTGCTTACAGAGCAAAAGTTTTAATTACACTTGAGTAGATAATATAGTCTAATTGACTATACAGTGGAATTTAATTCAGAAGATCTTAATTTTAATCTGTTCTTGGCTACTTTCTGTCTCTATGTCCCTGAGAAAGTCATTTAATCTCTACAGAACTCATTTTCTTGGAAAATGTGGGCATTAGACTATATGATTTTTGAGATTTAACACAATTCTATGAATATGAATATGTATTCCTACATTGTGCCATCTGCATTTTATTCATTATTTTATGCTTTTCATATTTTCTTCATACTATATAGTTTAGATAATATAAAATAATTTCTATGAAAGAAAGTTTGTGATTTTCTGTTACTTTAAATCATTTAGTAGCATAAAATTAACCTCTTTCAGCCTTTCTCAATAGATTTTCAAATTGTATTTAGAAATGATTTGTCAATTCAGCAATTGAACATAGAATCACTAAGTTCCTGCCTTATGTGTACAAAGAATATTCTACGTCACTTATAGAATGATAGAATGAAATAGTCAATAACATGACTGAATAAGTTAGGTTTTAGAATGGTTATTTCTATTATTTTAACTATATGAGGTAGACACTAAAAGAATACTTATAATATTTCTATGGATTTGCATCTAAATGATAGAAATTTAAGTAGAAGAATTAAAACAACAGCAACAATAACTTATCCTTCCTCAAAGTGCCTAGTTGTCTGTTTTTCCATTAGTGGCAGCATACCCTGTTGCTGCAGTTTTTTGATTTACAGCCTCAAATAGGCTTTGAAAAATATAATAGAACATCTTTAATTAAATCCCCCAAACTCACATTCAGGGATAAATAATAATCCATCAGCTATTTCATTCTCTAACAGTACCCAAGAGAACTTGACAGTCTTAATCACTTCAGCCATTTATACCTTCATTTTAGCTTTATTTCAGTGAAGCCGTTTAGCAGAGTTTATCTAAATGACTGTATCTTTTTTTCTTATCACACGTCTGAAGCGGTAACACAGAAACTAATTTCAGGTGCAAAATAGAATATCTCAGAAGCACAGACATCAGTGGCACAGGCGCACTGGAATGAAAAGTTACCTGCTGTCACTAGCGGATATTTGTCTCTGTAATGAGAGAAGGCCATCAGAAGCAGTGGTTATAATAAAATCCATGGCTGCTGCAGAATTCTAACACTTCGAATGGATGTACACCTCTCTTCACCTACTGGCATTTGCTGGTCTGTGGAAATGAGCACTTTCTCACTAAAGCATATAGAGGAAAGAGAAGATATTCTCCCCAATAGTAATAAGTGCTCTTGATGTTGCTAAATGGATAGGAAGGTCCCATGGTACACAACAGTGTTGCCACTGAAGCAATTATAACATCCATAATAATCATCATAAATATGGCATAGATTTAGAAAGGTTCAGTGGGAAGCTAATAGCATTCACTACACTAAATGATTTCTCTTTTTTGCATAGTACTTATGTAAATATCTTTAAGAAATATTAAAGTCATTTTTATATGGGCGGAGTGGTGTTTTTCTGTTCCAACAATAAATTGTTCCAAGATGATCATAAAGAAAATTTTAGTTGAAAACTTAATTTTTGATACCTCTCTAAAGGAGCTTCTTTGAAACTAGATCCTTGATTTTGACCAAAGGTTCATAAAATCACAAAATATCAGACTTAGACAAGACCATAGGGATCATTTGGTCCTTAAATTCAAAAAGGTAAATAATCTCATTGATGTGGGCATAACCTTCAACTGTAAAGATTATAGCCTAATCATAGTTACTCTTTGACTCTCTCATTCTCTTGACTTTTAGGGGATACCAATAAAGCATGGGGTGTTCATTGGTTGTCTCTTTATATTGTTACATCACTAGCCTATTTTTTTTTCTCTTCATACATTTCTCTCATGACAATATTTTATACAATTTCTCCTAAATAAGTTGTTTCTAGTATGATGAAGCCTATTCGTATGCTCCCAAACAAGTTCTGCAGATAGAGTGGAATCTTATCACTAAGATGGATAGCATCATCATAATATTTATGGTTAATAAGTTGAGTCTTCATATCAAGTAGAAATTCAGAGTCTATAAAAAAAGTACATAGATTCCAAATGTAATATGGCCTCACCACCTCAAGTTCATTTACAGGTCTGATGCATTTTTCATTTACAATATCTCTACCAAATCCATTTACTAATGGATGACTTCTAGTTTTTTCAACTCTAATATTGTAGTCAACAAGCTCAATATTGTTCATCCATTTGGCTGTTACTGTATGGATAGTTAGAGTAAGAACTTAAAATGATCATGAATTCCTTTTAGCAGATCTAAAATTGTTCTAAGATTCATAATCCCTTCTCTCTCATCTCCTCATATTAGATAGAATAAAGAAGATAAGATTAGGATGCTGAGGCCCTCCTAATTTATGTGATTTGAAATTTGCTACTCAGATTATATATGGTGGAATGGTAGAACTGAGATTTGATTCCAAGTGATTGCTAGGGTTCCTCCCCCCACCCTTGTACAACATCACCTTCCTAAGCATGTGTGAAAAGGCATTGGGGAAGGATTCATTATTTGATTCTTGGATCGAGGCCGCTTTGAGATATCACATAGAGGAAACAAAATTTTCTGCAACTTTTTGGTCCATGCTGTTGAATGTTTAGATAAACTGTTTCCATCTGCACAAACTCCATTTTCATTCTGTGATAATTTCCCTCCCTGGCCATATCTAACCCCTTTGAAGATAGGAACACAGGGGCATTTCCATTTCCTTCCTGAAAGCTCTGTTGACTCTCCTGGCTGTCTTTTGTATCTCTAGGCCACTGAATACTATTCCTCAGCATGACAACAAATTGCCTCATTCCACTTGCCTGTGCAGCAATCTGCTTGATGAAAATGAGCCTGATTTTATGGAGCAGAAAAAAAAAAAAAAACTGCATTGTATTTGTATATACCCAGTGCTGAGCATCTAGTTTCTGCCTCTGACTTCTGCCATGGTCACATATTTTGGGCAAACGTGCACAATTATTTCTGTTTTCCCAAATGTGTGCTTGAGATTTCTCACCTTCTATAGTTCATAAAGATGGTGTCATTGAGCACACAGTGCAAATCCACATTGTAATATGAATGGCACATCTATCTATGATATTCATTGTTCTTTTGTACTGGATTTAACTATTCACAAAATCCCAAGTAATCAAAAAAACAAACAAGCAAACAAACAAACAAAAACATTGATTTTGCCGTTATTGAATGCATTCATTTTATGCTTTCTACCATTTTTTCTCTAAATTTACTGATGTCACAACTAAGCCATAACCAAGGCAGTATGACTAAGGTTTTTCTCCAGGACACCTGCATTTGAGAGAGAATACTTCCTCCCTGTGGTAGGTTACCAACCAGCCACCCCAAAGGTTCATGAATACCTATTGTCAAATAGTCTTTCTTGTCCACCTAAGATGCTACCTCCAAGTCTCATCATACTTCTAGCAGGATTGCATTGGACTGTTCATAGGTTTTATGAAAGCATTTGCAAAGCAATGAAGGTGAAAAGTTTCCTCAGCCCAAGTCTTCTTCTATCCTCTTGGCATTAGTGTTCCAGGCTCTCTGCCTATTGTAACCATCCTATTGTCCTTTACAAGGTGTTATGACAGGGTCTCCCCCTCCATACAATCTTGTGTGCCAAAATTCAGGTCTCTTCTAAGATCCATTGCTCTATAATCAATTTTGCCTTATAGGCCAGAATTCATAGTGTAAAACTCTAAATACACAATTGATTGTGGTGTATTGCTATATGAGTTTGTGAGAAAACATAAACACAACATAAAAATAAAAAAAAATATTAGTTTTCATATATATGTAATGTATGTATATATGTATATCTTTTTCATCTTACTTTTAAGCAATAGGTAGAAGCACAGAGATTTCAGGAGCTTGGCTAGGGGTGTGATAATATAAACATATTGTTTTCCCTTGCTGAATTAATTATAAGCTATTTTTGCTTTCAACAAACTTCTATTAAGTGCTTACTGTGCTTATATCAAGTGCAAAAATGTTCTAAATAGTAGGCGTTTATAAACAAACACATCCAGTCAACTTTAAGGAGATGAAAATCTGGTAAGACATGTGCACAAATGTGTTTAATGCAAAAACTAGAAGGGAACAGAACAAAATCCTCATAAATGGTTGAAGTGGGAAGACATTTTCTCATAGCAAGAACAAGAAGGCTTTGTTGAGAAATGGTCATCTAAACTGAGCTTTGATAGTCTACCTCTCAGATCTGAGGAGAAGGAAGGAACTTGTGGCTACAGAAGAATTAGAGTACATTATGGAATACAAAATGGATAATTTTGATTATTTTAAGTTAAAAGCTTTTGTACAAAGAAAACCAATGCAAACAAGATAAGGGAAGCAATAAACTGGCGGGAAAATTCATATTGAAGTATATTGATAAAGGCCTCATTTTTTTAATTGAAGCTTTTATTTTCAAAATATATACAAAGATAATTCTCAACATTCACCCTTACAAAACCTTGTGCTCCAATATTTTTCCCTCCTTTCCTTCCACCTCCTTCTCCTCTAGATGGCAAGTAATCCAATATATGTTAAACATGCATTTCTTCTACACATATTTCCACAAATCTCATGCTGCACAAGAAAAATCAGATCAATAAGGGAATAAATGAGAAAGAAAACAAAATGCAAGCACACAACAAAAAGAGTAAAAATACTATGTTGTGGTCTACTTTCAGTTCCCACTGATCTGTATGGATGCAGATGGCTCTCTTCATCACAAGACCATTGGAACTGGGCTGAATCACCTCATTGTTGATGAGACCCATGTCCATCAGAACTGATCATTGTATCATCTTGTGTTGCCATGTATAATGATCTCCTGGTTCTGTTCATTTTATTTAGCATCAGTTCATGTAAATCTCTCTAGGCCTCTCTGAAATTATCCTGTTGATGATTTCTTATACAACAATAATATTCCATAATATTCATATACCATAATTTATTCAGCTGTTCTCCAACTGATGGGTACCCACTCAGTTTCTAGTTTCTTATAAAGGCCTCATTTCTAAAATATATAGAGAATTGATTCAAATTTATAAGAATTAAAATTATTCTTCAGTTGATAAATGATTAGAGAATATGAACAGACAATTTTCAGATGAATAAATTAAAACAATTGATAGTCATGTGAAAAAAATGCTCAATATTACTGTTGATCAGAGAAATGCAAATTAAAACAACTCTGAAATACTACCTCTCAGATTGGCTAAGAAGACAGGAAAAAATAATAATGAATGTTGGAAGGGATGTGGGAAAACTGGGATACTAACACATTGCTGGAATTGTGAACCGATCCAACCATTCTGGAGAACAATTTGGAATTATTCCCAAAGGGCTATCAATCTGCATATTCTTTGATCCAGTAGTATCCTTATTGGGCCCGTATCCCAAAAAGATCATAAAAAAGGGAAAAGGAGTATATGTGCAAAAATTCTTTTAGCAACCCTTTTAGTTGTGGCAAGAAACTGGAAACTTGAGTGCATGTCCATCTGTTGGAAAATAGCTGAATAAAGTTATAGTATATAAATATTATGGAATAGTATTGTTCTATAAGAAATTATCAGCAGGGTAATTTCAGAGAGGCCTGGAGAGACTTACATGAATGAACACTACCTGAAATGAGTAGAATCAGGAGAACATTGTACACTACAACAACAAGATTATATGATGATCAGTTCTGATAGATATGCCTCTTTTCAAAAATGAGATCACTCAGGCCTGTTCCAGTGGTCTTTTGATGGAGAGAGCCATCTGATACAGAAAGAGGACTGTGGGAAGTGAATATGGATCACAACACAGCATTTTCATTTTCACTTTTTTGGTTGTTTGCTTGCATTTTTTCTTTCTCATTTTTTATCCTTTTTGACCTGATTTTTCTTGTGCAGTATCATAATTGTGGAAATATATATAGAAAAATTGCATGTATTTAACATATATTGGATTGTTTGCCATCTAGGGGAGGGATGGAGGTAAGAGAGAAAAAAAAATAATTGGAACACAAGGTTTTGCAAGGGTGAATGTTGAAAATTATCTATGCATATATTTTGACAAACCTTATACTTCTTATTTTAATTGTGTTTTAAAAAAATTGTTCCAACACATTTCATTTAAGTTTTCCAGTTATTCCCAAGGTTTTGATCTTTGTGAATGATCTGTGTTATAGAAACCTAAGTTGCTTCTTTCAGGGAAATAGATAAATATGGAGAATTTATGAAATGATTGTGTGCCTAATATTTGTGAAATTACTGCCATTTTACATTTAATTACTAGACTCAAAACAATATTTTATGTACAATATATTTATTTTAGTGTTTGGTTAACATTAATGGTCATGTGAAAATTATAGATACTAGGCCATATTTCTTCTTGTGTGCTTTAGTTTACAGATAATGGCATATTTACATTTATCTGACCATTAACATATATGTATATCTATTTATGTATATAAATAATGTATGTTCACTCATAATGGAACAGCTTTTTGAGAGTCACTTGTTTCTTTACACAAATTATTTAATGACTCTTACAATAAATTTTTATATTAATATATTAATTTCCTTTCAATTTGTTTTCAATTAAAAATAAAAATGCAGTTTAATTATACTTAATGTTATATTAATACATCCCATGAAAATCATAATAACCTGTTAAAAACTCATTCTTTACAAACCAAACATCACTTTTTCAATGAAAAAGGAATATAGTGGTGTATATGACACCAAATTGCATAATCCTAAAAGAGTTTGCAAATTTAATACTGATTCTAAATATTCTTAACATTTATATTTCATTTACAAATAAATCATTATTCATATTATATACATGTATATAGATTATTTATTAATATGATATTACACAGAAAATACTGCAATTACTGTGCTGTAGAAAAATATAGGGCTAACAGAATCACTGACACATAGTTAAAGAAGTAGAGAGCACCCTAGAGGCCATCTACACAAGCTTTCTCATTTTACAGATGAGTAAACTGAAGCCCAATTGCGGTTAAGATGTTTCCTGAACAATACTTTCATTGAAGTGAGTAGTACAGATGTGTTCCAACTATTTATTCATTGGATTACAAATGTGGTTTTCCAAGGGAACAGCTAAAATTGGAATAATTTTAATTATCAAATGTTTGTTAAGTAGTTGATATTAGATGAGAAGAGTAGGGAGAATCTATCCATGACAGAGTACTTTTTAAAGGTGGCTACTTGAAGGGTCAGATATAAAGCTACATATTGTTACCTGGAGGACAAAGTTTTGCTCTTAGCTTTGTGTCATCCAAATCACGTGAATATTTATGTATTGGGGAGCAGAAGTGACCAAATTATCTCTCATAAAAAATTCAATAGGAGGGGCTTCATGTTTTTATGTGGAACCAAATGACTGGAATCAGTAACCTTTATATCTATAATTTGAATTCCCTTGAATTCAATAAATATTAAGTTTCTTCTTTCTAGAAAACCTCAAGGAACATTGTTGTAAAACTCCCAAACTATAATCTCAAATCAAAAATACTGCAAGCTGCCAGACAAAACAATTCAAATATCAAAGAGCAACAGTCAAAATTATCTAGGGAATTCCATATTCTGGAAGGCAAAGGACCTGGGTTATAACCAAGAATTAACAACCAAGACTATGCTATTTCAAATAAAACTGAAGGAGATCAGTAAATTAATGGGACATCTAGGAAATCTTCATAAAAACATCTGTATTTGAACTGAGCCTTGAATGAAGATAAGGATTCCAATAAGTGAGAGGGAGAAGAAAGTACATAATAGTTATTAAGAATAGTTAAGGGATTGTACAAAGGTAATACTTGGGGATAGAGTGAATTTGTGGAATAGTTAATAAATAGTTCAGTTTGACTGAATTACAGAGGTTTGTGAAGAGGAACAAGAAAAAAAGCTGAAAAATTGGTAGATTAGAAGAGATAGTGAACTTACTGTTAGGCACTGTATTGAGATAAAAATAAAAGAAAGATAAGGCAGTTTCTGCCTTAATGGAAATTACTTTGAATTGTGAGAAGACAATATTTCATATGATAGAAAAATAGAAACATGGCTCCTTGTGGTGTCCTAGTTTGGAAATGGCTTGGAGCCAGGTTTTCTGATATATCATTGTAATCTTTGATACTAGGGAAGACTGTGGTTGGTGAATTGCTGGAGCTCAAGAACAAAAAAGTTTTAATAGCACTAAAAGACTAACTCTGTCATCAATATAATGAGGGTCTATGAGTGGAAAGTTCCCTGCCACTTAGAAATTATATCAATTTCAGAGTGGCTGTTAAACTTTCAGTCTGTGTCAGATAGGGAGTTAAATAAGAAAGGAATGAAAGAAATAATAAAATAAAGAAATGTCTGGGAGGTGATGGGAAGTCTGATTCTAGGTAAATAAAAAGTTCACCATTTAAAACCCAGGGGGATAGGGGAAGGAGATTATTTGATGGTCAAGGGATAAGAATCAGTGATATCCAAACAATGCCCCAAAAAAAACCTTGGATAGAAAATGTCATACCTTCTGCATGCAGAAAAAGAACTATAAAGATAGAAAGTAAATCAAAATATGCTATTTTCACTCATTTTTTCTGTTTTTTTTTTCCTCTCTTTTTTTGGTTCTGATTTTCTCTCCCAATGTGATTCATATGGTTTGGAAGTATTTAGGAAAAGGTTTGTAGTCCAGGTTCTGGGAAATATATAGGTTGAGAGTTCTTTTATCAGAGTTAAAAAAAAAAAAAAATCTAAGCCAAAACAAATACACAAACAAAACCACTATTTATCTGGCTTATCATCCTAGAAAATATCAGAGAGAGTAAATAAAAGGGTGAAGAGGTAGAAGAAATAGCCAGACATATAGTGTTCAAAGAATGGTTTGTATGTGAACAAATTCTTAAATAATTCCCTGAACTAGAAAGATTTTTTTTTAATGTGTCTCCCTTAGTAACAATCATTTATCAAGCGTCTATTGTATTTCTTCATTCTTATCTTCTAATGTTTTCTACAGAAGTTGTTTATAGTTATTGTGATGTTTTATGTGTTGGTATTAATATATAAATCTTTTTTTATCAGCCTAACAGTATAAACTCCATAATGGCAGAGATTATATTTTAACACAGCCAATTCACTAATAAAGTTATGAGTTGGTTCAAACATTCTCAAAACAATAATCATTCAGGAAAAATTACTATAAATTGCATTTCAATTACTAAACAATTTAACTGTGACGTGGAAAGTTACATCACCCACATGCCCCAAGAAAGTTACAGAAAGAAAGAAAAGACCCATATGTACAAAACTGTTCATACTGGCATTATCTGCTCTAATAAAACACTTGGAAAAAAATAGAGGACAATAATTTGGAAATTCTTGAATAAAATAAAATATATGAATATGATAGAAAATTAATGTAATTGATTTGTATCTCCATATTATCTTAGTAGTGCTTATTTAGTTCTGTATGAATTTTTTTTGAAAATAGATTATGTTGATAACATTTTAATGTTTACATTGCTTATATTTCCATGCCCCCTTTCAGTAAGTCATTCCTTAAAACAAAACAAACAAAAAAGATAAGATAGGAAAAAATCAGTAAAATTAACCAACACATAGGAAAAAAGTCTGATTTTACCTACAATCTTCCACATATATGTACTTTCATTTCAGAAAAGTAAAAAGAAGGTACCTTTTCTTTGGGAACCAGCTTAGTCTTCATATTTTGACAGTGTTCAATTTCCATTATTTTATGATTGTGGTACCATCTATTTTCATTGTCACAGTCATCATGTATATTGTTTTCGTTTCTATTTGCTTTACTTTGTATCAATTTATGTCTTTCTTTGCTCCTCTGCATTAATCATGTTCTTTACTTCATGTAGCACACAAATATTTCATCACATTCATGTGCTACAATTTGTTTAACCATATCGATTGATGGCCTGTCCCCACCCATTCAAAGTTTCTCTGAACTATTCATAATTTTCATTTCTTTGGCATAATATTATTTAATTCAGGCACATACTAAAATTTAAGATATTTACCAGTCAAAGGGTTCCTCCTTTGTCTCCATTTTTGTTTTGTTTTCTACTGCAAAAGACATTTATAAAAAGATAAGTGTAAGAATAACACAGCATGTGAAAATGCAATGTACTGGAAATAATTTTGCATTTGAACCAAGAGATACTAGATTTTAATGTTGGCCTTGCTTATTCCCTGAATTACTGGAAGAATTCACCTTACATCTGTTGACTCCCATTTATGTTCTGGAAAATGAAGGTTTTAAACTAGGTAAGGTCCCTTCTGGTTCATATATTAATGATCCTATAAAATGAGGAAGGGTTATTATCTACAAGGTGGGTGGACTGTTGTATCATATTTATTATTTAGTCAATTATTATGTCCAACTCTTCATAAGCCCATTCAAGGCTTTGTTGGTAAAGACATTGAAGTAATTTGCCATTTCCTACTCTAGCTCATTTTACAGATGAAAGCAGGGCTCAGTGACTTGTCCAGGATTACAAATCTACTAAGTGACTGAGACAGGATTCAAACTTAGGTCCTCCTGATTCCCTAAGCTAACACTTTATCCTATTTGCTACCTAGCTGCTGTTGTATCAGATGTCAACTTTTTAAAAGTATTGATTATGTTAAAAATATTCCCTTATAAGGGTCAATATTTTTAGAGGTCTTAGTGTTTACAAGGCAAAACTTAAGTTGCCTGATTTTTTTTTCCCTTGTGAATCTTCTCATTCTTTGATACTGCAAATGAGCTCTTGCTATAATTCTATTTCATGTTTTCAATTTTACTCTTTCTGCCCTTTGTTAGGAGGTACTAATTAAATGGATAATGGAAAGGAAAAGGGAGGGCAAAGCAATAAAGAGAAGAATTTATTGACAAACTGGAGGGAGGAAAGCCTAGAAGACTGGAAGTCAGCTATTTATTTAGCTTTTAAATATGAGGGAAGAAAAATATTTTTAATTATATTTACTGTACTTCACAAATCCAAGAAGAAAAGGAGGAATGAATTAGAAAAGCTAATGGCACTTTCCTCAGTATTTATTTTTGTTAACATGTTGATTGGCATTGAGTACCACAGCTCTATTTGTCCTGCCTTTGTTAGATTAATTTAGCAGATAAACAACAAGGGGCAGTTCTGCCGACACAAAGTCTATGGGACAAGTTCTGGGATTTCTATGGCTCAGATTTGCTTGGCTAGAAGTGTATGCATATGTGCTGTGCAAAATTAATGACTCTGCTAAATATTTAAAAGCATCAACAAAATATTCCAACACCTGCTTCCTTCTATGTAGAGCTGAAGTGGAGGAGGGGATAATCTATTCTGAAACCCAGTATTTTGAAATGGGAGAATTATACCTATAGGCCAATTTTTAAAAACCACTTTATTTAATGATACAATTTTTAAACCAAGTATCAAATGTATTAAAACAGAATTTGTGTCCAAAGAAATATGAAGGACTCATTTTAAATGCTCTCAAGGTCCCTTCCATTTCCATGTTCTATTAACCTCTATTTCAAATTAATGAAGTTATTGCCTTCACATGGTAGAGACTTTTCCCAGCCATTTTTAGGACCATTGGTTTAGAATTGTAAGGAATCTTAGAAGTTTTCTTATTCAACCTTCTTGAGAAAACTGAAGGTCAAAGAGGTTAAATGACATAAAAAGACCTACATGATTCATGTTCAGATTTCTTGATTTTACATCCAGCATCCTTTTCTTTGAACAATCATTTAATCAGCATTTATTATGCACTAGGCAAAGGCACAAGATGTGTGCATGAAATGAAAACAAACCTATACAATCAGGTCTCAAGGAGCTTATAGACTTCTGCATCTTTTCACAGATGAGTAAATACAACATATATATAGATATAACTTAGTACAGTGTCTGACCTCTCATAGATACTTAATAAAAGTTTGCTGATTGATTGAACATGATTTGAGGTAGACAATAGGGTGAGAGGAGACACCAACAACTATAGAATGAAGAAAGCCCTCTTGAAGCACTTTAAGTGTCATTTGATTTGGATCTTGAAGGGAGCTAGCATTTCTAAACTGCAGAGGTAAAGAGAGAAAACATTCATGTTCAGACTTGGTGCATGGCCTGAGTAAAGACACTGATGTGGGAGATGAAGTATTAGACATAGTAATTTTTGCTTCTGATTCTGTGTAGTTCTCTTCCATGTTATCTAACAAATTCTCCGTAAGATATTCTACAGAGATAGATAGATAGATAGAATATATATATTAGATATAGATAGATATAATCGATAGAATATCTATCCTTTATGCTTAAAGATTTAGTTACATTTGTGGATATTCAGGTGTACCTTGATGATCCCCTCTCTCTCCACAAGTCATTTAAGCTCTGTTTGCTTCAGGTGCCTTATCTCTAAAACAAAGATCATTGCACCATCCTCCCAGAATTATAGTGAGAATAAAATAAGATGTTTGAAAAAGCATTTTGCAAACCCTAAAAACCTACATAAATGCCAGATACTTATTACCAATGGTCAAGATTGAAGCAAATGGGAACATGCCAGTCCTAATTTGTTTTGCATCTTGCTAGTTGGTGATGATTAGACTGAACAAAGATGTTTCTTTATGTTCAAAAATATTCAAGAATGAAAATCTTTGGAGGAAAATCATGGAATCCCCAATTTGTGAAGCTCAATTTCATCTTCTGTTGCCCTACACACACAAAATCTTTAAGAATAGGAAAAGTAGGAGGTCAATAAGTGGAATTAACAGAAAAAATCATGTTTTGCCTTCTTCAATTATGATAATCTAATAGGCAATGAACCTTGTTTATATTTTTGTTTAGTAAACCTATTTATTATTTTAAATATCAATGCAACTTTTGAAATAATTATTTGCAAATCCTACATTAAGAGAATTAACCATTTTTATATTTGATTGTGGTCCTGAAAATTCTTTTTTAAAGAAATCTGCTCTTTTTGACCTCCTCCTGCAGCTCTTTGTTCTAATTACTATTCCAACTGTGATAACTCAATAGTACTAAGAAGACAGTTGATCTATTTTTCTCCAGATCCAAGATCAAGAAGTCAAGATACTACAACCATTCCAGCTGAGATCTTGCCTTGCAAGTCTAGAAGCATCAGAAATCCTTTACAAAAACATGAATGATAAATTATAGCAGATAGACAGTCATCCTGAAGAATGAGGTTTACCTGTGAATTGCTGGCTGCCATTCTCTCAAGTCAGTTCCAATCCAACAATTGTTAGTTTTGTTTCCTCTCGGCATCTAAAAGTGGTAGTTAACAAAAATTTTAAAGCAAAGGATTGTCTGTGTATCTAAACTGTCTGGTCATATTCTAGTCTCTCTAAAATTCTTCTTTCTACAATGTCATTTACAATCCTTTCTTTTGTGATGCCACAAGAAATGTGAGAAATCATATTAAATTGAATTTTTGAAATGTGTTTTAAGGCTTATTCTTTTTTAAGTTTTAAAGTGGCTTCATCATTCATTAAAGAATACTTTAGAAATTCCATATATATTACCTAGCATTGTTAAATCATAACTATGATAGCTAATTTCTACTTTGTACCAAATAGTTTACCCTTAGGCAGAGGTATGGGTCTGTTCCATTGGGTTTTGTTTTCAACGTTATTCAAGAAAACAAAAGATCTTCAGAGAGAGTTACAAAGTGAATAAAAAAAAATAGCTCTTCAGCAAATCTTCAAATTATGCCATTTCTTTCAAGATCAATACTGCCCTTCAGGACATTGAGTTATCTGATAAGAAATAATAATATATTCATATAGGGTCTTAAGGAAATAATTTTCAACATTATAAGTTTGCCTTTTTGCTTCCTTGACCTCACATATTAACTAGACTAATGAACTATGTTTAACTCCAATATAAACATGGCTGCTTTGTCCATTTAACATGGAACATAAATTGTAAAAATCTGCCTAAACTAGAATTGAAGGATCTCTACATCTTTCTCTGACCTGATTTTGACCACCATATTTCCAGAGTCTTTCTTCTACCCTTATGATTCAGCATCCATAGATCTGCTATGAACTATCATTTTAGGGCATTGCTAGCCTGTCCCCATGAGAGCTCATCTTTATTTCTTCTCCTAATCTCTGTCTTTCTTGTTGCCCTACCATTTGATTTTTCCTCTTTATGGTTTCTTCATTAAGAAATCAGCCCAGAAAGTTGGATTACATAATGCCTTATACATTCATTTGTGTAGGTTTTAAAGAAATCAGTTTTCTCATTAATTTCAATTTTTTTTTCCCCTGGAAAATATCACCAAAATGTTATTTGCTTGAGTTTAAGGTAGTGGTTTTAATGTACTCATACACATATAAGTGTCTCTGTGTGTGTCTATATATTTGTGTTTCTATATCTCTATCTTTCTATCTATTCATCCATACATCTATCTATCTATCTATCTATCTGTCTATCTATCCATTGTTCTTGAAATGGATAGTCAAATCATTTGGTTAGATTCCCTGGTTTGTTCTTCCCCCTTTTTTTTTTAACTTCCATTCTCTGTATTAGAGAATATAGATGTAATTAAGTGATTTATGAAATGTGAATACTACATACCAGTTTCCTCATTAATAAACTGAGATTTGACTAAAAGGTTCTTTCCAGCTCTAGATATATGAATCTATGAATCTTTTGAAAGAAGAATATCCATCTTTCTGCCTCGAACAGTCACACATTTGTATTTACTCTTTAAAATACTGCCACTTTTATTTATGATTGTAATTTTCTTAAATATTACCTTTTTATCATAAAACTGGAGAGTAAAAAAAAAAAAAAAAACTAGAAGGAACCATGTAGAATATGTAGTCTAATTTAGAAATAGAAAGGATTCGTTGTTTGCACAAGGCCAGATAGTAAATTATTATTACCTATGGCACAGCTAGGTAACACAGTGAACAAAGGGTTGGGGTTCAAATTCTAAATCAAGCACTTATTGATTTTATGGGTCCAAGCCTTTATTTCTCAATTTATTCCATAGAGGTAGTAATCTGTCTTCCAGGATTGTAGTGAGGACCAAATAACATAACACATGTAAATATTTTTTTTCAGAACTTAAAGTTCTATATAAATATTGCCAATTATTATATTTTTAAATTTTTACAAAATTCCTTTCCTCTGCCCTTTCTTCTTTTTACTGTAGTCTTATCTCCTTTTTGCTTCATTTCTGGCATTTTTAAATGTCTATGGGTTTCTTCTTTCTACTCAAGCATTCCTAGTTTCATTTTTAACAATTTAGCATTTCAAAAATCACATTGACTTATCAGTAGATCACTGCAAACACAATTCAAATTTTATTTGCCCTCAACATCAATTAGCCATAAAAACAAAGACAAAAAGAAGAACAACAACAACAAAAATATATAGATTAGTTCTTTGTATGGTTCTTTCCTTGTTTATTGGGAACATATTCAATTTTTTTTTTTTTTTTGGTCAGGGCAATTTGCTTTTTTAAAGATTATGACAAAAATTGTTTTTAAAAGTAAATTCCTAGTGGTGCTCTGTCTAGTGAGAGGGTACAGTGTCTAAATCTATGATCTTATGATATGCAAACTTCCCCTTTGTTTCCAATACTAGTTTTTCTCTCTAAAGCTCAATTCAAATCTCTTCTCCTGAATTTCTCTAATCTACATCTTGTCTAAGAACAAATAATTCTTCCCTTATGCAATTTTTCACTTTTCCTAGGGGGGGAGGTAAGTTATACAGTAGATAGAACATTGGTTTTGGAATCAGGAAAATACTGCTATATGACGCTGGGCAAGTCACTTAACTTTATTTGCTTTAGTTCCTCATTTGTAAAGCATGTTAGAGAAGGAAATGCTAAAGTACTTCATGTTTTTTGCCAAGAAAAACCAAACCAGGGGTCACAAGGAATTGGACATAACTGCAATAATTCAAGAACAATAAAACGGGATAAAAGAAAGGGAGAAATGTTCTAATGCAGCTTCCAAGTGACTATGTTCTAATGGAATTATAATTTAAGGAAAGAAAACACTAATTTTTTCTTGAAGGCAGAGGGAATAATCAGGGAATTTGTACTTGAGCTAAAACAAATAAAAAGTTCTGTATTCCAGGAGACATGGATTAGGATTGCATACTAGGAATTGGAGAAGAGTTTGTATAGATGAATAAGATGAAAGATGGCATGATGATTTCAAGGAACAGATTATGGACCATTTTGACTCATATAAGGTATGAAGGAAAAGAAGTAACATGGAATGTTTGGAAACGTAGGTGGGAGCAAGATAGAAAGAACTTTTAAATACCAAAAACACATTTGTATTTTATACTATAGAAAAGGAGAAGTCATGGAAAAATTTTGAACAGGAGAGTGAACTAGTTGTGGATGTTTTGTTTTGTTTTTATTTAGGAGGGATTATTTTTTAGAAATATTAATTTGACAGTTGTGTGGATGATGAATGTTATGGTAAGGGTACAAATGAATAGGAACTACTGCTGTAGATAAAGGTAATCTCTACCTCTTCATATTTCTATTGACCTTCTTGTTCTATCTAATTTCATAGAGTTGTGGATTTTTATTTAAATACATTTCCCTAATAGGTTGGAAGATTCATTAGGGTAAGAATTTAGCTCTTTATATCATCATGCTCTTAGGACCTAGTATTTTGTTTTGCAAATAGAAAGTGATTTGTTGAATGTTTGTTAAGTTGAATTGAGTTGAGTTCTTGTCCAGTAGAAGATGTAATTTAATTGAGCATTGAAATGCATATCTTGTTATAACTTAGATCTATAATTTTAAACAAAAATCTATTGTTGTCATGTAAAATTGAAATTGATTTTAATGTCATGGAAAATTATTGATGTTTTTGAAAGTATTTCATACCAATTTGTGTATACTATATACCAGACTTTAAAATCAAAACCACAGTTGTATAATTATAGATTTATCTCCTATTTCAGTCTTTTCATCATGGCTGCTTCCACTTAAAGCATAAATGTCCTTATTATGGAGCATTTGGTAGAATGACATGCTCAACCAAACGGATAGTCTTTTGTTGCAGCCATCTCAATTTCTCTTCATAAGAGCACAATGGTTGTTTAAACCTGGTAAAGACTTGGAATCAGGTGTGCTGGAGACAGCTTGTACTAAGGAGACCCAGGTAAATTAAGATTAATTACAAAATTTTTAACAATCAGAGCTTCATTGTTATTTTATTAATTGTTTTCACTTAAGAAAGTGATAAAAAATGTTAATAATGCCAATTGAACTTCAAGGTGTTTCCAGGGTTTTAGAGAGTAAATTCTTAAAACATTTATAACTGAAATGAAATAAGAAGACTGGGAAGTTAGTGCAGGGAAATTATAAGGATACCTTCTTAACTCCTGGTTATACTGACCTCTTGAGTCTCTGAAACACAGTTATTTCTCAGTTCAGCATTCTTGAAATAACCCTGAGGGGTGTGAGTGTGTGTGTGTGTGTGTGTGTGTGTGTGTGTGTGTGAGAGTGAGCCGCCCGCGCCTTAGGCCCCTTGTTATTTCTAGTAGAACTCAGAAACTCCCAAAGCTATGCTTGTAGTATCAGTTGATATCAATTGGCCAAAATTTCAGTTAATTTTTAGTTAGATATATTTACTAAGGTGGTATTTAATGACAACTAGAATAAAACCAAATGAGGGTATACTTTCTTATAAATACATACAGATTAAAGCACATGGTACAGCAAAAGGGATACAACTACAATTCCTGGAAGTCCTTTTATTGTGTTCCTGAAGGAAAAGAGTTTTGCTTTAGCAGCTTTCTTTTGAATTCCTTGTGGAGTCCTGAAACTCTACTTCTACATGTCCAGTTTATCTTCAGCTCCCAGTACAGATACTACTATCAGTTTCTGCTTGTTTTGTAATGCCAGAGAAACTGAGGCAAGAGAGAGATTAGAGACTATTTAATAGTTTATTAAATGGAGAGATATACTGGAGCCAAATGAATCCATGATTTGGTCCCAGGGCTGAATGAGACTATTGTCTCCAAGAATCTAGCAAACAATGTGAGTTCTCAATGACCTATATACATATGGCTCAGACTCAGGGGGTATACTGAGGCAGGGGTGGAGTCAGGGTGCTGAGAGCAGGAATGGGACTCTGACAGGATGGGGTGAGCCTCCAGAGATGGGGGGGAGGAACCCCAGAGATGGGGAGAGGCATCTTGATAAGACAGTATCTGATATTCTGATAGCTTGGGATGGGGAAAGGCATTCTGATATTCTAAAACATAAAATCTTTTATCCTTATCAAATATTCTGATAAAGAGGGAGGGAGGTTTTGCAGGACTGAACTTTGAGCTGAAGCAGAGAAAATGATTCAGGACAATAAAAGAGAACTGTGGCATAACAGTTTAAGGTCAATGCTAAGATAAGAAATGAGAAAAACAGATTTTTCAGATCTTTTGGAGTTCACAATGTCTTCCTCCAGTCAAGGATTAGAAGGAGGACAAAGACTCTTCTCCCTTCCCTAGTCTTAAGCAATTATCTTTCAGGATATTTTACTGAAACTCTTGCTAACTCTCCCCTGGATAACTGTTGGAATGCTAGGTCCCTAAAATAGCTGGCTATTTTAGGCAAAATCCACAAGGTGAAATTGAAAGTCTTCATCATATCCTAATTTAACTCTTAATACCATTTCATCTCATTCAATGACAAAATATTCTATTCCTTCCCAACTTGATTAGGCTAATCCCATTTAGATACCTTTGATTGATCCAATAAAGGTCTCTAGGCCTTGCTCACACCTCTGATTTAATCAAGTAATCCGTTACTTAAATTATTAGTATGAGATTTCTCATGATGTAGGAAAGAAGTGGGTTTTGAAGAACTTTAAATAATAGAGGACTTACTAATAGATCATGATAGTAATAGGAAGATTAAGTCATAGAAAGGAGGAAAGTCATTTCTGCCTCTGAGACTAGAAAAACTAAGAATAAGAAAGATTTAGGATAGGGGAGGGTGATTGAAAAAGTCCACAAAGAATAGTTTAAATATTCTCTCTAAAGTAAAATTTAAAACAGCCTCATAAGATTGAGCTATTCAGTTGGGCAATGTTTATTGTGTCAGGATTCTTCCAGTTACTATTTGGAAAGACTTAAAATTTCCCTAGATATAGACTTTGGGGTCAATTAAAAAGCTTTATCACTTTCCTCTGAAGATTTAACAATATGCTCACTAAAATCAATGCAAAATAGGTCCTTGGTTTCAAATGCAAAGACTTCTAAAAGTGAAAGGGAGATTTTCCAGGTGGAGGAATGGAATTTTCCTTTACAAAGCTATTTTTACTTAGGGAAATTGGCAGTTTTACATAACTCCATTGAGAATTCACCTACTCTTATTTAAAACAATGTCTGATTGGATCCAAACTGCTTTAAGACATCTTCTCAAAGGACAATTCAAACTCTTCAATTATATTTTTTTCATATCCACCTCAAAAGGTAGTTTGAGCTTCTGAAAAGCCATAATTCTCTTGCCCCAAAGTTTTGAATTCTGTCTGATGAAGTTATTACTCTTCATGGAACAGCACCATGTCACAGAAACAATAGTTTAAATTAACCTCATATTGCCATCAGTGAGGTTTTTCTTTTTCCTTATAAAAGTTAATTTAGAGCTTTTGAAAGCAGCAAGATTGACAGTGATGGAGAATCAAAGTCTCTGCGTCACACAACAAGTACTGACTCAAAAGGGGTGACAGTCTTCTTAAAGGGGTCTGCTATCATAGTCTCAAATCTACTTATGGGAGGAATGACTACCTGGGAGGGATCAGAAGGTAATTGAATGTTCAGAATGCATTCAATCTCTCCTGATGCTTCCCGCAATGTTAATTAGGGCCATTCATGAGTGTTTCTGTTGGGGTATGCATGTATGTGGGTATTCACATGCATTTTTAACAAAATATACAGTCATCTTTAGGATGTAATAATGTACCAAAATGAAGAAAGTCTTGCATCAAATTAAATGCAAAAAAATTAGTTCTACCCTGTCAGTGGATGTTTCTCAGTAAATTAATATAGATTCTTAAATTGTTCATTTATAAAAGAGAAATGGACTAGATCTCTGAGGCAACAATTATATTTCAGATCTAGATCCTATGATTGTCTTTTTTTAAAAAGATCAAATATTCTGTATATCTTTTCTTAACAGTTTTGTGGGGGAAATGGGGAAAGGGAAGTACATCTTACATTAATAACTTATTGTGGTAGAAAAGTCACCCTGCATTCTTGATGATAATGCCAGTAGAAAGTAAGACAGGTTCTATCAAACCTAGGTTCATTTGAAATCTTGACAATAACTAATTAATTTTTTGGCTATCTCACCCCATGAAACAGAAATCTACCTACCCTTATAGATATATACAAAAAATTGTATCAGTTTCCTCCATATTGGTATTTAATGAAAACTTGTCAAGCTATTTCCTATGTATATGTTTTCACTTCCTATTATATATCCAAAAAAATTTTTTTTAGAATAAGAATTATACTTTGTTATCTTTTGGATAACAAAAATATACAGCACTCAGTAAGTTTTCAGTGAGTTACATTCATATATAGAAGAGATTCAGGAAAACTTGGATTTAAGTCCTGTATCTTTCATATTATTTTGTAAAATAATTGATATATCCCAAGTGCTTACCTTTGTATGTGCACTCAGCAATTCTCTAAGACAGAGCAGATGCTCATCTGCCTTGGTAGAAAAAGCTTTTCCTATTAGAACTCTCGTCAGGAGTTGTACATATATACATGCACATATAAATAATATATGGTTATCAATAGGCATTAATAAACCATTAGAGATAAATAATTTGAGGTAAGAAAAGGATAGTTCATGAAAGAAAAATAGTATGAGTGAATTCACAGATGAATAGAGTGAGTAAATGAAATAGAACTTTTAAAAAATGCAATCTTGAATATAGGGTTTTCAGGTTACATATACTTTATATTATATTCACTTATTTTTGTAAAAATTGCATTAGATGACTAGTGATAGATGCATTTCCCTCTCCCACTCTTTCTTAGTTAAAGTTTAAAAAGATTCCCCTAATTTATGTTCTCTCCCAGCAGTGTCAGTTGTTTTCACATTTTCTATGGACTGAACATTCCCTTAGCAAAGATTAACTGGGTCATGCAAGAAAGGCTTCAAAATTCAATATTCTTTTTACTATACAACATTCAACTCACACTCAGAGAACCTGGATTTGATTTTCAACTTTCTAACCAGTGACAAAGATCTCTCTTTATCTCTCTGTGCCTCAGTTTCCTCACCTATGAATAGCTATAATGATGTTTCATTAACTACCAAATAAAATTGTGATGAGGAAAGTACTTTCTAAATGCAAAATACTCTACCATTTTACTTTATAGCCATACTAATCCTTTCTATATCATTATTTTTCTGTCTTATTCTGCATCAGTTCCTTTATTCATACTTTACCTTCATGACAAAATTATACATTCCAACCCCATATCAATTTTCAAGTAATTCCAGATTACAACTCAAATTCTAATTCCTCAGTGATGCCTCGCCACCTGGCTTCTCCAAGTTGAAAGGATTTACATCTTCCTTCTATTTTCCACAAAATGTATTGGGATGCTTGTGTTGATTACATGTTCTTTTACATCATAGTTATTTGTACATGTCTTTAAAGTAGATTGATGCTAATGAAGAAAGCTTGGATTTAATCCACCTTCCAATTCCAGCCTTTTTTACTCACTGTGTTACCTTAAATGAGTGACAATCTCTCTGGGACTCAAGAGATAAGTCACCACTACATTTTACTAAATAGAAGGTGTGGTGTGGTCTACAATTTGCTTTACAAAAATCCTTGAATATAGACTATAACATCTTAGAAGGAAAGAATTTGGCAGTCAGAATATCTGTTCTCAGTTTGAGTTCTATTACTACTTGTTTCCCCTAGCCAAGTCACTGAAATGTTTCTGAACCTCAGTTGCCTCATATGTAAAATGATAGGGTTGAAGTAGATGATTTATGAAGTTAGTTCAAGTTCTATATTCTACAATTGTAGGAGAGATTTTTTTTTTAATCTGAATTTTCAATTATAAGGACACATTGAAGAATGAGAATTAGCATCCTGAAAGGATGGTTATCTTACTTGATGGTGTCAGCCCTCAATGGGTGTCCTAAGTTATATTTTCAAAATGACAAGCTTGATGTTTGATAACTCCATATCAGGTGGATTTGTTTATTATGCCTTCTTCTTGTCAATATCATTACCAGGTGCAGTTGCCTTTAGGATATGATTTCAGGGGCACTGTCATGTTCATTCTGCCAAAAATATCTGCCCAGCTGGTCTGCCACATGTCTGAAATTCTCTCAATTTGAGTCACTCCTTTAAGTAATAGCCTTCTCTTTAGAAGGCCTGTTTAAGTTCATATAACTTAGTTACGATGTATACTAACTTAAAAAAAATTGTACCTAACAGCACAGACTTGTAGGTAAGTTCATTTTTTGCTTCTGAGAAATAGGACTCTATAGAAATAGAGCAAGGAAATCAAAGTTGTCAGCAGGATGGGGTGGTCATAAAGATACACATGTGTGTCTAAGGAGGGCAAAGTGGAAATCAATGGAATCATTGGAAAACTAGGCAAACAAGGGATTATACAAGTGTCTTTACCACTTAAGAGAATACCAGGAAAAGGTAAAACATTCATCACAGTGACTCATTTTATAACCTTTTAAGATAAAATGCATATATAGATGTATCATCGGGGTCTAGAAAGTGCTTCATGGAGGAAATGATATTAGGATATTACTTTAAAAATAGACAGTAATTGAATGAAGAAGAAAGAAGAAGAGCATGCAGGCAAAAGATTAATAAGAACATAGATTCAGAGGCAGCTGAATGTATTATGAACCAATTTTTCCAAAACACTATGGTTACTTGAATTTTCCAATGATTTGGTATTGTACCATGGAAGATCACTGGAATTAGAATATAAGGCTCTGTATTGTGTTCTCTTCTTTAAAATAAAATGGTTCTCTCTGGGAGCAGGTTTCTTAGGGAGGTTTTCTGGAGGCAGCCTTAGTTTCAGTTCAGAGTAATAATCACCTCAAATACAGCCAGCTGATAAAATCCAAATGTTTATTTTCTCCTTCCAAAACAGCCTGGTTAGTTTTCTTAGAGGTCTATCTCTCTGCTTGGTTCCAAGAGCTCTTGCTGCTAATCTTTTGCCTCTGCCAGCTTTGGCTTCTCTTCTTCCAAAGGTCTCCAGCCAGCACCAAGGTGAAAGTTGGAATGAGTCTGACTCCACCTCCGAGAGTGGGCTTGTGGGCTTCCTCCCAGAGTGCTCCTGGCTCTCAATCACCCAGAGTGCTCCTCTCCAACTCCTGGCAATATTCTGAACTAACTAACTGACTGAAGCTCCAAGAGCTTCTTATATATGATCTCCCAAAGATTGACTCCTCCTCTGAGAAGGGATTAAGGGAGGTGTGAATTCATAAAGTTACAAAGTTAACTGTGTGAATCTCCCATACTTATGAATTCCAATGAATACTTAAATACATTAGTGAGTTAGAGAATTTGCTAAGTACCATGCTAAATTAGGCAACTGACTTATCTCTTTGTAAGGATTTGCTCTAATGTGTGAACCAATAAGCTTTGTATCTATTCCAATGAGTTAACACTAGGATTCTAACATCTCCCTTGAGTTATCACTTTGTTTCAAGGTCTGGCTCATAATAGCTCTGGATTCCATTCCTGAATCTTGTTTACTACCGGTGTGATCCTAAATCAGTCACTTAATCTATACTTTAGTTTTATAAAAGGACAATTGAATTGGATGAATTTTTCTGCTTGTAGTGACTGAAAAATCTTTATTTTCCTCAGTGTTATGCTTAATTTACTCTAGGTTTTATTCTCCATCGTATATTTATATTCTTTTCCATCATTAAACTATTGTATACTTTTAAAAGTTTCTTGTGGGAAAGAATCTTGGGAGAGAGTAAGATTTGATCTAGCCTAAGTTGGGACCTCATTTAAAAAAAAAGAAAAAAAAATTAAACAACTAGAGATTGGAAACAAATACTTTTTCCTATGACATATGCCTAAAAGTGTCTTATTTTTCCTGCACATTGGCATTCATTTCTGAGTTCAACTCACAGGGCTAGCATTCTTTTAATGTGATTTCTGTGGGTGATTTATAGCAAAGCTGTTCAGTGAATTTCAAATGCCCTATTACTGAAATACCATATGGACTGAATGCATATTTCAGTTTATTGATTTGTGCCACTAACCTCTGGCTTGGAAGCTCTCTTCATTTATCTGAGCAACTGATGGTGTCTGCCATAAATCTAGAATTTATTGAATTTGTATGAAGAAGCTTACAGAACCTGACTGTATTTTATTTTCCATTGTGCCACCTTAACTGACAAACAGGTTGGACAACAGGTTGTTTTTTTTTTTTAACTTGTTTCATTCTGTTTGCATATTGGAGACAAAAAGGAAGGAACCAAATACAGTACAATTCATGTCTATCAATCAACTGGAATCTTGAATAAAATCTCTTGTTTGAAATTTTCATCAGTGCCATCTTTGCTGGGGAAAGGAGAAGATGCTATGAAAATGTATTTTCTTTTACTTACATCTAATTTATTTGTTTGTTATTGGGAGCAGAACAGATGTCTGATTTCAGGAATATGGAGAGCATTGTGTATAGAAATATCTTTCACAAGTATAGATCAGAAATTCAGCTTTCACATAAATACTAAGAGGATTGCCTGAAATCATAAGAGATTAAATGATTTAATTCAGGATTTAAACCCAGTTTTTCTTGATTCCAAAAGCTGTACTCTATCCACTATGCTACCTTATTTCTCAACACTTGCATAAAGGTTTTCTATATGAGATTATCATTCTGTAGATGAATCAAAAACTATATAAATATTATAGTTGAAAATAAATTAAATTAGCTAAATAATTATAAATTTCAAATTATTTTAAAAGTTATTACAAAATGAATTTCTGATTTTGTAAACATGGTAATAAATGTGTATTGAGGCAGCTTTGAGAGTTTTCATTTATTTCAATTAAGAATCCCACAAGGTTATGATTTTGTTGTCTTAGAGCTGGAAGAGTCTTTAGAGATTATCTAGTCTAAATCCTTTATTGTACATATGAGGAAACTGAGACACAGAGAGGCAAAGTAATTTTCCTATGGTCAAAAATTTAGTAAATGATAGAACCAAGATGAGACAAGGTCCCCTCCCTCCTAATCCGATGTTCTTTCAAATATAGCTTAACATTTTCCCTCATTTAAAGGAACTTTAAAAAAAATGGAAACAGAAAATAATAATTTTAATGTATGATTACTTTAGTTACTATCATAGTAACTTTCCTTGAAGTAATAACATACATAGTTTTTTGGCAAAATATCTAAAAGACACATATGATACATATACTTGGATCTATGATCTCACTAATTCATTAATTCCTTCTAGTGATGAATGTTACAAATCATTCATACTTACTCAACCTTTGTATCTGTTGTCCTTATAAGTCTTGCACAGTGACCTACCCTACTGTAATCCTTCCTTTCTCTTAACATCATAAGGGTATCATTGTAGAACTCTCAAATGCTTATCATCTCTTGTCATATGATTAGAACAACTTCTTTTCCTATGATACAGTTCTTTGATGACATATTCTACTCTTGTTTGTTATGGGCCAGAACTTCATACTTGAAACAAGGATTCTTACCAGCTATTAAGTCAGTGGAATTGATAAGACAATGTTTATCTAGTTTAGCATGGTGATCAATAGTTCTCTAGCTCAGTATGATTAATTTAATCTTATAACAAATAATGGTTCCCTAGTGATATAATAATTGGTTTATACTCAGTATACTATACTGGTGTAATTATAATAGAGCATATAGGTTGGGACAAACTCAGCCAGATTCATTCATTCCATCTCACACCATTGTGGTGGCAGGCCTGTCCTCCTTCATTTCTCCACTGAGACTAAGGCCTGTCTGAATCAGAGAGAGACTCAGAAGGGCTCGAAGACAGAGTCAAAAGGGACCAGAACAGATTAGGGGAAGACAGTGGCTGAAGATTGGAGCACAAGCTCTCGGACTGAGGCAGACTTCAAGACAGAGACTGTAGTGGTGGTCCTCCTGCCTCCCCCACAGAAACTAAGACACATTTTGGAGAACCTCAAGAAAGCTAGCCAAAGCCCCAGGCAAGAAGACAAGATTTTGAAAGAGATAATAAAGAATTTGGACTTTATCCCTGGCTATTCTTGTGGTAATTACTCTGCTGAAATGAAGGCTGATCCCAAGACCTCCAGAAAACCAATCGGAACATAACACCTGTTCTTCAAATTCTTCATTACTTATATGTTAGACTTTTTGTATGTAACATTCATTGCCTTCTTGCCCTCTATGTAATAAAAATTTATCTTCAAAAGAAGTTGTATTCCATGTCTCATGGTTTTAGAGCAACACGAATTAAGAATAGTTTAATGAATTTCTTTGCATAGTTCCACATGTGTTTTTGTTTTTATTTTGTTTTGTTTTCTTGAGAAGTTTGACCACAGTCTCTTTTAGTAAGTTAAAGGACTATTGAAAGTGTTTGTTTCAGCTTATTTCTCCAAAACCTCTTCAGCATTAACTGTGACTATTTTTTATCATTGACAATTTAGCAGGTATGGAATGAAATCTTGGAGTTCTTTAATTTTGCATTCTTCTCATTAGTGATTTGAAGCTTATTTTCATTTGGAGAATGATAGTTTGCCTATTCTCTTTTGATAACGTTTTACTCATATCATTTGACTACTTATCTATTGGAAAATAGCTCTTGTTCATATATATTTGCAACAACTTCTTATGTTTTTTGGAACTCAGATTTTAAATAATTCCATAATTTCATCCAAGTGTCAGCTCAAGTTCACATTCTTCAAGAAGCTTTTATACATCTTCCTTTATATTTCTGTCTGAATTTATTTCAGCAGCAGAGACAGAGTCAGAGAAAGAGACAGACAGACATACATACACATACACAAACACACACACACACACACACACACACACACACACACAGAGAGGGAGGGAGAGATAGAAGGTGAGAGGGAGGGGGAGAGAGAGGGAAAGGGAAGGAGAAAGAAAAAATTGAACCTAGCTGTTTTGGGCCTGTGAATTTTTGCTCTTTTCTTGATCTAAATAAGCACCAAATGTGACAGTGGTGTTGTTTTCATTTTGTTATGATATTCTAGTTCTCTGCACAAATAAGCAATAAGGTGTGAATTCCAATAAAGACTAATTTGTAAACACTTCATATATATTTTAAAGCTATACATGAGGGACATGAGTTGGAAAAATTGTTTGTTGTACTTGTGATTTCCTTAAATGCTGTCTCATAAATACTGTTTTATTTGTTTCTATTTTGTTGGTTCAATCTAGCATAGATTCCCAGTTAATCTTAAATTTAAGAAATATAGATAATCAGCTGTTCTAATCCTGTTAGATTACATTGAAAAAATCAATGATACAGCCTGTGGACTCCTTGTCAAAATGCTAATAGATACAAAAAAAATTTCAATAAATAGGATTAAAAAGGAAATTGATTATAAAGATTTTTTTTGCTATCCAAGATCACAAACTCCCTAAAATCTGTAAATCTCAGATTAAAAATTTTTGTTCTTCCCATTTTGAAAAAATTATCAGGTACTGAATACTGTTATTTCTTTTTTTAGACTATTCTACTTTCAAATTGAGTTCTTCCTTTTATTTAGCCTAAATTCATTCCATTAAAATTCCAATAGGTTTTTCAAACTCTATCTCCTATGAATATGAAAGACTTCTGATGAGCAATAATTCTTCAGATATTTGGCAAACACTAAGTTGACTGCAATGTTGTTTTACACTATTTTATATTCATTGATCTATCATGATAGAATCTATTTTCTTTTTCTTTTTTCACAACAATATTTTATTTTTCTAAAAATATATGTAAAAATAGTTTTCAACATTCATCTTTGCAAAATCTTGTGTTCTGAATTTTTATCCCTCCCTCTCCAACTTCCTTCCTCCTCAAGACAGCAAGCACACCAATCTCAGGTTAAACGTGTACATTTCTTCTAAATATATTTTCATATTTGTCTGACTATGCAAGAAAAATCAGGTCAAAAAGGAAAAACCACAACAAAGAAGAAAAAAGCAAACAAACAACAACAACAACAAAGGTGAAAATACTGTGCTTTGTTCCACATTCTGTTTCCATAGTTCTCTTTCTAGATGCAGATGGCACTGTATTTCCCAAGTCTATCTATTGTGAATACCTTGAATCACTCCATTGTTGAAAATAGTTAAGTGGGGCCTATTTTCTAAACATTTCCTTGTTTTGAGCCCTATTCTCTGAGGCAATCTCAGCCCCCTATATCTAGTGGGCTATGTGTGTGTGTGTGTGTGTGTGTAGCACTTACAGTACAAGGTCTTTCTCTAATCCATTTATTTCATTTCTTTGGCTATCTGTTCTGTGTAGAAATTTCATTGTAGGTACTCATCTTACATTCAGCTTAGTGGAATTCAGCTTGACTGGACTTTTTGTGGCAATGCAGAACATAGTAAGACATAGTAAGTGTTAACTTTCTAGAACTATCCTCAAATCAGGCATAATGGCATATCAGGGGAAAAAAAATCAGTGGTTCAAATCAGTAGCTTTGGTAATCCATGTATAATCATAGGCAAGTTTCTTTACCTCTAGATTTTATAAGACAGCAAGCACTCCAATCCAAGTTAAACATGTACATTTTTTCTAAATATATTTTCATATTTGTCTGACTGCGCAAGAAAAATCAGGTCAAAAAGGAAAAAACACAATAAAGAAGAAAAAGCAAATAAACAACAACAATAAAGGTGAAAATATTGTGCTTTGATCCACATTCAGTTTCCATAGTTCTCTTTTTGGTTGCAGATGGCTGAACTGGCTCACCAAGGTCCTTTCCTTTTTGTTTTCTTTAAAAAATAATTTATAATATCTTAAATCAGTTCATCTGCTTAAGTAGCCTCTTGTAGGCATTATAATTGCATAGGTTGCTGTGAGTAGATCATTTCAGAATTTCTAAAAACGATTTGTAAATTCACATTTGCAAATATAACTCTTAAGAAATCTTATTTACACTATTCATTTGCTTTGTAAGTCTTTTCCCATTCCCCATATTCATGGTGCATAGGTAAATTTCACCTCAGCCCCTTGTCCAATTACAACATATTTCATATAGTGATGGCCCAAGTAAAATTTAACAGCAGTTATTAATTTTTCTCAGCATCAGTGGAGGAAAGCACAGAGAACAAACATGGCAGCCAGCAGTATTTGCATTCTGCTGGCAAATTACAAACCAGCTCAAGAAATAGATAAGCCAAAGGGCAAACATCAGAGCCATTACCAAAGTCTTTCCAGAAATGATTTCCTATGAATAGAATATGGAGTTAGAGATGATGGAAATGGAAAAAAGCCCCCACTCTATAAAGTCACTGTCTGCCCATATTGTTACAGGATAAAAATTTAATTTTGTAGCAACACATTAAAGCATTCCAGAGAGCATGCATTGTTTACATTTTTTTTTACTGATTTCACAAGACATAGCCTGACAGTATGTATACAATGTACAACCCCACTAATATGATCTTTTAAAAATGTAAATTATGAACCCATAATTTTTTAATTGAAACTGAAGACTTACCAACTCTAATTATATGAAGCATCCTAAAGCAAGAAAATTTCTCTGACGTTTATTTTTGAGTGAAATAGAGTTCCTGATATTGAATTTAGAATCAGAATTTTACTACCTTCCTTTATTTTTGCTCAGTTTATTTTTTATAAGTAGCTATTAACATTCAGTCACCTAACATTTTGCTGCCTAATTTTCAGAGGCAATGTTAGACAACTCTTCATTACTTACAACATCATTAAATTACTCTTGACCAATTCTAGTTTTCAAACAGTTATTTTTATCTTTAAAATTTTGTATCCCATTTCCTAATTGATTAACTTTCTTTTCATAATTTTTTGAATTGCTTTCATTTTTTCCTGTTTTTCTTTGTTCTCTCTTATTTGATTTTAAAATTTCTTATTATAATTTTCTTGAATTATTTACTTTTGTCCAATTTTTTCCTCATTTTCTCACTTAATTTATGAATGCCTATTTAAGTTCTTCTAAGATTTCTTTTTGGAATTGTGACCTATTGCTGTTATTCTTTAAGGTAGGAGTTACTTCTTTTAAACCTCAGTATCTTCCTCTGAATATGAACCCAGATCTTCTTTTACACCAAAGTAGCTATCAATGATTGGGTTTTTTTTTTTCCTTTGCTTACATATTTTTTATTTTTAATTCATCTTATTTAATTTGCAATAGCTAATTATTATTAAGTCTTAATCCTGAATTGTGGGCATATAATGCTGGAGAAACTGAGGCAAGATAGAGATTAGAGAATATTCGATAATTTATTTAAAGGGAGATATTTAGTGGGACCAAATGGATCAATGGTTTGGTCCCAGGGCTGAATGAGACTATCATTTCCAAGAATCCAGCACACAATGCAAGTTCAATGATCTATATACACATGGCTCAGACTCAAGGGGTAGATTGAGGCAGGGGTAGAGTCAGAGTGCTGAGAGCAGGAACGGGACTCTGACAATTTGGTTCTGACAGGACATGGGGGATGGGATGACCTAATGGGGGAGGAACCCCGGAGATGGGGAGAGGCGTCTTGATAAGACAGTATCTGATATTCCAATAGCTTGGGATGGGGAGAGGCATTCTGATATTTTAACATAAGATCTTTTGTCCTTATCAAATATTCTGATAAAGAGGGAGGGAAGATTTTGCAGGGCTGAGCTTTGAGCTGATTATTATAAACTGAGTCAGGACTGGGTCAGGATAATTAGGGAGACTGAGTCAGGAAAATAAAAGAGAACTGTGGCAAACGTTCTACACACTCTCTCTTCTGAATATTCAAATCATTGAATTACCTTCCTCTAGAAGGTCTTAGCAATATAAGTTTTGACCAATCCTATGTAAAGCAAATAAACCAAACTAAAACTAGAAAAATGCAAGGACTTATGACAAGGATAACCATTCCTCATAACCCCAAAATTATTAGCATCAAACAGCATTCCTCATTTAGGGAGACACACAGGCCTACCTATTCAGGTCCTCAGCAGTTGGGGAGCATCTCATCCAGAGAATCTAGTTTGAGATGGACAGTTCACTGTGAGTTAGGTGTGTACATTTAACTTAGCCTCTGATGAGCAGCAGTGCTCAAGATGTTCCTGCTGCCCATCCTAAGAGGGGTACCCCAAGTCTGTCAGAGACTCAAAGGGGGGAAAAATGGTGCCTGGTGGTTCCACCTGTCCCCTCTCGATAGAACATAAGCTACTACTAGGAAACAGATTTCTGAGCAAATTATGCAGTTAGACCAAGACAGACAACCCTGAACTATTAGAGTCCTGATATCAATACTGCAAGATTCTTTTAAGTATGCTGAAATACCAATTAAGGAACTGGGGTAACAGGAGTGGAGAAATAGATCAGAGACTGCCAGTCCCAGGACAGGTGTCTGATTTCTGGTTGTTTCTAAAAATAATCCCCAAAACTGAGTCTGCCAAGGTAATTCCAGCAGAATAAGAGATTTCAAAGTTAAAACATAAGTAGCAAATCATAGTTCAGTAAATTTTAAGCAATGAGTAAAAAATGAAAAAAAAAAAACTGTTTCAATAATTTCCAATTCAATCTGAACTAATGAAATAAGGGGCAGGGAAGAAGTGCCTAAGAAAAATACATCAGTTTTTCCCAGTTTCCTGACCAGTTTCAACCAATTTCCTTCCTCCCTTTTTTAACATGGAAAATAAATTATCAAATGACCATTCCACAAATAAATCCCAAGAATGAATCAAAATCCCTATACATAACATACTAGTACAGTAAGTTTCCTGAAAATCCTTCAAACATACAGCAATAGTTACAGTTTAAAGAAATCCATCCCGAATTTTTAACACACAGTAATAGATGACCCAATCAGGGTTCCTAAATTCCCCATATCAGTCCATCAGGGGTAAGGGACGACTTCTTCATTTCAAAACTGCTTCAGGCTGGGCACTGGCAGGAGACTCTCAGTCCATGCAGAGGATTCATGTGGTGTTGCCTGGCATGCTGGCAATCAGAGCTGATCAGAAGCAAGTCAATACCTGTAACAAATCTAGAACAAAAAACACAAATCTAACAAGTAAAGGTTAGAGCAGACTGATACAAAACATGAAGAGGCCAGTAAGAATTGGCCAGCAACTTCCCAATAGATAAAATAGCAGTTAGGCTTCTGTCCTATCATTATTTAGAAACTTTATATCATGAATATCCACAGATACAAATATTCAGTAACAGATAGATGACCACGGTAACTACTCATTTGCCAAGTATTTAGGATATAATGATTAAATATAACCAGGTTGGAAATAGCAAGGTATAACATATAACCAGATTGGAAATAACAAGGTATGACATACAGTAAGAATTTGTCTCAGTAAATTCACTTCTTTCATATCTAAGTAGATGTTCCCATATGTGAGCATTATACATACAAATCAGTTTGCTTTTAAAAATACCCAATACATAGACAAATATTCCAAATTACATATTGTCCATAACAGAAACATTTTCAAAAGGACCAAAAAAATATTATTTCCAGGGACACTTCAAATGTCCTTAGAATATCCGATACACAACATCCTAATATCATATAAAAAAATCCAAGAGGTTCTTAAAAATATTAAACTTTCAGAAATACCATAACCTTATAATGATAACAATAATAAATTGGTTTCAGTAAGTTGACAAGTTATCTTTAATATTTAACAGAAACATTTTCAAAAGGACAAGGAAAAACTATTACTTTCAAAAGCCCTTTAAATGATGGGCATAACCTCAGGATACAATCAATTAAATTTATATAGAATACCCAATTCTACAGAAAAGAATCTGAAAGATTCTTTAAAATATCAATTAAACAGTAGAAGCAATTGATATTTGAACCAGCAATGAGCTGCAGTTTGTCCAAAAAAAAAATTAATGGGGATGAGGGGATTAGATTGTTCCTTTTCCACATGGTTGCCTTTCCCCCATTCCATCATGCTTCCCGACCCCCCAACTTCTCACAGCTAATTTTTTAGGGTTCCATTTCCCCCAGGATCCAATCTGCCAGCTCATAGAGTATCTTCTTTCCCATAGCAAATGGCAAATTTACTAGGGATTTGTGCCTTTTTGTTCCCATTTCTGGAAAGCTGCTTTCCTCTGTCTTCCTTCTCTCACACCATCTCTTCCTGTCCCATCTCTTTCTCTCTCCTCCCAATGCTTACTGGCTCAAATCTTTAACTTTAACTTTAAACACTCTCAAACCAATACTAGATGTTTCATTTAAACAATTAATTCCTTTTGCAAATCAATCTTTCTTGTCCTTTGTCTTTAAATCACTTTCTTTTTTTTAAACTTTAAAAACCAAATTTCATAAAACTTAATACATATACCCAACAGAGCATAGTTTACAAATTGCCCCATACTTCTAGAAAGCAACATATCATCTAAGTAGGGAGATACAAACATGATCTCCCAAGGTAAGCTACTGGCATTTTGTTTTAATAGCCTATATTTTAACTTAAAATCCAATCAAATACAGCTTTAAATACTCAAATTTAGATTTGAGTAATATAAAACTGCTTTTCCTATCATATTTCAAATAATGAATTTCTCTCTGGCCCCACGTGGCCATTATTCCCAGTGGACTTTTCCTAAGCCCCAACTTGGCCAGTGTTGAAGCTTTTAGAAAAGTCAGACCTTTTTTTTTTTTTTTTTTTTTTTCTTTTTAAACCTAATTAGAGGCAAGCTAACAGAACTTCACTCCAACAAGTTCTTAAAAATTTACATTCAAAGATAACCAAATCTAGCCTGCATAGACAATAATTAAACTGCCTAAAAGGATACTCGGAACAAATCTGGCATGCAAAGGCAACAGTAAAATTATTTCCCACAATTTTAATATCATCCTAAAATCTCTAGTCAGATGTTTCTCCAGCCAGAGTTCAGAGCAATTAGCATAAACTCCTTTTGTTCTCCAGAGCCCTTATCTAGGGTTTCCAAGCCACACCTGAATTTAAACTATCTGAATGCCAGTTTTTTTTTTAAAGTTTAAGATCACAAGTAAATTTCATACTAAGTACAAATGCAACATTGAAATAGCCAATTCCCAAATTTCTTAATTTAGTAGATCTCTAAACCAAACAAGTCACAATCAAGTGACAGACAAACAAGTCACATACAGACATGGACATGAATGTGCAGCTAAAAACATGTAACATACAGACCAGGGGCTAATATGGAAATTTTAGAATAGCCTCTCAGGGAAACTGTCAGCTCCAGAGTCTTCCCACCAAACAGAGCTTTTAAGCCAGATGGTGTCTTAAAAAAATCCAGATTTATACTCTGGAATGCCCAGAGTTGTGCCAACTGGCACACAGAACCAGCTGTGTCTTTAGACACTGAGGTAGTGCCCCCTGCATCCAGAAGACACCATGCCCAGAATTTATGCCCATCAGCATTTCATTATTCTGGGAATCTAGATGCTAGCACATACAGACAGAACAGAACAATTCTTAAAACTTCCAGACTTGCTCTCTTGCGACTGAAATGGAGTGTCTACCATCAGGCACAGTTGTGGCTGGAAACTGCTTTCTTTCCAGGAAGCTCTGGGAAAAAAAAATTCCAGAAAACCAGCCTCTCCAGGCTAAGAATTCAGATCCTCAGCTACCCTGAGGCCCAAAGCGGGAAACCCTAAAGTCTCATCTCTAATCCTGTTCATTTTCTAATATCTCGGTGGGAAGCCTCCAAAATATAATGCAGGAGAAATTGAGGCAAGATAGAGATTAGAGAGTATTTGATAATTTATTTAAAGGGAGAGATTTACTGGGATCAAATGGATCCATGGTTTGGTCCTAGGGCTGAATGAGACTATTGTTTTCAAGAATCCAACACACAATGTAAGTTCTCAATACCTATATACACATGGCTCAGACTCAGGGGGATAGATTGAGGCAGGGGCAGAGTCAGGGTGCTGAGAATGGAAACAGGACTCTGACAATCTGGTCCTGACAGAACATGGAGGGGATGGGATGACCGAATGGGGGGAGGACCCTGGAGATGGGGAGAGGCAACTTGATAAGACAGTATCTGACATTCCAGTAGCTTGGGATGGGGAGAGTCATTCTGATATTGTAAAGCATAAAATCTTTTATCCTTATCAAATATTCTGATAAAGAGGGAGGAGAGGTTTTGCAGAACTGAGCTTTGAGCTGATTATTATAAACTGAAGCAGAGAAACTGAGTCAGGACTAGGACAGGATAATTAGGGAGACTGAGTCAGGAAAATAAAAGAGAACTGTGGCATAACAGGTTATGCTATCCTCAGCCTCAGCTCTGTTGTGGAATTCTTTCTCTCCTCTCTTCTTAAACCCAAGTCATACTTTTCCAAAATTGTTCTTGCTTCCTGAAAAACCACACCAGCAGTTCAGTATAAACTCCTTCTTGCTGGAAATCACAGCCCAGCAATCACACCTAGTTAGCATTTCCTTGTCTGGCTTCCAGAAACAGTATGGGATCCTTCAGTCTTCCCTCAATCCAAGTCTGCTGTTCTTCAGATGAAAGAAAGTTCTTGAGGTAAAATTTCTTGAGGCCTTGTCTATTTCCATTATTTGTTGATTCAGTGGAGATGATCTAAAGGTGTTTACACTTCACACTTCATTCAGGCCAATCCCCAGAATCTTCTAAAAAGTCTTCTCAAGTTGTAGTAGGAAGACAACTAATTGCTCTACCCTTTAATTTTTGCCACTGTATATTAATTTCAATTCATTCAGTTTTCTGTCTGTTTGCAGAGGAAATCTGGAGAGCCTAGAAATTTCAGAGCTACTCTGTCATCTTCACAGAATGTATTTCTCTAAAAATTTAAATGGAACTTTCAGAAATTTCCATAGTTTTGTTGTCAAAATTTATTTTCTTGGCCCTGAGTTAATAATGCTTATTAAGTGATTTGCATTTGTTTACATAATGGTTTCTATAATAGGTTATAAAAGTGAATACAGTTCTAGCTGACTTGTTTTCTAGCACCTGCCTAGTACAGATATATGCAGGAGAGAATAATAAATATTTAATTTATCCTGGTCTCAAATTTCTAATAAATCATACAATAACTGTATTGAGATGAAATTCATATTGTCATTTTTATGCAAAAATCATCTATATCAAATTGTTATAAAAATTATATCATTTTTTAGAGCACTTCACATCTAAATCTGAAATTACATAAAAAATACTCTACAAAATATTTCCTTTTCAAAAGAAGATTTAAAAAGGTCTACTTAGAACCCTACTCTTACCTGAGCCTTGATCTTTCTTTAGTTTACCTGAGACAGGTAGGTAGTACAAATGGATAAAACCTGGAATAAGGAAGACCTGATTTCAAATCTATGCTCAGGCACTTAATATCTGGATAGCCTTGGACAAATCATTTAATCACTCAGCATAGTTACCTTATCTCTAAAATGGGCATAATAATATCACTTACGTCCAAGGATTGTTGTAAGAATAAAATGCAATAGTCTTTAGAGAGTGCTATAGAAACCTTAACATTTTAAATAAATTCTAGTTGTGAAAATGATTATTATTTTCCATTCAATTGGGAAATTCTGTGATACTGTGCATTTTAGAAATTAAATGTGCCAGAACACCAAAAGTAATGATTTCTATAATAACCATTTTTCTTCTTATCCACAATGTATACCTTTCTGTAGCTAATATAGCATGAACTTTATTGTAGGATTTGCAGTTACTAATCATTTGCTGTTCAACCCCTTCCATTATCCAAGCCCCTACTTAATCCCTGTTTTTATGGTCTGAGATGATGAGTTTAAACTCAAATAGAAACAAATCACTAAACCTTAAATAAGCATTCCCACAGGCTACATATTGATTAGAAAACTATACATTAGTATCATCTATGTTTTATTGGACTTTACTTATTTTTAAAACATTTCCTAATTACATTTTAATCTATTTTTGCTTCATTCAGGAATCCATGCCCCCTCAAAATCTTTGATTGATACGTCTGGTCTAAGATATCTTCATGACAGTTGGACTTCTTGGCAAATGCCTTCTCAAATGTACATAAGATGTATTTGTCAAAATGTGCCAATAAGACCATTCAATTTAACAAACACATTAAAAGATTTATATTGGAATATAAATACAAAAACAACATAGTCCCTTACCTCAAGAATTTACAAATTATTGGTTATTTATGAAAAACTTTAGGGTTTCAAAACATTTGATGTACATACTCATTTGACATCTTATGAAAGAAGTCTAAATTGGCATGATTTTTTCATTAAAAAAGTTTTATTGTAAGCATCAATCTAACCTTTCTTATAACTAGAGGGGCTAAGTGTCTTATGAGAATCACAGTAGTACAAAGGATGACATTTATTTTTGAAACGAGAAGATTTAGATGTGAGTTCCATATGTGCCATTTATTGACTGTGTGGCTTTGAGCAAATTATTCAACTGCCTTTCAAATGCAAAATAATAAACATAATTTTTATATTATTTATATTGCTGTCTTATTATGGATAAAATACTTTATATAGAAGAAGATGTTATCTGAATATATTTGCTTTTATTCTGCTGATATCTAATAGGGGAAAGGAAAAGAAAAAGTAATGGTGGAGCAGTTTGAGAGAGAGAACCAACAAAGGAAAATAGAATTGGAATCAGTTCCTTATGGTGGAAATTGTTGAGTATGCTGGAACTTGCTTCAGGTGCTACTAAGCCACATTGATGACATGGAATTTTAAATACTTTTCCCAGTATCCTTTGAATAGCACCAAATGTAAAAGAAAAATCTGCTTTTGGTTAACTCAACATAGTTTTATGAGAGAGGGTAAGAGAGAAAGAATCAGACTGAGTCAGACTTGGCTCTGTCATTAACATAATGACCTATATAAGCTCAGAAAAGTCTCTTCACTGCTCAGGTTTGATTTCTTAATTTATAAAATTGGACTTGGTTACTCCTAGACCTTTTCTAGCTCACACATCTTCTGATCTCTTTTCTCTTGATTAAAATGCTCTAGGAAAGATATTGAAATATTACACCTTTTCTTATTCTTTCCTTAAATTTTAGCTAAATTTCCCCCTCCCCCAATTTAATTTTATTAGCATTTTCTTCTGAATATGTAGTGATAGCATAAAACTAATCAATGGATGAGTGCTGACAGGAAGTCATTTCAATTATTTCTGTCTAACAATACAATTCCATGTCCTTACATTAGTACTTTGTTACTCCATTATCTTTCACATAGAATCCCCAGTAAATCAACAGAAGGAGCCAGATTCAGAATTTTTTTTTTAAATGAAAGTTAAATCCATGCAGATATGGAATGGTAATAATTACCATGCAAACCCAATTATCGATTTTAATGAATGGCTCTACACGCTGATTCATAATGATGGCTGATTTTCCTAATTAGAACCATTCAAGACTTTAAATCTTTCAGTGAGAAGTCAGTCCTCTCTCTAAATATGGTGATAGTTTTGGAATTAGTTAACACACTTTAAGATATTGTGGTATAATCTATCTTCCACAGATCTTGTTCTTTCATAGATATTCAGATTTTCCTGTACCCACTTATAAAAGGATGTGTGTTTTGTGTGTGTGTGTATGTGTGTGTGTGTGTGTGTGTGTAAAGGAGGAATGAAAGCTCTTTGCTATTATTATCTGGTATTTGGACTCTAATTTTCCACCTTTGCAGATTGAGAGTGAAAGTGGTAGGTTAGAAAAGAAGGGGGAAAAGAGAAAACATCATCTGATTTTTACTAAAACAGAAGAAATAGAAGGGGAACAAATTTAAGAAAGCTTTGCCAGGTATTTTAAGAGTTTCTAAGTTGTCTGCTTTGTATCGATATTGAGTGAGTTACTGTTGAATATTGAAATTCTGTGGTTACTGAATCACTTGACTAAAAAAATACATTATTTAATTTTAGCCTTTACAAATATTATTAGATCAAAATAAAACTTTAAACCTTCAAAAATTAAAATTCCAGTTTTCTTTAAAATGACTATTGAAAATAGTTTAACTCAAAGGTATTATTAGCTGCATATTGATGGAGTATATTATAGTGGAAAGATCACTGAATTTGGAGAAGATATACTTTTGAATCCTGTCTCCCCACCCCCACCCACACACACTCTCTTGACCTTATTTCTATAAAATTAGGGTGTTGAACTTTATCTCTAAGATCTCTTCCAGCTGTGTAACTTTTGAATAAACTACATTGAGATAGAATATATTTTCTACTTTAATTCATTTAGAAAAGGCATTTTTTAAAAATTACATATTAAAATATTTCCCCAATGCTACTATTTGAATATCTATCTTAGCTGTTTGGCATGATAATATAATTTCTCTTAATTACTAATATGCTGCACAAAACAGTATGAAGTCTCTTAATAAAAAGAATCTTAGTATTCTATAAACATCTGGGGCTAAGAAATTGTTTTCTTGTTATCAGTAATTACTTAGAAATTTGCGTCAACTTTTGGAAATCTAAAATGACTTTTGTGACTAGGATGTGAGGGAGAGAGAAAAAAAGAGAGAGTGAGAGAAAGAGAACACACCCACATATGTGTGTGTGTGTGTGTGTGTGTGTGTGTGTGTGTGTACAGAACTGCGAGGCATTATACATGCCTAATATGAACCAGTTAGTTTAGTTGAAAAGATGATGGTACTAATGAGGACAGAGCTGCTGATTTAATACCCTTATGGGAATGAAATCTTCCTTTCCAAGGCTATACTTATAATCCTAGCCAACTCTTAAAAAAAAATCCCATGCATGAGGGAATATTGATGGTTCAATGAAAATTCATCTTTGTTCTGGGATGTTCTGGGGCTAGAAGCTAGAAAACACAACTCAAAACAGGTCCTACTGATACTGGATTAGTAGTAAAGCCTCATCAATTCTTTCTCTACATCTTTCACATTTGTACCATTCTTTTTACTCACACTCTCCTTACTCTAGTTCAAGACCTCATCACCTCTCACTAATGCAATAGTTTCCTAATTGGTCTCCCTGCTTCCAATCTCAAATATGTACAATCCATACTCTACCCCACTGCCAAATTAATATTCCTAAAATATAGATCTGCTTATATAGCTTCCCTACTAAAATTACTTCAATGTCTCCCTAATCCCTCAGAAAAAATACAAAATGCTTAATGTCATTTAATGTCTTCTACATCTAGCACCATCCCATATATTCTATGCATATTCTGCAATCCTATAACTGTGAGCTCCTTGCTGTAATTCCCACAAAACACTCAATCTCCTTACTCCATGTTATTTCCCTGACTCTATCTCCTTTGCCTAAAATTCTCTCCCTCCTTCTTTCTGTGTCATGACTTCCCTGGTTTCCTTCAAGTCCCAGTTAAAGTTTTACTTTCTGCAAGAAATTTTTCTTTCTCTCCATAATGATAAGGAAGTGAGGTAAGGAAGACATAGACATTTACATAGCATCTTCTATGTGTCAGGCACTTTAAGGACCAATCCTTATGCTCATTTCTTTCCAACTTATCTTGTATATATAAAGTTTGTATGTAGTTGTCTGTGCATTCTCTCTCCCATCAGACTGTAAGCTATTTGAGTGCAAGTGCAGTTTTTATCTTTATACTTTAATATTTAATACTGTGCCCAACACATTGTAGGCATCCAATAAATGCTTGTTGATCTGACAACTATCTAGTATTATTTGATATTTGGTACTACTCCTTTTCATTCTAATCAAACTAGCCCTCAGCCTGTTGCCTATATATGGTCCCCATTGTTTGCAATCATTTCTTCACCATTATGTCATAGATACCCATCAAAGCAAAGTTCAAGCATTTTCTCATGTGACCTTTACTGATTCTCACTTATCTCTCTCCCATTTGACTTTTGAACTTGGTTCATAGTGTGTAGTATTCTCTTCTCTCAAAAATAGAATCTTTCTCCAGGAGCAGATTTCTTGGGGGGAGCTTCTGGAGCAAGTTTAGTTTCAGTTCAAAGTAATAATCACCTCAAATGCAGCCAGTTGTTAAAAGTTCAAATCCTTTATTGTTTCTTCCAAAATAGTCCAGTTAGCTTTCCTTGGTTCTGAGAGCTCTTGCCACTAGTCTTTTGTCTCTTTCAGCTTCAGCTTCAGCCTCCATCTCTCTCTGAATTGTGGCTTTGAATCTCCTGACTTAATTCTGGCTCTCACTCTCGTCAACTGACTCCTTGCAGAGGCTCCAAGAGCTTCTTATATATGATCTCTTAAAGGTGTGAACTCAGAAGTTAACTCCTGAGAGAGTGGGATTGTGAGAGCTGTGATTTGTGAATCTCCTCCACTGAACTTGTGAATCGCCAATGCTAATGTGTGAACTATTAAAGGAGTGAAAGGTGTCAACTCTGAACTAGAGAACTGCTAAGCACGATGCTAAAATTAGACAACTGACTTATCACTTTATAAGAATAACAATAATGTTCATCTCTACCTTAATCCTTAGTGATTTCAGTTTTAAAACTGATAATCCTTATAATACTCATGTCTCTACATTCACCACTTCATTCAACCCCTGTAAAATTTTTCTTATTCTCCTTCAAGAATCTACTTCCATTGTTCCTCTGTAGACCTCTTTATCACCTGAACATGTTCTTTCCCCAAGATCTGAAAATCAGAAATGATTTTATTTTCAAATCTCAGTTGATATTCATAAAATTATATAATCTTGGACAAAGTATTCCCAAAGCTTCAGTTTCCTCATTTGGAAAATGAGAATAATAATCATGATATTGCTTAACTTATAATCATTGTAAAATGCAAATACCTTTATTTTAATTATGAAAATCTGGTTTGGGTTTGGTTCTTGCTTATAGCCTCCCTGTAACTGAAAGGACTCAGAACATGATAACAATCCCTTAAGACCTGGGGGGAAAAGGAGAGGGTGCTGAAAATGGAGAAATAGGTACCATTGAGATATATGAGGGCAATACAATGAGTAGTAATCATCATAATTATTCTAAAAGTGAATCAGGATAGTCATGGTTTCTTTACTATTCTGTATCAGGAAAGAATCTCCAATATGATGGAAAGAAGACTGTATTAGGAGTCGAGAGAAATAGTTTCAAGTCTTACCATTGATACTTAGCACTTCCCAGTGACACTGAGAGAATAATATGTTATTCCTGAACCTTGTTTTCCAAATTTATAAAATATAAAAAACAATAATAATATTGTCCACCTTAAAGATTCTTGTAAGCAAAGAGTACTATAAAAATCAAAATTCTTTGTAAATATGTTTTTTTTACCACTTTGTAGAATAGCTGAACATGACCATTTGTATTGTAGACTGCCATATTCAAATATGATTATTACTTTCAATGTACAAAATGATAATTTTGTTAAAATTAATTGTAATATTATGAGATTAACAGTGTCAGAGTAAAAGAGTATTCCAGAAGTCAACAACTTTTAAGATTATACATTTTCCCTCAAGTATAGAAAAGACTACATTTTCTAGACACCTCTTAATCTTTTGCAGACCTTAGTATTAGCATCATTAATTATCTGATCCCTAATGACCTCATATAGCACAAAGTTTTTTCTAATTTATTTATCAAGTCATATTATTTACTATATTTAAATGTAACATTTACATTTTATAATATATTTACATGTGTTATATTTATATTTCTTATCTTTCTGATAAACTGTAATCTCTGAGAAGGCAAGAACTATGTTTTATTCAAATTCTAAACTACTTTACCCTGTGTCACACTTCTAGTTCTGATGCAGTGTAATACCCAAACATAATAGTAGTTAATAAAGGTTTGTTGAATTTTAATTTTAATCAACAATTTAAGTTGAATCACATGTACATATTCTTACCTTCATTTTCATCCCCATTTCCACACTGTTAGACAAAGAGGGTTTGACTGACGGTCCACGTAGGCAAACATAAGGTATGTTGGAGAAGTAGAGTCTTGCATCACTGCTCTTACTGCCAATTCTTTTCAGAGAATCCATTGAGAACACCAGTTTAGAGCACTATAAATTCGGTACTTTTAACCAATTTTCTTTTTTTTTTTTTATTGCTTAAGAGTAGTAGGGATTAACAGTGCATCATTCAGGAGCTAACAATGTGGAAAATAGACAAGCTCACCACCCAAAAGATGCCCCTTCCATGATATTTAAGCCTGTTTTCAAAATGGAAATCTCTTTCAAATAAAGAGGGAAGGATAGAAAATGGTATTAGTACAAGGAGAGCCATGAGTACAGCCAGATTGAGAGCCTTCTTCAGGTTAACTTTCTGACTTAATACAATTGCTATCTTCTTTGGCAGAAGCTAGAAAGACATTGTTAGATGTCATGAGTATGGCCATTGTACAAATGCCATTCTAACTATGCCATTTTGACTAGTGATTGAATGGTGAATCTTAATTGCTATAAATCAAAGAGACCTAATAGGCTAATGTTTCAGAAATAGTTTGCTGAGTTGCACCAACAAAATAATTGGGTGCATGTACAAATGAGAATTCACATGTGCAGAATATGTAAAACAGAAAATTGTGCAATCAAATAAGTACCTTTGATTAAAATCATTGCATATGCAAATTCATCACTGCAGAAAGTAGTCACATATTTTAAATTTGCATACAGAATTTGTGTTTTCAATGGGAGGGAGAAAGGATATAATATAAATTATCTAGTTCAATAGATCTCCACTTTTTAAACAACATATAACTATCCCTTAAATTTTTTAAAAACTCTAGGATTTTCAAAACTAAGTAGCAGTTATTTTATGGCTATTAATTCCTTTTTATTTTTAACTGTTACTTAAAAGGTAAACTATATTAAGCCTCTTTTTTAGCTCATTACTTATCTATTCAGATTTTTTGGAGGGGAGCAGTGTTTTCATACTGAGGGCACATGCCAAACTTTGGGCAAAGAAATGATTTTATCATATTGAATATTCCCTGCATGAAAACTCGAACCTCTCTATTCATTTTCATTGTAGGTGATTCTTGTCTATGCTTTAAATTAATTCAATTTGTAATTCAAGCCAGGAGACATTTATTAAACGCCTTCTAGTAAGATAGATATTATTCACAAAAAGACAAAACAATTTAGGACCTGTGTTTTTTTTCAGAAATGTCATTCTACTAGAGGGAATGTCAAATTGTAAGCATATGAGTAAAGAAAAGGTGGTTTGAGAATGGATAGAACATGAGCATTGGTAAGAAATAAGCTGAGCTGAGTCTTTTATTATTATTATTATAGCTTTTTATTTACAAAATATACGCATAGGTAGTTTTTCAGCATTGACAATTGCAAAACCTTTGGTTCCAACTTTTCCCCTCCTTCCCCCACCCCTTCCCCCAGATGGTAGGTTGACCAATACATGTTAAATATGTTAAAGTATAAGTTAAATACAATATAAGTATTCATGTCCATACACTTATTTTGCTCATACAAAAAGAAGTGGACTTTGAATAGTGTACAATTAACCTGTGAAGGAAATCAAAAATGCAGGTGGACATAAATAGAGATATTGGGAATTCTATATAGTGGTTCATAGTCATCTCCCAGAATTCTTTCGGTGGGTATAGCTGGTTCAATTCATTACTGCCCTATTGGAACTGGTGTGGTTCATCTCATTGTTGAAGAGGACCATGTCCATTAGAATTGATTATCATATAGTATTGTTGTTGAAATATATAATGATCTCCTGGTCCTGCTCATTTCACTCAGCATCAGTTCATGTAAGTCTCTTCAGGCCTTTCTGAAATCATCCTGCTGGTCATTTCTTATACAATAATAATATTCCATAATATCCACATACCAAAATTCATTCAGCCATTCTCAATTGTGGGCATCCACTCTGTTTCCAGTTTCTGGCCACTACAAAGAGGGCTGCCACAAACATTTGTGCACATACAGGTTCCTTTCCCTTCTTTAAAATCTCTTTGGGATATGAACCCAGTAGAAACCTTGCTGGATCAAAGGGTATGCACAGTTTGATAACTTTTTGAGCATAGTTCCAAATTGCTCTCCAAAAGGGCTGGATGTTTTGACAATTCCACCAACAATGTATCAGTGTCCCAGTTTTCCCACATCCCCTCCAACATTCCACATTATATTTCCCTGTCATTCTAGCCAATCTGACAGGTGTGTAGTGGTATCTCAGAGTTGTTTTAATTTGCATTTCTCTGATTAGTAATGACTTGGAGCACCTTTTCATATGGCTAGAAATAGTTTCAATTTCTTTGTCTGAGAATTGTCTGTTTATATCCTTTGACCATTTATCAATTAGAGAATGGCTTGATTTCTTATAAATTAGAGTCAATTCTCTATATATTTTGGAAATAAGGCCTTTATCAGAACCTTTGACTGTAAAAATGTTTTCCCAGTTTATTGCTTCCCTTCTAAGCTTGTCTGCATTACTTTTGTTTGTATAAAAACTTTTCAATTTGATATAATCAAAATTTTCTATTTTGTAATCAATAATGATCTCTAGTTCTTCTTTGGTCATAAATTTCTTCCTCTTCCACAGGTCTAAGAGGTAAATTATCCCATGTCCTTCTAATTTATTGATAATCTCATTCTTTATGCCTAGGTCATGAACCCATTTTGACCTAATCTTGGTGTACAGTGTTAAGTATGGATCAATGCCTAGTTTCTGCCATACTAATTTCCAATTTTTCCAGCAATTTTTGTCAAACAGGGAGTTCTTATCCCAAAAGCTGGGATTTTTGGGTCTGTCAAACACTAGATTATTAAAGTTATTTTGTTCTTTGAACCTAGCCTATTCCACTGATCAACTAGTCTATTTCTTAGCCAATACCAAATGGTTTTGGTAACCGCTGCTTTAAAATATAATTTTAGATCTGGTACAGCTAGGCCATCTTCATTTGATTTTTTTTTTTTTTTTGTCATTAGTTCCCTTGAAATTCTTCACCTTTTGTTTTTCTATATGAACTTTGTTGTTATTTTTTCTAGGTCATTAAAATAGTTTTTTGGGAGTCTGATTGGTATAGCACTAAATAAATAGATTAGTTTAGGTAGTATTGTCATCTTTATTATATTTGCTCACCCTATCCAAGAGCATTTAATATTTTTCCAGTTGGTTAGATCTGACTTTATTTGGGTGGAAAGCGTTTTGTAGTTTTGCTCATATAGTTCCTGATTTTCCCTTGGCAGATAGATTCTAAAACAGGAAGCAATTTAACTATGAGAGATGATGAAAACCATATTTTCATATTAATCATATTGTGGAAGAACAAACAGACCAAAACAAAAAAAAAAAGGAAAAAAAAAGAAAAGAAAAAAAGAAAAAGAAAGTGACAATAGTATACTTCAGTCTCCATTCATATTCCCATTCATTGTTCTGACAGCTTTCCTCATGAAAAAAGTTCATGTTATGTGTGATATTTATATTTATACCTATCTATACACATATACAATATGTGTATGTGTAGACACATTTAGTATCTCTATCAATACCTATATAGTGTGTGTGTTGGAGAGTTACATTAGCTCCAAATGAACACAAATTAGAGAAATATAGATGTTAGCTTTATTTTTTAAATTATTTTTATCAGTGAATTAACATGACCATGGGTTGGTGAATACTTTCATTGTATGTTATGGAATACATTTCATCCCAAATGGATGAAATTAAAGTTCAACAAAAGAGCAATTTATAAGTTCCCAATAAGTGTGAGTGGGCTATAATACATAACAGACAAATGAATGACACTTGGAAAGTTGTGTAAAGAATAGAATAGACTTAACAAGGAGTGGAGGTGGGGAGAAGATATGACAGTCACTTAAAATCAGAACTTTTAATTGAACATCTTACATACTGCATTGATATCCATACAATGTCAAAAACTTAAGGATTTTTCCCTCTGATACAAATCAATATAATCAAAAAAATTCCTAAATTAACTATGTGAGAAAAAGAAGGAAGAAAATATGTTGATCTATATTCTAAGTCCATCAGATCTATAATCTAAGTTCATCAACTGTCTATTCAAAAATTGCTAACATATTTCATCATGAACCCTTAAGAATTATGGATGATCATTGTGTTGATGAGATCCAAAAATACTTTATAAAGTTGTTCATAGTATTCTTGAGGAAAAGGTGAAAAGAAATGGACTATAGAATAATGCATTAATATGGATTCAAATCTAGTCAGATTACCATACTCATGGAATAATTAGTCATTAATGATTTGAAGTCATTTTGACAGGACATTTGCAGTGGAGTACTATATCTATGTTTGAACTTGTACTTCTTAGCTTTTACTACATTGACTTGAATAAATACAGAATGTTCATCACAATTGGAAATAATGCAGATGGGAAGAATCATGAATACTCTTCAGAGCTTCTTAAACTTTTTCCACTCATGACTGCTTTTTTGCCCAAGAAATTTTTATGTGACCCCAGGTATATAAGTATATAGAATAGGTATGCAAACCAAACATTTACTAATAATAAATCATAATTTTAAAACCCCTCCATTCAGTTACATGATGCCATATGGGGTCACAACCCAGAGTTTAAGAAGTTTTACCTAATTTCTAGTCATATGAAAAGGTGTCCTATATCATTATTGATCAGAAAAATGCAAATTAAGATAACTGTGAAGTACCACTACATACCTCTCAGATTGGCTAAAATGACAGGAAAATATAATGATGAATGCTGGAGGTAATGTGGGAAAACCGGGACACTAATACATTATTGGTGGAGTTGTGAACTGATTTAACCATTCTGGATAGCAATTTGGAATTATACCCAAAAGGCTATCAAACTGTGCATAATCTTTGATTCCTCAGTGTTTCTACTGGGCTTGTATCCCAATGAGATTATAAAGGAGGGAAAGGGACCTTCATGTGCAAAAATGTTTGTAGCAGCCCTTTTTTGTATTGGCAAGAAACTGGAAACTGAGTGGATGTCATCAGTTGGAGAATGGCTGAAAAAGTTATGGTATATGAATGCAATGGAATATTATTGTCCTAAAAGAAATTATCAGTAGGATGATTTCAGAGAGGCCTGGAAAGACTTACATGAACTAATGCTAAGTGACATGAGCAGATCCAGGAGATCATTACATATGGCAACAGCAAAATTATACAATGATCAATTCTGATGGACATGGATCTCATCAACAATGATGTGATTCAGCCCAGTTCCAATCATCTTGTGATGAAGAGAGCCATCTGCACCCAGAGAGATCAGTGGGAACTGAATGTAGACCACAAAATAATATGTTACTCTTTTTGTTGTTTGCTTGCATTTTGTTTTCTTTCTCATTTATTCCCTTATTGATCTGATTTTTCTTGTGCAGCATGACATTTGTGAAAATATGACAGAGGACTTGCACATATTTAATATATATCTCTTGCCAACTAGGGAAGAAGGTGGGGGGAAAGGAAGGGAAAAATTAGAACATAGGGTTTTTTAATGGTCTCTCTCTCTATATATATATTTATATATATGTATGTATATATGTAATATGTAATATATATATATTAAAAAGATTTACTTAAGAAAAAAAGAAGTTTTATCTAAATAATGGAATCAGCTAGAGATTTAATAGGGATAAATTTAAAGTCTTACATCAGCTAAAAAGAAAATCATCTAAATGGTCAAAGAACATGAACAGAAAATTCTCAGACAAAGAAATTGAAACTATTTCTAGCCATATGAAAAGATGCTCCAAGTAATTATTAATCAGAGAAATGCAAATTAAGACAACTCTGAGATACCACTACACACCTGTCAGACTGGCTAGAATGACAGGGAAAGATAATGCGGAATGTTGGAGGGGATGTGAGAAAACAGGGACACTAATACATTGTTGGTGGAATTGTGAATACATCCAACCATTCTGGAGAGCAATTTGGAACTATGATCAAAAAGTTATCAAACTGTGCATATCCTTTGACCCAGTAGTGTTACTACTGGGCTTATATCCCAAAGAGATCATAAAGAAGGGAAAGGGACCTGTATGTGCACGAATGTTTGTAGCAACCCTCTTTGTAGTGGCCAAAAACTGGAAACTGAGTAGATGCCCATCAATTTGAGAATGGCTAAATAAATTGTGGTGTATAAATATTATGGAATATTATTGTTTGGCAAGAAATGACCAACAGGATGATTTCAGAAAGGCCTGGAGAGACTTACACAAACTGATGCTGAGTGAAATGAGCAGGGCTAGGAGATCATTATATACTTCAACAACAATACTATATGATGATCAATTCTGATGGACCTGGCCATCTTCAGCAATGAGATAAACCAAATCAGTTCCAATGGAGCAGTAATGAACTGAACCAGCTATGCCCAGCAAAAGAACTCTGGGAAATGACTAAGAACCATTACATTGAATTCCCAATCCCTATATTTTTTGCCTGCCTGCATTTTTTTGATTTCCTTCACAGGCTAATTGTACAATATTTCAGAGTTCTGTTCTTTTTGTACAGCAAAATAACAGTTTGGTCACGTATACTCATTGTGTATCTAATTTATACTTTAATATATTTAACATCTACTGGTCATCCTGCCATCTAGAGGAGGGGGTGGGGGGAAGGAGGGGAAAAATTGGGACAAAAGGTTTGGCAATTGTCAGTGCTGCAAAATTACCCACACATATAACTTGTAAATAAAAAGCTATTTTAAAAAAATAAAAAGAAAATCATCTTCATAAGTCCAGAATGTAGGAGGCATAATTAGATTAATTTTGCCATTATACCTCCCATTTCCACTTTTTTCCAATACATGCCTTTTCCTACCCCTTAATGTCTTGTTCTTTGATATCATCACATCAGGATCCATTCACTACCATCTCCTCAGTGCATATAATGTCCGTCTGTCTGCTCTAGTGACAGATACAGTTTTCAAGACTTACAGATATTGTTTTCCTATCTAAGGATGTAAACAGTATCCTTTAAATATGTATTTTCCCCTTGTTTACCTTTTTTATGCTTCTCAACTCCTGTATTTATAGATTCAATTTTCTGTTTAGTGTTGTTTTTTTTTTTTTAATAGAACTGATTGTAGCTCCATCTCCTCCTCTGAAAGATGATGGTGAGTCTAACTGAGTAGTTCATTTTTGGTTGTAACCCAGCTCCTTTGCCTTCCAGAATATGGTATTCCAGGCCCTTCAATCCTTTATTGCAGAAGCTACCAGAACCTTGCTAATCCTGACTATTTCTCCTTGATATTTGAATTGTCTGCCTTGCAGCTTGCAGTATAATATTTCATTAACTTGCCACTATGTTTTCACATAATTGTACATATGAGGTTTGATTGATTATACAAGTTACTAAGAGTATTCATATATTACTTTATAATCACATCCTTTACATACACATACAAGCATATACATCCATATTTGTGTTTTTGCTAGTCTGGTAAAGCATATGAAGTGAATATATCCTCAGAACAAGATTCACTCTTGGTTTCTCAAAGACATATGATATAAGAATGACTTTTCTTGACTGTTGACCCAGGTTAGGTTTAAAACTAAAGATAACTTCTCATCAGTATTTTGAGTTCCTTGCATAAAATCCTCTGACTTGATTTTCCTTTCATTTATCTCACTATATGAGATAAATGTCTACCTTACTGAAGATTGTTGATCAAAGGGAAAAAGAAAATCTTTACTCTGAGGCACAGGGGAGTGTAGAGAATGAATGGTTGACTGTAATCTCTTCCTTTATCTTCACAGGGCTATGCATCCAAATGAAATACAAAAAAAAAAAAAAAAAAAATCAATAAATGTAAAGGTTTCCAAACATCCAGATGTTTGCTATAATATGGATAAAACATGCATAGTTAGGCCTTTTTAGTTCATGAGAATATTTGTGTATATGATTGCTTTGTCCTATAAATAATCATGTGTCAGCTATGTGAAATGGTGTGTCCAGAAATATTTCTTTTATTCAAATATCTCTTGTTGACAGGGAGATAGAAATGATTTTAAGCTTTTAAATGCAATATTTCAGGAGATATTATTATCCATTATGTATGCTTATAGCAAATTAGATATGATTTTATGAGAAGCATTTAAAAATATTTAGAATTTTTGTGGTTATAATTGAAGTAGAAGCTTATTAATTAAAGGAAAAATATTTATTATTTTGTGATTCTCTTTTGTACTGACTGTAAAATGAAAATGACACTGGCAACTTGAAGTAAAATAATAGTGTATAAGAGAAATAGTGGCAAGAAATGCATCATAATAATGAATAGTTCTAATAGCAGCATCCATTGATTAAGAACTTCATTTTATTATGGAGTATTGAAAAACAGTGTATACCTATAAGTTACAAGGAATAATAACAGCCCAATATAGAAATGTAATCAATTTTAAAATGTCAAAAAATCTACTTATTTACTTTCTAGGAGTTAGCTTAATTAGAAAAGTTGTTACAAGTGCCAAAACATTAAGGAGAACACATATTTTACAAGTTAGATTGGAATTTGGGGAAATTATTGCATTTAGAACTCAAAGGTGGGAAACAGTCCTCAAAAACTGTTTCTATATTATCTAGTCAAGGCCTTCTGGGTAGCACAGTACATTCCATTGTAAGGAGTAGATGTTTAGGAAATGGAAAGGAAGAAGGAAGGAAGGAAGGAAAGGAAGGAAGGAAGGAAGGAAAGGAAGGAAGGAAGGAAGGAAGGAAGGAAGGAAGGAAGGAAGGAAGGAAGGAAGGAAGGAAGGAAGGAAGGAAGGAAGGAGAAAGGAAGGGAGAGAGGGAGGAAGGGAGGACAGGGATGGAAGGAAGGAAGCTCCATCAAACCAGCTATTGACCAATTATTGTGTTAGTATAGATTTTTAATGTATCCATATAATCTATGATTAGAGAGGAAAAAAAAATATATATATGTATGTATGTATGTACATATCTGTAGTCCTGCTTGATCCTACCAAATGTGTGGTCCTGCTTGATCCTACCAAATGTGTGGGTTTTTTTCCCCCTAATCCATTGGCTAGACATAAATAAGGGTTAACTTACTTTGAAATGGTAGTGAATTCTTCAAACTTTCCTTGACTTCGGGGATGTCAGAAACTAGGTGTAGATTTCTGTTAGGTCCTTAGCAGCTCTAACATTTTTTTTCATTCTCTGTTCTAATTAATTGTCTCATGTATACAAATTAACAATTTTTTTTATCTGACTCTAGATTTCCTGATATTTTTGTTCTTACTGAATTCTTAACACATTTCCCACAATAATTCCAGGTTTCAGTTTAATATAATCTACATTTCACCTGGATGAAGTCTGACACTTCCCCCTCCATTATAGGAAACATCCATCACTTATTTGCTTTCTATATCTCTGCTACATTTCCAAGGCCCCTAGTGTCCATGCCAAAGGGGGAAAAAATGACTTTAATTCAGTAAGACATTGATTTCTCTGATTCTGAATGATCTTTACTATAAAATGAAAATATCTAATTTCTAGTCTAATATCTAATCTAAGTTACTATCTAAGAATCCAAATCTAAAATTCTATATATCTGTGGTCTTGAAGGATATTAATTTAGAGCTCCATGAGAATGTTATTGTATGAATATTTGTTTTCAACTGCCCCAACCATATGGGACACCACACAAATTTTCTACAAAACTGCATATTAGAATTAAGCTTGTCTTTGACACTATTTCACTTTCTGTTTCAGGTTCTCCTTTCTTATTCTTAAGATCTCCTTTCTTTTCTACAGCATCTCTCCCTCATCAATCTATATACAACTTTCTAGACACTTATGCTATTTTCCGTTATCATAGGGTCTCCATGATATTTCTAGAAAATTCATTCTCCAGTAATAGGCTTATGAGGGAAATACCTTGGAATCAGGCATTCCTTTAAATAATATCACTTTGGATCCCATGTACTCTACTCTATCTGTAATTTGCAATATATGGTAGCTCAATTGTTGGGTACTCTTTGGATGATGAAATACTTAGTTGGTTATAGTTAGCCATTTATGACTCAAAGCTGAAAGACTTAAGAATTCAATGAGTCAGAAAATTCTGTACATGCACTTTCATACATTTGACGCTTCTAAAGAGCCGAGAATTTAGTAGAGTAGAAAGATCATAATTTGAAAGTTGGGGAGGAATGTGGGAAAATGGCAAAGTAGCTCATAAAATTCCAAGCTTTCCAGATTTTCTCCATGAAAAAAATGCATCTCAGGACAAACATAGACAAGGAAAAAACAAATAAGAACTCAGAACAGAACAAGGGTTCTACTGGTACAACCAGAGAAAATCCAAAGAAAGACCCTGGGAACAGGGTTTGTTTAACCAGTGTGCTGTAAGTACCTCCAGGTTACCTCCAGAGAAACAATAAACAGGGAGATCTGGGACTAGCTATGTTCAGAGGGATTCTCAGCCCAAACCACAGGAACTTTCACCTCCAGTTCATTTTGAGGAGTTTGGAATCTGAGGAAACTTCAACTGATAGGAAGGCCAGGCTAAATTCTGCTAGGAGAGTTCACTGTGTACAAGAAGGAATTAGTATACCCAGTGAGTACAGAAGCAATGAGCCAAAAAGGCTGCCACTTGCAAGCACTTGTAGGAAGGTAAGAGTTTTTGATTTGGGACTCCAGGTCAGAGGGGACAGCTGGAATGAAGACAGAAATTCCATCCTCCCCATTCCAGGTTTAGAAGTGGTTACACTCATCTACTGGTCATCCTGCCATCTGGGGGAAGGGGGTGGAGGGTAAGAGGTGAAAAACTGGAACAAGAGGTTTGGCAATTGTTAATGCTGTAAAGTTACACATACATATAACCTGTAAATAAAAGCTATTAAATTAAAAAAAAAATGGTTGCACTACTAAATTCTCAATTAAAAAAAAAAATGTGAGCAGGCAAAAGAGAAAGAATCCAAACATAGAAACTTACTGTGGGAATAGGGAAGACCAGAGTTCATCTTCAGAGAATGATATTGAACTAAAAAAAAAAAAGTTGCTCCTACCCCAAAGAGTAATGTAAAATGACTGTCTACCCAGAAAGATTTTTATTTTATTTAATTAATTAATTAATTTATTTATTTAATAACTTTTTATTGACAGAACCCATGCCAGGGTAAGTTTTTACAACATTATCCCTTGCACTCACTTCTGTTCCGATTTTTCCCCTCACTCCCTCCACCCTCTCCCCCAGATGGCAAGCAGTCCTATATATGTTAAATAGATTACAGTAGATCTTGGATACAATATATGTGTGCAGAACCAAACAGTTTTCTTGTTGCTCAGGGAGAATTGGATTTAGAAGGTATAAATAACCTGGGAAGAAGAACAAAAATGCAAGCAGTTTACATTCATTTCCTAGTGTTCTTTCTTTGGGTGTAGCTGTTTCTGTCCATCCTTGATCAATTGAAACTAAGTTAGATCTTGTCTTTGTTGAAGAAATCCACTTCCATCAGAATACATCCTCATACAGTATTGTTGTTGCGGCATATAATGATCTCCTGGTTCTGTTCATTTTGCTCAGCATCATTTCATAAAAGTCTCGCCAATCCTCTCTGTATTTGTCCTGCTGGTCATTTTTTACAGAACAATAATATTCCATAACATTCATATACCACAATTTACTCAACCATTCTCCAATTGATGGGCATCCATTCATTTTCCAGCTTCTGGCCACTACAAACAGGACTGCCACAAACATTTTGACACATACAGGTCCCTTTCCCTTTTTTAGTATCTCTTTGGGGTATAAGCCCAGTAGAGACACTGCTGGATCAAAGGGTATGCACAGTTTGATAACTTTTTGGGCATAGTTCCAAATTGCTCTCCAGAATGGTTGGATGTGTTCACAATTTCACCAACAATGTATCAGTGTCCCTGTTTTCCCACATCCCCTCCAACATTCTGCATTATCTTTCCCTGTCATTCTGGCCAATCTGACAGGTGTATAGTGGTATCTCAGAGTTGTTTTAATTTGCATTTCTCTGATCAATGGTGATTTGAAACACTCTTTCATATGAGTAGTAATAGTTTAATTTCATCATCTGAAAATTGTCTGTTCATATCCTTTGACCATTTATCAATTGGAGAATGGCTTGATTTCTTATAAATTAGAGTCAATTCTCTATATATTTTGGAAATGAGTCCTTTATCAGAATCTTTGACTGTAAAAATGTTTTCCCAGTTTATTGTTTCCCTTCTAATCTTGCCTGCTAATGCAAGATTTTTTTGTTTGTACAAAACCTTTTCAATTTGATATAATCAAAATTTTCAATTTTGTAGTCAATAGTGATCTCTAGTTCTTCTTTGGTCATAAATTCCTTCCTCTTCCACAGGTCTGAGAGGTAAACTAGCCTATGCTCTTTCAATTTATTTATGATCTCATTCTTTATGCCTAGATCATGAACCCATCTTTACCTTATCTTGGTGTACGGTGTTAAGTGTGGGTCAATGCCTAGTTTCTGCCATACTAATTTCCAATTTTCCCAGCAAATTTTGTCAATAGTGCATTCTTATCCCAAAAAACCGGGGTCTTTGGGTTTGTCAAACACTAGATAATTAAAGTTATTGGCTGTTTTGTCCTTTGAACCTAACCTATTCCATTGATCAACTAGTCTATTTCTTAGCCAATACCAGATAGTCTTAGTAACCTCTGCCTTATAATATAATTTTAGATCTGGTACAGCTAAGCCAGCTTCATTTGATTTTTTTTTCATTAATTCCCTTGAAATTCTTGACCTTTTGTTTTTCCATATGAACTTTGTTGTTATTTTTTCTAGGTCATCAAAATAGTTTTTGGGAAGTCTGATTGGTATAGCATTAAATAAATAGATTAATTTAGGTAGTATTGTCATCTTTATTATATTTGCTCACCCAATCTAAGAGCATTTAATATTTTTCCCGTTGGTTAGATCAGACTTAATTTGTGTGGAAAGTGTTTTGTAGTTTTGCTCATAAAGTTTCTGATTTTCACTTGGCAGATAGATTCCTAAATATTTTATACTATCAGTAGTTACTTTAAATGGGATTTCTCTTTGTAACTCTGACTTTTGGATTTTTTAAGTGATATATAAGAATGCTGATGACTTATGTGGGTTTATTTTATAACCAGCAACTTTGCTAAAATTGTGGATTACTTCTAATAGTGTTTTAGTAGAATCTCTGGGGTTCTCTAAGTATACCATCATATCATCAGCAAAGAGTGATAATTTGGTTTCCTCATTGCCTATTCTTATTCCTTTAATATCTTTCTCAGCTCTTATTGCCAAAGCTAGCATTTCTAATACAATATTAAATAATAACAGTGATAATGGGCAACCTTGTTTCACTCCTGATCTTATTGGGAATGGTTGCAGTTTGTCCCCATTACATATGATGCTTACTGCTGGTTTTAAATAGATGCTACTGATTATTTTAAGGAAAAGTCCATTTATTCCTATACTTTCAAGTGTTTTTAATAGGAATGGATGTTGGATTTTATCAAATGCTTTTTCTGCATCTATTGAGATGATCATATGGTTTTTGTTAATTTGGTTATGAATATGGCCAATTATGCTGATAGTTTTCCTAATATTGAACCAGCCCTGCATTCCTGGTATAAATCCTACTTGATCATGGTGAAGTCTCCTGGGGATGATTTTCTGTAGTCTTTTTGCTAATATCTTATTTAAGATTTTAGCAATCAATATTCATTAGGGAGATTGGTCTATAATTTTCTTTCTCTGTTTTCAATCTACCTGGTTTAGGTATCAGTACCATGTCATAAAAGGAATTTGGTAGGACTCTTTCATTCCCCACTTTTTCAAATAGTTTATAAAGCATTGGGACTAATTGTTCTTTGAATGTTTGGTAGAATTCACATGTAAATCCATCTGGTCCTAGGGATTTTTTTTTAGGGAGTTGATTAATAACTTGTTCTATTTCTTTTTCTGAAATGGGACTATTTAAGCAATTTACTTCCTCCTTTGATAATCTGTACCCAGAAAGATTTTAAAGAATTCCAAAAAGACCTTAAAAATCAAATGAGAGAGATTGAGCACCCCTTTTTAAGAACCATCTAAAAAAAACAAGGAGATTATGAAAAGAATGTTAACCAAGTGAAAAAGGAGATAAATTCTTTTTTTTTTAGTGTCAAATATGTATTTTTATTAAAGCTTTTTTAATTTTTGAAACATATGCATGGAGAATTTTTTAATATTGATCCTTGCAAAACTTTGTATTTCAAATTTTCCCTCCCCCACAACTGCCTCCCCTAGCTGGCAAGTAATACAATATATTTTAAACATGTTAAAAATATATATGTTAAATCCAATATATGTATACATATTTCTGCAATTATAATGCTGCACAAGAAAAATCATTTCAAAAGGGGAAATAAATGAGAAAGAAAACAAAACGCAAGCAAACTACAGTAAGAATGAAAATGCTATGTTATGATCCACACTCAGTTCCCACTCTCCTCTCTCTATGTATAGATGGCTCTCTTCATCATAAGATCATTGGAACTGACCTCAATCATCTCATTGTTGAAAAGAGCTATATCTATCAGAATTTATTATTGCCATGTACAATGATCTCCTGGTTCTGCTTATTTTGCTTGGCATCAAATCATGTAAGTCTCTCCAGGTCTCTCTGAAATCATCCTGCTGATCATTTCTTATAGAAAAATAATATTCCATAACCTTCATATACTATAACTTGCTTAGCCATTCTCCATCTGATGTACATCCACTCAGTTTGTAGTTTCTTGCCACTATGAAAAAGGCTGCCAGAAATATTTTTTTGCACATGCATGTCCCTTGCTCTCCTTTATTATCTCTTTGGAACACAAGCCTGGTAGAAACACTGCTGGATCAAAGGGTATGCACAATTTGATAGCCCTTTTGGCATAGTTCCCAAATGTTCTCCAGAATGGTTGGATCAGTTCACAATGTATTAGTATCCTAGTTTTCCCACATCTCTTCCAACAGTCATTATTATCTTTTCCTGTCATCTTAGTCAATCTGAAAGGTGTGTAGTGGTACCTCAGAGTTGTCTTAATTTGCATTTTTCTGAGGAGATCCAGATTCTTAAAGAAGAAAACAATTCTTTAAAATTTAGGATTGGGCAAAGGGAAAGCCAGTTTAAGGTATAAGAGATCCAGAAATAACAAAACAAAAGAAATAAAAAATAGAAGAACATGTGAGACATCCTTTAAGAAAAACAACAGATATAAAGAACAGAGCAAGAAGATAAAACACAAAAATAATTTTTCCTCAGAGTGGAAACTTCAAAAAAAAAAAATCCCCATTCAATTTAAAGTACAATTGTTTTGTTTTGTTTTTCAGTGTTAAACTATCAATTATTTTGTGCATGTATATGTGTGTAGGGAATTATTTTTTTTCTTTCTGGATTCAGAAGCAAAATTAATATTTTCTATTAGACAAATTATCTTTTTACTAGAAAGTAATTAGTCTTTTCTTGCTTGTTGATCAATAATACATTAGTTCCTTAGGGGTGACTTTCTTATGATCATCTTAACAAAGTCTTATGCTTTGTGTCTTCATGAGTTAGGCATGTAATCTTTAGGAGAAGCTTAAAAATATATTTTTAAAATTATTTTTACTGATGCCTTTTGTCTTTAAACTAATCATTCCTATCCATCCTCTAACACCTTTCCTGTCCACATATCCTAGCTTTGTGATAAGGAAAAATAAAGCAAAAGAAAACAATTCAATAAAACCCCAATACCAACTCCTCTGAGAATGTATCCAGTCTTCTACATCACAGTTCTTCAATCATACCAATGAACAAGATACATTCTTTCATCTCCTCCTCCAGGACAAGCTTAGTTGGTCATAATTAAACTATACAGTATTGGGCTTCATTTTGTTTTCCTTTATAGTAACTTCTTTTTGGATACTATATATTTTTCCTGGTTTTATTTACTCAGCTTTGTATCATTTCACAGAAGCAGAAGAATAATGCCTTATGCTAACATACATGGTCTGTTGCTATAGTGTTTAATATTGTTATGGCCATGATTCAATTGACAAAGGCCATGTGAATTGAGCCCATTGAGGAGCTGTTCTTTGAACCCTGGGCAGAGCTTATGTTTACTACTAAGTCTAAATCCCATTAATTTTACTCGGCATTCAAAATAAAACATTTGTCCTTTTACTTTCCCTTCAGGAAGTCCACCTTGAGGAAATGATAATCATTTACTGTCTCCAGGTGACCTACTATCAATGATTCAAGAATAGATAGATTGAGGCTGTTTGTTTAGAAGACTTTTAAAATCAATAAACTTCAACTAGAAAATAAAACAACTCATAAATCCTCACAAAAAAGAACCAGCTTTGGAAGAAACATTTTTACATTTGAGCCAGAAACCCAATTGTACAATATGGATTCAGGATGAGAATTGAGATTGATTTTAGTTGGCTTCAATTTTGATTCGGTTCAATTCAATGATATTTTTTTAAATGCCTACTATGTGCCTGATTGTTGGACATAAAAATTGCTCAGTTCTTAAATATTTTATTTTTATTTTTCATAAACATTCTTGTTATTTTTATATAGAAAATCTTACAGTTTGGTTAATCAGTGATTGGATAGATAATTTATAAACATTGGAGATAATATCTCCAGTCACATCTATCCAGAGCTAGGCTAATGGTTCAAGAATAGGATAGGAACAAAATTTAATGATTGTAAATTTTTCAACATTTAAAAATTAGTTTTCTTAATAACAATGTGGAAAGGATAATAAATAATAATACAGTATGTATTCAGTAGGACAAAGCTACCCAGCCTCTCCTTTAGTGCACCTCATCAGCAAACCTGAGAAAGCTCAGACCCATCCTGTGCTGCTTTTATATTTAGGTGATGTCAATGATTTCAAGACTTAGTTATTCTATCAGTTAAATTTCAAGGACTATTTATTTGGTTTTTAAGACAAAATTAGCCCTATCTGTATGGATGAAATGTTACTCCTACCACAAATAGTTATAAGAATATAACCTGCTAAATTTTTATGTGGTGAGGCAAAATATCTGCAAAAAGAGGCTCTGGAGATTACTGTTCTATTAATATATAAGCCATTTTCATTTTATTACCATAATTTTGTGCAAGTATCAGTATTCTGACTGATCAACAAGTTTGTTTATTGTTATTGGCAATATTATTTTCATTTGCCCAGATATTCCAAAGGTTATAGATTTGAGGATAAATTTTCACTTTGCAAATATTTGAGTAAGAGTGTTACATAAGCCCAGATATAGGCTCTCACTCATCCTTTGCTGAAAGGATTATTAATCCTTTTTAATATTCTCCATTGTATATTTATAGATAAAAACATGATGAACAACATTTTGCTATATTTTAAACCTAATATATATAGCTGGCACAGACTAGCAGTTTTTTGAATCCATGACAATATTCAAGAAATGCATTATTTGGGGTGATGCCTAGGATGAGGTACAGAAATAAAGCAGGAAGGAAGACTCCATCTAATAGCTTTCTATTTATATGTGCTTTTAACTAGGTGGTATACTGTGTTTCTATGATGCTTAAGGCCCAAAAATGCTTTTAGTACTCTCTAAATTCAGCTATCTGAATCAAAGTTCATGTTTCCACACCCAAAATATTGCACTAGTAGATGGGCATAAGGTTCAGTGATCAAATTACATTTCAAGAAATAAGAAGTTGTTGACATATTAAAGCCATCAGTATAAAATATTATTTTATATCTAAATTAAAATTATGTTTTCATTTGCAAGCCTTGTCATTTGTTTGGACTAAAATCCTCAGACTTTATAACAATTATAATAATATATATTATGTATGCATTATATATAATTATATTAGAAAATGTATATATGAATATTGATAGCATCAAATCTAAGTTAATTGAAATTAGTATTATATAGTTGATATTTACTGGCATAGACTTACTAATGACTCCTCAAGAATGGGTCTTGTGAAGATTAAAAGTGTCCACCTACAATTAAAAAAAAAAAAAAACTGAGGCAGAACTCTAGACCAGTTTATCAGAGGATCCATTGGCTTAGAGCTCTCTCTGCCAAACAGGATTTTTAGTTCTTGTCTAAATGTAATATTTAAGAAGGATGAAATTTTTCTTCTAATGTTCTCCTAAGAAAACATTTTTCCTTTTTCTCAATCTACAATTTGAGTTATCTTCTTCTTCTGGAACCTTGTTTTTATAGAGTTTGAAGCCCAAATATGCAAAAGAGGCATGATAAATCTACTTTCATTGCTTGATATTCCTTGCCCCTGAGTGCCAAAAATGCCATATTATTGGGAATGGTGAAGTCATAGATTGGTGAAACAGGGGGCATCTTCACTTAGTAGGTGCTAATAAGATGGTCATTAAATAGTCAAACAATACAAAAATAAATTGGGGGACTTTCCAAAGCATCAAATTATTCCACACATGTTGAGTTTGGACATATAATTTGAGTAAAACAGGATGGAAATATCTTTGTCAGTCTCTTCAGGATTGTGCAAGTAAGCCTCATAACTTGGTAAATAAGAAGTGAACTTTATATTAAAGTTTGAAGACAAAATTAACCCGCTATAGCCCATGAATAAATAATCTATTTATCCCTTTATGATTTATGTAGATTCTTAAATTGATTGGAATAGAGTGGGTCCAAATGATTTATTTCTTAGCATCTCACAAAGTTCTGATATATATATATATATATATATATATATATATATATAGTGTGTGTGTGTGTGCGTGTGTGTGTGTGTGTGTGAGAGAGAGAGAGAGAGAGAAAGAGAGAGAGCAAAAAACACATAAAAACAAAATCTTTATAATTGATAATCTTCTGACTTCTCAATTCATTTCATCATCTTCTATGGACAATTTATTGAGGTTAAGTGATATTTAACAATTTTATTTTCTATTTCCTTTGGAGAATTTAAAGATAGGAAACAATTTAAGCAATCAGCTTCCTTATTCCAACTACTTTTTTTTTTTTTTACCAAATTAAAAATAACATTTCTTTTTGGTTTATAAATGTAAAATTAAAAGGGACCATAGTGGCCATATAGTACAGCTCCCTCATTTTACGGATCTTTGTTAGAAGAGCATTTTTTTTAAAAAAAGGAAATATTTAAAAGTTTCTTAGAGATGTTTACATATGTCTCGGAACAAAAAGGAAGTCACTCTAAAATTTAACAAGATTTTTATTGTCTTGTATAGGAAATCCTTTGTAAACCCTAAATCATTTTAAAGGATTAAAAAAAAATAATAGAGAAGCTACTGACAAGCTGTGAAGCACATATTGGCCTGCTGATAGTCCGCTAAAAATGGTTCCTGTGGCTGTGGGCAACAGAATTTCCAGAACAGAGAATGTGCCCTTTTTATCCATCTGGGACAGATATATCATTTGAAATTGAAGTTCCCCAAGGTAAATTAATTGAAGTTTTCCAGATAATGTTGAAAATAAAGAATTACAAAGTAGCCTTGATCTTGTTTTCAAACATGTCATTCTTAAACTATAGATCTCACAACCATTTACTATTCATAGTGATTCATAATGAGTTGGTATTTTTAAAAGATTATCTTTTTTGTAATTTTAAAAAAATGCATATATATTCAGAGAATTTAATTAAATATTTTGTGCTATATTCTGGGAATTCCAAAATAAAAATAAAAAGAAATCCTTACTTTCAAGGAACTTATTTTCTACAAACCAAACTATAGGACAAGTCACTTAAACCTGTTTGTTTCAAGTCCTCATCTGTAAAATGAACTAGAGAAGGAAATTAAATGGCAAACCACACCAATCTCTTTGCCCCACCAAAAATCCTAAATGGCATCGCAAAGTATCAGACAGAACTGAAAAATGATTAAACAGTAACAAAAAGTTAAGTTATTCTTTAAGGAATACTTTGTAATTATCTGTACATATAAATGTATCTATGTATATGTTGAATACTTTTTTTATCAACTGACTCCCAAATATCTTATGTATTTTATCATTATTTTTGAATGGAATATGTCTTTCTATTATTGTTTATCATTTCTACTATTCTTTCTCTTATCCTATTATTATGGGACATCTATTTCTATTTTGTTTTTTATTACTATGAAGAAATGATTTTTTTTAATTTTGTGTGTTTATTTCATACACTACCACTTCATTGAAACCATTACTATCAATGAATTATAGATTTAGACATGGAAGGCAACTTAGAGCCAATTGAGTCAAACCTCTCATTTAAAGATGAAAAGTTGAGGATCAAAAATGTTAAATGACTTGTTCAGTGTAATTATGTCAGTTAATTTCTCTGATTGTTCCCTGGAGTTTACTAAGAAAAATGTTGCGTCATCAATTAATGTCTTTAGAAGATTTTTTTATGTCTTTAATTTATTTCAGGAGTCTTTTTGCTATTGCTAGCATTTCTATATGTGTAGATGATAACAGAAGAGAAAGGCTTTACTGCTTTAAAAAAAAAATAATGCTTTTTCTAACAAAGATCTGTAAAATGAGGGAGCTGTACTATATGGCCACTATGGTCCCTTTTAATTTTACATGTGAATGTGAAAACTTTTAATATATCCCTATTACACATATTAGCATTTGTGTTTGTGTAGAGGTTTTTTAATCTATGAAAGGCTACTTTATGCCCATACTATGTTAGGTTATAAGCAAAAAATGAGTTATACTTTGTCAAGGATTTCTCTGCATCTATTTCATCTGCATCTGATAATCAGATGGTTTAGATTTTTTTTTGTGTGTTGTTAAAATGATTATTTCAACTTTTTCTAACTGTTGAATCATCATTCCATCCGTGATAGAAATCCAAACAATTATAATGGATAGTTTTTAAATAAATTGTTGCATTTTGCCTGGATTTTATGTTACATTTTTGAATTAATTTGCACTATCTATATTGGTTTATGATTCTCTTTATTTTCTTCACCATTCTCTGGTTTAAGAATTATAATTTTTGTTCTTCAACTGTTTTTCAGTTGTGTCCAGCTCTTCATGAACCCATTTGGAGTTTTATTGACAGTTATAAAAGTGATTTGCCGTTTCTTTCTCCAGCTTATATTACAGATAAGAAAGCCGAGGCAAACAAGGATTAGTGACTTGACAAACTTACCTGTCTAATGCAAATTTTAAGTCAGGAAAATAGAGTTTTCCTGATTCTTAGTAATAGGGAACCCAGGAAGAGGGAAGTATTTGGAAAACAGATAATGAATTCCATTTTAGTCACGTTCAGTTTAAAATATGAGACATCCATTTCAATGTATCTTCTAGGCACTTGGAGATGTGCTATTGTGTTCAGTAGAAAGATTAGAGTCAGACAAGTAGATTTGAAAATAATTGCCATAGACATGATCATTGAATTTGAAAATCCAACTTACTTCTGGGTCTTGTTTTATCTCTTTACACTTCATCTGGTGTTCCCATCAGCTCCCATGGATTAAATTCCTATATCTATGCTGAAGATTCTTATATCTACCTGAAATTTCCTGCTGATCTTCAATCACACATTTTCAAATGCCACTTAGATGTAATTAACTATATGTCCAAAACTAAACTCAACATATGCAAAAATAGAGCTCAGTAACTTTGCTAAATCCTGCCCCACCTCCTACTTTCCTTCTTGCTAGTAGAGAGCAACACAATCCTTCTAGTTCCTCATTGTATAATCTAGATGTCATTTTTGACTCCTTATTATCTCTTACCCTTCCCACCTTCCATTCTGTGGCATTTCACCTTTGCAATATTTTTGGAATGTACCCCCTCCTCTCCTCTGTCATTGCGAGTAAAAATGGTTGTATGATCTTTTTTTTTTTCCTACCTTCTTTAAACAGCATGTATGTGGGAGTGAAGGCTGCAGATAGTGGAAATGATCCAAGAATGAGGCTTCACAAGGTATAATTGGTTATATGATTAGGAGGGAAATGATTTGAGAGAGTAAGACACTAGAGGGTTTAACTGGTTCACAAAAGGTTAAGATAGAGGAAGGCTAATAATATGGATAGTAGAAGGCTGAATACTAGGGAGGGAACTGAGAGTATAAGAAATCGTAGGGCTTAGTATAGACAAAATAAAAGGGGTTTGTTTTTGGAAGGTTGAGGAAGAGGGATAAAGACAATAGATTGTGAAAAGTTAAGGGAATTTTGGAGTTGAAGAACTCTGCATTTATGGAACTTATTCATGTGCATTTTTGGGTGAAGGCACAATCAAGGGTATATTATCTTTTTGTGTGAGTAAGATGAGATGGCATGATCATAGGAATTGTATGGGTTGATAAACTGGGAATTTAGAATGTTCTAGGGCATATCAATATGTACATTGAAAACCCAAATTTGATGGCAGGAGTTGAGGAGGAAAGAGCAAAGATTATGAGTTAGGAAGTGAACTAATTGAGGAAGGAAGCTGGTTATTCTGGACAACTATACACAGTGGTTAACAGAATTTTGATTGGGTGGCAGATGTAGATTTTATGAACTTCAAAGGAAGAAAAGATACTGAGTGATGGTGGTAGAAAAAACTAGAAGTGATGATGAGGAACAAGGAATATTCCATCTATCTTAATTTGACCAGTGAGTGAAAGTGGAAAGGAAAGAAATAAAATAAAATGAGAGTAAGCATGTTTTTTATGTAGCAGACATGTTAGTAGATACAGTGGAAGACATATGTAGGATCTAGTGGGACCTTTTTTTTTTTTTTGGGTGGTGGGTAGGCATGGGGAGAGAAATAGTGGAGGAATATGAGAATAAACAATCACTAGTATGTGATAAGAAATGGAATTTAGATGAAGATTTGTAGCACTTTAGAATCTCTTGGATGTGGAAAGTATGACCAGCTGAGAATGTGTTCATTGTTAAATGAAATATTTAAGTTGATTTTCAAGTAATATTATGAACTACAGATCATATTTGAGAATTGGACTGTTCGGGGGATGGGACAAGATATTAGAGCCTTTCTCAAGGCTGGATCTGAAATTTGATACGATGGTATTCTCTTTAAAGTGCTTATACCTCAGCAAAAGGGGATTAGTAGTTGTCCTGTATCTACAAGGGGATGGATATCAGGCAGAAGACACACATGTAGCACACACTTTATATATATATATATATATATATATAATATTAGTTAAAATCACATTTCCCCAGTTTATCTGGTTTCAGTGTTTTGTTTTGTTTTTGTTTTTTAATCTCACTGGATTTTTTTTTCAACTTTTGCATTAAGAAATAAAATTTGACAGATTCAGTCTTAATTTCTTCTTTTACAGATTGCATTCTTCTTTTTAAACATTTTAGGAATCTCTTATTATTCAATGTTCTATTGAGATTCCAGATAATTTTGTTTCATCAGACATTATTTTACTTTTTTTTTTGTCTTACAATATTTGCAGAGATAGCTTTGTAATCACTGAAGACTTGCTGTTTCACTTTAATATTAGGAAGCTTTTTTGTTGACTTATCTGCTTGTATTTTGGGGTTTTATTAAATTTCATTCCTCATGAAATCTTTGTTATTTCAGGTTTTTTCTCTTTAAATACCCCATCTCATTCCCCAACTCCTCCCCCTTTGTTGGGGTAAATTCCTTAAGCTATAGTACAATTATACCTTAGCTCTTGCAGTGTAGTACTTAAGTTTCACTAGTTTTTGTACTGCCCTAAATTATCTTTTGAAAAGAGAAAGCTAGCCCCAGTACAATTCCAATTCCCCTTTTTTCAAACCCAGTGTAGCCACTTAATCGGAAATCTAGTCCACTTTCTTGCCATGGTCAAGTGGCCAATAGAAATTAGTTTCTACTGTATATTATGAGCTGCAGTATGGGCTAGGGGTGAGATATATTGGTCAAATCTCTGCAGTAGGACACCCATTATGGACTTTAAGCACAAGGCTGGATCAGTTTGTACATTCTTGCATTTGGAATGTGAAACATTTTTATATTATCAATTTAGTTTTAAGCATTCTATACATGGTTGATAATTTTTTTTTGTTTTATTTTGGGGGAAGAGCTAGTGGTCTAGGGAAAGTGTCTAATCTGCCATCTTGTTGATCCCATGATGTAAAATTGTGCCTTCCAGTCCTCTGAACATTTTCTTGCTTTTAGTGAAACATTCAGATTCTCCATCTGCCATCTCTCACCCTCATCACATTACCATCCCACTTCAATTTGCATGGCCTTAATTATGTCATTTAAATAACTTATGTGCAAGTCATTGCCTATAATATATAGTAGCTAACCTACACATACCATATGTTTTTCTTTTGCCCTTTAGGTCTCTTGCTATTTTCATTCTTTTGATATCCAAGTGTCCCATTTTACCCCTACATGGCATCCCTAAGTACAGCTCAGTGGCACAATGCATAGAGCTCCAGGACTGAAGACAAGAAGACCAATCTTTCCAAGTTCAAATCTGGCCTCAGACACCTACTAGCTGTATGACCATAGGCAAAGCACTTAATTTAATGTCTCAGTTTCTCATCTGTAAAATGAACTGGAGAAGGAAATGATAAACCATTTTAGTATCTTTGCCAAAAAAAAAAAATGCTGGATGGAATCATGAAGCATCAGACAAAACTGAAAAATGACTCAACAGGAAGCAACCTTAAGGAAATACAGGTGCACAAATGGTAGGCTTTTTTATCAAAGAAACATCATGATTTCTAACTTTTTAAATGTAATTGGATTAGATCTCTTTCATGTATATAATGAATTATAAAATACTCATTCATTCAAAATATTTTCTAATTTTGTAGAAGTTTTATCTTACATAGAAACTCTGAAGCTATCATTTATTTAATAAAATTTATTATAGCAACATTAATAACTGAAACTGTTACATGAAGTTGTCAGAAAAGATATAGAAATATAATTTTATGATATGAAACTGTAGACAATAATAATATTTATAGTGTTTCACATTTTATATGTAAAGAAACAAGGCCCCAAAGTATTAAATGAATTAATTGCCCAAGATAACTTAGTATTTGGTATTTGGCAGAACCAGAATTTGAATCTACTTTCTCTATACTAGGTCTCTTTTCTACTTTACCAAGATGCTATGCTAAAAAGAAAGTTTTAGAAAATCAAAACTATCAGAGTCAAGTGGTGTTAGAGAAAACTGTTTGGAAAAGGTAATTTTTTGAGATAAACTTTGAAAGAGAGATTGCATATAGCTATAGACTGCCCCCAAAACCTTGAAAATACACTGAGGTTTTTGGGACAGCCTATAGAATTCCATCTGAAGCATACTGGGATAGTCTACATAAATTACTATAATAATGAATTAGTCCTTTGGAAGTTACTGTAAAAGTCTTTTATTTAACAGGTTTGCATTATAAACAAAATTTGTAAGAACTAGGAAGACATATGATTGTACCATAGTTGGATGAAAAATTTCTATACAGCAGTTTCTCATTGACAGGACTCAACATAGAGATAAACAGTGAGATAAAAAAGAAGATAGTATCAAAAATCTACACATCATCTTATCAAGCACTACTTTTAAAGAAATTGAATGTGAAGTCATGTATAACATTAAATCAGTTTCTTAAGTCCCCTAAGTGCCCTTTCTTTTCCTTTTTTTCATGGAATTTGTGAATAGCTCAAGCTAATACAAATAGCCCAAAGCCACATTTAGACTAATGCAGCCTAAATGAGATTTTAACCCTGAACCTCTCTTTGAAAAAAAAAAAGGAGCTTACTTTTTAATTAGATAGAACATTTCATGGAAAAGTGAAGGGAATAATATTGATTAGATTTTTGCATTGAAGGAAAAGTTTCCACCCTAAGGTCAACATCTGTTGACTTTGAAAATGACAACCAGTAGTCACAGTTTGAGATAATGACCACCTTTGATAGGGGTCATTAGAAGAGCTTCTTCATAATTTCCAGAAAATTCATAATAAATGCAAGTTTAGCCCAATGTGAAGGAGACTGTTTTTTCTCCCACAGGGTTTTGTAGAAGTGCTGCCCACACAGCTTCTAGGTTAATAGAGGTGCAACAGCAAGGTTGGATGCAATCAACTTTGATTGTGGGCTTCTCAGAGTTAGTTCATTTTTGTCTTGAGTTTCTTACACAAGAATGCAATTAAGAGACAAGCAGCTTAATGATGTTAATGATTGGTACTCAGGGCTCAAAGGTGCTGATTTAATCAAAAAGTCAAAAACTAATTCTCAACATGAGTTTTTTTACCACTTTGGGAGGGGGTTGAAAAATGCCACAATTCCTTAGGTGTGGGATTACTGGACTTGAGAACCAATTGCTTTTCTGGATGGAGAAGCCAATCAGTTCTTTTTTGACAGTTGACTATGGTGGCAATTGCATTTCAGGTGGTATCACTACAAAGTACTTATTGGAGTCAAAGGACTTGACATTTGTTTCTGATTATGTCGGCCCATAGCACCTATAACCAGCTTTCCAAAAAAGTCTTTCTGCTGTGCTAAGTTCTTTGGTTCAAGTCACAAAGGGATGCAATTATTTCTATATAGAACAGTTTTTAAAAAAGGATGAGGGAGGAGATAAAGAGAATATATCTACTTCCATAACATTAAACCATTGTCTCTTTCAGTTGACCAATATAATGTGTGCTAACCGAAGTTTTATTTAAAACAAGCATTTTCAGTAGCTGCAAGTCATATGGACAGCATGCAAAAGCAAAATCATTCTGTGATAATTCTAACCAGATCCTTCACAATTAGGCCTAAATGGTGGGGAGGGAGGATGTTATATTAAATTATTTTACCAAGTGTTATCTGTAACTTTATAACAGCTAGAAAAAATATATGACCTTTCAGGAAGACTCTTTGTTTAAGGTCCAACATTTTGCCACATATAATATTGACATTTATTTTATAATGCTTGAATCTAAGAAAACAAAGGCAATCAAAGTCCATCCCTGTATTTGTCCCCCACTCATACAAAGCCTATATTTCCCTCTTAGTACTTTCCACTTGTTAATTTTTGGTTTTCCTTCTGAGGTCAAGTATTTTATCATTGTCTCCATTTTACAGATGAGGTAATGAGGGAACTAGGAAGTAAAAATAACATGTAAAATGATTTGGAGTGTGAATATATGTATGTACACACATACATGGCTGAGATCAACTGAAACTCATTTTTCTGATCCATTTTTAAAAACTGAATGTGGCTAATCAGTGTAAATTAGAATTGTTAGCAGGAACTATGTGATCCAAAAAAACGTTATAAGTTTACCAAAATGAAATACAATGACATATCTATGTTGTTAAAAAAAAAAAAAAAAAAAAAAAAAGAGGTCCTGGAAAAACAGGGAAAGAGATGAATTAAGTACAGTTACAAGTAGACGTATATCTCTGAGACTTAGGTATGCCCTTGAGTCAATGCTCAAGGACCTTCAGGCCTACTCCAGCTCTGAAGTAGATGAACCCTTACTCGATTTTCACAACTGTCCTGAGAGATCTTACCTCATCTCATTCAAGAATATAAGCAGAGAATTAATATATATTCAGTACATGCATACCTAAATCCCTTTCCTGCTATCCTCCATGACATCATTTTCTCCCTACTTCAATCAAATATGGGCAACTATGTACTTATTGGCCAAGTTCAATTTCTTGGGTAATTCCCACATTTAGAATGTACGACCCTCAGCCAATGAGGATGATGGTCAGCGGTGGGAGGGGTGTTTGCATTAGGGACTATTTAAAGTGTAAAACCTGTCTCAGAAGGTTCCTCCTCCCTTCAATTGCCTGCTTGAAGGGTGGGACAGGGGATTCTGGGGAGAACATACAATAAACTGTTGGTTTGCTCCTAGAGATCTCTGCAGCTTTTTATTAAACAGTGACCCCTCACCATTCTGAGCCACACATTCTTTCACAGAACAGGTAAGTGGTACAGTGGAAAAGACAATGTTGATCACAGCAATACCAAGCATACATTTATAGTACTGAAGAGCAAAAGCACTAACTACAGAGGGTGGGCTCCCTACCTCTAGCAACCTCCACAGTAGAGATATACATTCAGACAGAGAGAAAACATCTGTAGTCTGGAGTAGATGAAGAAATTAAAAGTCTTTAACTGGGCATATTGGAGATAGGACAGATCTATTGCCTAATCATGCTGTTACACATTCCAAGGCTCTTCCTCAGAAGTCAATATGTTCTTTATTACCTTTATAACCTTAGCCATTTCACTTAACCACTTTGGGCTTGGGGGAAGGGGGGAAGGAAAAAAAAAAAACTTTTTATTTAGCTTAAATAAGAAAAGTCTTGAGAGGCAGAATTAAGGAAAGAATGTGCTATTTGAATGAAGCTGTCATTTTGTAGAGGAATTAAGAATAATGGTAGGAATTGTTGTGCATTAAGGCTTGGTAAAAGAAAAAAAATCTTCAAGAAAGAGGTCCAAATATTATTTCAATTCAATATGAGGAACTCCCATCCTGAGTACTCATTTCCCAGATGTAGATGGGGAAAAACTTCTTAAAACCTTAGAGAATGTCCTGAGGTTTCCGAGAAGTTAAACAATTTATTTGCACAGATAGTACATTTCAGAGGCAGGATTTCAATGTGAGTCTTCCAGTTTTTGAGGCCAGTATACCACCAACTCTCTATCCTGCCAAACTGCTTTGAATGGAAAAGGCACTTGAGGAAACTTTAATCATTCCTCTTTGGGGATGCTGAAGTGGGTATTCTTGTTCCTAGTATAAATCACAATAAATGGTGTCTGAGTTTCCTTTTAACCCTGATAATCTGAATATGAAGGAAAACTCTTGAGAATTACAAATAAAAACTAACCAGACATTTTATAGGAAGAGAATGGAATACATTTTGTGTAACTTCACTGACTTCAAAAACCAAATTTATGTAAAATTTCATGAAAAACAAAATTTTCAAGAAAACATAAATAACTTTTCACACATGATTTATTAAAAGCAGAATATTTAGAGGATATTAAGAGAATGTCTGAAGACTGGAATGATCATTTTAATCCACAGAGAAAGAATTACAGCACATCATATACACAAAGATTGTCTTGTGTCTCACCTTAATTATGATTTAAACATTCTGCAGGCTTTGAATTTGATATCTCTAAATAAATGGATGGATATAAACTACTGATTTGTTTTTGTAAAGTATCCCTTGGACTTCTCTGAATGGAACTATTTATAATTTAGCTGAATTTTTTGCTTTTTTTTTTTTAACAATTGGTAGAAACTTCATCAGCATGCCAGTCAGCATTTAATTAGCACCTACTTTGGTTAAGTAGAAAACTGTTTTATGCAAAACTAATTTATCAAATCCAATAGCTGTTTTTTTCAATTACTATCTTCTTTGACCTTTCTGTAGTACATGATACTGTTCATGATTCCTAAGATCTTGACGTTTCTTCCTCCTTTGACTTCTAAAATACTGGTTTTACTTCCTAACTATCTAACTGTTCCTTCTCAGCCTCCTTTGTTATTTGTCATTACTTATTGTTTCTGCTATATGTAAGGTCCTATGTGAAATATATAGAGACAAAAAAACAAAACAAAACAAAACAAACACTACAGGAATTTGCATTCTGCTATGAAGTGATTGGAGAAAATAGGAATGGGGAAGAAGGAAGCATACAAGAAATACACTTAGACATAAAACACATAAACTTGAAAGAAAGAATACTAATAATCTGAAAGCAGTGGTGAATTAAGAAATGTTTCACAAAAGAGATAAAACATAAATTTGAAGGAAGACTATATCTGAGAACCAAAGAAAAAATACATGGAAGGGAAAGACAGAGTATTTACTTGAGGACATAATGAGTAGAGAGAATTATTTGAATTAGAGGTTTTGAAGAGTAATTATCTTAAATAAGGTCTCCAAAGGTAGATAGAGCTAAACTATTAAAAAAAAAAAAACAAGCAAAGAAGTTTGGATTTTATAGATAACCACTTATATATTTTTAATTAGGTGAGTAGCACTGTCAGACCTCTGCCTTAGGAAGATAATTTGTGCCACTTTTTTAGAAGATGAATCAGAAAAAGAACATACTGGGAACAAAGAGACTAGATGACTCCTAAATCTGAATATCCAGCCCCAGTCATTCCTCAGCTCCAACATGTGTTTCTAACTGTCCATCAGACATCTATCTATGTCCCACAGATACCTCAAATTTACCATGGGGTGAAAGTGGAATAAGACTAGTCTATAACCCCAAAACTATACCTTTCCAATTTCTATTGATCACACCTTGTTTCTCGGCTTTAAAAAACATTAGGTTTTTATTGCCTCTTCATTCTCCTTCACTTCCTTCATATTATCACTTACTAAGTCTTATCAGTTCTACTTTGACAATATCTTCTATCCATTCTGAACTTTCGTTCACACTACCACAATCCTATTTCAGATCCTTTCTATGTCTCACTTGGACTAAGAAGTCTCCCTACTTCGATTTCACCTTATCCAATATTCTAGTCACATAGTTACCAAAATAATATTCTCGCCAAGTTTGTTATTGTTGCTTCTCTCCTCAAAAATCACAGGAAACTATTCACTACAAAGAGCTCTCCTAGGTCAAAGATCAGATGTCCTTCAGAACATAACTTCACAATACATTTTTCTATATATATATATATCTCTTCATGCATTCTACATTGAAAAACACAGCTGAAATAATTTACTAATTGCATCTTACTTTCCCACCTCTTTGAACATATTATTTGCAAGTCATTTTCCATGCCTGGAATGCTTCCTCTTTGACTCTGTTTCTTAAATTCTTCTCTTCCCATAAATTCAGCTTACATGCTAGATTTTTTTTTAAAGTTTCTGGTAAATGAGGTTTATTTAAACTAGTTTCGTCTTTCAAGTTCAGGCTTGGAATGAAATGATGCAATTATAGACCATCCATCAACACAACTTGGTTTATTTAACCATTGCTTAAGAAAGATATTCAGTAAGCATATAACACTGATTTAGTTGAATGTAGATTTCTTGCTTCCATATTTTTCATACTGGTATACTAGTCAAGCCTAAAGGAGAAAAGTTCCTGTCTCTCCATGGCCTGGCTTCTCTAGTTAAGCCACCAGGAAGCTATATTAGCACATCAAGTCTACTGAATCAGTTAAGTATCTAGGATGATTTTAATATCTTTAAAGGAAAAATTAGTGTAGTCTATGTAGCAGGTATTGTTTTTACTCCACACCTTACTTTAAAGGGGCTTGTTCCACTTTGACTTTATTATAGAATGTTGCTTAATTTTATCCTTTAATGTTATCAATTTCTTTCTCATATCAAATTTGTTTATGTACCTATTTTAGCAGTATTGATAACCTCATTGAATAGCATCATTTTATTAAGGCTATATTATATTGTGTTAATATAAATTAGGTACTATAATATTTCCATCTTTGTTGTGATTATTTAAGCTACTTGTGCTTCAGTGCTTGATAGCTTTTGGAGTACTCATCAGTTTTGTTTTGTTATTTGCACTGAAATAAATGGCTGAAATCTTCAATCAAAAAAGATTTGGTCCCAGAACTGTATATTTCTTTGTTGATGAAAATCCTGGAGACAGCTGTACCATTGGTTTTCCCAAAATCAATGTGAGTATGGCAAAAATAGTAAATGTTTCTCTCAAAATATTCTTTGACTGAATTGAAGTTCTTAAATGCTCCAATTGATACATATGTCTATCCTATTTTCTTCCGAGCGCTTTGAGGGTAGGAACTGTGGCATTTTTCATTTCTACATCTTCAGTCTTGAGCACAGAACCTATCTCATAAATGTTGCTTATTAAATGTTTCCTGAATTGGAAGGCACTAAGTAGAGAATTTTGAAATGTAAGGAAACCTATTACACTTGAAAGAAATGTGAAGTTGCTATTAGCTTAACACACAAAACACACTGAAATGATAGTTTCTTATCTTCCTATCAACAATTAGACATTTCTCCTCTTTTATTTTCTTCTTTCTTCTTTCCTTTCTAAAACTACCTCACTATCCTTGAGTGTTTCTGCCATAGAAAAGTCAAAGATAGTCTACAACAGTGCCCAGCATACCCTGTTCTTAATTATTTATGGGCTAATTGTTTTGTCTTTTGATTAACCAGGTCCTTTGTTTCTTGAACTTGCCTTCTTTTCCATTGTCTGCCTTTAGATAATTCTGTAATCCTTCTTTCTTTCATAGACCATGGCTTGCTTATATTTACACAACACATTATAACTGATTTAATTTTATTCAATTCAATAATAATTTGAGGACCTATTTACTCCATATCAGGTACTGTGCTAAGCCCTGGGGATACAAAGCATCAAAAAATAAATAAAATCAGTGCCTTTTTTCTTTAAGTAGTTATTCTACTAGTGAGAAATGAAATACATAAGTAAATAAAAATAATTGCAAAGAAAATACAAATAATTGGGTGGGCATAGAACATTAAGGCAAAGCTTTTCTTGAAATAAACACAAGGAGTAGAAAGTGTTTACACTGTCATTAAATCCACAATATGGGGAAAAAAAGCAATCTCACTGCAGAAAATAAAGTCAATTTTCCAATGTTCATACAATTATAATTGTATGTGACAATACCAACATTTCTATGGTCTTCTGACTCCAACTCTATTCTTTTCTTTTCTTTCTTTCTTTTTTTTTCTTTTTCCTTTTCCTTTTCTTTTCTTTTCTTTTCTTTTCTTTTCTTTTTTTTTTTTTTTTTTTTTACTACATAACAATGACTTTATGACCTCCAAAACTTGTCTAAAGATACTGAGCTGAAAGCTTAACAAAATATATTTCCTTCAGTGATTTAAGACACTTGAAGATTAAGGCTTTTTTTAATTCTTATTTTTTTCTGTTACAACTCTATGAACTATGCTAATTATATGTTAGTATTTTGCCATATTAATACAGTAATAAAAAAGGTAATTCCTTCTTAAAACTTTATAATCTACCTTTCCTTAGAATTTTAATTAGTTCACCTTTTTATAACATTTTAGTTTTCCAATTTTGTATAAAGACTATTTTAGCCTTCATTTATATAAAATTTTGAGCGTCAGATTTTCTCCTTTCCTCCCTATTCCTCCCCTCCTCCTAAGATGGTAAGCAACTTGATATAGATTTTATATATGTATCCAATCACATAAAACATATATCCATATTAGTTAATATGGAAAAGAACAAACCAAGAGAAAAAAAAGCAAAAAATAAAGAAAATAAAGAGTATGCTTTGATCTACATTGACATACCACCAATTCTTTCTCTGAATATGGATAGCATTTTCTATTATGAATTCTTTGGAATTATCTTAGATCATTATATTACTCAAAGGAACTAAGTTATAACATAGATGATCATCATATAATATTGATATTTCTGTATAAACTGTAATGGTTCTGCTCATTTCAATTTGTATGAGTTCATATAAATCTTCCCAAGTTTTTCTGAAATCTGCCTGCCTAAAATGTCTTTGGGCACAATATATTTACATATCATTCCATTCTATTATGTTCATCACAACAACTTTTCCAGACATTCCCACATCGAAAGGCAGCCCCTCAATTTCCAATTCTTTGTCACTACAAAAATATCTACTATAAATATATATGTACATATAAGTTCATTTCTTTTTTTCTGTGATTTCTTTGGGATACAGAACTAAAAGTGGTATTGCTAGATTAAAAGATATGGATAATTTGATTGCCCTTTGGACATAGTTCCAAATTGTTTCCCAAAAGGATTGGATCAGTTCACAATTTTTACCAACAGTGTTTTAGTTTTCCCACACCCTCTCCAAAATTTATTATTTTCCTTTTCTGCCATATTAATCAATCTCATAGGTGTAAGGTAGTATCTTAGAGTTGTTTTAATTTGTATTTCTCTGATAAAAAATGATTTAGAGCATTTCTTAATATGTCTAAAGATAGCTTTGATTTCTTTAACTGAAAACTGCCTGTTCATAACTTTTTACTATTTATATAAAATTGGATAATAGTTTGTATATTTAGAAATATGATAATTCTCTAAATATCTGAAAAATGAGGTCTTTATCAGAGATACTTGCTAAAACATTGTTTTCCAGCTTTCTACTTCCCTTGTCATCCAAATTACATTGGTTTTGGTGGTACAAAAAATTATAAATTTAGCATAATCAAAATTACCTGTTTTAAATTTTGCAATGCCTTCTATCTCTTATTTAGTCATGAAAAATTCAAGAATTCTCCATAAATCTGACAGATAAGCTGTTTTTTGCTCTCCTGATTTGTTGGTGGTATCACCGTTTATGATTAAATCATTTACCCATTTTGAACTTATCTTGGTATATAGTATAAGCCATATGTCTGTATCTAATTTCTGGCATGGTGTTTTCTAGTTTTCCCAGTTATTTTTGTCAAATAGGGAATTTTTACTACAGAAATTTGGGTCATTAGGTTTATCAAAAACTAGGTTAATATGGTCATTTGCTTTCTGTCCTATGTACCTAATCTACACCACTAATCTACCACTCTATAGACAGTACCAAGATAGTTTTGTTGGTGGTAGCTTTATAATATAGCTTTAAATCTAGTAAAAATAGCTAGGCTCTCTTCAATTGCATTTCCTTTCTTGACTTTTTGTTTCTTCCAGATAAATGTTTTTTGTTATATGTTCAAATTTTATACAATAATTTTTTGATAGTTTGATTGGTAGGGCACTGAATAAGTAAATTCGTTTAGGCAGAATTGCTGTTTTTATTGTATTGGTTTGTATGTTTTTTCCAGTTGTTTAGATATAACTTTATTTGCGTGAAAAAAGTGTTAAGGACCATACCTAGGTAAAGGGGCAATTCAATTCTCCAAGAACTTCCAGAGCTGTGAATCATAGCATATGAAGGAGTTGCAAAGCAGCCTTTACTGACACAGGTGTTGCTTGTAGACTGGGAATGAGATAAATTGGAGGCAGAGGGAAGAGGAGAGAGGTCAGACAATGCAACAACTTCTCAGTGGAGAGGTCAGAGAATGCAACTGCCTCTCAGTCTCCTTGTGCCATCATAATCCTCTCACATGAAGAAATCCGTTCTGCAGGTCTTAGTTAGACCTCCAGCAGCCACTGGAAGGTGGCTCTTGTATCACAACATATGGCATCTGAACATGGGGCATAAGAAGTACAAGAATCAGAAGAAGAAACAGCAGCATCCAAGAGCTGTTTGTGAGTAGGATCTTCCCATAGTTCCCGCAGTAACCTGTGGGAAAGGAAAGGGAGAAGAGACCTGGTAAAACTTTTTTATTCGGGGTAATTAAATGAGCCAACACATCAAAGGGGCAATACAGGAGACTGACAAGAGACTTAAATGCTTGTTCTGACTATAGTTCTCTTCTCCGTTTGAAAGTTTGCCTCCATGACATCTCACAATATCAACACCTACTATAATATTTCACCCTCCAATCATCCAGAGGTGATAGTATTGCTTGTATTCCTCAGTGTGTGGACTCAGATAACAGCAAAAGCACAAATTTATTGATCATCCGGGGGGGGCGGGGCAATATCCATAAAACAAAAAAATGGAGAATTGTTAAGGACCATGCCTAGGTGAAGGGGCAGATAAAATCTCTGAGAGCCTCCACAGCTGTGAATCAACATCTGAAGGAGTTGCAAAACATCCTTTACTGATACAGGTGTTTCTTGTGGACTAGGAATGAAATAAATTGAAGGTAGAGGGAAGAGGAGAGAGGTCAGACAATACAACAGCTTCTCAATAGAGAGGATAGAGAATGCAACTGACTCTGAGTCTCCTTGTACCATCATTATCCTCTCACATGAAGATATCTATTCTACAAGTCTGATTTAGACCTCCAGCAGCCACTGGCAAGTGGCTCTCATATCACAACAAAAAAGTTTTATAATTGTATTCCTACAGTAGTGGTTGTTGTTGTTGTGGTGGTGGTGGTGGTAGTGGTTAGGAATGGGTATTATCTTTTGTCAAAAGCCTTTTCATCATCTATTGAGATAATCATTTGATATCTATTAGTTTCATTATTGATATGGTCAGTTATACTGATAATTTTCCTAATATGTAACCAATCTTGCATTTTCTAATATAAATCTTACCTGGTTATAATGTATGATCTCTGTGATTATATTACTGTAATCTCATTACTAAGATTTTATTTAAATTTCTCTCATCAATTTTTATTAGGTATATTGGTCTGTAGTTTTCTTTCTCTCTTTAGGCTCTTCCTGGTTTAAGAATCAACAAAATATTTCCTTCATAAAAGTAATTTGGTAGAACTCTTTCTTTACCTATTTTTCTGAATAACATATTGAAATTTAAAATTTAAGAAATATATTTGGTCTCATCTGACCCTGGATATTTTTTCTTGTGAAATTCACTCATAAATTGTTCAATTTCTTTTTCTAAAATGAAGTTATTTTAGGTTTTTTAGTTCCTGATCTGGTAATTTAGGTAATTTGTTTTCATAAATATTCATTGATTTTACCCAAATTATCAAATTTACTTGTATATAATTGGGCAAAATATTTCCTAATCATTGCTTTTATTTCCTCTTTTTGGTGGTGAATTTACTCTTTTCATTTTGGATATTGGATATTTGGTTTTCTTCTTTCTTTTTTTAATCAACTTAACCAATAATATATCTATCTTTTAGGTGTCTTTTCCCTTATAAAATTAGTTTGCAATTTTGTTTATTAATTCAGTAGTTTTCTTACTTACAATTTCACTAATCTCACCTTTGTTTTGTTTTAGTTGGGGTAATTAAATGGGCCAGCATTTCAAAGGACTGAGCCAGGAGACTGATGAGAGACTTAAATGTCTGTTCTGACTGTAGTCCTCTTCTTCATTTGAAAGTTTGCCTCAATCAAACCTGCTACAACCATCCAGACGTGATAATGCTGCTTGCATTCCTCAGTGTGCAGACCATGTTGTACGTGGAAAATAACAGCAAAAAAAAAAAAAAAGGGGGGGGGGATTAAGGGACAGGTCAATTCTCTAAAAGCCTCCACAACTGTCGATCATAGCATCTAAAGATGTTGCAGAGTAGCCTTTGTTAACACAGGTGTTGTGGACTGGGAACGAGATAAATTGGAGGCAGAGGGAAGAGGAAAGAGGTCAGACAATGCAAAAGCCTCTCAGTCAGAGAGGTCAGAAAACAGCAACTGCCTCTCAGTCTCCTTGTATCATCCTCTTACAAGAGGAGATCCATTCTTCAGGTCTGGGTTGGATCTCCAGCAGCCACTGTCAGGTGGCTCCCATGTATTCCAATAGCTCCCATGAATTCCAAGAAATAAAAGTTTAAATTTATAAAGAAATAAGAGAGTGAGAGAATAAGATAAGGTGTACAGGATTGTACATTAACAGGATTGGGATAAAAAAGGGATATCTATCTATATTTATCTATCTATCTAATCTATCTATATCTAGAAGAGTATAAAATCTGAATTTAGACAGAAACAAGAGGGCAAGGTGAAAAGGTGTGTATGGGGAAGACATGGGTGTTATCTTAGGGAATGGGATAGGGTAAAGAATAGGAGGGCAAGATAGTAGGTAGAAGTAATGCAGAGCATTCAGGAGGGATAGGAAAAAAATATTCACAAAAACATAAAATTGTATGTATTAGAATTTATTTGGTTAAAAAAATCATGATCTCAGACAAAATTAAAGCTAAACTAGATTTAATTAAAAGAGAAAATAAGGAAATTTTACTATATATCAGCTATATTAATCAATATTGCTTTATAGGCTATTTAAAATAACTAGATAGAATAAGATTGTAATATTGTTGTGGTGTAGAAAATGATGAGTTGGTGAATTCAGGGGAAAACCACAGAAAGACTTAGACATATGATAGAAGATGTTATCTTTAAAGAAAAAAAGCACAAACATGAATAATAGTCTTACATAGGAAAGAATGTGTATATTCATATATGTATGTATATATGCATACATGTATATATTGGTGTGTGTGTATATGTGTGTGTATGTGTATACATGCTTTATTATAGCAGTAAAAAAATACTTCTAGTTCTATAAAAAATACTAAATTTGAAAAGAAAAAAGAAAAAACCATGATCTTTATTATCAAAAGTAAACCATTAGTTAGAAAGGACAGATCCTTGGGTAAAACTGAATGAGAATAAAAAAGAATATGTCTTTTTTCTTAGCAATACATGGCACCTGCACATTTAGCATGCATTAGGCATGAAAAACTCAAAATCAAAAAGCAGATATATTAAATGCATCATTTTTAGGTCAATGAAATTGCATCCAATAAGAGACAGTGTAAAGAAAATAAAATTAATTGCAAACTAATAACTAAATGATATCCTAAAGAATGAAAAGATCAAAGACCAAATTATAGAAACAATCAAGTTCATCAGAGAAATTATAGTACTGGGATAATATTTCCAAATTTATGGGATGCAGCAAAATTTGTACTTGGGGAAAAATTTATTTTTTCATATTTTTGCATTAATGAAATAAAGAATTTTATATACAACTAAAAAAAAAAAACTAGAAAAAGGATTAATCAAAAATCCCCAACTGAACACTAAATTCAAAATCCTGACAAAACAAAGGAGAGATTAGTGAAATTGTAAGTAAGAAAACTATTGAATTATTAAACAAAATTCCTCCTCCTCCTCCTTCTCTTCCTCCTCCTCTTCCTCCTTTTCTTTTCCCCCTAACTAATGGTTTATTTTTGGTAATAAACACCATGATTTTTTTTCTTTTCAAATTTAATATTTTTTATAGAACTAGAAGTATTTACTGATATAATAAAGCATGTATACACATACACACATATACACACACACCAATTTACACATGTATGCATATATACATATATGTATGAATATACACATCCATGCCTATGTAAGATTATTATTCATGTTTGTCCTTTTTTCTTGAAAGATAGATAAAATCTTCTATCATATGTCTTTCCGTGGTTTCCCCCTGAATTCACCCACTCATCATTTTCTACACCACAGCAATATTACAATCTTATTCTATCTAGTTATTTTAAATAGCCTATAAAGCAATATTGATTAATATAGCTGATATGTAGCAAAGTTTCCTTATTTTCTCTTTTAATTAAATCTAGTTTAGCTTTAATTTTGTCTGAGATTATGATTTTTTAACCAAATAAATTCTAATGCAGATCTTTATTTTATGTTTTTGTGAATCGTTTTTTTTCCTATCCCTCCTGAATGCTCTGCATTACTTCTACCTACTATCTTGCCCTCCTATTCTTTAACCTATTCCATTCCCCAAGATAACACCCATGTCCTCCACCCACACACCTTTTCACTTTGCCCTCTTGTTTCTGTCTAAATTCAGATTTTATACTCTTCTAGTATATATATCTATATATAAATATATAGATATAGATAGATAAATATCCCTTTTTATCCTATTCCTGTTAATCTATACATCCCTTATCTTATTCTCTCACCCTCTTATTTCTTTATAAATTTAAACTTTTATTTCATGGACTTCATGGGAGCTGTTGTACTACATGGGAGCACCTAACAGTGGCTGCTGGAGATCCAACCCAGACCTGAAGAATGGATCTCCTCTTGTAAGAGAATAATACAAGGAGACTGAGAGGCAGTTGCTATAGTCAGGACTATAGTCAGACCAGACATTTAAGTCTCTCATCAGTCTCCTGCCTTGGCCCTTTGATATGCTGGCCCATTTAATTACCCCAACTAAAAAGTCTTCCCAGGGCTCTTCTTTTCTTTCCCTGTGGGTTACCAAAGGAACTCTGGAAGGATCCTTCTCATGAAGAGCTCTGGCTAATTACAAAATAATCTCAAACATGGGAACAGTAGTACCATTGAGTTCTTTCTAGACTCTTGAACACAACGCTGCTAGTTATTCTTGTAATTCTTTTGCTTCTTATATCCCACATTCAGGCACATATGTTATGTCCAGGCTAGCTTTCTGGAGGGCCTTGGGACCAGCCTTGGTCTCAGCAAAATAATCACCATGAGAATAGTCAGGGATAAAGTCCAAACTGTTTATGTCTCCTTCAGTCTTCTAGACTGCATCATCAATTTCAGTCAGTCAGCTAGTCAGCAGTTTGCACATCTCAGTCTCTGCTCAGAATTCAGTCTGACTCTGACCTCTTAAATACTCTATTACAATTAAATCAATTCACCATACTGAGTATAATTCAATCATATCACTAGGGAACCAATTATCTCATCAGTTCCACTGAGTTAATATCTTATTGTAGGATTAAATCAATCATACTGAGCCTTAAGTATACTTTTTCAGAGTTCCTGCCCTCTACATTTATTCTTGGTACATGAAGTTCTTTCTTCAACCCAGACCTGGTATGAATAGAGTCCTTCTCTGATAAAGAGTCTTTTCCATTTTCATAGTAACTTTCTATGGTTGGAGTTTTTCTCCTTTGGTATTTATTTATTTAATTTATAGCAGCTTATTGTTGTAATGACTTTTAGTATTTGTTTGTAGGGGATGGTATCTCTTGACTCAGGTTCTCCTTCAGTTCTCCTTTATGGCCTGGAACCAAAACCAAAGACTGTATACCCTCTTGAATGTGCCCAGAGCCAGCAGCTATCCCCCTGCTTCTACAGTCACCAGGCATGTACTGAATATTTCTTGCCCAGGCCATATTTGGGCAGCTCAACTGGGCCTGCCATCCCTTATCAGCAGACATTCTCTCAGTCTTCCCCAACTCAGATGCTCAACTCCATCCACTGTCTGGTAGATGAAAATTCCTGTGGCTGAGGCCAATTGTACCTCCCAACCCAGGACTCTCCTCTTGTTGGTTTATTGGAACTAGCCTAAGTGGTGTTTATATGTCATATGGGCCAAATCTCCATCCTGGGATTTTTCTTCAGATCTCAGATGTCTTAGGAGAATGATGTTTTGTCCCATTTCTTGTTTATTTTTAAAGCTCTACATCCATTCTGAAGTACTATTTTGTCTTGTTTGTGGGGGAAATCTGGAAATTTTGGAATTTTCTCACCTGGTCTGCCATCTTTCCAGAATCTTTTATCCTTTCTTTGCATTTTCATTGCTTAACACATAATAGGTGCTGAATAAATGCTTGTTGACCTAACTTAGTTTGCTTTAAAGCACCAGTTACTTCTACTTGAGTTTCAATATGGGTCATTTCCTAATAAATTACCTCTTGCTGTGCTTAAATATAGTTAAACAACTTTTGACTTATTAACAAAATCTTTCTAAATTGTGTTTACTTCTCTCACCAATATCAATATTTTTATTTATTTTACTGAATGACCTCATACTTTTCAATTCTATAACATTTCTCATATAACTATATCTCATAAAATTTTAAACCATGTGAATATCACATGATCAAGAGACATTCCAAATGATTTCAACTAATTGAATTCAACAAACCCATTTAACAAAAGAAAATTGAAAGGAAGATACTTAATATAAAATGGAAAATGCAGGCACAATAACTATCTATTTTGACATGTTCCTTATCTTCATCCTCTTCTATTGAGCCTTATTAGAAAATGTGTTGGAAGAACTGAATACACTTGCAGTTTTCACATCAAATGATGAATAAGGGAATAAGTTTCATCTACAGTATTTGTTCACATGCCTTGCATACTAAAGTATTCTTTCAATCAACAAGTCCTTTATTCTTACTGTTACTGTTTTACTTAAGAGATAATGTCAAAGGAATTGAATGCTCTGACTGGATAATGGTCTCCTGCTGCATGATAAATGCTTAGGCATTTATATAAAATAAATGTTGGAGTGAAGCCGAGACATTTATTTTTAAAGTAGAAAACTATTTTCTAGTCACAACTTTTAGTGGCATTGACATTGTTGCTATCTAATCAAATGGTTTATTAATTTTAAAAGTAAATTAAGAAAAACAGGTAGATTTGTAGAATCTCTAATTTGTCTTTCCCTCTATTGATGCACAAATTTAGGTCTGTTCTTCATATCTACAAAGTCAGACAAAAATATCTTATATTTGAGAAAATACTCAAGGGGCATATGGTTTTTCCCCATTGAATACTGGATGTACTCAGTTGCTTAATTGTATAGCATAATATAAACTGTTTGCTTTTAGAACATATTTTGGCTTTATACTAATAAATTAAGCAACAAGTACTGATCCACGTACATAATAGATGCTAAAATGTTTGTTGAAGTGGATTTAATTATATATATTGAAAATGTATAAACATAGAGTATAAATTAGGGAAGATATGAAAGGTGAGTTCAGGAAGGAATTTGATAGTAAGAATAGTTTATTTAATGTATTTTATATTAAAGCACAGAATGATGTTCTGAGTTATTTATTGCTTTCAACACTTATAAGATATGTGGTTAAATCAGTGCAAGTATTCTGTCCAATGATACACATCACTCCTTTTTTTCATAGACAATTTTTATAGGTTCTGTGACTCTACACACACACACACACAATATCACCTGATGAGTGACCTTGTGATAATAGATTTTTTTTTCTATTTATAATTTTGCTAAACCATCACACACAATCGCAAATAGTTGGTCTTTTGCCTTTCTACCATAGGAGACAGGACAGACTAAAATTTTAAGCATAAAAAACAAATTATAGTCACTTCATTTTCAACTTTTTTTTCACAATTGAGTAAACTCATATCGTATATCTAGGTTACAACTAATTTCATGAATCAATTATGATAGACCTCCAGGTTAAATATATCAATGATTTAAATTGTCATCCTTTCAGTGATAGAAAAGAAACTTGGCTCAAAAAACCCCTAACATCACAGAAAGTGAATATTATATATATAAAATACTTTATAAACTTTAAAGTACTATCTAAATATTTGTTGCTATTATTAAATCCACTATAGCAAGTTGTTGGATGCTATCATCAAATTGGAAAAATATCATTAATTAAGGGCATAAGAAGAGAGTCCTCTGACCTGGGTTCAAATCTGGGATCAGACACTTAACACTTCCTAGCTGTGTGATCCTGGGCAAGTCACTTAACCCCAATTGCTTCAGAAAAAAAAAAAAGAAAGAAAGAGGGAAGGGGGAAGGAAGGGGGAAAGAAGAAAGGAAGGAAGGAAGAAGATTTGAAGTTAATTTGGAAAGAAGTCTCTATTAGACTGCTTCAGGGAATTGTTTTGGGCCTTATATTGTTTAACATTTCATTAATTACTTGGATAAAGGCCAAGATGGTATTTTTATATATGTGGATAAAAAGTTAGGAGGTATGATTAACATACTGAATGACAGAAGCAAAATTCATAAGGAACTTGAAAGGAAGGAAAAATAGGCAGAATCTAATAAAATGAATTTAATGAATTTAATTTCAATAAATGTAGATGGGTTAAATATTTAAATGCACAAATCTGAGATTAATGAATTGATTGATTAAAAGTCCTATTTATTATGCTCCTCCTATATGCTAACTACTGCAGTGAGAGTTAGGAAAAGAGAGAGTACCTAGCCTTAGGGAGCTTAAATTCTAGGAGATGGAGACAAAAAATAATTAGGAAAGTTCTCCTATGGGGAATTTCCCATCATTATTAGATTGTAATTATAATAGTAGGACAAATAGAGAGGTCCCATTTATTTTAAGATGCAGTATCAGTAAAGATGGAAATGAAACTTCTTTCATCACATTCTCATTGACAAACCACATCTCTTTTATGTAATTGAGCCACTTGGCAGTATCAAGAACTTTGGTGTCAAAAACATTCTTTTCTGAGCAATTAGTTGCATTAATTATTGAAAAGGCAAGGGATGCAGCACTTGGGGAAGTTTGCTGGTGTGTGATCTGGAGTCAGGAAGATCTGAATTTAGATCTGGTCTCAGATACTTAGTGGATGTGTGACCCTGGGCAAGTCACTTAACCATATTTGCTTCAGTTCCTCATCTGGTAAAATGAGCTAAAGAAGGAAATGGTAAACCATTTCAACATCTTTAACAACAAAAAAAATGGGTCAGAAAAAGTCAGACATGACTAAAATGTTATTCCTGGAACTCCTGAATATACAGTGATAAGTTGCCCACACTGAAGAGGGAGTGAATATTGTGCTAGTAAAGGCAGAAATACTTTGACCTATCTGGCACATTCCACTTCCTGGTATTGTTGTATGTGTTAGTTTATACACTGAATGACAGAGCCAAGATCTATAAAGGCCAGAAAAATCTGCAAAAATCTAATTAGATGAATTTAATTGTAATAAATGTAAACATATATAAATTAAAAGATTCAAATTCACAAGTATATGATAAATATGTGGATGATGCAAAAGGTAATAATTTATTCTTCTTTAAGGGTTTACAAACCTGGATTACTGCTTATCTTGTGGTATAATAGTAGGGATGTTTCTCCAAGTACACATTGAACTGATTTACTGCTTAGGTGTCTTTTCCTGAAATTCTATTACTCTGCGTTATTTGTGGCCCTGGACAGGGTTCAGAGGAATGATCTAGATCTCAGGTAAAAAACAAAAACGATAATCTTTCACAACTGTTTGTATAGTAGATTTTTAGGTTGACCATATAAGTATTTTAGGATTTTAGCCAAAGGTCCAGGAAACATATGATCTCTTTAAATCTGGAAATAAATTTCCCACACACTTTGTCCCCAGTTAAAGGAACATATAAGTTTCCTTTTTTGCAGGATGAACTCTGTCTCATATTTCTATAAGGAATATGAAGGTATATTACGTAGTTAAACAAAATCAATCGTATGTGCCTTTATATTCATACACACACATGCCTTTAAAGTTAGATATGTATCTCTAATTGTGATAGCATGTAAGTATAAGTAATCAACACACACATAAAGAAAAAGAACATGTAATTCATTTAACTGTTTTATTTATAAACATGTTTTTACATTTATTTTATCCTCTCAACATTAAGCCAAATGTTTCACTAATTTATAAGTACTGATAATCATATTACATGTTTAATTGCTTAAGCAATTATTATGATGATGTTTCCTATGAGTTGTACAGCATTCTATTCATTTATGATTAATTGAATTAATTTTTTCAAGACCCAAGTTTATTATATGGAGACATGTGGTTATTGATTTTAATAACCAGTCAATCAGCATGAATCTGTGACTATTGGAATTTTATCATACATGTGTATACATTTTGTACTGTAGAGTCATGTTTACATGTAAAAATATGTACTACATGAATAGTTAACTACAGAATTAATGATATTATATCGTTCTTCACCCCAGAGATCTTTCACATAATGGCCCTAATTCCACTTGAAGTTCCTTTCCACTCTTGTATGATCATTTTTCTATGGTTAAAATAAAAAAAATTAATAATAATATTTCTATAGTGCTGACTATATGTAGAAACTATGCTAATTGCTTTACAATTATCTTGTTTAAAGTTCACAAGGAAGGTAGGTACTGTTAATATGCCCATTTAACAGATGAGGGGATTGAGACAAACAAGAGTCAAGTGAATAGTCCAAGGTCTCACCACTAGTAAGTAACTGAGGGCAGATTTTAATTCAAGTCTTCCTTACTCCATGCCTAATATTCTATTTTTTATCCTCTCTAATTGCCTCCACATTTCAAATGGTTATCTATAGGCATGTGGAAATATAATGCATTATTTTTCCTCCAATACCCCATCTTTGTCTTATATTGCATATTTCTCTCAAGAATCCCAACGTCTTTCCAGTCACATTCACACTATGAAATTTATATGTTTATGTTTCCTCCAATTTCCCCATATTCAATTAGTTGTCAAGCCTTGTGTTTTCTACCCACACAATGTAATTCAAGTTTTCTCCCTTATCTATACTCATAGGACATACCACCCTAGATCAGTTTTTCATCACACTTTTTTTTACCTTTTAAATATGTTTTATATATTTATACATATCTTTGCATTATACATGTATGTAATGACCGCACTAGCAGCCAGGATACCCCAGAATCAGCCAGAGTCAGGATAAGCAACAGTCCTCAATTTTTATTCTCAAGAAGAACGAGAATAAAGACACAAGATTGAACAGGATGGAAGCAGATTCTCTGTGACCACTTTCTCCCTTGTCTACGGCCAAGAGTGTGAACCTTACTCGTCTTACTACACTCCCTAATCCTTCCTACAATCCTCTATACACCAATCATTGAGCCAGCATGGATAGTGGAAAGGACCATGTTCCAAGCCTATGCCCATAGAGTATTGTCCAATCAGTAGTTAGCCTCAAGCGCTCAGCAGTCCTGATCTCAGTGCATCAACCCAATAGTTTCAGCCCTCTACACATATACACATAATGCACACGTGCATATATGCGCACAAACATACACACATGCACTTATACAATACATACATACACACATACACACTTGCACACATGCACACATAATATACCCGCATACACATATGCACACATGCATGTGTATATATGTGTGTGCGTTTGTGTGTATACTGCAGGACCACCTCTCTTTCACTGTACCAAAAGATGTCTACATATCTACATGTCTACCAAATAATGCTTCTTTAATTACAAAGTGGTTCAAAAATAATTTTTAACTTAATTGGTAATATAAGGACTTCTTGTCCTTGTAACTTTGTCAACATGGAATAATTAGATTTTTTTTTTTTATGTTAGTCTGACTTACCTAATTGTGTGTTCACAATAACAAATGTTTCTGTTGTTTTGACTAATTAGGTAGATCATATTCATCAAGTTCTTCAGTTTCTTTGAATGCCATTTTTCTTCTTTATTGACTTGATTGGTTTTGTCAGTAAGGGCAATCAAATGAATTTATGTATGTAGAGAATGAAATGACAAAAGGTTATTTCTAAAAGGTTTTAGCTGGACAAAGGATATAGGCAATATGGCAAGAGAATATGAGGGCACACTGGAAAATGGGTGGATTTGAAGTCAGAAGTCCTAGGATGGAATCTTAGCTATATCACTAATTGTGTGAAGTTAGAAAAATTAGTTGATCAACATTTAGTGTCATTTTCTTCCACTGGCAAAAATTAACTTTTTAGACTAGGTGATTTCTAATGTTCCTTTGTAGTTCTTAATCCATGGTCTGTAGGAAGAATTGGACAAGGGTTAATTCAACCTGAGTAAGATTTAAAAGAACACTACTCCATTTTTTTGCAACAGTTTTTTCAGCTTTATTTTGAGATGATAGGGATTACATTATTCAAAATTGGAGAGTAGCTATGATTACTACTTGGGAAGGAGAGAAGACTACAAAATGGATCCCAGTCATCTAGAACAATGAGTAAAAAGATTTTGTTAATATTATCATAATAAGAATAAACAACCACAAAGTGGGGAATTCCTGTATTGATGAGAGCAAAGAAGAGACAGAGCAGGAGTGCTTCTGAGTGAAGAGGGTGAGAATGTAATGTATGTGGATAGATAAAATGTGCTCTAACCAAGAAAAGAGAGAAATGTATTGGCAAAGTTAGTAAGACAATAATACCCTTACCTAAATCCTATTTATTCTTCTGTGACCACTTGCCCACTGGGAAGAGAGGGCCTCAGGGACAATTATTCAAATTTCTTGATAGCATAAATTGAAACCCCTAAAGGTAAAATAAATTCAACTTGATTCTAAAGTATAGTATTTTCTATATTTCTTTGGCATTTTTCTTAGCATTCTCTCTTCCTAAAATTGATCAAAGCAGGGTACTACTGATATCCATATGATATACTTAGCACAGATAGAGTAAATTGTAATTACTTTAGTTAGCTGGTGAAAGAAAATGCTTCTCTCTCTCTTTTTATTTATTTTTTTTTATTTTGCTAGCTTATAGCTCAGCATTATTTGATTTTTTAAATAATAAAATATAATTGGCAAATAATTTGAAGGATATGAGTATATTGCTGCCTTTATGTACCAAAAAAGGCCTCTTCTCTTTTCCTTTTTTGAATTATAGTTTTGTGCTTGAAATGGAATCATAGCAAATGTAAATATTCTTCCCACTCATTGGAAAAGTGATATAATTTTCTCTACATATTGGACTAAATCCCACTGTCAGGCTAAATTAAATAACTTCCTTCTTAGAAGGCAAGCATTTTCCATTTTGAAAACTGTGACACTTAGGATTCAGATTATTTGGTTATCTAGACTAAAACATTTATCTCCATGGAAGAGATATATCATAGTATTACTGACTTTTTCAGATGGATATGTGTGTGTGAAGGGAGGAATAAAATGAATGATTAAAGATTGTCCTGTGAGATCAACAATCTTTATCTTCTCCCTATTTCTTTCTGTACTCTCCTTTCCTATTCCCTTTTTTGTCCCTTTCCTTTCTTCATTCTTCCTTTTTCATTTTCTTCTTCTTCTCCATTAGAATTATTTGATACAATTCCATTCTTACATAGAACTATAATGTGAATTCTTCAAAACAAGGGGTTTTTGGTTTCACAAGTTGTTTATGAAATATTATTCACAGTTCTCTGTAGATAGCACCATCCTACCAGTTATGATGTATTTATCTCTTAGAAATACATTTTAGTTTCTGTAGCTCAATTTTTGAACTATATTTTAGCTGCATAATTGATATGGTTAAACAAAGAAATGCCTTTCTTGGGAATATCATAATGTATCTTTCTCCCTTCTCCCCCACAGTTGCATAGTATTTTAGTCCAAGATGCTAAAATTTTCTAAAGAAAATTTAAGAACTGATTTTTCTAAGATTTTAGTACATGCACATGCCAAATTCTGTGTGGATAATAGACTAAATCTAATAGGGGAAAATTATTACATGAAAATTTAAAAGTTTGATAAAAGTTAATATGAATCTCCCATGAACAGATGCACCAGTGTCATTTCAGTAATGTCCTCAACAGATATATTATACTGACTTTGATGATTGCAATTAGCATGTGATTTCTATATTTCAATGGTAAGAATTAAGAATATGTCTGACATTATTGGTAAGATAATGATGTCAAAGATAGAGTGGGATCCTATGGTCATGTCTATATCCCACTTAGTAGTGATTTTCTGACTAATTATTTGTGTTCATGTGGTTAAATCAATAATATTTCCCCAAACATAATCATAAACAGCCTAGCATGTAATTCTTCTATGAATATAGATTAAATCATATTTATATCTTTCTACATTATCTCAGTGTATATAATGTCTCCTGTCTATACAAAGAAACTGTGAATTCCTTATCCATTTTTTTTCCCCTGCAACAATATCCATCACATGTAATGTCCTGGCTAGCTTTCTGGAGGGCCTTTTGACCAGCCTTGGTTTCAGCAGAATAATCACCATGAGAAGAGTCAGGGATAAAGTCCAAAGTCTTTATTGTCTCCTTCAGTCTTCCAGTTTGAACCAGTCTCTCCCAAAGTGCAGGAGGCAGGAAAGCCACCAAGAGGCTGATCAAAGATGAAATCTCTGTGGTTGGCTTTGTCCTCAATTTAAATACTCTATTACAATTACATCAATTGTAGAACTATTACATCACCATGCTAAGTACTAAGTATATGTAAACTAGATAACCATTGTCATCAATTCCACTGAATTAACACCTTGTTGTAAGAATCCTTGTTTCAAGTACATTTCTCCAGAGTTATAGCCCATTACAATCACATGTTTCAGAACCAATCTAAAGACATTATTACTTCTAAACAGCCTCAACCAATGTAATATCCAGTATGGCATAATAGATGGCATACCAAACTTCGATTCAGGAAGTTCTCATTCACTTGCTGTATGATCCTGAGCAAGTCACTCAATTTCTCTGAGTTCTAATTTCCTCATCTATAAAATGAGAATATTAACAGCAAGACCTACCTCATAGGATTATTTTAAAGATACAATATGAAAATATGTTCAAATGCTTTTAAACCCTAAAACATTATACAAATGTTATTAGTATTCATATCACTCCATTTCATGCTTGGAGTTTCTTCATATTAAGATATGTTTGGTTTCTACTATGTAGTTTTCTCTATCTCCTGTAAGCTTTATTATTAAATTGGCTGTAAATTTAAGTTGTAAGATTTCTGAATAGTGAGATTCTATACTTTAGTAATTAAATCCTCTTAGAAAAAATCCAAGTCAATCATATCTTATAACAGTATTGTATGGAGAATAGTTTTGGTAGATCCAGATTCCAGTGTCTTGTTTTTAATTAATTTATAATATCATATAATCTCTGATATGTTTTTATCTCCTCAAAAGGACTGTCAGTTCCCAAAAATCAGGAAAAGGTGCTGTGTTATTTGTTCATCCTCTAGAGTGCCTCTCAGAGCATTCATTAAATACAGTAGTTGGCACTCAAACAATACTTGTTATGCAAAAGAGTATATACTATAATGGTTATTCTGAAATTCTGCTTTTCCTAAAATTGCACAATATTTAAAATGTCAAATAGGGTCATAATCAATCTCAAATTGGGTGACATCTAAGTATCATTAGTGTGGCAGCCAATGATGCATCTAAAATTTCCATTTCTCTAAATACAGAATTATCTTTGACTTGAGAAAATACCAAAATATCATTATTATAAGGTGTGCTATATCTTAGATTAGCCAATAAATTCAAGTTAGTCTGTAAACAGAAAGGATAACATTTAAGGAAAGAGCCTTTAATTGAGATTGCTTTTTAAGTTTTTATTAAAGTTTATATTATCCTTCTTCTCCATTCCATTTTCAGTTGTATTAATTCTGCATATGTGGTAAATTCAGGAAAGAAAGATAGGATAATAGATCCATCTGTTACTCTCTCTTCCACACCACTCTCCAAGCCTCAATCAGCAGAAGAGAGTGAACTAACATAAATAGCTATGGAAATATTTCCTTGCATTCTATTCAACATATAGCAGATAAATAAGCCCAAAACATATTTTCTAAAAGGCAGTTTTCTTATTGCTTACTCATCACTGGGCTTCCTTAAGTTTTATTCAAACTTATCATTTATAAGAAGATTTAGAAATATTCTTGCTACAAGACAGTAAACAAAACTAGGTAATTTCATGAGGTTACTTCTCTTCCAAATATTCTCTCCATCCTTCTCCAATCCTTCATTCCCTGTTCAGAAAATTTCTAAGCCTTAACTTAGATCTATTCCTTGCCATAATCCTGTCAGATAGTCGAAGAAATAGCAGAAAGCATTATACCCATTTGTACCTGTGATTGTAAAAATATAACATGGTTTTTTAATTCTTTAGCGATGGTATCTCAAAAAGTAACAAGATGGGGATGATATAATATCAAAGATTGTATTTTTCAAGGGTGTTAATCTCAACGTAATTTTGCTGGTGTCTTGGCCTCTCTGTACTTTTTATTTATATTTTGGGTCTTTCTCTATTTCTCTCCATTTTTGGTTTCCTCTGTGATTTCTCTTCTTTTCGCTTTTTCTTTCTCTTCTTTTATTAACCATTTTCTTTATTTCTGGGCACTTGTAGTTTCATATTTTTATTATATTTGTGTCTGTTTCTATATGTTTTGTCTCTGTATTTCCAGTCTCAAACCATGCTTTACTTCCTATTCAGCCATCCATTATATCAGGGTTCTTATTTCAAGCAATCTGTAAACTTGGGAAGAGAGAGAGTTATTTCTTTATTTCTACTACTTTCAATTATGATTATAAGAAATAACTATTTAATTCTGAGGTATCTTTAGTCTTCATCAGACTACTGAAAGAATCCATAGGTTAAGGACCAATCCCTGCACTAGGAGAGCATGGGTTATCTAGGTCTCTTGCTATCTGCCATGATAACATATATATACCCTCCTTCTGTTTCTACCTCTTGTACTAGGAACAATAATCAAATCATTTCTATAATTCCTATTATGGAAGGCAATGATAATTGAAAAGTTAATGACTCCATTCACAAATTTCGGGATTCCATAGATAAAAATTCTCTCCCATGGTCTCTATATACATATACTCTCCAATACATGTGTTGTCTTCTCCAATTAAAATGCCAGCTCTTTAAGACTCCAAATGGGTTCACAACTTGGAAATAAACATTGACATTCTACACAATTTAGAGGAACAAAGAAGTTTAATGAATAGGAAAAGTTTTTGATCAGACCAGAGATAGAGAAGATCAGAAGAGATAAAAGAGATAATTTTGATCACATTTTTAAAAAAAAAGTTCTCCCCTAAAATAGAGTTAAAATTATAAGAAAAGTGGGTAAAGCAAGGAAAAGCATTTGTAGCATTTCTTTGAAGAAATTTTTCATTTCAAATATATAAATATATATATGAAACTGATTCAAAGCTATAAGAAAAAGTCATTCCCCAATTGGTAAATGGTCAAAAGATATGAGTAGGCAGAGAAAAAATTCTAAACTATCAATAATCATAGAAAAATGCCACAAATATCTAATAATTAAAGAGATGCACATTAAAACAACTCTAAAATTCTACATCACACCGATCACATTACTGGAGTTGGCAAAAAAAAGAAAATTATGAATATCAGAAGAGATGATGGAAAACAAGAACATTAGTGCAGTAATGGTAGTGGTTGTTCAGCTATTTGTTCATGTTTGATTTTTTGTTATACCATGGACAACAGCACACCAGGCTCTTCTACCCTCTACTGTTTTTTGAAGTTGTCAGACTACAAATTGATTGCTTTTGTGATACTATAATTCCCAGCATCAGTTTTTTTTTTTATAAGTGATTGCCATCTTCTTATTACAAGGCCAAAGTATTTAAACTTCAGCTTTAGCATTTGACATGAATAAATTTAAGTATTTCGATCTCCTTTGCAATCAAAGGAACTCTCAACAGTCTTCTTCAACACCTCAATTCAAAATAATCAATTCTGTAGGACTCAGTTTTCCTCATACTCCAATTCTCATAGCCAAACATTGCCCCAGAAAAAAATAGCTTTGCTTATATAGACCTTTGTTGGCAAAATGATGTCTCTGTTTTTTAATATAGTGTCCAAATTTGCTACAGATTTCCTAATAAAAAGCAAACTTTTTTTTTATTTTTATAGCTACTGTTGCTGTCTAAAATGATCTTTAAAATCAAAGAATATAAAATCTGATGCTGCTTCTATTTCTTTTACTTATATTTGCCTGGAAATTATATAACCAGTTGCCAAGTCAATCTTAAGTGTTTTTTTTTTTCTTTTTATCTTAAGCTTCAAGCCAGCTTTTATATTTTCTTCTTTCACACTTATCAAGAAACTTCATTAATTTCTCTTCATTTTCTACCACCAAAGTGATACCTACCAATTGAATATCTGAGGTTATTGACATTTCTCCCAGCAACCTTAATTCTAGCTTTTTATTCATCCATTCTAGCATTTGCACGATATACTTTTCATGTAGGTTAAAATGACAACAGACATCCTTGTCGTGAACCTCTTCCAATCTTAAACCAATTCATTGTTCCATGTTGAAGTCTAACTATTGCTGTGTAGCCTACATACATGTTTTTCACGAGATGAGTAAGAAGATCCGATAACTTTTTTTTTTTTGAGGACTTGCCACATTATATTATGATCTACACAGTTAAAGTCTTTAATGTAGGCAATGAAGCAGAAATAGAGGTTTGTTTTTTTTTTTTGTTTTGTTTTGTTTTGTTTTTTTTCTGAAACATCTTTGCTTTTTCCACAGTCTAACAAATGTTGGAAATTTGGTCTCTAGTTCTTTTGTTTCTTCAAAATCAGTCTGCTTTTCTGTTAATTCTTAGTTCACATATTGATGAGGCATAGCTTGCAGACTCATAAGCATAACCATGTTGGCATGTGCAATGAGCACAATTGTTTATAAAACAATTAAGAAAGAGGAAAAGAATCTATAGCTCAAAAATATGTATAGCAGTTCTTCTTTGATGTAGCAAAGAATTAGAAATTTTGTATTTACTTATAAGTTGTGAGGGATGGCTGAACAAATTACAGTATATGTATGTGATAGAACACTATTTTTTTGCAATTAATAATGAAGATGATTTGAAATAAATATAGGAAAGTTTATATTAGGTGATGCAGAGGGTAGCAAACATGACTAGGAGAACAATTTATACAATAACAATAATATTATATTATAAATATAAACAATTTTGAAAAACTTAGGACATCTGGTCAATATGCTATTCCATAATTCCTGAAGATTCAAGATAAATATGCTATCCATGTTTAGATAGAAATTTGATGGACTGAGAGCACAGATTGAGCTAAAGGTATATATGTTTGTATGTCCACATGTGTTTCAGAAAAGCTAATGCAGAAATAATGAGGGCTGTTCTAGGAGTGGGAGGGAGAGAATGCAAATAGCTTGAGCAAAGAGACTTTCTTTTCTTTCCTTCCTTCCTTCCTTCCTTCCTTCCTTCCTTCCTTGCTTCCTTCCTTCCTTCTTTCCTTCTTTCTTTCCTTCCTTCCTCCTTTCTTTTCCTTTCTTTCCCCATTGCTTAATACTGACTCTGGCATATTGTAGGCTCTTAAAGTGCTTTTTCATTTGTTCTGCATTTACTTATGGTTTGGTCTGTTTGCCAGTTTGTATCAGCATGTCTCCCATGCATTTCTTTCTGCCCTTTCCAGTCTTTTTTATGTATCACTTTATTTCCCTTCTATTTCACTCAGTACAGCTAATCCTTTCTCTCTGTATCTACCTTTCCTTTCACTTCCATACCATAACCATGGGGCAGTTTACAAGCATATGTCATTCATTAGTTTATTAGTGACTTAGTTACTATATTCAGGGTTTTATTACAGGCACCATAGGAAAGATAAAAATATTTAGAATACTCCAAGTTCCTTCCTTCAAAGACCTTGTGATACAATAGAAATGTCATTTAATCATGAAAAATATTTGAGGAAAAAAAAAGTAGAAACAGTTACAAAGCAGAAGCATTAGTGAGAAGAGAAATTAGAAAAACAGAACAGGAAGCCTTGCCAACAGGGTTTGGAGTGGCATACCAACTTTAGAAGATAGTATCAGTCAACCTGACTGAATAGATAGGCAATAAGTTAATGACATTTAGTGTTCTTTATATCTAATCATTACTTAGGATGAGGCTTGATTGAAGAGTCTAAAAGAAAACAACCTATAGGTGAGAATTAATTAGGGCTATCAGAGTTGGAGTCAAATGGGACTGAGAAGCCATATAAATCATCACAATCTTAATTAGCCATAATATAGTATTGTAGAATGTCTATTTTACTGTCATACATATTTAATAATATTTTGTTACCTCTTCTTAATTTAAGATGATGAGTAGAGCAATTGACATTTCACTCTTAAAACAAATTATTATTAAAATGTATAACTACTAGGAGAAAATTCCCCCTCCTTTGCCTTATTCTGAATTTCTAATGAAATGTATTGATTTGTGTTGATCAAAGAATAATAAGACAGCCATAATAAAATGTAGATTAATGTTATCATTTTGTTGTATTGATTTCATCTTATTACCTTAAACAAAAAGCCTGTCTTTTCTCATTTAATAAAATACCAGCTTGTCAATGATGTCAATAGTAAAAAACAGCACTTATGGCTGATATAGAATGTTGCTTTATAAATCAACTGTTTGAAAACATTTCAATGCATATTTATGATATCAAGCAAAATTCAAATAGAGGTATTTACCAAATAAATCAATGCTTTCTCGACATGAATATTTAATTATTTTAAATTTCTACAATAGAATCATCTTTGTTAGGTGATAATTCCTATTTATAAAAAAAAAAAAAGAAATATTCTGAGAATCTTCAGCTCTCCAGCTGAGTCCAAATAGATTTAAATAATAACCTTTTGGTTCTAACAGAAATTGAGTTCTATATTATGTACCCATTCACAGTTTGAACATCTATATCAATAAAGATCTTTATGGTAATTACTTATTATATAGCAAGATCCTATCAACTGAACATCTTTAAACCATTTATTTACTTAAAATAACTATGTGGTACTACTTTCTGTCATCATCTATTGCAAACATTTGAATTTCATAAACATTTCTCACAATTGTTTTATCAATAAAGCAATACTAAATATTCTGAAAAGTAGATTGAAAGTGATCTGTTAGTTGTAGCTATATCCCATTACTTGTCTCCCATTTAATTTTCAGAACCCCCTCCAAAATTCTAACTTAGTCAAATCATTCTTAGTTTCTTAAGTTAGTCTTTTACACACTTGACTTTGTCACAATTCAGTATCAAATATAAGGCTTTCTATACTCTTTTCAAAATTGTAGGCATCTATTTATCTGTTGTTTATCAGCAGTCTATTCTTTTTCATATTGATCAGTCACATTCTCCAATGTCAATTTGCCTCCCTCCTTTATGTGCCTTCCTTTCTACTAAGGAAAAATTTATTTAGAAATAACAGCATTCCTTACATTAGAGTTATTAATTTTCACCTGATCCTGCAATATCATTTACATATACCATACTGAATCTTTACTTGGCTAATGATTTGTAGCAGTTACCCTTTTTCCTAATCAGTTTATGTAAAATCTACCCAAATTGACTTTCTTAATTTTCTCTTCTTCATTAGTTTTTTTGGAATGGATATTTAGTTTGCTTAGAAATTGTGTTATCTTAAAATAACTATAAATTAACATTATGTATTGATGTTAACTAGCATAAAATTGATAAAATTAACTATATACACTATAGCCAAATTCAATGCTAAGATTTCCTGAAAAATCTCTGCTTCAGAATTGAATATTTATTTTGATTTATGATTAAAATAAGTTTGTTTTTCATTCTACATTAGCTAGTTTAATAAACAGCATCTTGAATGTTTATAAACATTAACTAGTTTTAATAAACAGTATCTTGTAGGTTTGTAAATGTCAACCTAGAAACTGGTAATGTAGTCTAGTTTAGGTTCTTTCAAATCTTCCCTTCCCCAAACAAACAGAAAAAGACAAAATAAGTGGACATGGGCAATTTATCAATTTAGAAGAAATCCTCAACATTATCTACTCCAAATTTGTGGTTTTCCAGACAAGACACTGAGACAAAGAGAAATGAGGTAAATTGCCCAAATTTACTCAACTACTAAATGGCAAAAATCTTAATAATGTGGAGTGAATAGAGAGGAAATATAAGTAAAACTTCGTTCAGTCATCATCACTGAACAAATCTATGGTATAGAATTGTCCGAATGTTTGACAAACACCTTCTTGTCAAAGCACAATATTTTGAGGGCTGGTAGTAGAAGAGTGATGGCTCTGTGTTTTTATCAATGTGTAGGGGACTGGTACAGAAATTTTATCCATAGATAAAGGGCTTTTCATCCTTTGAATTAAACAATTCATTTATGAAAGGCTAACTTGGAGATTTTAAAAAAAATTGCTAAGCATTGTGAGATTAGGCAACTTCCCCCATCTCAAGGAAAATATTTGTCCAAGGGAAGCTGTAAACCTATATTATCCTAATTTTAAAGCCAATCTTCTTATAATTATGTTTCTCCCTACCATGCCATAGTGGAGCAGTTAGGTGGACCACCAGTAGATAGAGCACTGACCCTAGAATTAGAAGGATCTGAGCTCAAATTCAGCCTTTGACACTTACTTGTATGACCTTAAAGAAATCACTTATCCATAGTTGCCTAATATATACATATATGTATGTATGTATGTATACACACATATGTATACATACATATGCATATTTTGATAGATAGATAAAAAGATAGACTTAATTTAATTGCTTTGACTGATTTGCTCAATTGCTGAAAAAAAAAAAAATCACCACCAAACTTGGTCTACATAGACCAACCCAGAAAATAATGTTAATTAAAATTCAAACGTTTAAAAAATGGATTTTTATGTTTCTTAAAGCACAGTATTTTTTTAAAAATTTAAACTCAATAAGTTATAATTATTATGAAATCAAAATGCATAGGAGTAAAGGACAAGAAATATATATATATATATATATATATATATATGCAATGAATCTTCATTAAACATATTGAGGGGAAAATATGTTTTCTCTTCACTCTGTTCCCAATTGTCCTTCTTACTAAACTTAAAGATGAAAAAACATTTTTATTGTCTTCCTTAAATGTCCTATGCTATTCTTTTCAAAGTAAAAACTAATGTTTGATGGTCATTTAAGTGGGGTATATAATCAATTAAAATAATCAAATTCAATTTTTAAAATTTGTATCAATAGCATTTTGTTTCATACTATGCCAAAAGCATCTCATCCAATTTTTAGCAGTAGAGGGAAACATAAATTGTCTTCAATGGGCTTTTAGCTACAGGTAGCTTTGTTTCTGCCCTTCTAAACAAGCAACTCCTAACAGCACTGGTGAATTGACAGGATTAAAGAGTATTCTCCATTAGTATCTAAAAAGAAGAGCTGATCATTTGTCTGTAGCTCCCTTGGCATAATATATCATCATTAAAGTGACTGGAAACTTGCCATTTTTCTCATTTAGTTTCTTTGATGAGGCAACCATGAAGTAAGCCAGAAACCTGTTTGAAAGCAACAAGAATCCTGAGAGTGAAATAGATTAGAAGTTAGAATATTTTCAAAACAATATTGAAAAGCTTAGATATTTAACTCTTTGTTTACCTAAAAGTGTGCTAGAAATCTCAGGAAGGAGATGTGAGCAAAAATAGTTTGCACTGCTTACAATGTTCTGACACATGTTTTTCTTATTCCTAGATAGAGCTAAACTGTATAAAAACTTTGCACAGTTTAAAAAAAATAGCAAGGGAGAAAAATGAATATTTTTTTCAGAACCTTAAGCTCAAAAATATTCAATTGTCCGTTGCTGTTTCTTTATTGATAGTAATAAGGCATTTCCATCACATGTCTTTTCTCTCAAATTGACTTATGTTTACTAGAAACAAAATAGTTTCCTTATTAAATATAAAGCACTATTTTATTTGTTGATCAAAATACACTGACAGTTATTCAAAATATCTCCTGTAAGTGCCTCCAGATTTGTAGTAGTATTCAGAATATAGCAAAAGAAAAGAGAAAGGCCTTATTGTCAATTGGTACCATTATGGACCTAGGTTTTTTTTTTTTTGTTGTTGTTGTTGTTGTTGTTGTTGTTGTTCCTATGTTATTCTATAGTCAAATAACCTTATTTGAATCTTTGGAGCATTGTAATAAACACTGGACCTACAAGGTGATTTGCTTAAGTACTCACTTAAATAGTTATAATCTAGTTGAAGAGAGAGACAAATTACATTTAGAAAATAAACAATACGATATGATGTCACATTAACAACACAAGCTATAAGCATTGGAAGGAGAAAATAGTTTTCTTACACTTTACTTCCCTACATGCTCTTCAGGATCCAGTCTCATGGCCTATTGTTTGCTATTACCTGGCAAGATACTCCATCTTCAATCTCTAAATTTTAGTCCCAGTTATCCCCATACCTGGATTGATCCTTCTTCTCACTTTCCTCTGTTTAAAATCACTGGATTTCTCCAAAACAGAGCTCGAATAGCATCTTCAACAGAATGTCTTTTCATGTTTGGAGGCAGGAGATGGGAATGTCTTGTAAAAAAAAAAATGAAGCACAAGTAGGCCTCTTGGGGAACAGTATATATGAGGAGAAAAATTATAATTAGCCCAAAAAGTGTTGCTTGTTGTAGAATGTTAAAGATTAAATACCATTCAGAAGAATCTGTATGAATACAGTGCTCATTGAAGGCTTGAACAGTGGTCTAGTTTTTTTTTTTTAGATCTTGGGGCAAGACACATATGTTGCTTTTGAAATTCGTGTGTACTTCTCCTCAGTCCAGCACTGAAGAGAATGACACTACTCTGTGATCGCCCACACCTAAAATGACCAGTGGGAATTGAGAAGACTTAGTTGCTGCAATTTTCATTGAAGATTCATAGAATTCTATCTATATCTATCTATCTATATAGTGAAAACACACACACACACACACACACACACTCACACTTTACTCTTATGTAAAATATTGATGGTCTTTCCATCTTCATAGAAAAGCCCTTCACACTCCTCTCCAGATATTTGGATCATAGACGTCTGTTCCTAAGTGGAATGGCCCAACCTGTTGCTTAAATGGATGCTTATTTCTTTATATTTCTTCTGTGCCAAAAAGCCCTAAGCTGTTGTCTGTTGTCTATATCCTTAAACTGTAGCAGATGCTGGAAAAATAATCCACACATGAACTATTTTTTTCACTAAAAATTAGTTAAGGAGAACAGAAAGTCAGCAACATAAAAATACCTTTTTCTCATGTTCTGCTCCTAACCAATTTCTGGACACAGAAATTTCATAGAAGTGGATGCTAAGCAATCTGGTAAAAAGGAGCTAAAGTTCCTTTTTTGTTTCATTTTTTCTTATATAAGATGAATATTTTACCTCAAGAATGTATTTCTTCTATGCCAATGCACATCAAATTTTAAAGAGATTAGTTTCTGAGTTCCTTGAAATCAAGGGCTATTTTTCTTTTTCTTTTTTTACCTTCTTGGTATCACTATTTATTAGTACAATGCTTGGAACATAGTGGGCTCTTAATAAATACTCCTTGACTTCTTCATGGTAGAATATCTTTTGTTTCTATCAAACTTTGAACAATGTACCTGTTATAAATTTTGAAGTTTGTCTTTCCTACATATATAATCTGTAGGACAAAATATCAGAATCTCATATCTGCATTCCAGTTTAGGGAGAAATATTTCTTCAAATTTAGTCTATCTGTTTGTTTCTAGAGAAAAACTAAGTAGGCTGAAGGATTTTTTAAAGGAGGCAATGGATTTAGGCTAGTTATTAAGAAAATTAACCTAATATGGAAAGCTCTCTTAGAGTGAAATTGGCTACTTCAAGAAGTGAGCCCTCCATCCTTTGGAGATAAGCAATCTACTATATGTCAAGCCCTGTGCTAAGACCTGAATACTCAGGTAGAAGCTGGATGATTACTTGTTAAGTATTTAAGAATTATAAATATCTTTCATTAGAATAGATGGATACTGAAGTCCTTTCTGAATCTCAACTTCTACAATTTTATACATGTATATCCAATGTATGTATATTTATCCAAGTGAGATCATGTTTTTGTTCATATTGGTCAGTCATTTTTTCAGTCATGTCAAAATTTTTGTGATTCCATTCAGGGTTTTCTTGGCAAAGATACAAGACAAGTTCTCCATTTCTTTCTCCAGCTCTTTTTACAGATGAAGCAGCTGAGCCAAATAAGGTTAAGTAAGTCTCTGAAGCCAGAGTAGAGTTCATAAGAGGAGTTTTCCTGACTCTAGCCTTAGCACTCTATCCACTGATTAATACAGCTACTTGCTTTTGCAATTTGCTAAACTCTAAATTCATATTTCCTTCCAATGACAACACCTAACCTCAAATTCCTTGGATTTCCTTTTATTCACTGGCTCTATATTTTGATTATTTAATGCTTCCCTCTCCCAGCTGAGTTTCACGGATGGTGCTGCTGGTGCTGGCTAACTGGTAAATTGTCAAATGAAGATTTACCTCCTAAAAATAGCAAATATTTTAAATTAGACTGTGACATATTGCTTTGTGAAAGTTTGAGAAAAGAAAATAATGGAGAAAAGTTTAATAATGCAGATTAAACTGAAAAGTATGTATTCATTTTTTCAGTCAATTGTTAAGCATTTATCCCACACGCCTCTGAGTGTATTATGCAATCTTTTTTGAACCTTCCCCCCTCACTTCAACAGTTTTATTTCATGATATCCACATCATATTTCATTTGCAAGAAGTATTTTGTTTTACCCTCTTTATTATTGTTTTCCATTATGCTTTCTAGGATTCTCTAGAACCCAATCAAAAGAAAGCCATCTTTTTTGGATAGAGGCATGAAGCACATAAGTATTGTGTCCCCAAGTCTGTTGCAATTTTGTGTCTTTTCCCACAATATCCTTTTTTTATGTGATGTTATAATCTTTTATGAACTTATAAGCTCTTATTCTTATTAAACAATTTACCCCAAAATTTATTCAGAATCAAAAAGTTCCTTTACAATGTCATTTTGTGCCCTTTATTTTAGCACTGTTATGATTTAGAATAATATGTCTTCCATTGTCTAGATGATGTTTGAGATACTTTTCAACTCTGCATCTAAGACTTTATGATCATATAATAATAAAAGTAATAATGATGATAATATATATTTTGACAGTGAGAGAAAGTATGAGGAATTAAATTTCTCACTGTATATTCATATCATTTTAATGCTTTTGATGTTCTTTCACAACTCTCTCAAAACAACAATGCTCTTGCCAAATTCCTCCTTCGACACAAATGTATTTCCACATTTTCATCTCCATTTATAAACACAGTTGTGCACCAGTTACTACAAAGTTCAAGAGTTTGTTTTTTTCTATCCTTAGCATCTCAGAAAATGTGGAGAGTAAAGTAACCCTGCAGAGAAATCTTCCCTGCCTTGGTATAAAGTTGTTCCTTTTTTTTTTTTTCTTAGTTATTGAACTGCTAAGTTGTATTTCTTTTCTGATGATATCATGCTTGTTGATGTTGAGATTTTTAATTCTCATTGAACAATATTATTGGGTTCATTTTAAATTATTGATGCCATTTATATCAAAAGACACCTCAGTTGATCACAAAACCTAGTTGCTCAGTTAATTTATATATTTGGTCTTTTTTTTTTTTTTAAGCAAAGCAATACTTTTTTAATGCTTCAAGATTTTTTTTTTTTTGATTGATTTTGGTTTTTGCTATGTGTGATGGCAAAAAAAGGAGAGGGAGGAAGGGTTTCTTGTCCTTTATAGACCTAATCATACTATGACTATTTGTTTTTGTTTTTTTTTTTTTGTCCAAGAAGAAGAAATAAGGGCATGAATATAACAATGTTTGTTTTAGCATGCATAATACATTTCAAAGGAAAATCTATTCATGATAAATCCTCTAAAATTGCATTTTTTTCATGTACTAGTTCTTTGAACATGGTTCATTTCTCCATTCCTTAGCATTCACCCATCAGTCTCTATAATCAAAGTAGGTATCCATAGAAGCTCCATGGAGAGTGAAGATATTTAATTAACCATAGCCATTCATCTTCCACATGAATATATCTATAACTTATACTATAAATAAGATGGAAAGATTACATTAATTTTCTCTGAACTCCTTAGCCAATATTTCCATGATGAGTGACCCAGTTTTTAATGCATATCAACATTTTCTAATTATAGTGCATGACTAGCCTGATTGAGGGTATCATAATTCTAGTCAGGGTCCCTAGATAGACCCCTCATCTGTTATTTCATTGCACCTACTTATTTAAGAATGATTTGACATAGTGACTTAGAGGGAAAGCAAAGGAAACAGAATTAAAGGAAAATACTTTGAGAACCAAAAAATAATTGACAAGATATCTCTAGTTCTATCTGCCAGTTTTTCCTCATGTAAGAATACATGAAAAATCAGTTTATTTTAAAGGATTGTACCAGGCAGTAACTATTGAAATCCATTTCACAGATAAGGCCTTGTTCTATAATCTGGGTGTTAACCTCACTATAAACTGATACTTTTTTCTATTTTTTACCTAGACCTTTTTTTCTAGTCAAAAGAGAATTTTTTAAATAATTGTTTTATTTTTTTCCAAATAAATGTAAAACAATTTTATCTTCATTTAAATAAAATTGAACACCAAATCCTCTCTCTCCATCATTCCTCTCCTCTTCTCATTAAGAAGGCAAGCAATTTGATATAGGTTATACATGTCAGTTATGTAAAACATATTTCCATAGTAGCAATGTTGCAAAAGAACACAGACCAAAAAATTGTTTGTTTGTTTTTAAAGTATGATTCAATATGCATTCAAATTCCATCAATCCTTTCTTTGGAGATGGATAGTATTTTCATCATGAGTTCTTCAGAATTGTCTTCATTTATTATACTGGTGAGAATCACTAAATCATTCACAGTTTATCATTGTACAATATTGCTGTTACTATGTACCATTTTCTTTTTGTCCTGCTTGGAATCAGTTCATGAAAATCTTTCTAGGTTTTTCTCAGAGCATTCTGCTTGTCACATTTTTATAGTGTAATAGAAGTCACTCACAATAATAGACCACAAATTTTTCAGTCATTCTTTAACTGAGAAACATCTCAATCTTTACTACCATAAAAGAATTACTATATATATTTGTGTACAAGTAGATTTTTTTTCATTCTTGTCTTTTACTTCTTTGGGAAACAGATATAGTGGCAGTATCATTAGGTAAAAGAAAATATTTCTAACTATCTGAAATACATATACATTTATTTTTGACATCTATATAGCATATGAATCTGATTAACATAGAAAGCATTGATCATACCAAGGGATATATTAATTCACTGTCAAAAGGTAATAGGGTAGAGGGAAAATTGTTACATAATTTTATTATATATTTAAAATGAATATCAATTTGTACATAATAGATTTGAATTTTCATGTGCAATAATATTTTTATTATATCATGTTGTAGAAATGCTTGTTTTATTTTATTAATTTAAAATTTTGAAAATAAAGAAAAAGTTAATTATTATTAATATATTTTATTAATGAATAATTTTATTCTACATAATTATAGATAACCAAGCTTAACTTTCAAAAATTGTGCTGTATAATTTGAAAGCTAATTAATTAATTTTAAATACTTTCTTTTTAATATGGACATAAGTTACAATCACTTGTTATCTTCTAGGATACTCATTGAAAAAGATATAGAAATGTATTGGATAATCAGGGTTAATTTTCTGGATTTTACTGAAAAAAATACTTAATCATACTAATAAATGTATTTACTTCTCAATTTTTAAGAGAAGAGTGTTGAAAAATTAAGGGAAGATATTAATAATAGTAAGGTGATATGAAGTGTGTAGATAAAAGAATTATATTTGTTCTTGTGTTCTTGTATTTTATCTCTCCTAAATACCTCAAGCTCCATCCCAAAGTAGGTCCAGAAAGCCTATAACCTAAGAAAATAATGGAGTAATATTTGGAAAAAGAGCATATTAACATTTAGGGGGCGTTTTCCATAGAACAAGCCAATGAGTTTAGCAGTGAATTGTTATACCATTTTTTTATAGATAAGGAAATTGAGGCTCGCAGAAGTTAGTTCCTCATTGAATACTATCAGACTTTATAATTTGTTGAACCATTACCCAAATCCAGGTCATCTTATTTCAAATACTCAACATATGTGGCATTCCACCAGGAATCATTTGTCCTAATTTAAAAAAAAAAGAGGGCAAAAGTGACATATGCAAATTATATACTAGGAAACATCTCTTCCCAGTAAAGTATTGGAACACATTTTTTCCCCATGGAGTGTTTGGAAAGGAAACCAATAGTCACCAAAAAGCAGCCCTTTTCATCAAGAAGAGGTCATGTTAAGATTCAATTCATTCTACTTTCCCCTCCAATTTTTTTAAAATAAAGTAACTAGAGTGGTAGATAAAGGAAATGGGATAAATACATTAAGGTTAAGATAATATGCAATTTTTCATCTGAGATAGCCTTTCATATTATGGTTATAAATAAGATGGTGAATATATAGTTATGTGTTTGGCACTGGTTGGATGGCCAAACCTAAAGCTTATCAAGAGAATGATAAAATTTAGAGTTGAAAAGTATTTTAGTTATATTCTAGTCCAACACATGTCTAAAAAAGAATTCCTGACAAAAAGTTCTCTAGACTCTACAGTGAGGTTCAAAAAAAATTTCACAAATACAGAAGAGATATAACTAGAAAACTGTTCTGTGAAAAAGAACTGGGAGATTTTTGTTCCCTTCAAATTCTAGGGAGAATCTTATCTTGTAAAAGATGCCTGCTTTACAAATTCTTCTGAATTCTAATAACCTGCCCTTGTTATTTCCTAGTGACCTTATAACTTGCTTGTACATAGTTGTTAGAATGTTAGACAGTGAGGTTTTTGAGGACAGGTGCAACTATGGCAGAAACTATGAAAAGGTGCACTTGAATCAGACAACTGAGTACTTAAAGCTAATTACTATTTGACAATGACTCTATTAGTATATGTTTGGGAAGATGGCCCTTCTCCCTGTTTGGTGCTGGCTCAATGGTGTATACAGATAATCATAGGCAAAGATTAGAGGGTGGGATGAGACAAACTAGACTCATTTGGTGGCAAGATGAGGAGGAGAAAGGTGAAGATTCTGGACGTCAGAATTGAGAAGAGATCTTGGCTAAACTCCTGGCAGTTTGCCTGTTTCACTTCCTAAAGACCAAGGACTTTTACTTATCCTGACTCTGGCTGATTCTGAGGCCTCCAGGGAGCTAGCTTTGACTTAACAGACAGGCACTGTCTTTTGCCTTCAATTAATTAATTCACTTTTCAATTAATAAATTGCTATTACCTGACTAATTGCAAATTCCATATGAGCCAACAATATGAACTGGCAGCCAAAAAATCCATACTGATCTAGACTATGTTCAATGAAGCATAATATCCTGAATGTTAGGAACAAAGATTTTAACTCCTCTCATGGTCAGGTCACACTTGGAGTACTAAGTTTATGTTGGTTATTACAATTTATGAAAGAAGAAGACAAGATTTAGAATGAATTGAATGGTGAACACACTGAAGAATATACCATAAAAGCACCAGCTGAAGAAACTAAGGAAACTGATCTCAGAGAATGATGTCTGTCTTTAAGAATTTGGCAAGTTGGGACAGCTACATGGTACAGTACATAGAGCACCAGCCCTGAAGTCAGGAGTACCTGAGTCCAATTCTGGTCTGAACACTTAAATGTGTCCTAGCTGTGTGACCCTGGGCAAGTCACTTAACCCCAAATACCTCAGCAAAAAGCAAAAAAGAAAAAAAAAAAAGAATTTGGCAGGTTATATGACTGAATAATTAAAGTTGTTTTTATTGGCCTCAGAACGCACATAGAACTTAATACAAAGGGTGGAGTTTCAAAGATAAAGAATTAGATTTGATGACTGAATAATTCCTTAATATTTGGACCTCTCCCAAGTGGAATGAATTAATTTATGGGATAATCAGTTGACCCTCCTTGGACATCTTCAAGCAGAGAAGAAATGTCTCATAGGAGAAATTGTAGATAAGGATGACAGTTGAAATGTGGGCTATATAAGCCATAGATTCCCTTGTTAGTCTGAGATTTATATTTCAAAAGAGAGATTTTTTAGGGACTCAATTCCATATCATAATTTATCCCTATGATTTTTATTTTACCCTTTCGGAAAAAGATTTGTTTTTTTCTTTTTTGTTTTGTTTGTTTTTTTTTTTAGTCAGTCAATTATCATTTTAAGTGTCTAATATGTACCAGGAGCTATGCTAAGTCCTAGGGATTGAAAGAAAGTTAAAAAAAAATTATTCTTTGTTCTTAAGGAGTTCACTGTCTAAAGAGGAAGTCAACATCTATGTAATTATGTAGACATTAAGATCTCTTTGTGATAAATTATGCACACTCTCTGAAGGAAGAAGGAAGATACTCATTTTGATAAGGATTCTTAATGGCAAATAACATTTAGTAGGACAAAAAAAAACACAAATGTACAAACAAGTAAAACCATTCCTTTAAATCAAAAATGGGCAATGGGAAAATTAGCAAGTAAATTCTAGAAAAGATAGACAGGAAAAATAATCTTGCTCAATCCATTTCTTTCTCATTTTCCATTTTATTCAATATTTTCCCTCTCTAATTATTTGTATGTCCCTCTCCCAATGTAAAGTCATAATTTGCTTTTGTACCTGAATAGCATATGGCACGTGAAAGAGTTGGTTATCTTTAATTTTTTATCTTTCCTCTCTTCCCATTTTAGTCACTGCAAGAAAAGACAAACCATTCTAATTACATTAAATTGAATTTTCTTTAAAACCATTGCATTAGCATTTAGAGTATTTATCAAAGGTGTAATGTATTACATTTGAAACTTCTAAAATAATCAAATAAGTTTGCCAGCAAATTAGGTGAAGTCTTTATAATAATAAAAAATTATTATTGTTAATAATAATAAGAGTATTTATATAGCACAAAGATTTCCAAAATGCTTAACAAATACAATCTCATCTAATTCTCACATAAAGTTGGAGATGCTGTTATTATTCCCATTTTGCAGATGATAAAACTGAGACCAAAAAGATTTAGTGATTTGCTCATAGTCATACAACTACTAAGTGTCTGAAGTTGGGTTTGAAACCTGGCTTTCCAACTCCTGGCCCAAAGTCTTGTCTATTGCTGCCAACTAGCTGGCCCTTTAGAGGAAAAAGTGAGAAAACATGGATGGTTTTCCACTTGAACAAGTGGGGGGAGAATTCTCACAGATCACCACAGGGATGCATCCTAATATTACTGTGATATAGGACACACTGCCTTATCCTATTTGTCAAGAGCATGTCTGATCTCTTTATTTTCCTAAAGATAAATAACATGGCTATGGGCATATTATAGAGAATAAATAAATGGAAATGTGAACAAGAACATATTGTTCCTTAGAGCATAGACTACCCATTTTTCTTAGTGTGACATCAAGTATAAGAAATACCCAATTATACTTTTCTATAGTCTGTAATAATATCTTTAGATCTAAGGACAAGATGATAGTCACAGTAAAAACAAAAATTATTGGTGGATTCATTTTTGTAACTGTAGTATTTCATATGGAGAGTTAATACTTAACAGTTGCTCTTAAGTCATTTTTCACTCATATTATTCTTCATGAATTCTTTTTAGGCTTTTCTCCTTAAGATAATGAAATGGTTTATAATTTCTTTACCTAGCTATTTTATAGATGGGGAAACCGAGGCAAATTGGGTTAAATGATTTTTCACAGGATCACATAGCTAGTAAGTATCTCAGACCAAATTTAAACTCAGGAAGACGAGTTTTCCTAATTCCAGTCCCAGCACTCTGTCCTCTTTTTTTCAGATTCTTTATAATGCTGGTTTGACATAAAACCTTCTTTATCTCTCCTTTAAGAACCTCTCCCCCCAAGTCTTTCTGCTTCAGTCAACAAATAGCTAATTTAATGTTTGTTTTTTTTTTCTTAATTTCTAATCAAAATTAAAACAACTCTGAGGCAGCACCTCACACCTCTCAGATTGGCTAACATGATGGGAAAATATAATGATAAAGATTGGAGAAGATGTGGGAAAACTGGCACTAGTACATTGCTGGTGAAATTGTGAAATGATCCAAGCATTCTGGAGAGCAATTTGGAACTATGTCTATGTGCATACCCTTTGATCCAACAGTGCCATTACTGGGTCTGTATCCCCAAGAAATCATAAAAGAGGAGAAAGAACCCATATGTGCAAAAATGTTTATAGCAGCTCTTTCTGTAATGGCAAAGAATTAGAAAAAAATAAAGTAATAAAATATTATTGCTTTATAAAAAATGATGAATGGGCTGATTTTAGAAAGGCATGGAAAGATTTACATAAACTGATGCTGAGCAAAACAAGCAGAACCAGGAAAACATTGTGCACCATAGAAAGAATGTGCGATGACCAATTATGATAGACTTGATTCTTCTTAGCAATTCAGTGATCCAAGACAATCTCAAACTTTGGATGGAAAACTACATCCAAATACAGAGAGAAAAGTAGAGATACTGAATGTAAATCAACACATGCTATGCTCATTTTCTTTTTCTTTTTCTTTTTTTTTTCTCTCATGGATTTTCTGTTTTGTTCAGATTTTTCTCTCCCAGCATGATTCATAAGGAATTTTTTTTTAATTGAATGTACAGGTAAAACCAAAAAAAATTTTTTTTTCATGTAACAGGAAAATTAAAAAAAAAATTGAAAATTTAATTGCAGATTAAAAAAACTGGGGCTCAAGGACATGAAATGAATTGCTCATAATAATAGATGGTAAAATTAGCCCTACAATCTAGATCCTCTCACTCAGATCACAATATCGCAATTTGAAGAAGTGATTTTTTTTTTTTTTTTACTAAAAAATTCCTTCTGTATCTGAGAATTAAACTCGACCTTTCACTGCATGATCTGGAGCCCAAGAATTTAAATTTTTTTGAACAAATTATGTATGGCCATAGAAAAGTCCTAAAAAATGTCACCATTGGGGATGGAGAGAACTATATTCACTTGTCCTGAATTACATATGGAAGTAGAACAAAGCTGTATTTCTATGTATGCAGAATTGTGCGTGAGTGCTTGCAGGTATTCAATTGGCTTCTTAAACAATATTATAATTGATTAGAAACTTGAAGATTTTTTAATGTATTTTGCTAATGGCCCTCTATGATTAGCTAAGAGATTAGTTACATAATTCTCTTTAAAAAACAAAATCACCTCTATTAACTATTAGCTTGTTTCGGTGCATACTGATTAAATCCTTAAGATGTAGAAAAAAGACAAAAAAGTGCTAGTATTTTCCCACTTAATTGTTTTAGTTTTATTACTTATTTCATGTGCTTTTAGTGTCTTAACTATGTCCATCAAAAAGAGAATTTATAGAGCCAATTAGTGAGTCTTCATGGAACTGGAATAAAGGAATATGAACAGATTCTCCCCTAGGGTAATTAGATAGCAGGATAGGAGGTTGCTATTGATGCTCTTAACAAGAATACCATGAAGAATTATCACACTTGCCATAGTTGATGAGCCCTGTACTTAAGCTAAGCCAGAATTCCATATATATTCTTGCCAATTTAGAAGATACAATTTCACCAAGAGGTGCTTGTTTTGATCTAGGATGACCATACCTCATAAACTCAGAGGACCAGGTTAAAAAAATACCACTACTAAAACTCCCAATTATAATCTTCTTAAATTTTATTTTTAATTTATGGAATTAAAAAAAAACATTTCTATGCCAAAGTAGAACAATAAGATGATTCCTTATGAAACTGTAAATTTGTTTTATATAACTTGATGTTCTTTTCAAATATGCAACAAATTTATCATGCACATTTCTATTTTTTTTTCCTTCCCTCCATCAACTATAGAAGTGGCTACCATTAGAAAGAAATTGAGGGGTGTGTGTGTGTGTGTGTGTGTGTGTGTGTGTGAAATTATCCTATACATGCTTCTATTGATTTGTTTTTTCTCTAGATACAAAAGATAGCATCTTTCTTCATATATTCTTTATGGTGAATTTATATATTTAAAATACTCAAAATAACTTATTTTCTCAGTAATTCTTAAACAATAGTGCTGTTTTTGTATACAATGTTCTCTTGTTTCTTCTCATTTCACTCTTCATTATTTAATGCAAGTCCTATCATGTTTTTTCTAAAATCACTGAGCTCATTATTTCTTATAGTACCTCAGTATTCTATCACATCATATACCACAACTTTTCCAGCCATTCCTAATTGATGGACAGCCCTGCAATTTCTAGTTCTTTGCTACCACAAAGAACTGTCATAAACATTTTATGCTATAAAGATGATTCTTTTTTAATATTTCATAAAAAAATAAGTGAATTGATGTCAGTAAAACCAAATACAAGATTTTTTAGTGGGTCAGTCTTAGTTGTTAACTAGTTTCACATTGTACTTAATGCAATAATCTCATTTACAGTATCACTTTTGAGATAATCATTCAGCATCTATCTGAAAATATTTAACAATGGTAGGATCACTATTTCATGGATCAACCTAAATTTTTTTGAGATCATCCTAATTCCTTTCTGTCCTGTTTTTGATTTTATCGGAATAAGGAACTTTATTGTAGAAAACTTTTTCCAAATGTGTAGATAAGCCTATATCTTTAATTTATCATCTTGGGGTGTTCTTTTAGAGTGCTAAGACATTAAAGAAACTATCATTCACCATTACATGGCCAGAGGCAATGTCTGGATCTTACCCTTTCTGACTCCAAAGATAGTACTCTAACTACTACATTTGGATGCATCTTTTAGTTGGTAAGAAGTTAGAAAATATAGGGGAAGGAGGAGGTAAAGCATCTGGATATTTAATATCATGTAGACAGAAGTTGAGAAAGGGGGACTCCCAAAATCCCAGACTGGAGTTGCCAGGTGTCTCAAAAGAATTTGCAAGATTGAATCCATCTACTCAAGGGGCAAGGTTTTATTGAAGGTAATGATATGCCATTACAAAGCAGACTGAATAACAGTAAAGAAACAGAATCAAGGAGAGTCATTTTATCCAGCTTCTACTATAGATATTTTAATTGTATGGCTCAAGGGCTAGGGAGTCTATCATTGGCATGTTAATTCAACAGCCCAAGGGTAGGGCTAGGAAGTAGTCTCCAGACTGAGGAGTGGTCTTTGAAATTTGATTATCACTGACCAGATCATCAGTCAGCAATGACCTGAGAAATAGTCTATTCAAAATTAGACAGATTGGGTACAGGACTTTCCTGAGGCAAACTCCAAAACCAAAAGTTTTAGGGTTTCATATTACATCAGAATAACTTGAATAATTCTTTGAGTTTCAATTGATCATATTAATGTCATGTAGATGAAACCCAGACTAGTTGTACTACCAAACATTATTAAAGAAGGAAGCAAAATAAAGCAGATAATGTTTGTATGTAAGTGATTTTAGGATGAGCATATATTATATGTTCTTCTTCAATACCAGTCCCCAGATTTATTTGCCTATAAAGTACCATTCTTGGATATTATTCTAATACTTTTAGTAATGTCTTTTATTAGTTATATGCCTAATTTTCCTCATCTTCAAAATCAGAAAAAAAATACATGAACCTTTTAAATATTAGAACACCAAGAAATACTTTTTTTTTCTTTTTACTTCAATAAATATTTATTGACCTAATTGAATTTGCAAATTAATAACAGTTAATTTCTGTGAATCATTCATCAGGAAAAACTGTGAGAATTACAAAATATACTTAAATTCATTCTATGCACCCCAAGCTACAATTAAATGTAACTTCTCTAAAATTAAATGAAAATTATGATTGGTTTGCCTTGTAATGTTCTATGTTCATCACAGTGATGTGGCTATTTAACATGGAAAAAAAGGAAGATTTTTATTTTTTTTTAATCACAGGAGCAAAAATTCAAATAGTGCTTCCATAGCAATTACTTTAGAAACCCCGGCAAGCATATTTAATACATTGATTGTTTATTTAAAAAAAAATAAGCCAGAACAGAGAATATTTCAAAAGATACAGCAGCATAGAAGAAATCTGCTAGAGGCAGATTGAATTTGCATTTCTGCTGTTTACATGTGGGACTTCTTTTTTAATCTTTTCACTTCTATTCAATATAAATGAGCCTTTGCCAAGTATTTAATAATTTACCAAGTATTTCAGCAAATGGTAGCTTTCTCTGCCTGAGTTTATATGTAAAATTGTTTCTGCTAAACAGTGGAACAGCTGCAAGCTTTGAAATCAATTGACCTCTTCAGTAAACACAGGCCTAGTCTCTTCTGCTGTATCAATTTAGTTTATGTGACCAATTTCCATTACCACTCCCACCTCCTGACATAGAAGGAACATTGCTACCTGGTGGCAGACCTGTGACATTGCTACCTGGTGGCAGAGAAGGTCTTTGAGACAAGGGGAATGGCTATCTTGATGATGAGTGATTTCTGTTAAATTAAAAGGTGAATATAATCTGTTAATGAATCATTTTTATAAGATTTTGTTGAAAGAAGAAATTCATAGAAAATTAGGTGTTTGAGAGACTTTGGTGATCATGTTGTCTGATCCCCTAAGTTTACAAAAGGAAAAACTTAGACCAGTCAAGGGGAAATTACTTGCCCCAAATCAAATGGCTATTCACTTTTAGGCCTGGTAGTACAACTCAGGAGACATTTCAAGCATGACAAACTATCTTTATCTTTTATGCTGATTCATGAGTCACACAAAATCACAGATATTCAAAGTAGTAAGGGCCTAAGAGTCCTACTTCTCCCTAAAAAACCATCCTACTCTCTGATATGTTAGGATATTGAGCTGAATTGAATGAAAGTCAGTAAAGACAATGATAAAGTCCCACACCTAAATTTTTAAAAAATCAACTTTCCAGCCACAAGATTTGGGTGATCTGAGAATCTGAGAAAGTCAATGTAATGTGGCTACAAAGACATGCTAATGTGATTAGGGGATGCATTAAGACAACCAATCTTACAGGGATTTGAAGATAATGATCATGCTCTATTTTGCCCTCATCAGATCTCATCTTTAGTATTTTGTTTAGTTCTGGGTACCACAGTTTAAGAATGACTTTAATAGACTGGCAGTTTTGAGAGGAATACAATCAGGATTATAAAAGAGCTCGAGTCCATGTTTTATGACCTAGAGAAGAAAAGGAGGACCTAAAAGAAAGATAAAAACATGATAACTGTGTTCATGTATTGAAGGTTTGTAATTTGGTCTGAGAGGAGAACTAGGAGAAATGGGAAGTAGTTGCCAAGAGGTTAGTTATGTCTTGATGAGGAGAAACTTTGTTATTCCCTCCCTCAAAAAACTATCTACAAATTAAATAGACTCCACTAAGAAAGGATGAATTCCCCTTCAATGTACATCTTCAAGTAATGACTTCAGCCCTTGCTCTAATCATCCCTGGTATTCTCTCTTTAACCCAGTTAGATGAGGTGCACTCCCACTTCAAATTTCTCTTAGCATTTTACCTGTTTCTTACCTTGACATCTGCTATACTCTTTTCACATAGTACCCATGGGATCCATGGCATATTGGGCAACTGGTTTAACTTTTCTTAGTCTTCTTTTCCTCATTTGTAAAATTCAATTTGGAAATAGATGGCTATTGAAGTCCCTTCCAGTTATAAATGATTATTCTTATGAACATAGGTATTGTAATTATTTGTTCTTATCCCCCTAGATTGTAACTTCTTCGAGAGCAGGTACTATATCATGTCTTCTTATAACTCTCACTATCTTACATAAGGCATTAAGCAAAAAACAAAAAAACAAAAAACTGGATGCTCAGTAGATATATTTCTGGAACTAGAGTCAAAAGGTTCTGAATTCAAATGTAGTCCTTGACACTAAGTAGCTGTGTGACTCTGAGCAAGTCACTTAATCTTTGCCTCAGTTTCCAAAGTTGTAAAATGGGAGTCTGAGAATAAGATACAGTTGATGTTTATTGTGAGAATCAAATGAGATTATAATTTTAAAGAACTTAAAATAATCCTTGGTATATAATGGGTGCTCAATGAATCCTTTCTTCCTCTTTTCATTATTTCCTTTCTTTCTTAGACAACTAATTGCCTGTTTCTGCATCTATAATATGATGATAACAACAGCATCTTCCCTTGTAACAACTATTAACTCTAATAAAAAGTACTCACAAAAAAAGAAAAAAACAAAAACAAAAACAAAAAAAAACAAGGTTTTGTCTTTTTTTTTTTTTTAAACAGATGCCCCAATTCCCACCCCAGCCAATGGGGCTTCTTAAACTACTGCTGATTGAAAAATAAAGGCATTGCTTTTCATTCTGATGTATCAGGAAATTGAATTAATGTGGTCAATGTTAGTGTCTCATTCTTTCCCACTTATTCTCTGATTAGTTAACCCATCATAATTTACAGGGAATTCCACAAAAGTGAATTATCTTCTTCTTTGAAGCTCTCTTTAATTGTGCTTACAGTTAGTTTTGACCATGAATAGGCATGGAATGGGAATCATTGCATCAGACCATGCTCATCTCCTAATCTTGTTTTGAAGTGGAATAGCTGTAAGAAACATCTTACAAACTGATGAACATGCTGACATAGCAAGGTCCCTATTTCCTTTGGTGAACAAGACAACTTTAAAGTATGGATGATAACTTTTATCACAAATTGCTTTCTAAAATAAATTATTTTGCTAGTATTTAAAGTATACAAAATAACAAATTGTGAATAATTGTATTATGGAGTTTTTATTTTATATTTTGCTGTGAATGGGGGGGGATAGAAGAAAGTGATTATCTATTTTTGCCACATAATTATTTGATTTTTCTCAGCTGTTTTTGGTGAATACGAATGAATTTTTCCATTGTGTAATCATGTAGCAGATGATTTTGATAATTTAAGATCTAAGAATAAAAGTTCTTGCTTTTGTGTTTTATAAATGAGTTCATAATGACCTGAGTTGATATCTAAAGCATACTTCCTCTGACCATGGGCAAACTTCCCAATGAATCCAAAATATATATTATGACCATAAATCACAGAACAGTTGCAAGTCTGTATTCGTGGAAGGCATTTCCTTCTCTGTAATATTTAAAAGTGATGCAGTCATATATACAGAAAATATTTTATTCCATTTATTACTATAGCTATAGGTACAAGCTAATGCAAAGAATTAATAATGAAAGTGGGAAGTTTCACTCAGTCTCTATTGGGAGTAACAATGAATATGAGTTTAAGACTTTACTCAGTATTAATAAAGATGGTTCTTAGCTTCAAATACAGATTTTATATTGTTCCAGGGAAAATGACATCTATTAATATATATGTTATATTATTATATTATTATATATATCAATGTTGTTCACATAAGTAGGGATTGAAATTTATTATAACTTCATATTTTCCCATAATTTTTATTCTAGTAAAGATTATAGTTATAGAATGTAAACAAATGAGCAAAACAACAATAAACAAATCAAATATTAATAATTTATATCAAAGGTGATCATAATACAATCAATCAATCATAAAAAGCTTCTAAGCCAATTTTTAAGGAATTGCTTCCCAATATAAATATAAGACTTACATATTCAACTATAAACTATTTCTGGGGAAAATAAAGGAAAAACAAAATAACTAAAAATAAATTTCTCTCTCATGGTTTCATGTATAAAGCAGAAAATGGGTGACTAAATTTCCCAAATTAATTTATAAATGTAATGCCATAGTAAAAAGCTATTTCCTTATATTAAATCTTTCTTAAATTCCTATTACAAGTCAACTTCTTTTTAATGAATATTTTTCTTTTGCTAAAACCAATTTGCCTGCATTTTATTTAAAAATATTTTAATATTTCTTTTGATAATCACTCATGTCTTTTCCATGATTCTCATGCTCTGTGTCATACTAACATAGTTTATAGATCTAAATCATATTTGCCCTGTACACAACCAGTTTTCTTTACCTTGAAAATAGTTTATTTTTATGTATCATGTCAATAAAATCATTTATTCTCTAAATGTTTGCAAGAATTCACTCATGAATCCATCTTTTGTGCATTTGTTGATATTATTCTTATTGTATAAATGTATATGTGGACTTTATTTTGGTAAATAGTTTTTGATAGTATTTTTTTCTTTTATCTATTTGGATTTTTTATTAGTAATAGTACATTTTTTAAAAATAAAATTTATTATAACAATCTTCTATAGATATTTTTCTTCATTGTTGTTTTCTCTTTGTTTTCTATTTTGAAAAACTAGTTTCATAGTATCTTGATTCTTAAATTAGGCTTCAGTTTACTGATTTTTATCTCCCTTTATAAAACCAGAATTGTATTAATTCAATTGTTTCTGAGTTATTTTACCTTTGATTCTGTTGATTTTTCTTTTGATTTTAGCAATCTTTTAGCAAGTAGCAATCCTACTTGGAGGGTATGAATTTGTGTTCTCATTTAGGAACTAAATTAGGTTTTCTATTTATTAAAATAAGTACTATTTTCCAATGTTTCATTTAAATTTATAAATACGGGTAAACTAGAGCCATCTTATACAGTCTGAGGATAACTGGTTGTTAAATTTTAAGTATGAACATTTATAGTTTAGTATCTGCAAATGGTACAGATTAAAATTTGATGTTGCCTTGATATATGATCTCTTACTTCATTTTAAGATATTATCTTCCTATTGATATTTTATTAGTAATCCTATAAAACTTTCAAGTGAGATCTGTATTATCTGGACAAGTTCTCTGGAGGATCTTAGTACCAGCCCGAGTCCTTGGTCTTAGAAAAGGAGTGAAGAAGCAGGAATTCACCTGTATGATCAATCATGGAGTCTGTTTATTTCAAGTTCTCTCAGCCTTAAATACCTTAGTACAATTAAATCATTACAGCACACTGCACATTATGTAGATGCCTCTTTCTAGCAAGTATGTCTGCTTCAAGTAGAATACAGATTGTCACATTCCCTGATTTCTCAGAAAGGCTGAGACACCCCCAATGGGAGAGGAGAGCTGAACCAGACATTGTCAGCAGGTTCCCTCTGGGCTGAAGGGTCTTATATATCACCCAGAGTTCCCCTACTGTCTGTGGTCCTCTACAATCTTCCACTCCTGTTCCCTTGTTCCTCTAGACCGCTGCAGAGTATAACCAGTCTGAAGTTTTCCTAGTATGAATATTCATAAATAATTCTCTCATCCATCCTTATAGTCCGATTTTGATAAAATTTAACCTTAATAATTCCTCTTTCCATTATTATTTTGCTAACCTTGTTAAATATTTTCATGACATCATTGTTTTAAAACCAGCATTATCTCATCTTCACTGGTGATTATAGGTTAAATATCTGCATTTTATAGATGTTCTAATAACTACCTATGTTGTTATTTACTCTGTTGTTTACTTGAACTTTTTAACATGTCAAAAACACTGCCCAGTTTCTCTTTTTTTCCTATAAAAGTATTTGGAAATGTGAGGATGAAATCTATAAATCTTTGTGGGCTAGATAGAAGATTCTAAGGATGAAGTACAATTTCTCTTGACTATATGAATGACTTTATTAGAATTGTATGTGGTTTCTCATATTATTTATATAATTCTGTACAATCTGAATTGTAATACATATATATATATAATATGCTTTTTATCATTAGCAATTTTTAAAGTTCTTTCTTAAACGATGAAATTCTGTATTTTCTCAACAATGTACACAAATGAGTTGAATCTCATTTTCCTTTCTGAGTTCTGATGAATACAATAAGTCTGCAATGATCTTCTAGGACATTATCTGATACAATTTCTTGAAAGATGGTTAAGAAAAATCATCAGGAAACATTGGACTAACTACTGGTGTTTTAATACTTGAAGAGAGAGTAACATTTTAATTTTTTTTACTAGAGTACAGATTGTTACTATTTCCAAGCTCTGAATTCTGTCTGGATACTGTTTTTTTCCATATGAGTTCTGCTGAATATCTGATGCTATGAATAATGAATGCGACTACTTAAATATTCAAATCTTAGATTCAATGGGTGTTAGCTACATGATAAATGTTGATACATTAATCATGCAAAAATTGTTGGGAGCAGGTATTTGAGTTACTTTTTTTTTTTTAACCACATTAGATTAGGAATATTAAATACTCACTGAACAAATATAAACCCTTATTCATGATAGACTTATGAATATATGGAGACAGATCTCATGTCCATCCCCAGTCCTCAAATATTCTCTTTTCTTGTCAACACTCCCAATTCTTTCAATCCATACTCCTATTACTTCATGGTCCTTCACCATTCTGCATGCTTTCTTCTGGAAATTCTGTAAGTTTTCAATATCCTTTCTATGATAGCACACATGATAGTTATGATGCAGTCTCCTCAGAAAAGAAATGAGGACAGAAACAACCCTTTATTAAATATCTACTATATGTCAGATATTGTGCTAAGCCCTTGACAAATATCTAATTTGATATACACAATTACCTTAGGAAGTATCATTCCAGTAGCTAGTAAACAGCTAGATTTCAACTCGGGTCTTCCTGATTCTGGACCTGGCTCTCTGTCCATTGTGCTACCTAGCTTCATGATTATATAACCTTGAAAAGGCAAGCACTTTGATACATAGATTATACATGTGCAATCAAGCAAAACATTTCTGTTATTAGCCATGTTACAAAAGAGAACAGAGACAAAAAATACAAAGCAAGCAAAAAAAAATGTTTAAAAATAATAAGTTTTAATTTACATTCAGACTCCATCCGTTCTTCCTCTGCAGGCGGATAGCATTTTTTTAAAATCATAGATCCTTTGGAATTTTCTTAGTTCATTGTTTGGCTGAGAATAGCTAAGCTATTCTAAGCTAATAGTGCTATTACTATATACTATGCTCTTCTGACTCTCCTCACTTCATTTTGCATCAATTCATAGAAGTTTTTCCGGGCTTTTCTGAAACTATCTTGCTCATCATTTCTTATAGTACAATAGTATTTATCACAATTATATACCACAATTGGTTCAATCTTTCATCAATTGATAGGCATGCCTTCAACTTCCACTTCTTTGCTAACACAAATAGAGCTGCTCTAAATATTTTTACATATATTTTACTTTAATATTCTTCCTCTTCTTAAATCAGCTCAAGATCACATTAACTCTTTGACTATCATAATACATTGTCACTGAATTAGCATTCCATTAAAATGTTTATTTTTTTTCCAAATAAGCTGCTATCTAATCCTAACCCTAATGCTGAGGTTTGGTATTTCTCCTCTTCTTCTTTGAAATTTATGTCTGGAATGACAAGGAAAGCAATGATGATAACTGATGTTCCAGAACACAATCTTTACCCAATACCTTTAAAGATATTTCTTAATGCCTGATGTGAGATTAAGCTAAAATGCTCTAATTTTCTACATCGCCATGACAGTTTTTCTCAAAATCACCTACGTCTTCTTGAAAATTCAAGGTAAAGAACTCCATGCCCATTTTCCTTCACATCAGCAGTGGTAGGTGCCTTGTAGTACTCTCATTTTTGTTAAACTGTCAAATGATATTTTGGGAATATTTTGCTTGAGTTACGTTTGATATAGAAACATGTGGTCTTTTAACAATCTCACAGGGATATAATGAGATTGAATAAGTTAATGCTTGTAAAATGGGATTCACCTGAAGAGTACTGCAAAAGTTGCTTGTGTCGTTACACTGAAGAAAAAGGAGTTGGTTGGGATTTAAACATATGGCTGCTTCTAGCTACTAAAATAAGGCAAGAATTCTCCTGGGTAAAAATGCATTTGCTAGCAATGTTAGATTTCCTCCCCTGCTTTTCCTCCCTATCCCATTTTAATTACTTGGTGGGTGTATGTGTTTAAAAATGGGGCCTCTCAGCAACAGATCTCACTCTTTTGAATTTATTACATCCCCAATGGTTGGGTCCATTACCAAACTTAGCTTTTAAAACAAGTAACATTCAGTTTCTCCACAAATTATATGTCTCCATGAGGCATTTGGTGTCCTCTAAATCACATTTGTCGATGGGTGCTGACATTGGAATGCATAAATGGATATGATCATTAAAACATTTGTTTTGCTGAGACTAGGAAAAAAATAAGAATAAAAGGAGGCAGGACTCGAGGAGAAGAAAATATGGCTTCTCTTGACTATAACAGAAATGAGGCATTTTGAGGTTGAATAAGGAAATCATTTTCACTTAAATTTCAGAGTTGATTTCTTTTCTTCTTTTTTTATATGAAACTTTATTACTCTGTAATGAGATGAGGCATCTTTCTATATGATTCAAGAACTGAAGTTGTAATCCATTAGTAAAGAGAAATTGGTCTTTTCATCTAAGAAATTTCAGGGTGTTTAATTTTAGTGTGAGCCAGGCATTTTTTGTGAAAGCTTTACTTCCTCTTTAGCCTTGAATCCCCTCTCTTTTGACGAGCTTTGACAAGTCCTGCTCTCAACTATTTCAAATTGTTTTGAAATGAAATTTGGTACAGAAGCTTTGTCACATGAAATATTTATCTTTATGAGATGATATTTGAATCAAGCTAGCAGGAATTTTGCTGTAGTGATATTTAAATTATTACTAATGCTCAGTAAAAAGCAGTGGTGTAATTTTGTGGGGTATATTTTAAAAGCCATTTGAGGAACATAAGGCCAAACTGACTTGTTCCTGGAATTCTTGATTGCTTAAAGCCAGATTTATTAATAACTAAACTGCTACCAAATGCAGTAGTGTTCTAAAATATCGCATAACCTTGAAAGAAATGGGAAAAGCAGATGACAAGATGGGAAAGACAATCAAGGGACTATTTAACTTACATTTATATAGCCCTTTAATTTTTTTGCAAAATGCTTTATAAACATTATCTCATCAAAACCTCATAACATCTTTTGTAGGTACATGACACTTCTACCTATGCTTTGCAGCAAAAAGAACTAAAACTCAAAGAAAAATATTTTGTCTAGTTATAAATGTCTTTATTGTTTTTGCTGCTCAGTTGCTATCATGTCTGATTTTCTATGACTTCATTTAGTTTTTTTTTTCTAGGAAAACATACTAGAGTAGTTTGTCATTTCTTTCTCCAGCTCCTTTTACAAAAGAAGAAACTGAGGCAAACAGGATTAAGTGACTTGCTCAGGATTATACAGATACTAAGTGTCTGAAACCAGATTTGAACTGAGGAATATGAGTTCTGGCAGAATCAGTTCTGGCACTCTGTTATTTATGTTACAATGTATTGTATTGTGTTATATTATATATTTACTATATAATCATAATAGCATAATTCTATACTTACATATAATTATATAACAATATAATGTAGATTATAATACAATATATGCCAATTATATGATATATACTATATTATTATAGATTTATTACATTATATTTTTATGACGCATAATTTTATTCTTACATCAAACACATCACACCGAAGCCAAATGTTCTCCTTAGGTAGTGAGAATACCCTTTTCTCATCCATTTATATCTTGGAATATCTTTAATATGCATGTTTATAATTTAAAATTTTTAATTCTACCATTATATGCCAAGGAAGTTGACAGTGTTAAGACTGAGGGCATGACAACATCAATGGATGATTTACTTGCTCTACAAAAGTGTTGTTCTGAAACATGAGACATTTCCCTGCTATTGAGCTTAGTATATTCAAGCAATGGAAAAGCACAGCAGCTCTCTGAGAACATTAAAGAGAAGTGAGAAAGACAGCATTAGTTCATTCTGCTTTCAAGGGTGAGTCATTCACCCTGTGCCACTGCTGAAGTGAAACATTTTTATTGATTTGCAGATTAAGAATCCATTTAAAAAGTGATAAATCAATCCTTCTCTTTAACCAAACCCCAGCCCCTACAGGAACGGGAAAGTAATCACCTGTGTTTGACAGAAGCTTACTTGACTAGTGCTTCTCATTGAGGGAGAAAACTTTGGCACGTAATGAAGGTGCTAAGTCTTTGAATGTCTTGACTACAAGTCTGAAAATTTCCATTACAAATCAATACACTAGTAGTTTCAAGGCTGCAAGTAGGATCAAGTACGCGATGCTTATTAAATTCAATTATAATTGCATTTGAAGGTCAAAAAGTAGTTTAGCTCTATCCTGGACCTTTACTTGTAGGGTTCTAATCCATAGTTTTATAAATTAATATGATAAGGTAGCTTAGAGGTACAGAACATAGAATACCCATTATTGGTCCTGGAGTCAGGAAGATTATCATCATGAGTTCAAATCTCAGAAACTTACTAGCTGTGTAAACCTGAGCAAGTCATGTGTGTTTTTTTTTTAACCTCAGTTTCTGCATCTGTAAAAGACTGTAGAGAAGGAGATAACAAACTACTTCAGTGTCTCTGCAAAGAAAATCCTAAATGAGGTCACCAAAAGTCAGATACAACTAAAATGACTAAACAATAACATTATGAGCAAGAGAAGAGCTAAGGCAGTAAAATACTTACTGGTTGTTGTTGGTATTGGTATTGGTATTGGTTGGAGATGCAATGTTGGGGACAAACACATTATCTTATTTGATTCTGAGTTCACTGTAGGGAAATACTTTTATTCCAGTTTAAATCAGATCTTCTGGAAACAAATCAAATTGTTGGAGTCTTTTCCAAATAGCCATTTGAAATAATTGGGTTTTAATAGAATTATATTTTTAGGGCCAAAGGAGATAGACCTTTAACCTTTAAAAATCCTGCATTTGAGGAGGATTCTGGGAAGATGGCAGAGTAGATTGGTAAATTTCAACTCTCTCAACTTTCGCCCAAAATAGAAAAATTTGTGCCACAGGGCAAACATAGACTAGTAAAAAACCAAGAAGACATGGGGAAGTACAAGGGTTTTCCTGATACAACTCCACAAGATTTGAAGAAAGACCCTGGCCCAGGACTAACTTGTCTAAAGCATACACACCTCTACTGGAAACATCAAGTGGGGATCTCTCAGGCTAGCTGGTTGTAGCTTGAGGCTTGGCAGGAACCACAGAGAATTTCTCCTCCTCTACTGTTTGTTCTTTGGAGATTTGAGTACAGGAAGACCTAGTGAACTTTACCTGATAGGGAGCCAGGACAGGCTGTGTTGTTGAGACACGGCTCTGGGAGAGAAGGAACCAACATCTAGTGAGTACAGAGACAGTGGGACAGGAATGGTGGCAAGCGGCCACTTGCAGGAGATGGAGTTCGTGGTTTGGGGTTCCTGGTCAGAGTGGAGAACTGAAAGGAAGCTTAAGGCACCATCCATCCATCCTATTATTAGAGGTACTTACACTAATACTTCTTATTTTTAAAAAATGAATCCTCAAAGATGAAAGAACCTCACCATTTAAACATATTATGAGAACAGGGACGACAAGGATTCATCTTCAAAGAAGGACACTGTGGTTAAAAAAAAAAAAAAAAAAAAAGTTCTACCCCAAACAATAATGTGAAATGATCCCTGGCCCAGAGAGAATTTATAGAAGAATTCAAAAAAGAATTTTAAAAAAATCAAAAGAGAGACACTGAAGAAAAACTAAAGAAAAAAATTAAAACCATCCTAGAAAAATAAGACTATGAAAAAAACTTAAACAATTAGAAAAAAAAGGTACAGAGTTTCAAAGATGAAAATAATTCTTTGAAAATTAGAATTGGGCAAGGGGAAGTCAGTAATACATTGGGAGACCAAAAAAAAAAAAAAGATTATAAAGAATGAGAAAATAAAATGTCAATATCAAAGACCGATTTTAAGGAACTCAGTATGGACAAATTCCTTAAACATGGAAAAACTGTTTATGGTTTTATTTTATTTTTTTCTTTGTTAAAGCTTTTTATTTTTCAAAACATATCACATGGACAGTTCTTCAACATTAGCCCTTGTAAAATTTGTGTTCCAATTTTTTTCCCTTTTCCTCTCCCCAATCCTCTATATGACAAGTAGTCCAATATATAATAAATATGGTAGAAATATATGTTAAATCCAATATATGCATACATAGTTATTCAATTATCTTGCCACATAAGAAAAATCAAATCACACCAGAAAAAAAAATGAGAAGCAAAATAAAATGCAAGCAAACAACAACACAAAGAGTGAAAATGCTATGTTGTGAACTACCCTCAGTTCCCATAGTCCTCTCTCTCAGAATAGATGGCTATCTTCTTAACAAGACCATTGGAACTGGTCTGAATCATCTCATTGTTGAAGAGAGCCACATGCATCAGGATTGATCACCGTATAATTGTATTGTTGCTGTGTATAATGATCTGCTGGTTCTGCTCATTTCACTTAGCATCAGTTCGTGTAAGTCTTTCCAGGCCTCTCTGAAATCATTCTGCTTGTTGTTTCTTATAGAAAAATAACTATTTCATAATATTCATATGCCATAATTTATTCAGCCATTTTCCAACTGAGGGGCATCCAATCAGTTTGCAGTTTCTTGACACTATGAAAAGGGCTGCCACAAACATTTTTGCATATGTGAGTCCCTTTCCCTCTTTTAAGATCTCTTTGTGATATAAGCCCAGTAGAAACACTGCTGGGTATATGCATAGTTTGATAATTCTTTGGGCATAGTTCCAACTTGCTCTCCAGAATGGTTGGATCCATTCACAACTCCAACAACAATTTATTAGTGTCCCAGTTTTTAGGGTTTTATTTTTTACGTGAAATCTATACTTTATGTTTAAGATTTATATCAACAATAGGATAAGCTAAAAAGAAAGATTGGCAGAGTAAAGGTAAAAATAGTAATCATGTTATACAAATGAGGCACAGAGGAAGAAAAAACATTGAGGCATTGGAGGGGAAGAGGACTCTTAGTTCTGAAAACCTACACACATTGAGAGTGGGTTCAATAGGCAACACTACATATATACCATGAAGAGAATAGCACCCTCTGAAATCTATAAAAAAAATTAAGGGGGGGAGGGATATGTGGATGGAGAAGCAAAGGGTGAAGGAAGAAGTTAAGGGAGGGATTCCTGGGTGGGGGGGAGGTTAAGTAATAGTAAGCCAGGTTATGAAGCAGAATTTAATGAAAGAATCAGCAGGGATAGGAAAGATATGTGTATATCTGTGAATATGTTTATATATATATATATATATATGTTGTCTTCTTAACTGTAGCTTGCTTGTAGGTGATTTTGGAGGATAAAAAGGAGATATGTCTATGTCTATGTGTCTATATATGTTTACATGTTTATATAAATATACCCTTTCTTCACTATAACCACCTGGGGGGTATTGGGGTAGGTGAAAAGGGGGAAAGTAAATAAGGTGCATGACAGAGAACAAAAGAAGAATTTACAAAAAAGTAAAGAAAAGATGGATACTCATGAATATAATTTCTTCTACACATAGATATAGATATAAGCACACTTTCTTAAATGGTATTTGTTGTCATATATTTTGAATTTTCCCTGATGTTCTGCTGGGTACATGATAATGTTCTCTTTTCTGTTTTTCTTTTTGCTTATTCATTTTCTTCAAATGAAGCATATTTGAGAGGAAAAAAAAATCTGGCATTTTATAGCTGAGTAAATCAAGATCCTAAGAAGTTAATTAAGTGCCTTGCCTGAGTTAATACAGGTATTAAATAGCAGAGCTTAAATTCAAACTCAGGACCAAATCCAGTACTCTTCTCCCTTCACCATACTTTCATACTTCTAAACTTGGTCAGCCTCTTAACAAGTTATAATGTAACTAGGAGGTGATCTTTACTGAAGTTGCCTAACTCAATCACAAATAAGAATATTTCTCTTCAATTAAAAAGCTTGTCATACTGATGAAAACATGAAGCCTGAGAGGAAATGAAAATTCAGGAAATAATTAGAAAGTTTCATAGAACCTACATGAAGGTATCTAGATGTCTAAATGAATTGTGCACTGGATCTAGAGTTGGGAAGATAAGAGTTGAAATTCAGCCTCAGATACTTGCTATATGATGCTAGAAAGTCAGTTAACCTCTGATTGTCTTAATTCACTGGAGAAGGAAATGACTTCTTTGCCAAGAAAACTCTATGGACTGTATGTTTCACAGAGTCATAAAGATTCAGGTAAAACTTAATGGCTAAACAACACAGAATGTATAAAAAGTACAATTTCATCATTTGCTTGATAATTTGAAGCAAACTATAATTGTCCTTCCCAAAGAGAATCTTCTTTCCAGCATATGTAGCATTCTCTAACCTCACTTTTCCAAAGCAAAGATGGCTACAAGTGTCTCCTCTAAATGCCACTATCCAGAGCTCCCATTCTAGTGTAGTACTCAAATTGTTAGCTGCTAATTACTAGCACCCAAGTTACATTTAACCTTTACATTTCACATTGATTTGCTTTTACACAACATTATTTATTTTAATGATATAATGTTAACAGAAGTACCAGCATTCCCTACCCACTATCACTTGGCATTGGTTTAAGGTCACACCATCCCCTCTATCACTTCAATTTTTGAGGGCAAGTAATTTCCAATTTAGGATATTTGTACATAACATTGGTCTCAACAAATGCATGTTCAAATGTGGCATTACTGATCTTGCTCTTAAACTTTTGTCCTTTGTGCATTGATAATCAGATGGCTGCAAATCCAAGACAGCTCATTTCTAACCTTTTTAAAATGCACAAAATTGCATATTCCAAATGAAAGAACAAAAATCAAAGGGGAAAAAATGGAACAAAACAAGCAATAAAAACAGCAACAGCAACAAACAAACAAAACACTATTCAGTTGAACCAGATGTTAGAGGCAGAGGTTAGCAGGAAAAAGTCAACTGAAGATAAGTCAAACCAATAGAAGTCCACTAGCTAGACTTTTTGAATGTACACCCAACCAATCAAAAATGTTATTCCTATATACATAATACCTCTCAATAACATTTCCCTTATATGTTGTTATGGGTCTCTTTGAGAATTTGCATCAGACAAATAATTTATATGTTTACAAGTGAAGCTACTCCCAAGTCTTATGGGGAGATGGGAATAACCAGATAACTGAGCCCAAAATTCATAACCCAATGAGTCTGGTACTCTGACTTTAGTAGAGTCACACCATTCCGGGAGGGAGTAAGGGGAAAGGAATGGGGATAAGGTAATAGTTAATTGATCAAGGTCCCCATTGCTGGGGTTTAAGACTGATCTGGTTCAATAATCCTATTAATAAGTTTTAAGAACTTCAAGGAATCCTTTCATTATACCCGAAAAACTTTGTTTAGGAAAAATTGTCCTTCTACCTATTTTCTGATACCAAATCTGTATGTGATGTATTGAATTTTTTCATCATGAAATTCAAAAGGACACCGGACAAAAAAGGGGCTTTTTCAGTTTCCTGTCCTGTCATTTAAAAGATGAAGATAAGAACTAGAGAGAGTATATGATTTTTTTCCTGGCTTTCATAATAAATAAGAAGCAGAATGGATAGGTGAACTCCTTGTCTCTTAAGAATAGAAATATAGTGCTTCATCATACTGAAGGTTCAATTTCTATAACCATGCATTATGGTGATATCATGTCCCTATTAATTGCCTGACATTATACTAAGTACTGTGGATAGAAAGAAATCCTCTCCCTTTCAAAAGTCATTGAGATCAAGGAGCTCAAATTCTAAAGTAGAGACAATATACAAACAATTAAGTATAATAAAATGTATATGGATTAAATAGTAAGTAATATCAGAGAGAAGACCAAAGGATTAAAGGCACTGGGAAAAACTTCTTGTAAAAGGTGAGACTTTAGCTGAGACTTGAAGGAAGCAAGGAAGCCAGATGAGGATGGAGAAAGTGCCAGGCATGGAAAATTGTCTATGAGAACATTCATAATCAGAAGATTTAGTGTTATTTACAAGGAATAACAAGGAGATCAGCAGCACTAGATCACAGAACAAACACTTGGTGATAAATAAGATATGAGACTGGAAATGTAGAAAGGGGCTAAATTATAGAGGACTTTAAAAGACAAAGGATATTATATTTTATCCTGGAGGCAACAAGGAACAATTGGGTTTTTTTGCTTTTTGTTTTTGTTTTGATTGGAGGAAGGGGGAAAAAATATGATCAATTTGACATTTGAGTTCAGGATACGTTGGATTGTGAAGAAATTTGTGGCAAAAATATCAACCAAAAGATTACTTTGAGGTGAAGGAGATCTATCATCAGAATAGTGACAATGCTACAGATATAAAGGACGAGAAGTATTCAAGATATCACAGAAGTAGAAAGGGAAATAAAAGGATATGACAAATGATTGAGTATGAGGAATGAGAAAGAATGAGGGATTAAAAATGCACCTAGATTGAGAGCTTGAATTACTGAGGAAATGGTCTTACCCTTGACAGAAATTGGGAATTTAGGCAGTCAAAGATTTGAAGAGAAAGGATAGTGAATACAAGTCTTTTTTCTTCCAATTCATTATTCCTGTTACCCTTCCCTCATCCATCGAAAAGACAAAAAAATCAATTATATATGTGAAATCATGCAAAACATATTTCCATATTAGTCGTGTCAAACAAAGCAACTACATAATATTTCAGTTTGCACTTAGAATTCATTAGTCATTTCTTTTTTCTTCATGAATCCTTTGGAATTTTCTTGGATCATTGTATTGATCAGAGTAACTAACTCACTCACAGTTGATCATCATTACAACACTGCTGTTACTATGCAAAATGATCTCTAAGTTCTCACTTAATTTTCCATCAGTTCATATAGATCTTACTAAGTTTTTCTGGATCACCCCCCCTATTTCTTATAACATAATCATACTCCATCACATTTATATGCCACAGCTCATTCAGTCATTCCCCAATTTATGAGCATCCCCTCAGAGTTCAATTAACTACCACCACAAAAAGAGCTGCTAAAAATATTTTGTATGCAAAAATCCTTTTTCTTTTTCGTTGAGCTCTTTGAGGTACAGACTTAGCTACAATTTTTTAACTCTTTGGATAGAGTTGCAGATTATTTCCCAGAGATGGTTAGACCAGTTCACTAATTCAACAACAATTTATTAATGTGCCTGCTTTCCCTCATCTTCTCAAATTTTTGTCACTTCAATAGGTATGTGGTGGTGCCTCAGAGATGTTTAATTTGCTTTTCAACTAGTAAAGTTTTAGACATGTTGAGTTTGAGACATCCCTAAGACATCTAGTTTGAAATGTCAAAAAGATAAATGGAAATGTGTAATCTGATCAGGAGAGAGATTAGAGTGGGACAAGTAAAATCTGAGTGACTTCTGTATAAAGATGATAAAACAAACTTCTGGAACTAATAAAATCACAAAATGAAATAGTGTCGAGAGAGCAGAGGGTATGGCTTAGAAAAGAGAGTTGGAGAACCCCTCTAGTGAGCTTGCATGCCTGAATGAAGATCCAGCAAAGGAGGCAGGGAAGGAGCAGTTTAATAAATAGGACAACCAAGACAGAGTTTTTTCTAAACAAACAAACAAACTAATGAAATATAAAAAGAAAATGTAAAGAATGTCAAAGGAAAAAATAATGATTAAAAGTGTCAGACTTAGGAGAGAGGTCAAATAGGATGAAGACTGAGCAAAAATCATTAAATTTGATAATTAAGATATTATGAGTAACTTTAGAGATGTGAAATTAAGTTAAATCATAAGATCAAAAGCCAAATGGTAGAGAGTTTAGAAGAGACTTAGTGGAAAAGTCATGGAAGGTCCTACTGTAACATACCTTCTCAAGGAGTTTAGCCAAAAAATGAGGAGAAATATAGGATAATATCTAGCATAGAAGGATGCATCAAGTCAAAGGGATTTTTTGTGGTAGTGGTGTTTGTGATGGTGCTATTTTTTATATGGAATTGACATGGGCATGTTGTAGTAAAGAAGAAACTTTTGAAGATTAGTGAAAGTGTGGGAATAACAGTGGGTGCAATTTGTTGAGGATGGCATAGATTGGAATAATTTGTATATGCAGAAAAGTTGGCTTTGGCAAGAAGAAGAGTCATGTATTTATGTGAAATGTGAATAAAAGAGGAGCTAATTGAAGAAGGCTTCTGTGTGAGAAAAAGAGAAATGGCTTCAATTCATTTTTTATCACAATATTAAACAAAGGTTTTAGCTGAGAAAGTAGAGAGATGGGTAAGTTAGGAAGTTTAAAAAGGGATTTGAAGATTTAGAAAAGCTACTGTTTGTAAGGGCATATTTACCCTCATAGAAGTTTTGACTGCAATAAGTCATACCTTTGATTGATTTTGGAAATTTGTAAAAATAATGAGATTCCACAAGTTAAAGAAAATAATTGTACTGCAAATGCAAAAGGCTACATAGCACATTTATTTAATCTTAAGTAAGTTCAAAAGGGCAGATTTTATTAGCTCATATCAAAGATATATATGAGTCATTCCTTGCTTAAACTTAAGGATGTGAGTCAAAATCCTTGGAAAGCAAAAATGCTTGACCTATTTTTTTTCCACAGCTAATATATTATTCTCTCCTATAAACCTCATTGGGAGTTACATGAAAGGCTAAAAATTGTCTTCATGAATGTCACTATGAGTTATCTGGTTAATAAGATCTTCTAGGCTTTATTTGGGTCAAGCAATGATTTATAGATCACCTTAATAAAAAGTCGTGCTTATGCTTCCTTCCTTCCTTCCTTCCTTCCTTCCTTCCTTCCTTCCTTCCTTCCTTCCTTCCTTCCTTCCTTCCTTCCTTCCTTCTTTCTTTCTTTCTTTCTTTCTTTCTTTCTTTCTTTCTTTCTTTCTTTCTTTCTTTCTTTCTTTCTTCCTTCTTTCTTTCTTTCTTTCTTTTTTTTTTTGTTGAGGTAATTGGGGTAAAATGATTTGCCCAGGGTCACACAGCTAGGAAGGGTTTAGTGTTTGAGGCCAAATTTGAACTTAGAGCTGGTGCTCTATTCATTGTGCCACCTAGCTGCCCCAGTGACATTTTCTACATTATAATTATATCCTTTTAATAACCTTTAATATCCTTTTTTAATATTAATATCCTTTATTTATTAATTTTTAATTTTATTTATTAATATTTAATATCCTTTTTAATAATCCTTTTAATATATTTAATAACATTTTGATTCTAGATCTTTGTAAAAGTAAATTTTGAAATGGGCAACCAAGGAGATACTTTTTTATTGTGCTTTATTCTTTTTTATTATTATTATAGCTTTTTATTTACAAGATATATGCATGGGTAATTTTTCAGCATTGACAATTGCAAAACTTTTTGTTCCAATTTTTCCCCTTCTTCCCCCCATATCCTCCCCCAAATGGCAGGTTGACCAATACATGTTAAATATGTTAAAGTATAAGTTAAATACAATATATGTATACATGTCCATACATTAATTTTGCTGTACAAAAAGAATTAGACTTTGAATAGTGTACAATTAACCCGTGAAGGAAATCAAAAATGCATGCAGACAAAGATAGAGATATTGGGAATTCTACATAGTGGTTCACAGTCATCTCCCAAAGTTCTTTCGCTGGATGTAGCTGGTTCAATTCATTACTGCTCTATTGGAACTGATTTGGTTCATCTCATTGTTGAAGAGGGCCACGTCCATCAGAATTGATCATCATACGCTATTGTTGTTGAAGTATATAATGATTTCCTGGTCCTGCTCATTTCACTCAGCATCAGTTCATGTAATTCTCCAAGGAGATACTTTTGAGTAAACTTTAAAGTAGAACTTACCTTCTGTAAGTGGAACCTATCTGACACTGCTAAATATGGAAAATTGATATAGAACTAGAGGTTTTGTTGATTTTTTTCTCAGGGAAGAAGGGAATTGGTAGAGGGACAAAGTTTGTTTTCTTTTGTATGTCTTACAACAGTATGTTGCAAAATATTCTCTAGTGAGTTGGGGGAAAAAACAGAATAACTTAGTCACATTAAGCATTGCCTTAGCTGAAATTTAGTACAAAAAGGAAAGAGATTAGATGAGACATGTTGTAAATATTCACTAGTGAGCTTCCTTGAAAGGAAGCTAGAATGATTGGGGGGGCAGGAAACAGTGGGGAGTACAGACAGAGAAAATGATGTAGCGGAGGCTGGCAAACTAGATTATTAGGATAAATGAGCTTACAATCTGGAAAAATGTAGCAAGGAAAAAAAAAAGGACTAAATAGTATATTGTCATGTCTTTTTATTTTTATGCCAGTTCTTCAGTTTTGTTTTAAACATTGATAGAAAGAAAATGGATTTTGAGATATTTTTGAAAAGTTTCGGATAGAATTGGAGGGATGGGAAATAAAGACCAACATTATGATTGTCAAAATATAGGTTAATGGTGCATTTTACCTGAATCACTTTATTCTTTAAGTTCTTTCTCCTGCTTTGATAATGAATCAGAAACTATTTTACATCTAAAATCTTTAGCTGATACTCAGTATCCCTGAACATATAAAGGAAATGCATGGATTCTTTGATTGGTCTCTCAATATTCATTTTTATTAATTGGAATGCCATCCACATTTTTTTCATAGCAAAACAGCATCTTTTTAAAAAAAAAATAATAGAACATAGCCCCTCCACTACAGAAGTAATGTAGGACAAAACTTGTTTCTTCAAGTAATTCAGTATTCTAATGAACTCAGAATACAAATTCAGTTCCATTAAAAATAATGGAATCTCACTATCCTACAGCCATTTAAATGCTTTAGAATAGCACTGTCCTGTTTTTATTTCAGGAGGCATATACAATAAATCTCATTATGAAAATTACCATATTCAGACTATCTTAATAATGCACATGCCAATATCTCCACAACCTTCAAACAAACAAATAATGGTAAAAAGAATGCTAGGGATGACAATCGCCAGGAAATGCTGCTAAGAAATAAATTGTTTTTCTTTTATTTTTTGGAAGAACATAGCTCCCTCTGCTCAATTTCATTTAACTAGCTTAAAAAAACAAGACTTGGCACATTCAAACCCACACTGTTGTTAAGAATTACTGTTGCTGACATAGGCACACAAATGTATGAGTGTGTGAACATGGTGAACAGAGCTAAAATTAAATTTAGCTTCCCAGATGTATCTACATTAAAAATATTTTGACTTATTTATTTATTTACAAAATTAACACATTTTTTCACCTTTTGTTATGTAGACTTATGATCAATCTGGACCTGTAATATTGTATTGAATTGTAGATAACATAGGTTAGGAAGGATGCTGACATACAAAATAGGTATAGGAAAGTAACCACAATGGTCAATGGCCACAAGTCTATGACATATGATGATAAGGAGAAAGAGAGGCATCCAGTTCTAAGAACTGAAAGTCTTGGAGAGGACACCATAACTGATTTCAAGGACTGAAAATATTTTAATGTAAAAAGATCAGATTTATTTTACTTAGCTTCATAGAGCAAAATGAGGAATACAAATAATATTAGAGAAGCAATTAATCTAGGTTTGAAATCAGAAAATACTTGACAATTATTAGTTCTATGTAGAGGTCTGATAGACTTCCTGTGAAGAATATATATCTCTATCTGTCTGTCTGTCTACCTATCTATCTAGACTAAAAGATATGTGAATGTTTACTGTCCACATCTGTGATTTCATTAGTATAATGAACTTGCAATGAATAAATGCCTTACTGACTTTGATGCACAACTTTTCTTTAATTTATAATCCTAGAATGTTGTAGAGGGCTGAAACTCTTGAGTTGATGCACTGAGGTCTGTTCCAGCACTTAAGACTAATTACCAATTGGACAATACTCTCTGGGCATGTGCTTGGGGAATGGCCCTTCCCACTATCCTGTGCTGGCTCGATAATTGGTGCATACAGAGAATTGTATGAGGAACTAGGGAGTGGAGTAAGACAAGCCAGGGTCACTTTGGCAGTAGACAAAGGAGAAGACACAAGAAACATCGAGTGGTTCCATTGCTGACTGTGCCCACCATTGAATGAGCATGGAAGTTATGGCATTTGACTCATGGACATCAAAAATTGTTGGACTTCAAAACCCTCAGGAATCATTGGATTCTCTGAGATATGATAAGACTGTTGCAGGACTTGGAAACCCTCAGGAATCATTGGATTTTCTGAGAAATGATAAGACTGTTGCAGGACTTCAAAATCTGCTGGAATCATTGGATTCCCTAACACATAAAAAGACTGTTGCAGGATTTCAAAAACTTGCAGGGATCATTAGATTCCCTGACACATGAAGAAATGGACAATAGATTGTTTTTAGATTATCTCTTGGCTGCTGAAAAAGGCATATGTGTGACTATTGTTTACATACCCTCCTTCGAGGACTTCTGGAAATTTTTTACAACACCATGTTGATTCATATTGTTTATTATATCACTACTTGCATGTACAATTCATATTTGGCACCACATCAAGCCTGCACTGACTGTGGGGAAATTCATCACTAATAGCCTGTGCATTATTGCTATGTACTTGTGTAATACCTCCCATGCTGATGGGATTGTGCATACCTGTTTCTAATAAGATCCTTCAGCCCAGAAACCTGCTAGCAATCCCCACTTTCCTTTGGTGCTTTTCATCTCCCTTCCTGAGATGTCAGGGAGGGTGTGATCATCTCCTTTTTAGTGCTTTTACCTCCCTTCCTGAGAAGTTGGGGGTGGAGGGAGGGGGCTGTGATCACCTCCTTTTCAGTGTTTTCACCTCCTTTCCTGAGAAGTCAGGGAGGGTGTGATCACCTCCTTTTGGAGGCTCTCACCTACTTGAGAAGTCAGGGGTGGCATCACCACCTGTGTTCTAAAACAAAAGAAAGCGGGAGATGCAGAGGGCTGAAACTCTTGAGTTGATGCACTGAGGTAGGTTTGAGCACTTAAGGCTAATTACCAATTGGACAATACTCTATGGGAATGTGTTTGGGGAATGGTCCTTCCCACAATCCTGTGCTGGCTTGATAATTAGTGTATACAGAGAATTGTAGGAGGGACTAGGGGGTGGAGTAAGATGAGCCAGGGTCACTTTGGCAGTAGACGAGGGAGAAGGAAGGTCGAGGAGATTCTGCTTCCATCCAATTCAATTCTACTTCTAAAGAACAAGAATAAAGACTAAGGACTTTTGCTTATCCTAACTCCGGCTTATTCTAAAGTATCCTGGGCGGTAATGCGGTCCTCACAGAAAGTTGTTCTGGCCATTGAGATAGTAAATTACTAGAGATAGGAACTAACTTATCCTGACTCCAATTCTAGTCTATTTGCTTCATCACTTTTCCTTATGCATATTTGCGTGTTTATATATGTATACTATCAATATTAATAGATGAATGTAGATATAAGTATATATTAATACATAATATATTACATGGATAGATATAATATTTGCATGTGTATCTATCAGTTGATGATATTGTCAACCTAAAAATCACTGCTGATAACAAAATCAAAAATCATTCCTCTATGTGCTGATGCTATAGAAAAGCCATCTCAACTGGTTAATTAACTGATTTCCAATTGATCACTTTGGAATGATTGAATTGATTCATATTTATTGATGGTGAGGAAATATTCTAAAATAGGAGTTACAATGTCATCATAGAAAGAAATTTAATATTTATTTCCTACCAAAAATTGGTATATATTAAAATGGTTATTCATTTTGTAAAGGCACATTTCAAGTAAACTTGATTTTTGGGAAATCAACACTGCCTTCACAAGTGGAGCATCACATTTAAGGGTTTGGGGGCTGAAACTGAAAACATTGTTGCTGTCTTATCAGATTTTCTCTTCCCTTTTACATTTTTCTAGCTGAAAACGTGACATATATCTTCTATGATTATTCACTCAATATACAATCACATTAATGGGTTTAAGTCCCCAGAGGGTCAATTGACTAATACTCTCAAGCTTCTTTCAGCTAAATCTTAGGGGACTGCATTTCTACTGCCATCATTCATGTGTCTGTCCTATTGTACTTCTAACTGATAATCAACTAATAGTCTCAATTAGCTTTCAATAAAAGTATTTATAAAAGTTGTGTAATAAGTACAGCTACTTGATAAGAACTTCTGGGAGATTGGAAAACAATCTATTGAAAATTTGGTTAACAGCAAAAACTTATCATTTAAAAAAATTTAAAAAGAGAAATAGATCTCTCACAAATTTTGACAGAGGAAGTACTTTTAAACAACCAAGAAATAAAGGTCATTACTTAGAATAAAATATGTAATTATGAATACAAGCATATGAATAGCTTTTGCAGGAAAAAAAATCAACACAAATAGGTTCAAAAGGAAAGTACTCAAATGAGAAAAAACAACATCACATAAACTTATCTCCTAGGAAGATTTGGTTTTGTGAGTAGATGTCCATCATTTGGGGAATGGCTAACTAAGTTATGATATATGAATGTTGTGGAATTCTATTATTCTATAAGAAATGATCAGCAGGAAATTTTCAGAAATGTCTACAGAGACTTACATGAACTAAGTGAAGTGAGTAGAACCAAGAGAACATTATACACAACAACAAGATTATGCAATGATCAATTCTGATGGATGTGGATTTTTTTTTTAACAAGGGGTGATTCAGGCCAATTCTAATAGACTTGTGATAGAGAGAACTATTTACATCCAAAAAGAGGATTGTGGGGACTGAATGTGGATCACAACATAGTATTTTTACCTTTTTGTTATTTTTTTGCTTACTTTTTGTTTTTTTTCTCGTTTTTTTTTCCTTTTTGATATGATTTTTATTTTTGCAGCATGATAAATGTGAAAATGTATAGTAGAATTTTTAACATATTTGTTTAACATGTTTAACACATGTTTAACATATATTGGATTCCTTGCTGTCTAGGGAAAACTATCTTTGCATATATTTTGAAAATTAAAAAAAAAAAACCCTTTTTTTAAATTTATTTTTTGCTGAGGCAATTGCAGTTAAGTGATTTGCCCAGGATCACACAGCTTAGAAGTATTAAGTGTCTGAGGCCGGATTAGAATTCAGTGCCTCCTGACTTCAGGGCTGGTGCTCCATCCACTGTGCTATCTAATTGCCCCCAAAGATATTGCTTTTTTTAAAGAATAAAAAAGACTTGATTTCTAAAATCTGTAAACCAATTATTATTATATAGAACTAAAAACCATTACATATGTTTAACATATATTGGATTACTTGCTATCTAGAGGAGGAAGTGGAAATAATGGAGGAAAAAATTTTGGAACACAAGGTTTTGAAAGGGTGAATGTTGAAAACTATCTTTGCATATATTTTGAAAATAAAAGGTATTATTCAAAAAAAAGAATTTTAAAAAATTTAGTTTCCAAAATATATAAACCAATTATTACTATGTAAAATAAAAACCATTACCATGTAGATCAGTTATCATGGGATATGGGCATATTTTCCCAGAAGAATTATAAAGTCTTACCAATCCCATGAAAGAGTGTTCCTAATCACAAATAATAAACACAAATCAAAACAACCTTGATTCTTTACCTCTCATCAAGCAAATTGGAAAAGTTGGCAAAAATTAAAGCTAGAGTGGTTTTAAGGAGACAGTCATAGAACTATGAGTTAGTACTACTGGTACCATAATCCTAGAAAGCAATTTGTCATTATGCTTACTAAAAATATTCATACTTTTGACTCAGAGATTCTACTTTTAGGTATATCCAAAACAAAACAAAAATGGAGATAGGACAAGGCTCTTATCCATTGGTCACTTCCCTGGAAGATAGAAACTATGTTCTGAGGGGCATAATCACTTCGCCTTGTTTGACTCAATTCCTCACCTATAAAATAATCTGGAGAAGAAAATGGCAAACCACGTGATTATCACTGCCAAGAATACCCCCAAATGGGAAGGGTATGAGTATGTTTGAGATATATGATTTTCTCAATGAGAAGAACTACAGGAGTGCAAAGCTGAGGACAATCTGATCAAAGATAGTAAAAGAAGACATGTTTTGATAGTGAATTTGTATTAGAGAGATCAATGATTGGCTACTGCAGGCGGATTAACATTTGATTCATCTTTCTTTTCATCTTCATAGGCTAGTCACATATTTCCTGAGGTCATATCATGTCCCCTTGGGGGTCATGCTCTCGTCCTTACTTTGGAGACCATTATTTTAGAGTCTGATTGAAAACTTCCTCTGTTCAAACTTTACCTAAATTGTAACAACCTGCCAGTTCAGGCCTTTCCAAGCAAGGTGTTTTGTATTTGTCTTTATTTATGATACATAGTACTGTAATTACCTGTGTTAGTTTCTTAACCTTTTCTTAATTCTAAGAGGTCAGTGATCACGTTTCCCCCCTCATTTTGCTTCTCTTTAATCATTTGTTATAGTGGTTTATAGCTTCAATTATTGTTCTGATTGTGTTGACTATGGAAGGGAGAAGAGAAAAATATTTACTAGAAGAGATAACAGACTTCCCTTTAGGGATCTCTTTTCAGCTGCATTCTCTTAATATAGTTAGGTTTAAATATTTCCACTGATATTATGTAGAGAATGTGGAGATATATGGCATGTAGAGAATATGACTTCTGGACTCATCTGAAAGCATTGCCACAACCTTTACAGAGATACATTATAGGATCTTTCATAATACACACAGGAAGTACTTGCTCATAATATATATATATATATATATATATATATATATATATATATATATATATATATATAATATTGCTTTACACTGGTGTTTGCTATTGTCTTTCAATTATGTCTGATGCTTTGTGATCTCAATTTGGGATATTCTTGGCAGTGATACTGATGTGATTTGCCATTTTCTTCTCCAAATTATTATATAGGTGAGGAATTGAGTCAAACAAGGTGAAGTGACTTGCCCAGGGTCACAGAGATAATAAGTGTCTGAAACAAGATTTGAATTCATGAAGATGAGTGTCCCCAATTCTAAGCCAAGTGGGTTATCTAGCTGTTTTAAATTAGGGATCCCCAAACTATGACCCACAAAATGTCAAGTGGTTTTACTGATTTCTTTTTCTCCTTCATTTCAAGAAGTATATACCTATTAGTGTGTATATTTCCTTAAAGTATATATAGGTGCTGACCTATTTTGTGGCTTCATTAGATCAGCTTTATCTCCTCAAAATTCAGTTTAATCTGAACTTTCTTTTAATCCCTTCATCTCCTATTTTGTATCATATATACCTGTATATATGTTATGTATCTTTCCAATAGCATACTCTATGCTTTTGTTAAGTTAATTTTTCTTTCTAGTCAAATTTTATTACATTCCACCACACACTTTTCCTCTGTAGATCGTCATTCCAATATATTTGTTCATAACTACCTGGGAACTAAATGTTTAGCTCACCAAGGAGAGTGATTATGTGTTTTTTGATTCTTCTATCTTTTGTACTTAGCATATTCTCTAACAATTGAATAGTTCTTGAAAAATATGGGATGGATGCATGAACAAAATTGGAGTTTCAGAAAGATTCCCTGCTCCTATAGGATATATTAAATAGTTTATATTGGGATACAGGCAATCAGGATACAATATGATAAAGATCCAAATGAAAGTGACTGCAAAAGTAATAGAAAAGAAAAGGCAAATTGAAATAAAATATCTATGTAGCAAAAGAAAAATTAAGGCCTTGGAGATCTGAAGGAGTGGGCTATTAGATAATAGAAGTATTACTAGAGGGGTAGAAGTATTTTTCCCTTGACTATAAACTATTAACAGTTTTTTTTATTCTCTCTCAGAAATATGGAGGCAAGGAAGTTATAGGAGAAAAAGGTACATTTTCATTGATTGAAAGAAATAGCCACTTTAATATTAAAAAATAAGAATTGTTCAGGGCTCTAAAGTCCATGCTACATGAGAATCATTTGCAGGAACTAGGGATCTTTAGATTTTAGAAGACAGGATTCAGGAAGATAACTGAGTTTTAGTATTAGAATGTCTATCACAAAGAAGAGATTAAATGCCCCCCAAAAGCAGAATTGTGAGGAGAAGCTACACAGAAAAATTTAGGCTTTATGTTAGTAAAAATAAATAAATAAAGAAAGAAAACTTCCTGATATTCCATAGTGATACTAGCTGCTTTAACAGACATTAGGTTCTATTCTCCAACCTGAGTCCTTCAAGCAGAAGAAAGATAGCTTCTTGACTACTAGTCCATGGAATAAATTTGTTTTGGGGTATGTATTAAACTAAATGGCCACTGAAGTCTCTTCTAACCCTGAAATTCTGTGCTTTTGATCCAATGATTTCTCTCTATCCTCTCAAATTTGAAGAGTTATAACTTTAATGTTTTCCAAACGTAAACACATGCTTTTCTTGCTATTGATGGCAATAGTGCTTGCAAATTATAGTTGTAATCTATTTTACTATATTAAATTATGATTTATAGAGCACTTCATGATGTGATATTGACATATGTATTGAGAGTTAATGTGCTGGGTTAGGAATACTGTTTACTGATTACTGTTTAATTAATTACTTTATGCATTCCACTTGCTATTTGCCTAGAATTCAGTCAATGAAAACAATTGCTCTCATAGTCAAAGTCAAATGGTTTCAGTGATTTTTCAAATAGGGACTTTAGAGTTTTGGAGCTTGCTTTTGATTCTAAAACAGTATTAAAGCCTACTAGGTTTTATGTTCATGCAAGTACTATAGCATACACTAATAGAGATTTGACAAGGTATAAGAACTTCTCATTTCATTTCTCAAATTACTGTAAATGTTCATTGTTTGTATAGATAACATCTAAGAAGAGCCACTTTCAGTACTCCAATAGGGCCAATAAGCTCTACCCAATTTTGACGAAGATTTTGTGAGCATTATTTTGTTTGCATATTTAAGGTACTATAAAAGTAGGAATAAAAGTGAGGTTTCCCCTTTGTTCAAATGAGATTTTCTGATGGGTTCTGTCCAATGTGAAATTTAATATTCAACAATTGCCTTCAGCTTATTGGATGCTGAACATAATAACAGCACTTTGTGTTCATCCCACTTTGTATCTTTCAAGCATTTTCATCTTCGTTATCTCATTTATTCATAATTCTCTAAGGGAAATAAGACAAACACTGTATATATTTTATTGTTTATTTGTTTTTGCAGAGGCAATTGGAGTTAAGTGACTTGCTTAGGGTCACACAGCTAGGAAGTGTTAAGTATTTGAGGCCAGATTTGAACTCAAGTCCTCAGGGCTAGTGCTCTATCCACTGTGCCACTTAGGCGCCCCTACTATGTGTATTGACAGAACATATGCATGGGTAATTTTTCAGTGTTGACCCTTGCAATTACTTCTGTTCCAACTTTTCCCTTCCTTCCCTCTACCCCCTCCCCTAGATGGCAGGCATCTTAAAGTATATCTTAAATACAATATATGTGTACATATTTATACAGTTCTCTTGCTACACAAGAAAAATCAGATTTAGTAAGGTAAAAATAACTTGGGAAGAAAAACAAAAATGCAAGCAGTCTACACTCATTCCCCAGTGCTCTTCTGCTGGGTGCAGCTGGTTCTGTTTATCACTGATTGATTGGAACTGATTTGGATCCTTTCATTGCCGAAGATAGCCATCAGAATTGATCCTCATACAGTATTGTTATTAAAGTGTATAATGATCTCCTAGTTCTGCTCATTTCACTTAGCATCAGTTCATGTAAGTCTCTCCAAGCCTCTCTGTATTCATCCTGTTGGTCATTTCTTACAGAAATGATTCCATAACATACATATAGCATAATTTACTCAGCCATTCTCTAATTGATGGGCATCCATTCAGTTTCCAGTTTTTAGCCACTATGAAAATGGCTGCCACAAACATTTTAGCACATATACTGTGTAAATTTTAAAGATAAGAAATTGAGACATAAAGTTTATAGTTCACCATCACAAAGAAATGGAAAAGGAAGTAGAAAGGTTCAGCTTGATTTTATCTTAGAATCAAGCAATCTGGGTTCAAGTCTTATCACCAGAATAAATTGATTGTATGGCCAAGGGCAAATGACTTAAAATTCCCTGACTTTAAGTTTCCTAATCTGTAAAGTGGGCATAATAACATTTGCACAACCTATAACACTACTTAATTTTGTGTTATAATTATGATATTAGATGTAGTTGTTTTTCCACTGGAGCCCAGTGGAAAAGTGGAGAAAGATAAAGCAAAAAAAAAAAAAAAAAAAAAAAAAAAAAAAAACAACACTAATTTGGCTGTCTTTGAAAAATAAACATTGATTTATGTTTCCATTTATAATAAACATCAGATTATTTTCTCATCCTTTCTGCAAACACATGGATGATATATCAAATCAGTCTTTACTACTACTTGTATAGCTTTCAAGCATGGAACTGAAGAAAGTTTTATTTCACCTCAGATTTTAGTTACAGAGAAAACAAAGAAAATAATCAATAGTAGGGAAGTCAGATATCAGCCAGAGTTACTTTCTGAAAGTATATCCAGTTTGAAGCAGATAGAGATTAAACATGGAAACCAAAGCCATGATATAACAATGTATAAACGTGAGCCATTATAACTTTGATCTTTGATCTTCTCTCTCAATATGGCAGCTCACATCAATTTGGAACAACACTACATCTCCCACTTAACTCCTTGCTTCCTTTTCTGATCCTCCTAGTTTCCTATCCAATATTATTTCCCCATAACAACACCAACATCTACTTTAGTATAACTATTTTGAATCAAATATATTCTTTAAGAAAAGAAGCTTTTTACATGGTTATTTTTTTGGTTTAGTTTGGGTTGGGTTGGGTTAGATTTTAGCTCTAGTTTTTTGTACAATTTGAAAAAAAATACAACTTGAGAAACTTTCAGGTAATTATTTCAACCTCCAGTTTGGACCCCTAATAGTGGAAATAGTGCTGGACATAAAGAGAGGAGAAATTGATTCTATACCATATACTGATACATAACTCTTTATATCTGTGGAAATGCTAAGAAGATACATGATTAATGAAAATTAATATCTTTTATTAATGCTATGACCATATACTATAACATAATTAATTGTATTTGAAACTTACTTTTAAATGTGATTGACATTATATGAGAGTTGGTATTTGAGTTATAGATTGAAATTTAGTGATTATTGCTTCAAAAGATGACTTGCTACAAAATTTTCAAAAACTGCATTATTTCAACTAAAATAGCCTATTTAATGAAATTATTAAATGATCTTGAGTAGCATTATTTAAATATTCTTCTTTAGTAAAATAGGGATGTTTATTTTTGTGCTGCCAACTTTACAAAAGCCAGGAAGGAAATAGCTTTGTAAACCTTAAACCACTTTAGAAATGCAAATTGTTATTTATAATCGCGTAATAAAATTTAAATTACTTGAGAGCAAAGATTTGGTGTTTTTCATCCTAATGTCCCTAGTGCTTGTATAGTGTTTTGTACATGAGGACAAAGCTGTGGCCTGTGATTTCATTGGTATAAGGAATGTCAGGTAATAAGACTTTTGATACTAATGTAGGCAGTGTATTTCTGCACTTTATAGTCTTGCCTAAGAGAATTGCCTGGGAAACTTAAAGGCTGTGATTCCCCCAGTACCACACAAGTAGAGTACCCATTTTTAAAGATTTGTCTTAAACCTGGGTCTTTCTGATGTCAGTTCTCTATCCATTAAGGTACACTACCTCCCCAGATGTCCTTAAAATGTTTGCTGAGTTGAAATGAATGGAAAATTATGAACGTGTGTCAGAATTAAATGAGTTAATATTTATAAAGCATTTAGCACAGTCCTTGGCACATGGTAGCCACTGAATAAATGCTTTTCTGCTTTGTTGTCTGCTTTGTTATTGGAAAGAAAAGTCCACTATACTTTCCTAATAGAGATTCCTAGTTAATTTTCCCTATGTATCCTCTGCTTTGGTTGAGGACTGAAGAAAAAGTTTGTCATTATTTCTGGGCCTCCAGTGCCTAATATAGTCCCTTGCACATAATAAGCAACAAATATGTTTCATTAAATAAAGATAGAATGATTCTTTATACTGGAGAAAATATTATAAAATGAAAACAAAACAATTTATTCAATTGCTAATAAATATGACATATGCAAAGTATCTGTGAATATGGAAACAAGTTCTAAAAGGATTAGCTTTTCTTTCAATACAGCATCAACAATGATTCAAGGTCAAAGGGATGCATGGAGTATCAGAGACTCCTGATTATATGAAGTTCTGTTTATTGCTTTCTGATGACCTCTCTGATGTCTTAGAAAGAATTTTCTAGACTTCTTTAGCCTCAAGGAAGTGTACACTGAAAGCAGAGTGTATGAAACAAATAAAGAAGAAATAATTGAGCAGAGTCCTTGAAAAGCCTGTAAGGATATTAGAATGTGGTATGTGAGGTGTACACACAGTAGCTAAGAGACAAATTAAAGGAGATGAGTCTAGCAGCTGGACAGTTTTTGCTTCACTGCTGCACTATAAAGTTGGCTTGCACCCACTCCTTGAAGCTGGTATTCTGCTACACATTTTAACACAAGCTGTATTCCCTATAGGGCATATCTCTATATACCAGCCAAAGAAAAAGGGGAGAATCACACTGCTCATTTAGGAAACAAAACCCCCAAATCTTTCAAATGCTATAACTAAGGAAATGCTGAAGCTATTTAGAATGCAGGGCATTGATTTCTGATTTTCCTTTAGCATTTCTCTCTTTGTTTATGTTTTATAGAAAACAACCGGAGAGGGGGGAGATTCCTTATTTAATAATGTAGGATAGCAAGACTACGTTCATTACTAATAGTAACTGTTGCATTCTTTGGACTAGTCTTTAGTGCTTAAAAGGGAGTCTGGCACTTAGTAGGCTTTCAAAAATATTTGTTGATTGACTAATTGTTATGAACTGGACATGTGAGTTCACTGAAATAGTGAAATTTTAGATGAGGAAACTCCTAGTATTTTGTGAAGCACTGTTATTTCCCTAAATTATGGTGGTATATAACTCCTACCCTGAAGCATTTTAAAATTATACTTTAAAGAACATATTCTGGTCCCTTCTGCTCTTTAGAGTTAATGAACCCAGCATGCTTCACAGTCTATCAAAATTTTGTAGTTCAAATAAATTCATTTGATGTAAAAATTCACCTTCATCTGTGGAATATATTACATTTTAAATTGCATTAAAATATCCATTTTAATAGCTCTAATCTGAAGAAATAAACTTCTAATTATAAAAAAATATTTAAATCAGTTGCAGGTAAATAAAAGATAATGCTACTCCGAATCCACTAGATGTGTTCTTTCAAGTGATCAAGTTAATATTGTAAATATCAACCCAGCGTGGCAAACACCAGTCCCTAGTTGTCTGGCACTGTTCCCAGGGGGAACAGGTGAGAAGTCATTAGAAAAGTATTGCAGTTTAAACCCCATTTTCTAGCTTCTCTTTGTAGTTATTCATTTTCCTGCAAATGTGAATGCTTCCATAAACATGAGACAGCTAGACAAGGTAAACATTTGAGCTTTATTGGTATTTTGATAGTCCACAGATTATAACATATTTTTAAATTATATGCTATGATAATATTCTCTAGGACTGGGTCATAGATAATAGGCATCTCTGTAAATATTTTAATCCTTTAAATTGGTGTTATTTCTGGAATTTGTATTCTAGATTTGAGATTATATAAAAATTGACATATTTATCGCTTTTTTCCCAAGGAACGAAAAGAAATTACAACCCTATGAAGTTAGGAAAGCTTTTTATGTTCTTAAATATTAAACACAAAATTGAATGCATTAGAAATATTTAACACATGTTGCTTAATGAAAAATATTTTCTCTTTTCAGTATCCTTACCATACTTTGAAGGGGGAAAAGTGAGAAATAAATATAAAAATGAAGACTCAAAATGAAGACAATGAGCAGAGGAGAGTTCAGGGTGTGGCTTTGTTATTACAGTTAATTAAAAGATATAAAGGAGAATAGTCCAAAGGAGAGCCGAAATGAAGATGAGGCAATTGAAGCTTAGTTACAAATTATAAAATTGAGAGAGACTAAAGGCATTTCAAGATATTTATCAGCGTAGAAACTATTTGGCAAGAAAAGTATTTGGTTTGAGGTTTATATAAGCTCCTCCTAACTACCATATTTGCTTCTCCCATGTAGGGGCTTCCTTGTCCTCTATCCCTTAATTAAAGATATGCTTCAAGTTCTTTACCTAAGGTGTAGTTTATGGCACATGACATCAGAGCAAAAATTCCCAGTAACAAATTTGGTCCAGAAAAATGATTAGTAATGAATGTAAGGTAGAATGCAATCAGTGGGATCATTTTGACTTCTGGTATCTTGGGAAAGTCAGAATCTTATTCATCTTTCACAGAAAAGTGAAGTGTGAATAGGACATAGAATATAGTATATAAGAAAAAAAAAAAGATAGAACAAAAAACCAAGCTCTTCTATCCTCTAGAATTTGGAAAATACTTTGTGGGACCTAGTCTGTTCTTGGTTAGAACAACTGATGCACTCTGCTTTATTATCCATTGTGAGATATCCAAGTGAAAATGTTTGATTTTGTAAGTGATAAATTTTGTTGTTTTCCTCACTATCAAGATTGATTTTTTCATTTAAAAGCCATGTGTTACAACTATAGCTGTTCTCAACAGTTTTACTTTAAGCTTTTGTTTGGCTTTTAAAAATGAGATTGAACTGCTTAGGAAAAAAAAAAAAAAGATGTCTCAGAGACAGCAATTCGACACTGATAGGCAACTTATTTTACATACAGTCACATCAAATGTTAACAATGAAAATCCTATATCATCAGCACATTTTTACATGCCTACTAGTCCCCTCCAGGCATTGTCAAATGAAATTTCTTTCTTTCTGGACCTCTATTTCTTAAACATTCTACTACATGTCAAAAATTCAACTACATCTGCCTGAAACCATTACCTCTTGCTAACATTATAATAATCTTGATAACGATTTTGATTATAATAGGGTAATGGAATTTGCCTTCAAAAGTTGCTCTCAAAGCTACCAATTTCTAACAAAGTTAGAAATTACATCTTGAAAATGAAGGGATATCCAAAAATATGAGATGGGTATGTGAACAAAGCAATTATGATAATTTTCAATTTCTTATTTTCTTAATATAAGTTGAGTCTTAAAAGTTGGTTTCAGAAAATCGATTCTAGAAATTTTAAGTTTTGTAGATGTCTTTTGTTTTTATCACAGAAATTTACCAATATAATCCCCTTATCAAGACCTCCTTTGTCACAGTGAAAATAAGCAGAATCAACCAACATAAAAACTTCATTTGACCATGTATGCCATGTAAAATCAATTTTACTTCATATTTCAAGCATAAAATCTCATGTTTACATTTTTAATTTCATGTCATAGATACACACATATTTTAATCTTGTGTATATGGTTTGAAAAATCCTTATAATTAAAAAATATGAGAAATCTGGAATAATTATTTATTGTATCTACATATATCACCTTTTGTTCATTTTCTCTATAATAAGCTTATCAATACTAAAAGCCATTATAAGATAAAAACAAAAAAATTAAATTATGATAGCTGATATAGAATTTTAATTAAAACTAACTTATAATTTTATGTTTCCTTGATTCAGAATGGGTCTATAAGCTTGTTTATAAAAACTATATCTTAGCAATTACATTTCAACAAAATTTATTTGTTGTATAATCTTATGTATTTTAATTTATATATTTAAAAACATTTTGAGAACTCTCTGTTTTATCAGTCTGGTAGAGAGGTACATGGCACGTGCACACACATACACACACACACACACACACACACACACACACACAAGATAAGGATCCCTGAATAATGAATTTAGAATGTGCCACCTATGTGACTTTGAATAAGTCACTTCACTAAGCTACCTTGTACTTAGCTTCTGGACTGTTAGGAAAATAGGTTAGTTTAACCAGATAATCATCAAGGTCTCTTCCAACTCTTAAAAAGCATTGATCTTATAAATATACAGTGATGAACTATAGGGAATTTCCTCCACCAAAGCAAATCACAATGTATTTATTACTTATTACTTCTAGTCTTAGGGGATTAATTGAGAAACAAAGAGATAAGGTTACATAATTACTAATTATCAGAATCAAGATTTTGTGAAATTTTCCTGACAGTGTTCAACACTTCATGTTATCTTATAAATGAAGTTTATTCAAAATATATTTATATGCACATTCGAATCCAATCATGTATTGAGATTTTAAAATATCAATACACACACATACACACACACACACACACACACACACACAAAACAATGTAAGTCTTTCAAAATGTTTGGATTAACATACAAAATTAATCATAGCTGCCCCTTACATCTAACCATATCCTAACATATTCTGGCTATGCTTGTGATTTGAAAAGTAGAATATATAGACCTATTTGATAAGAAGATAAATTGCAATAGAATTCTTGAGCATATCTAATTTTTCCTTTATAGAATCAGCACAATAAATGGAGGAGGGAAACAGAATTCCCTAAAATCTCAGAATTGAATTTGTCCACTGTGGACTAGGTTACCCACAGCTTGAATTTCCTTCTATTTTCTTTGGTATTACCTTTTCTTTCTATGCCCTGTAGTCTTCTTCCCAATTTAGCCCCTCTATTGGTTTGCATTATTATATTATTTAAATATTGAAAAATATTTCATGCAAAATAATGTATTTTATTATCGTCAAATACTTGAAATGAGTTCCTTTTTGAGCCCTCTGAAATCTTTTGGGGAAATGTAGTTTGGAAATATCATAGAGTTAGTATACTTTTATCTTTCCAATACTATCCAAGACAGCCCTTTACCCATTCTACTGCTTGAACTCCCACTTTTTGATACTCTTTCTGTTGAAATTCACATAGCTGACAGCAGAAATTATACTGTATATATGTCTCTGAGAAGATAGCTATAAATGTAAGGAGGAGGAATGGTTATCCTCAAAAAATAACCATAGCATACATGGCTTAATTTTCCTCCTATTACATTTTATTTATAGCATGTTAGGGATTTATATATATATATATATATATATATATATATATATATACATACATACAGAGAGAGAAGAGAAAGAGAGAGAGAGAGAGAGAGAGAGAGAATGGCAGGACGTAAATTTATCTCTTGTCTATAAGAACACACAAATGTGCATATATGTATATTAAAATATGTACATGTGTATGTGTGCTTGTGTTTACATGTATGGATACATGTATATTACACTTAGCCTTGATTAGACAATGTTGCTCTCCAAATCAACCCTTTTTGTTGTCATTGTCACATATTTTAATTTATTAAGCACTTTGTTTTTAAACTTATTCTTTATATTTACAACAATTCCAGTCACTTACAAGTAGTTTTTACTATTTCTGATATCATTATGTCTCCTTCACTTTTGAGAACAAAAGATTAAAAAAAACCCTGTTTACCTTACAAACCCTTCTAGTATCCTATTTTTTTCCTCTTTCATGCCAAACTTCTTGAAAACCTCTTGCTTCCTTTTTTTTTTTTTTTTGCTTTTCCCCACCATGTATCTGTTTTTCTCATCATTCCTTCCAAAGCTGAATCTTGAAGATCACCAAAACCCTTTCACTTCATTTAAACACAAAGTAATTTTATTTACATTTGTTAATTTCTTTAAAGAATTTAATACTGTTCAGTAAAGCCTCTTTGCAATACCCTCTTCTGTGGATTTTTTTTTTTCGGACACTTTATTAATGGCTCTCTTCCTACCTATCTTATCATTCCTTATTTTTATAATCTCTCTTCCTCCCAACAACTATAGGATATAATGGAATCCTCATTTTATGGTCTCTGTTCTCTCTACTCTCTCTATCACTAAAATCATCTTATTTACTATTTTCAAGTGCTATTTCTATAATAGAGACATCAACTATAGATTATAGCTACTTCTATAATAGATACATCAACTATAATAGAGACAAATCAATTAATAGTTCTTCATTCCCAAGCTCTTACCCAAGCTTCTTTCTACTCCATATTTGCTATAAGATACATTTTTATGCAAAACTAATGTCTACTTTCCCAGCTCAGTCCTAAATCACTTTAATTTCTCTTCCTTTCTAATGACACCATTTACTGGACAAGGATCTTGGGAAACATCTTTTACACATTGAAATAGACCCTAAGTCCTTCTGATACAATTTCCAAATTTGAAATTCATGCCTGCCCTGAATTTATAAGTCTTCCTCTTCCACCATCCAATCCAATCCAATAAACATTTATTAAGTTCCTCCTGTATGTAAGTCACTGTGCTAAGTACCGGGAATACAAATAATAAAAAAGAAAGATAATCTTCGCCCTCAAGGAGCTTACAATCTAATATGGGGAGATGAGATATAAAAAGAGGGGGGAAAGTATGTATACATGGAAGCAACACTAGGGCTACCCAACATGGGGGCACATTGTTTTATGGAGTTGAAATAAGCTGGAATGGCAAATAAAGAAAGGAGTGAGTCAGAATTCAGTTTTTGCCTTCATGAATGAAGTAATTAGGAATTTATTATGCCATCCTATAGTCTTCCAATTAGAGAAAAGGGGAGCTGTGAGGTCAGCTAGAATAAGCAGCATGGTGATAATATAAGAGATGATGGCCTCAGCCTGAGAGAAACATGTTATTTGGGGGAATTAAACTCAAGCAGAGCAGCAGATGGAGGATGGACATCTTCTGGCATGGATGACATCTATACCTTCTTATAACAGCTCTACTTCTGCTTCTTAAATTGATTTTTCTGCCTCTAGTTTCTCTACTTCAGTGTTGTAAAATTATTCTTACTCAAACACTGTTTTAATGGTATGATTGCCAATGCATACTGTTTTTTATATATGTCATAGGACCCAAACTATTTTCTTAGTTCTAAAGTTACCCCAAATATGGACCATTTATTAAACTTTATCTTCCATCATTTCCTATTATAAACACTTGGAGTGTATTTATCATGTCCTACACTTATTTGTATAGACCACTGAAACTAATATAGCATTTTATGCAAAATCACTATTTAGGATCTGTTTGTTGACTGATTGATTGCTTGAATACTTTATCTTAGTCATTGAATCTTTGCATAATTCATTCTTTGTTCTATTCACTTAATATAAATTTAAAGCTTAAATGTTATAATTAAGCTAAATTGTATCCTTTGTCTCCTTGGAGATTATAATTTTATAGGAAGACAACATTTACATGAATAACTGAGGTATCCAAATGTTTCCCCATCACCATTAGATCAGTATTTAAGCCAAGTCACATAGTCATCATTGAGTACAGAAATTATTGGGAAAGGGGATCTACTGTCCTTATCACTGTAAGCAACAACTTTTGCACACCTGCCACCAACAAGAACATAAACACAAGAAGCAATACCATTCTGTAGCACCATTCATGCTTCTGGCCTGGCACTCACAGCCAACATTCAGGAAATTAGTCCTATAGAGCAGGGGCAGCTATCCTCACTGACGACTAAGCAACTACCACCCAAGGATAAGCAAAGCAATCTAGTTGAAATATCAAGACAAGTTGAAGGAGAGTATGTGCTTTGCAAGTCAAACCATTTCCACCACCACTATCACTTTGGCCACCATTTCCCCCTTAAAATCTGATTAAGACAGTTTAGAAAGCTGAACACAAGAGTCTTTAGCAGAAAAATACTTCCAACCCAGTGCCCATGGGCATCATCCTGGGAAGCAATCCCTATGGAGTTGAAGTCTACAGGTACTATATCGAAGGTCCAAAAAATAAAAATCATACCACTCTATATAGTCATTAGCATTATCAAAATCTTCTAAGTGAGAAACTGATATGATTTTGTCAGAGGAAATGATATTAAAGAAAAGCCTTTAGTATCTGTTTTGTTGCTCCACTCTAAAATCCATGGGACCATTCCACATGACTTGAACTGGAAACTTTCTATATGTGGTATTGTCTTCCCCATTAGAATGTGAGCTCCTTGAAGGCAGGAACTATCTTACTTTCTAGTTCTTTTTCTAGGGTTTTGCACATTGCTTACCTACAATAATTACTTAATATATGCAATGTACAGTTTTTCAATTAGTACCTGATGTCATAAATGTGAATATTGCTGATGTGTAGCTAAAAATGCAAACTGATATTTTTTCCCCACAGCTTATCATCTGGAAGAGTTGTCTTGGACATTAAGAAGTTAAATTAGCCAAGTTTAATTAGCCAAGGTCACAAAGTTTGCTTCTATTCGATGCCAGACTTGAACCTGGGTCTTCATCATTTGAGGCAAGCTCTCTATCCACTAGAACAGACACTTCTCAATATATTCATTTAAAATTATATAGTAAACTATTATAAATTTATTATAAATAAAATTATATAGTAAACTATTATAAAAGTTACTAAAAGGAAGTCCATTCTCTCTGCTTCTCCAAATACTCATTCATCAAAATTCAACTTCCATTCCCTATATTTAGATTCTTCTAATAACTAAGGCCATAATTCATTTCACTCTTTTATAATTCTTTTTTTTACACTACAGCAAACATCTCATTATTCTATTCTCTAATTATATAACTTTAGATGTTATTAAAGCAAAACTAAAAGAGTAGAATCCCCTTTCAGTACAGCAATGTAAATGAAATCAACATGAAGAGATAACACTAGTCAAATGCATGACATTTATTCCTATCAATAAAGTGATAAACCATTTTTTTTGTCTGGATGATTTGACTGGGAATGTATTAAAGAGTCATAATGTGTCAAAACCAAGTGTATCAAAAAAAAAAAAAGAAGAAGAAATGAAAGCATTTCCTTCTAAATAATTCTGATGCCCATGTATCAAATAAATGTATTGTGTGTGCATATGGATAAATAAGCATTTTTATTTTAAACTTAAATACAAAATAAGAAAAAAAATGCTATGATCACAGCAGAACATGAGATGATTCAAAATGTAAAACAATTTCAAGAAAAACTTATACATAAATACTATACATTGTATTTAGAGCTCTCCATCTTTATCATTCTAGGTTTTCTTTTGTTATGTGCTGTACATGTTTTGATTTATCTTTCCCTTTTTCATTCTCCCCAGATATCTACAATTAAGCACATAATGTTCAGCTCTATTATTTTCATTGTTTCCCCAATCTTTCTTTTAAATTACCCAATTACAAATGACAATCATAGACATACAAATTACATTTCTAAATATAAAAAGTAAACAATTTGTACTTACTGAGTCCATTGCAATTAGTCTTTTATTTTTATTATTTTTTATTTTTTCCTTATTTTTTTTTGTCTCTCATATGTCTAATTTTCTATTAATATAAGGTCATTCTGAACAAAATCCTGAAAGTCTTGCAATTCATTGAATGTTCGTTGCTTTTTCATTCAGGATTATGCATAAATTTGTTGGGTGTGATATGAAATTTTCTGTTCAAAATCTGATCTTTTGTTCTTCTATGAATGTTCCAACACCATTTAGTGTAGCCATTGCTAGGTATTATTTGATTCTAATTGTGGCTCCATTGTAATGAATTGTTTGTTTTTGTTTTTTCTTGTTGCTCATAATATTTTTTCCTTACCCTGGATATTTTGGAATTTATGATATACCTGTAGGTTTTCTTGTTAGGATCTTTTTCAAGTGGTGATCAATTTTTTTTATGTCTCTCCTTTTCCTTCTCTCCCAAGCCTTGCTGGTTTTAGTACTCTAGGACAATGTTCTTTAATTATTTCTTGTATTATTGTATTAAGATTATTTTTTTGATAATAGTTTTCAAATACTTTGATTATTCTTGTGTTTTCTCTTCTTATCTGGTTGTTGAGATCAGTTGTTCTTCCTTATCACGTATCTTACATTCTCTTCTGTTTTTTTTTTCATTCTGTATATATATATATATATATATATTATTATTATTTCTTAGTCTTTTATAATGTTGCTGGATTCCTCTTGCCTAAGTCTAATTTTCAAGGACTGATTTTCTTCCTTAAAATTCTGGATCTCTTTCTCTTAGTTGGTTGACTTTCTTTTCATAATCTTGTTTTCTTTGGACTGTTCATTCAATCCCCCCTCCCACTCCCAACCTCTCTCACTTGATTTTTAAAGTGTTACCATCCCTTATGTTTTCTCAGTTTAACACCCCACTCCCATCCTGGCTTATGTCTATCTCCCTATACTGACCCACTCCCCACACTGTCCATGCAAATTCCTGTGACTATGACTGAGATTACCTCCCAACCAAGGTACCCACAGGGCTTTCTGCTTGCTGTTTCTGTGGTAGTTGCCTGGGAATGTTTACATTTCACTTAATGAAATGTAACCGTCTATCCCAGTGGCCTTTCTTCCAATCTTCTTCAATTGTCCCAGGAGGACCACTGCTCTGCTCCAACTCTTGTTATTTTTGCTGCTCTATATTCACCTTGAGGTGCTGGGGTTTTTGGTCTTCTTTGTGAAGAAAATCTGGAGAGTTTGAAATATTCTTTCCTACTCTGCCATCTTCCCAGAATCCTCTTTTTTGTATCAGTAAGAGTTTTATTTATCTTCTATTCTCTTCCAATATAAACTTTCCATTTGACCAGATTGCTATCATTGTCTCTAACTATCCTTGCTACCCTAATAATGAGGTTCACATCAGAGATAAGCTTTGATTAGACAGATACTCAGAAAGACCTGAGATCAAATCTTGCCTCAGACACCCACTAGCTATGTGAATCTCTGAGACTGTTTCTTTTTCTGTAAAATGAGACACTTGGAATTTATCACCTTGCAGCTCCCAATCTATCCTCAATTCTCTTTTCTAAAAGCATTTATTAATTCATCTATTATGTACTATGCATTGTGTTAAGCACTTAACAATTATTATCTCCTTTATTCTTTACAACTGTGGAAAGTACATGTTATTATATTTATTTTACAGGTAGGAAATTGAGGCAGACAGAGGTTAATGACTTACTTCTTCTGGGTCACACAGCTGGTAAGTATCTGATGCCAAAGTTGAACTCCAGGCCTAGTGATCCCTCCCCTGTACTACTTAGCTGTCATGGAAATAAGGGAAAACTTTCTTTGGACAAGAATGACATCTTATATGTCTTTTGTATTGCATGATTTTATAATATGACAAGAAGATTAGAGCTACACATAGGTTTGAAGATTATTTCCTGTATTAGTTCTCTATATTTTGAAAGCTATTGTAAAGTAGACAATAAAACTGGATTTGAAGCTAGTATATGTCAGATGCTTTGTGACTGTGGTCAAATCACTTAACCTCTCAGTATTTTAGGCAAGTCTCTGAAATTCTGAGTTGCAGAGAAAGCTGATTTACTTTAGGGAAAATTTCCTCATTTGAAAGTTTAGTGTAACAATGAAATCATAAATGCCTATAATCTTCATCACCACCATCATCATCAACTTTCTTGTTATCAGAACTATTGTTAGAATATGAGAAGAGGAGGATGTAAACATATTCAATTTGTTTCTCCTCTGCTTTCTTTCCTATGTGGGGAAGGAAAAGTGTCTCACCTGAACTGTATCCAGACTTCTAGTCAGAAGGGACAGTGAATTTCTGAACCTATCTTTGGTAAGATGCCAGAAATCTCCTGGTGATAAGGGATCAAATCAGAACAATTTTGAGGGGCTAAAACTATTGATCTGGAGGTATATGATTATATCAAATCACATAAAATACAGAAGGAACTATTCCATTTAAATATTAAAAGTTATTCTGAGATAGATTATATGTCTATGTATATATGTATTTAAATATGGGCATGGATGTTTATATGTATGTATATCCCCAAATCTATGAATTAAGAGTTAGAGTTTCATGAAAATCTCAAAGTATATTGCTTTTTCCAGTATTTTTTTTTAATGTTAATTTCTATGGATAGCTCTTTCCTAGCCTAAACTCAAACATTCTCAGGTACTTCCTACCTCATTCATCCTAAGCTCTGCTTTAGGACTCCCACTTGGACAATCAAAGGCAATGTAAAATTTGTTTAAATTCATTGCTGCATTGTCTTCATTCACCTGCATGAGCACATTTGGGAGCAGTAGGATAACAGAGAAACTCCTTCGTTATTTAATGTGTTAAAAGCAATCAGAACTACATTTAGAAAGCCTCAGTCCACTCTGTTTCACTTTCTCTCTGCTCAGTGACAGAGACACAAATCCCAGAGTTGAATTCAAAGTAGCTCCAATATCTGGATTTGAAACTGACTCAAAGAATCAGGAATAAAATCTAGAACATCACTATCATGACCATCAAGAAAAAATAGAAGCCACAAAAAGAAGAGAACTCAGAGTAAAATCAGGTTTTTAAAAAAATGGGGATTTTCAAATTAAAAGATTGCAATGTTAATTGCACAGATTTGGACATACAGTCACCTCTATAAAAAAAAAATCTAATTTGTCAGGAGGTAAAGAGAAATAATGATAGAGCAATTATTCATCTGAACATATTTCTTAATTTTTTAATGATGTCCATTTCCAAGATTCTGCTGGTATTACAATAATTAAAAGTCATGAGAGAACATTTGTCCCAAGGAGGCATAAAGTCAAAATGGTAAACTCAGAATATAAACCTGAAGTCTAATATGAACATAGGTTCATGGTGCAGAACCAGCAATCCAGAGATTTTTATAGCTGCTATGTTAATCAAGAACTTACTCTGTTTCATAACTCTAAACCCCATTAACCAGCCATGATTGGTAGTTTCATAATCTAGGTATTGAGCTGAAAGCTGAGAATGTCAGATGAAATTACCTGAGTTCATTACCTAAAAAAACCTAGGTGTCACATAATTATGAAAAGCTATTTTTTAAAATTAATTTCCAGAATCTTAATCTGGTTTCATAGGCAGAGAAGTCATGCATGGAAATTCAAAAGATAGAGGTCATATGACATGAAAAAGGTGATAACCCAGAGAAGTCTTATTCTCCATTGCCCTAATGAATCATGCTGAGCAGATTGAGGTAGAAGCTTGAAAATTCAAAATCCACATAGTGGATAAAACACTTTCAGGAATAAACCTCCTTTGGAAATAAACTTTTTTTTTGTTAAGTTTAATTTCATGACAGATGATATTATGCTGATAGGTTTTAAAGTATAGTCTCACTTAACTTTTTTTTTCCTTTTAAGAATCATGCAAGAAATCTAGAAAAATGTTAAATGGTTTCTTGCAATCCACCTTTGCTGTTTGGATACAATTATACTTATAATAAACTGTATGTTTCACAGAGTTTTGCTGTTTGGGTAATACTGCTATACCAACAATTTCTTCCTCAACAGTAGCCATTTCTGATTATCTAGGTCTATATTGTATATCTTTAATCAGAAGCAAGTAGTAGACTAATACCTAGTCAGAAAATATTGAAAGTATCACATTACTTATACAAAAGAATAGATGAGGAAATTAGAAATTCCTGAATGGACTTTCTCCTTTCCTAGTAGATCTATTTTTTTCAGCACATGTCATCTTCTCTCCTTCTGACATTATTTCACTTCCAGTTCTATCAATACAGCAAATTAATTCTACGAAGAGATTAAGATTTTTATCACTCCTCAATATAAAATTTAATTGGAAGAAAGACAGTTTCTGTCTTATATATTTGAACAGATATGTAGATTTTTTTTTCTCCCAGCAGAAACCTACCATACAGATATATTCTTGCTCAGCCCATTTACTACTTTACTAAAAATCACAAAAATTGGGTTTGGGGAATGGGAAAGAGAGGGAAAAAAAAGATTCCAGAAAGGTGAGGATATTACCTTCCTGGAGATAAGTTGTAGTTACTTCTTATTTCACAACAGGGTAGAAGGAAACAAAAAAGGAAGGAAGGAAGGAAGGAAGGAAGGAAGGAAGGAAGGAAGGAAGGAAGGAAGGAAGGAAGGAAGGAAGGAAGAAAAGGAGGGAGGGAGGGAGGGAGGGAGGAAGGAAGGAAGGGAGGGAGGCAATGTTTATTAATTACTTTCTATATTTGCCTGGAATTGTGCTAAGCAGAAGGGATACATATTCAGGCAAAAATAAAGATAAATCCTGCATCAAGAAGCATATTACAAAATATATACAAAAGATAGCTATAAAGGGGACAAAATTAGAAGGTTCTTGGAATGGAAGCATTGTTGGAAGTTCAAAAATTCCAAAAGAGGGACAGTCTAGACCCTTTCAAAAAGGGGAGATTCCAGGAGAAATTCATCAATGAGAGAATTGGGATTGGGCCTAATGGAGGAAAATTACAAGGTAACAAGCTGCAGATGTGAAAAGCATATACCAGAGAAAAGAAATTCTAGATTCTGCCAGAAGTTTCAGTATGAACTTAGGAAGTGATAGGTTTGAAGTCTAGAAAGTTAGTGACAATTAGGAGAAAGGAAGTGAATGAAATTAAAACAGAAATGCCAAATTTGAAAACTAATTCAAAAATCAACACTATTTCCTCATGTTATGAAATTCATGCTTACCTTGCTTTTTGATCATTTTTAACCACACAAAATACCTAGTAACAAAAAAGAAACAAATCAAAACCAAACCTGCTTCTCACTCAGATGAATCTGTTTAAATGTAATATCTCTTACTTCAGGTTGGAATTTAGAGATTGCTTTCCTTGCATTCTAAAGGGAATGGAAACCAGTAAACCTATTTGTTTAAATTTTCTGAAAATAAAAGATTTTTGGTAAAGCCATAATTTTGAGAAATAAAAGCTTACGTGGGATGAAAAACATTAGGACCTTCTCATGTAATAAAGGACATTCTATGGATTATTTTATTCCAATTGCACTTAATAGATGACATGTATTTCATAGATATATTCAACACTTTTTGAATTTTGTTTGCATGGCCTTGGTATTGTGTTGTGTGCCCCAGAGGCCATATACTGTGTCATTTTAACATGCTCTATAGAGAATCAAGGGCAGAGTTGATAACCTGACTCTGACGGCAAAAAATGGCTTCCCTGGATTTCCTTCTATTCATGTAAGAAGGATATAATTGCATTACTTTTGAGGATATTAACCAACCTTCAGTATCTAAGGTAGTTCTTTGAAAGCTATATATAAAAGATGTTGGTTAAATTGAATTGAATGCATATATGTATTTGTGTATGAATGCATGTAATTTATTTGTTTCTAAAGACAACCTATGGATTAATGTCAACACACAAGAAATAACTTTGTGAAATGAATTATATGTGTGTCTGTGTGTCTGTATGTCTGTGTGTATGTGTGTGTGTGAGTAGGGAATTATGTTAGTACAACAATTGAGCTGATTTATTAGCTAATAACTGATTGATGCATAATGATATAAGTGATACATATGAAGCAGAAGCACATTTCTATTAATTAACATTCAACAAATTTCTTGAATGCCTATTTTCTGAAAATAAAATGGAGAGAAATAGACAATATGTGGGGAACAACTAATAACAGTAAATCAGTTAATATCCCATTTTAAAAATACTGTGTAAAGTAATAATTTGTTAATTTGGGTAGCATTATATCACTTTTTGAAAATTATCAATTTATAAAAATGTTGATTAAGGAAAAGACCTAGTAAGTTCTACAAAATATGTGCAGTTAAAATGTATTTGCCAAAATCAAGCATATAATATCTTATTATTGTCAAATTTTACTCAGTATAATAAAATAAGGAGTGCTTCATTCATTTAATTATATTTAATGATCTAAATGTAAAAATTATGATAATTAATAAAAGGTTAATATTTATTTCTTATTCAAGAATATTAATTCACATTTTGTCTTTAACTATAAATGTTGAGACACCATAAAGACAAAATCCCGATTATTTAAGTCCTGTGCATATATATGTATGTATGTAAGTATTTACACACATAAAGGAGATATAGCCTTAAAGATTCAATGCAGTATTTTTTTTTGAAAAGGAAATAGCTAAAGAAAAATATAATTAAGTGCATGGCAAATATGGAAACTAAATTGGTTAAGGGACTTTGTAGTGAACAAATGGGAAAAGAATCCCTTTATTTTCCCTCTTTTATTCTCCCTGGTCTTACATCCTGACTCCTCATAAAGAGGACTTAAATCTTGTAACAGGCACTTGTTGTTAGTGATTATAGATTGATTGATTGATTACAGCAATGTTTAGTAAATATTAATTGTAATAGCTTGAAAGTTTTTCTAAATTTTAATATTTCATAATGAAAAATATTTATTAAGTGTTTATTATATGCTAGGCACTCTGTTGAGTAGCAGGGATATAAATAAGGAAAGACAGTGTCTAACCACAAATAGCTTATGTTCTATAACACATAATGGAGAATTTGAAGGGAACACATGGTTTGAAAATGTCTATTAAATTACTTTCAAAGCCTGGTTTAAGGCAATTTTAGATAAAAGTACACCTATTTAAATTTCAATGTAACAAAAACTATGTCTGATAAAAAAAAATCAAGAATTCTTTTGATGAGAATCACACTTTATTTTTCACAATCACATTTTTCTCAGCTCATCTAATTGGTTAAGTGGGCCATGATTGTGTTTTCATTATATTGAAAATTTTTATCAAAAGACCCCTCTGTATAATGAGCATTCATTATCTAATTTAGGACCAAAAAATAAGCAAACCCACCTATTATTAATCATTAGAAGCAATATATACACATATTTTAATAGAAGTAAAAGTTTACTGTGTATCCTGGTTTTTAGCTATAAAGTTTAGCTATTTATAAAAAGAAACCAAATCCCAAACAGATTAAATATAGTTGAGGGAATTTTGAGTTACCAGTCCCCCTTGGTTTAAGTATATTGAATATAGAAACATTAGACACTGAATCTATCATGCAGATCAATATGCTTCTAGAGGCCCTTTCTATGATAAATACAACACAATTATAAAAATGTATAGTAGACAGAGGCAAAGCTCTTTTTAATGTTCCAGAGAAGTTCTAAATCCATTCCAACTATTTTGTTTGTTACATATTTTTAATGCCAAATTTAGTTTATTTAATTGAACCATATGATTATGGGAAATAAGTAGAAACAGCTGCAGAATTTTAAGTAAGCTTGTAGGTTTTAGAAATGTTGGCAGTTTTCTGTTTGTTCTACCTCTAGTAATATTTGAGTTAAGTTTCTAGTATGTTGATATTTTATAAAATGTATATATAAAAGAAAGTATCCAGTGAAATTAAAAATATTATGTTGAATTCAAGAGTGAAGAAAATAGGACTCATTTGAAAATAGGATTCTTTTAGTCAATCTACAAATGATTTCTTAAGTATATACTATCTGACAAGCACTGGGCTAAACCCTAGGGATATAAGATTGGGGGGAGGACATAATAATATAACACCTCCTTCTGTTGGACAGAGGATGAATTGTACTACTGAATTCTTAGAGTCTTTGAGATTAAATTAATGAATTTTAGATAAAAATAAAGTTTCATATCTCTCCTTTTTCACAAACTAAGTCAAGCTAGTTCATCTACTGCATTACTCAAAGATTATATACATATATATATATATAATACATATATACGTATACATATGTATGCATATATATATATATATGCCTGTGTTTGCATATGTTTGCGTAAACATATAAATACACAAACACATCTGTGTGAACAAATAGAGGGGGGGGAGAATAGTTTTGTTATCTGTATCTTGACATCTCTAAATTTTGATTACCTTACCAAATTTAGGGGGAAATTATGTTACCTTAACTCAGTTTATTTTGACCTCCAGACAAGAATCTACTTTGCCATAATGGTGAAAATATATCTCAACCCTCAAATGTAAGATAAAGTAATAAATTTTGTTCTGTCTCTGTAAGAATAAAAAGTGATTAAAATGGTAATTTTTAAATGGAGTAATATTTCACTTTGTAAGTTATTTTAGATCTTAAAATGAGTTAAGTAAAGGAAATTGAATGTGTTCAACTCAGGAAACCTGTATTAAGCACTTACTGTGTACAGGAAACTGTGAATAAAAAGACAAAAACAAAATGAACTTGCTATCAAGGACTTTATATACTATTGAGCAAGGGTGATGCAGGGATAGTACAATGCATGTACAAATAAAGATAGTGCAAAGAGAAAAAAGGTAGGCAAGAAAGAATACCAACAATCCAGAAATGGGAAAGACATTATTGATTAGTCAATCAGTAAGTGTTAATCTGTACTTATACTAGAAACTGGGGATTCAAGTAAAAAGAATTTATAATCCATAATCTCAGTGAACTTCCATTATGACAGAGAAAATAAGCATATATTTAAATATATTTATAGAACAAATAGAAAGAATAAAGCAAATGGATATAAGGTAGTATCTTTATTAGTTGCTGTGATGACAGAGAATGGTATAGAGGATGAATGTGGGAATGGCAGTATCTGCCTTCACAGCTTTTGCTTTTAGGTCATTGAAGTTCCATTTCAGGAACTTGAAGTAGAATTAAGATGGAGCTTAGTTCATGGATAAAGGTCAATAAATGCCTGATAATTGGGTTTCCAGAATCATAATTAACTTGTTAGCCTTGATTTTATAACACCATCCCAAGATGCTAGGAGATGAAGTACAGAGCCCAAATATTTAACATAAAACATGTACTTGACTACTCATTTCTGAGTTCCTGATTAAAAAAAAAAAGAATCTTGTCCCTTCAGATGAGAGATATGAGTCCCATTTAGTGAATGTAGTGCAATCACCTAGACCCCAGTATTTAAGAGATGCTTCTTATGTGAAATAGTTTAGGTCAGTCTTGAATATAATTATAAAATTTAGTTCATATCCTCTCATCCAAAACATATAGCTGTATTGATATGAATGAACAATGGAATACTTTTTTTACCCTCTTCCTGAATTGGTGAATGATAGGTGCAATCAGACTCATAAAAATAGCTTTATTTTTCATATTCTCTATATATAGCACATACTCATATTGGATATTTGTATTCATGTGGGATGGAAGAAATGATGTCAAACTGTGTCTATAAACTACTAAGTATCTGGATGAAAAGAAGCACCCCCCAAAAAAAAATTTTGTCTGTTTCTAAGTATCTGGATGCCTAATATTGTTCTGGTATAAAAATTGTATTTTTAGATATAATTTCCCATGTCTAATTTCTCTTTCTCTCTCTCTCTCTCTCTCTCTCTCTCTCTCTCTCTCTCTCACACACACACACACACACACACACTTCCATCATTTAGTATCATGTAAATTTTAAAATTGTCATGGACATTGTACATCACTAAGGATCCCGTTTTATTGTAATAGTATTTTATTTTTTCCCATTTACACGTCAAGAAATTTTTGGCATTATTTTTTATGCTATTTTAATTTTTTCCTCAATTTATTTTCATAAGATTTTTAGTCCTTAGTATTCTCCCTTCCAACCTCCCCTCTTGTTTTTCAAAAATAGTAGTAAATTTTATATAGGTTATTCATAAAATATATAGCACATGTATAACCTATATCAAATATATTTATTTATGTCTATGCATAGTTTGGTTACCCCTTGGGCATAGTTCCAAATTGTTTATCATAATGGTTGGGTCATTTTAATACTGCCAAAAATACACTAGTGTTCCTATATTCCCAGATCCTCTCTAGCATTTATCATTTTCCTTTTTGGTCATATTAATCAATCTGATAAATATTAGATGCTACCTCAGAGTTTTAATTTGCATTTCTCTAATCAAAAGTGATTTAAAGTCCTTCTTCATATGTCAATAGAAAACTTTGATTTCTTCATTTTGAATATTACCTGTTCACATCCTTTCACTATTTATCAACTGGAAAAGGCTTGCATTCTTTTAAGTTTGACTCAGTTCTCTATATATTTGAGAAATGAGGCCTTTATAAGAGACATTAGCTATAAAATTATTTCTCAACTTTCTACTTTCCCTCTAATTTTGGTTGTACAAAACCTTTTTAATTTAATATGATCAAAGTTATCTATTGGCATTTTGTAATGCTCTCTATCTCTTATTGGATCAAGAATTATTTCCCTCCCCACAGATATGAAAGGTAGACTATTTTTTTGCTAGACTCCTCTAAGTTGCTTATGGTGTCACCCTTTAAGTCTAAATCATGTAGCCATTTTGACCCTATCTTAGGATATGATGTGAGATGTTGGTCTATATCTAGTTTGTATCCTACTGTTTTCTAGTTTTCTTGGCAGATTTCTTGCTAGTATCAAATAGTTTCGATGATTACTACTCTCTAATATAGTTTAGGACCTGGTATTGCCAAGTCATATTTTTTGGATATTTTCCCCTTAATTCCTTTGATATTTTTGACCTTTTGTTTTTCCAGATGCATTTTGTTATTATTTATTCTAGTTCAATTAAATAAAATTTTGGGAGGTTGATTGGTATGGAAATGAATAAATTAATTAGTTTAGGCAAAAGTGTAACTTTATTCCATATCTCTAGATCTGACTTCATTTTGTAAAAAGTGGTTTGTAAATGTGTTGCTATAGTATTGGCAGTTAGACTCCTGAGTGTTTTGTATTGTTTAGTTATATTAAGTGAAATTTTTTCTTTCATTTTTTTGCTGCTGGGCTTCATTGGTCATATAAACAAATGCTGATAATTTTTGTAGACATATTCTGCAACATTTGCTAAAATTGTTCAAGTAATTCTGCTGATTTCCTAGGGTTATCTGAGTAAAACCACCACATCATCTGCAAAGAATGATAATTTTATTTTTTGTTTCTTCATTGCCAATTCCAATTACTTCCATTGCTTTTTTTCTCTTATTGCTATAGCTAATGTTTCTAATGCTATATTGAATAATAGTGGTGATGATATAAATACTTGTTTCACCCCTGATTGTATTGGGAAGTCTTTTGGCTTATCCCCATTATAAATAATGCTTGCTTATAGTTTTAGATAGACACTGCTTATCATTTAAACAAAAGTTCCCTTTATTCTTATGCTCTCCCTTTTTTTTTTTTTTTCTGACAGCAATTGGGGTTAAATGACTTGCCCAGAATCACACAGTGTTAAGTGTCTGAGGCTGATTTGAACTCGGGTCCTCCTGACTTCAGGACTGGTGCTCTATCCACTGCACCAACTAGCTGCCCCTCCATTTCCTTTTTTAAAATAGGAATGGGTGTTATATCTTGCCAGTCTCTTTCTGCATCTAGTGAGATAATCGTGTGATTTCTGTCATTTTTTTTTTATTGAAGTAGTCAATTATGTTGAGAGTTTTCCTAATGTCTGACCAACCCTCCATTCCTGTATTAATCCTATCTGGTCATAGTATATAATCCTTGCAATATTGCTGTAATCACCTAGCTAGAATTTTGTTCATTTCTTTGCATCAATATTACTTAAAGAAAGTGGTCTGTGATTTTCTTTCTCTGTTTTAGTTCTTCCTGGTTTAGTTATAAACACCCTATTTTTGTCATAAAAAGAGTTTAGTAAGATTCACTTTTCACCCACTTTTCCAAGTAATTTATATAGGATCGGAATTAATAGTTCTTTAAATATTTGGTAGAATTAAATCATGAACCCATCTGGCCTTGGGTTTTTTTTTTCCTAGGGTAGTTCATTAATGCTGTCTTTAATTTCTTTTTCTGAAATAGAATTATTTAGACATTATATTGCCCTTGTTAATCTAAGTAATATATATTCTATGTAAATATTCATAAATTTCACTTAGATTGTCAGATTTATTGGCATATAATTAGGCAAAATATATTCTAGTAATTGTTTTAATTAATTTTTCATTGATGGTGATTTTATCCTTTTCCTTTGTGATACTGGATATCTTGTTTTCTTTTCTTTTTTTTTTTTTTAATCAAATAGACCAAATGGCTTATCTATTGTAATCTGGCCTAGATTCACTTATTAGCTCACTGCTTTCTTTTGTTTTCTTCCTCTCTCCTTTCCTCCCTCTTTCCTTCCCTCATTCCCACCTTTCCTCCTTCCTTCTCACCTTCCCTCCTTCCTTCCTTCCTTCTTTTTTCCTTCCTTCTTTCCTTCCCTCCTTCCCTCCCTCCTCTCTCTCTCTCTCTCTCTCTCTCTCTCTCTCTCTCTCTCTCTCTCTCTCTCTCTTTCCTGAGGGAGTTAGGGTTAAGTGACTTGCCTAGGGTCACAAAGCTAGAAAGTGTTATGTGTCCGAGGTCACATTTCAACTGAGGTCCTCCTGACTTCAGGGCCTGCACTTTATCCACCCATCACCTAGTTGCTCCTATATGTGATATTCTTCTCTAAAATATGATGTTCTCCGGGAGCAGGTTTCTTGGGGGGCTTCTGAGAGCAGCCTTAGTTTCAGTTACAAGTAATAACCCCGAATGCAGCCAGGAGTTAAAGTCCAAATCTTTTATTCTCTTTCCTTGGGGCTCAGCTAGCTTTTCTAAAAGCCTTCCAGATCTTGGTTTCAGTGTTCTCCACAGGACAGCCTGCCACCACTTCTCTGTCTTCCTTAGTTCTGCCTGACTGCTGTCTCTGCTGGAGTCAATCCTGGTTGAGGATCCTAGTTTATATATGCTCTCTTATGGAATTGTACTAAGTACTAAGTACATCTAGAGAACTGTTAATCACCCTGCTAAACAACCATTGTCTCTATCAATTCCACTGACTTAGCACCTTGTGAGAATTTTAACACCTATATTTGAGTTTTCTAACAATAACATTTAAATTATTAAAAATTTAAAATTGGAAGGGGCACATTTGTCATTTCACTCGTCTTCCATCTAATTCAGGTTCCAAGGACCTCTACCTCCATTCTCACAAAAGAATGGAGAAGGGTTCAGAATGTGTTGTCAAGGATACCACTGTTTTTGACCTCCTGACTGAAATCCATCACCATTTAAAGCCTTCAGGTCCTGTGGGTCTGCAACTTAGATGGTTCACACTAGAACCTGGAACACAAATCATCCCAGGGAAACAAAATCATATATAGGAAAAGCTATCCAGGATAAACAGACCTTTTGAGTCTTAAATCTATCCTTCCTCATAACATTATCAATTCTACAATTGCAATATAATGGACAAATTTCTACATATAGCCAGAGGTCTGGCTTGGATATAAATCTAAGGATTCTTGCCCAACACTGCTACTTGGTGGCCCTGCAACCCCACTGCTTCTGGTTTTCTTAATGTGGCAAAAACATGAATCCTCTCTATACCTTCTCTGACAGCTAAGTATACTATATATTTTCACAAAGGATGCTTGTAGACATCATGTCTTAAATCACATGTGCTAATTTATAAAGGTAAAATAATTGGATGCTAGGGACACTTGCAGGCAACACTCAGTACATACAACATATTGTAATTATTTATTCTTAATATATGTAAGGCTAGCCTGGATCTTATGTTAACTTAAAAGAAGATAATGACTATATTTGGATTGCTACGAGAAAATCTGATAACATCATATGTGACCAATAAAAAGGAAAATGACTAAAATTCTAGTAACTGTCATTTGAGCAAAAATCTTTTTAATATAAATGTTTTATATATTATAAAATACATAATAATATAAATATGAATAAATAAAATAATTAAAAAGTATAAGTTTTGGTGAAAATAAAACTGAAATACATGTCAGGAATCATAGACTCTTAAGAAGAAAACATGGAGGTCATCTTATCTCAGCCCTCTTCATAATTCATTGGACATCAATTCCAGTTTGACTTCTGTCATTCTCTGCTAACAAGTTATATTGTAAGAACAATCTACTCACACTTCTGGATCTCCATTTCACTTAGAAACTGAGAACACTAGACTAAATCACAGGTTCTTAACCCCTTTTCATGATTTCTTTTTGTTATAAACCCCTTTGGCAATTTAGTGACACATTTTGCAGAATAATTTTTGTTATGTACATCCACAATTGAAGGAAATCCTAGATTCAAATTAAAAATTTGTGAAAATAAAGATGTATTTCTTTTCCCACCTGACTTCATAAATTCTTGAAATCTACCCATAGATCCCCTTGTGTTTAAAGTCCTTTTCAGATATACTATAGCGTGCCTAATGCAGTTGCTGTAGGATAGTGCTTTTTAAAAAAGCCTATCAATTGATCTTAGGTATAGTTATCCTTTCCATATGGTGACTTTTGCCATCACAGTTTTGATATATCATGGATTGTTTCAAAAAAATAAACAAATTAGGAATTTTAGTGGAGTTTTGCAGAAGCCATAGACAGCACAGAAAAGGGTTTAGCAACTCAGAAATGCATAAAAGATATGCATAATATTGTATATCAGCATAGCTTATCTCTTAACATACCATAAAAATTCAGACTTTTTTGGTATGACCAGAAGGCCAAAATTATATTTACTTGGATTTTTAAGATTATAGGGGTGTCATACCCTGAATCTCAAAATGTGGAGAGGATAACTATATAACACTCTGATAAGACATCACTATGCTATATATATATGCATATATATATACATAAATATACATACATGTTATCATAGTATTGCATTTTTATATACCTTTTTTCAATATTTATACTTCTATGTAGGTTACAAAAATCAATTTGAGACTCTGAAACAGTATTTACATAAAAAGAAGGAAAGAAAAGGAAAAGTTGATAACTTCAGGTAATCAAACATGGCTAGGCTAATTCTATAAAGGTTGGTTAAACATCTTATAAAATTCATTAGCAAATCCATCTGCACAGGGTCTTTTCCAGATGGAAAGCTTTCATTACCTCCCATAATTTGTCATGGTTTAATGTAGGTATAGTTTTTTGTTTGTTTGTTTTTTAGGGGAGAGGGAGAGTTCAAAGATAAATATTGAAAAATAGTATATAGAAATCTTTGATATCCTTAGAAGGGGCAAATTTTGACATATACTCAGGCAAAAAAAGTAAGGTGTTAACAGTTTTCCTGAGACTTGACATACTATTGTGTTTGCCTATTGTTTATCTTTTGGGATTAGCAGAGGGTACTTCTTCTTTCATTGCTGGCATTTTTTTTATTACTATTATTTCATTTTTGAAAATATCTAAGGTCCTTACACAGATCTGGCATATAGTAGGTACTTAATAAATGTTTATTGGATTTTTTGGATACTTACCATACATAATTTTAAAAAGTCGTAGTTTGCCTTCAGGTGAATTATATTTCAAAATAAACATGGTTAAGTCATTCACAGAAGCATAAACATAATGAGAAAAGACTGTTTTTTCTCTCAGAAAATGAATCCAGGACTTTCTTGATGACCAAAATGAGATAGATATAGACATATCAATGTTCATATACAATTACTTTTTATTTGAATAGAGACTACATAAAACTTGGTGTAATTAATTTTACTCTAATAATCAATTTGCTAGTTATTCTTCATAGCTCTTAAAGGAACTATAAAAGGATAGTAAAAAGAATAACATTAACTTCATCATTATGTGACTTACACACTATTACTTATGTTTCTTTCCTCCCTTCTTCCCTCCCTTTTTTTTTTCATGGTCACCAACATCCATTTAAATCAACACTGTGGATGAAATTGCCAGACAGATATGCCCTACTGAAGGGACTTCCCTTAAATTTGAAATATTAGCTAGGGTCAAGCAACATTAGTCAAGGACATTTAGATAAGATATAACCTATTATCCCTCTGGAACCAAGTTGATGTCTTTTATTATGATAAAAAAATTATCATAAATACAATTCAGGTCTTTTCTGACTCAGTCCGTGTTTTTTTTTTTTTTTTTTCCCCCTTGCAGAGTATAAGGCATGGCTAGTTTGTGTAGCTCAATCTCTCTACAGCCTCAGGATATTCTTACTTGCTTGGTGAGTTCTTCTACAGAAGTCCAACATGCTGCTATTCTTTTTAGTATTGTCAGAATTCCTTCCCTCCAGGGGAAAGAAAGAAATGAATCCCTAAAGCAATTAAAACTTTAAGAGAAGAAGATAAAAATGAGATATCCTCATATAATGTTGCATTCGAGGGTAATTTTCCAGCTTAGGCTCACAAATTCACCTTTCTTATATATGTTCCATACCTTGATGTCAAGCAGATCACCTTCAGAGTGGGGTTATTGAGAAGCAGCCCAAGTAGGACACAGGAAGAAAAAAAAAAAGAGTCACTTCAAGAAAAAGAAAAATTTCCTCCTTTTTCCAAAAGGGGAAGATGAATACTATTAACTGCTACAAATATTTATTGACAGAGAGTATAAAGAAAATAGGAGGTAAATTTTTGAGAATAGTGTGAATTTTCCCTCTACTAACAACTGAAAAAATTAGCTTCTATTATACATAGAGACCATAGCAGGCAATAGGAGAGATAAAGATTGGAGAGAAGACACAGATTCTATTCTCTAGTGAGATAATATTTGTATGACAATTAGCACAGTACCTAGCATGTAGCTGGTACTATTTTTATTGTTATTTAATTATTTCCAGTTGTGTCTAATTCTCCATGACCCTTTTGATGTTTCCTAATCAAAGATGCTGGAGTTGCCATTTTATTTTTTAGCTCATTTTACAGATGAGGAAACTGAAGCAAATGGGATTAAGTGACTTGCCCAGGGTTACATAGTTAATAAGTAATCTGAAATTAGGTCTTCCTGACATGAGGTACAGTGTTCTACCTATTTTGCCACTCAGCTGCCCAACTATTTGTGGCAGGAATAGGTGCTATATAAATGTTTATTTCTTTCCCTCCTTCAAGAAATTTATTCTTAAATAAAAAAAACAAACCAAAAAATGATCTATGGGCACAAAAGGTCTATAACTTTTCACTAGCAAATGGTTTATTTTCATTAATTTGGTGACTTGTGCAGAATAAATGGGATAAAGAGAAACTATAGGCCTATACTATGCAGAGTATTGTGGTACTCCTAAAATATTAAATACTTCCCTGTCCAAAAGATTCCTAATTCAGAATCTAGGATACATTAATAAAAGGAGGTGTATTGACCTACAACTGTCGACTTCTAAATTGGTCACAAGAGGGCTGATTGATAAAAAATATTATTTATATTTGTATAGTCAATCATTTTGATGAAATGTATAATCATTCTGAAGAGATGTCATTGCCTTAGCATATACATTTCAAAGTGCCTGATATGTTTTAACTAAAGGAAATAATTGTCACTGTTTATTTTTGATAGAGAGAGATAGTCTTTCCTTGTGGATAATTTTAGTTGTCTTGTGATTTTATTGTATATTCAGCAGTAAATTTGAACAGTGTGTTTGTTTTTTTTTTACTTTTTTTTAGAAATAACCATACAATTGTGTATTAATATTTATATGTGAATGGATATGTAATATAAATATAATTATAAATATATGTAATATTATATATACATATCATGCAAACATATATTTATGTATACATATATGCATATATAAAACCAGATATTTGATTATAGATATGTAGTTTTGTTGAACATAAATCAAGTCTATGTATTTTATTTTACATATGCCAAGAGTGTAATCTTTATATTTACACATTTTGCCATATAGATGCATATAATATGAAACATATATTCTAATATATGAAAACATATTGTTTTAGAGCTATGATTATCATTGGCATGGTGATATTTCTGCAGAAATAAATCTAATCAAACTAATATTCAAGTTCTCTCATTCCAAGGCAAACATTCTATCTACTCCCTTAAGCTATTTCAGCTAGCTCTGAAAGCCTGGGTGGATCATTTAAATTATTATCACTCTCTGAAATTCTCCAAGGAATCTACTTTGATAGGACTCTGTTGGGAGAGTCATCTCATATCACAAGCATACAGGCAAATTATAAATGTATGAACACACACAATTTTGTTAAAATTGAAGATGTGTAAAGTTAATTTTGTTAACATACATATATTGCTAATAAAATTGTGTATTTGTTGTCAGTTCTACTATAATGCTTGTTTTGAAAATGAAAATTTGTTCCAATATGATGAGTATATAAGTGAAGATTTTGAGAATAATGCAGCATTTGAATTTGCTTCTACTTTGTTTCATCCTTAAGAAAAAGCAAGGTCAGAAGCTTTATTTCATAGTATCTTGAAAATCTATAACCCTACCACTCCCACTTACACTTTAATAGTCAAATGTCAGGATTTAAGAAACAGACCCAACCTGAGATTTAATAATTATATCCTCCATGATTAATGGTTATAACACATCATAGAAACAATTAATAATTTTGTGAAAGAAAAATTATGATTAAACAATACACCAAAAGAAGAAAAGATAGGAAGGAAACAAAAAAATGGAAAATAAAAAAAAATAAAAGTTGGCTCTTTGAAAAGTCTAATAAAATTTATAAACCTTTAATCTAACTAAAAAGAAGAGGGAATAAAATCAAATCAATAAAGTAGCACCTGAGCAAGGTCCGAAATACATACAAGAAGCCTCAGAAGATATTATACATTTTATGCTAACAAAGCTAGAAATATTGCTGAAACATATAAATACCAAAGATAAAAAATATAAAATACCAAGACTCAGGTGAAACAGAGATTTTACATGTCTTGATCTCAAAAAAGAAGATTGATCTAGCTTCAAAGGAACTGCCCTGTATCTTATGGATTCACTAAGAAATTCTAACAAACTTTTAAATAACAATTAGCACCCATACTTTACAAATTATTCTAAAAAATTAAGAAAAATAATACTTTACTGGAATTTTTTTAAGAGACAAATATACTTACAATACCTAAAGGAGGCAAATATAAAACAAAGAAAAAACTATAAAGCAATTATATTCATGAATTTTGACTCAAAATTTTAAAGAAAATTTTGTCAAACTACAGAAATCATTATGACTATGTAGAATTTATACCAAGAATATGAAAATTGTTTATGATTAGAAAAACAATCAATGCAATGCAAAGCAATCAATGCGTATTAAAAAACAAAGTATCCAAAAATCATATGAATATCCAGAAAAAGACTTTGATGTAGAACATCTTTCTTTTTTGCTAAAAAAAAAACCCTATATAATAAAAGCATGGAAGGATTTATAATTGTCATAAAAAAGCATTTCTCTAAAATGCAGATACACTGGAAATTATTCTAATAAATACAGGACTGAAACAAAGATTTATATATTATTTTGAACATATAGACTAGGGAGAAGAATAAATATAAATTATATGTGAATATACATGCATGTATATATTGTATATATATATATATATATTACTAGAAATTTCAGCAACAATAATAAAATAAGAGAACATAAAAGTCTAAATACAGATAAAGAGGAGAATTTTTAAAAATGTATCTGTTCATCATATACTAGAAAAATTCTAAGGAATAAGCAACATTAATCATTGAGACAATAAGTTGTCTCTGAAAATTTCAGTGAATCTTCAAAAGTCAATAACATTTCAACTTAATAATAAAATAAAAACAACAAAACCAGGAAAACTGCATTCTAAATAAGTACAAAATGCATAAAATATCTAGAATTAACCCATCAAAGTATACAGAAAATTTGTAGAGATTTAATTTCCAAATGCCTTTGAAAGAAATAAAGAAAATTTTAAAAGTTGAAGTGACAGTCAGTGCTTGTGAATAGCAATGTCAATATAATAAAAAATGATGCTACCAAAGTTAATTTATACTTCTAATGTTATGTCAATTATGTTATCAAAGGAATAATTTAGAAAATTTGATAAAATGATAATAAAAAATCACTTGGAAAAACAAGCAATCTAAGATATCAAGTATAAAAAATAAATAGGATTGAAGAGAAAATATGCTTTTAGACTTCACACTTCTCATATATCACTCAGTTCCTAGATGGAAATAGACTTCAATGACTATCAAGATGCCTTCATGCTAATCATTTAGAATTTTTATTTTTAGAACCCTGAACACCTCATTCCTAACCTTTGAATATAATAAAAATGATTAACTCAATCAAATTGTAAATTCCTTTTTTTTTTTTAAATCCACAAAGTGCTTTTAATCTTATCAGTCTCAAAAACACATTTTCTCATTTTGGGCAGGTGTATGATCACAAAAGGTCAAGGCAAAATACCAGAATACTTAACCAATACATTTTTGCAGACTGTTTATAGAAATCCTTCTGGTTGCATAGCAACAGTCTTTTTAATTACTACTTGCATTCCAGATTTTAATAATTTAATTAGTATTTTTTTGCTTCATTAAATTTCTACACCCAATAGATTTAATGAATTCAACCCACTGCATATTTTAAAAGTTGTTTTGGTGTTTTGATATTTTGCTATGCAACTTAGAACCTTATTCATCTACAAACCTGGATATAGCATTCTAGGGAAGACATTTTTTCCCTTTCAGATAGAATTCATTTTCTTTTCTGTTAGATGATAGAGTCAATTAAAAGTTTGGAGATACAGAAGTTTTTTTGGGGGGGTTTATGTATGATAAAATTTAAAAAAGGAAAGAGAAAAATATTTTATGAAAACAGTTGTAACAATGATGTATGAAAGTTACTTTTGTGAGAATCTTGGATATAACCTTTCCACCACCAACTCAAAACTAGTAGAAATAGTAAATAAGCATACAAATATAACAATAACATTAGCATCAACAACACACAGAGAAGAAAAGGAAACATTCCTAGCAAGAAAATTTTCATAGAAAAATAACCTGAGCTTGAAGAAATAAATAAAAAAAGAATGAGATACAAAAACGCCTTTGGACAAGAATATGCCAGAGTTAAATTCAAGTAAAAATAAATCTGTGATAATTTCAAATAGAAGCCTAGAAAAGGATAGTCATAGAAACTCTCAGAGTGAGTAACCTAAGAAGTGGAAAAACATTACATTACAGATCTTGATGAATAGATTAAAAAAATTCCAAAGCTTGGGGACAATCAGAAAAACTTAACAAAGAAAACTTTGAAGGAAAAAAAGTAAGAGAGAATCCACTCTGAAATATGTATGTAATTATGTGAAGAAATCATTGATTTTGATACCATAACATTCACGTCTATACAGAGGTCTCTTTCATATCTTTTTCCCATGAAGAAAGACACATTTTCACCAAAGTTAGATGTGAAATTGATAATTTTGATCACATTAAATGAAAAAAATCTTTTAAATAAATGTAGCTAACATAAAAAGGAAAATTGGGTGAAAAAAATCTGTAATCAATTTATCATATAAAGATCTCATATCTAAAATATATATAAAAAGAACTTTATCATATCTATAAGACTATGTCATTCCCCACTTGATAAATGTTCAACAAATGTGGACAGGTAGTTTCCCAATGAAGTAAAAACAATGTATAATTATATGAAAAATGCTACAAATGATTATTAATTTGAGAGGTGCAGACTAAAATAATTTTAAGATACTTTATACCTGCCAGATGGACTAAAATTATCAAAGTGAAAAGTAACAAATGTTGGAGAGACAACTGGGACACATATTAATTATTGGTAGAATTGTGAATTAATACAACAATTTTGGAGACTAATCTGAATTTATGCCTAAAAAAGTTATATAATTACCTATATGCACTTTGACCAAATGATACCATTACTTGGTCTATTTTCAGAGATAATTAAGGGGAAAGGAAAAAATGCATATGTTCTAAAAGGTTCTATAGCAGCTCTCTTTGTGGTGGCAATGATTGTGATGAAATAATACAGGGCATTAAGAAATGATGAGTTAAGAAATGATGAGCTCAATGATTTTAGAAAAACAAGGAAGGACTTTCATGAAATTATGAAGAGCAAAGTGAACAGAAACAGGATACAGTAACAGCAATATTGTTTTAAGAAAGCCTTTACATGAATAAGTTATTTTGTCTATTATGCATATCTTAATTAACTATAAAATACATATGAAGAAAGACATTATATCCTGAGAAAAAATTGATAATTAGATGTATGGAACAATTTTAAATATATGTATATACATTCAAGTGTGTGTGTGTGTGTGTGTGTGTGTGTGTACACCTATTTGATCCAATGGTAGACATCTTGTGGAAAGGAAGAGAAGAAAAAAGAGGGAAAAAAAACAAATTTACATGATAATTTTGTTGTATATTTGAAAGGAATAGAAAATTATTTAATAGATATGTAGTTTCATGGGCAATCATTTTTTTATTATACTATGTAATGGAAATGCTAGTTTTATTACATAAATTAAATATAAAATAAATTGAAGTAAATAAAAATAACGAAAATAATTTTGTTTCTAGGATAAAAAAAGACATTTTAGAAAAGAAGGAGGATATTTAAAAAACAAGCTTATTAACTTTATCAAAAGAATATTGACAGTGCTTGACTGCACTTATTGAAAATAAATCATATTTAAAATAATTTGTTCAATTTGACATGCTTTTAATAAATGCTTTGTATATTCAGAGTGAAGCAGTGTCAGATTTTCTCTTCTTGGGCTAAAAGATCACTGCAGATGACTCTTGAAGCCATGAAATTAAAAGATTCTTGCTCTTTGGAAGGAAACTTATAGCAAATCTGGACAGTTTATTAAAAAGCAGAACCATCATCTTGCCAACAAAAATCCATATAGTCAAAGCTATGGATTTTCTAGTAGTAATGTATGACTATGAAAGTTGGACTCTCTAGATGTTCTTGAATTGTGGTACTGAAGAAAACTTTTGAGGCTCATTTGGACAGCAAATAGATCAATTCAGTCGATGCTTACATAAATTGATTTAGACTAATCATTGGAAAGATAGCTACTAAAGCTGATATTTAAATACTTATGAAAAGACAGGACACATTTGAAAATGTTAGGAAAGATTGAAGGAAAAAAAGAGAAGGGGACTGCAGAAGATCAGGTAGATATGTCCTGGAAGCAATGAAAATAAGCTTGGACATAATTTGGTAGACAGTAGAAAATAAAAGGGTCTGGCATGTTATCATCCAAAGTATCACAGTGACTCAGACATGACATAATAACTGAACAGCAACAAAGAAAAATGATCAAAGTAATGTTCTAGGCATTGTGGGATGGAATGAGTTAAAACGATGAAAACAAAATATAACTTGCCTCAAGGAGTTGACTTTGACCTAAGGAGTATAGCTTGAACATAAAAATGCAAAATATATGTAACTGTATAAAAATTAAATTCAAAGTGAGATACATTAACAATACCCTCCTTATCCTTGGAGAGGAAAATCAGGAAAGGCCTCACATAGAAGAAAGATAATATGTAAGCCGAGTTTCAAAGGTAGCTAGAGATTTCAAAATGCAGAAATAAGGAAGGAAAACATTTCAAGTTTGGAATAAAGAACATACAAAGACTATAGTAATAGATAGGAGGTTGTATACATGGAACGAAGAATAAATTATTTTGAATACAAACTATGTAATGATAGAGTATGTAATCTTATAAATGAATGTTATTTTGTCTCCAGAAAAATTACACAATTTCTCTGTGAAATTATCATATTGTTTAGGCCTATAAACTTTCAAAAATTCATTCTCATAGTTAACTTCCATTAACGAGAAATTTAAAACTGATTTCTTATTATTTATTCCCCAGATTTTCCCAAGGATTTGATCAGTATGGTTACTCTGTGGGTTCTGGTGGAGGTAGGGATAGAAAGAATTACATTGTTTGCTTTTTATTTTCCCCTATGACTTTGAGCAAGTTAACCTCTGTTTCCCTCAATTTTCCATCTACAAAAAGGGGATACATCCCAAGATTGTTGTCAAGATCAAATGAGATGATCATTATAAAATACTTAGCCTAGTATCTGGCACATAAATATAATGTGTTAACTATGATTATTATTATTAGATATTATTTTTATAACATCCTTTATCATTTTTAGCCTTTGGAATAGATTCTAATGTCTTGTACAATGGCACAAAAGCCAAACTTAATTGAAGAAGAGTTTCAGAAGTCAGAAAGTCTTGAGTTCAAATTCAGCTTTAGACACTTAATTAGAATGTAATCCTGTATAATTCACTTAGTTTATTTGCCTCTATTTTCTCACTTTCGAAATGAGAGTATTAATAGTATTTACCTTGGAAGGTTTTTGTGAGGATCATATGTGATAGTATTTTCAAAAAGCAATTAGCATAGTGACTAGCACATAGTAGGTGCTATATAAAGGCTTATGTCTACCCTCCTTTCCTTCTACCACATTTAGGCATTTCCACTGAGTTGGCAGAAGCATTTTCCCCCTCTAAATGAAAACAGCTCTTTCCATTCACTTTTATAAGCTTGCATATCACCATAGTATAATGAGCTAGAGTTTGAAAAAAAAAAATCTTTAAGTACTGTCACAGGTGGTCTGTAAAAATGGAAACTGCTTAGCCTTCTGGCCAAAATCAGTTCCCTGGTTCCTACAAAGATAAACTTCTTACTTTTATTATCTCTTCCATTATGGCACATTTATCCAAATGGAATTAATAAAGCACCTACCACAGGTTTCTTAAACTGATTTCATGTGAGTTTGAGAATGTTAATATTCAAGGACATTAAAAACAGAATCAAAGAAATTAGATCCCTTCAAATCAGAGATATTTTAACGTTTGGACTCATAAAATAAAATAAACATTATAAAAAATGAGGCCCATAAACATCAGGAAGATGGATACGTTGACACATCATTCTGCATATCTCTGTTTAATAATATTATATTTCATTTCCTGTGCTAAGAAAACAGCCATTACCCAAAGCAGCCATTCGTAAACAGCCATTGTGAACAGATTGCATCCTTGTTGGTGGTATGATAATTGAAATAAGTTTCCTAGTCTTTTATGAGAAAATACCAGATGTATAAAATACCTATTAATCAACTCACTAGCTTTTGCAAATGCTACTCTCAGTATCTATAGCTATTAAAGAATAAAGGCTATGGTAGAAAAGTGGAAATAGAGGAAAAGCCAAAAAATTATCCCTATGATTCATTTATCTGTGTGATGTTTCTTTATTTCTGTTGATTTGTACTTGAGAAGAATGTAACCCTGGTTTGAAGCCTTTTGGAGACTGCTATATGATCATCTTCTTTAGCATTTTTACATTGTTTGTCTTGAAGAAATGAAAGGCAAACAAAAGTTGGTTCCTGTCTAAGCTAGAGAAAGCTACATTCTGCCAGAATTGTCTCAATAACTGAAGTTTCAAATAACTCTTCTTTCATATGCCATTCTTAAGAATCAAAATATTTGTGGTCAGTAGATCACAATATCATAAATGCAAGAGTTACCTTTGCAGTAATCTTACCATTTCCATACACAAAGGAAAAAAGAAAATAACAAGACAGCTGATGGTAAAGTAGAGATATTATGCTTGCACAAACTATGTGGGAAAAGTATGGTCGTTTTCCTTGAAGTATCTTTCATCACAGACATTGACCTTTGCAGTAGAATTATTCTAACATGCTCAGTCTTTCAGTAAGTGATGAGAGAAAGAATCATACATTCAAGAAGTTATAGTCTTAGATGACAAAATAGGTTATTTTAGTAAGCCTGTTATAAATTGTTTTATTTTGTTTTGTTTTACTATGTGAATCATGACTTTCAATATATCTACAATACCGTCTAGAATCTGGAATATATGTATCACTCTACTCTTAATGTTTTGATATTTCAAATTTACTGAGTGGTCAGTGCACTCTAGTTTTATTCAGCACAGTGTTCTTAGTTAACTTGTTGGATATGGTTATTATCTTAGTTTTATTCTGAAATATATGAAAACAATGGTTATTGTTTTTCATGATTTTACCCCATAAAGCATTCAAAAAATATTTCAAAGGAAAATATAGATATTTTCTCTCAAGTAATTAGCAAAATTCCACTTTTACTACGTCATATTCAGTGTTGCTAAATTTCAAATGAAGCCAAAGGCATAAAACCAATATTATGACAGTTTTGTGATCATAGATAGGTTATCTGATTTATAAAAAGTCAATCAAGGACATATAATATAAAGAAGGGAATGGTGTCTTTGGGCAGAATTTTGAAACTAAAAAATTTTTTTTCTCTCATGGGTAACTCTGCTCCTATTTTCCTTCAATTGCCCTTTTGTTCATCTTCTTCAACTGGCCATCATGCTTTTCTATGAAAAAGAAAATGTGTATTTGCCTCAAATAATGCTTTATATTCCAAGCATAATTCTTTCTTCTTTATTAATATGTCAAGATAAACTAACTTATCTGAAAATTGAACTTGTGCTGATAAGTTATGTTATTTTTCTAGATTAAAAGCATATATTTTAAGAGAGTTTTTGAAAAAACAAGGATTATCCTGTTGTAAGTTTCAAGGATCTTGGAAAGCAGATGGGGAAATACTTTTAGAACATGAGAATTTCTGAAGTCACATCCTCTGGGGAACCATCAATTCTACTCATGAGTTAGGTATATCATAGCTTTATGGTTTAGGAAGGCCCTTCTATTCATAATCAAGCTTCACTGATGGTAATGTGCATAACTGGAAGTATTCTGTCAGAAAAAAACTAATAATAATTTGCACATCTAATGATATTAATGTCTCAACAGATTAGTCTAATGTGTATTCATTTAATCTTAATTCATCCTCCAAGTTAAAATGCCCACATTCTTCCACACAGAGCTCTAAGAGGTAAGTTTATTCTCCAAAGTAGTCAAAGAAAGAAAAAAAATAATAGTGTGTGTGTGTGTGTGTGTGTGTGTGTGTGTGTGTGCATGTCAAAGAACTGAAAACAAAATCGTTATATTGAAGACTGGACAAATAAAGTGTGGCACATGAACATAAGGGAATATTATATACTGAAGTAATTATGGTTTTGAAGACTAGAACTCAAAATGAGAAAACATAAATTGATGCAAGGTAAATAGGTCAATGGGTAAACTATATACAATGAATACAATAATATAAGAAGAAAGAACAAAAAAGAAAACTGTACACTTTAATTATAAAATAAACTTGATTGTGAAGTAAAGAGAAGAAAATCCATGTCCAATCTTCCTTATAGTGATGAGATGAGCAAGAAACATTGCTTATGCAGTCATAACTGATTGTTGTGTTATTAGTTTTCTGAACTTGTTTTATTCTTATAATGGTTAGCTCTGTGGGAAATAAAAGGGGTGAGATACATTTGAAAATGATATTGAGGTAAAAAAATAAAAGGTATCAGTTGTTTGGTTTGTTTTTTTTAGCAAAGAAATAAGCCAAACATATCACATTTATTTTTTAAAAATCATTTATTTATTTGTTTGTTTGTTTGTTTTTGCTTGAGGCAATTGGGGTTAAGTGACTTGCCCAGGGGCTCACACAGCCAGGAAGTATTACATGATAGAGACCAGATTTGAACTCAGGTCCTCCTGATTTCAAGTCTGGTGCTCTATCCACTACACCAACTAGCTGCCTCCCACATTTTAATAAAGTTATATACATTAAGAATTGGAATTGGGAAATGGAACAATGGGAAATAGAAATAGCTGTTGCTGACAGGGTGAGGATAATCATAGGAAAAATGGCATTTGAATTGGATTTAAAGGTTACATAGAAATTAATCAGTCAAAGAACAGTAGGGAAGGGTGTTCCAGCATAAGGAATAGCAAGCACAAAGGCAAGGAAAATGGAGTGTATTTCTAATAGACAAAACATTACTCAGGAATGTTTGAAAGCAGAATTTTAAAAAGGTAACAATATATAGTTAAAATGTTTCCAAAGTTGTGTTTTTAAGTGTAAAAACAGCTTAATTTTTTTTATAATTACAACTAATTATTTTATCTCAATACTTTTTAGCTAAAAGTATTTGTGTGATTGAAATGTTATTATTTGTGTGATTGAAATGTTACCAGAGCTCAGTGCTCTATACAAAGAATATCAAAACTGAAACAGACCTTAAAGACCATCAATTCCAATCTTTTTTATTTTAAATATTAGAATATTGAGACACAAAGAATGAATGTTACTTTCCGTAGGTCATATAGATTACAAATGACAGAGCCAAGATTTGAATTCAAATCCTCCTATTCCAGATCCACTACTCTACTCTCCTCATCTACAAATGTGTGTGTGCATAACATGTACATTTTGGGTATATATCAGTGTGTGGGTATAGGTGTTTAATAGAACCCTTCGATGAATTAAATGAAAAACTAACCAGAATTTGCAACCATAATTGCTGGTTTCTAATGTGTATCCTGGGATTTCAGATGATGTCATAATCCACTACTGCAAATTTAATAGTATTGTTTTGTTGCCTGGAAGCTAAGCTGGTATACTATGTTTAATTTCACTAAGATGTAAATTACATGCTCCAGTGTTATGTAGTATTGGCTATTGCCATTTTAGATTCTTGCACTTGCAGCTGTCAGAAATTGTAATGTTTATGTGTTTTTTGTTTATCTAGGAGCTTTGAGCAACTACAAATCTTTTTCTATTTTCTTTTCCTATACTTTGCCTTTCTCCTTATTTTTTTCATCACTGCTGTTTATAGAAGTTAAGCTTATTTAAAAAAGGCCATTGACTGAGTACTGTGACAGCTCTAAATTCTACAAAATGTGTAAATCTTCTTCCTTATTTTAAAATAGAAACTTCTTGCTGACAAGACCATGTTTTAGTGTCTAAAAATGTGCAAGTCCACTAATAATGAAGTGGCATTTTAAACTTCTGTGTTGCTATCACCATACATAGAATAGCTTTAGGTCTTCATTTGAAAACAGTATGAAAATGATTTGCATCATAGCCCTGTCATTAATTTATTTATGTTTTAGAATAAGTTATTTCAGCTCCCTAGATATCAGGTTCATTACCTATTAAAAAAAGATGGAAAGAGTGAAGGTGGAAAGAGTATAACATCATCTCTAAGATCCATTCTAACATTAACAGTGTGATTTGGGAAGCAATATAGGTCATGTTGTAAGGCAAGTATGATGTCAACTGTTATAGACAAAGAGAGCTAGAAATTCTGGAAATACCTGACATAAGAGGCAATTTATTTATAGAGAATAAAAATCTGTGAATTCAGAATTCAAGTACCACTGAGCATAAATTCTTTTTGTCCTCAATCAGTAAATAGCTAGATTAGTTTGGGCAAGTCAGTTACTCATTCTCTGGTTCTCATTTTCATTTTCCATAAAAAACTTACCTTCTATTCTAATATCCTCTTATTTGTGGAGTTTCCTTTGTGGAGAAGTAATTTGTTTTAAGCTCACAAAACCTCTGTTTCAGTGAAGGGAAGGAGAAAATTGTTTTTTCGTTGTTCCACAGTCCCCTGTAGTGGAGGTTATCTGTAACCATGCAATGAGAGACAAAGTCATCAAGACACTATCCTATGTGCTACTAAGGGATAATGAAGGTTTTTTTAAGAGTAAGGAAGTAACAGAGATTTATGAAGATTCATTTTGCAACAATATGTAAAATGAATTGAGAATAAAGAGAATCAAGTCAAAGAAATCTAAGTAAAAAAAAATCTTCAGAGTTCTCATACTAGAAATGGAAAGGGACAAATGGATGTTTATGAGATCATGAATGAACAGTCATAATCTCACTTTGTCTCACATAGTTTGTTGTAGTTTCACTTAGCTACTGGCCTCAATGGTTGTTTGATCCATAACAATGAAAGTTAAATATTGTGCTTCTACAATTTTAAAGTATAATATCATTCCCATTTGGTGAGGGAGAAAGAGATTGATTCTCCCTGATGGATTAGTTTCCTGGCAAGAAGTTTCCTATTAGAAAACTTCATTTAAGATCTTCATTTAAGGAGCAAAGCAACAAAGACCCTCAGTTCATGAGAGAGGAAGAAAAAAATGGCAAAACAAAACAAAGCAAACGAAAAAGCATTATCTATTCCATTACCCTTAAATGTAGCACTTAATGTGTGCATTTCTACCCCAAATGGACAGTTTCATTATACTTTCTAGGAAAACATGATACATATTATAAAATATGAAGTCTGAGCTAGCTGGAAATATTTTATGTTATTTATCATCAATAAAGCCTATTAAACTAATTTTACTTAGCACCTTTTAACAAACCTTTCAGTAATATCAGGTCAAGCACTCTGAGAACAGTTAACTGGAGGATAAAAATGGGTAGACAGTCACAGAAAAGATTTTAGGTTCTTTATCTAGTGTATTTTTCAGTTATGCTGTTTTAATTTTCAAATTCTGATTTCATTTCCTGATCATTTTTTCACATGTATGGCTATAGGATCAGATTTTTATTCTCTTCAACAGTATTTTGTTTTTCTAATTACATGTAAAGATAATTTTTAATATTCATTTTTATAAGATTTTGACTTCCAATTTTTTTTCTCCCTTTCCCCTTTACCTCCATATCCCCAAGACTGAAAGCAATCTGATGTATATTATACATGTACAATCATTTTAAATATATTTCCACATTAGTCATTATGAAAAAAAATTTAGAATAGGAAAAAAATCATGAGAAAGAAAAAATAAATGAACAATAACAAAAAAAAAAAACTGAAAATACTATATTTGATCCACTTTAGTCTCCATAGTTCTCTCTGTGGAAGTAGATGGTATTTTCCATCCCAAATCTTTTGCAATTGTCTTGGAGTTAGCTCTTCTCAGCTAACTCTCTCATAATAGTAGATTATCACATAATGTTACTGTGACTGTGTAAAATGTTTTTTTCTGATTCTGCTCACTTCACTCAGCATTGGTTAATGTAAGTCTTTTTTTGGCTTTCCTGAAATCTGCTTGCTTACCATTTCTTATAAAACAATTGTGTTCTATTACATTCATATACCATAATTTATTCAACCATTCCCCAACTGATGGTCATCCACTCAATTTCCAAGTCCTTGTCATAGAGTCAGATTTTAATTATATGATCAAACAAAGTTTGTTCAAGCATTTACTAAGTGCCTACCATGTGGAAATCACCACATTAAATGCTTAGAAGAGAAAGATAAAACCAAAAAGGATTACTACATTTGCAAGCACATTTGATGTAGGTATAAGGCATCCAAAAAGTACACAAAAAATTAAGCAAAGTAATATCAGTGTTGGGATGAGAGCCCTAATCACTGTGGACATGAGGAAAGATTTTGAGTACACTTGCACTGAGTCTTGAAAAAACTAGCAATTGTAAAAAGTGAAGGTGATGACAGAATACATTCCATTCTTGGGAGTTATTACTATCTTCATCCTCCCACAGCTGAAGCAAAATTTGAGGTATCTTTCAGCTCAAAAAGCAAGTATTATTGAAAAGAAATGATCTGGGCTAAGTATGTCCTTGGGATGGGTGAGAATAAATCAGCAATAATTAGACCCAAATTTAAATTAAAACATAATTGAAATCCAAGCAAAGTATTTTTTATTCTTCTCAAAAACCTAAAAGCAAATTAATGCTCGGGTGGCATTGAACTACAGATGTTCATTGTTTTTCACCGGCTCTGTTTGCACACAGCAAAGCCTTCTCATATATTTGACTCGGGTTTTGTTTATTTACTTTTTGCAGTTGCTCTAGTTAACTGACATGTATTTTCTTCTTTATAGAGTTGCAAAAATTCATCTATATCAGGAAAACATCAGAGAAAGAGATCTTTGCCAGGATTTTATAACCTGTCTTTGAGTAATGGGTATTTTAGAGTAGACATAAAACTGTGTTAAATCAGACATTTTCTAGCAGAAGTTATGGGAAATGTGGAAATTACCTTCTCAGGGATATTTGGTGACAAAGAACCCAAGGATGGGAGGAATTCATTTGGGAGGGAAGATACTCACTGGCTTATTGCCAAGTATTCTATGAACTAATATGTCTTATTGCCCCATAGTGAAATCGACTGTGCAGCTTCCTTCATTTGCCTCTCCAAGAAATTTTGAGCTGTCTTTCCATTTAGTGACATTTTCTTTCCCTTGGCTCTTTTTAAAATTATACAAATATCAATACAGATATGATTCAATTTTTCAAAGAAGTATATCATTGCTCAAATATTTCACAGCATATCAACAGTTAAATTCATATTTGTAGATGGTTGAAAAATTTTGTAATTCTTTGCATTCTCATCCATTTCCTCACTACACTCTCTGAAGAAGAGGAAATGTGTAACATAGGACTAAGAGACACTTTTTTTTTTCTTTGTTTCCTGGGCTGTCACAGCCAACCTGTTCTTGAAGTCTTCAAATAAGCATAGCTGTGGTCAAGTAACAAAAGAAATAATGGCAAAAAGGGTTTCACAAAGTTGTTCAGAAAAAAATATAGGTGGTGAATTATTTTCAAATGTCTACATATTTCAACTGAGATTTATCCAATAAGAAACACCTGCTTATGCTTCTCCTAAATTACTTCTGAGACATGCAGATGTTAATCGTGAATTTTAGTGAAACCAGTTCTGAATCCTCTAAATCTTTAAGATTCTTTCCTTTCACTGTCAAATGATCTATTGTATAAAGTAACATTTGATTTAGTGTAGGAATGAAAAGGAATCTTCCATCGAAGCCATATTTACATATTCAAAACTGCCTTTTCCAGCCAATACCATAGATATATTTGCTAATTCAAAACAAGATCATATCTGCAAATAAGATACCTTAAATACAAAACCAAAATGATTTTATTTCTAAGGTACATTTAAAATATAGAAGGGGTCCTACAATTGTGTATATCTATATCATTCACCAAAGAGTAACGGATATAGCAAATATGTAAACCTATACCTTCAGATAAGATTATTGCTTCTCTAACAGTTTGCTAAGAAGAAATCTCTAAAGATCAAAGAAAACATTGGTTTTTAATCAGAAGGAAAGGGACCCCCCCAAAATTTAAGATCTTCATCTTATATCTCATGTTTACTCTTAATGAACACTTCTCTCTTAAAATATTCACAAACCTTTCTTTTAATTACATAGTAAAGAATCTTTCAAAGAATCTCAGTCAAGATCATTTATTATACCATGGTCTAAGGAATATACCATTTCAAAATCACTATGTCAATAGGCATATACTCACTTGTCTAATGTGATGGAAGATCTCTCATTCAGTACAGTTTTTCAAGGACCATTGAAAACAGGTCAGCAATTACACTTATGTCATATCCTTACAGCACACTGGGATGGATTTCTTTCAGACTATAGAGGACAGCTAAGTGCTCTTTCAATATCATATCATTGAATGGGAGTTTCAGTTCATTGTCAATTATTTTTACTATATATTCCACAGTCTAAAAATCAGTTTCCTTGGTAGAAAAAATAGAGGCAAAATTAAAGATGAATAGTTGCTCCATTTTTCCATTCTAAACAAATATTTTGTTTCATTTTTAATATATATCTGTGATCTTATTGGTGAAGAGAACTTCAGTGAAGAAATTCCTTCTGCAAAGGCAGTTTAGCAGCTATTCTGAAATTTGTAGCCTTTCAGAGTTTCTTGTATGGCTAAAGGTTAAAAGATCTGCCCAAGGTCCCCTAATAAACATCAATTAGAGGCAAGACTTGAACTAAGGTTATCCTAAATCAAGGCTAATTCATAATCCATTGAATGTGTGCATAGATACACATTCACACACATACATATATATGCATATATGTATATGCGTGTGGAGAAATACAAACATATATATATATATATATGTAGACATAGATATATATATATCTATATCTACATATATATATACACATAGTATGTATATCTTAAAGTGCCAAATAATTGTTACCTGATTCTGTTATTCATTATTATTTTTAAATACTCTGTTAACATTTATTCTGAATTTCTTCAAATACTCATATATTCTTCTTGTAGGAAATGCCACAACTTAATAAAAAAAAAGATTGTCATGTAGCATATAAATCAATGTCATTTTAGGAAAGATACACATGTGAGGGGTCCCAAGACAAGCTTGACTGAAACAGAGACTGAGGAGCATGGAAATCAATTCAAACAAACAAATAAACATTCCTTAAGCAGCTACTATGTGCAAGGTACTGTGCTAGGGAAGGGGACACACAAATAGGTTTGACAGAATAAGTCAAGAAAAGGTTGTCCAGTGGAGGAATTTAAAGAAGACATTTGTTTAATAGGAAGACTAATGTGAATAATACTATAGTTTTAATCCCTTGACATTTTATTTCCTGTCTTGTAAAATGGTATTTACCCATCCAAGGAACAAGCTGAATCAACCCTAAATTTAGATGAATTTCTAAATGTAAGGTTAACCCCAAATTGCTAATTCTGAATAAGCAAAGGAGGATGAAGTATGAAATGTATTTCCAGAGAAGTTTTACAAGATTTAGATATCATAATTCAGCAACTAGATGTAGGTGCCATCAGTTTCTCAGAAGGTAACCAAAAATGGGCATGGAGACACACACACACACACACACACACACATCAGTTGCTGATTCTTTCTCTAGAGTTTGATGTCATCTTGATTCCATTCAAGATTTTTTAGCCTTACAAAGCTGATTCTGGCTTTCTGATCTGTTTTTCTATTTCTTTTTCCATCATAAATAGTTTAAAGGATGAAATAGGATATCAAAGTTCTGTAGACATAGTAAAGGAAAGAAGGGGGAGATTAATTTCAAATATAATTTATCCTTTATTCTGAAGATAGTTCACAATTTCTGACAACAAAAAAGACTGCATATTTTTCTATCATTCTACTAATTTTGCACTCAGGTGATCAAGAACTGAGAGCAATGCAAAAATTAAAACCCAAGAATTTTCTCCAGATTGAAATATGTTGGGGAGAAAGTGTTCAACATAAGAAATAAATTCTGTGATTTTGTGTGTGTGTGTGTGTGTGTGACAGAATCCCTGGGAAATTTGAAGGGCTGGTGGTGTTAATGAAAACTACAGTATTAGCTATAATTTTCAGTTTCAAATGCATATCCTGCTCCCAGATTTATTTTCATCTGAAAGAACTGTCTTGAAACAAGCTTACATAAAAAGAAATTTTCATCCCATACTGTTGTCAAGAAGTATTGGGTCAAAATATTAATCTTGGGTCAGTGAAGAATATTTGTTAAAATCTAAAGAACATATGTAGTTTAACTGTTTGCATTTGTCATCTGACATGACAATTAAAAAAAAAAAAAAAAAAAAAAAAACTATGGGCACCAGCCTGTGCTGTTCTCTCTGAGAGATTTATTTAACTAAATAAGGTTGGCTGGCATTAGTATTTCTATGTTGGGGGGCGGAACCAAGATGGCGGAGAAGACACACGCGACTTTCTAAGCTCTTCTCTTACCCTCTTTATCAATATTATATCGAGCCTCAAAAATAGTCTTGACTGCTACAATTCGTAAAGATAAGAAGTAGAACAACTCACCGGCCGAAGAAAATCTGCAGTCTCGCCAAAAAGGTTGGTTCCAAATAGGGGGGAGATCCGCAGACGGGGAGAGAAATTAGGTTCCGAGGAGAGTCTCAAACGGAGGGTGAAAGCACAGATCTCAGCACAAGCGCGCAGCCCCAACCCGCAGTACGGGGCTTCTCCTTGGGGCAGTTGTGATCCTGCACAGCAGGAGGACGCAGCCCGGGTTAGCCTCCAATCTGCATAGTGGGGAGCTCGGCTTGGGGCCATAGAGCTTTTCCAGGGCCGATTTGCATTGGGCAGAGACACTGGGGCAGAGTTCCGGGTGGTCTGCGGTCTGCGGTCAGCTGCTAATACTCACAGTCCCACAAGAGGCTCCGGCCTGGGGCAGTGACTCTTTCACCCCTTAGTCTCTAGCCGAGGGCAATCGCTAATCCACTCAGCCCTACTAAGCCGTTTGATAGCTTGGCCAGTGCTGAATCCACTTCCTGTTGGGGGAAGGGAAAACTCTCACTCAGAGCACTCCCATACCTCGGAGCCGGAAATCGGTTTAATCTTTCCTGCTCTGCAGAGGAAGCTGGTAACCCCTTGCCTAGGAGACCTACCCTAAAGGCTTTAAAACATGAATAAAAAGATGAAAAGAACGATCGACAGCTTCTATGCAGAAAAAGAGCAGGTCAGCAAACCTGAAGAGACCTCAAACAGCAAAATGCATCAGACTGTCCTCCTTACATAATGCTCTCATAGAAGAGACCATTAAAAGTCTCAAAAGAGAGTTAGAAGATAAATGGGAAAGGAAAGAGAAGCTTTACAAGAGAGCAACAACTTCCTGAAATACGAATTGAAAAGTTAAAAATTCCCAGGAAGTGCAAATTGGTGAATTGGAAAAATAAAAAATCACAGGAAAGTAAGAATTGTGAATTGAAAAATAAAGAATTCAGTAGAAAGTAGGATCCGTGAATTGAAAAGACAAAGAACACGCAAGAAAGTAGGATCTGTGAATTGAAAAGAAAATAATTCACTAAAAAAAAAAAAATTAGTGAAATGGAAAAAATTCCACAGACCAAAACAATACATCAAAAACTCAATTGACATACAGAAAGAAGTAAAAAAGCTAATGAAGAAAATAATTCTTTAAAAATTAGAACTGAACAAATTGAAACTAATGATGCATTGAGACAGCAAGAATCAGTCAAGCAAAACAAAAAATGACAAACTGAAAACCATGAATTATCTACTTGCAAAACGACAGACTTGGAAAATAGATCTAGGAGAGATAATCTGAGGATTATTGACTTTCCGAAAACTATGATGAAAAAAGAGCCTAGATACTATTTTACAAGAAATCATCAAAGAGAACTGCCCAGATGTAATAGAATCAGAAGGTAAAATAGGCATTGAAAGAATTCATCGAACACCTTCTGAAAGAAACCCTAAAATAAAAACCCCAAGGAATATTGTGGCAAAATTTCAGAACTATCAGAATAAGGAAAAAATTTTACAAGCAGCCAAAAAAAAACCATTTAAATACCGAGGTACCACAATAAGGATCACCCAAGATCTGGCTGCCTCTACATTAAAGGAAAGAAGGCCTGAATATGATATTCCGAAAGGCACAAGAACTTGGGATGCAGCCAAGAATAAACTATCCAGCTAAGCTGAGCATTTTCTTCCAGGGAAGAAGATGGACATTTAAAGAAACAAATGAATTCCATTTGTTTCTGAAGAAAAAACCAGAATTAAACAAAAAATTTGATCTCCAAGAATAGAACTCAAGAGATGCAGAAAAGGTAAAAATAACTCTTGAGAATTGTATTTCTGTTGTGGATATACAAAAAAAATACATGTAAAATTTGATTGTACTGATATAACATAAAAAAGGGAAGTAGATGGCAGAATAAGGTGGGAAGGAGGGATAAAAAGAGGGAAACCACATCCCACAAAGAGGCTAAGGAAACTTATCATATCTGAGGGAATTTAGAGAGGGGGAGGAACATTGTGTGAATCTTACTCTCATCAGAGTTGGCTCAAAGAAAAATAATTGACATTTGTTTTAGAGAAAATTCTCTCTCGCCTCATTAAAAACGGGGAGAGGAAAAGGAAAAAAAAAAGAGTAATAAGGGAAGGAAGGGGGAAAGACTCAAAGGGGGGGAGGGAGGGATTATAAAGAGGATAAGTATTGTGATACAAGAGGGGTACATAAGTTTAAAAGGGGAAAGAGGGTTGAGGAGGCAAGAATAAGTAAAGCACAATCTGGGTTATTAGGATGGCAGGAAATACAGATTTAGTAATTCTAACTGTAAATGTGAATGGGATGAACTCCCCATAAAGAGGAGGCAGATAGCAGACTGGATCAAAAGTCAGAACCCTACAATATGTTGTTTACAAGAAACACATTTAAAGCAGGGAGATACATAAGAGTAAAGGTAAAAGGCTGAGCAAAATCTATTATGCTTCAGGTGAGTCAAAAGAGGTAGCCATCCTATCTCAGATCAAGCAAAAGTAAAAATTGATCTAATTAAAAGAGATAAGGAAGGAAACTACATCCTGCTAAAGGGTAGCATAAACAATGAAGCAATATCAATATTAAACATATATGCACCAAGTGGTATGGCACTCAGCTTCCTAAAGGAGAAGTTAAGAGAGTTGCAAGAAGAAATAGACAACAAAACTGTAATAGTAGGAGATCTCAACCTTGCACCTCAGAATTAGACAAATCAAACCACAAAACAAATAAGAAAGAAATTAAAGAAGTAAATAGAATATTAGAAAAATTAGGTATGTTGGATCTTGGAGAAAATTGAATGGAGATAGAAGGAATATACTTTCTTCTCAGCAGTTCATGGAACCTATTCAAAATTGACCATATATTAGGACATAAAGACTCAAATTAAATGCAAGAAAGCAGAAATAGTAAATGCTTTTTCAGATCATGATGCAATAAAAACTACATTCAACAAAAAATTAGGGGGAAATAGACCAAAAAGTAATTCGAAACTAAACAATCTCATCTTAAAGAATGATTGGGTGAAGCAGCAAATTATAGATACAATTAATAATTTCACTCAAGATAATGACAATGATGAGACATCATACCAAAATTTGATGGGATGCAGCCAAAGCGGTAATAAGAGGGAATTTTATATCCTTAGAGGCTTACTTGAATAAAACAGAGAAAGAAAAGATTAATGAATTGGGCTTGCAACTAAAAAACTAAAAAGACCAAATTAAAACCCCAATCAAATACTAAATTGGAAATTCTAAAATTAAAAGGAGAAATTAAAAATATTGAAAGTAAAAATCTATTGAACTAATTAATAAAACTAAGAGTTGGTTCTATGAAAAGCCAATAAAATAGATAAGCCTTTTGGTAAATCTGATTAGAAAAAGGAGGGAGGAAAATGAAATTAGTAGTCTTAAAATGAAAAGGGAGAACTTTCCACCAAGGAAGAGGAAATTAGAGAAATAATAAGAGTTATTTTGCTCAACTTTATGCCAATAAATTTGATAACCTAAGTGAAATGGATGACTATCTCCAAAAATATAGACTTCCAGACTAATAGAGGAGGAAGTAATTGTTGAATAGTCCCTTCAGAAAAAGAAATAGAACAGGCAATTAAACAACTCCCTAAGAAAAAATCCCAGGACCAGATGGATTTACATGTGAATTTTACCAAACATTTAAAGAACAATTGGCCCCAATGCTATATAAATTATTTGATAAAATAGGGAATGAAGGAGTCCTACCAAATTCCTTCTATGACACAGACATGGTACTGATACCTAAACCAGGAAGGCTGAAAACAGAGAAAGAAAATTATAGACCAATCTCCCTAATGAATATTGATGCTAAAATCTTAAATAAGATATTAGCAAAAAGACTACAGAAAATCATCTCCAAGATAATACACTATGATCAAGTAGGATTTATACCAGGAATGCAGGGCTGGTCAATATTAGGAAAACTATCAATATAATTGGCCATGTTAATAACCAAATTAACAAAAACCATATGATCATCTCAATAGATGCAGAAAAAGCATTTGATAAAATCCAACATCCATTCCTATTAAAAACACTTGAGAGTATAGGAATAAATGGACTTTTCCTTAAAATAATCAGCAGCATCTATTTAAAACCATCAGTAAGCATCATATGTAATGGAGACAAACTGCAATCATTCCCTAATAAGATCTGGAGGAAACAAGTGTTGCCCACTATCACCGTTACTATTTAATATTGTATTAGAAACACTAGCTATAGAATAAGAGCTGAGAAAAAGATTAAAGGAATAAGAATAGGCAGTGAGGAAGCCAAATTATCACTCTTTGCTGATGACATGATGGATACTAGAGAACCCCAGAGATTCTAAGCAAAAAGTTATTAGAAATAATCCACAACTTTAGCAAAGTTGCTGGTTATAAAATAAACCCACATAAGTCATCAGCATTCTTATATATCACTAAGAAAATCCAACAGTCAGAGTTACAAAGAGAAATTCCATTTAAAGTAACTACTGATAATATAAAATATTTAGGAATCTATCTGCCAAGGGAAAATCAGAAACTTTATAAGCAAAATTACAGACCACTTTTCACACAAATTAAGTCTGATCTAACCAATTGGAAAAATATTAAATGCTCTTGGATAGGGCGAGCAAATATAATAAAGATGACAATATTACCTAAACTAATCTATTTATTTAGCGCTATACCAATTAGAATCCCAAAAAACTATTTTAATGACCTAGAAAAAATAACAACAAAGTTCATATGGAAAACAAAAGGTCAAGAATTTCAAGGAATTAATGAAAAAAAATCAAATGATGGTGGCTTAGCTGTACCAGATCTAAAATTATATTATAGAGCAGCAGTTACCAAAACTATTTGGTATTGGCTAGGAATAGATTAGTTAATCAGTGGAATAGATTAGGTTCAAGGACAAAATAGTCAACAAATAGCAACCTAGTCTTTGATAAACCCAAAGATCCCAGCTTTGGGATAAGAACTTACTGTTTGATAAAAATTGCTGGGAAAATTGGAAACTAATATGGCAGAAACTAGGCATTGATCCATACTTAACGCCGTACATCAAGATAAGGTCAAATGGGTTCATGACCTAGGTATAAAGAATGAAATTATTAATAAATTAGAGGAACATAGGATAGTTTACCTCTCAGACCTGTGGAAGGGGAAGGTCTTTATGACCAAAACAGAACTAGAGATCATTACTGATCACAAAATAGAAAATTTCGATTATACCAAACTGTAAAGTTTTTGTACAAACAAAACTAATACAGACAAGATTAGAAGGGAAGCAATAAACTGGGAAAATATTTTTACAGTCAAAGGTTCTGATAAAGGCCTCATTTCCAAAATATATAGAGAATTAACTCTAATTTATAAAAAATCAAGCCATTCTCCAATTGAAAAATGGTCAAAGGATATGAAGACAATTCTCAGATGAAGAAATTGAAACTATTTCTAGTCATATGAAAAGATGCTCCAAGTCATTATTAATCAGAGAAATGCAAATTAAGACAACTCTAAGATACCACTACACACCTGTCAGATTGGCTAAGATGACAGGAAAAATAATGATGATTGTTGAGGGATGCGGAAAACTGGGACATTGATGCATTGTTGGTGGAGTTGTGAACGGGTCCAACCATTTTGGAGAGTAGTTTGGAGCTATGCTCAAAAAGTTATCAAACTGTGCATACCCTTTGATTCAGCAGCGTTACTACTGGGATTATATCCCAAAGAGATTATAAAGAAGGGAAAGGGACCTGTATGTGCACGAATGTTTGCGGCAGCCCTTTTTGTAGTGGCTAGAAACTGGAAACTGAATGGATGTCCATCAGTTGGAGAATGGCTGAATAAATTGTGGTATATGAAAATTATGGAATATTACTGTTCTGTAAGAAATGACCAACAGGATGATTTCAGAACGGCCTGGAGAGACTTACACGAACTGATGCTGAGTGAAATGAGCAGGACCAGGGGATCATTATATACGTCAACAACAATACTATAATGATGACCAGTTCTGATGGATCAGGCCATCCTCAGCAACGAGATCAACCAAATCATTTCTAATGGAGCAGTAATGAACTGAGCTAGCTATGCCCAGAAAAATAACTCTGGGAGATGACTAAAAACCATTACATTAAATCCCCAGTCCCTATATTTATGCACACATGCATTTTTGATTTCCTTCACAAGCTAATTGTACAATAATTCAGAGTCTGATTCTTTTTGTACAGCAAAATAATGTTTTGGTCATGTATACTTATTGTGTATCTAAGTTATATTTTAATATATTTAACATCTACTGGTCATCCTGCCATCTAGGGAGGGGTGGGGGGTAAGAGGTGAAAAATTGGAACAAGAGGTTTGGCAATTGTTAATGCTGTAAAGTTACCCATGTATAAATCCTGTAAATAAAAGGCTATTAAATAAAAAAAAAACAAACAAACAAAAAAAAGTATTTCTATGTTAACCATTCAAGCAGCACCTATATTCCTACAGTCATGATTTATTCATGTTTTGGGGTCAATGAAATCTGTTAGCTTGCAATCCTACCTGGGAGAGTATCCACAGGAGGTAATACTACCTTGTGGCCAGTACCTCTACTGCTTTCTCTAATTTTAAAGATTCTCAGTTTCAGTGTTTTGGTTGTCTTTTGAGGCATGTGTTTGCTGTTGCTAACTCATTTTCTCCCCTCTGCCACAGTATACTCTCACTAAACTAGATTCCCTATATCTTGATCACAGGTTGTATTTTCCTCCTTGCTTTACTGTCAGTCCAAAGTCAAGGTTATGTACCTAGATACATTGAAATAAAGATCTGAGCAATTAGCTCAGTCAGTCAGTTACATTCAATGTTCTAAGGCTTCCTTCATCCTTAACTTTTAAAGCACAATTTAAATACAAATTCCTTCATGAAACCTTCACAACCACCCCTGGAAATGAGAATTTTTTTTCAGATCCCTCATAACAATTTGTTTCATAACTCTTTAGTGCACTTGTATACAATCTGTTGTCATTCTTAACTGTAAATGAGCCCTATTCCCTTATTAGACTGTAATTTCCTTGAGGGCAGAGGCTATCTTATCTAAATAGCATGAAATTGGTAAATATTTGAATTAAATTTTCTGAGTGATTCCTTTTGGCATTAGGAGTCCCTATGCCAATAAAATCCCAGGTCCAAACTTTACCCCTTTTCGTAGGGAGACTGTTACCTTTTATGTTTAATATATTTGTGTCTAAATATTTGTTTAATACCCTGTTTGAACTGGAATTATACAAAGTATAATTAATTCAAAGAAACATAACACTTTGAGTGTGATTATTTTAACCAAATTTTCTCTCAATATCTTTATTTATCAAGTTTTATTAAGCCAATACATCTTTTGAATGTAAAAAAACTCCCAATGTAATCACCCAAGATTGTAGCTGCTTAACGGATTATTTGATCCCTTGACTTGATCCTCTTGCTACTTTCTTAATTTTAAGTTAGATGTTTGTGTGATAGAATTCTCTATTTGTTAATCAGTTAACAAAGGGCTATTGTATGTTTGTGGCAGATGGAGTAACTGGCAATCCACACTCCAGCTCATCTAGACAAGCAGATTGAAAGAGAGTATTGAACAATTAAGTCAGCAACTTAAGTTCACAACAGCTATCTGAAATGTTCAAGGGAGAAAAGTTGTCTCTGTGGTTTCAAACCCAATGGCTTGTCCCCAGATAAAGATTATTAGATATAATAGGCTAATGGCCTTGTGAATTATAATTTGTCCTCACCCTAGGATAAATAATAAGACATAGTTAAGTTAGGACTTTCATCTTCCTTTAAAAATCCTTGGGAATTATAGCATTATTCGATTGGGTGAGGTTATGCCACAGATTTTTTTTTTATTCTTCCTTTAACTGATAATAGTATTGAAGTATGAGTACAGTGAAGAGGGGACAAATTCTACAACTTAATTTTCCCCCAAATAATTAAATTATATTCTGCCATTAAGTCTAATTGGTGACCTATCAAGTTACTCATAAACACATAGATGATATAAAGTATGTAAACAACATTAATTAAGCAAGTACATATGAAAGCTGCATAAAAATGCACTGAATAGTCTGGGATGCATATTCTCCCCATATTTATTCAGAAAGAAACTATTGCTAACACCAGCTCTTTGGGAAATATACAATAAGCAGTGAAGTGTTTCTTATTTAACCATTCAGTGCAAATGACCAGTAGAGTCTTTGCAAATGGGTTCTTTGTGGATTTGAGTGTCATTAGGATTAATAGATATTGCTTTAACAAAATTAAATTAAAGTTACAAATATGCCAATTGAATGTCATTAACTTGAGTGGTAGTTGTAATAAATCTTGTAAATAAAACAGAAGTGTATTTGAATCCTAATGTTTATAGACAAGGAGAAATTTTGGGGAAAATGTTTGGAGAGAAGGATGTGTATTTCAACATTTCATTTCTCCTCCTATAAAATTTATTTTATATTCTCTAATCCTATGTTTAAGTTATGATAATGCTTACCTCCTATAACATCTTTGCTGCAGCAATATTTGAAAATTCTTTTGGTTTTCTTATATACAAGAGAGATGCAATATGTCTTAAACATGGTAAAATTTAGTTTTATAACCACAGCATATAGAGAGGCTCCTACTTTCTGTTAGCCCAATAACTTTTATAGTTCCACTATAAATGACTATACAGGTAAACAATGACATCTACAATCATGATATATGAGGGTATGTGTGTTGATGTACACACATTATATATTTAAGTATGTAATAGTATTGTGAGTTGTAAGGAAGCACAGAAAAACAGAAATGCAAACAGCTAATATCATTTTCCATTTATCACTTTTCCCTAGGGAATAAAAAAGTAAGCAAAAAAGAAGAAAACAGTGAGCATCTTATTTGTAGAGTTCAAGAAAAAATAAAGATAACCAGACAAAAGAAATATTTCTAGAAATTAATCTAAATATTAAATATGTTAACATGTAATTTCATAAATAATTTCAAGCAAAAATGATCCTGTTGAAATATTTTAATCAATTTATGATTTCATCAATATGGATACTACCTCCAGCATTATAAGAAGTGTTCATTGTATAGAGGGCTAACACTTCTGGTGTGAGAGCTTATCCAGCCTCTTTCAGGACTTTTCATCTACCTTTGATTTCTATCTGTCTTCTTACCTGTGGCTCAAAGAATGTATAGCAGGCAGAGAAGCCAAGCTCCAATAAACCCATCTGGGAAGATGGGCTAAACCATATTGATGATAAACAATAGGCCCTCAAATCCATTAGTGAAGTAGGGGATTGTTTATGCCAAGAATGTGAAAATACCTGGCAAAATGTATATATCCTGTAAATAAAAGGCTATTAAATTAAAAAAAAAAAAAAAGAAAAAAGAAAAAAGAAAATACCTGGCAGAATAGGCAGTTGAGAACAGTTGTTCCAATGGCCATAAAGGTGGCTGAAGTAGGCTCTATGGAGCACTTAGAACTTGATCAGACATTGAAGAGGCCAAAATCACCCAGTGCATTCTAGGTCATCACCAGTTGTCTTGAATTTTGTCTTGCAACTGAACTTCTATGATTCTGAAAGAGAGGATAATGACTTTGTGTAACTCTGTCTCAATTAAACCTAATTCACACAAAAGTAAAGATATCACCCCATCATTTCATTGGTCCTTTTGAAAAACAAAAGATGAACAATCACAGCTTATATGCTTTCACATATTCTGACTTGTGTCCATATCCTCCCATAAATTCTGTACAGATGCCTTTATTCTAAATATTATTGATCTCTCCCAATTGTCTGGATATCACTGGAATATATACTAGGTACCCTTAGCTTTTATTGTATGACTAGTCCGTATTTTCCATTCATGAATTTCTCTAAATTCTTTCATATTTATTTTCTTGCAAAATTCTTGGTTTATTGTTTGTCAAACTCTCTTTCTTTACTAGCCTCCTTCCATTAACCCCATTTATTCACTCAGGACAAGAAACCACAATTACACAATTTTTTGAAACAAAATTTTTGAAACACAATTACAAACTGACAATGATTCTCAATAAATACATTCAGCCTAACAATAAGCTTTAAACTAGACTACTTTTCCATCATCTTCATCCCTATTGCATTATATGTCACATGTTCCATTCTAGAATTCTCAATATGATACATACATGCAGACCCCAATATATACCACTTTTTTAAAGTATCTAATTATCTCCCTATTCACTATGATTATCCTTGTCTCTGCAAACAACCTATTCCAACTTTTCATCAGATGAGAGGGTGTAGGAATTATATCATTTATACTCATCAGATGATGATTTGGACGAACCGATGCAAACACTGCCGCTCTCCAAGCTGTCCTATACAACCGAATTGGTGACATCAGTTTTATACTATCCATAGCATGACTAATAATTAACAGTAACTCCTGAGACATTCAACACATCTTCATAACAAATGTCAATCATGGAAGTGATACCAATACCATGACATGCTAATGAATTGGATTTAAGTGAAGGAAGGTTCTGCAAGGTCTATCTTATAGAGTAACATTCACCTCTGTATTGTTTTTGATGACTCACATGTAATTCTTCAGAGATTGTTGTAATATTCTCTTTAAAATATAATGTTCTCTGTTGAGGTTTTCTTGGGGACTCAGGGAGCAGCCTTTGTTTCAGTTCAGTAATCACCACATGAGTAGCCAGGGGTTAAAGTCCAAATCCTGTATTGTCTCCTTCAAAGTCTTGTCTCCTTTACTTGAGGCTCAGCTGGTTTTTCTGGAGGCCTATCTCTCTCCTTGGTTCCAAGAGCTTGAGCTCCCGCTTGCCTTCTCTGGCTTCTGAATCTTCCAGACTCCAAAAGTTTGTGCTTCAGCCTCCAGCCGCCACAAAGGTGGACAATGGAATGAATCTGACTTAGTCTCCGAGAGCCTGTAGTGTGCTTGTCCTTTTGGCCCTGAGAGGTTCTTGCTTATATGCTATACAAACCAATCATTATATCACTAGGAAACCATTATTTGTTATAGGATTAAATCAATGCTAAACTAGATTTAACCATTGTCTCCTCAATTCCAAAAGAGCAAAGACAACTAAACCTATTTCCTTTCTCCAATTTATGTCTATTCCCTATGATTTCCTATAGTTTAAGATATGTGTACCAATTAAAGGAAATATGTCACATTAGAAAGAGGACTAGATCAGAAGTCAGAAGACCTGAGTTCAAATTTCCCCTTCTCTGTAGGTGTTTTTTGTTTGTTTATTTTGTTTTGTTTTATTTTCATGATGCTTTTCTTACCTATCTGACTATATCTTCTCAATCTCTTGCTAAATCTTTGTCCAGATGATATCTTCTAATCATAAGTATGCTTAAGGACTCTATTGTAGACCCTCGTCTTTTTTTCTATCTCTCCAAACTGCTTCCTTTGATGATTTCACAAAAATCCACAAATTTAGTTATTATATATGTTGCTGATTCTTAAAATCTATGTACCTAGGCCTAACCCTTATATGTATCTCACAATTCCAATTGCCAACTGGATATTTTAAACTAGAAGTTTTGATCACCACTCAAACTCAATATATATATAGTCAATCAATCAATCAATACTTATTATGTACCTATTATATACTGTGCACTATACTATGATCCAGGTATACAAAAAAAAAAAAAATCAAAACTCTGACCCTGCTCTCAAGGGATTTTTAATGAGGGAAACAACATTTAATCAACAATATACCAAGTTAGTTATAAACAAGGTATATAGAAAATAAATAATTAATAGAAAGAAGGGACTCAAATTAAGGTTTAAGAAAAGCTTCCTTAAGATAAAATTTTATTTGAGCCTTAAAAGAAGACAGTAAAGGCAATAGGTAGAGTTGAAAAGAGAGCATCTCAGAATAGGAGCCAGTCAGAGAAAATGCTCAAAGTTGAGAGATGAAAATTTTTGTCCACAAAACAGCTAGAAGAACTGTATTACTAGATCAAAAAGAATGTATTGAGTTGGGGAGTAAGGCATATGAAGAATAGAAGGCTGAAGGGATATATTAAGACAGAATGTGAATAATAAACAAAAAAGTTTTGTATTTGACCATGGAGATGCCAGGGTGGTCATTAGATTTTACAGATTAAAGGATATGGAAAAATTTATGGTTTAGAAAAATCATTTTAATAGTTGAATGAAAGATGGATTAAAGTGGGGAGAAACTTGAAGTAGGAAGATGGAACAACAAGTTATTGTAATAGTTCTGAAATGAGATGAAAGTGTTAAAAAGCAGTTAGAAGTGTCAGAGAGAAGGGAGGAATATTTGAGATCTGTTGGAACAGTGACATTGACAGAATTTAGCAACAGTTTGGATATGAGAGTTAGAAATGATGAATATCTGAGGATAACTCCTAAGTTGCAAGCTTAAGGGACTGGAAGGATACTCTCTACAATAAAAAGAAAGGCAGGATGGATGGGGTGTGGGAGCAAATATAATGAGTTTCATTTTGAAAGCATTCAGTGTAAAATGTCTACTGAACATCAAGTTTAACTTATCTAATACACAATTGGAGATGTAAAGTTGGAAGTCACCAGAGAGATTGCAGCAGGATAGATAGTTTGAGTACCTTTAACATAAATATGGGGACTAAAACCATAAGAGCTGAGTGAAATAGTGTATAGGGATAAGAAAAGAGGTCCAAGAACAAAAGGTTTAGGGAAACCTACTGTTAGAGGGTATGATATTATGGAAGATCCATTCAAGCCAAATGAAAAAAAGAGTGGCCAGACAGATAAAAGGAAAACTAGTAGACATAGATTTACAAAAAAAAATCTAGAAAGAAGAGATTATCAAGAAAGGGAGAATGGTCAGCAGGGTCAAAGACTGTAGAAGAATAAAGGTTTAGAAAAGGTCTTTAGATTTGACAATTGATAAATCTTTGGTAACTTTGGAAAGAGCAGTTTTAGTGGAATAATAAAGTAAGAAACCAGATTATAAAGTATTAAAAAGAGAATGAGAGGAGAGAAAGTAAAGGCATTGATTGTAGATAGCCTTTTTGAGGATTTTAGCTTTAAAAGGCAGAAGAAACAAAAGATGAAAATTAGGGGATAAATGAATCAAATGAAGATCTTTTTCAGAATGGGGAAAACTGGACTTTGTTTATAGGTAGTACAGAGTGAGCCAGTAGACAGAGATTGAAAATATTTGAGAGGGTGGGGATGACAGAGGGAACAGTTTCTGAGCAGAGAAAGGATGAAATTAATCTATTTGAACAGATGGAGGGTTGTCTTGATAAGAAGTAAGGCCAGAGGAGGTATAGCCAAGACGGCAGAGAGCAGGAACATATTTATCTGAGCCCCTTTGAGTGTTTCTTAGATTAACTCAGATAAAGCCTCTGAACAGATTTTGGGTGACAGAGCCCACAAATATATGGAATGTAACAAATTTCCAGAAGGAGATAATTTGGAAGAAGTTCAGAAAAGATCTGTTTCAATCAGACCAGGGAGAAGAAGGAGAGAAGCTGCTGAGTGCAAACTCACCACAAGGAACCCAGAGCAGGGAGGCATAAAGGGGTGGAGGGTAGGGGGGAGCAGGGAGCCAGGGTATTGTGGAGTGGGCATGTGGGGAAATCTACTGAGAGGCTCTTAAACTACTCTGTCCTGGTTGCAAGCCAGTGGATCAGAAGATTTGCTGTAAAACACCCAAACCAAAGGCAAATAGTAAGCCTCTGAACCCCAGAACCCCAGAAAAATGCCTGACCTGGCCATGGCTACCTAGCACCAGAAGTCACTCATTAGCAGCAGCCCTAGGGAAAACTTAAACAACTGTTGCCTTATTGTCTTAAGAGCAGACCTCAACCTTTTAAAAATATGATCAAAAAAGCAAAAAGAACTTTGACCATAGATAGCATTTATGGAGAAAGAGAAGAACAGATCACAAACCCTGAAGATCCTAAAGGCAAGTCATCACTAGATAAAGCCCCAAAAGGTAATATGAGTTGGTCCCCATTCCACAAAGCTCTCCTGGAAAAGTACAAAAAGGATTTTAAAAGAGAATTAGAAGAAAAATGGGGAAAGGAAATGAGAAATTGGCAAGAGAGTTTGGAAAAGGAAAAACAGAAATTATTAAAATAAAACTCCTTAAAAATAGATGTGATGAAATGTGAAAAGCATATAACTCCTTACAAAATAAATATGAAAAAGAAACCAATTCATTGAAAAACAGAATCTGTGGAATGGAAGAAAAAAGTGCAATGAACAAAACACCTTATTTAAAAGTTCAATTGGCCAAATATGAAAGGATCTAAAAAAGCTAATTGAAGAAAATAATTTATTAAAAATTAGAATTGAATAAAGGGAAGTGAATGACTCAATGAGACTTCAAGTATCAGTCAAACAAAACCAACTAGAATGAAAAAATAGAAGAAAAGTAAGGTACCTCATTGGAAAAACAACTGACCTGGAAAATAAATATAGGAGATAATCTAAGAATTATTGGACTTCCTGAAAACCATGATGAACAAAAGAGCCTAGACATCACCTTTCAGGAAATCAAGGAAAACTGCCCTGATGTCCTAGAACCAGAGAGTAAAATAGCCATTGAAAGAATTCACCAATCACCTCCTAAAAGAGACCCCAAATGAAAACTCCAAGGAACATCGTAGCTAAATTTCAGAATTATCAAGTCAAGGAGAAAATATTGCAAGCATCTAATAGGAAACAATTCAAATATTGAGGAGCCACAATCAGGATTACCTAACACCTAGCAGCTTCCACTTTAAAGGATCAAAGGGCATGGAATTTGATATTACAAAAGGCAAAGGAACTCATATTGCAGCCTAGAATCAGTTATCTATCATCTTTCAGGGAAAAATGGATATTCAATGAAACAGATGCATTTCATATATTTCCGATGAAAACACCTGAGCTGAATAGAAATTTTGATATTCAAATAAAAAATGCAAGAGAAGCATAAAAAGGTAAAAAGAAAACAAAAAAATAGCTTTCTTTTAAGAGTTAAAAAGCTTATATCCCCATATTGGAAGATAATAAGTTTGACTCTTGAGATCTGTATCTCTATTATGAGTGTGCTTAGAGAGTGCAGATATAATATGATTTTATTGTGATGATATAAAAAAGAAACTAGAGGAAAAAAGTGATTCTACTGGAAAAAGAGGAAGAATGGTTTAAAATAGGGTAAATTACATCATATAAAGAGACAAAAAAGAACTACTACAATTGAGGGAAAGAAAGGAGGAGGGTGATTATTGTGTGAATCTTACTCTCATAAGATTTGGCCTAAAGAGAGAATATCAGACACATTTAGCTTCATAGAGAAGCTTGTCTCATATTATATGAAGTAGGAAGGAGGGAAGGGTGACATGAAAGGGGAAGGCTAATAAGAGAGAGAATAGAAGTAGATAGGGAAAGAGATAATGAAGGGGGAGGAGCTATAAAAGGGGAGGGCTGTTTGAGAGAGAAGGTGGTCAGAAGCAAAATACTGGGGAGGAGGGAAAGGAGGAAAGGAAAAAGAAAAGTATAACTGAGGGAAAACAAGATGGCAGGGAATACAGAGTTAGTCATTTTAACTGTGAATATAAATGGGATGAACTCTCCCATAAAACAGAAGTGGATAGCTGACTGGATTAAAAGCCAGAATCCTACAATCTAAACAAATATTTACAAGAAACATTTAAAGCAGAATGTTACATTTTGGGTAAAGGTAAAAGACTGGAGCAGAATATATTATGCTTCAATTGAAATAAAAAGAAAAAAAAAGCAGGAGTAGCAATTCAGATCATAGATCAAGCAAAAGCAAAAATATATCTAGTTAAAAGAGATAAGGAAGGAAACTACATTTGACTAAAAGCTATCATAGATAATAAAGCAATATCAATGCTAAACATATATGGACTAAATGGTAGAGCATGCAAATTCTTAGAGGAGAATTTAAGAGACCTCCAAGAAAATTAGATACCAAAACTATAAAAGTGGGGAATCTCAACCTTTGCTCTCTTACAACTAGATAAATGGAACCACAAAATAAATTAGAAAGAAGTTAAGGAGGTAAATAAAATTCTAGAAAAGTTAGATATATATAATAGATTTTTGGAGAAAATTGAATGGAGACAGAAAGAAATATACTTTTTTCTCGGCAGTATATGGGACCTATACAAAAACTGAGTATGTATTAGGACATAAAACCCTCAAAATCAAATGCAGAAAGGCAGAACTAGTAAATGCATTCTTTTCAGATTATAATGCAAGAAAAATTACATGCAATAAAAAGCCAAGGGAAAATAGACTAAAAATTAATTGGAAACTGAGGGACAGAGTCAAGATGATGGAGGGGACACACGCATCTTCCTAAACTCTCCTTTTCCCTCAATCTATTTTAACAAAATTCAGCCTCAGAATTAGGGCTTGACTGTCAGAACCCATGATTATTGGGAGTACAACACATCACCAACCAAGAATAATCTTGAAATTCTCCAGAAAAGGTCTATTTTGATCTTGCATGGTGATGGAACAGGGTTAGGCCAGGCACAGACTCAGGTAGGCAGTGAGAGCATGGGGAAATAGCTCATGCTGAACAGACTAAAAGGGGGCCAGGTGTGGTCTCTGCTAGTGGAAAATGTGTGGGGAGAACTTTATCACTGTGTGAGCTACTTTGCCCTAGCAGGAAGCCAGTAGATCAGCAGAGAAGCTATAAACACAAAGGATAAAAACTATAACCCCAAAATGCTAGAGTCTCTTAGAACCTGTCCAAACCCATCCAACACCCAAAGTTTCCTCAACATGATCCAAGCACAGCCATAGTTCTTGGTTCCAGCAGAATCCCAGTAGCTGCTTTTTTGGTGCTGATGATTTCAGCACAACTGCTAATTCCAATGCAGCCAGTGGCTGTCCCACTGCCTCTTCACTACCACTTCCTGTTGTCTGTAGAGGCAGCTTGGAAATACCCCCTTACCCTCCCATAATCAGACCATATTTTTTGTTTGTTTGTTTGTTTTGTTTTGTTTTGTTTTCCCTAAAAAATGAGCAAAAAGGCAAAGCAGGCACAGAAAAAGAACATACTTTAAACCCTGAGGAGACTAAAAATAGTTTGTCTCTAGATCCAAAGGTGGATATGATCTGGTCCCCATCATACAAGTCTCTCATATAAGAAATTTAAAAGTATCTTAAAAGAGAGCTAGAAGAAAAATGGGGAAAGGGAAGGGAAGCTTTGCAAGAGGGTCAGGATAAGTCATGTTACTTATTAAAAGATAGGGTGAATAAAGAAATCAACTCCCTGAAAAACAGAATTTGCAAAATGGAAAAGATAAACAACTCCCAGAAAAACAGAATTTGTGAATTGGAAAAGGTAAACAATTCCAAGAAAAACAGAATCTGTGAATTGGAAAAAGAAAATAATTTTTTTTAAAAAAATGGCAAAATGGAAAAAAAAATTCTATAGAACAAAACAACTCATTTAAAAACTCAATTGGACAAATACAAAAATAACTAAAAAAGTAAGTGAAGAAAATAATTTATTAAAAATAAGACTTGAACAAATGGAAATGAATGATACAAGGAGACACCAAGAACCAGTCAAGCAAAACAAAAAAAAAAAAAAATTAAAAATAGAAAAAAAATGTTATATATCTACTTGGGAAAACAATAGACCTATAACATAGATCTAAGAGAGACAATCTAAGGATTATTGAACTGCCTGAAAACTGTGGTGTAAAAAAACAGCCGAGGCACTATTTTTCAAGAAATCATCAAAGAGAACTATGCAGATGTCATAGAAATAGAAGGTAAAATAGACATTGAAAGAATTCATTGATCACCTACTGAAAGCGATCCCAAAATCAAAACTCCAAGAAATATTGTGGTTAAATTCCAGAATTATCAGACCAAGGAAAAAATACTACAAGCAGCCAGAAAAAAAAATCAAATACCAAGGAGCCACAATAAAGATCTAACAGCATCGACATTAAAGGATCAAAGGGCTTGGAATCCGATATTCCAAAAAGCAAAAGAACTTGGTATACAGCCAAGAATAACTTACCAAACTGAGCATTTTCTTCCAAGGAAGAAGATGGACATTCAATGAAATAGGTGAATTCCATTTATTTCTAATGAAAAAACCAGAGCTAAACAAAAAGTTTGCTCTCCAAATATAGGACTCAAAAGAAGCATAAAAGGGTAAAAATAACTCTTAAAAACTGTATTTTTGTAATGGCTATACATAGAGTACATGTATAATTTAGTTTTGCTGTTATAATACTAAAAAGGAACTAGAGGTAGAAAGGAAATTCTACCAGAAAAAAGAAAAAATGTAGGTAAAAGGAGGGACACTGCATCTCATGAAGAGGCAAAGGAAATCTATTATATCTGAGAGAATGAAGGGAGGAGGATGAACATAGTGTGAATCTTACTCTGGTAAGATTTGGCTCAAAGAGAAAATATTAGACATATTTGCTTTACAAAGAAACTTCTCCTATCTCAATGAAAAGTGGGAAAGGAAAAGCAAAAAGGGAAGGGGTAGGCTAAATAGAAGGGAATACAGAAATAGTAAGGAAAAGGTTTAAGAAAAGGGAGGGACTTCAAGGGGGAGGGAGGGATTCTAAAGAGGGAGGGCTGTGTGAGGCAAGTGGTCCTCATAAGTCTAATACTGGAGAGGTGGGTAAGGGGGAAGGGAAAGAAAAAAGCATAATTTGAGGATAAGATAACAGGAAATACAGAATTAGTACTTTTAACCATAAAGGTGAAGGGGTAAATTTTCCAATAAAGCAGAGGCAGATAGCAAACTGGATTAAAAGCCAGAATCCTACAATATGTTGTTTACAGGAAACACACTTGAAGCAGGGAGATACATATGGAGTAAAGATAAAAGGCTGGAGCAGAATCTATAATGCTTGAGGTGAAGCCAAAAAAGCAGGGGTAGCCATCCTGATCTCAGATCAAACAAAAGCAAAAATTGATATAATTAAAAGAGATAAGGAAGGGCACTAAATCTTGCTAAAGGGTAGCAGAGATAATGAAGCAATATCAATACTAAACATATATGCACCAAGTGGTATAGCATCTAAATTCCTAAAGGATAAGTTAAGAGAGTTGCAAAAAGAAATAGACAGCAAAAGTATAATAGTGGGAGATCTCAACCTTGCACTCTCAGAATTAGATAAATCAAACCACAAAACAAATAAGAAAGAATTTAAAAAGGTAAATAGAACACTAGAAAAGTTAGGTATGATAGATCTTTGGAGAAAACTGAATGGAGACAGAAAGGTGTACACTTTCTTCTCATCAGTTCATGGAACCTATACAAAAATTAACCATATATTACAACATAAAGACCTCAAATGCAGAAAGGCAGAAATAGTAAATGCATCCTTCTCATATCATGATGCAATAAAAATTACATTCAATAAAAAGCCAGGGAAAAATAGAACAAAACGTAATTGGAAACTAAATAATCTCATCGTAAAGAATGATTGGGTGAAACAGCAAATCATAGACAAAATTAATAATTTCATCTAAGAGAATGACAATAAGGAGACATCATACTAAAATGTGTGGGATACAGCCAAGGTGGTAATAAGGGGATTTTTATATCTCTAGAGGCTTACTTGCATAAAATAGACAAAGAAAGAATCAATTAATTTGGCTTGCAATTAAAAAAGCTAGAAAAAGAGCAAATTAAAAACCCCCAATCAAACACTAAACTTGAAATTCTAAAAATAAAAGGAGAGATCAATAAAATTGAAAGTAAAAAAAAAAAACTAATGAATTAATAAATAAAACTAAGAGTTGGTTTTATAAAAAAAAACCCATCAAAATAGATAAACCTTTGGTAAATTTGATTAGAAAAAGGAAAGAGGAAAGTCAAATTGTTAGTTTTAAAAATGAAAAGGGAGAAATTTCCACTAATGAAGACGAAATTAAAGCAATAATTAGGAATTACTTTGCCAACTTTATGCCAATACATTTGACAACTTAATTAAAATGGATGAATACCTTCAAAAATATAGATTGCCCAGATTAACAGAGGAAGAAGTAATTTGGTTAAATAGTCCAATTTTAGAAAAGAAATAGAACGAGCTATTAATCAACTCCCTAAAAAAAAAATCCCCAAGACCAGATGGATTTGCATACAAATACTACCAAACATTTAAAGAACAATTAACTCCAATGCTATATAAACTGTTCAAAAAATAGGGAATAAAGAAGTCCTACCAAATTCCTTTTATGACACAGACATGGTACTAATACCTAAATCAGGTGGGTTGAAAACAGAGAAAGAAAATTTTAGACCAATTTCTCTAATGAACATCTATGCAAAAATCTTAAATAAAATAGTAGCAAAAAGGTTACAGAAAATCATTTTCAGGCTAATACACCATGACCAAGTAGGATTTACACCAGGAATGCAGGGCTGAATAGGAACACTATCAGCATAATTGATATATCATTAACCAAATTAACAAAAACCATATGATCATCTCAATAGATGCAGCAAAAGCATTTGATATAATCCAGCACTCATTCCTATTAAGAACACTAGATAGTGTAGAAATAAATGGATTTTTTCTCAAAATAGTCAGTAGCATCTATTTAAAATGAGCAATAAGCATGATATGTAATAGTGACAAAATGGAACCATTCCCAATAAAATCAGGAGTGAAATAATGTTGCCCACTATCACTATTACTATTCAGTATTGTATTAGAAATGCTAGCCTTGGCAATAAGAGAAGAAAAAGAAATTAAAGGAATTAGAATAGATAATGAGGAAATCAAATTATCACTCTTTAAAGATAATAAGATGGTATACTTAGAAAACTCCAGAGATTCTACTAACAAGATATTACAAATAATCCGCAACATTAACAGAATTGGAGGATACAAAATAAATCCACATAAATCATCACATTTTTATACATCACTAACAAAATCCAACAGCAAGAGATAGAAAGAGAAATTCCATTTAAAATAATTGTCAATAATATAAAAAATTTGGGAATCTAGCTGCCAAGGGAAAGTCAGTAACTATATGAGTAAAACTACAACATATTTTCCACACAAATAAAGTCAGATTTAAACAATTGGAAAAATATTAAGTGCTCCTGGTAAAGCTGAGCAAATATAATAAAGATGACAATACTACCTAAACTAATCTCTTTATTTAGTGCTGGACCAATCAGATTCCCAAGAAACTACTTTAATGACTTGAAAAAAATAACACTAACATTCATCTGTAAGAATGAAAGGTCAAGAATTTCAAGGGAACTAATAGAAAAAAAATAAAATGAAGGTGGCCTAGATGTACCTGATCTAAAACAAGAAATAGACTAATTGATCAGTGGAATAGGTCAGATTCACAGGACAAAATTTCAATAATTATATCAATCTAGGGTTTGACAAACCCTAAGACCTCAGCTTTTGGGATAAAAATTTGTTACTTGACAAAAATTGCGGGGAAAATTGGAAATTATTATGGCAGAAACTAGGCATTGACCCATACTTAACACCGTACACCAAGATAAGATCAAAATGGGTTCATGATCTAGGCATAAGGAATGAGATTATAAATAAATTAGAAGAACATAGAATCGTTTACCCCTCAGACCTGTAGAGAAGGAAGGAATTTGTGAGCAAAGAAGTACTAGAGGTCATTATTGATCACAAAATAGAAAATTTTGATTATATCAATTTGAAAAGTTTTTGTACAAACAAAACTAATGCAGACAAGATTAGAAGGGAAGCAACAAACTGGGAAAACATTTTTACAGCTAAAGGTTTTGATAAAGGCTTCATGTCCAAAATATATAGAGAATTGACTCTAATTTATAAGAAATCAAGCCATTCTCCAATTGATAAATGGTCAAAGGATATGAACAGACAATTTTCAGATGAAGAAATTGAAACTATTTCTAGTCATATGAAAAAGTGTTCCAAATCATTATTGGTTAGAGAAATGAATATTAAGACAACTCTGAGATACCACTACACACCTGTCAGATGGGCTAAGATGACAGGAAAAGATAAAGATGAATGTTGGAGGGGACGTGGGAAAACTGGGACACTGATGCATTGTTAGTGGAGTTGTGAACAGATCCAACCATTCTGCATTCTTGAGTGCAATTTGGAACTAAACTCAAAAAGTTATCAAACTGTGTATACCCTTTGATCTAGCAGTGTTACTATATCCTAAAGAGATATTAAAGAAGGGAAAGGGCCCCGTTTGTGCTAAAAATGTTTGCAGAAGCCCTTTTTGTAATGGCTAGAAACTGGAAATTGAATGGAAACCCACCAATTGGAAAATGGCTCAATAAATTGTGGTATATGAATGTTATGGAATATGATAAATACAGAGAGGCTTGGAGAGATGTACATGAACTGATGCTAAGTGAAATGGCAGAACCAGGAGATCATTTTACACTTCAAGAACAATACTGTATGATCAGTCATTCTGATGGATCTGGCTCTCTTCCACAATGAGAGGATCCAAATCAGTTCCAAATGATATATAATGAATAGGACCAGCTACATCCAGAGAAATAGAACTGGGAAATGAGTGTAGACCACAACCTATATTTCATTCTTTCTCTTATTGTTTGCTTGCATTTTTGTTTTTTTTTTTTTCCCTCAGGTTATTCATATCTTCTTTCTAAATCTGATCTTTCTTTTGCAACAAGATAACTGCATAAACATATATACATATATTGTATTTAATATACACTTTAACATATTTAACATGTAAGGGATTACCTGCCATCTAGGGGAAGAGGTGGAGGGAAGCAGGGGAAAAGCTGAAACAGAAGTTTTTGCAAGGGTCAATGTTGAAAAATTACCCATACATATATTTCGTATATAAAAAAACTGTAATAAATAAATAAAAAAAGGTAAACCTTGTAAAGGATTCCTCTGACCTTCCAGATAGTCATTTGACTATAGACTTGGAACTGGAAAAGACCTCAAACCTAGAAGTTTCCAGTAATAATGCCTTCAGGTGCATGCAGACAAACTAGTCCCAGGTAAGGATGACCAAATATCCACTTTATACTTTTTTCTAGAAACAATACCTATTTCACTGGATTGTAGTGAGGACCAAATTTCACTACAATCCAGTGAAATAGGTACTGTTTTTATCCCTGTTTTATAGTTGAAGCAAAGGAGGCCTTAGTGTAAGGAACATGGATCCAGCCTTGTCTGGCACATTGTGAATGTTTAGTAAAAGATTATTGAATATTAACTTTTACCCAGTTCACAACTTCACCAACAGTGCATTAGTCTTGCAATTTTCCCACATCTTCTTCAACAGGATGATACCTTTGAGTTGTTTTAATTTGCTTTTCTTTAATCATAAATGTTTAGGCAGGGGTCCTCAAACTATGGCCTGCAGGCCAGATGCAGCAGCTGAGGAAGTTTATCCCCCTCATCAGGGCTATGAAGTTTCTTTATTTAAAAGCCCACAAAACAAAGTTTTTGTTTTTACTATAGTCCGGCCCTCCAACAGTCTGAGGAACAGTGAACTGGCCCCCTATTTTAAAAGTTTGAGGACCCCTGGAACTTTAGAGCATTGTTTCATGTAACCATAAATGGCTTTGATTTCATCTAAAAATTGCCTATTCACATCCTTTGACCATTTTTTTAAGTGAGGAATGACATAAATTTTATTCAATTCTCTGTATATTTGAGAAATGAATTCTTTTTTTTCTCCCAAGAAACTTACTGTAAAAAAATTCCCCCAGTTTCTGTTTTCTTTCTACTATTGGCTATATTTAGTTTTGTTTGTAGACAACTTTTTTTTTAATTTAATGTAATAAAAATTATTCATTTTTTCATCCTTTAAAAATTAATTGGAAACTAAATAGCCTAATCCTAAAGAATGAGTGGATGAAGCAACAAATCATAGACACAGTTGATCATTTCATCCTAGAGAATGACAATAATAAGACAACGTACCAAAATCTGTGGATTGCAGCCAAAGTAGTTCCTAGGAGAAGTTTTATATCTCTAGATGCTTATTTGCATAAAATAAAGAAAAGATCAGGGATTAGAGCTATGGTGTAGAGAAAAATAAAGTTTTGTAAGGAAAGACTGAGTGAGAGTGAAAAATAAATAAGGTATAGGACTACAATTAAGGGAATTTCAGAAACCTTGAATATAAAGATAGTACATTTGGCAGTGATAAGATCAAAAATATTCATCACAAGGAAATCACAAGGAAATAGCCTGAATCACCTTGCTTTTGAAATGAGCCACATCCATCAGAATGGATCATAACATAATTCTTCTTGTTGTGTTTTCTGGTTCTACTCACTTCACTTAGTATCAACTTATGAAAGTATTTCCAGGCCTCTCTGAAATCATCTTGTTGATCATTTTTATAGAAAAATAATATTCCATAACATTCATATACATAACTTATTCAGCCATTCTCCAACTGATGGGCAGCTACTCAGTTTCCAGTTTCTTGCCATCACAAATAGGAAGCTACAAACATTTTTACACATAGAGGTCCTTTTCCTCTTTTTATGACCTTTTTGGGATATAGACCCAATAGAGACACTGTTGGATCAAAGGGTATATACAATTTGATAATTCTTTGGGCATAGTTCCATATTGCTCTTGAGAAAGCTTGGATCAATTCACAATTCTAACAACAATGTATTAGTGTCCCAGTTTTCCCACATCCCTTCCAACATTCATCATTATTTTTTCCTGTCTTCTTATCCAATCTGAGAGGTATGTAGTGGTACTTAAGACTTATCTTAATTCACATTTCTCTCATCAATAGTGATTTAGAGTATTTTTTTTTTCATATGACTAGAAATGGTTTCAATTTCCTCCTCTGAAAATTGTATTTTCATATCCTTTGAATGGATTGTATTCTTATAAATTTGAATCAAATCTCTATATATTTTGGAAATTAGGCCTTTATAAGAACCCTTAAATATAAAATATGTTTTCCCAATTTACTGCTTCCCTTCTAATCTTGTATGCATTGGTTTTGTTGGTACAAAACCTTTTTAACTTAATATTATCAAAATTATCCTTTTTGCATTGTATAATGAATTGTAGTTGTTTGGCCACAAATTCCTTCCTTCTCCACAGATCTGAGAGGTAGACTGTGATGACCGCATATTTTAAAATCAGCCGGAGTCAGGAATTCAGGTTAAGGGAAAATCTTCAATCTTTATTCTCAGTAGAGGTGAAGAAGGATCGAAGGTGAAGGGGGATCGGAGGTGAAGGGGGGATCATGATCACAATGTGTGCAGCTGCAAGAGGAAACCAGCCAGCAGTCTCTCCCCTCCTCTCTTCCTGCCCCTCTGTCTCCACTCACCAAAATCGTCATTTCCTATAAAACACATCAGGACTTGCACAAAGAGTGGGCGGGGGTCATTCTTTCTCCAAGCATATATATTAATAGAGTATGGTCCAATTACTATTTAGCCTCACGTGCTTGGGACCTTAGTGCATCAACTCAAGCTTCAGCCCATTACAGTAGGCCACCCTTTGTTCTTGTAATTTGCTTATAGTATCACTCTTTATATTTAAATCATAAACCTATTTCAACATTATCTTGGCATAGGATGTTAGGTGTTGGTCAATGCCTGGAATCTGGATTCAAGGAAATGAAGCATGAGATAAGAGGGACACAATTAGATAATCACATGGAAGACCATCCTTCATCACTCCTGTTTCCTTTGAAAGGTAGAGATTTGACAGGAAAGAAGCATGCTAGGAGATGAAGACTGAACCTTCACATTAGAAGAAAAATTTCTTTTCTCCACAGACTTTCATCTTCCCTTATAGGGCAAGAACAACACATGTCCAAAACGGAACTCAATATCTTTCCCCCCAAATCTTCTTTTCCTATTCTCTTTATTTCTATCAAGGATATCTCTATTTCCTGGCCATACAATCTCATAATCGAGGGGTCATTCTCTGTTATTCACTTTTTCTTATACTGTTTCATATTTGATCTGTTGTCAAATTCTTTTAATTCTACCCTCAAAATATTTCTTTTGTACCTCTTCTGTCTTTTAACACTAGTTCCATCTTAGAGTAAGCCCTTCATCACCTTATGCCTATATTTTTGCAGTAGTTTGCCATTTGGTCTCCTTGCTACAAGTCTCCTGCCATTATAGTCCATCTTCTGTCAAAGTGGTCTTCCTAAATTATGTCTGACCAAGTCACCTTTCCAAAATTTCAATGGCTCTTTATCACCTCTGGTCTCAATTCATTTGATGTTAAAGTCCCACATTACCTGATTAACTTCATTTTGTACTTTTTTTATACTTTACAATCTCTAGATACTTGGGTAACAATGAGCTTCTTACTCTTCCTCACAGAAGAAACTCCTCCCTACTTTGCATTTTGAGTGTTTGTAGTCTATACCTGCAATGTTTTTTTTTTTTTTTCCCTCATTTTACCAACTAGCTTTCCTGCATTCATTCTCAGCTTAAATTTAACTTTCTGCAAGAAGTCTTATCCAATCCTCCTAAATTCTAGTGCCTTTTCTCCATTGATAATATCAAATTAATTCATTTACACATCTTATTTATACATATATGTATGCATGTTGTTTTACCATTAGATTGTAAGCTCTTTTAGAATGGGAACTTTGTGTGTGTGTGTGTCCCCAGAACTTTATGCTGTGTATCTTGTATAGTAGGCACTTAATAAATGTTTATTAACTGATTGGAGTTTTCTATGTATGGCATTTTATGCAAAACATTTAACTGTGATGGGTCTGTAGAAATAATACACTTGCATTAGTTTACTCTAAATTCTCTTCTCATTCTACACCTATAATCCTAGATCTTAACTGTATGAAGTTCTCTAGACAATAGGGATTCCTCATTCATTTTTTTCCCCGTTTGGATAGGCCAGTCTCTTACATGATTATTGACTTTATTTAGGATCATCAAAAGTGTTCTAATAATCAACATAGTGATGTACACAAACAGAAGCATTCAGAATCTTCATCTGAATAGAACTTTTCTTCCACTTGGTTATCTTCTGTATGGTAATGAACTATCATCTAGTTTCATGCCTCTCTTTATATTAAGGCTATCTCTTTTGTTTCCTTTCTCAAGGGATCCTGTATGTATATGGAACATAGCTGAAAAAAAGCCTTTATTGTAGTGAAACAAAATAATATGAGAAAATTCTTAAAATAACTAAATGTAGACATATAAAAGCCTATACATTTAGTGAATCATACAACTTCTATCAATCAGGAGCAATATCACAATGCAAGATGTCTTTAATAAAATTGAATTCAGCTTCAACAGTACACAATTAAGCTCCATCACATTGAGTAGTAACAAAAATAGTGTGATAAATAAAAACAAAACCTTGCTATTTTATTTCAGTTTTCAAAAATAATTTACAATAGTAGTTGAAGGTAGTGAGACTTTTTATGAAGGGATTTCTGTTTTCACCTTTTCTTTTTCTTTTTTTTTTTAATCACTAAATATAATAATTTCTTTAACAAGGAAATTAACATGTAAAAAGATCCTAAGGACTGCTGGATTTGAAATGCAGCAATAGTTTATCTCTTTCAAGCAGTTCTCCTCATGAGCAGAGTTCTTTGTAGCAGAAATCTATTCCAGAATCAGAAATCTTCCTATCAATAAAATGTGGTCTAATATTCCTAATATTACTCTTCAAAACAAACTTCCATAATATATATACAGCATATAGCAAAATTAAATCAGTGGGGTAGTAGTTCTAGTTTTTAAGCTCAACTGATCATATGTAGCCTATCTTTGTGGCCCCTTTTATCTACAGGTTCCCTTAGGTGATAAGAAACCTGGACTTGCAAAAACAAGCATTTTAACTAGCTCATCTACCCAGATAACTTTCTTTGCTGCACAATAATGGTTACTGAGATAAGAATTTGCAAGCTTTAGTCTGGCCAGAATAAATAAGTCTGAGCAGTAGCATTTGGGGATACAAGTTATAAAATGATTAAATCTATTTACCATTATTGTCCAAGATTAATTGCTTGCTTGTTGGCTGACTGGATTTCTTTTTTTCTTTCTTTTTTTTTTTCTCTCTTTTACTCTTTTCCTTTTTCTTTCTTTATCTTCCTTCCTCATTTCTCTGATCTTCTTTTTCTTCTTCTTCTTCTTCTTCTTCTTCTTCTTCTTCTTCTTCTTCTTCTTCTTCTTCTTCTTCTTTTTCTTCTTTTTCTTCTCCTTCTTCTTCTCCTTCTTCTTCTTCTCCTCCTTCTCCTTCTCCTTCTCCTTCTCCTTCTCCTTCTTCTCCTTCTCCTTCTCCTTCTCCTTCTCCTTCTCCCTCTCCCTCTCCCTCTCCCTCTCCCTCTCCCTCTTCCTCTCCCTCTTTTTCTCCCTCTCCCTCTCCCTCTCCCTTTCCCTCTCCTTCTCCTTCTCCTTCTCCTTCTCCTTCTCCTTTTCCTTCTTTTTCTATAATACAATGCCCCTTGGTAGAGTAAAGCCATTATGATAAACTTAAAGGCACCATCTTTATTGGTTACAAAAAATAGTTGTATAATATGATGGATACAAGAATGCAAAAAAAATAATATATGAAGACATCTTTCTAGTCTCAATCATTACTAGATAACTATTTCCTTCTAAATTAGAAGTATATTTTTAAAGCATCAGTAAAGCATATTAAAACAATAAAGAGAAAACTGAAAAGTTCAGAAGGGTATACAATAGGATACTTTTGTTACTACCATAGTTTTAAGAAAGTATTATCTTTCTTGCTTTTTTATTGACATATTTCTTACTCAACAATCATTTAAGTATCTAATATGTGGCAGTCACTATACTAAGTTGCGGCTATACAAAGAAAAACCAAAACCAAAACAAAACCTTCTCTTCTCTCAAAGAACTCTTAACCTAATGAGGGAAACAACATGGAAACAACTATTTGCAAAAAAAAAAAAAAAATCTATGTGATATATGCGTATATATATGTATATATGTACATATAAACACAGATACATATAAGTGTGAATATGCATATATACGTGCAATATATATAAACATATATACACTATGTGTGAATATATGTGTGTACATTTGCAAATACATATATACACATATGGAAGATAATAATTTTAAAGGCTTTAGAAGGGGGTTTCTTGAAGATAGTGGGATGGTGGGATTTTTAGCTGGGACCTGAAGAAAGCTAGATGGCTAATATGAGGCGGAAAACCAGTCAGGCATGGGGAACAAACAATGAAAATGCCCAGAGTTGGGGCAGCTAGATAGCACAGTAGATAGATCTCTTGCCCTAGAGTCAAGAGGTTTTGAGTTCAAATCCATCTTTAGACATTTACTACCTGCAGAGCAGGTCACTTAACTTCAATTGCTCACAACGAAAAAAAAAAAATGCTCAGAGAGTCATAACTCATGCAGGTCATATAGGGAATTGCCTGAGGATGTCCACAAAAAAAACAAAAACAAAAACAAACAAACAAAAAAAAAAAAACCTGACCTATGCTACCTCTCTAGGAAGTAATACTTCCTCTTCACACCTCAAGACAACACATTAGTAACTTATCTCAGATAACTCAGATAATGTTAGTTTAAATATTATCTTATCAATGTGATACCCTTCTTTTCAGGGTTTATCTTCCTTACCTAAATCTTGCCTGTAGTGAGATACAGAATGCCCTCTTTCTCAATGTGACTACAGCTAGAGTGAGACTGCTAGGTCCACCTTGGTCATGTTCCCTTCCACAACTGTTATTGATGTAGGCAAGGGGAAAAATATTAGGGCATTATAGTTTAGCCATTTTATAGAAACTGTCCCTTTGAAACATGCTTCAAAAAAAAAAAAACATCCTTTAGCACAAGAAGTAAAAAAAAAAAAAAGCATGCAGTTGAAGGATAGGTTCTCAGAAAATCAACTAGAATAGCTGTGGATTAATATAAAAATTAATTTTAATATCATATGTTTAAAAATTTTATCAAAAATGGTATATTGGATAGAAAATTAACATTGGCATCAAGAAGACTTGGATTCAATCTTTAGCTAAATAATTATTCTGATTCTGGACAATTTATATAATTTATCAGTTTTTCAGAGACATCTCTAAGACTATCAGTTCTACAACTGTTGGAAGAAGTTTATTCCCTGGTTTTTCTTTACTCAGATGATGTCAAAGATAAATACATTATAGTTGTAGGTGGTATAGATGTTATAGGATGTATAGATGTTAGAGATATAGATGATTTAGATGAATGTAAGCATATACAGAGTTATAACTTTGGATATTCATGTTAATATAGACACAAATAGAGATAAAAATGGAAGTAGAAATGGATACTTTACAGTATTCACACACAATATATTTTTTTCATATTGTAGCCAAGTCTGTTTTTGTCCTTCTCCCCTACCTAACAACATCCATTTCACAGATGAAGATACTGAGGTTCAGTCTGTTGTTACGTGTTTTACTGAGTAGAAGAACAAAATCTTGTTCTCTTTTATTGCACCATGATGATATCTCCTTTAAAGAAAAAAAAAAAGTTGAGTAGAACAAGACAAAAAAATTAAAACATAGCATCATTATGCTTTACTGCTTAAATAAAAGTTTGGGGTCATTTTTTTAAAACTGTTTCCCCTGTAGAATGGGAATGTTGAAGCATGTTGTTTTTTAGTCAGTTTGTCATGTCTTACTATTTACTGACCCCATTTTGGGTATACTTGGCAAAGATACTGGAATGGTTTACCATTTCTGTCTTCAAATCATTTCATGGATTAAAAAAACAAGACAAACAGGTGTAAGTGATTTGATACAGTGTGCCACCTAGCTATCCTTATTGAAGCACAGTAATGTAAAATGCCTTACCTTGGGTCATACCAGAAAATAAGTGGCAGAGCAACAATATTAATATAGGCTTCTGAAAGATTGAATTTTTTTTTAATTTTAATTTTTTTTTCAGTTTGCCTGATGTCCACTGAAATTGTTGGGCACACTAAACTACTTCTTAAAAAAAAAAAAAAAAAAAAAAAAGGAGCAATAATAACTGACATTTATATTGTAATTTAAGGTATTTGTCACAATGTTTTCATTAAAGTATTTTGTTTAAGCAACACAACAGTCATGATATATAAATAATATGGGAACTAGTATACCTATTTTTCATGTGTCAAATTAAAGTAACATGCATCGAGATACAAAACATGTATTATATTGGTTTTTCCATTAGTTAAGGTAAATTTGTACTAACATGACACCTTCCCTTGACCTATGTAACAGATGACACCTATTTTTAAGGTTCTGGCCATGTTTAGAAATACCGATATGAAGAATATATTGCAATTTATCTTTTATTATTTAATTTTTTTCAATATTTTCCTTTCTGATGCATTTACCTCAATAAAAGCCTAACAAATGAATATGAACTTGACTAAAGAAATGGTTTCCCTGGAAACTGCTTGGAAACCTTTAGGACAGTTCCATCCTCCTCTTAGGTTATCTCTTTTTCAATCAGTCAATAATAATTGAATAAAACTAAGTGTTCTACATTATTAAGATACATTATAATAACTAAGCCCCTTGGGTTTAATCCAGATACTGAAGTTGTGCATACATGCACAGACTATTTTTGTTTTGATGGAGGCTTATTATTTCAATAGTGTGAGGGACTGATGGTAGAGAAGTGCCCTGCACTGATACAGATCTACAATATGTCTTCAACTTATAGTCCTAGAGTATTTTCTGAGAAACTGAGACACTAAAGGACTTGCCCACAGTCATACATACCGCTTATGTGTGTCAAAGGCAGAACTCACACCAAGATATTGTCACTATGATCAGCTTTCTATTTACTAGATAATCAGGGACTCTGAAACTTGTTTACCTCATTTTAGAAAGAATACCAGATTTAAATCTGGAGGTAGATTCAAATCTAGGGTCAATTTTTATATAATTATATGTATTTCTATACTATTTAGAATAACTTGACTGAGATCAAATTATTTAATCTCTCTTGTTTCTTGGAGACACTTTACAATTCCAAATTTATAATTTTATTATTTGAAAAGCATTGTAAATTATTTCTATTTTCAAAGTCAGAGTCAAAGGGATGTGTGTGTGTGTGTGTGTGTGTGTGTGTGTGTGTGTGTGTGTTTCAAAATAAAAGTAGATAATCTGTCTTGTTTTGGATTCGGAAATGTTCTGCTTACATTTTTCACAGACTTCAGGAAATAAGTCAAAATAAATCAGAAAGAAAATAAGTCAAAATAAGTCAATACAGATTATAGATCTGTAAACCATTATGGCATTTGAGTTAATATAAGACATAAGCTAACATAAGAGAGTAATAAGTTCCTTAAACAGAGTCTTAGTTGCAGTTTTATTGTATACAATCAATTATTAGCTCCCCAAGGCCTGTCTTCCTATAAAATCTTGACTGAAGATAAAAGTCTCCTTTAGTAAAATTCAGACAATTTATCCACATACTCTTTTGAAATTCAAACATAGTCCTTTTTACTGATAGGTATTAATGAGTGTAGCAAATTAAGGAGATTTCAGTTTAACACCCACAGATGTTTTACTTTGACAAAAAAGGTGTAAACATGGCCTTAATTAATTAATTTGCCCTAATTAATAGCTGTTTCCTGTTGAAGGTCACAGTCCCATAAGATACAGCTTTATATTTCATCAAGAGCAGATTTTGTCTGTTCAGTTAAAATTGAGCAATGGTGGGATAGGGATGGGGGGAGGAGCAAGCCAATTTAAAAATTACCAGACTAAGTAGATATTTGAAGCTTTCTACCCAAATTATTTGGGTACTCCTTTGGCATATTTGGCAGTCATTTGGAAACCAGATATACCATTTTCTATGGCTATTTGATGGCTTTAGAGTATCATAGATTTAGAGGTAGAAGAGACCTTAAAGTCCAATCTCTATATTTTAAAGATGGTAAAACTGAGAACTACAGAAATGAATTGTCTTGTATAAAGGTACAATGTGTAAGTGACAGAGATGGGATCTGAATCAAAGTTCTCTAATTTCTAACTGCAATATAATAATCAGTCATGTATACAACTATACAACAGGTGGGAAAACATTATACTTAAAAGAACAGTGGCAGGATAAAAAGCTTTCCAAGGATTGTTTCTACCTAAGCTTTATTTAATAAATGGAATTTGATATTTATTTGTCATCAATTATGTTCCGCACTCTGCTAAGTACTGAAGGGAGTGGGGAGGAAAGGAGTCCTCTGTCCTCAAGGAAATTACAATTAACAGAATTAGAAAATAGGACAAAAAAGATGAAAATAATAAAAAAAATTTAAATAATGATTTGAACATTGTAAACCACTTTTCATTTATCTTTTGATCACAGAGCAATCCTATACAATAAGAACTGCTCTTATTCCCATTTTATGGATGAGAAAACTGAAGCTCAAAGAAGTTTAACAGTGAGACAAATAAGTTCAGGGATCAACATTGTAATTCACCTGGAATTGTTCAAATCCATTTTGGTGTTTGAACAGAGTATAGATATAGCTAAATTTCCTAATGGGAAAGGCATCATATAGTTTCATAGGTAGACATTTGTTACTTTAGCCTTTATGTTAGTGGAACTTGGTGTTGCCATTACAATCATGGGTGCCTTCTAATATGAAACATTTGTTTTACTTACAGAGTCAGGAAGCCATTGTATATGTGTAGGAAGTGGTAGGAGAAGGGGGAAAAAATAGACATTGAGAGAATAAAAGTCGAGAGCCAATGAATAAGTAATTTATTCAGACTAACTCTACATGATGTCATTTATAATTCCCTGTTCTTATACTAATACACAAGTATAATGACACCATACACATTCAATTTGTATTAGTAATACTAGTGTATTACAATATACTATGTATACATGTAATACATTAGTACTATGTTAGTACTACTAAGCCTTGTCTCTGGTATCAAGTTTCAGCAATGCCTCTGTTGTACCCTAGTGGGTTGAATCTGCATTAGCTGCTGAGATGCTCTTTAATAGCAGTCAGATCCATAAAATACTTTAAAGAAAATTAATGAAAACACTTGCAAGGAGTAGATTGTTTCTTCCGAATGTACCTAGTTTATTTTACAATGGTAAAATTGCATAGGCTTAGAGAGCTTTCTGATTGATTCATGAATATTCTAAAGAGGTAAATTAATCTGTATGAACTGCACAGCTCCAGCGAAACTGCTCTTTAACATTCTGAAGGGTGGAATTCATCTTCTTACAGCACAAAAGAACTTCCTATAATAAATACTTTTTTTACAACAGCAATAAGGCAGCTCAGTGGGGTGTGGTTTTCATGAAATAATCACACTTCTGAGGGATTAGACATCCTGCTTTTGCTGTACAACTCCCTGAGTATATGATTACATGTTGATATCCATATCCTCCACTCACTTTTATTGCTTAATTATTCAGTGGGCCCTTCCTGAGGTATCTGCTTATTTGGATCTTATATAATAAGTAGGCTGGGAGATCTATAATAAGGCACTAATTCTTCACAGCTAGCTCACAGTATTTTTTAGGTATCATTTAAGTAGAAATGATTGCAACATTGTACCATAACTTGGATAGCTAGGTCGAGATCAAGCTATGATTTAACAATGTGGGTCCTTAGCAGGTTGAAATTGCCCTAATAATTATGCAAGTTATACCATTATTAACCCACACTGCTTTATTAGTCAAATATTCATTAACAGTTTAGGCATAAATTTGAAAACTATACTATTATACTGTAAAATGAACCCAGTATATATGCAAGTCTAAAATATATATTCTTTTAACTCCTCCCAAGTTACTTAAAGGAGAAAACATGAACCTGAATTTACATTTTAATCTAGCTTACAAATCAGTATAACTTCCACTAATTATTTAAACTGTCTATTATTGTTAATGTTTTGAAACTAGATGTTTAAATGCTATCTCCCCCCCCCATTGTCATTGATGATTGTATTTCTACATATATTTCATCTGTTCTAGTGTTTAGACAGGATATTAAGGAAATATATGGCAGAGACCCATAAATGTCAGTTACAAGAAGTAGTTTGATTTATTGAACTCTTTTCTATTACTGTGCCAAAATATTAAGATGGGTATGAGCTTTATATGCCCAATTCCACATTTTTGACATTATGAAATAAATTTTTTAAAAGTTTCTTTGAGTGCTGCATAATTGAAAATTCCATTATGAATAACATCACATATTGCATGTTGTAGTAAATGCATGCCTAGTTTTAAGTCCTGTTTTTTACCAAAGAAATGTCATTTTTAGCCAGAAACTATTTGTGAGGCAAACAATACAGGTTCATTATTGTTGTTGATTTCTTTTAGTTACATCTGTCTTTTTGTGGCCTCATTTGGGGTTTTCTTGACAAAGATACTGAATGGTTTGCCATTTCCTTCAGATGATAAAACTGAAGGGAAAAGGGATAAGTGACTTGCCCAGGGTCACACAGCTAGAAAGTATTTGAGGCTGCATTTGAACTCAGGTCTTTTTGACACCAGGCCTGCCACTTTATCTACTGTGCCACCTACTAGGGTTTGTGTTTAGCTATATTTTAAAAACTGATTTTAGCCTCCAAAATTTTTCACAAACTTTTTTAGGCAGCTTTATTTGTCTAAGATAGGCTATATTTATACAGTGTCACACTAACTGCTAAAAAAAAATGAAAAATACAATCTATCCATTGGTTGCTTTATTCAAAATTTTTCCCAAAAGATTTTATTCAAGTTTTTGACTTAGGTGATAACTTATTTGTAGCTCTATCCTTCTGCCATGGATCAGTGAATAGATAAATAAGACTAAAATCAATAGGAAGGATAAGAATTTTTGGTTTGTGTGTGTGTGTGTGTGTGTGTGTGTGTGTGTTCTTGTTTTATTTTCCCCCATATGCAACAAAATGAGACTTTAGACCATAGTGGATGGAAAAAGAATGGGATTTGGAATCTGAAGAAATGGGTTTGAATCCCGAGATTTTGGTTTGAAAATCTGTGTGACTATGAACAAATCCCTTCTCATCTGCAAAGTATAGGAGTTGGACTTCACTGGACTTCATCTTGCTTGGGTAGTCAATCCTAAATCTTTGATACTCTATGTATTGAAATTTCCAGTATTATAGGAATTGATATTTTAAGCTTAAAGAGTCCTTTGAGGTCATTAAATTGCCTCATTTTACAGCTGAATGTTCTCAAAGTGGAATAGGTGTAAAATAAGATTATTCAGATTAAGGGCCATGTGTTGAGTATAAAGTATTTGCTCAGATGTTTTAAATACATCATCATCTGACTACATTCACCCACTTTTTCTAAAATATGCCTTCATTTCCCCCAAAATATCATTGCTGTTAAGCATTATCAGAGAATTCATTACGTTTTCTAGCAACCATATCACCGCTTGTATTAAATTGAATATTTAAATGAAGCTTCTTTTCAATCAAAAATACATGAATTCTAACCAGTTAATTAAGGAGGTCAATCTAATTGAAAGAAGAATTATAGTTACTATTCTATCATCATCCTGACAATCTGTAGGGATAAGAGATGATCTGGAAGCCATTTCTTCTTGACTTTTTTTCTAAAAAGCCAAGTGAATTATGAGGATCCCCCCAGTCATTTAGCTCCTATTATTACCACTACCATTCTGAATCTGTTTTTCAATTTCAAAACCTGAAGTTAAAAAGAAATCATTTATTTTCATGAAATGTTTGAGGAGTTTTGTATTAAGGCCCTGATAAAATAATGAGTTCATCACATTAACTTTTTTTGCTTTGAATACTTTGATAACATCATTTTAATTAATTGGAATTCTTTGCCCTCCTATGTATTTTATATATTTAAAAACTATATATATATATATATATACATATATATATATATATATATATATATATTCTGAGAAGTGAACCATAGGTTTAAACATATTGTCAAAGGGTTCATCACAAGCACATACACAAAAGTTAAGAACCTTGGCATAGTGTGTTGTGGAAAATATTAAGACTATAAAGAAGAAGAAGAAATTGTAATAGTAGCAAGTAGTAGTAAGTAGTAGTAGTAGTAGTAGTAGTAGTAGTAGTAGTAGTAGTAGTAATAGTAGTAGTAGTAGTAGTAGTAGTAGTAGTAGTAATAGTAGTATAGCTTAATTTATCCTAATGGGTAAAATATAACTGACAATATTTTACATACTCTTTTCAAATACAGGTGTGCTCCTGCTTAAGAAAACTGTGAATTTAGAAAACAGATAAATGAACAGGTAATTATTTTTCTTTATTCTAATGAGATTTTATAATTAGATTCTAAGATGCATTTTACATAGCCTATTTTAAATTTGTATTTTAAAATGTATTATAAGTTTGTGCTCATAAACATTTGTGTATCTACAAGGGGTTGGCTAAATGTAAAAGGATTAATGATGACATGAATAGATCTGGGGAATCTGGCCCACTTCTATCAAAAGAAGACCAAAACACTATGTCTCAGATGACAGTAAGCTAGCCAGGGGCAACATGGTTAAGTGAAAGGGATAGAAAGAGATAGACAAATACCAGAAGTACCAAAAGGCTGGCCATTCTTTCTTTCATATCTAAAAGGGATATTGAACTGGAACTAGATCTTTCTACTTCTTCAAATGTCTCTGATTTAGGACTACAATATGTGGAGTACAAAAGAAAAGTTACTTCCCTGGTGAAGAAAGTGAAATATAGCTAACATTTGCTCATGTAGCTTATCCCATCCAACACTGAATATATAGAAGACTGCCACAAATAGAAAGTAGCCAAGGAGACTCATTTATGAAAATAAAGTCAATCATATATTTGAAGCATATATTCTACAGTTTAGAATACTTTAAATAATTCTCATTTTAAATAAATTCCTTTAGCTAGGAAGATGAGATCTCAGCTCAGATCAAGATAGAGGAATAACTCTCACCTAAGGGAAAGTCTCTGAAATCCCTAAGGAGGCAAATTTGAAATCAGGGACATGTTGAAAAGGCACTTTCCTTTATAGGGTTTCAACTTACAAAATATTTTCCTCCTGACTTTCTGGAATATACTCTATCTGTGCTTTTTTCTTTGAACTCCACCTCTGCTCTTTACACACAATGTTACTTTAGTATTCTTTTCATGCATTAGGAGTTACATTTATTATTATTTTTATTGAAGCTGATTAATCTCTGGAAACCTATTAATTTTATAAAGTAAAAGTTTCATGGATTTCATATATAAATATGAGTGTATACATATACTCAATGAGGTGCTGGGAAGCAAAAACCTTCCCCAACAGTCTATTTTTTTTAATTGAGACACATGTCCAATTTGAACATAAAAATTTAGGGCTAAAGTCAGCAGTCTACCTGCTTTTGTCAATTCTTGTAAAGTTATTTGCAGAGCACTTCTGTTCCTGGGTATCAAACGTTTGGATTGCGATTCCTTAACAATCCATTCTACACATCATGTATCTCATACTCAACCTTGTGATATTACAAAAAAGACCCATTGTTCTCTGCAATAAAGTTTTTTTTCCTATTTTATAATAGGAATCTTTTGCCTACTTGGCTATAAAGAGAGTTCTTTTATAGCTTAAATTCTTGACAAGGATTTAAAATGCTTTTAGATGCCTTTGCCTAAATGTAAATTGAACAGATGCTTTAAACATTTAAGGAATAATTAGTTTTAGTACAAATGTATAAGTCACTCTTTTTAGAATTCATTTCTTGGCTATCTCAAGTCCTTTAATTTAATAAACATCAAAAGATGCATTGTCATTAAGGACTAAATTGCCTGTGAAATTTGATATTTTCTTAAGAAATGAGCAAAGCAGTCTCAGAAATATAATCCCATTCTTCTTAAACCAAACAAAATACTTTGGAAAATTCATTTCTAAAATCAAAAATCATCAATAGAATGCCAATCTCTTCAATCTGTAGAACGCATTTGTAAATTTCTAGAGATTTTGAAAGTGTTTTGTCACCTAAAAGCTTGAAGACCATACTTACAAAAATCTCAAAGAATTTTTTAATGTCTTAATCAAAAATATTTATTTTTAAGTATTTTTGTCAATAAAACCAAAGTATATAATGCATTTAAAATATTTTTATCTGACAATTTTTTTTATGTATTAAAAGGATTTAAATTTAAGAACTGTATTTTTACCCAATGTATATACTTTTAAAAAGGCATTAATGATTTTTTTCATTTCTCTTAATATTTTTACTACTTAATATACTATCTATGCAAACAAAACAACTAAAAGATATAATAAGTTTCTTTGGTTCAAGGGAAGCCAAAAAAATCTCAAAAAGAAAGTACATTGCACTCATTAGAGAGAGTGCTTGATGTAACTTAACCTCTTGTGCCTTTTATATAACCTGAGCTATAATTGGCTGACATTTACAATAGTAGTGAATGCAGTAATTTGCCTATGTTTTCTATTCAGAAGAATAGTGCTAATAACAACATCAAAGAAAAAAAATGTTTAGGAATATAATCTTAGAGAACAGTCCATGCCTTCTTTGCCATGTTCTATGTTGTAAGTAGCCAGAGAACTCAGCTTTATAATAGTTCATCTGACTTAGAAATCTTGAATATGGCAGGGGGGAAATCATTGATATTCATTTTGTATCAAAAAATTACCAAAAACATTGGTGTTGAGTAGCATTGGTTTCTATTTAGAGCTAAAAAAAATGAAGTCATATTTTTAAGTAAGAAAAAGAGTATAGGACCACATGAGTTATTGAGAAATTTGTAGTTGATGGAAACTAACTCATCTCCAAATTTAAAACAATTATATATATTCAAACAGCCTCTTAATACTGCCTCATGGCTTTATTGAATGATATAAACAATACCATAAGAAGAAATCTGTTATAAGCATTAGTGTTTTCTTTGTAATGAAGAGAATGAGGATATAATTATACATATGCCTACAACTGATATAGAACTGGTCAACATATATTCATGCACTTAATGTACTTGTCAGATCAACAAGAAGTGAAGTAAGTGAAAAAGCAAATTGCACTTAGTTGGACATTTTAAGGATTATTTTTTTAAATGGCCAATGGAGAGGAAGATTTCAAAGTTGATTTATATATTTTTTTATTAGTAGGAGGAAAATTCCATTAGCGGAATCTTCTTTTAAAGTAGTTTGTTATCATCTTATCCTTTATTTAAAATTATAATGACTGCCTCATTTTTTAAAAAATAGAAGAATCAATTTGACTAAATTAAAGAATTTTCCTTAAAAAAAAATCCAACGACATGTAAGTAGTCATATTAGTGATGGCACTTGGATCATCTGATGCAACCGTAATTCCATTAGTGTGGGTTTCCCTTGCAATGAAAATGATAACCCTTTAATACTTCCTGTTCTTAGAGTTTTCAGGCAAGATATTTTGTCACATATATGTATACACATATGTATGCATGTATGGATACATGTATATGTGTGTGTGTATACATCAGAACTGAACTGAGGGGACATGATAGGTTTATGTAATCTAAGATAAATCAAACTGAGAATATCCTCCTTTCTTATCATTAATTAAAAATTACTATACATTATATTACTCCAAAAAAATCAATATCATAATAAACAAATGAATTCAATACGAGAAGCATTTCACCAAATACTGTAGATCAATTGTTGTATGCTAGAGAGTGGAAATGGTAAAATTTGAATTCGGGTTGTACACTTACATTATAAGTTATAGAAAATTGCTAAAAACCCTTGAAGTTTCAGTTTCTTCACCTATAAAATGAGGTCATTAGATCATTCATTAATCTCTAAAATCCCTTCCAGTTGTAAATCTATAATTCTATATGTTATTTTTCTAGTGAATATAGATTGCTTTATTAATTCAATTCAACTAGAATTTACAGGGGCAGCTACATGATGCAGTGAAAAGAAACTGAAATCAGGAGAACCCAAGTTTAAATCCAGTCTCACTTAACACTGTCCATGAGCAAGTCACATTTGCCCCTCCAAAATGTGTGTGTGTGTGTGTGTGTGTGTGTGTGGTGTAGATATACTATATTGTGTGCATAATAAATCTCACAAAAATAAATCAATTCTTCTCCCCAAGGAATTTACATTCTATTTTAAGGAGTGATAGAGTCAGAAGGAAGTAATATATTCTTAATATAATAAATTGGAACAAGATAATACAATGACAGGTGTAGTGGCACAGACCTATACTCCTTGCTTCTTAGGAAGTTAATGTTGGCAGATCTCTTGAATTTGGGAACTCTTCTACAGTAGTCTAAACTGATCATCTGTCCACATTAAGCCCAGAATTAAAATGGTAAGACCCAAAGAACAAGTGCAGTTGATGAAAATGAACTAGAGCTTAAGGGAAAGACTTGGACTTGATATACTGATATGTGCCAATAACCTAGAAAGAGTGATCATTGAAACCATGGGAGCAACTGAGATAATTAAGAGTGGAAAGAAAAGAGTAAGGAGGATCAAAGCAAGAACCTGGAGGAACATGATACATAAGAAAGAAGAGATATATGATAAACCTGAGAAGGAATTGTCAGGCAAGTAAGAGAAGAGCCAGCATAGAATTGTGTTGTAGAGGCCAATGGCTATAGGAAGCCCATCATGTTAAAACCCTCAAAGAAAATGAGGACTGAGAAAAAACCTTCAGAATGAGCATTGAGTATCACTCAGGTGATGTGATTGGAAACTACACTGAAAAATTGAGAAGTAGATGAATAGTAAGGAAATATGGGCAATGTATCTGTAGATATTCATTCTAGGAGGTTTGTTGTGAAAAGGAGGATAGAAAAGAGAAGACATGAGAGGATAAAAGGAATAAATGAAGTATTTTTTAACAGTAACTGACATGAATATATTTACAAGCAGTAGTGAAGGAGCTAGTAAGTCACATATGTGTGAGAGAGGAGGGAGAGGGAACAATGAATATGACATGGTCCTCAAGAAGACAGGAAAGGGCAGAATCAAAGACACAAGTAGAAATTGGCCACATCAAAAAGAAAGGGCACCTCTTTTTCAGAAAGTAAAGGAAAAATAGTACGTGTGTGTGTGTGTGTGTGTGTGTGTGTATGTGTGTGTGAAAATGCAGCAGACTATTGAGAATCAGAGGATGAATTTAAAACTGAAAAGAAATTCAGAAGTTGTCTAGTTCTAAAGCTGAAAGGAACTCAGAAATTTTCTAATTCTTTCAATTAATTGGGGAAAGTATTGAGAATGAGAGAGGGTAAGTGACTTGAGTAAGATCACATAGGTAAGTAAGAATCAAAGGGAGAATTTGAATACCTCTTCACTGAAAACAGGAAGACTTAAGTCTCCTGAGATCAAATTGTTGTCATTTGTCCTTCACTTTCAAAGGGACCATGATATAGGGAGATTTTGCCATTATACGCAAGTGAATTGGATTTAAGTGAGGGAGGGCTATGCAAAGTTACTTGTTTCATTTACCCCTCCAGAGCCATCTGAGTTCGGTGGCAAGATGAGTCAAGATGACTGGAGATAGTCCTGGATGAAATGGGATACCTTGGTCTTTTTAAACTAAGTTCTTCAACAAATCTCAGTTTGACTGAGGTCACACCCATTCAGTAATTAAAACTAAGTAGCAATTTAGGCAAAGAATGGCAGCTTTCAACTAATCTAACCTCCCCCCCCAAAAAAAAATAAATAAATAAACAATTAAATAAATAAATAAGTGAGTGAATGAATGGAGGCAGGGGAGATACTCTCAGGGTTTCTGGCCAAAGCAGAAATGATGGCTTATTTACATTCAATCTAAGTCAGTAAGACCCAAATAATGACCAAATGGGAGTTGGCCTAGGACTTATTAGTGATCAATTAGAATCCAGATTGTTTTTGGTTTAAGGCATGGTCTTTAAGAAAGAAGAGAGGTCAAATATTGCCTCAGACATTTACTAGCTTTGTGAATATGGACAAGTTACTTAACTCTATTTCTCTCAGTTCCTATCTATAAAGTGAACTGGATAGGGAAATGTCAACCACCTCTAGTATCTCTACCAAGAAAATCTCAAAGTAAGTCATGAAGAGTGAAATATAAATGAAAAACAACTGAACACAACCATTGAATCCAGAGGAAATTCACTTCCATGATAAGGTATGGGGTAGGACAGATGAGGGAATCTCAGGTTGACTTCTCTTTTCTTAGTAAAGTCAGAAGTGTGAATATTTGCTGAAAGTAATAAGATAAGGAGTGGCATTGGGAGACTGAGGAGAGAAGAAAGTTTTGGAACATTCACTTGAGATAAATAAATAGTCAATCAAGGAAGAAAATGTTTGCTAGTTAGCAGCAAAGATATCATTAAAATTAGAAAATTTAGATTTATAGCAGATTTAGTTCAAATCTTACCTCTTCCATAAGCCCAGCTCCCAGTGTCTTACCTTCCCCAAATGGTGTAGTTTTTATCTTATATGTTTTTTGTGTATATTTATTTATGTCCATGTTGTCTACTAAGATAGAATATAGATAGCATGCTGGCAGGGACTATTTGCTTCCTCTTTTTGTATTCCCAACATCCAGGACAATGCATGGAATTACATAGGATAATTGAATAATTAATTGGTCCAATTATCACCATGATACCATAACATCTCAGTAGCATTCTCAAGGTCTGTAGTACAAGTAAAAAATATATGGTGGAGTGATTCAGGATTGAGTGTGATTGTGTAAATGGTGGAAAACAAGAGTGAAAGAGAGTTAATAATCAAGAATGATGTATAGTTGAATTGGTTAATTGTGGAATCAATAACAAGAAAGGAAAAAGGTGAGTCCATAGCAATAGGGAATGCTTAGAAAACTTGGAGGATAGGATGGTAGAAAGAATGAAAAGAAATTGCAGTGAGACTAAAGGGTAGCTTTGCGGGGGGAGGGGAAGAGAAGAGAAAGAAAAAAAAGATACTGATTATGGGGGAGAATTAAATTTAAATATCATGGAGGTATCACAATTTTGTGCAGTGATAATATGAAATACATTGAAAGTTAATGTGGATGAGCCTCAATTGCATATCTTTAAAATATGGGGAATGAATTAGATAGCATTTAACTCTAAATGGATGATCCTGCATTTCTATAATTCCCACAGTGACTCAAATAACACCTTCATTTCAACTAGGCTTATTTTGCCTCTTTTCTCAGATCATGGTATCACAGAAAAATATGGAGGTGTCCTTAAGGATTATCTATAATCATAGACTCTTGAATTATCAAAAACTTTAGAGAACATATAATCCAATTTCCTAATGAAGACACTGAAACCTAGGACTTCTCCTAGGACTAATGTAATATTCTCAAGGTCAAGGTCATAAAGGTTAGAAGGATTAGAGCTAGTATTCCTCCCCTCATCTGTTTTCTCTAAAGAATTTCTGCACTACTATACTGTAGTGGTTTCTTTGTTTTTTATATGAAAATGATTTTTCCAAGGTCATATAGCTTGTTAGTGCTGAGTTTGGGTCAAAAATCAGAGCCTCTTATTCTTAGCCAAGTTTTCTCTTTATTAAAACATGCTATCACCTATGAGTATGGAAGTGTTGTTAATATTCCATAAACACTTTAAAATTTCATAAGAAAAAATGTGATGTTTGTTTTTTTTCCTAATGTTTAGAATAAAATTTGAATATAGCAAATGATCATAGAAGAGTTCTCTTAGTTTTCTTTCTTGTGACAGACATAGCCTTTTGTTGTTGTATTCTCTCATATTATATGATTCTAATTAGATCTGCCCTCCATTTCAAATGTTCATTCATTTTGTTTTAAGTATTGTTTACATTTTTTATTCTTTCATTTGTTTATTTATTTTGCATCATTCATATATATATATATATATATATTTACAAATATAGCCCTCTGATTTTCCTCTTCAGTGCCATTATTTTAACAAAAAAAATTTTTTTTAAAAGAAGAGTTAAAAAAAAATCTAACCAACTCACCAACTTAATCTGACTGTCCTCAAAGTTCTTCCCCCATACTGCCCCACCCCTTGGGAAATAGGGAGAGATGTACATTTTCTCCTCTCTTCTTCTGAACTCTCCTCCACCAGCTATGCTAGAGGCAAAAACTCTCTATTAAACTGCTTTAAAAGTTACCAAGAGAAAGCTATTCCATTGTGAAGTCTTCTTGGTTAGTGTACTAGAACAAATTCAGCCCATTTAATCGTGTGGCATCAGGCAGCCCTGAAAATGCAATTTGTTGTAAAATTTGTTTTTGCACTACTATTAGAAGCCAAGTGTTCAGCTCTTTTGCTGCTCTCCACTGGACCTTATCAGAGAACATGCTAGCTAGAGGGCATCAGCAGCCCTGATCACTCAGAAGGAAACAGGACAGCTGTGTTCCTGACAGCTGGAGGAGGCATGATGTCCATCAACAAATATCTGGGATACCTAACAGTTCTCCTCTGCAAGTAGGGGGAGGGCAAACCTGTTGGATTGGAAATAGGAATGATTTTTTTTGTGACATTCAGGAAAGAACAGTTCTTTTGGGGGGATAAAATATGGATTTCTTTGGTATTTTATATATTACTCAGACATCATTTATCATTCCTGTAATAGCTCCAGGTAAGAGTTAAAAGATGAAGATGATGCTCCAGGAAAAGAGACTAGACATTTAAAAAAAAAATTGCTCTTAACAGAGCTAGAAAAAAAAAGCAATATACTTTTTTTAACCTTGGGAAAAATAAAAATTAGACAGTTATTTCTCTTGCAGTTATATTCAATGACCTTTTGAATGATCAAAATATACTGTATGTTGATGATGTGAAGTAGTTTTATAGGTTCCCCATATTTCACTCTCTCCATTTCCATTTATTTATTTATTTATTTCACAGAATTTAGAGAAAGTTAGTTTGATATTTCATTAGGCTTTTGGTGAGTATTAGTTCAAATGGCTTCAAAGACAACTCCTTTAGCAAATTTGAATATAGAAAAACCAAGAAATACACATGTTTAACATTATTTGTATTGAACATAAACTGAATTTTTAGCATCCCTGAGGCTCTGACCAATCGTATTATTTAGGGAAAACAGAACACAACATCAAAACTGCAGGGGGGGGGGGAATTACAGTTAAATCGCTTTCCTAAAATATATATATCTTTGAAGTGTTCGGGTTCATGGATTTATTTGATAAAGGGGGAGGGGGTCTTTCACCATTGGGAGAATCTTTATTTATTTTAATGTCTCTTTGTCTTTTATATCAATATATACCTTCTCATCAATAAACTTTCCATGATACCCAGACTCACTAGCCTTCATCTCCCACCTATACTCTTCTTGATTAATGATGCTTTAATTACTTATTCCTCTCAGATAAAGAGTGCAGAAAAACAAATGTAAAGTAAATCCTCTGGAATAGAATCTATAACTGAAACCATACTGCATCATCCAATAGTCAACTGAGCTGACTTGCTTTTTTTTTGAAATCCTCAATGAATATCATAGTTCTGACACATTGCAAGGGCTTAATAAATGCTTGTTGACTGACTGAAGAAGTATACTGAGAGGTAGCTGCTCCAATGTATGTAAAGTATTTTGAAATCACTGTTATGATATAAATATGAACTTTTTAAAACTATGTTCAAAACAAAGGAAATTGGGGAAACTGGTGTATTTTCTTAGGCACTTCTGCCCCACCCCCTATCTTACTAGTTCAGATTTAATTGGAAGTTCTTTAAACAGTCCTTTACTTTTTGCTTAAATTTACTGGACTAATTTTCTGGTTATGCTTTAACTTTGAAATCCCTTATTCTTTTGGAATTGCCCTGGCAGACTCAGTTTTGGGGATTATTTTTTAGAAACAACCCAGAAATCGGACATCTGTCCTAGGACTGGCAGGATCTCTCTGATCTGTTTCTCCACTCCTGTTATCCCAGGTCCTTAATTAGTATTTCAGCATACTTAAAAGGACCTTGAAATTTTGTATCAGGCCTCTAAAAGTTTGGGGTTTACCTGCCTTGGTCTAACTGTATAATCTGCTCAGAAATCTGATCCTTTCTGCAGCCCTGTCTGTTCCTCTGGGCAGGAACAGGTGGAGCTACTCCAAGCCTCACCCATCTCCCCTGGAGTGGGTTGCCCCTCTGAATGGGCAGCAGGACTGTCTTGAGCCCTGCTGCTCTGTAAGCAGAGGCTGAGTTATGCCCAAATGACCACAGACCTAACTCACAGTGAATTGTCTATATGCTCCCCAACTGCAGAGGACCTGATATGATTGCAATAGGGAATTTTGTGTCTTGATGATTAACTCTGGGGTTATCAGGGAGAGACTTGTCCTTGCCATAAGTCCTTGCATTTTTCTAGCTTTATTTTGGTTTTTATTTGATGTATTTACTTTACATAGGGTTGGTCAAAGTTATGGTGCTAAGACCCTCTAGAGGAAGGTAATTCAATGATTTGAACAGTTAGAAAAGAAAGTGTGGAATGTTGTGGCACAGTTCCCTTTTAATGTCCTGACCCAGTTTCCTTAATTGTCCCATTTAGTTACTCTGCCTCAGGTTATAACCATTCCTTCTTAATGTTTGATAGGATAAAGGTCTTATATCTTAGACCTTAGGCTTTACTTATTCCCTCTTAATATTTGATGGGATAAAGGTCTTTATCCATTTTAGACATCATTAGAATATCAGGAGCCTCTCCAGTACCTCCCATTATGTCATCCTAAGTGCCTCCCTCCATTAGGTCATCCCCATCCAGGTACCTCCCCATTATGTCATTGTTCTTGTTACCCTATAAAAGAATCTTGTATCTGACATTCACTGCTGGATTCTTTGAGACAATATTCTCTTTCAGCTCAAGGACCAGACATGGATCTATTTGGTCCCAGTAAATCTCTCCATTAAATAAACTATTAAATTGTTCTCTAATCTCTATCTTGCTTAGTTGCCCTGGCATTACACCATCACATGCATGTAACACAATTTGTTTGATTTCTCAATCAATAGGCATCTACTTTGTCCCAAATTCTTTGCTATTGTAAAAAGTGTACTATAAACATTTTGTTGTATGTGGGGAATTTTTTCTTTCTTTTTATCCTTCTTAGAGGGATAAGCCCAGGAATAGAATTTCTGGGTCAAAGGATTTGGATATTTTAGTCACTTTATTTATTTAATTTCAAATTTATTTCCAAAATGGTTATAGTGGTTCACAATGAAATGTAAGCTCCCTGAGGGGGAAAAAAGCTATCTTCAAAAGATTGTCTAGAATAGTAAAAGTTTGAAAGAAAAAATTAGAATTCAAACTGATTTTAAATATTAGGAAGTGGTATTTTCCAAAATAAAAGTTATTAAATATAGTGACAAATGAAATAGTACATCTAGGGACAGACTTATTAGAATTGATAATAATGCCAGTTTTAAGGTTAAAATTCACAGTGGCCTACAGATAGGATATAACTGAGCAAGAAATGCTCAATATTAGTATGTAATATTCATGTAAGCAAAAGCAAGAAAATAAAACATTTTTTCTCTTGAGTCATTATAAAAGAACTTTGCACTGGTTTGTTCTCTACTTTTAAGAGATGAAGGAAAATCAGATATACAGAAAAGTAAATATATATATATATATATATATATATATATATATTAAAAAGTTGGAAAATAGCACCTAAAGAATGGCAAAGGTTTATTTATTTATTTATTTATTTATTTATTTTTAGTCCGGAGAAGCAAATATAATTTAAAAAACTGTAATGATTGGAAACCAAGAATAAATGTGACTAATGATCAAAAAGATTAGGCACAAAGAATTACACTAAAGAATGAAACAAAAGAGGCTACAGTGTTAGAGTCAGGAGAACCACAGAAGGTAAATCTTCCAAATAATTCCCCATCAAATAAAACAGGGCAGGTACAAACAAGATATTAACTAGACTAAAATAATTGAAAAACTAGATTTCTGAGATAGCGAGGTGGTATGGTGGATAGAGCATAGACTTAGAATTAAGAACACCTGAGTTCAAATCTAGGTTCAGACACTTGAATATCTGTATGACTCTGAACAAGTCATTTAACTCCAATTTCCTTGCCAGAAAACAACAACAACAAAAATGAAAATAAATAAATAAAATGCATTTCAGTGGTTATAGATAATATTTAAATGTGTGCATGCTGCTCCTCAGCATATCAATCTTCAGAGTATTCCTCAACACTGTCTTTAGGATATTGAATAAACTTTTCAGTTGAGCTTAAGTTTAAAGACTTTTGCTATATTTTAAAACTTATTTCACATAATTTTTCTTTATGAACCCAGATCTTTCATCCATGCTGACACACTTGCTGTTCCTCAAATTTGGAACTCCTCTTGATAGTATGACTGCATAATTTGTCCAATACACTTTAAGGTATTTCCTTCTTGCTACTACCTCTTAGAATTCATAATTTCCTTTGAGGCTCCTCCTTTACCAGGTAGGGTTTCTGAATCCCTTATTAGTACTTTATTTTCTCTCAAAGCATCTTGTATGCTTTCCTGTGTAAATGTTTGATTTCCCCAGTAGAAATTAAGCACCCAAAGGTCAAGAATTGTTCTTTCTTCTTATGTCTCCAGCACCAAACCTATTGCCTTACAAGGAATAAAGAGACATAGGGAAGGGGAAAGATGGACAAACCAAGAGGCAGAAACAGAGAAAGAAAAAGAGAGAGAAATCGAAGAACAGAGAAAAAAAAAAGAAGTTGAGAGAGAAAAAGAACAAGAATTTTTAAATATAGAGAAGACCTAGCTAGAGAAACTATGGGCTCATTGTAGGTTTCATTCTTATTAGATTCTTGGATGAAAACAAAGTAACTGAGAAGCTAAATGAACTATTTGCAATATCTTTACTCAAAGATTATCTTTGAAATCAGGCAAATGAAAGGTATCAGGTGAAATACATATATTTATATCTGTATCTATATAGATATTATCTATCTATATATAATTAGCTTGGTTACTAATTATAATGAGTTGAGGTAGGGCTGTCAGGTAGAGAGTTAAGATCTGACTATATAAATGAAAGGTGTGCTAGTCTCAACTTGATATTGTGGACATCTCTGATAAATTTCAGGGTCAAGAGGGACAGAAGAGAAGGAAAAGAATATTTCTTTTTTTAAATTAAAGCTTTTTATTTACAAAGCATATGCATGGGTAATTTTTCCAACACTGAACCTTGCATAACTTTATTCCAAATTTTCCCCTCCATCTCCCCACCCCCTCCCCTAGCTGGCAGGTAGTCCAATACATGTTATATATGTTGAAATACATGTTAGATCCAATATATGTTTACATATTTATACAGTTATCTTGTTGCACAAGAAAAATCAGATCAAGAAGAAAGAAAAAGAAAAACTAAGAAAAAACAAAAATAAAATGCAAGCAATAACAACAGAGAGAATGAGAATGCTTTGTTGTGTTCCGCACTCTATTCCCACAGTTGTCTCTCTGGGTGTATATGTCTCTCTTTGTCACTGCACAAGTAGAACTGGTTTGAATTATCTCAATGTTGAAGAGAGCCAGGTCCATCAGAAATGATCATCATATAGTCTTGTTGTTGACATGTATAATTATCTCCTGGTTCTGCACATTTCACTTAGTATTAGTTCATGTAGGCCTCACCAAGCCTCTCTGAAATCATCCTGCTGGTTGTTTCTTATAAAAAATAGTATTCCATAGCATTCATATACCATAACTTACTCAGCCATTCTCCAGTTGATGGGCATACACTCAGTTTCTAGTTCCTTGCCAATGCAAAAAGGGCTACCAAAAACATTTTTGCACATGTGAGTCCCTTTCCCTCCTTTAAGATCTCTTTGGTATATAATCCCAGGAGAAACACTGCTGGATCAAAGGATATCCACAGTTTGATAACTTTATGAGCATAGTTCCAAACTGCTCTCCAGAATGGTTGGATCCGTTCACAGGTCCATCAACAATATATCAGTGTCCTAGTTTTCCCATATCCTCTCCAACATAGGTCAGTATCGTTTCCTGTCATCTGAGTCAATCTGACAGGTGTGTAGTGAAATCTCAGAGTTGTCTTAATTTGCATTTCTTTGATCAATAGTGATTTGGAGCACCTTTTCATGTAGCTACAAATAGTTTCAAATTCTTCATCTGAAAATTATCTGTTCATATCCTTTGACCATTTATCAATTGGAGAATGGCTTAAGCTATTATAAATTTGAGTCAATTCTCTATATATTTTAGAAATGAGGTCTTTATCAGATCCTTTGAATATAAAAATGTGTTCCCAATTTATTGCTTCCCTTCTAATCTTGTCTGCATTAGTTTTGCTTTTACAAAAACTTTTTAACTTAACATAGTCAAATTTATCTATTTTATGATCAATAATGGTCTCTACTTCTTCTTTAGTCACAAAGTCCTTCCTCTTCCACAAATCTGAGAGGTAAATTATCCTATGTTCTTCAAATTTGTGGTATAATTCTTTATGTCTAGATTATATGAACCCATTTCAACCTTATCTTGGTATACAGTGTGAAGTGTGGGTCTATGTTTACTTTCTGCCACACTAGTTTCCAATTTTCCGAGCAGTTTTTGTCAAACAGTGAATTCTTATCCCCAAAACTGGGGCCTTTGGGTTTGTCAAATACTAGATTATAATCATGGGCTATTTTGTTCTGTGAACCTAACATATTCCACTAATCAACTTCGCTATTTCTTAGACAGTACCAAATGGTTTTGATGACTGCTGCTTTGTAATATAGTTGTAGATCTGGTAAAGCTAGGCCACCTTCATTTGCTTTTCTCTTGACTAATTCATTTAAAATTATTGACCTTAGAATTTCAAGGGAATTAATGAAATAAAAAAATCAAATGAAGGTGGCCTAGCTGTACCAGATCTAAAATTATATTATAAAGCAGCAGTGACCAAAACCATTTAGATTGACTAAGAAAGAGACAAGTTGATCAGTGGAATAGGTTAGGCTCAAAGGACAAAATAGTCAATAACTTTAATAATCTAGTGTTTGACAAACTCAAAGACCCCAGCTTTTGGGATAAGAATTCATTGTTTGACAAAAACTGCTGGGAAAATTGGAAATTAGCATGGCAAAAACTAGGCATTGACCCACACTTAACATTGTACACCAAGCTAAGGTCGAAATGAGTTCATGGCCTAGGCATAAAGAATGAAATTATAAATAATTTAGAAGAGCATAAGAAAACTTACCTCTCGGACCTGTGGAAGAAGAAGGAATTTATGATCAAAGAAGGACTAGAGATCATTATTAATCACAAAATAGAAAATTTTGATTATATCAAATTGAAAATTTTTGTACAATCAAAACTAATGCAGACAAGATTAGAAGGGAAGCAATAAACTGGGAAAACACTTTTACAAAGGTTCTGATAAAGACCTCATTTCCAACATATATAGAGAATTGACTCTAATTTATAAGAAATCAAGCTATTCTTCAATTGATAAATGGTCAAAGGATATGAACAGACAATTCTCAGCTAAAGAAATTGAAATTATTTCTAGCCATGTAAAAATATGCTCCAAGTCATTATTAATCAGAGAAATGCAAATGAAGACAACTCTGAGATACCACTACACACCTGTCAGATTGGCTAGAATGACAGAGAAAGATAATGTGGAATGTTTGAGGGGATGTGGGAAAACTGAAAACTGATACATTGTTGGTGGAAATGTGAACACATCCAACCATTCTGGAAAGCAATTTGGAACTATGCTCAAAAAGTTATCAAACTGTGCATATTCTTTGATCTAGTAGTGTTACTACTGGACTTATATCCCAAAGAGATCTTAAAGAAGGGAAAGGGTCCTGTATGTCCAAGAATGTTTGTGGCAGCCCTCTTTGTAATTACCAGAAACTAGAAACTGAGTGGATGCCTCTCAATTGGAGAATGGCTAAATAAATTGTGGTATGTGAATGTTATGGAATATTATTGTTCTAGCAATTGTTCAGCATTGACAGTGGCAATCATTCTAGCAGGACGATTTCAGAAAGGCCTGGAGAGACTTACATGACCTGGTGTTGAGTGAAATGAGCAGGACCAGGAGATCATTATATACTTCAACAACAATACTATATGGTGATCAATTCTGATGGATGTGGCCTTCTTCAACAATGAGATGAAACAAATCAGTTCCAAAAAAACAGAATGAATTGAACCAGCTACACCCAGTGAAAGAACTCAGGGAAATGAGCATGAACCACTACACAGAATTCCCAATCCCTCTATTTTTGTCCACCTGCATTTTTTATTTCCTTCACAGGTTAATTCTACACTATTTCAAAGTCTGATTCTTCTTGTGCAGCAAAATAACTGTATGGACATGTATACATATATTGTATTTAACTTTATATTTAACTTTATATTTTAACATATTTAACATATATTGGTCTACCTGCCATCTAGGGGAGAGGGTGGAGGGAAGGAGGAAAAATTGGAACAAAAGGTTTTGCCACTGTCAATGCTGAAAAATTACCCATGCACATATCTTGTAAATAAAAAGCTAAAATAAAAGAAAAAAGAAAGAAATTCTTGACCTTTTCTTCTTCCAGATGAATTTAGTTGTTATTTTTTCTAGGTCAATAAAATAGTTTCTTGGGACTTTGATTGTTATAGCAATAAATAAATAGTTTATGGAGTATTGTCATCATTATTATATTCACTCTACCTATCCACAAATACTTGATATTTTTCCAATTGCTTACATCTGAATTTATTTGTGTGAAAAGTTTTCTAGCTTTGCTATATAGTTCCTGACTTTTCCTTGGCACATAAATGGCCAAATAATTTATATTATCAAAAGGTATTTTAAATGGAACTTCTCTTTGTTTTTCTTGCTGCAACTTTGCCTAAGTTGTGGATTATTTCTAATGGCTTTTTACTTAATTCTCTGGGGTTCTCTAAGTATACCATCATATCATCTGCAAAGAGTGATAATTTGGTTTCCTCATTACCTACTGTAATTCCTTTAATCTCTTTTCCTTCTCTTATTGCCAGGGCTAGCATTTGTAATACAATATTGAATAGCAATGGTGATAGTGGGCAAACTTGTTTCACCCCTGGTTTTATTGTGAATGATTCTAGTTTATCTCCATTTAATATGATGCTTGCTGATGGTTTTAAATAGATGCTACTGAACATTTTAAGGAAAAGCCTATTTATTGCTATACTCTCTAGTGTTTTTTAATAGGAATGGGTGTTGGATTTTATCAAATGCTTTTTCTGCATTTATTGAGATAATCATATAATTTTTGTTAATTTGGTTATTGTCAAGCATGCTAATACTTTTCCTAATATTGAACCAGCTCTGCATTCCTGCTATAAATTCCACTTGGTTGTGGTGTATTATCCTGGGGATGATTATCTGTAATCTCTTTGCTAATATTTTATTTAAGTTTTTTTTTCATCAATATTTATTAGAGAGCTTGGTCTATAATTTTCTTTCTCTGTTTTCATCCTACCTGGTTTAGGTATCAATACCATGTCTGTGTCATAAAAGGAATTTATTAAGAGTCCTTCATTCTCTATTTTTTCAAATAGTTAACATAGTATTAGAGTTGACTTTTTTAAACTGTTTGATAGAATTCACATATAAATCTATCTGGTCCTGGAGATTTTTTATTAGGGAGTTGATTAATAGCTTGTTCTATTTCTTTTTCTAAAATGGAACTATTTAAGTAACTTATTTTCTCTTCTGTTAATCTGGGCAATCTATATTCTTCCATTTCATTTAGGTTGTCAAATTTATTGGCATAAAATTGGGCAAAGTAACTCCTGATATTTGCTCTGGTTTTTTCTTCATTGGTGGATGGTTTTCCTGTTTCATTTTTTAGACTCAATTTGTTTTTCCTCTTTCCTTTTTCTAATCAAATTAACTAAATGTTTATTTTTTTTTTTTAGTTTCAGTTTTCTTGATCTCTCCTTTTATTTTTAAAATTTCAAGTTTGGTATTTGATTGGGGTTTTTTAATTTGTTTTTTTTTTCCTATCTTTTTTTAGTTGCAAGCCCAATTTATTGATTTTCTCTTTCTCTATTTATACAAGTAAACATCTAAAGATATAAAATTTCCCCTTATTACCATTTTGGCTGTATCACACAAAGTTTGGTATGTTATCACATTATTGTCATTCTCTTAGATGAAATTATTGATTGTGTCTATGATTTATTGTTTTAGTCATTCATTCTTTAGAATGAGATTATTTGGTTTCCAATTTCTTTTTTGATTTATTTCCCCCTGGCCCTTTATTGAAAGTAATTTTTATTCCATTGTGATCTGAAAAAAATGCATTTACTATTTCTGCCTTTCTGCATTTGCATTTGAGGTCTTTATGTCCTAATATATGATTAATTTTTATACAGTTTCCATGAACTGCCAAGAAGAAAGTGTACTCCTTTCTCTCTCCATTCAGTTTTCTCCAAAGATCTGTCATACCTAACTTTTCTAGTGTTCTATTTACCTCTTTAATGTCTTTCTTATTTATTTTGGGGTTTGATTCATCTAGTTCTGAGAGTGCAAGGTTGAGATCTCCCACTATTATAGTTTTGCTGTCTGTTTCTTCTTGCAACTCTTTTAACTTCTAGATACTACACCAATTGGTGCATTTTTGTTTAATATTGATATTGCTTCATTATGTATGGTACCCTTTAGCAAGATATAGTTTCCTTCCTTGTCTCTTTTAATTAGATCAATTTTTTGCTCTTGCTTGATCTGAGATCAGGATGGCTACCCCTGCTTTTATTTACTTCATCCGAAGCATAATAGATTCTGCTCCAGCCTTTTACCTTTTACTTTGTATGTATCCCTCTGCTTTAAATGTGTTTCTTGTAAACAAAATATTGTAGGATTCTGGCTTTTAATCTAGTCTGCCATCCACTTATGTTTTATGGGATAGTTCACCCTATTCACATTTACAGTTACAACTTCTAATTCTGTATTTTCTGCCATCTTATTAACCCCAAATTATACTTTTCTCTTTCCTTTTACTCCTTTCCCTCCATTATTTTATGTATGAGTACTACTTTCCTCAAGCAGTCCTCCCCCTTAAGAGACCTCCCTTTCTTATACCTTTTCATTTCTATTTCTCTTTTCCCTTCTATTTAGCTTAACCCTCCCTGTTTCTTCTTTCCCCTCCCACTTTTCTATAAGATGAGAGATGTTCCTCGGTAAAACCAAATATATCTAATATTCTTTCTTTGGGTCAAAGCTGATGAGAGTAAGACTCACACAATATTCATCATTCTCCCTTCTTTCCCTCACCTGAGATGCAATTTCCCTCATTTTACCTCCACTTTTCCCTTTTGTTTTCTGTTACAATACCCTTTCCATCTCTAGTTTATTTTTTTAAAATTATAAAATAAAGTCAGATTACACATATACTCTCAATGTATATCCATAACAGAAATTCAGTTCTCAAGAGATTTTTTTTCTTTTTACCTTTTTATGCTTCTCTTGAGTTTTATATTTGAAGGTCATTTTTTTGTTGTTGTTTAGCCCTGGTCTTTTCATCAGAATTAAATGGAATTCACCATTTCATTGAATGTCTATCTTTTTCCCTGAAAGGAAATACTCAATTTAGCAGGGTAATTTATTCTTGGCTGCATTCCAAGTTCCTTCACCTTTTGGAATATCAGATTCTAGGCCCTTCGATCCTTTAAAGTAGAAGCTGCTCAATTTTACTACTGGGCTTATATCCCAAAGAAATCTTAAAGAAGGGAAAGGGACCTGCATGTGCAAGAATGTTTGTGGCAGCCCTATTTGTAGTGTCCAGAAACTGGAAACTGAATAGATGTCCATCAATTGGAGAATGGCTGAATAAATTGTGGTATATGAATGTTATATGGGATATTATTGTTCAGTAAGAAATGACTAACAGGATGATTTCAGAAAGGCCTGGAGAGACTTACACTAACTGATGCTGAGTGAAATGAGCAGGACCAGGAGATCATTATATACTTCAACAACAATACTACATGATGATCAATTCTGATGAACCTGACCTTCTTCAACAACGAGATGAACAAATCTGTTCTAATGGAGCAGTAATGAACTGAACCAGCTACACCCAGCAAAAGAACTCTGGGAGATAACTAAGAATTACATTGAATTCCCAATCCCTATATTTTTGCCGTCCTGCATTTTTTTGATTTCCTTCACAGGCTAATTGTACAATATTTCAGAGTCTGATTCTTTTTGTACAGCAAAATAACGGTTTAGCCATCTATACTTATTTTGTATTTAATTTATACTTTAATATATTTAACATGTATTGGTCATCCTGCCATCTAGGGGAGTGGGTAAGGGGAAGGAGGGGAAAATTGCAACAAAAGGTTGGCAGTTGTCAAAGCTGTAAAATCACCTATGCATATATCTTTTAAATAAAAAGGTATTAAAAATTAAAATAAAATAAATAAAGTGAAAGCTGCTAAGTCCCGAGTAATCCTTATTGTAGCAGCTCAGTATTTGAATTATTTCTTTCTGGCTGCTTGTAATATTTTTTTCCTTGGTCCAATAGTTGTCAAATGTAGCCACATTATTCCTTGGGATTTTAATTTTGGGGTCTCTTTCAGGAGGTGTTTGGTGAATTCTTTCAATGGTCATTTTACCTTCTGATTCTGATATTCAGGCAGTTCTCTTTTATGATTTCCTAAAAGAGAGTGTCTAGACTCTTTTTTTAATCATGCATTTCAGGGAGTCCAATAATCCTTAAATTGTCTCTCTTAGATCTATTTAGCAAATCTATTATTTAGTGAATTATTTTCTTCATTTACTTTTTTTTTACTTCTTTTTGTATTTGTCCAATTGAATTTTTAAATGAATTGTTTTGTTCTATGGAATTTTTTTTTCCATTTCATAAATTCTGTTTTTTAAGGAGTTATTTTCTTTTTCCATTTCACAAATTCTGTTTTTCTGAGAGTTGCTTTCTTTTTTCCATTTTATCAAATTTATCTTTTAATGTTATATGCTTTTTCCATTTCACTAAGTCTATTTTGTAGTGAATTTTTTTCAGATAGTTTCTGTTGCCTTTTCCAAACCCTCTTGCAAATTTTTCATTTCCTTTCCCCATTTTGTTTTCTAGCTCTCTTTTAAGATCCTTTTAAATTTCTTCTAGGAGAGTCTTGTGTTGGGGACCAGGTTATATCATCTTTTATGGCTTCATCTGGAGATAATATGCCTTTATTCTCCTCAGTTTGAAAAATGTTCTTCTCTTTCACCACAGAAGCTGTCTATTGTCAGAGTCCTGTTTACTTTTTTGCTCATTAAAAAAAAAAAGTTAAAGTTTGCTTTTAGGGAGGGGAAGGTTTTTCAAGCAGTAGAGGCTGTGCTGGGTCAGTGCTGATTCACTCCCAGTGTTGGGTGGGTGTGGCCACGTCCCATGAGATTCTGGCATTTTGGGGTTCACTATTGATCTTTTGTGTTTGTATTGGATGTTTTATAACTTCTCTGCTTGTCTACTGTCTTGCAACCAGGGCATAGTGGCCAACACAGCTGTAAATTCCTGTAGATTCCTCCCCCTAGATTGTCTGCCACATGGAGTCTGTACCACCCCACAGAGTCTTCACCAACTTGGGACTCTGTGCTGTCTGCAATGGCATTTGTACTCAGCTGTTTGTGCTTTTCTGCCTCCCAATTGAAACAGACCTTTTCTGGTCTGTTTCCTCTCTGTAGATTCTTTTGTGAAGTCCATGCTGTGGAGACTGCACAGCCTGGAACTCTGCACTGTCTGCACTGGCTGTTGTACTAAGCTGCTTGCACTGGCTGCCTCTCTCCCATTTCCAATTGAAATAGACCTTTTCTGGCAATCTTTCAAATTATCTTCTGCTGATAATTTGTTGCATTCCCAATATTTGTGGGTTCTGCTGGTCCAGAGATAATTCAGAGGCTAGATTTCATAATTAGTCTGACAGTTGTAGAGAAGATCAGAGCGAAACGTGTGTTGTCTCCACCATCTTCAGTAAATAATATTTCTATAATTATTTAAGTATTTTTATTTCTCAAAATATGCAGGATTTTGGGATTTTATTCATATGCTGTATGGATGTTGAACATAGGATTTTATGTACTTTTAAAATGAACATTAGAGAATATTTAATTCAACTCACTCATTCACTTTATGGATGAGGTCCAAAAATGTGAAGTGACATGCCCAAAGCCACTCAAGCTAGCAAGGATTAGAGCTATGATGCAAACTTCAAGTGACCTCTCATTCCAAAGGTTTATGTTTCCTTTTGGGATTGTATGATTTAGTAGGAAGTTACAATATATATTCCTTAAAGTTCAATTCCAGTTCTGGAGTCTATTTCTATAATCAGTCACTGATCAGGAATCTTGTGATACATATCAGCTCCACCCACTAAAAGATTCTCTAGCTCATGTGAATGCTGAGTTTCTTAAATCCTAGACGAGTATCTACAATATATTGTTATTGTGGAAGACACTGAGATAAGCTGCTTATATTAGATGTTTATTTAATGTGCAAATATGAAAACAAAAATTGATTAGAACTCATTTGGAAACAACAAGACTTTTTCCTACCTGCTGTTATTCAGTTAAGTGAAAACTCCAATTTAATTCAAGAAGTTTCTCTCACCCTGCCCCCCCCTTTAAATAAATGATTCATAATCTCACTGGTTCTAATTTACTGTAAGCAAAGCATCAGATTAGTAATGTGTTTAATATGAGTTATTAAGTTCCCATTAGACTAAATTGCCACCCTTAGACATCTGCAAAAATACACTGAATTAATTTGCATTATTCAGTGGCCATCTATAGCACCTATCTGTAGGCAACATAAATGTTTTAGAGGTTGTAACATACTGAGTCACTTCTAGGAAAATGAATCACATTATGCCCAGTGATGGTGTCATCACAGAAATATATTAGTGACAAAGGTGGTCTAGTTATTTGGCAAGTGAAGAATAATTGATAGGTAGAGTGCCTCACTGATACTCTTATGATCCCAGGAAAAAGCAAGGATTGTCCCCAGAACCTTACATAGACCCCTTTGGTGATTTTTTTTTCAAGATGGAGAAACGAACATTGAAAAGAATCATATAGATAAATAGCTATAGATGAGTTGTGATTTGCACCATTAGAGGAAAACATCAAAAATTGAGATCACTGATTTATATAGATATTTGTATCCAAAGAAAACTCAAAGTTTCATGTGGCATTTTGCCCAAAAAAAGAAGGAGCAAAAAGAGACTTGAATGTTTTCTTGGTATTGTAGATGGTACATGAGCATAATTCCAATAAATCTTGTGATGAAAAGCATTATTAGGGACTTATCACAGAACACATACATTTTTCTTTAGAATTATTTCAGCTCAATTTATATAGATCTTTCCTTTAAATTTATCTAGTACTTGGCTAGTTCTGAGTAATAATGTATTCTTCTTCTACAATGAAATATACTATTAATATGCAACAGAACAACCACAAATCAACCATTTATCAAATATATATTACTAAGATTCAAAAGAATGAAGTCCAGAGAGAAAGGAAAGGATAAGTGCTTGTGGTTAGAAAGTTGTTTTCCAAATCAAAATTTGATGTTATAGGGATAAGACAGTTATGGGCAATGGGGTTAAATGTGATTCTCCACCCCCCCTCCCAAGGGCTGTCTTTTGCCTTTCTTCATATCCCCAACACTTAGCTCAATGCTAAGTATAAAGTAGATCCCTAATAAACATTTCTTGACTAAAGTATAAATGTCTATAAGACAACTGAGATGGAGTGAATATAGCTACATGTGATAAAGATGTAGGAGTCCAGTATATAATCTTCACCATCTAAGTTCTTCACTGAAATTAAGATACATTCTCCCAAGACATAAGCTATTCTAATTCTCCCAAGTGACAATACTATTGAGTAGATTTCTTCTCTTTTATGGATAAAATGGTAGCCTAAAATAATTAAAGATTTCAAATGTTTTATGAGGCAATAATTTCTGACCTTCAGTAGTCAAGCAAGGATTTCTGGTTATATTTCCAAGAAAATTAGCCTATGTTTAAGTTCAAAGAATTTATCTCTGAGAATGATAAAAATTGAAAAGAGAATAGTTTCCTAAAAGAAACACACACAAAAAAAAATAAAGAAAATAGCACCTTAAAAAAATCAGAAGTGACCTAATGGTAAAAGAGCCAAAAAGAAATCACTAAAGAAAAGATCTTTAAAAACAGAATTGGCTAAATAGGAAAAAAAGTAAAAATTTTCAGCAAGAATCAGGCAAACAGAAGCTAATGAGATTTTAAAGAAATAATACCAAAGCACAAAATAAAAGAATACTCAAGGGAAGCATAAAGAGACATAAAAAGACTCATTGAAGTTACAGTTCTCTCCCTCTCCCTTTCCTTTTCCCATGTAATTCATAACAACTTTATCATTATTAGGGCAGTTCATCTACATTACAGAAGGTGTGAGTCAGTTTTGCTGGACTGATCTCTCTACAAAAAAAGTAAAGGTGAGAAAGAAAGATGCTCAGGGAGAAGAGGAAAGGGAGAGGTAGAATGGGGTAAATTCACATAAAGGAGTCATACAAGGAAGAGCTTTTTTAGTAAAGGGGGAAATGCATGGATGACACAAAATGTCTACTTATCACTTTCTTTGGAATTTATTCAAAGAGGGAAGAATATATAAACACACTCATTTGGGTATAGAAATCTATATTACCCAAAAGAGAAATAGGAGGGGAAGAAGATAAGAGATATGGGGGATAACATGAAATAAGGAGGGTGCTTCTTTGTAGGAAGGCAGTGTGAGAGAGAGAGAGAGAGAAGAGAGAGAGAGAGAAGAGAGAAGAGAGAAAGAGAGAAGAGAGAAGGGAGAGATAGTGAAAAAGAGAGAAGAGAGAAGAGAGAAGAGAGAAGAGAGAGAGAGAGAGAGAGAGAGAGAGAGAGAGAGAGAGAGAAGGAGAGGAAGGAAAAGCAAGAAGAAAAAAGAGAGGGAGAGGAAGAGGGAGAAGCAGAAGATAAGCAGAAAAAAATGAGATGAAGAAAAATTTACTGTTAGTGATCATAAGTGTGAATGTGAATGGGTTGAGTTAACATATAGAATAGACACTGATAGCAAACTGGATTGGAAATCAAAATACAATAATATGTTGTTAATGAGACACACAACCAGTGTTGAAATGAAAGGCTGGAGAAGAATCTGTTATACTTCAACTGAAATGAAGAAGGCAGGAATGGCGATTGTTATCTCAAAGCAAAAAAAAAAAAAAAGAATGAATGAATGAAAGAAAGAAAGAAAGAAAAAAGAAAAGAAAAGAAAAAGACCTAAGTGAAAGAGATAATCAGTGAAAGTACATTTTGCTAAAAGGTACTAGAACTAATGGTGTAATCTTAAAAAAAAATACAGCAAGGTCCTCTTATACAGTCTGAATTTCTCAATACATAGGGAACAAAATCAAGTTTATAAAAATAAGAGCTATTCCCCTATTGATAAATGGTCAATAATATGAAAAGACACTTTTCAGAAGAAATCAAAAGTATCTATAATAACATAAAATATTTTAAATCATTATTGACTTAAAGGCAAATTGAAACAACTCTAGATTCCACTTTACATTTAGCAGAATTGATAAATGCTAGAGGAGATGAGAGGGAAAAAGGCATATTGATGCACTGTTGGTACAGTTGAAAACTACTCTAACTGTTCTGGAGAACAATCTGGAATCATACCAAATGCCTTTAAAACTATACATACCCTTTGAATCAGCAATAACAATACTAGTTATGTATCCAAAAACATCAAAGAAAAAAGGGGAAAGGACCTATACATATAAAAATACGTATACCAGCTCTTTTTGTGGTGACAAAGAATCAAAAATCGAGGGGATGCTCATCAGTTGAGGAATGGCTGAACAAGTTACAGCATATGATTTTGATAGAGTATTCTGCTATAAGAAATGATGAGGAAGTGGTTTCAGGAAAATTTTTGGCAAGACCTGTTTGAACTGAAACAAAGTAAAGTGACAAGAACAAGATCATTGTGCACAGGAACACCTGTGCACAATGTGTGGGAATGGTGATCAATTGTTCAAAACAATTAACTGAATCAATTCCAAAGGATTCATGATGAACAAATGCTATTTACCTCCAGAATGAGAAATGAAGAATTATAAGTGCTAACTGAAGAATAAATTTCTCTGGCTGTTTTTCCCCCCAGGGTTGTGTGTGTGTGTGTGTGTGTGTGTGTGTGTGTGTTTGTGTCTGTGTCTGTGTGTGCCTGTGTGTGCCTGTGTGTGTGTGTGTGTGTGTGTATTGGCTAATATGGAACATGCTTAAGGTGATTTCACATGTATAACTGACATATTGTTTACCTTTTCAGGGGGAATAGGGAGATTGGAAGGGACAAAATCTGGAACTCAAAATTTAAAAATTTTAAAAAGAATATTAAAATAAATGAATTAATAACTTGATTTTAAAAATGAACAAATATATGAGGGAAAATAATTATCCCTATAGTTTTCAGCTGTTGAATATGGCCAAAAGAAAATTTATCTCAGTTATATGTCAATAAACCCATTCATTCTCAAGGAGGGATATTAGCACAAACATTAGAAAACCCATCAAATGACGAGATTAAAGGAAGCCTATAAATTATCTGGATAACCCCTTCACTTTATAGAGGAGGAGAATAGGGTTAAGAAAGGCTGAATTTACAAAGTTATTAATAGTAATGTAATATATTCATTGGCAGACAAATAATCTGGCAGACACAGCACCAACCTGGAATCAGAAAAATCTGAGTTAGAGTTCACTGAGATACATATTAGCGATATGTCCTTGGGCAAGTCATTTTATATATCTTTGCTTCAGTATTTCTATCTTTAAAATGGGGGTAATGATAGCACCTATCTCCTACACTTTGGATAGTCAAATGAGGCAAATTACTTACAAATAATTGGAAAATACTCAGTATAGCATGTAACACATAATAAGTATTATACAATGTTTGATAATAATAATTCACAATAATCCAGTGTTTTAAATTTACAATCCATAGTATAATAGTCAAAACCAACACCTGGGTCTCCTGACAATATTTGCTTTAACTCTAGATTATAGTGTTACATTTTCATTACATTATTTTTGTTTTCCCCATTTCCAATAAATCAAGCTACCAAGTTCATTGTGTATAATTGAAGAAGTAGTTATAATTCTGGATTAGAAACCTGGTTTTTAATTTAGCAAATTTTAATATATTCTGGAATAAAAAAAAGTAATTCCAAAACCCAAATGTTCATCTTTATTGATTCCAACTCCATTAAATCTATCCTTTGCTTGTTTATAAAAAAAATAAATGTTCCCCATTTAACCTGATCCCCAAATCAAACATCTTTAAATGATCTTTTTTAAATGAAATGTATCTAGAATTAGAGTATGTTTTGAGAAGAATACTCTGGAGTGATTCCAAGAGGCATGTCATAGGTCATGGATTTTTTTTTTTTCTCTTTGCTAGTCAAAGCAACTCAAGAAGACGTTGACTAAGTTTGCAAGAAGAAGTTGTGATCTGAAAGGGAAAGAGTAAAGATCTATAACCTTAAAGTCCCAGATCTTTGAAAGAAATTCAAATGAAAGCTTCCATTAGATATTTATTACTTCTGTTTTTTTTTTTTTTTATGTCAAAAAAACATGTTCCATGGCAACATTACTAGTTTTGGTGGACTGATGAGGAACTGAGGTTAATTGATATCTCCAGGGTCAGACAGCTAGTAAAGATCTAAGGCCAGATTTGGTTCTTCCTGTTCACTCCTGGCAGTTTATCTACTGTATGACCTAACTGTCCTCAAAAATTTTTCCAACAAATTGTTTCAGTTTTATATCCATGATCCATATCAACAATTCCTTTAATTTGGGAAAAAAAATTCTAAGCCTCTGTACCATAAATTTTATCATTGATGATAGACTGATTGATTGATAGAAGTAATTTCAATCATTAAAACAAATTTGTGAAGCAAAACCATAACTCTTCTTATCTAATAGATAGGAAAAGCCTGATAGGGCAGTAGAGTAATTTTTATCATGACTAGAAAGAAATCTAGAAAAGGGTTGGGTTTGAATTTAATATTGTGACGTCTTCCACTGAACACTAACAAATTGGGCTAGGTTTTGTTTTTTTTTTTTTTTTAATCTCATTATCTAATAAAAATCCATTAAGAATTTACTAAGCATTTATTGTGTTTAAGATTCTAAACTAGACACTGGAGAAGCTCTACCTGTAACCTCTCCCTTACATTTTTTTTTTTAATAATATCACATTTGTTTTGTTAAATGGTTGATCAAAATAAAATAGTCACTCCAACATCTGAAGCATTGTTAGCTTTAAAGCTGCTCTATGTCCTCACATTTGGCAAGTGTAACCTAACTAAATCAATTGACTTTCTCCTTTTCTTCATTTTGAGTTAAAGATGAAAGTACCTTTGACATCAAAACTGAAGTCTTTAGAAAATTGTCACTATTGCTTCCTTTTTCCTTTCCATATTTGTCTTCAATGCTACCTCTTTTTCAGCTTTTGCTTTCATTTCCTTCTTGCTCCTGACACGTCTAGAAGAAACTGACAATATTGTGTATTGCTTACAAAATATGTTACTCTTTCTATGTCACTATTTTCAGTAAGGAAAAACACTCTGGTGATAATAACTTCCTCTATTCATTCTGAACTAACAAGAGTTAGGCTCTCTTTTTGTGAAAATAACAATATTTTTCATGTAATAAAAGATACATGAGGAACAAAATATATCTTATTTAACAAGAGAATCACTTAGAAAAAAATGTAATTTGTTTCATGTATTAGGAGGTAATGTTCCTTCCTTACCTCTCTTTTCTGTCCCAATAAAGTACAACACTAAGTTGGAGTACAATATCTTGGCAGAAAAAAATAGATCATATCTTTACAGAATTTCTGTGGTGTGTGACCATAACAGTTATTTTATACAAGGCATTTGTATAACAGGCTATTCTACTTGATTCTCTTTCATAGCCAAGAGGATGGCTTCTTTATGAGGCTGACTTATTTATTACTTCCTGCCCGGTTCTCAAATAGAGTGAACTCTTTCAAGGATGAATAAATAATATAGAACAAAATGAGCAATACAGAAAGACTCTTCCTTCTCTCTATTCCAATGTCTAGATGTGAAAGATTGAAAAATATCCAACATGTTTAGAAAAATTTTTGTTAATTAAAATAAATGTTTTATTAAAAACAACATTAAACATTAAATACATTTAACCACTAATCATTTATTCACATAGAAATTTATAAACTTTAACATATAAAGTAGTCACTAATTTTTTAATCACTTTATTTAAGTGATTCTATGTATATTCATTTTTTTTTGGTTTTGTCTTATATGATTATACTCTGCAAATCATTTTTCTTATTCTACATTTTATAACTTCATATAATTTTCAGATTTTTTGTACTCCACATAATTGCCACTCAACTGCATTATAATACTCCAAATTAATGTACCACAGCTTAAGAATTCCTCTGTTGTTTACCATTTTTTACTTATAAATTTTTCACATAATGCTGCTATGAAGATCTTTAAAAGATAATCCCTGTACTTTTTTCCCCCTGGCTAGTGTTGATCTGCTGGAAGAATTGTCACATATAGTTTACTGATTGTCTGCTTATGGTCTTTTAAACATAGTACAAGGACAGAAAATGCATTACAATATTGAAAAAGGATGGATTAGTTTCTCAAATAGGTAAGGAATAAGAAAATGGAGACTATAGAGTAGTGAGTCTGACGTGGATTCCTAGCAAAATTTTAATGATTTATTAGCATTTAGGAAAAGAAAGTGATGACTAAGATCTATCATAGCTTAATCAAATGTGGAACATACTAACCTAACCTCTTTTTTACCAAAGTAATTTTGCTAATAGATCAGAGAAGTGCTCTAAATACAATATACCTAGCTTTCAGCCATCACATTGACAGTCTAATTCTAGCCTCACAGATGAGATAGAGAAAAGAAGGTTAAATCATAAGAGAGTTAAATTAATTTGGAACTGGTTGAAAACATTATTGATGGACAAATGTCAAGTTCTATGGAAAGTTCTAATGGAGTACACTGGAAATAGTTCTTATACTTATTCCAAATTTCTGTCTTTGACTTGGCTAAAAACTAGATAATATGTTTTTCAGATTGGCAGATGAGAAAAATCTGAAGAAAAAAAAAAAAAAAAAACCTAAACGGTAGGATAGAATATAGGGATAATAATAGCACCTACTGTCCAGGGTGGTTTTAAGGATAAAATAATATATTTTAAAGTACTTTGCAAACATTAAAGTACTAGATAAATGCAAGCTAATCTCCATCATTATCATTCTCATCATCATCTATAGCATCATCTTCTTATATACCTGTGCAGCCCCACCAGATCACTTTTGTTGCTGATTATAAATGATTTTTTTCCACTTAATAGTATTTTATATTTTTTTTCAAATTACATATTACAGTTTTCAACAATCATTTGTGTAAGAATTTGAGTTTCACATTTTGCTCCCTCCCTTCCATCTCCCCTTTACAAGAGGGAAAGGGGACAACAAACAATCTGATAAAGGTTGTACATGTACAACAGGTTAAACATATTGCCACTTTAATCACATTGTGAAAGAAGAATCAGAACAAAAGGGTATGATTTCCTCAGCCAGAAGTAACTTCTACTTTATTTTAAATTTCAAAATGCTATCTACTTTTCTTATTGTACTTTTATATTTCACTTTGTATTGTTTGTTTATTATTAATTAATTTTTAATACACATTGCTTTATGAATCATGTTGGGAGAGAAAAATCAGATCAAAGGGGAGATAAAAACATGGGAGAGGAAAAAAAACAGAAACAACATATTGTAGGATTTGTTTTTCAATGCACTCTAATATTAGCTTCCCTTTTTATGGGAGAGTTCATCCCATTCACATTCACAGATATGATTAACAACTTTATATTTACCTCCACCCTATTTTCTTCTCTGTATATAATTTTGTTCTCTTTCCACCTTTTTCTTCTTAGTCCTCCTGCCTATTATCTTATCTTCTATCTCTCCTGCTACCCCTGTCTCTCACTTTTTCCCCTAGTATTTCTGCCCTCCCTTCTATCTAGCCCCTTTTCCTCCCTCTACACCTACTTCTTTATAAGGTTAGATAAATTTCTTTACTCAACTTAATTATTAATTTACTCCCTCTTTTAGTCAAAACTGATAAGATCATGCTTCAAATAATGCTCATCTACTTCTTTCTTTTCTTTGATTGTAATAGGTCTTTTGTGCCTTTTCATGTGATCTAATTTGTACCATTATATTTCCCCTTTCCTCTTTTCCTAGTACTTTGATATAATTAAATCAAAGTCCATTCACAACCACACCTACTTCCACCCATGTGAAACCTCCCCACCCCTGTCTGTCCCAGTAACAGATACAATTCTCAAAAATTACAGATATCATTTTCCCATCTGGATATGTAAATAGGTTACCATTTAAATTATATATATATAAAACCATGCATCTTTCTATTGCTTCTCTTGATTTCTGTATTTAAAGACTAAATTTTCTGTTTAATTCTATTTTTTTCAATAGAAATGAATGAAAGTCTCTTACTTCATTGAAGATCCATCTCCTCCCTAGAAAGATGACTTGAGTTTCCATGAATAGTTAAGTCTTGGTTGTAACCTCAGGTCCTTTGCCTGCTAGAATATGGTTTTCCAGGACCTTTGATCCTTTATTGGATCAGATCCCAAGCCCAAGTAATCTTGATTGTTGCTTTTTGATATTTGCATTTTTGTCTCACACCTTGAAGTATTTTTTTTTTTCTTGAGGTTGCAGTTCTGGAGTTTTGAAACAATGTTTCTTGTGGTTTTCCTTGTGGGAGCTCTTTCCAAAGGTGATCAAATAGATTCTTTCAATGATTATTTCTCCCTGTTTCTAGAATATCAGAGAAGTTTTCCTTAATGATCTCTTTAGGAATGCTATCCAGGCTCTTGTTTTGATCAAGACCTTCAGGTAGACCAATAATTTTTAAATTGTCACTTCTGGCACTATTTTCCAGGTCAGTTATTTTTTCACTTGAGATATTTTACATTTTCTTCCATTTTTTCATTCTTTTTTAGTTTGTTTCAGTGATTCTTGATGTCTCATAGAGTCATTAGCTTCCATTTACTCCATTCTAGTTTTTAATGCATGTTTTTTCTCAATTACCTTTTGTATCTCTTTTACCATTTAGTTAATTCAACTTTTGAAGGTATTGTTTTCTTCAGTAGATTTTTTTTTTTTTTTTTGCATTTGGCCAATTGTACTTTTAAAGGAATTTCCTTTCTTTTCCAAGCTGTTGACTCATGCATACCTCTCTTTTTTTCCCCCTCATTTTTCTTCTACCTCTCTTGTTTGCCTTTTAAAGTAATTTATGGGCACTTCCAAGAAGACTCTTTGGGCTTGAGACCAATTCATATCACTCTTTGACATTTTTTCTGTGACATTTTATCCTCATCTGAGTTGTATTTTGGTCTTCCCTGTCACCATAGTAGCTTTCCATGCTCAGGGTTCTTTTCTGTTTCTTTCTCATTTTCTTCCCTTTTTCTTTTTGGTATTTCTTCTTTTTTTTACTTTTAAGGTCAAATTCTGCTCCTGAGGTAAAAGGTGTGCTGTAAGGAGCTTCCTATGCAGCTTTAAGCCTTGGCTTTGGGCACAGGATGCCCTTATGTTTGCAGGGATTAGCTTTATTTATTCTTTCCAGGAAACAGCATGGTTTCCTAGAATTTGCCTTCTCAGCTAGGACTGGGGATTGCCCTACTGGTTAGATCCATTACTGAGCCAGAACCTAGGGTCTCAGTTGCTAATCTGCTGTGATTAAGACTCTCTTACTGACTGTCCCAGACTCTATCTGAGTTGGGCTGAACATCCCTTTCACCCCAGTGAGACTGACCTTTCTTGGCGTTTTTCAATCTATCTTGAACTGGAGAGTGATTTCATTCTATCAGATTCGTTCAGAGGCTTGGTTTCATATGGTTTGTGAGGGAAATTGGGAAAGCTTGTCCATCTTCCTGGCTTCACTCTGCCATCTTTGCTCCACCTTTGCATTGTTAATTAGTCATTTGTATGGGTAAGGTAACCCATAAGGAGGGGAAGGAAGGAAGAAAGGAATGAAGGAAAGATAGGAGAGAAGGAGGAAAGAAGGGAGGGGGGGGAGAAAGGAAGGATAGAAATAAAAAAGGAAAGAAAGAAGAAAAGAAAAAAAGAAAAACAAAGAGAAAGAAAGAAATAGAGAGAGAAAGAGAAAAAAGAAAAAGAAAAAAAGAAAGAAAGAAAAAGAAAGAAAGAAAGAAAGAAAGAAAGGAAGGAAGGAAGGAAGGAAGGAAGAGAGAGAGAGAAAGAGTTGTGTTGTCTAACTAACCAATACCAGTTGGGTCCATGGGGGAGCAGCTTTACTCACAGAGGCTGTTGTGTTCCTTCCTTCCTTCCTTCCTTCCTTCCTTCCTTCCTTCCTTCCTTCCTTCCTTCCTTCCTTCTTTCCTTCTTTCCTTCCTTCCTCTCACTCTCCCTCTCTTCTTCCTCCTCCTCTCTCTTCTCCTTTTCCTTTCAAAAAGTGTCTTAAAGTTTAAAAGTACTTTCCCCACAAACATAGTCTTAGATAGGTAGTACAATTATTTAGCTCATTTTACTGACAAATTGCCACTTAGTGTACAGAGATCTAACAGAAGTCCACCAAGGATATTGACTGGTTCTCCTGTGGAGGATCTTCTGATTTACAAACAAGATGTAGAGAGGAGTAAGGAGAGCATTGGTAGGTTTCACATATCCATGATTATCAGAGTAAACTACAGGTAAGGAAGATAGATTGGAGTCAGGTTGTAAAGAGCTTTAAATGCCAAAGAAAATATGATGAATTCAACATTTTGTCTCATGAGAACATGTTGAATTCCATCATTAAGGCATCTCTATTTTGTAAAAGCTTTATTTTTCAGGCTCAGCTCAGGGGTCAAATTGCTCAAGGAAACCTCCTTCCTAAAATGTTTTATATGATACTTATTTGTGTATATATGTATATATATATTCTCCCTCATTCTCAGCTCCTTCACCTCAAAATAGAGTACAAAATCTTTGAGCAGTAGGGCATTTGTTTTGTTTTTGTTGTTGTTGTTGGTTTTTTTTGTTTTGTTTTTGTCTTTGTATTTCCTTCTCAAACCAATGGTACTTAATAACTGTTAACCTGACTTGCCTACAATGCCATCACAATTAACAGTGTAGAGTTATGAGAAACAGGTAGAATGAGAAGTGGAATTATAGAAAAGTATTCATGAATTTAATGAGCTATTTCAGAAAACAGTACTAGAAAAATGAGGGTAATATAAACAGGATATTTATAGCAGGAAGAAGGTGGGGGAAGGGAAAAGTTAATATAGTAATAGAAGAAAGTAAATAGAAGTAATAATCTAAAGGGGAATAAGTGAAAGACCAAGATGGAGACAGAGACAAAAACAGAGAAAGACAGAAGGCAGACGGAGACAGAGACAGAAAGACAGAGAGAGACAGAAAGACAGCGTGAGAGAGACAGAGTGGCAGAGACAGCCTGAGACAGACTGACAGAAAGAGACAGACAGACAGAAACAGAGAAGAGAGACAGAGACAGAGAAGAGAAACACAGAGACAGAGAGAGAAAGACAAAGACAGGCAGAAATAAACAGAGGCAGAGACACACATAGAGGGAGTGAGATATAAGACCAATGATAACAAGAAAAAAAAAAAGGAAAACAAATCACCTTGGTGATTTTAGTCATTTAACATTTTTCTTAGTGTATGCTGTGGCAGCCTTTGAAACATGGCAGTTTCCTGTTTAGCTATAACTTTTTAAAAGAGCATGTATGAATGGAAAGAAATATATGAGTAGTTGAGAAAAACTTCTTCCAATGTAAAGGCTTCAGAAAGAACTTTTGTTTTTTAAGCATAAAGAAACTGGCCTGCTAACATCTTGGATTCTAATACCATTTTGTGGCTAATTGTTCCCTCATGCCCTTGACAGGCTATAGCTGTTCAGCTCTTTAGCAGTGTGAATAATATACATTTCATGTTTCATTTTCACTAAGAACTTGTCCTAATGGCAGATTATTGAGGTTGGTGTTGATGTTATGTGTGATGTTTCTTTTAAATAATACAGGGGGCTAACATATGTTGTGACTATTTTGCTAAATAAGACATAGATACATGTGTGTGTATGTATACATATATGTACATACATACATATACACACACAAACTATTGGTAGAAAAAACCATATTGTTCAGGTAAAGCTGTCAAATAGTATAAAGAACTTAAGCAAAGATACTTTTTTAGTGATAACAAACTATGGCTGGATTTATTTTATTTTTTGCAAAGTAGAATTTAGAGATCCAGAATGGACATGTGATTTCATTTCTATAGGAAATTACCACAGAAATTGGACAATGATATAAATTGACCGTATCTTTGTAACTTTCAATCTTAGAGAGATGCCAAAAGAACTGAGATGCTAAGAATTTTGCTCAGAGTCATGCAAAAAGAAGAGGCAAAAATTCAAGTTCCTTTTCTTAAATTTAAGGCTGGTCTTCCATCCTCTTTGGTATGCTGCATATCTTTTTTAAAAAGTAGAATGAATATATATATATATATATATATATATATATATATATATACACACACATATATCTAGAAGTAAAATGAGAGCCTATCTAGATCAATCCTCTTATTTTGCAGATGAGACAAGACCAACCCAGTGAGGTAAAAGGGCATACATGTAAGGAGAAGTAGAATATTTTCAAAAGAATGCAATCATATTAAATGGCACAACTAGGAAAACTCCAATTTTCCACAATCTAAGACCAGCTATAGAGGCCACTAAGGATCAACTGATAATATTCACAATTTATTTTGAGGTTTACAAAATGCTTTATCTACATTATCACAATTAATCCTTATAGCCCTGAGATACAGGTATATATGCATGATCATTTTTTTTTCTGAGCTGTTCTGTGAAATATGCAAATTATTTCATTTTATATTGATCTAGGCAAATCACTGTGCCTCTCTGAACCTCATGTTTGCTATCTACACAAATAAAGGAGCTATTGTATGATATAACATAGTCTTTAAGATCCCTGCCAACCCCAATAGTCTTTGACTTTAGTTCCAAATATCCTGCTCTAATAATGAAATTTAACTACCTTCCATTTTGCTGGTAATAGAATCAAGTTGTTTAAATAATTTTTTATCTTTAACCCTTACAATTACAATTGTTCTAGTAGTCTTCAATTATTCTGATTTTCAGTAGGCTTATAAAGAGTAGGAAGGAACATGTTACAGATTATTTTCTGGGAAATAGAGGGGGGGAAGAGCATATTCATCTCCTTTACATCCAAAGTTCTAATAGCATAATTATTATTTTCATGTGCAGCCTTTCCTTTTGGATGTGATATTTAAGATTTTATCTGACCTTGAATAAAGCAACATTCACAAGCTCTCTCCATTTCTTCAAATAAGAAGCCACGTTTAAGAGACTATTGGGTTTAATTTAGAATAATTTTGCTTGGAGCAAATGCAAAGCTTCATTTCTGGTCACACATCATTACTTACTTATATCCAGCCACAGGTCTGGTCTGTCTATCGAATGCTGTGGTTAGGTCATATGCCTTTAAGTAGACAAGCAAAACAGAAGGAGAGAACATTCTGTTGACAGGTAAATGTGAATCAATCTGGCTTCATTCAAAGGAAAATAATCAAGCTCTTTTCAAATAATATGAAACATAAAATGATTGCCTGGTGAAGAGGAGGGGGCCTTATCAGCATCGCTTCTAAGAAAAATGATTTCATTTTCTAGCTGAAGAAACATATGCTACAGCTTATCTTCTGACTTGTCTGCAGTCTCTGATATTTATTAGCAGTTGATTTTCTGCAGTTGTTCTTCTTTCCTGTCTTCTCTTTTACCAATGACTGTTTTCTCAAATATCCATCTATAGATTATATTTTCTTATCAGTCTCTTCAGAGAGATGATTATTTCATTACTGGTTTCATAATAAGTGGCAAGGCTGCTGTTCTAAATGGGAATTTTAACAGTCTCTGGGTTTGTTTCTTGTTTCATCATCATATTCAAAACCCTTGAGATTGAGGCTTTTGTCATAGCAAACAAGGCAAAAAGAAAGTAGGAGTTATATCTTCAACATATTTGGCATTCATCAGGGATTGCTATTGGCAGTGAGACATCAGTACAATTGACTTCAAAGATTTGAGGACAATGGTAACCTCCTATAAGTAGCCCTTAAATAAACTTGATATCACTTTGCTGAGAAGCTCATTAGCCTAATACCTTAGCAACAACCTCCTCTGTGTCTAAGGATTTGTGGTATTGTCCTAAAATTCTACTTTCTTTTTAGAATTGAGAACTACTTTCCTCATTTTCTCCAAAAGTTGTTATTTTTTTTTCCACTTCCTTTTGTTTTTGCCTAACTGAAGGTGATGTCAACTATCTGATTTATTGAACCAGCATTGTCCTGGATTCTTGATATTAAAAAGTTGAAGAAAATAATAATGTCAGTGCATTGCTCTTATTTAAAACAATCATGAAACCCTTGTCTCAGAATGTTTCTGCTCCATCAAATTTTGATAAATTTTTAAGAAGAAGGGGAGGATGGATTAGCTATTTAAACAAGTAGTCATTTATATTGAAGAAACAAGAAAATAGTATAATGGGCACCTTGTTTTTCCTGTTAGTAAAAATTACACTAGATTCTAGGTGATCTGTTGTTACCAAACGATTAGACCAAAATAGCTGGATTCTGTGGTGTCTCTAAGGATCTTAAGCACTGTTCACTCATAGCTGTATAGTTTCTCATCTTTTCCATTGAGAAATTCTCTCTTACATCAGGAGAGCTTGATAATTAACTGACCTACATAAACAAAAGCAAAATTTGATTCTTGCAGGTTTCTGAAATACCTATAGCCTCTGTTAAATGGCAGCCACATGACCATGTTGCATTAAATTAAATATCCAATTATTGGTAGTGATATCATTCAAGAGTCTTGTTAGAAGCAAAGGCAGAATGGCTTGGTAGACAGAGAGTTATCCTTGGATGTGGGAAAACTTCCGCATAAATACTTCCTCTGACTATATTAGCTATGTGACAATGAGCAACTCATGTATCTGCACAGGATTGGCAGGCAACTCTCAACCTCTACATAAACCAGTTGTCTACCAGGAATTAGATAAAAGGCATCCTCTGGACATGGATAAATTGAAGAAGAGATAGGATTAGCTTGGTTTAAGAGATTGTTTTTGTTATGTTGATTGCTGTTTTTACCCCCCCCCCCAGCTTTTCATTAGAAAAAGTTTAAATGTATATAATCCCTATCTAACCTACCTACATTAAAAAAAGATAATTATTAGCAGACAAATCTTACTCATCAATTTAGAAAATCCTCTGCTAAAGTAAGCATAGGTTTGGGACTGAAAGTCAGAAGACCCAGGTTTTCATTCCTATTCTGCCATTGGATACATTGTATTTTTTCAGATCCTTTCAATTTTAAAATTTCATAATCTTAATTGTTTTTCCTTTTTTTTTTCTATTTCTAAAGGACATAGGAAAAGATGAAATATTTGTTACACATGAAATGAGTAGCATGATTTTAGCACTACAAAACATTTGTTTAGTACTGTGATCAAGTCAAGCCTATGGGAAATTCTGGAACATATTATTTTTCAAATATATACATCTTTTTTTTTCTGCTTCTGAGATACCCTAAACTATTACAATGCATTTCCTCTGCTGACATCACTCAAATCCAGTCACTGTCTCCTAATCCTGCTGAATTTCTATGATTAGGAAAAATGTTCCATATAGAATGTGTTCACTTCATTGAAGTCCTTCCTCTAAATTTTTATAAATTTATGATTGTGCAATACTGTGGATTTTCTATTATCTGATATCTTACTATATCACTAGCCTTTTTCTTTTTCAATCACAAATGCCTTAATACCTTTAATATTACTTATAACACAGAGTATCATTCACAATATTTTCTACTATTCCTGGTGTAAACCAGTTTGATTCTTCTGAGTTTATGTTTTTTCCCAAAATTTCTTGCTATATCATTGGTGATAACATTAGTGAAACTTTTTTTCCCTTAAAATCCATATTTGTTATTTCATTTGTATAGGAAATTCTACATGAGTAAATATTTTCTACTCATACAGAGAAGCATTTGCTTTGTCTTTTATAGCCTTAGAGAGTCTATCTAAACACACAAAGGTAAAACAACATAGAATCACCCAATCAGTATGTGTGAAAAGTAGGACCTACTTGATTCAAAGATTGTCTCTCCAATATAACATAATGCTTTGTTAAGACAATACTGATATTAAAATGATGAATTTTTGTGCCAGATGATAGAGTATTTTTGAAAGTACTATGTAGATTATAATGCATCCAACTTCTTGTTCATATGTAATTCCTGTCCCAGTTATCCTATACTGCTGAAATAACTCAATGAGTTTCTCCTATTCAGTTATAATTGGCAATATACCATTGGCAGAGAACTTAGTTTTAAGCTGTGCTTTGGATCCCAGTAAGAAAACATCCTTCAGAGCCATGGATTGATTTCAGGAATCTCTTTTCCTTTCCTCTCCCTTTCTCTTTCTCTCTTTCTTTCCCTTTTTTCCTTTTCCTCTCTTTTCCTCCCCTCACTAGAACCAAATAGTTTTACAAAGTCTACATGTTCTTGAACCATGAATCAATTGTGACAATTTTACCCTCTCAAGAACAAAGCTTTTACATCATCATCATCATCATCATCATCATCATCATCATCATCATCTTGCCTCATATTTTTCTTAATTCTTTACTGTTTACAAAGAACTTAACCCATGAAAACATTGTGTTGTATGTAGAGCCAATTGAATTTGATTCAACAGACTTATATCAAGCAGCTATTAGGTTCAGCACTTCTTAAAACTCCATTTGGCAGATGAAAAAACTAAAGTTCAGAAAGATGAAATAATTTGTCCAAAGTTGCTTAGTTGTTGTTGAATATAGGATATAAAACTATTTTCCTAGTGATGGGGAAAGAGCACTGTATTTGAGGTTCAGGAATTTGGATTCCATATCCTAACTCTGTTAACTTGCTAAAGATATAATCTTGGTCAGCACCCTCAATCAGTCTAAAGTTCATTTTATTAATCTTTTACATACTGGATAAAGTAACTTCTGTGGTCCCTTTCTGTTCTAAATCTGTTACTACTGTGTTCTCTTCCTAAAGCATAGCAATTCTTGGAGAGCAGATAACTATTCTGTTAATGTTATTGTTGCTGCTTTTATATCCTCAGCACCTAGCATTGTGCCAAGTGCATAGAGAATGATAAGTACATGTTTATTTGTCAGAGGTAGCTCTAACACTAACATTCTTTGAGTGTATTTTTTATGTTGAGATGAAATAAGGCAATCACAAGTTATTGAATTGTTAACAAAAGGTTAATTTTAACCTAATAACATTAGGTAATACAACAAGGAAATAGTGACACTTAACTCGGAAGGACAAGCACACACTCTACACCCATCTCCATATGGAAACACTTTGGGATATCAAGAAATGAGAAGGGCAAGGTAATTTGTGAAGTCTTCTGAATTCTAACCTGGGAGTATAAATTACTAAGAAGAGAAAAGGAAATCATCAGGTCCCAGGATTACTTTCTCTCCCTTGGGGGGGGAAATTTAGCCCTGTTTATAGGTGAAAATGAAAAAGGACAGTTCTAATCCACATTGTGGGAAAATACCAAAAGATATCATTGCTGTCTCATTATTGCACTAAATTGATTCATTCGTTTGTTCATTTATTTATTTATGGGAAAAGCAAGCATTTCTGTAACAACAACACAATAATAAAAAGATGATTGCACATGAAACTGCAAATCTATTATGTAGATCGCTATTCTTTTAAAATATATAGTAAAGTTAGTATGAAAATTTCTTTTTCCCCCTTCTTTTATTTCTCCCTAGAGATTGCTACCATTAGACACACACATGTATACACAAACATATCTGTTTGTGTGTACATACCTCCATACATATGTATATATAAATTATCACAAAATTATGTATTGAATTCTTTAAGTCTTATGTATAATGCCTTTTTCCCTGTACCATGCTGTCTAGGGCATGTCTGTATATATATTTCCTTCACCAATCCCCAAGAACATTTTCCTTTTAACAGTCCTCTAGACATCGAATTTCTCCTTTTAGTAGTTTTCCTTATTCATGATGAAGCTGCAACTTTTAAAATGGAAAAAAATATATATATAAGGAGAGTTCACAGCAACACATAGTTCATGCTGCTTTCACCTTTGTATAATGATATATTCGTAAATATTGAAATCTGAGTAAATTTACTAATCAAGATCATGGTTTTCCTTATTGATAGCTATGCTATGAATACTTTGGTTGCATTTTTAGGATTTTTTTTTATTAGTTGAGCTGTTGGCAGCTTTGAATATGTTTGTGGGTTTTTGTATTTTCTGAAAACAAATCTCCAAACCACTCAATCTGTTTCAAAAGAATCATATAAAGAATGACACTGACATTGTAACCAGCTCTAAGAACAAAAAAACAAAGCTATAAGTCACTTTGGGGGTCTACCAACTTTGACAAAGAAAAGCTTAAAAAACACCACACTCTTATTGATCTTTTCTTGGCTTTCTACTATATAACACTGTACATGAAATAAGGAGTTGGCAATCAATTTCACAAGACATATGCCTGTAGGTAATCCAAAGAAGTTTTTTTTTTTTTTTTTTTTTAGTGTTTGCTTTTACCTACTGCTTTAGGTAAAACAAGAGACTTCTTTTATACCTGCTTTTCCAAGATCTATGAAAATGTGAGAACAAATAAACAAAAAGTGTGAAAATAGAAATGAACCTTCCCAAAAAGGTCATTAATGCAATTTATTTAGTATGTAATTGTTACCTGTGAAAATCTAACTAACTTACACAAATGTCAAACTAATCTGCTAAAAATTACACTTGTATGATTTCCTCTATTATGGAGATTCAGTATTTCTGAAGAAGTGTATATTGGATCTTATTACAGATGCCTTGTAGAAAACACCACCACTCTGTAATTCGAATAAAGAAATAAAAAGAAATCACAAAGTAATACAACATATTCAAGTCTCATATGGCTAATAAATAGGTATTTTTAGATGAACAGAATTGTTATAATGTTGAAAAAAATCACTATATATAATGAGGAGATTTGCATGCCATCAGGATTTCAGATCATAACAGAAGTAACCACATTTAATAATCATTAATTATAATTAAGGCGTTAATAAATGTGGACTAACTTTTCTAAGAAATATGTTTTGACTCATATTTACTTTTATCTTAAATAGAAGCAAAGTATATGAAATAAATATGAGTCAAAATAACAAAGTATCTTCTGATATAAAATACCCTATTTCTGAGATGTTTGAAATTTCCTTTTTTCTCCCTCAGAAATAACAAACTGTTGGTTTATGACCAAGTAAATTGAAATCTTCAGATTTTCTCAGAGCCATTTCACATAGACATGTGTAAACAGTGTAAACTCTATCAGGCCAGATTATACTTCATCTGTGGCCAGTTCTGCACTGAAAAGTTATCGACTTGCTACTTTTTTACTTTTCTCTGCCTTATCTTTGCTATCTTTGGCAGAAAGAAGGAGAAAAAAATAAAGTATACAAACTTTAAGAACATTACCTTTTATTGTTTGTTTCATTCTATCACCCTCCTTTGCCTTGGTCCAGTTGGCTGGCATACTCTTACTTGGTAAAGTATACCTCCAAAAACCCATTTCCCCTTCCCTTGCCTCTGAGAGTTTCTCCTGCATTTCCTCCCAAATCATAGAAAAAGAAGTGGAGTTTTACCAATTTGAATTGATTCAAATTTTCAGGCCACTGTAAAACATCCACACCAGTTGAACATGACACCTAAATTTGCAACAAGATTGTTACATTTTAAAGGGGTGTGTATCTGTGTGTGTGTGTGTGTGTGTGTGTGTGTGTTCTAATGATGCTTATGATTGTCCTCCACCAAATCTTTGCCTTTTGTCCTCTGAGGGAAATGTAGCCTTTGGAGGATTGACATGGCAAAGCCTGTGCTTATTTATTGAAGAAACATTAAGAAATGAAATAGATGGTCAGCCCAAGGTGTGTAATGACTGACATTTAACAGTGAATTGCTTTCAAAGGATGAGATGTTTTATAAAGTGTGAGTATATGCTGCAGAAATTCTTCCAGAAATCATGAAACCTAGCCCGCAGCTCCCACTCAGTGGTAATCCAACTGAGCTACATAACTAAAGTTTAAGGTTTATTCCTTTCAAGGTAAAAATGAAAGTTAATAGCTAAAAGAGAATGCCAGCTCTCATTATACCTTCTTTCCAATTAGTGGGATGGTAAATCTTGTAGTCTTTTCTGTTTTCTCCTTACTTTGCTAGTAAAGCAGAAAGACAATAAATCTAAATGGCAATTGTTTCTGCTCTGATCAGAAACCCTGAGGGTCTTCCCCTTAAGGAATGATTTTTTTTTTTTTTTGAGTAGGTAGAAGTATCCTTTTTTTGGTTTCATTTCTTACCTAGCCTTGAACACTGAATGAGTGTTGCCTCAAATCAATTGAGACCTAGGAAAGATTTTAACTTAAAAAGAAGGTCTCCCACTGTATCTAGGGCAATCTCCCATCAATCTGATCTGTGTCTTTCCCGTGGATCCAAATGGCTTTAAAGGAGAGAGTAAGGTTGGTGACTTTGCACAGTCCTGCCTCAGTTAAATTTCATCTATTTTCAAGTCAAGATATCACCTTCTTGATGTCATTGATCCTCTTTGAGAATGAAGGACCAACAGCAACATCAACAACAATAACATCAGCAGCAAGATAGAACATTATATCTGAAATCAGGAAGATCTGAATTCAGACTCTGCCTAGATACTTCCTAATTATGTAATCCTGGGCATAGACTTTTACTTAACCTCTCTTAATTTCAATTTCCTCATCTGTAAAATAAAAATGATAATAATCCATATTTCCCAAGTTTATTGGGATGATAAAATGAGAAAATATTTATATAGTAATTTGCAAACCCTATGCCACTATATAAATACTTGCCATTATTATTTTATATATTCATATTATATCATATAATGTATTAGGGCTGGAAAGGTAAGAGGTGGTCTCTGAAAACTGAATCAGGCAAAACAATACTAAATTTAATCATCTTGGAAATTAAAATATAGTAACAGATGGATAGAATTCAGGGGGAGACTGTATAGAAATGGCATGAAGCAGGTGGTTGTCTGAGAAGAGTCAGTTGGTTCAATGGTTTTAACTGTGTTTGGAAAGGGAAATTATAAAAGCATAAGGGAGGGGAGGAAAGGTAGCAACAAATAAATGGAAAAATGTTGACTGAGACCAGATATTTTTGGTCAGTAAATCCATCCAGTTTTGTCTAAACTCGAACAAGACTTTATTGTAATATATAAAAGAGCACAAGGTCCTGTGTTCTGTGATTGGTTATTGTTTTGGGAAGGAGAGAAAATTATACTGTTCCAAATCATGCAAACTGCAATTCAAAGTTACTCTCTAGTCTACAGCTCAGAGGAAAGAATTTTGAAGCATTCCTGTTATACAGAAAAAAAAAAAATGGAAAAAAATCCACAAAAAACAAACAAACAAACAAACAAAAAAAAAAAAAACAAGCCAACTAACGAACTTTTTAAAGATATTCAGGTGTGTGTATAGACTTTGAATTCTTAAGCAAAAAGTTTTGTCAAGTATTTTTTAGTAATTTTAATAACTCATTCACTTTCCCAAAAATGACTGCTATATTTAGAATATTAATTTATTTGAGATTTTCCAGTTGTTTGAGGATATTTCTACATATTAATGTAACTATGGGGAAAAAGTAGTAGTCCTTTAGGGGATATTAGAAGAGAAAAAGAGAGAGAGAGAGAACTACATTTACATGCATACTTGAAATTTTGGTACTTGTAAAATTTTTTTTGAAGAAATAAGAAAATCATTTCTTAATGTATTTTTAGTGGACTTTTCAGTCAATGGAAAATTATTGTATGCCTCTCTAATTAGGCATTTTTCTTTAATAATGGTGTCTATGAGGGCCTTTAGCAATATTTTATTTAACTTTTCTGCTGTGATTCAAGTAATAAGGCAATTAGGTAGCACAGTGGGAGTTAAGAACATATTTTCCAAGTTCAAATATGGCCTCAAACATTATTAACTATGGGACCTGGATTAAATTATCTAACTTTGTTTGCCTCAGTTTCCTCATCTGTAAATTACCTGAAGAAGTAAATCTCAAAGTGTTCCTGTATCTTTGCCAAGAAAACCCCAAATGGGTTCACAAAAAGTCAGAAGCAACTGAACAGCAATGATGTCAATTTTTGCCATTTCTTCAATTCTGTAAAAACTGAGAGATAAATGATAAACTTTGTTGCAGGGAGGGAGGGGGCAATGCAGAAGGGTAAGTATTTCAGTGAATAAAATAAGTATTTAACCATAGCATCTGATATTTCAAGCTAGAAGGGATCTTAAAATACATCTAGTCTTCAATCCTCATTTTAGAGATGAGCAAAGGGAAGTCCAGTTATGTTTAGTGAGTTTCCCATACTTAAGAATCTAATAAGGAAGAATTTGGATCCTAATTCTCTGTCTCTAAACCCAGGATTATTTCCACATTACTTTCTAAACATCAAGGGGTTATCATGACTAAGGGTAAAAGGTCCTCACCATATATCTGGTTTCTACTTTACAGACAAGAGAGTTGAACTTGAATTTTTAGCATCTCGTTTCCTTTATTGAATGAAGAATAATTCCTAAACCATGTCTAAACATCGAAATTCTATTTATTTATCATGGAATAGATTTTAGAAGTCAAAATTAAGATGCCTTAAAGGCATTCAAGTTTAGAAATCAAAATAAAATGACCTTGGAATCCCTTAAACCTATTCTCTTGACATTTCTCCTCTCTCTCTCTCTCTCTCTCTCTCTCTCTCTCTCTCTCTCTCTCTCTCTCTCTCTCTGTCTCTCTCTCACATGCGTGCACACAGGCACACACACACACACGTTTTCTTTTGTTCATTGTTATTGATGGTATTTTTGCTTCTTGTATATAAAAGTGGGATTTTTGCTTCTTATATATAAAAGTAATATGCCGAAAGGAATGGAAAGAACAGAAATAATGGGAAAGGTTTTTGACCTTTAGGGCAGATAATCTTCAATTTCTGAAAAATGAGGGACAGAAAAACAAAGGGGAAAAGGAGAAATAAGTGTGGGAAACTAATATAGGGTTAAAGTGCTACAGGGAAGCAGCAGATGCCTGTAGATGTAAAGGTTGATTGCATTTAGCTGCTGCTGCTGCTATGAAATTATTAGCCCTTGGCAGCATTCTCAAATACATGCTCTATTTCGATGAGCTCGGAAGCTACAAAGCTATTTATTGTTAATGAAGGAAATAAAACAAGAAAATAAATAAGCAACCAGACTAGAGAATTTTGCAAGTATAAGTTATGCTAACCAAAGACACTATGACTATGCTGTAATGTATTCAGGTTATATCATTTGATTTCTTGACCTAAATTTTACCATTAATACTTTAAATATTCCTGTTACCCAAAAATATAAATATTTCAGCTGCCACAATATTCCTATTCTAAAAAAAATTTCATAACAGTTCTATTTCCAACATTTATAGCACTGGAAAGGTGCATCTAAGCCAATGGAGCATATTTTTTTGAAAAATCAATTTTTAAGCTTTTCATTAGTAGGTTATTTCTATTATTCCTAGAAAGAAACACTTTCAAAATAAAAGCATAGTAATAAAATATACAATATAGTTATTCCAGATTTTTTTTTTAATTCGAGACTATTTAGAGGGATTTAAATTGTCTTATAAATAGATTTTAAAACCATTATGTCCACAAATACTCTGCCTGCAACTAAAAAAAAATTTAAATTTGCTTGTTTAAAAAAAAAATCTGCTACCACACTGTCTGCCACTTCTATTCTTTGGGGCTACAGAAATCATATGTGATAGAACTTGGGGCTACTGACTGCTTTCTCATTGGGACCTTGATACATTTTTAGCATTTTGTCATATAAACAGCCTGCCCAATTTAATCTAAATCCAAAGTGATCTACCTCTTTTATGGAGTCTTTCCTGATTTAATTCCCTACTCCCAAATCCTATCCAGAAATAGCCTTTTCTCCTCTGAACTCCTCTTGTACTTTGTTAGTACTTTTATTTGGATGCTTATTACACTTTTCCCCACATTTTACTTCTTTTCTTTTGTTTTGACCTTTCTATCACAGTCTTCCATTTACAATCATATTGCAAAATTTCCTTTCCAAATTGATTTATGGGAATTTAGAGGTATTTTCACATTAGTACCAGTATTGTTTTATTGAAAAAAGAAATGCATTTAGAGACCTGAGTTTGAATCCTCATCCTGCACCTAAGGAAGTTTGAGGGTAGGCAACATGTTCTATTTAGCTCCAGCTTTTCCAGCCGTTGTTTATACTCAACACAAAAGAATTGTAAAGAAAGCTTTTTGCAAACCCAAAAGTACTTTAGAAATGTAAAGAAAGTATTAAAAATAATGTTCTTACTGATGATTTGGCAGCTAATTTCATTGGCTGTTCATCTGAAGTATCACAAATATTTCCAACCACAATTTGCAATAACACATGCAAACACATCAAAGGTGGAATGAATCATGAAATAATGAAGACCTCTTCATTGAAAGTATTTAAGCAAAGGCTAGATGAATACTTGTTCCATATGTTAGAAAGAAGATATTTGTTCAGATGGGATATTGTTCAAGTTGGCCTTTGAAGTTACTTTCCAGTCAGAGATTTTGTGACATATATTGGGAAAAAAAAAATTGGGATTTCCAAAAACACATCTGCACCTCAAAAGCTGTGAGTAGTAAATGTTGCCCCTTTGGAAGGGAGTGGGATAACAAACCAGAATGATTCATTATTTTTAAAAATAGTAATTTGTTAACTGTCTGTGTATATATATATATATATATATATATATATATATATATATATATACGAAAAGATACAATTTCCCTAAATCAGTCACTCTTTAGACAGCAATTTAGAATTGGAAACTAACAGAATCTTAAATTTATCCCTGCTCCCCAAATTTAAGTCATTGATAATTTGAGTGTTTAAAGCGGGAAACTGCTGATCCTTGTCATCTGCAATATCATAAACTTTTTGTCGACAGGGATAATGAATTAGTCATAGAACAGTGTGGTCCCAGAGTTGGACATAGATTCAAATACCACCACTGATAACTATGAGAACGATCTTCATTAAGTTTATAGTTCTAAATCTTTTCCTTCATTTACACAATGAGATAATTAAACCCAAGGACTTCTGCTATTCTATTCCCATTCTAGATGTTCATTCCTCTAGTGTTGTTCACATTCTTCAAACTTCCTATGATATCAGTATACTTTACAGTGAATAGTAAAATTCCTTGCAGGGTGGGTTTGGGATCTGGTATGACTCAGTTCTATACCCTTTTATTTCAAGATCAGAATAACTGGTTAAATGAATCACTCCCAGGTCATTGTAGAGTTAACAAAAGAAAGCTAATAGCTATAGCCCAGAAAGGATAGAAAGATATGGTATACTATATATGCTGTACTTGATATGGCATCATCATCCTATCTCTATATGAAAATGAATTGAGTCAGTAGGCAGATGAAATGACTTGAGCAGCCTTAAGACAAATTCCAAATTTAAAGGGCCTGGATTCCATGTTCATTCGTTTTTGTTTTACAATGCCCTGAACTGTCCAGTAGGCTATGTCAATATACTCAAGGGTTATCAATCACCTGGCTCCAGGAGCATAGGGAACAAACAAATCCTGCTCAGAGAAAGGGAATACAGCAAACCCTAATAGATATTGTTCCCATAATAGTAGATCCAAAAAAAAATGGTTGAATTAATGAACATATACCTATATATATAGAACACCAAATATTATTAATATTGTGGAAATATGTTCTACTGTTATGAGATAAAATAATTTTCTATAAGGCTGTTGACTGCACTTATAGAACTAAACTGAATAAACTAGCTTTCTACATAATTTCAACATCTACCTTACTGGTAAATATGGAAAACATATGAGAAATTATTGGGAATGACTGATTTTGGCAATGTATATTATGTGGACAGAAAACAATGAAATCACAGATATACATTCTAAGGCCTTTGCTTATTTTGGCAAGCGCCATTTAATTTGTTATATGTGATAACATCTGATCAAGCACTTATGTTCAAAACATAAGGATCTATACCTATGTGCCTATAAATGTTTCTTCAAAACTAGGAGGAACCTTCTGGAATTTTAATTAATTCTGGGGATTTAGTCAATTAGGAAAGTGAGCTATTAAAGTTCCTTCAGGGTGTATTTCAGAATTGTTTATAAAATTCTGCCCAGCACTATTTTGGGAAATAAAACAGGTCTGTTAAATGAAGCACTATATTAAGTGAGCCCAATTTAAGTTATTTTTATGCAGTGATATCATCACCCTTATCCACAGCAGTGACATATTCAGGTCTTTATTAGAGATCTTTGATTACAGCAGTAATTTGAAAACTCTAGGTAAAGGACAAGTTAATCTAATTAAGGTTAATTGTGTATGCAGACACTAAGGCCTGAAGTGGAAAGCTCAGCATGATACTCACTGAGCTCTTAGGCTTCAAAGACTTACATGTGTTGGTTCAGGGAATTGACCAAAGTTCTGACATTATATGTGTAGCACTTTTTAAATAGACAGTTAATTCAGTTCACTTATAACTTAGTCATTGGAACAATCCATTTTAAGATTTGTGTTTTTCTTCTTGTAAAGAAACTTTTACTGAAGTTTCCTTATACTTTACAAATATATGACTACAAACTATTCTTATCCAATTATTTAATTATTTTAAGTTAAAATTTTAATTGTTTAAATTAAATGACTATTGAATCCAATTCTAAGAACTCTACTTGTCTTAACTTGCCTGGAACATGGATCTGGGATTTTCTATCATTACTCTTCTCTTTCCTTCCTTTGCTTTTTCCATACAGTGCTTGATAATCCATCCCAATTCATTTTCTGCCTTCTTTTTTGTATTGTCTTCCCCATTGGAATGTAAGTGTAAATTACCCATTGTGATGGATTTCTTGCTAGCATATACCCAGCACAGTTCCTGAAATATAATAAGTGCCTAATATAAACTCTGTTTGGGAAGCTAGGTGGCTTAGGTAGATAAGAGTACCAGGTCTGGAATCAGAAACTGATTATTTTTTATGAATTAAATCTTCTCTCAGACACTTATTAGCTATGTAAATCTGGGTGAGTCATTTAACCCTTTTTGCCGTAAAATGGAGATTTTAATAGCAGCCATCCATCAGGATTATTATGAAGTCAAATGAGATATTATTGTAAACACTTAGCACAGGACCTGGTCCATAGTTAAGTGATGATCAATGCTGATTTCCTTATCTTCATCCCTCCACATATTGAAAGTTATGCTGACTCAATGACCTAGTTTCCAGATATTCTTGTCAATCAGTGTTGAGGTAGGTATCAACCAGTCTGCAACTTTGTGTTATCTGTTATATATAACAGAATTCTGACTAAGAAAGACAAATAGAATTAAGATGCATGTGTAATTTAAATTCTCTCTAATGGATGACATGCATGTGGAGCTAAAGATTAAACTGAGTTCTGGCTAGGGTTAGGCAAGCAGGGATTATAAAGACAAAAACTGCAAGGGGGATAGTGATGATCACATTGACACCTAATCAGGTTCTGCCATTGGTTACTTTAGCTGGGCTGTTTCTCAGATATTACAAGATACCCTCTGGGTACAGGGAAGTGAGTCAGAGTGTAAGGTTCCCAGGAACCCCTTAGTTTGTTATGGGTTGATAGCCAGTCTGTGCTAGTTCTCTAGGTCCTGGTGCAGCAGAGGAGTTCCAGGCTCAGCAAGCAAAGAAGCTTTGGTATGTTAAGTTTAAGGGATGCTCAGTCTGCATCCTGATTAACTTATTCTGATTCTTATGTCATTGAGGTCTTCTCTGGATAGTAAGGTAACTCAAGGAAATCAAGGTGGCTAGTAAAGTCAATCATTCCATTTTCATAGATGTTTGTACGATTACCTATTAAACAGCATCTAGTAGTATCTGTTAGCCTTCATGTATTGGCAGTTGGGGTAGAACTGAGATGTGAGATGCAATTGCCCTTCCCTTCTTACTGAAGGAGACCTATCTGAATTGTCTCATTATAAAAGTTACCAATAAATGCTGTCCCCATCTTGATTTTTTTTTTATTTGGTTGCTTAGTTGCTTTTTTATTTTGGTTTGTTTTTTGTAAGCAATTGTAGCTGTGACTTGACTAGGTTCACAAATGTAATAAGTGTTATTGATTTCTACAGATTAGCCAATCAACATATTGCTACCGTAAGATTTAAATTGTCTTTGTCCTGAGTTTTGCCTTGTTTATCATGGAGAAAACCCAAAGAATTTTCCTATTAACACCTAGAATGTGCCCCTTGCTTTACAAAATTTCATTGGAGGTATTAATTAAAAACAAAATTCCAATATGATTCATATTATATATGTGTGTATATACACACACTCATATATATATATGAATATATACACATACATATATACATCTATATATGTACATATATATGATCTATAGAATAGATATATAGACATCACACATACACATAATAAAGCAATGGAACATAATGGATAGAGAACTGACCTCAGAATTGGGAAAGTCTCAGTTTCATTTCTCACACATGAACTCTCTCTATGATGTTGGACAAGTCATTTAACTTTTCAATCTATATGGGTGATTCTCCTCTACAATACTGTAAGTTTCAGAACAATTGCTGATCTATATTAATAAAAAGTAAGAATAAGGTTTCATCATTAATGCTTCCTACACTGAAGAAGTCTCAAGCCTGTAAAAAACAAAAAAAAACAAAAAAATTAAGGAAGTAACCAGCTTTGCCAGCCATCCTTCCAAGCAAGGTGTACCTATTTTTTTTTTTAATGAAGTAGGTAAAGGAGGGAGGGGGAGGAGACTGGATAATCATTGCATTGTAGTTAAATATGTAAAAAAAGAAATCTAGGAACAGTAACAGGTAATTATTTTGCTGGTAGTCTAGAGAGAGAGAATCAGCAGTGATATATAAATATATTAGAAATTACTTGGATAGGAAGAGGCAACAGAAGAGGATTTTGGGAAAGAGGTGATTAGCCTGAGATGAAATTATGATACAGTGATGATGATGAACTTCATTTCCTCAGACATCTAGTGAAATTGTTTGTCTCTCAAAAGTAGTACAGCTAGATTTTTAAAAATTTTATAATGAAAATTCCCTCCAGCAAAAAGTAGAGAAATGAAGGAAGATAAACTGTATTTTGTTTTTATTCTACTATAAAAGAGAAATATTCACTTTACTTTGTGTTAGAAATGATGAAAAACTTGTAGGAAAATCAGCTCAATATCTTAGAATTTATGACACAAAAGAGAGAAGCTGAGTATATATTGAAATGTATCCTAAGTTGGGAAAAGTTGATTTCAAAAGATTCATTTAAAAATGAATAATTATATAGAAGAGAGAAAATGCAAAAAGGAGATCAGCCCAAATGGCTCTAGGGAGGATAGTTTTAGTGCCTGTTTGAGATCTTAGAAGAATCTAATCCTATCATGCTCATTTATATAAGAAAAAAACTGAAGACCTTGGCCAAGTCACAAATTAGTAGCATTGTGACTGGATTGCATATTTTCTGCTCCAACTCCTAAGCATTTCTACTATACTAAATTTTATTTCGATGGAGAGCTTTTGATGACACCAAAAGACTAAGATTCTAATAAGAATGAAAACACACAGTGATAAAGAGATCAATGTGGATTGCTACTTATATTTTTTTTAAATGTACACAAAGCAAAATCAAAGAAAGCTAACAGAAAAGAGTTATAAATACGGATAATGGTCCACTAAGAAAAGTGATTTGAATGGTAAATCTCAGAATAGATTGAGATTGGCAAGAAAAGCCACAGGCATCAAAAGGATGTCTATTTTTAGCTATATACAGGGAAGAGGAAAATTCAAAGAAATAATGACTACTTCTTGGGACAGGATGATGATCATAATGGATAAAAGTAAGCTACTCAATAATTATTAAACTTAAAAGTAGAAAAAGTAATAAAGAAAATCTTTGTATTAGGAAAGACTTAATAAAGGGGACTAAGAATTATCACCTAAAATGCATGATCCAGTAATACTTAGGGAACATCTAGACACTTTTGCCAAATTTAAGCTATCTATCCCAAATCAACTCTCTCCTGAAATACTAAAGAAACTTGTAGATGTGACTAATAAATCATTGTCTGTGATCATCAAAAGTTGCTGTATAGGCAAAAGGTAGCAAGAGACTGAGAACAAATATTGTCCCACTTTTTTCTTAAAGGATAGATAATGACATCTGTAATTCCATAAGTCAGAGGTATTGATTTTCCTTCTGGCTAAGTTCTAGGATATAATATTTTTTAAATATTGATATTAAACATCTAGAAAATTAGATCAGAAAGGCCAGCATAGTCTCATCAAGAACAAGTCATGCTTCATTAAACCTCATTTTATTTTCTAATAAGGCTATTACTTAGAGTTTGATTTTTTTTTTTTTTGGTAGAAAGTTGAGAGGAGGAAGAAGGGGAGGAAAACACATATGTTACTTGTTGTCTACCACATTGCAAGAAATATTCTCTAAATAGATGGTAGTTTAATGGTAAGTCAATGGTTATAATAGATAAATGAGTACCAGGATGTAATTCAAAGTGACTTTGACTGCCTCTTTGTTTCATGGAAAAATTAAAGAGCATAGCTACTAATTTGAGTTTCCACACCTTCATATTTGGGTATGTTCTTCCAGACTTATGGTCTAATATTGGGATTCACTTTTCAAAAATAAATCAGTAGTCCAAAGGAATGACACTCATTTCCCCTTAGACAGAGAAATAGGGCTTGTTTCCTCATATATTATTGGATTCTTATCAGTTTAATCTGATTCTAAGATTTAGAACATATGAGAGTCTGGGGTCAGAGGTCAAATTTAAATTTATGCAATTTGGAACTCTGGATTTATGGAAAGACATTCATATTCATCTACAGGTAGAGGATGAAAGGGGAAATATATGATCTCATAATTTTGCTAACAATCAACAGATGCAAATAAAGATTGAATCTGTCAGATTCAAAGTCACTGATGAACAAAAAATTAGTGAGTTGTTTGTTGGTTTGCTTGGGGTTTTTTTGTTGTTGTTGTTTTGTTTTTTTACAAAACCAGAGTAAAATAAGATACATCTAAGTAGTACTGTTATATATAAAATTATGTTAATATTATTTTTTTTTTCAATCATGTCATCTCTTTGTTGGACAACCCCATTTGGGGTTTTCCTGGCAAAGATACCAAAGTGGTTTGACGTTTCCTTCTTCAACTCATTTTACAGTTAAGAAATTAAAGCAACTGCCTAGGGTCACACAACTAGTGAGGCCAAATCGAACTCAGAAAGTTGAGTCTTCCTTATTCCAGACCTAGAACTCTATCTACTGCACCTAGATGCGCCACTAAAACAAATGGTTTTCTGTAAAACCAGTAAAGAACACTTATGAATACAAGGAGTATGTAGGAAGTTTAGTGATACAACATTGAGCAATCTATTTACTCTTAGGAATATCCATTAAAAAAAAAAGATAACAAATTTGATTTCCTCTTACATTCAATTTGATTTGACAGAAAAGTACATATTATTAGATGTGGATTTATTTTTACCTACTTCTGCAAGAATGCAAGAGTGAGAAAAAAATAAAATAATGTTTCCTTAAGAAAGAAAGCAAAGTTACATATTTGTGGGGAAATTACTAATTTATTAAAGTTAATGTAATGTAGTTTAAACAACACAAACTTTTTTTAATTCATTAATTCTTTAATAATTTTTTATGAAGAGTAAACATTTCATCAGATAATTCTGTTTAGGTAACTAAAAGCTCCTGAATTTTTCATATGAAAAAGAAGAAAAAACCCATTCTTTTTATTGCTGAATTTAAAAAAAAAAAAAAAAGAATGATTGTTGTAGGTAATGGAAAGATAAAGTGCATCCAGAATGGGAAAGAAGAGCGCCATTTTGAAAGAAGATCTAATTACTTGCAAATACAAGAACAGATAAACTGAGAAGAGACTTGTTTTCTTCACTTATGACCTCAGAGACTAGCTTTGTGATACTGAATATTGGCTCTAGCTTCAATCTAACACTGAAAGTTTAAAGTAACAAAGAATACATAGTATTGAGCTATTTTATTACTTCATATGTCACAGTGTGAGATAATCACATCTGTGAGAAGGAACACCAGACAAATACAGGAGGATAAAAATGCTCACCTGTTCAGGTAAAGGGACTCTTTTCCTGGATTTCTAAATTCTCATCATATTTTATGGATAAGGAAACAAGATGTGGGTTAAGAAACCATTTAACTTGAATAGAATAAGAGCCAGCTGAATGACCATAACCAAAGGTAGTCATTGAAAACTTGGTGCAAAAAAAGTAAGTCCCTTAATGGTGTGCCCCAAGGAACTATGTGCTTGATCTTATATATACATATAGATGATAGATTAGATAGATTAAATAGATACAAATACATGCACAAACACATATATACAAATATATGCTGTATTATGACATTTAATGGGGATGAACATAAAGTTTTATACTTGTATCTAAAATAATCTCAATGTGAATTGGTAATCTAATATGGCACCTCATATGCAATCTTAGGCATTTAGAGAGGCCCAATGCTGAAGTCTAGAGAAACAATATTATTACTATATTCTCTCTCCATGACACCATGTCTTAATTACTGAATTCAATTTTAGACTCTATGTTTTAAAATATAGATAGATAAGTAATTTAGAAAGTGTCCAGAGGAGTTGACCAAGATTATAAAGAGGCTGGAATTCACGAGCCTGAAGAAATAGAGAGTATTAAACCTATAGAAGAACATACTTGAGAAAGATACTGTGCAAGGTATTATTTTGTTTCTTTGTTTTTAGTTTTGGAAAGGGTGTTAGGTGGAAATGAGATTTGGCTTGCTCCTAAAGCACAAAACTAAATGCAATATGTGAAAGGTGCCAGGAGAAAGATCCAAGCTTGATATAAGGGAATCCTAAGGATTCAAGGTATGCAAAAATGGAATGTGCAGTCCCCAGAGGCCATTAAATTTCCTACCACTTCTACCACTTACCAGATAAACTATAGAGGAAATTCTTGCTTAAATTGGTTTGGAAATGCAACCTCCAGGATCACTCATAACTCTGAGATTCTTTCCTATCACACATAGAGTTGAAGAAGAAATATTCTACTTTTTCCAATCAACCTCATAATGTATCAGAAATTCCAAAAAGAAAATAGCACAAACCAAGAGGTACATTACAACTTTCTTTAGACAACAATGTCAATAGCACAACGGAGGCTGTGACCCACCCTAATTATCACTTAGTTTGAAGGCATCACAACCAAATTTTGACCAAATCAGTATAAATTGATCCTACATGCTATAAGGCCCATCCATCTGGTTTGCTCCCTTCTCTGGATTTCAGAGCAATTGTTTTCAGATGGTTTTGTAAGTCTGAGGTTGAAAACAGACACAGTCCTGACCAGTTTTATTCCCCACACTTTCACTGTGTTGGAAAGAAGCCATCAATAAGTATGTATTCATTATATTTAGCATATTCCTTTCTGTCAGACTATCTTTCCAGAGCTTTTACTCTTCTAAACAGCCACTTAACCACAATAGTGAAAGTGTGGATTTGCTTGTTGTCTTCCATAGGAAATTAGGCCCTGGCCCTAAGCCAAGCAGTCTTAGCCATCACTAATATAATTCACAACTGGAAGAAGACAATCAATTAATCAATACTATAATTTAGAACTGACCACGGCAGTAATACTCACAGCTATTAGACTCAACTGACTGACACCATTTAGGATTAATGAGGTAGCAAGAGCAGGCAAACTAGAGATTAATTTAAATACTTTTTTTGCTCTTCTGTTTGACTAAAATCAAGAAGCTCCACTATATTTTGTTGTATTCATCCAAGTGGGAGATGCCATAGTGAAATACTTAATGCCAAACTGTAATTTAAACCAGTGAATTTTACTCTTTTTCAATAATTATGATATTGTACAGAATAGAAACTGCTAGAAAAAGTGTGAAAAATGCTGAGTTTGGGATCAGAGAATCTGGATTCAAATTTCAACTTTTCCATTTACTGCCTCTGTGGCTTTGGGTAATTATTTCACCTCTCTGGGCTTTGATTTTCTCATATCAAACAAGACTATTTTATTTATGTGGCCTCTGTGGTCCTTTCAGAATTTAGGTTTTGGCCTTGTAAAAGAAAAAGTAGGCAGTCAATATTTATTAAGTAACTACCATGTGTCAGGTACTATGCTGGGGATTCAAATTAAAAAAATAAAAATAAAAACAGTTCTGCCCTCAAGGAGCTCGAAATCTAAAAGGGCTTGGGTGGGGAAGGAAGACTGGGACAGATGACAATATGTAAATAGATTATATGTAGAGTAAATTGCAAGTAATCAACAGAAAAAAAGTTTTATAATTAAAAGGGAGTAAAACAGGCTTCTTATGGAAGGTGCAGTTTTGGCCAGGATGTGAAGAAATCCAAAGAAGCCAAGAAGGTGAAGTAGAATATTCTATATAACTGAGGAAAACAGGATTATAAATTTAGTTAAACATTACATTTTGGTTTTTGCAATTTTTTTGGTGAGTTTTTTTGTTTTAATGTAATTTGAGTACCTATGACTATAATCTATGTTAATCTGTTGGCTAATGTATGAGATATAGCACTGGGAAAATTGTGAAGTTTGAACAAATTTCTCTGAGAATTTCACAAACTCACTTCACTTGGACTCCAGAATAAAAATGGAACTTAGTGACAGGAAAAGTCAACTACTAGTTTGTTTGTTTGTTTGTTTGTTTTTGACAGATCCATGGGAACCTGTGAACCTTTCTTGATAACAGGGGAGCTGCCCTCTCAAGTTCCTACCTGGAATATTTTAAAAATGAATCATTAAGTCTATGAGTAAACTACTTCTAAGGGACTTGAGATAATTGTTTATTTTTGCAATTTGGCCAACCTAATCCCTAAACTCTTGATGAAGAGATGTTTCATTCTGTGGAGGAAGCAAGAAGTTATCCACAATTTTTGGGCAGTTGCATGACATGATCCAATCCGGATCCAATCCATAAAATTCATCTAGCAGCTGTGTGTATGAAGGTTTGGAGGGGATAGAGAAAATTTGTGTGGTTGAGGGGTGGGAGGTTTGGCACATTAGAAGGTTATTGAAGTGATACAGGTAGTTGTAAGAATTTGAACTAACTCAGCAGCAGTGAGAAAGAAGATAATAGCAGGTGGGGATAGAAATGAAAGAAATTAGACACTGAAATCAAGTGTTGCATACCAGAAAGAATATTGCACTTGGCATTAAATCCTACCTCTTTATATTAGGTCTCTGATTCCTCATCTGATGTATAAAGTTAGAAATACTACATGTACTCTCCTCTAGCTCTGACATTGTTTTTTAATTAAAATCTCAAGTCTGGTAATATTAAAACACAATATTCCCAAGTAACATGTATCACTTAGAGAAAGAATTTGGAGTGAGAGAATCTAGGTTTGTAAACTTTCTCTACCATGTAGTAACTTTGTAATTCCATGCTATTGTTCATCCCGAGATGTGAATTTCTTAAACTGTTAAATGAGATGATCAGACTGAATGATCTCTGACATCTCTATCTGCTCTTAAACTTTGATCACAAGAGATAAACATGGCAAAATAGTCTCATTTCCTCATTAGACCACCAGATACAATAGAAACCTTCTGATACAATGAAATGATCTGATCTGAAAATGATCTGATACAAAGTGGGAATAATATCCATGTTACAGTCTTTCCTTGATTCCACAAGGAAGATCTCCTGTACAATACTATACCCTAAGCAAGCAAGGTTTTCCCTGAAAAATAACCATCAGTTCTAACGAAATTCATTTGAACAAAGTATAGTTGGATTTTTTGTGTTTTTTTTTAGTTGTTGTTGGAAATTTTAGCTTAACATTTAAATAATAATTTACATTTTCTGTAGTGTATTAAAATTCATAGTCTCTTCAAAACAATTGTGTGATGAGTGTTGGCATAATGACTGTTATTATCTCCAAATTAAGCATTGGGAAAACTAATGCCAATGAGTTGAAGTAATTTACCCAGGGTTCATTGTTGTCTCTGTATCCTCAATGCTAAGCATAATGTCTAGAAAACAATACATATTGAATAAATATTGTTTTTTGTTGTGGTTGTTGGATTGATGGATAGTTACAGAGCCAATAAGTTTCTGAGCCACAACTCAAGCCCCAGTTTTTAAACACCAAATCTAATACTTCTTGACAGTGAGTATATGGTAGAATCATCTAGCTTAAGTCTCTTGGTGTTATTGAATAGAAGCATATTAACAGCCACCCCCATTTTAACTTTTCTAGAAATACTAAAATATGATATTCCTCTGAAGGAAACATATATTAAAGATGTGTGGAAGCAGAATTCATAAGACTTGGTGATTGACTGCATATGGAAGGATAAGGGAAAGGAAAATGTTGAGAATGATTCTGAGGTTGCAAACCTGGGACATTGTGAGGATGGTGTTGCCCTCAATAAAAATGAGAAGTTTGAAGAAGGGATTATTATGGGAGAAAATGAGAATTCACTTTTAGACATTTTGGATTTCAAATACTTATAGGACATCTAAGTGGAGATATTGATAACATAGTTGGTAATATGGATTATAGTTCAGGGAAGATATTTTAATAATCAATATGTAGATTTGGTAGTCTTCTGCAAAAAGTTGATAATAGTACCCAGGGAAATCACATGGTTACCAAGGGGCAGTATAAGGAAACAAAAGAAAAGGGCCCAGAATACCTAACTTTAAGAAACAAATAAAAAATCAGGATCAACAGTACAGACTGAATAGGAATGGCCAGACTAATTGGACTAATAGCTAGCATTTATATAGTACTTTATTTGTTATATCATTTGATCGTTATGATGATTCAAATTAGTAGGTACTATTATTTTATATATAAGGAAAAGGAAATTGAAAATTAGTGAGTGACTTGGTTAGAGAAACACATCTAATACATGTCTGATAGAATTTCAAAGCAGATCTACTGATTTCTAATTCATCTTATCCACAGAGAAGGAGAAGGGGGTGGTTGATAGTGTCAAAGCTACTGACAAGAGAAATAAAGACCTAGAAAAAATAAATTAGATGTATTAGTTAAGCACTTGTAAATAACATCAAAGAAAGTTTCAATGAAGTTTAAATATGGTAAACTTTAAAGAAAATGAAAAGTGACAGAAAAGGAAATAAGGGATATAGATGATACTTTTTAGGAGTTTGGCCATGACAGCCCGCTTTGTAGTGGCCAGAAACGGGAAACTGAGTAGATGCACATCAATTGGAGAATGGATGAATAAACTGTGGTATATGAATGTTATGGAATATTATTGTTCTGTAAGAAATGACCAGCAGGTTGATTTCAGAGAGGCCTGGAGAGACTTACATGAACTGATGCTAAGTGAAACAAGCAGGGCCAGGAGATCATTATATACTTCAACAACAAGACTATATGATGATCAGTTCTGATGGACATGGCTCTCTTCAACAATGAGATGAACCAAATCAGTTCCATTTGTTCAGTAATGAATAGAACCAACTATACCCAGCAAAAGAACTCTGGGAAATGACTGTGAACCACTATAGCATTTCCAATCCCTCTGTTTTTGTCCACCTACATTATTTATTTCCTTCACAGGTTAATTGTACATTATTTCAAAGTCCAATTTTTCTTGTGCAGCAACATAACTGTATGGATATGTATACATATATTGTGTTTAACATATACTTTAACATATTTAATATGTATTGGTCTACCTGCTATCTAAGAGAGAGGGTAGGGAGAAGGAGAGGAAAAAAATAGAACAAAAGGTTTTGCAATTGTCAATGCTGAAAAATTACCCATGCATATATCTAAATAAAAAGCCCTAATAATAATAATTTTAAAAAGGAGTTTGGCCATGAAAGGGAAGAAATATAGAATTATAACTTAAAAGGTAGGGAAAAGTTGAAGGAGGAGTCCTGGACAATAGATGAGGAGTTGTGGGAATCAGAAAAACTGAAAAATGAGAGAGAGAATACTCAAGATGACAAATTCCTTTAGGAAAAGAGAGAATATTGGATTAATACTATGAATAGGTGGGTTTCCTTTGGAAGAAGAGCCAACTCCTCCTTATAGACTGAGACAAAGGAAGAAATGAGGTAGTGAATTACATATATTTTGAAATGTAATTTGAAGGAGGATAGTATGCCAGACAATGTCTATTGTCTCAAAAAAATAGGAGTCAAGATCCTTTTCAGAGAGAGAAGAAAAAGGCTATGTAGTAATGAAAACTCAGTAGAAATTAAATAACATAAGCTTGTAGAGAATTTATCTGCCACATTTATATGGCTTTAAGAAGTAGCATTCTGTAGCATCTAAAATAGCAGCTAAGAAGGTGATGACTCAGGGTTGGAGAATGGTAAAGTGATATGACAGGGAGGCAAGGGGTTTGAACTAATATAACAAAAAATCATCATAAAAAGAAAAAAAAAATGAGACCACAGCTGAGATAAGATTCTAGAAGAACAGAGAAGGCTAAAAAAAAATTAGAAGTTACACCTATAAATTTATAAAGAATATGTTTAGAATAAAGTTAGCAATATTAATAATATTCAAGTAATAGCAATTCATAGCATGAAGTGGCAAGATTTGGCTAGTGACAAAACTTGTGAAAATGAGTTGTTGTTTGTGGCCATATCAACTACTAACTTTAATCAAATATAATCTAGATATGTGACTGAAAAAAATAACTATTTTTGTAATATGCAAGTAACTTATCTAATAATATTGTCATTCCATAGCTAATATATGTTTTCTATTTTAAAATTAGAAGCAATATGATACACAAGTATATATGCATTTATCCAAACATCTTTTAAATGTATCTATAATTTTACTACAGATGTCAATGTACAGCTGTGTCTTTATCACTAAGACGTGAGAAGGAGAATAATGTAGTACTGTGGCATTCTTGTTCTAGTATTCTCTTGTCTGAAATTTTAAGATTACGTTCCCCTGGGATTTTATTCTATTTTTTTAAATATCCATTTCTTGAATTTTGTTACATCTTTAGCATCACATTTCAAATAAAACTTAATTTAAAAATTAAATTTATACTACTGAGTTGCCTGGCTTGGTGCCCAAAAGAGAACCATACACTCTCATCTCTCCATTTTGTGAACACTTCAACAAATTAAATATAAATAGCAGGAAAAGTGCCATACAAATGAAAAGGAAGGGTTAGCCCATAAATTACCTTTTATGACCATTAATTCTTTTTCCTGTGAGAGAAAGCAGGAAATCAGCTTTATGCCTTTTCTACTATGCCAGATTCAAAGATTTGAAAATATGTTGAGGACTTTCATTAACCACTTCTAGAAACATAAATATGTGGAATTATGAAGGTTATAAATATGATCATTTATATATGAAAGAAAGATTGATTCCTATGGCAATGTGTTATTCTGAGACTTTTTTAAACTATCCTCTTCCTCCTCCAAATACCTCTCCCTATTTTTCTTCTGTTCCACTTTCCAAAAGAGCAAGTAAGATTAGCTTCAAATCTAAGATCAGAAAGTTCCATCTTTGAGGTGATAAAATCTTAGATGAATGAAAATATAGTAAACTGTCTGAAAGAAGGATAAGGAGCCTATATATAAGTGAGGGGAAAGTATTGGCCTTTATTATCACATGATGGAAAATAGTGGTAGTTTTTATGCCTAAAAGCATAAGAATGTAATAGTAACTCAAAGCAGTATGATTTCTTCATAACTTGTGAATTTGTTTTTAAATTGCTTTTCTAAAAGTTCTGACAGTAAACTCTTTTGGTCCCTTGGTACTCAAAGGATATTGCAAGTGAAGAGGAGGACATCATTAGTTACGAAGCACAATGGATAGGACACTGGACTTTTAGTAAAAAATATTAAGGTTCAAATCTGCCTCAGACACTAAGGATAGGAATATAGTAGGGATATAGTGCTATGTAGCTATTATCTATTAGGTCTAGTTTCCATGAAAGTACTTCTTTTTGGGGAGCCAGTAAATCAACATTCTTTATTCCTTTCACACATTATTTCATTTAGTCTGATTATACTGGTATTTACTCAAATATTCAGGAGAGGAGGAATACCTGAGGAAGTCATTTAACCTATTTCTGCTGCAGTTTCCTCCCTATAAAATGGAATTAATAATAGCACATAACTCCCAGAGTTGTGGTAAGGATCAAATAAGATGTTTATAAAGCTTTTGGCAAAAGTAAAAAGGAAATGGAAAACCACTCCACTATCTTTGCCCAGAATACTAGAAATGGGATCATGAAGAGCCATGCATAACTAAAATGATGAAGCTAAAAAAATTGCTAAATACTATAATGCCAAATATCCTTTTCAAAGAAATAAATATGAATGTTGAGTTTATTTGTTCCTATCTAGAGAAATAAATCAAAGGCTTACTTTTTTCACCCTGCTATTATGGGGATAGTTTGAAATTCTGTTAATAAAAGGAGCAATAATAGTCCAGGTATGTTCTGAGATGGAGCAATTCTAAAGAGATCAATCTTCATTTTTGAGACTAAAGCATAGGGAGGGGTAAATTTCAGGATTATCACATCAAGAGCATAACTTTTAGAGGTGATCTTGAAGTTAATATCATTCCTTTTTCTTTCTTTGAGATATAAAGGAGAAAATACCAGTTTTGAGGAAAGTTCTTATAAGCCAAATATTGGAACATTTGGAACATTAATTACAGAATTGTTCCTGACTCAAACTTAAGAAATTATAGTACCATTCTGGGTCCTCTGAATGCAACTTAGATTTGTTGATTATAGATGGTAGATATGAACAAACAGATTTATTGATTAATGAATGATAATCTCTCTAGACAAATGTTGCTGAGAGTTCCAGAAACAACCACTCTAGGGTCAATTTAATTTATCTAAATGCAATAAAATCATCATGAAAAACTACATCTCTAAATTTATATTCTATATAAAAAATATAGAAAAGGAACTATAAATCTGAAGAAAAAGGAATTGTTCTACAGATCAATCATAGTATATTATTAAAGCAAATATTTGACAAAACATGACTTTTTTGAAGTTAAATGATAAGTTGGCTTGTATTGAGCATAAGTGATATTTTAGTCATATTTTCATTGAATTCAACACTTTCAAAGCATTTAAGAGAAGTTGCATAGTGCAAAGTTCAAAAGAAAGTGAAGAATAGGGATATAGTGTTATGTAGCTATCATCTATTAGGCCTAGTTTCCATAAAAGCACTTCTCTCTAGGGATCCAATCAATCAACATTCTTTATTCTTTTCACACATTGTTTCATTTAGTCTGATTATGCTGCTATTTACTCAAGTATTCAGGAGAGGAAGAAGAATGCTTGATATCTCTATTTACAAATAGAAATATCCATACCTATTAAAATCAGTGTAGTTACCACAAAAATTCATAGACACCACATACTCAGAATTGAAAAGAAATCAGCATAGGGGTTTGTTAATTCTTTTCCTCTTTTATCCTCAAATTTCTTATGAAAGACACAGCACTTTGAAGTCCTGGAACATAACTGACAAATTTTTAGACCTCTTTTGGTATTATGAAAGGCAGGGGTGGGTAGGTAGGGGGATGAGTATAAAAAAGGGATAGTTTAGTGACAAGGATTAGATTACTAGTGGAATAGTTGCTCTGTACCAAAATTTCTGACTTTTATCTGATGTTGTTGTTACACAACATTTGTTTATCTAACAAATTTCTTAAGTTTTCTTGATATATGACATAGTACAAGGTTGTTATAATATTCTATTATCATTGTGAATTCCTGTAATTCTGGACCAATTTTGCTTCTCAATATATCTCTCTGTTTATCAGAGTTCATCACCTTCTAAGATACTCTGGCACACTAGAAGTAAAGACAAAATCCCTAAACCATCTCCTCCATTTTTGCAATATCTCTCATGTATATATACTTTTTTTAAGATCTACAACATTTATATATCTTCTTAAATCAATACCAGTTTTTTAAAAACAAAAAAACAAACAATAAAAAATATGTGTATGCTATGAAATATCACTCTCAATTGACCAAGAATTGGTTAAAGACCAATTAACTAAAAGTTGAATAGTGTAATACACTTTTATTTAGTCAAGGTCAGAATTTCAGTTTGTTTTAAGAGGACTCATATACCCCCACTGCTTCACAAAATTAAGCCAAATGAAAGTTATTTAGAGAACTGCATTGTGCATAAAATATGCTTTTGAATTTTTGCAATAATAAAGCATAAGTGGCAAAAATAAGAAATTTTCCTACTTCCTGAATTATAAGCTATATGTCCTTTGGCCAATCAGCTATCCTGTATGAACCTCAATTTCAATATGAAATTTTCTGTCTTAATATCAGACTGAAATCATCCAAACAATCAACTAGGTACTGTTTTTTGGTGTATGTTTTCTTCCACATAGGTTCCTGGAAACAAAGGAGTAATTAGCCTCTTTGATGTTGGAGTAAGAAGATGCCAGCCAAAGAGGAAAAGGAAGGAGTAGTGAAATTAGGGGTACATCAAATATTTTTTTTAATTTCATTTATTTATTCATTTTATTTTTATAATTTTTTTAAATTTTCAAAACATATGCATAATTTTCAACATTCACCTTTGCAAAAACTCCGTTTCAATTTTTTTTTTCTCCCTTCTTTCCCCTACCCCTTTCCGTAGAAGGCAAGTAGTCCAATATATGTTAAACATGGTACATTGAATCTTACCAAAAGGAAAATCAGCTTTTACTTTATTGAGAGGCAGCACATAAAAAATACAAAAGGAATTTATTAATTACTTATTATAAACTAAGTATTATAATAAAAATACAAATAAAAACAATCAGTGTAATATGCTCCCTGCCCTCAAGGAGTTTATATTCTAATGGGAGAAGGCACCATATAAAGGATAATTTTAAAGAAATGTGGAATCTTCATTCCTGATAAGATCTAAGTTTATCTATCAGAGCCATGGGATCCAGGGATAGAACCCAAGATCATGACTGCGGACAAATAAAAGTGGTGAACAGAGTATAGACAGTATTGCCAAGGTGGAGAAAAAACACAGAATTAAGAATCAAATTACTTAGGTTCTCATTGTTCCCCCATCACCTAGTATCTAGGCATAATGGAAAGAAAATATTTAGGAAGCTAAAGACCTACCTAGATTTAATTCCTACATCTAATGTTACTGGAGGGCAGGGACTATCTTTTGTTTTCCTTTTTAACCTCAGAACTTAAGCCAGTGCCTGATATATATTTAATAAATATTAATTGATTGACTGACTATTGATATTAAGGGGAAAAACATTTCCTTATAATTTAAAAACAAATGATAAATGGGAAGAAAATAATGCATTAAGATATTTGGTGAAGTGAAGAAAAAAATGTAGATTTATAGTCTGACTATGGAGTTTCAAATCTTGGCTCTCATCTATGATTTGGGGTAAATTTTTGAAGCTTTCTGTGTCTCAGTTTTCTTCCATGTGAAATGAAGATTTTGGACAAGATCCAAAGATTTTAAATGGATCTTAACACTTTCTGTGTCATGGACCACTTTGACAATCTGGTGACAACTATGGACCACTTAAATAACGTTTGTGGCCTATATTTATAAATAAAAGAAATGCTAGATTTCAGTAACAGGTAAATGAAGATAAAGTTGCAATTTTTTTCTCATCTAACTTAACATAACTTAAAATCTATAAATGGGTCCATAAAACACAAATTTAGCCCAGTGAATTGACCTTCATCCTTCAGGTTTCATCTTTTAGCACTAAATCTAAGAATTTTAAGTCAACCAAGCAAAAGAGGTCAGCATTTCAATGTGAAGGAAATTTTTCTCACCACAGACTAAGCAAAAAATAATTCAGTAACCACAAACTATTTTTTGCTTTTTTGCCCCATTTATTTGTTTTAATAAAGTCAACAATAAAAGTTTTAAAATGAATAATGTCTCTCCTTCAAGTTTTTTTTTTCTTCTTGTGAAATAAAAATAAATTTACTGGGAACAGGACAATTTTCCTATTTTTAATTACTCCTAATTTTTTCACTGTGGAAAGAAACAAGCTTTGCTCTCATTTCTAGTCTGTTTTCTATTACAACACTTGGCTTTCTGAAATGTGCCCTGTAAGGCATAATTTTCAGAAAGGCAACACTGTAACATGATCAAAATCAAATAACAGGAAAAGGATGCATGGGAAAAATCAAAATGTATAATTTTTGAATTGCTCATAGACTTGGGATGCATATTCTAAGATACCACATAGAATTTCAATGACATATAGATTTCTGTGGCAAGAATAACTGAATTTTCCTCCCATCATTCCAGGAACAAAATAGTATAATCATTTCATATTTTTACATTCCCTGATGAAATGGTTTAATCGGGTCACTGGGTCATAGATTTTTAAACTGGAAAGGTCCTCAGAAGGCTTGAAGTATATCTCCCTCATTTTGCATGTAATGGAAATATAGCTCACAAAGTTGACAATATTTACTAACACAGGTAGTAACTTGTTGAGCCAGAATTTGAACTCAATGTTTCACTGTTACGGAGATAAGAAAATTATCATTATTATGTCTAAGTTACAGATAAGAAAGGCAAAGGTCTGGATGTAAAATTACTCAACGGTACCATTGAACTAGAATATATTTATTTAACTTTCACCATTTACTGAAACTTTCTCAATTTATAAAGAAATGTAAAAGACTTACCAAAGGTCACACAGCTAATTAAGTATCAGAAGTAAATTTTAAAATGGCTTTTCTAATTCTAGTATCATTGAAACATGATGCTAAGTGGTGGTGTTCAGATTTAAACTAAAGGTCCTGCTGACTCCAGATCCAATATTTCTACTCTAATAACTACTACTAAAGGTTAGGGCAGGAACTATGGCTTAAAATCCCACAATGCCTACTAATGGCAGGTACTCTGCTAAATTGCTGTTGTAGGTCCTTTGTTCTCAAAGAGAAATAATAACATCAGATCTTGTGACTTGTAAACAAATTGGTTTTAAGTGAAGGAAAACTGTTCAAAGTCACAAACCTCAGTCTCTGGGCCCAGTGACAAGACAGATTAGGAGGACTGAAGGTGGCTCCAGATACAATGGGAGACTGATCTTTTTAAATTAAGGTCTTTCTTATATTTCAGTTTGACTGAGGCAATGCCCATTCAGTGATTAAGGCTAGGTAATAGATGATTCAAAAAAATGGCCTGTTTAACCAAATCAAAAAATATATATATATAAATATCCAGGATGGGAAGACCCTCAGGGTTTTTGGCCCAAACTGAAACAATTGCTATTTATGTTCACTCTTGGAAAGTTTAAAGATGTGTAAATCTGTAACTGTATTCAATTTTTTTTTCTTAAGTTTAAGAAAGGAAAATCAATTTTTGGAAAAATTGTGCAAAAGCAATCCATCAGTTTCAGAAGCATAGATAGAAAAAAAAAAAGTTGATTACTTCCATTCATAGGCTTGGTCAAATTGCCAGAGTTCCAAATACTAAGAAAGAAAGGATTCTCTATCCTTAAGACATATTTATAGCTAATCCCTTCATATGAAAAATATGTTTTAATATATAGGAAATGGAATATTATTGGGTTTCTGGATCATTTTAAGAAAAAACACCACCAAAAATACCCATTTTCTTACTATCATTAACAAAAAGGGGACAGAACAAAAAAATTTTTGAAGATGTTTATCATTTGGTCTTCCTAAAAGATTCTTTCTCCTTCTCTTCCCATTTTAACAACTGGGGTGTCCCATATCCATGAAATTTTTTTTAAATTTATTCTATTTTGGCTACCAGGAAAAGAATATATTTGTGTTTTCATTTCATCAATAGCTATGAAAAATTAGCTTTGGTCTCTAAGTTCAGAAGATAAGCTTCTTGGTGGGAAAAGAAAGTCCAAATAGCTCTGAAACTGAGCTTTTCATATTTTTAAAAACAAATTGGGAGGGTCTGGTTTGCAGAACAAGATGCCTTATATAAGACAATGCTAAGCTCCTATATACTACCCAGTCAGGGAAAAATTCTCCCAATGACCAGGATAACTTAAAAGCAGTTACTGGAGCAACTGAGAGAGTGCATAAAAATGTCTTACTTTCCAGCCCCCCAAAATATATTTGGTTCCTAATTCAGAAGCAAATCCCTGTGTCTCTCATCACTTCTAGTTCAAAAAGTTTATAATCAAGCAGATTACTTGGTTCACATCCTTTCTGTCCTCATCAATGGAAAACTGAGTCTATGCAAAATCTAGAAACTGCTGATCAGTCTTGGAAATAAGCCACAAGCTTTTATCCCAAAGCCTAGGAAAATAAACCAAATTTATGAAATCATCCATTATCTTTAGCATCTTCTAGAGTTTTACTGTTAGAACAAGCAATTCAAAGGAAAAAATTCTCCTCCAACCACTTATTGGGCAAAATATTTAAAGGTATCCATAATCTTGTATCCCATACATGAATATAAATTACCCACTCTATCTCTTTTTCTGTCTTCTTGTTCATATATTCCTAGAAATCTGCCACTAGGGAATATCAAAATCACTGGAGGTCTTCCTTTGAACTTTTAAAATATTTAATGCCTGATTGTGTAGCACTTAAGCTAACTATCTATTACTCCTTACAGTTAGTCAATGCTCAATCCACTTCCTTTGCTAATCATACATATCCTCCAAATCTTTCTTGGCTCTTGCCTTGTATTCACAAATTAGTATTGGTAATGTGCTCTGTCTTATTTGTGTCAGACATACTGTATACTTAGATTATCTTTTGATAAGCTACAATTTTAATTCTTCTGAGATTTTGAAAAATGAATATAATGGCATGATAGAAACCAAAAATGAAAATTTTTTTGTTTAATTCCTTCAAATGTTTTCATGTATGTGTATGCATGCATATATTTCTGTGTGTGCATGATAAATGTACATTTTTCATTTTTAATAATAGCTTTTTATTTTTCAAAATATATGCAAAGATAGTTTTCATCTTTGAAAAACCTTGTTTCCCAAATTTTTCTCCCTCCCTCCCTTCCCACCTTCCCCCTTTCCTTGACAGTAAGTAATCTGATATAGATTAAACATGCACACATGTTCTAAACATATTTTCACATTTATCACCATACATGATATACTTATGTCAGCAATTTTTCTAATCTTACTCCCACATGGGCACTATATTTTGATTCAATGAGATCCTGTCAAAATATCTTAGCTCAGTAAGAGAGCTTGCCATGTTTTTGTTGATGCAAAATCAGATGGGATAGGACATGAGCTATGATTAATTGTTATAAGTAACTCCAGAAGAAGAAATTCCTCTACCAATGAAATGCACTACCTTCTCTACAATCAGGGAACCACAAGGTCAAGAGACTTACCAGAGCCCAATATTCAGGATCTCTCAAAAGCAGAAATAGTACATAGAGCTTCATAATACCACGTGTCACTCAATTATATCACAATCCCTATCTTTTCAGAGATCCTGTAACAAATATATTCTGGCAATACAATGTAGATGCAGTAGGTATCAGACTGAACAAACACAAGATAGTACCCATATCCACTACAAATTTAACAGATTCTTTGTCTTTTGTATTTATCATGGAATTAAATGCCCATAAACATTATAGTCACTTATTTACAACAGATTCTTAAAATACTGAAGACTACTGACTCTTGAATCTGAGTATTAAATCCATGATTCTATTAACAAGCATTTATTCAGCACATAATATATAATATGCCCTTTACTAGATACTAGGAATGCAAAAAGAAATGAAAAAAAAATTCTCACCAAGTTTCTATTTTGTTGAGAAAAGCAACATGAGGACATAGAAATATATATCATATATAAATTATCTCAAACTCCTTGAGATAATTAATAATTTCAGTGAAATTAAAGATTATAAAAATCAAGTTTTTCTATGAAGTAATAACAAAATAATGAGAAATCTTCAGCAGAGAAGTATTACAGTAACAGTGGTGAAAAATATTCCAATTGCTCTTTGCCTCAATTTCCTCATTTATAAATTGGGATGATAATCTTCCCAGGATTGTCGTAAAGATAAAAATGAACTATGTATAAAGTATTTTCCAAATCTTTAAACATTATACAGATACCATTGCTGCTTCCACTGCTGCTGCTGCTACGTCACAAGAAATGTTAGAATTAGGTTACAAAATGATTAAATGCCAAACAAATGAGTTTGTCTTTTCCCAGAGGCAATAAAGGCACACCTGAAATCACTGTGAAAATAAATGAAAATAATTTACCTCAGATGGTAAAAAGGTAAATTTAAAAAAAGGAAAAAACTTGAGACATGGAGTTGCAATAGCAGGGCAAGAGATGATATGGACCTAAATTAAGCTAAATAGTTCTAGTTTCGCTATTTGTTCACTGTATGAAATTGTTTCATTTTCATCTTTGTTACCTATAAAATGAAGAGGCTAGAAAAGATTGATTCTACCTCTAAGATTCTCTGGAAAGAATTAGCATTTACATAGCAAAACAGTAATTAGCTTTTTATTCATGTCAAATTCCACTGTACCATGGTCAATAACCCAAATCATTCACGCACACATATGTGGGCGCGCACACACACAGAAGTTCATTTCCTTCTTGCAATGCTCTATTGCCTGGGTTATAACCTTTAGATTATATAACTTCCCATTTATCCAACCATTTTGTAAATAGTGGAATAGAAATCACATTTGATCCATAAATGATTGATGGAAAAGTTACAGTAATGGGTTAATCAGAGAAGAACAATGAAAACATTGTTAGAAGTGACAGCTCATCCCAGTGCTCTATAACACAGTGGGCTCCATCACCTAGTATGCCCTGACATAATCATAGGCAATGCTTCATTTGCCTTTTTATATCACATTGATGAAAGCTGTCATAATATGCCTTTTTAGGCACTGAAAGATATATGATTTATCAAAGTGCCATCTTGTTGATGAACTGAAAACAAATCTAGACTCACCACAAGCCAAAGTATTTTTACATAAAAATGTTTTCTAATATCTTATAAAATTAATCAATTAGACTGTTTTTCTCCCAAAAGGAAAAAAAAAACATAGTTTGAGTTAACTAAATTATTTTTTGTGTTTAATAATATTCATAATAAGATACTATCTTATAGTTTCCCCCCTTTATTTTAACTGGTTACATCTTGTTTTCCAAATATGATGGTAAGGAACTCAAGGGAATGACAAATTTTAAAAAGATAGAGTATTGCAGTGAAAATAAGTGAAATGTTTGAGAGATATATTTTGCATCTTTTGCCACTGATTAAAAAAAAAAAACTTGGCAAAGTCATAGATAGATGGCAGTCCATCAGAACCAATAATATGGGAAAGTTAGTGGATTTAATGTCCATATATCACAATCAGTTAATGCATTCTTATGCTTCATTAAGGGATGCAAATTAGTCTTTATAATAAGTCATGATCAAAGCAAAAAAGTAGGGTTGAACTACCAGACTTTAGAATAGAATAGCAAAGAAAGGCTCTTTTCCTGAATTTCCTGCAAGCATTTTTGGATGCTTGGATTTTTTTTTTGGTCTCATTTTTACTGGATTGTATTTTTTAAAGGATGAGTTCTCACATTTCTTTTAGATCTCATATGTTCCCTGCATCTTCTGTACACTTTGGGGCCTCATGTGCCATCTATTCTTGTGAAGAAGATATAAAAATGTCAAACATATGGGTGTCAGCACTTGATATTCAATGAGAGTCATCAAATGATGGGCCACCAGGAGCATATTTTTCCCCCAAGAGCCAAATTGTATTTTTTCTCTCAATGTTGCAGTCAACTTCACATTTATGTACAGTTAGAGGTATATGTGCAGCACTTAACTGCAAATATAAGTTACAGAAACATAACATATCATATTTTGTTTGTCATGAACCAAGCAGTAAGCCTGGTTAATTACTGCTGAGACTCTGCTTCTGTCAAAGCTGTCTTCTAATTTTTGAGCTGTATCACAAGCACTCTGAAGTAATTTTTATTAATCCTGGTAAAATTAAAGGAACCCCTAAAGTATAGCAACCTATTTTTAAAAATCTCTGAGAAATGTTATTGCCAAGCAGCAACAACAAAATATTTATTTCACAGAACTCACAGACACAAACTTTTTCTTAAACATTTATGTGTGTTTTTTTTTGAATAAACATACTCCCAGAACCATATGGAAGTTTATACTCTTCTAAGAAAAGCTTGAGCAATGCAACTAATGCCTGGATGGCCAAGATATTTTGTTTTTGGTTTGTTTTTTTTTTAAACTATTTCAGCTTTTAACATGGACTTCATCATGGGATCAACATAATAAGAAAATAAGACAATGCAACAAATAGTAAGCAAATATTAAAGTACAGTAATAGGATAGTGACTTGTTCCAAGATTACTTCTACCTGAACCATTGAATATAAGAAGAAAATAATGATAATAACAATAGTGATGAGAGGAATATACATAAGGAATAGGCCTTTGGTTTTGAGTACTACATAGGGAATCCCATGGGTAAGAAAATTTCCTCTAACAGTGCAAATTAATCAACAAGTATTGTATTTTTTTTTTTGCTTTTTTTCTTCAGTCACTTAAGTTGTGTCAACTCTCCATGGCCTCATTTGTTTTTTCTTTTTTTTTTGGCGGGGGGGGCAGATACTGGACTAGTTTACATTTTCTACTGTAGCTCATTTTACATATTTGGAAACTGAGGTGAACAGGATGCAGTGATTTGCCCAGAAACACAGTGTCAGAGGCCAGATTTGTCAGGAATTCCTGACTCTAGGACCAGCTCTCTACCTAATGCAACACAGTATTTATTAAGCATCCAAAATATATTAGACATAGGACATAAAGTATAAGGAAAGACACAATCTCTTCTTGCAAAGAGTTTATATTTTAATGGGGAAAACAAGAAGTACATTATATTCATGTTGTAGACATTTTTATAAATTGTATTTATATTTGTATTTATTTATATATTGTATTATATTTATATATCTAATATATATATATATACACTCGAATCAATACTCTAGAATGTATACAAAATAGTTACATACAACCAATTTAAAGGAGAAGACAAAAATTGGGAGGATCACTTAACATTTCATGAAGAAGATGATGCTTGAACTGTGTCTTTAAGGAAAAGAAGGACTTGATGAGGTGGAATAAAGACTGAGTACATTTCAAGAATATAGGAGCAGGTAGTGTCTGAGCATGGAGAGAGATGGAAATTAGGTTGAATATGATGGGGGGGGGGGAAATTGAAGGCCAGAGTATATATTTGGGGAAAAGAAAAGAGAGAGGGAATTTTTCCATTAAAGCTGGACAGATGAGTTGTCTAGAGTTTTTAAAAATAAATAGAGGAGTTTTCTTTTTAGCTTAGAGGCAAGAAGACAGTCCTGGAAATTATTGAGTAGGGGAGTTACATGGTCCTTTGGCAGTGTTATACAAGGAATCTGGGAGCATGAATTCAAATATTGCTGTAAATATTGTATGACCCTGAGAAAATAACTCAGACGTTGTTTGTCTCAATTTATCCATCCATAAAATGTGCAATGATAGCAGTTATCTCTTAGAGTTGTTAAAGATAAAATGAGATGCTTGTAAAGTGTTTTACAAACCTGGAAGCTATATAAAAATAGTAGCTATTGTTATTATCATTATTACATTTGTGTTTAAACAATATTACTCAAACACTGGGTAACATGGACTATGCTGGGAAGAGACTTGGGACAAGGAGAGTGTTAAAAAAAAATAATCCAAGTGAGCAGTAATGAGCATCTGGGTTCAAATGATTGCTTTGTGTTTAGAGAGGGGAAAATAGAATTTTTCATATGTAGCTTATAATGTTGGAAGCTGCCTAGAGCACTGAACTGTTCATTGAGTTGCTCAAGATCACTCAGGAAGTAATCTGTCAAAGACAGAACCGGAATCTAGTTCTTCCTGAAAGGCAACAGGTGATACAGTGAACACAGAACAGAACCTGGAGTCAGGGGGAACCTAAGTTAACTTATAGCATCAGATACAGATTATGTGATCACAGATAGCTCACTTGACTTCTATTTGACTCAGTTTCCTCAACAGTAAAAATATGGATAATAATAGCAGGCATCTATCAGAGTTGTTTCACGGATTAAATGAGATAATATTTGTAAAGTACCTGAAACATGGTAGGCTCTATAAAAATGCTTCTTTCCTTCCTTCTTTTCTTCTTTCCTTTCTCCTTTCCTTCCTTCCTTTCTTCTTTCCTTCCTTCCATAGTCCAAAGAAGGTCTCTTTACATTATGATACATTACATCATCATCAAAAACAACATTTATATAACATTTTAAAGTTTTCAAAGTTATTTGCAGGTATTTAATTCTCAAATAATACTGGAAAGTGAGTTATTATCCTCATTGTATGGATAAGGAAAGTAAGTCTTAGAGAAGTTTTGTGTATTCTCTAAGGTTACATATCCATCCATAAGGTTCTTCATCCATCAAGGTCCAGATCATATTAAATCTTCTTCATAAAGTTTGATTCATCATATTGGATTTAATTTCTAACTCATCTGGTATTTTGTACTTCACTTACACAATGATCATTCTAATGATACTAGGGGCATGTTTCATCACCTTCTTGAAAGCAGGGACCATGCCATATTTATCTTTATATATACATAGAACAGTCTAGTACCTTGTGCATGGCTAGAGTTTTAACAAATTTTTTTTGAATGAATGAATAAATGAGGGAAGGAAAAAACAAATGAACAAACAATATGGTACAGAACAATCAGAAATGACATCATTACTTGACTCCTAGGTATTAGTATATGATGAAACTAAGAGGAAACAAAATTAGTCAACTTTGGGGCAGCTAGATGGTGGAGTGGATAGAGCACTAGCCCTGAATTCAGGAGGACCTGAGTTCAAATCTGGTCTCAGACACTTAATACTTGTTAGCTGTGTATGACCTTGGGGAAGTCATTTAGCCCCAATTACCTTAGCAAAAAAAAAAAAAAAAAGTCATTATTAGCTCTGACCATTAACAGTTAAACAGTTTTCACTTATTTATATATAGTACAAATAAAGACCATAAATTTGTTCTTTTAGCCACATATCATTCTCATAAGTGACATCTTTGAATTTAAAGGACAATGATTTATAAGATTGAATAGAAATAAGAAATCAAAGGCTTCCCCATTACAAAACAGATATATACCATACATAGTATCAAGGATATGAAACAGGCTATTAGTGTCATGATGACACACCCTACAAAAGCAATTATATAGTGGACATGAATATTGCTAGATTCTATGATTATCACACTTTATAAATGAGGAAATTGAGGTTGAAAGAAGTTAAAATCACTCACTCAGGGTCACCTGGGTAATAAGTGGGTGAGATGGTATTCCTCGCTTCAAGTATATCTCTCTGTGTACTAGACCATTTGTATGCTAACAAAAATCTTCCATCTGCATGGTGCTAGGTTTCATCAAAGCTGACACTGTTATTGGTAAAATATAAAAACATATAAATAGGCCAGACAACTGACATAGAGACAGCACCATGATTAATGGACTTGCTTTTCTTGTGTGTGTGTGTGTGTGTGTGTGTGTGCATGTGTATGTGTGTATATGTGTGCATCTATATATATATATATATAGATGCACACATATATATATATATGTGTATATATAAAGATATATACATACATGTATATAAGACAATATGGCAAAATACTGAAATGCATACGGAGTCCTCAAACTACAGTTCGAGGGACAGATGCAGCAGCTGAGGATGCTTATCCCCCTCACCCAGGGCTATGAAGTTTCTTTATTTAAAGGCCCACAAAACAAAATTTTTGTTTTTACTATAGTCCGGCCCTCCAACAGTCTGAGGGACAGTGAACTGGCCCCCTATTTAAAAAGTTTGAGGACCCCTGTCAAAGATTAGACTTGTTATTTCATCGATTATAAGAAATTTCCACTTCAGAAAGGTTCCTATGCTAATACAAGTAGACATCTTTTTATAGTTTTAAATAGTTTCCTGGAGAAGTGAAAGGTTAAGGTACTTGTCTAGGGTCTTACAGTCAGCATGTGTCAGTGGTAGAAATCACATCCAAGCATTCCTGGTTCCTAGACTAGATCTCTTTCCACTATACCATATTGTTTTTCCATCCTAAGTTTTAGAATATTTTCACTTGTTTAGAAAAAGATGAGTTAGATTTCAAGGTGGGAAGGGAGAGAAAGGAGGGAAAGGAAGACATGTTGGAAGTGCAAAGAAAAAGACCAAATCTTTAGCCAGGTCTTCAATCAAATTAGAATGAGTTGTAATTTCTCTAATTCAAATCAAAATTGCTAAGTAAAAATAATAATGATTAATAATTGAAAGAGAGTTCTTCATAGTTTGCCAATCTCTTTACAAATGCCTTCAGCAGATATCTAGTGCAAGTGTATGGAGAACTATGTTAGACTCTGGGGCCTTATGCATATTCTGCCTTATTAAATTATGCATGTAACATTAATTCCCTTTGAGTTATCTTTCACTGATTTGATGTTGACAAGAGGCCTAGTTGAACTTTCAGTATCACCCTAAAGTGATAGATTTTGCAAGCAGTTCAGTCACAGCCCTAGCATGATAGGAATAATTTTAAGATGTGATGAAATGATTTTCTTATGTTTCCTAATGGCAATATTGCTTATGTGGAGTGCCAAATTACCATTAAGGGATATATTCAATCACTTCAATAAATCTTAAAATGATTTTTGGATATCATTTAATGTCTTTCAGTTGACATAACAAATGAACCATTTCAAATGTCATTGAAAGCTCTTTAGTACATGTCAGTAAACTATTTTGGAACTGTTTCAAAATGCGACAAATGGCTGTAAATCATTTTAAGACATCCTTGCCCCACTACAGCCATTACAAAGTATGATGTGATGCTTTGTAAATTATTGTAGATTACATATCAACTCACATTTTTGTCACTGAGCAAAAGTAACAGAAATGCAAATCTGTCATTATAAGAAATTCTCCTATTGCTACAGATTATTTAATGGTTTTTAATGTCTAAGCATTTTATGAATCTGGGATAATAGAACTAGAGATACTTTTTTATATTCATTTAAGCCTGAATGATAGTGTTCTAGATAAGACTCAACTTCGGGTTAAGAAGACATGAGTTCAAGCCCAGTCTTTTATCTAGAATACCACTTATCATCATTAAATGAAGGGAAAAAGTATTTCTGGAGCTGTCATCAAAAATTCATGCTTCAAATACTAAGTACTGAAATGCTGGGCAAGGCACTTGATTTCTCTTGACCTTAGTTTCCTTATCTATGAAATAACAACATTAATAATAATAGTGCCTGATTCACAAGGCTTTTGTTAGAATCAAAAACTGTAATATATCTAAAGTATTTCAAAAATCTTAACGTTCTACATGAATATTAACTATCATTTTTTCTTAGGTGATTGTCTAGGGCACCATGTTATCACTTTATTAATTTTTATGAGACTCTGTGTGTGTGTGTGTGTGTGTGTGTGTGTGTGTATGTATGTGAGAGAGAGAGAGACAGAGAGACAGAGACAGAGACTGAGATTGTGTCTCCCTTTCTCTCTTTTTTTAAAAAAATAACTTTTTATTGACAGAACCCATGCCAGGGTAATTTTTTACAACATTATCCCTTGCACTCACTTCTGTTCCCATTTTTCCCCTCCCTCCCTCCACCCCCTCCCTCAGATGGCAAGCAGTCCTATACATGTTAAATAGGTTACAGTAGATCTTGGATACAATATATGTGTGCAGAACCGAACAGTTCTCTTGTTGCTCAGGGAGAATTGTATTTAGAAGGTATAAATAACCCGGGAAGAAGAACAAAAATGCAAGCAGTTTACATTCATTTCCTAGTATTCTTTCTTTGGGTGTAGCTGCTTCTGTCCTTCCTTGATCAATTGAAACTAAGTTAGATCTTCTCTTTGTCGAAGAAATCCGTTCTGTTCATTTCACTCAGCATCAGTTCATATAAGTCTCACCAATCCTCTCTGTATTCATCCTGCTGGTCGTTTCTTACAGAACAATAATATTCCATAATATTCATATACCACAATTGACCCAACCATTCTCCAATTGATGGGCATCCATTCATTTGTCAGCTTCTAGCCACTACAAACAGGGCTGCCACAAACATTTTAGCACATACAGGTCCCTCTCCCTTCTTTAGTATCTCTTTGGGGTATAAACCCAGTAGAATGTGTCTCCCTTTCTCATTAAGCTTTAAGCACAGTAGTCACTCAGAGACCTAAAGCCAATATTCATCAGCTGGGAAGCTTTAACCTGCTCCATTTTTCTCACTGAGGCTTTTCCCCTCTCCTTAAATGGCCTCCTAGCACTCTACTCCCTGAAGTTTACCATATCAATATTTGACTTTAGAAGGATACCTATTTGACTTTAATTCTATGTGGCTAAGAATTCTCAAATTCAATTGATTCACTAGCCTCAACCTTTGTAGATATGACTACTGTAGTTATAAGCCACCATGTCCAGTCATTGCAACCCTGTTGAATGAATGGATTGACCTTAGAATGAGAAGGGGACTAATGCCATTAGGGGTACCTCTTCATAAATGAAATGACAAAAGCCTCAAAAATCAGTAGCTATAACTGTTAATATTGATATAATATTCACTCCCTTCAAGTTAACTCTCACCAATTTGTTCTTGACAAGAGGCCTGGTTGAACTTCCACTATCCTCCTAAAGTGATAGATTTTTATAAGCAATGTAAGTACAACCTTGGTATGATAGGGGAAATTTTCAGATATGGTGAAACAATTTCCTTAAATTTTAATTTTTCACATGTATCAAGGCATTCGGTTGAATGAAAAATTGTTTTCTAGATTTGTTTGCCTAGTTCACATGCATATCAGTTATTATGCTTAGGTGGAGTTAAATATTTTTTTAAAAGGAAAACATACATGAATATCACTATCCAAACTCAAATTGCAATCCAAGAAACCTTCACAGTGTCATGATTCCAGGGACCTAATAAGAAAAGGGCTCCTCTGAGGATGGTTCATTAGTCATTAAAAATTAACTGCCTTTAGGCAGTTAAGTTTCCACTCAAACAAAATGCTTTTCAGTGATGGGTATACTAAACTCTGTTATTGATGGCAGACCAGCATTCTGAGACCCATGTTGTAATGATCTCTTGTGATTATTAATTATGCCATTATGAAACATTCACTCTTTTTAGAAAAAAATTACTATGATTAACGTCCAAATTTCCATAAATGATTTGCATCAATGATTTTCATTTAAAGCACTCTTAATGCACAATTCTGACTCAGAAAATATAATAGAAGGTGGTACTTAGTTCAGCAGCTTTTTAGAATAATGTGGTTGACATGAATGAATTATGTATGGGACTGAGGGGGGGTGACTGGAAGCAATGTATTATAAGGGAAGTGAATCTAAATAAAGTCACTTTCTAAGTTCCAGATCTGTTTCAAAGACTTGCAAATCAATTTAGACTTTTTACACCTCAGTTTTCTCACCTATAAAATGAAGATAATAATATCTAATTAATTAGCTTACCATGAAGATCAAATGTGATCATAATGTACAAATCGTGCTCTATACAAATATAAAACACTTATTTTCTTTAACAAAATAAATGCTGATTAAATGAGTGAAAGCATATGCAAATGTGGATTGTTTTAACTGCTCTAATAATGGATCTCTTTGGTCCAGTTTCATAATGCTGTGAAACTCCAGGAATCTGAAGAGTAACCATAGCTTTCTTTTTTTTCTTTCATTAAGTACTCTGAATAGTACAGGGTAGAGGAATAAAGCATGCTTAGAAGCCTGGTGGGTCCTAGGGGACCACTTGCCTAACTGGACACATTTTTTTTTCCTGAGGACTGATTTCATTGCCTAGAGAAGTAAATATATTTTAAACCTGCACTTGGCAACTCCTTGCTTAACACAGCTGCAGGCAGATTACAAAGTTCATTGGGTTGTGAAATAAAGAAGGCAGGAAAACCAAGATTCATTACAAGAATAGAGTCCATAGCAGCTACCAAGTTACCCACAGTCTTCTTAACAGCTCCTCTACTGACCCTCTCTAACCTCTTCTATCAAATGCCTTCCTAGCCCTGAGACCATGAAGGAGGTTGATTGTTCTACAAGGACTTCAGGGAGAGGTCTGTTAATGCTAGGCTGGCCTTACGTGGCCTTAGACACCTATACTGCTGCTCTCCAGGGCCCCCTCCAAGCTGTTTGGATTTTTCAATCCTGCATTCAAAAAGTACCTGTCAAAAAGCCTGCACTTATTTCAGAGAAACCACAGGTGGTCTTCCCTATCAGAATCAGAAAAGGCTACAGCTCTGAATCATGGTTTCATAAGTCCCCAGCTTTAATTTCCTAATGGGGCTCCCACTGTGATGAACACTATTAGAATGACTCCTTCTGTGAAGTGGAATAACCATAGGTTTTTCAGACATCACTGAGAGGAACTGTTAAAATAATCCAAGAGAGGAGGAACACTGAAAAAGGACCCTCTATTTATGCAAAACACTTCAAACAATAACCTAGTGCTTTCATGTCAGAAGGTCCCCTAAATTTAAGCAATGGTTTAAAAAAATCTATTTCTGAAAAATCTGTATTCTAGGCAAGTATTTCCCTGAAGACTACTTTCCCCTGGGTACATACTGCCAAGACTAACCCCTTGAATTGGAGGGAAGCAATAAACTGGGAAAACACTTTTATAATCAAAGGTTCTGATAAAGGCTTCATTTCCAAAATATATAGAGAATTGATCTTAATTTATAAGAAATCAAGCCATTCTCCAACTGATAAATGGTTAAAGGATATAAACAGACAATTCTCAGACAAAGAAATTGAAACTATTTCTAGTCATATGAAAAGATGCTCCAAGTCATTATTAATCAGAAAAATGCAAATTAAGACAACTCTGAGATACCACTACACACCTGTCAGATTGACTAGAATGACAGGGAAAGATAATGATGAAAATTGGAGGGAATGTGGAAAACTGGGACACTGATACATTGTTGGTGGAATTGTGAATATATCCAGCCCTTTTGGAGAGTGATTTGGAACTATGCTCAAAAAATTATCAAACTGTGCATACCCTTTGATCCAGAATTGTTTCTACTGGGCTCATATTCCAAAGAAATCTTAAAGAAGGGAAAGGGACCTGAATGTGCAAGAATGTTTGTGGCAGCCTCTTTGTAGTGACCAGAAACTGGAAACGCGAGTGGATGCCCCTTGATTGGAGAATGGCTGAATAAATTGTGTTATATGAATGTTATGGAATATTATTGTTCTGTAAGAAATGACCAGCAGATGATTTCAGAGAAGCCTGTAGAGACTTACATGAACTGATGCTGAGTGAAATGAGCAGGACCAGAAGAGAATTATATACTTCAACAACAATACTACATGATGATCAATTCTGATGGACATGGCCCTTTTCAACAATGAGATGAAATAAATCAGTTCCAATTGTGCACTAATGAATAGAACCAGCTACACCCAGCAAAAGAACTCTGGGAAATGAGTGTGAACCACTATACAGCATTTCCAATCCCTCTGTTTTTGTCCACTTACATTTTTGATTTCCATCACAGTTTAATTGTACATTATTTCAAAGTCCAATTCTTCTTGTGCAGCAAAATGACTGTATGGATATTTATACATATATTGTATTTAACATATACTTTAACATATTTAACATGTATTGGTCTACCTGCCATCTGGGGGAGGGGGTGGGGGAAAAGAGGGGGAAAATTAGAACAAAATATTTTGCAATTGTCAGTGCTGAAAAATTACCCATGCATATATCTTGTAAATAAAAAGCTATAATAATAATAAAAAGACTAACCCCTTGAGGTTCTAGCTGTTCAAGGAAAACACTGGGGAAACATAACATAACCAAAAATTGACTCAAAGGAGCAAGGGAGAGAAGTGATATCAGATTCCAAATCCACTGAGAAGGAGGCATAAAGTCAAGGTCTAAGGTAAAATCAGAGCACTGACTCCCATGATTCTAGCCAAACTCAGGGGTCCACTTCCCCTTACTCATGCCACTTAAAAGCCTTGAATAAGCTTCTCTCTGCTCACCTTTTCCCTATTCTTCCACTCTCACCACTGGCAAGCAGATAGGAGAATCCTTCCTCCTAAGGCTCTGCTAATAAGCTATTCCATCCTTTGAGTGGAGAGGCAGCAAGGCACAGCCTTATATAGAGTGCTGGACCTGAATTCAGAGAAATCTGGGTTCAAATCCAATATCAGATAATTTCCTAGCTGTGTGATTCTAGGCAAGTCACATAACTACTACATGCCTCAGTTTCCTCAAGTATAAAATAAGCAAAATAATAGCACCTATCTCCAAGTTTGGGGTTGAGTGAGATGGTATTTGAAAAGTACTTGGCACATAAAGGGGCTCTTAATAAATGCTTATTTCCTTCCTACCAATAGATCAGCCTGAGTTATGGAGGAGCATGTGTGTATATTTCCTATGCTTCTATTGAATAACAGAGGAGGTGGTGACTCCTTACATTTCCAGATCATTGTCGATGTTACATGGTTCAATTCAATTCAATATACACATATAAAGCATCTGTCATATGCACTGCATGAAACTAAGCTTGATGTGACCATAGTAGTTAGAGCTAGAAGTAACCTTAGTGATAATTTTTGTCCATTCCATCTTTTTTTACAGATAAATGACTTTAGGTCCAGGGATGTTAACAGTATCCTAGAGAAGTCATTACATTAATAAGTAGCTCGGACAGGACCTCAACTCCTAACTCCAAATCAGCGTATTTTATGGTACATCAACTTACACAGATTCTTAATTACATAATTGTAAATATATCTAAATGGCTTAGGAAAAGATTAAAACATTGAATATCAGCATACCTCGAGACTCTAGCTTTAATCTAGAAGACTAATAGGTTTATTCCCTTCCATACTATACATTATCTTCTACTCTGTATAAATTATCTCCAATCTGAAAAAGTATCTTTTATAACTAAATAACCTTCACATCATAATTGTCCTTCTTTTGCTGGATAGAAAATGTTTTCAAACCAGTAAATATTTCATCTTACTCTATTTAGGAATAGTGATATTGAAAATACTATGAGTCAGAAAGAAATTCAGTGGCTCTGAGTATCGGTGTTTTTAAAAGATATGATTAAGAATGCTATCACCACTTGAATGAAAATGGCAATGTTCTCATACTTTTTAGTTAATAGATACCCACATAATTTTATAATAGATTTATTCAAATGAATAACACAATGAAGAATTAAACATGCCAAGCAAAAATAAAATAGTAGGATATATTCATTATCAAGAAAACACAAATATTATTCTACCTCCAGCAGGAACTGTATGTCATACAAGTCACTTCACTTTTTATTCTCAATTTTTCCATTTGTAAAACAAGAATAACAATAACTATACTTTCTACTTCAAGTTATAGTGAAAAATCCATTCAGCAAAAAAGAGGAAGTAAAGCACTTTGTAAATATTATATACCAGTCTTCTACAAAAACTAAATACTGATCCTGTAATAGACTGTTTACTGTCTAAGTACTAGACTACCTAAGTCAGTAGAAATTCATCACCCATAGTTGAGGTAGATAATGAATATATGGTAACTCACAAAAAAGAAGAATGCAAAATAACCCTGAATCTGCCTGGACCTTTTTGGCTTCTGTAGTGGTAGGGAAATAGAAAAAGTAGGACAAAAGATTCTAAGAATTACAATGTGTAGACCAATGATATCCAAATCAAATAGCAATGGAGTGTTTCAGGATATATGTTTGACACCTCTGATATAGACCATCCATAAAAATCAATTCTTGTTTCTCTCAAAGTGATATTCTTGTCCAATAACCACGACCACTGGAGGCACTGAATCATTTTTGTATGGTTGGTATTGGCATTCTCACTAAAAATGAAACCAAGAGGTATGAGGGAGCTAGAACTAAATAGAAAGATCACTCACAAGTTCACAACTCACAAGTTGAAGAGGTAAAGTAGCATAGGAAATTGGATTATTGTGCATGCAAAGGCCATAAGAGAGTTTATTTCAATTTGTATCTAGCTTTGTAGTACTCGTGATGACATAAGCAAAAATATCATCATGAGAATAATGCACCTCATAAAACAGTAAAGAAAAGTCTGTTGAGAAATTTATCCTATAAGTCAGCTTTAGTACCTAGTGACACTGATGCAGAGTTAAACATAGGCCAGTGAAAAATGTATTAGAAACTTTATCTGTCTCAAGAAAATTATCTATCTGAAGAAAAAGTCAGGAACTCTGCACAGAAGCTTCATACTTATTAAAAAAGATTTGTAAGGATTAAAGATATCTGAGATCATGAGAAACTTTCATTATTAAATATATAATACTGAAGTAAATAGACTTTATTTAATATTGAATTAAATAATACTAAATAATATAGTATTAAATATATAATACTGAATGCTTTAGGATCCATTTTTTTTATGTATTGTTATTTTCTGGACCTGGCATATCATCAATGAAGGAAAACTCTATTTACTAATATAAATATTCTAAAATGTTGAGTTTTAGGGAGTTGAGATTTTAAGTGACTTACCTAGGGTCACACATCTTGCATTTTTTTCAGAAGCAAATGTTAAAATCATGTGGTTCTGATCCTAAAGCTAGTTTTCTAACTATTGTACCATGAATGCAGTCAGCAACTAAGTACCTTATAAAGAACTAAGTTGCAAGAGAGCCTCATTAGTGGTGAATACAATATGCTTTTTCCCCTCAGATCTTGAAAACTCAAATAGATTAATATTAACAAATAATAACAGCCAGAATTTATATAGTGCTTTAAGTTAACAAATGTTTTACTGATATTATCTCATATCCTCATTACAGTCTTAGGAGATACTATTTTCCCCATTTTAATGGATGAGGAAACTGAGGCAAATTCTAGGAAATTTGTTTACCTTGACTCACATAGCTGGCAAATAACTGAGCTCAAATTTGAATATAGGTGTTCTGACTCCATGTCCAAGGGTCTATTCACTATATTCACAAACAAAAGTTAGAAAAAATGTTGATATTTTAAGCCTTTTTTGGTAATGTCTTAAGCCTATTTTCTAGCATCTTATAATATTTTAATAAAAATTAATTATGCACTGGGACATAGCGAACGCATAAATAAAGGAAAAATGACAAAAAGATTATAAAACATCTTAACAAACTATAGGACAATAAGAATTATCATACCGGAAGGATGAACAAAGCATACAGATCTAAGTAGAAACGCCATTGCAGTAGAGACAGACAGAATGTGAGACACACAGAGAGACCTAGCAAACACAGATAACCAGTCAAAAAAAAAAATAGGGGAAAGAAATTTCTAAATAAAAGAGAGATAAAAATTATCATAAAATAATATATTTATAGACTCTAACCTAAAATATTAAGTGAAATAAAATTATATTTATGCATAATCCAATTAGTTTATAACTCAATAAAACAGTAAATAAGAAATCTTACAGTATAATCTAAGAAGGATAAAACAAGCAATCTATAAATGGACTTCACAAATAAAATCTTTATTGAACTTAAAAAAAAAAACCAAGATAACAGAAATCACTCTACTCACTGTTTGTTTGTTTTAAAATTAGGAATAGGTTAATCATAGAACAATGAAGGATTTTTCTCATCAACATGCTGGGGAATAGTATTCCTGGCCTGAAAGGATATAAATTCTGATCCCAACTTCAGCATAAATCAATTGATCTCTCCCCTTCACCAGGCCCAAAATAGATCAGAAGACTTTTGATTATCACATCCCTTTTCTGAGGTCAGGAGGATGGGATAAAACTTCAACCCCTATCCTTCCTAATTTTGCCTTCTAACAGGGGAACATCTACCCCATAAAATAATCAACATAAATAGTAGCAACATTTGTAGAATCAATAGTAAAAGTTATTGGCCACTGTTCTAGATGCTGACCTCCACTAGAATAAACTGAGTCATAGCCCTCCCAATTCATCTCTTTTGACATCTCTTTTTAATTATCTTATTTTTCTTGATGCCCTTGACTTTTGTCTCTGGAATCCTTCAAATATATATATATAGGTGTTAGGATTCTTACAAGGTGCTAAGTAAGTGGAATTGAGGAGACAGTGGTTAAATCTAGTTTAGCATTGATTTAATCCTACAACAAATAATGGTTTCCAATCATATAATGATTGATGTATACTCAATGTAGGGTATATAAGGAGGAGCTGTCAGGGCCAGAAAGGACAAGCGCACTAGAAGCCTTCTGAGGTTGAGACAGATTCATTCCATCTTCCACCATTGTTGTGGCTGGAGACTGAAGCAGAAACCTTTGGAAATCCGGGAGATTCAGAAGCCAGAGAAGGCAGGCCTTTCAGAAGTAAAGAGAGAGATAGGCCTCCAGAAAAACTAGCAGAGCCCCAAGTGAAGGAGACAAGACTTTGAAGGAGACAATAAAGAATTTGGACTTTAACTCCTGGCTGCATTTGGGGTGATTACTTTGAACTGAAACTAAGGCTGCCTCTAAAAGCCCCCCAAGAAACCAGCTCCCAGAGAATATTTCGTTAAAACCAGCTCCCAGAGAATATTTCGTTTTAGAGAAGATTATTACATATAGGATTACTTCAACTATTTCCCTCTACCCAAGTTTGCCCTGTGGGCAAGAATTCCTATTTGGAACTCTGAAGAAATTAAAAATCACATATAACGCCACCCCCACACACACACATACATATACACAATCAAACAAAAATAAAAACAAAAAAAGAAAACTGAGAATCTTAGATCATGGAGAGAATCCCAGGATATCCAAAGTGTTTGGGTAATGTATATATTTTTTTCTGTCATATGATCTTTTTCTCATACTTAACCTTAACTCTCACATGCCCATCTCTGTGAGACTGGGAATAGATAGCAAAATCTCAACTGAAGACCAATGGGAAGGGTCATTTTTTTTCAGAATTAAATGTGAAATAAATGCATATATCAGTGCCAAAGAAAACTATAAAAGTATTAAATAATGGGCCATTCTCATCCCCATTGTGTATTAAGATATGTTTTATATATGCCCTTTATGAGGAAAATAGGAGTCATAATAGTCTACTGGTTACATAACCACTCTTGGACACTTCTGTATTCCTTAAAATAAATGTATGGAAAATTATTGTGTATAAATAACAATATTTACTAAGCACTCACTGATTGATGTGTACTGGGCAAAAATGATGCACTGTACAGTACATGATATACTGTTCTCCTGAAGAACTTTTGAATCAGTTGCATGACATGGGAGATGCTGACAAAGAACTAGTAAGATGTGCCCATGTTCCAAAAGGTGCTGAGCTTTATGAACAAAATAGAACTGTAGTAACTCAAAAGAAATGTGAGAATATTTATGCTTTTGCTATGTCCCAGTGCATAATTAATTTTTATTGAAGTATTATAAGATGCTAGAAAATAGGCTTAAGATATTACCAAAAAAGGCTTAAAATATCAACATTTTTTCTAACTTTTGTTTGTGAATATAGTGAATAGACCCTTGGGTACATTTAGATACATCTTCATTACAAATATTCATGTGGACTATGTGTACCCAACCTATGGTAGAGAATCCCAAGCTCTTATTGGTCTGAACAGCCAACAGACAAAACCTATAAATTAGTGATGCCATTTTTGGTCCTCTTCAAGAACAAAAGGTAACCAACCAAATAAGTGGGCTGTGTGTTGGAAGGGAAAAGTTTAAATAAAAGCATTTCTTATTTAAAGAGTTTACATTTAAATGAAAAAAAAGATTAAGATACAAACACAAGGGTAGATAAGTAGAAGATAGTTTATTATGTGCTTACTGTATGTCAGGCACTGTACTGGTGATACAAATATAAGTAAACAAGACAACCCTTATTCAGAAGAAGCTTACATTCTAACAGGGGAATGCACTATATAGAACTGAAAAGTTTGGCAAGGTTTGGGGCAGAACAGTGACTAATGACTGGAAAGAGAAATCTGGAAAGTGAATAAAACTAAGAATGATGTGAATATGTCTGAGACTACATATGAAATGGTGTTGCATTCTAGGAATTTACTAAAAAGCAAAGTAGAACTCAGCCCAAAGCTTTCTTCAAGAGTGGGAAAATTGCAAGCAAGGAGTGAAGACAAAATTAATGAACTATTTGTATATGGTGTACAATATTCCTTAATAAGTGCATAAAGAGGCAATGTAGCAGACTAATGTGCTTGGATTTGGTAACAGGAAGACGTTTGATTACATCCTACTTCTGACGTGGGTGACTGTCTTTAAACTATCTGAACTTTAGATAACTCTTCAAGGCAGTAAATTATAGACAAATTGCAATATGTGTGTGTGTGTATGAGTGTGTGTGTGTGTGTGCCTTGTGTCTATGTATGCATACATATAAGTATATACATATGGAAATTTTGCCACTGTGAAATTACAAGTTCTATAACTTTAAGAGTCAATGAATTAACAAGCATTAACTAGGTGCTTACTATTTATAAGACACTGTCAGAGTAAGACAAAGACATCAAAAAATACAAACTTCCGTTCCTGATTTTGAGGATCTCCAAATCTAACAGATATCTATAGAATACTAGAATAGAATAGAAGAATAAATCTAATATGGGAATAAGCATGTATAAACACAAGACACAAAATATATATATACACAAAATTATGTAATATAAATGGAAGAGAATCTCAGAGAAAAGGGAGTAGAAACAAGAGAAAAATCTTCTACATGAAAGGTAGGATATGAATTGAGTCTTGAAATAAGAAAGGAAAGAGAAATCAGAAGTGAGGAGAGATAGTATTCTAAGAATGGGCAAGAGCTGGTTCAAATTCATGGAGGTGAGAAATACAATGTTCTATGAGAGGAACTGCCAAATCACTATAGCTAGATTGTGATATTTGCTTAAGCATCAGGTGAATGCTTAATAACTGGCTCTTGGGGGGAGGGAAGTATTCAGGAAACATTTTTTGAGTGTAATCTTGTATTGTTAGCATTTTCTCATCATTTTCTTAAATCAAGTCCCAATTTATCGATTCCTAAAATGTAAATGCACTGAAAATTTTACAAATAGATTGCCAGTAAAAACTAGTTCCAAAATATTCTTTTAAGGAGGGAAATAAAGTATAGGAAGATTGGAAAGATAAGAAAAGTTCAAGTTTCAAGGGTTTTAGATGACAGTGGTTTTTATATTTAATCTTGGAGGTAATAAGGAGTCCATGGATATATGGAATAAGGAGGTGACATGACCAGCACATTAGAAAAATTACTTTAAAAGGTGAAATGGACCTGGTATAGAATACCAGCCATATGAGCAGAGAAACAGAATCATAAAAAAAAAAAAAGAAACAGAATCATAGATGCATTTTGAAGGCAAAAACAATAAATCTAATGACATGGAGAGAGCAAACATGATGTCAATTATGATACCAACATTATAAGATTGGGCAAATGGGAAGATGGTTTTGCCCATGACTGCTATAAGTGCAAAACAAAGTACAATGTGAGGTCATAACCAGTCAAAGATATCAAGGAAAACTTTCCAGACAGATATCATTTAAATTATACAAGGTAAAAAAAGATAATAGAGGGCTTGTTACTGATGTTAAAAATTCTTTTGGGGATGGATCCTACTACTTTTCAGATTAAGAACTGCTTTTATTTTACTTTAAAAAAACATTTTTACTTGATATGTAGGAATAATGGTAGATATACACTTCATTTCTCTGTCACAATCTTTAGAGCATATTGATATATTTTGGGAATGCTTGTACTAAAACAGTACTTTAATATGATTAAGTGAACAGATTTAAAAATGTTCCCAGGCATTTGCTATCATGTTCCAAAATGTATTGATAGGTACTCATGTATTTTTAAAAATTATCATGATCCTATGGACTCATCAGATTTTGATATTGATAGAAACTTAAATGTCATTAGGTCTTGTGAAGTGAAACTCAAATAGAAAGTGGAGTTACTAAAGCATGCATAAGAAGTTCTTCTAGAAAACAATATATTCACATTACCTTAGTTTTATTGTATTTGTATGTATTTTGTTAAGTATTTTCCATTTTCATTTTAACCCACTTTGAGCTATATTTGGGGGTATTAGCCCTGCAAGCTGTATGTTTAACAACTCTGATCTACTTCCACTTTATCATCTTATAGAGAGGAAAAACTGAGGTCTAAAAAATAAATTGGAGTGACCAGTGTGTCATACCACTACTTAATGGAAGAGCTGGAATTAAATTGCAGTTCTCATATCTCCCAAGCCAGTGATGTTAGGTGTTTTAGGGTGAGCAACCCTTATATGATTACTGGCTAGCATTCTGAAAAAGTCCAAGTAAAACATCAGCCAAGATTTTCTTGGCCAACAAAGTCTGCTATGGAGCCATAAAACTTCCTGTTCAATAAGGATATAGTTGAAGTAAGATGCCTGTCTTTTGTTGTCTCTTTTCTCTTTAACTTGGAAATTAATTTCAATTATTATTATCACCATTACCACAAGATGACAACATAAAGGTAATGTGGCAAGATGAATCTAGAGTAGGGCATGTACTCAAAAACAAACATGGTTCTCATCATGTTCTTGTCCCTACCTGTGTGATCCTAGGTAATTTACTTGTGGTTTCTTGAGTTTCAGCCACACATTAACACTGATTGGGTTCTACATGATTTTGTTTGTCTTGAATATTTTTAGTAGTATGTTGAAGGCCATAGTCCCCTTTCTTAAATAATAATAGTTTAAAATAACTGAAGGAAATGCTCATTTTCAGACAAAGATTAGTGAAAACAATCTTTTTGTTTTTTCCTTTCCAAATTCAGACTCACCCCCTCTCCATCCCCTTCTTGAAATCTATGTATGGATCCTTTGGCATTCTATGGACCTCCAGTAAAAATCCTTGTTTAAAATCAATTTGAGGTGAAAGACAGCACTATTGAATAGGGATATATTAAAACAAAATGGAGTATGTATCTTGAAAAGAAATTTTGATTCTTAAACAATAATTTATTTTTATGTTATCTTCAACAATAATTTACTTTTATTTACTTGACTCTATATTGGGTATGTGAGATACATAGAATTCAGGAAATATTTTGCTCTGGCTATATTGACAATAAAGCATATTTTGCATGGGTAGTATAGTGTAATTGGACATTTTTAGCTTGTTTTTTTTTTTTTAAAAAAGATGGAACTTCTGATATCCCTACTGCATTATGGAAGAATTCAGTTAATTGAAACACTTTGGTACCAAGCAATAAAAATAGGAAAAAAATGTACCTTCCTCTCACTTCCTGCCAGTGAGGGTCTATTTCATTCTGAGACACTCAGAAAGAAAATAAATAAATCTTCCATGCAGTGACAAACTCAGAGTGCTGGCTGTCACATGCAGATCCCATGTTGATAAAATTTTTGTTCCATAGCCAAAATTCTGCCCAGAAATTGCACTTCTTTATTATATATGTTTATTTTAAACATCCAGGGAATGTGAAGATTTTCCCCAAAAAACAGGGTTGTCTGCAGAAAACAAAGTGGGAGCTAAATTTGGAACTATTTGCAGAAACTTTCAGTTATGACCAAGCCAGCCAATAATCATGGGGAATACTTTTTAAAGAATATGTTAAATTTTCCTTCCTTAGAATATTTGTTTTTCTATAGAAAGTTGATACATCTTATGGCAAGTGATTTTTGCAAATAATCAAATCCTTGTTGCTCTTTCTTTTTATTAATTATATTCAATGGTTCTCTATTTAGCTTCTTCTCTTAGAGAATTGAGTATTCCCTCATGTTGTATTCTAACTTTGTTTCTATTTGGCTGACTAGATATAATGGTTTCCCTACTTTGAGAAAGGCAGTACCATAGGATTGTTCATGGGCCAAATAAAAAAAAAATAATGATTTGTAGCCTTTCAATTTCAAACTAATGAAAATACAAATTGGATTGGATTGACTTTATTCTAATAAGGAAGTATGAGAAATTTTGACATCTGGGGCTTAGTGACATCTTCTAATGAACTAATTTTGGTGGCTTCTTTAATGACTGACTTAAAGAGTTACCCTATTTAAAAAACCTTTGCTGCCTAGGGCCTTCATTTAATCTGCATGGAAAATGAAGTTGAAACTAAAATATTTGCCTTACTGGAATCATAGTGAGTATTATCAGTACTTTCCTCTTTGCCCTACTCAATTGAATACTCTCCAATACTAGATGAAATGGTAGAAGCTAAAAACAGGTCTTGCGTCTCCTGTCATCAAATACTAGGTGATTATTATTTGTCTTTCATAAGCATGAGAATAGAAAAATACTGTTTTTTGAGGTTTTCTTTTTATTCATAAAAGTTGTCTTGTTTCATAACTGTAAGCATTTACTATAATCACTTAAATTTGCATCAGAATCATTCAAAGGATCAATCAATCAATTGATATGAACTATGCAATATGACATAGTAGATAGGATTATTTTGAATTAAGGAAATCCTATATTTGTGACTTTACTTTCATTGAAATATGAATATGGTCAATTCATGTTAGTATTCCATCCCATATTAACTTCTCCATGTATATGTTCTAATCAGATCACTGACCTCCATTGATGGAGAGGTTTTCCATTCCAGGTCTTTACTATAATGATGACATTAGCCTGAGTATTAATAATGTCCAACTAAAATCAATTCTCAATCTGGAAAAAAAGTATCAAAATCAAAATATCTTCATTCATCACATGAATGGAGGCATAACCCAACTTTGCTGCTTGTTGCATGAATGACCCTGGATACATCAATTTCTTTCTCTGCCTTTCAGATTCCTCATTTGTAAAATGAAGGCTTGAATGAGATAATCTTCAAGGTTCTGTCCTTAAATTATGATCCCATTTGAGCAATTTTCTTAGAAAATAGATTCAAAATTTTCATCCAGTATTAAAAAAGGAAATTCAAGCAAGAAGTAATGCTAGAATGCCTTTGGTGTTACCACAGTCTTTTTTGATTCAAATCCAATTTTTCTAGTCCTTGTCTACAGTTGTGGGCAGGAGAAGGCTAAGCAAGTCTTTCTTTGATGGCATAACAGAGAAGCAATATCCCTCAACCTTTATCACTCCCTCTGTCATTCTCTCTTACCATTAAGATTTCTTGGAGCCATCTTTCTGCTCAATATTGTGGGTCAGATAAGGCAAGAATCTGCTCATCATGAAATACTTTTTTTTGTTTGTGTTTGGTTTTTTTAGGCTCTGCTTATATAGAAAATTGTTTTGATCAGTTTTACAAGCCTGTTCTATAAGACCAGACCACAAGAATATCTTACAAGTGCCACATGAATGGTATAGAGAAATGGTGCACGAAAAGAATTCAGAGGTCATTGAACTGATTGGTTGTACAGAAAGAGGCATACAGAATACCATGCTATAAAGAACTAATCTGGCTTCTAACTATATGTGTGAGGCAGAGGTAGTGTAATGTGGAGTAGGATTTTTTTTTCTCTGAAGAATTCACTTTTGATTAATCATTAGATGAAAATCAATAACTTTATGGTGTCCTAAAGTGAGAAGCTAGCACAGAGCTGAAACATTCTCACAGAGCAAAGCAAAGAGACTCAGTCTTAGTATCAAATAAATTTTATATAAAATTCCAAAAAATGTTTTGTGGTTAATATTTAATCTTTTTGAAATAAGGTTTGAATTTGAGCTTTCTTCTATCAATCTGAAATGAAAAAATTCATAATTTTATAGCCACTATTGCACATATTAAATTATGTTGGTAACGTATATACTATGTTTATACTAAGTGACATAAGACTTGTAGTTCAAAAGATCTTCAAATTGGATCTCAGTAACTACTTATAAGACACTGGGTAAACAATTTCACAGTCTTAATTTCCTCACTTATGATATGGGGATAATAATAACATCTACCTCCTCTGATTGTAGAATGGGCCCAATGATAGAAAATATGCAAAGCATTTGACAAACTTTAAAGCACTATATAAATACTAATCATTATTACTACTATCATCATCATCATTTTTATTATTGTAAAGAATATTGGGTTTACATTCAGGATATTGAGTTTAAATTTTAGTTATGATATTCACTTGCTATGTGATCATGGAACAATTAAACATTTTTTGAGCCTCATTTTGCTTACCTGTTAAAAGGAGAAAATAATTCTTGTCCTACTTACCTCATTGAAACATTATGGGTAAGGCTAGTAAACCTTAAAGTGCTATAAAATGTTATTTTTGTTATACTAAGAACATTAAATAATTATTAGTATTTTTAAAAACTAACTAATCAATGTACACTTTGTAAGGGAACAGGAAAAAAAGTAAATCCTAGGCCTGCAAGTTTTAAAAATTCATTACAACCCATTACCTGGAAAGACATACTCAGGTAGCCAGAAAACACACTAGAGATTACTATCTTCATAAAGCTAGAGATAACAAAACCCAAAATTATAATTACAAACGTCAAAATAGCCTTGAGAATTTAACAAATAAACTACACTGGAAACAGAAAATCATCAGAGCTAAAACTTGCCTCCATTTGCCCTGACAAGCATTAAACCACAGAAATTTAAGAAAAAAAATAATATTGCGGTACCAAACACTCACAGGCCTCCAAATCCCATGGAATTAAAAGTTTTTTTGTTTGTTTGTTTGTTTTTTAAAGACAGATCCTTAGCAGAAGAAATCAAATCCGTGTAGGATCAAGAACTTATGGTTTTCATCTTGCTGTCCTATATGCTATTGGAGTGGTATCAAATATGCTCTCAGGCAGTAGAAGATCTGGCCTCTCAATACTATAACACAGTTACAAAAATCAATCATTGTTTTCACTTGCTCAATAGTTCCCCAAATACTAGAAATGTTAAAAAGGCAAGATTGCACTATGGTTATTTCTAAGTTATAATGAACATAAAGATGAGAAGGGAAATTATCATAATACTCTTCTTCCCTGACCCACAAAAATATATTCCAAATCCAGAATGAATTTCAATGTTGCATACATTATATAAGAATTGACATTAAGGAGGGAAAGTATTCTCCTTTTAATATAAATATATATAAAGACTGTTCACTGACCAGCCACAAAACAAAATAATTATGCAACATTTGCAAGCTTAGGGTCCAAAATAATGATTCTTACTTTGTAGGTATTCAGAGGTGTAAGTTATGACATTGAATAAGGAAGACTAGTGATATGATTTCTGTATTTCACTTTTGTTGAAACACAATCTAGTGGCTTTTAGAGGATTCTTGTCTGAAGTAGTTCTCTCAAGACTCTAAGAGCTGCAAGTTTTTTATTTAATTCTTCTCTATTCAAGAAGCTACCCATTTTTCTTCTCTTTTCTGTATCTAATTTTGTTCTGTTCTCTTTATAAAGAATTAATCTTCATTTATTAAATGGATTTGAAATTGGCTTTTTTCCCTCCATTTAACTATAGTACAGATGGGTATTTATAAAGGGTTTCATTGTATAAAAATGTCCTTGGGGAAAATGATTGTTAGTGGGGGATGGGAGAAGAGTAAGAGGCTCACTGAAATGCCCTTAAAATTAAAATGATTTTATGATAGTATTAAAGGGACCACAATGAATATGTAAGAAAGGAGCAAACCCGCGTTAAGAGACAATTTCCTATAGCAAATTCCATCTTCATAATCATATGGTTGATTGAAAGGTGGAAAAATAGTAGAGTCTGCTTTATTTATTGTTTGGTAATTGAAAAAAAAAAAATGCCAGCTAGATAGCACAGTGGATAGTGCTCTAAGCATGGAATCTTTTTGTTATTGTTATTTGTCCTTCAACCACAATGACATCAGAGAGGTGATGTCATAATATGTAAGTAAATTGGATTTGAGTGAAGAAGAGCTGTGGAAAGAGTGAAGTTGATGACTGTGAACAACTATGCCTCATATATCCAATTCATTTACAAGTCAAAAAATCACCCTCAATGTGCCATTTGTTCTCTTTGAGTATAAAAGATGGACAACAACAACAATTCTGCAGATCTCTACATGGAAAAAAAGGACTTTTTTCCAGGAAAGACCTGATGTCAAATTCTTCCTCAGGCACTTATTAGCTCTGTAACCCTAGACCAATTACTTAAACTGGTTTTCCTCAGTTTTCTCATTTGTAAATGGGCTGGAAAAAGAAATGAGGCAAACCATTATAGTGACTATGGACAAGTCACTAAGGTTACTCTGTTTGCCTTAATCCACTGGAGAAGGAAATGACAAGCTATACTAGTATTTTTAGCATGAAACCACATGGACGCTATTAGAATGCTACTTTATACAGAGTCCCAAAGAATTGGATAATACAGAATGACGGACTCCAGGCCCAGCCATCTATCCATTGAACCTAATTCATTCTAAATTCTAAAGTATTTTAGAAACAGCTAAATAGTTCAGTGGATGAAATGCTGGGCCTAGAGTAAAAAATAATTATCTTTCTTAGTTCAAATCCAGCCTCAGATATTTACTAGTTCTGTGATACTGGGTAAGTTTGCCTCAGTTTTCTTATGTGTAGCACAAGCTGAAGAAGGAAATGACACACCACTTTAGTATCTTCTTCTATTTTTTTTATTAAAGCTTTTTATTTTTCAAAACATATGTGCAGACAATTATTCAACATTAGGTTTTACAAAATCTTGTGTTCCAATTTTCCCTCCCTTCCTGGCAAGTTGTCCAATATATGTTAAACATGGTAGAAATATATGTTAAATCTAATGTATGCATACATATTTATACAATTATTGTGCTGCACAAGAAAAATCAAATCAAACCAATATAAAAGAAGCAAAATAAAATGCAAGCAAGCAACAACAAAATAATTAAAATGCAATGTTGTGAACCACATTCAGTTTTCATAGTCCTCTCTGTGGGTGATAGATGACTCTATCACTGAACAATTGGACCTTGTTTGAATCATCTCATTGTTGAAGGGAGCCATAAACATCAGAAGTGATCATCATATAATCTTGTTGCCATATATAATGCCATGTACAATTCTGCTCATTTCACTTAGGATCAGTTTATGTAAGTCTCTCCAAGCCTCTCTAAGATCAATCTGCTGGTCATTTCTTATAGAAAAATAATATTTTATAACATTCATATACCATATCTTATTCAGCCATCCTCCAACTGATGGGCATCAATTTAGTTTCCAATTTCTAGCCACTACAAAAAGGACTTTCACAAACATTTTTGCACATGTGGGTCTCTTTCACTCCTTTAAGATCTCTTTGGGATATAAGCCAGTAGAAACACTACTGGATCAAAGGGTATGCACAGTTTGATAACTTTTTAAGCACAGTTCCAAATTGCTCTCCAGAATGGTTGGATTTGTTCACAGTTCCACCAACAATGTATTCGTGTCCCAATTTTCCAATATCTCCTCCAACAATTTGTCATTTTCTTTTACCTGTCATCTTAACCAATCTGAGAGGTGTGTAACCACTTACCAAGAAAACCCAAAGGGGGTCTTGAAGAGTTGGGCACCACTAAACAAGAACAAACCATAAAAATTGAAGTACAAAAACACGTTCTTTTGAGAGTGGAAAAAAGAAAAATTGGAAATCTCCAATCTTTTCTTTTGTTTCTATAATTATCGTTTTATATTTTGTCACAAAGAAATTCAATGAAGCTTTAAAATCAAATATTTCCATAATTAAAATAAAAAAGAAACTTGTTCCCCTGATATTGTTTATTTTTCTTAATAGAATAAGGATTCTTTCCTTCAAAAGAAGGAAATGTTTTCAACTCCTTTGGAAACATTTGTTTGATTCCTAGTTTGCCTCTAGATGCTAAGCCATGTATGTTCATATTAAATTATTTTGCTTAAGCTTTGAAAAGCATTGTCATATAAATATGAAAGTTTTTTTTAATTTTTAATTATTGTTAGCATATAATATCAGACTATACTTCCAATGAGATATGCCTGAATCAAAAGTAAATATAGGGCCAGTCACACCCATCAGAACTACTAGCCAATATTAAGATAGTAATAGCACAAATTTCCTTATCTATTTGATGGAGTTGCAAAGTGTCCTTCAGAACAGTACTCTGAAAATGGTAGCACCAATATCAAACCCATTTTAAAAATGAGAAAACTGAAATTTTGCATAATTAAATTAACTTGCCTACAACAACATGGTGGCTAGGAAATTTGGTACTTGAGATAATATTATTTTAGTGGGAGTGATATCTACCTTTATATCTCTTTCTCCTCATCTAACCCCAGATCTGGAGAGAAGACAGAAATAATGGCAGTAAAAATATATAGCAGTATGAAAATGTGGATTGCAGAAGAAATGGAATGTCAAAAGTTGGATTGTTGATGAGATAATGAAGAATCATAAAGTATGAGAAAGGTGGGTCAGAGGACCAACAGTGCTCCCTACATCCCATCATCAAAATAGAAAGTTCAAATTACCATACCACAGTCATTATTCTTCTGACCCAAGATCACAAAGCTTGTAAGCCTCAAACAATGGATATAGAGCTTAAACTTCTGCATCTTGATTTATTGATCTTTCCAATACATTCACTTTTCCAATATAACTTTGAGTTTTAATGGGATTTGAGAATTATAATCATTTGCCCAAACAGGTCTTATGTTTTACAAAGCCACTAGAGCAAGTATCAAAACTTTTTGCTCGTTTACTTATGGAAATTTTAGGTAATTTAGTATCTGCAAAATATATTAGTGATGATCTTCCAGATCACTTCAAGTTTCACTAATTCACTGACAATAATGTTATAATATTTAATTCTAAGAAAAATCTTCCAAAATCTCATGGAATACATTCTCAGTAAACTATAGTCCAGATTGGACAACCCGTGGAATTAAGTTCATATCTGGAACTACCTTAGAAGCTAGTTAATCCAATCTTCTTTAGAGCTGGGTAAACATACTTTAAGAGTGGTTAAGTGGCTTGCTCAAGGTCATAGATAGAAAGTAATAAAGCTAGGATTTGAGAATAGATCATCTGACTTGAGAGTAATTATTATTTCCAACAAGAGAATTAATTTCCTTAAACTCACACAAGTACACATAGATAGAGTTAGAACTAAGATCAATCAAAATCTTGAAACTCCTAAACATAGTACTTTACATTACATAACTCCATATTTCACCTGCCAGATAGTCATTTTATAGTTTCACCAATAAAGACAGGTAATCCCAGCAGCATATTTCAAAGGAATCTGCTACTTGAACTCAGATATGTAAGAAAAGGTTTGTCAGTCCTCTTTTTATTCCCTGATTCTTTGGATCACAATCATTCAAGCCTAAAGAAAAGGGAAACTATTGACAGTCACAGATTATCTAAAAAGTATGAAGCATGCTGAATTCCAACAACTAGCTTTGTTATTCCTAGTGGAAAAGAAAAATTGAAGAAAATTAAAACTATCTGAACTTTTTTTAAAAGTGTAAATAACATATAGAACAAATAGGAATAGAGAGGCCTATCCCATAAACTCATGGTCCAATCCTTTTAAATTTGTCATAGTGTCACCATTATATTATAACCAATCATGAGCCTAAAATTCAGAGTTCCCTATTGTAAAAGAAAGGGATATAATTCCACCAAAGACCATGGGTTAAAACTCAGTTCCTTACACCAGTTGTTAAATCTATCATTTTTTTTACAATGATTTTTAGATTCCTTCCTTTATCGATATCTTCCCTTCATCTTCTATTGTTTTCTTCTTTTTCTTCCTCTTTCATTTGCTTGTGTTTTGTTCACCTTATCAAAATAACAAAGGTTCTGTTTCCCCAAAAGAATTCACATTTATCGGAACCTCTATGATGCTAGAATGTGATATATGAACTTAAAAAGAAATATTTCATCCAATGGAAATGTATGAGAAGTCTATCCCAGGTATGGAGAATACCCTCAACAAACATAACAAGGCTGTGGACTAATTGATATTTTGGAACAAGTAGTAATTCATTTTTGCTAGTTTGATTGTACATGTGAAGGGGAAGTAGCATGAAATAAATTTGGAATGGTAGCTTAGACTCAGATTGATAAGCAATTTAATTATTCAAAGTCATCAAATTTTCAATATATATTTTGTAGATCATCAAAATAGAATTGAAGAACAACTTGGAGCATGTAGTACATTTTCTTACAGACCCAATTTTTAAAAAATATTGCTTTGTGATCAATCTGAATATGATAATATACCTTCAGGCTTAGTCTCTCAACTTGTACTTAACAAACAAGTTAGGACAGTGGAGACAAGAATACTTCTTCCTCCAAGTTCTGAGGTAAGCCCATAAAGTTATGATTTCTAATATGATCCCTTAAAAAGTACCATCTGCTATTTATCCTTACATCAGACAACCAATTGGCATCCATTAGTTTGGTTTTTTTTAAGAGAATTTACTGATGAGATATAACCGGTATAGAATTTAGAGAAATATCCTTGAAACTGAGAGCACTGTTTCTCCCCTTCATATATGAAGTCCCTGGGGAGATCAAACTTAAAGCATGAAAGAAAAGATATACACAAGAAGAGAATGAAGCTGATTCTTTTCCCCCCTTCTCAGCTTCCAGCTTATTTCTGTCTTTGATTGAGAACTGGAGGAGATGGTAAGAATATGAACACAAATTTCTCTTGCTCAGATCCTTGCAGCTCGTCTAACTTTGGTCAGGCAGAATAAACCTGGTTCATCTCTAGGTTTAGCTACTGATGAGGTCAGCCCAATAAATAGGCTCATGAAAATTGAAAAGAATCTGTATACAATATTTTTGCTTCAATGTTTTCATCATTGTGAGAGAAAATTGCAAGCCTACAAAAAAGATACAATCTCAGTTTTTAGGGATTGTAAACTATTAAATTAATAAAATTCTGAACTAGAAATAGATTTCTTAAGGAGAAAAGTGCATGAAGATCAGAAATTGATGCATATATAATAATTTACAGGAAATTCTAGGAAAACTTTGTAACTGAACTTCATAAATATTCTTTGAAATAAATATAAGACAGGCAGGGGCTGCAGTGGGAGCAGAGGGCTGAAGTTATTTGTTCATTTGTATCATTAATAGTCATGTAACTTTAAAAATAAGTGGCCATAGAAGTTCCATTTATATTGTACTTGATGATGTGTACTGTCCTTTCTTTATCTGATGGAACTGAGATAAATGCAACAATATCATTATTTCCATTTTATAGATAAGAAAACAGACTTAAATTGGGCATACACACAAAAGAACTGTTCTCATTTCAAGCCTGTATTTCCATATATACATATACATCTGGAGGCATACATATAATATGGAGGCAAACACATACATAGACACACACATTTGTATATATGCCTCTAGATTTTGTTAAGCATCAAGTATTCTAATTCATCATCCTAATCCCAGTAGTAAGATTGAGCTAGAATAGTAAATTCTATTCATTTTCTCTTTCTCTAACTATGACTGAGAAGGTTATGTATCATTGTTATGGTTATAATTACAGTATTATATACGTGTTTGAAGACCCATTAGCAATTACTATAGAATATTGCCTTTTAAAAAAGATAAAAGGCCTATGATTTTGCTGTAGTTTCAGTAGAAAAGAGGGAGAAATAGGAATTTTATTAATTAAGTGGTAGAGATTGAATATTTGTCATATTTAAATAAAACCCTCTTAATATTGTTTGTTAGAGTAATAGTCCAACTAAAAAGCAGTTGATTTGTACATGTGATAAAGCATTAAATAAACTTGCTCTACAAATTCCCCAAGTAGATTTTGCCTTTTACACTTGTTAAATATTAATTTGCTATGACTTCCTTAAAGTCAATAGGCATTACAAAAAATGCCACTGTCAAACTTAGGAAGTTTTTAAATATTTATCATTTTAAAATTATACTAGTTTCATGTCTACTATGAAAAATGCTGCTATCCTTAAGGTATGAACCTTATTCATTTCCCTCCTGTAATACAGTGGCCCTTTATATTAATTTACCTGATGTTGGGAGATTTTCCATTGGTTATCCTTTACACAATTTCTGAACTACTTTCTGTCTAATTATATCTGAGTTCTACAAATCATCTAGTAATTGATGACTGATCCTATTTTCCACTTTCAAAGTATAAATTACAACATGATTGTTTCCTGAATATGTTTTTAGCTGAGAAAATCCTTCAACCAATCCATCCTATCTATGACATAAAAGATAAGTCCTAGAGATGCATCTCACAATCCACCTATGACTTAATAGATAATTTCTAGGAAGTTGTCTGAGCCACAGAGAGGTTAGTTTTGCTCAAGTTCACACAGGTAATCAGTCTTAGAAGTGGGCTCAGACACCCAGATCTTCTTAACTCGAAGCCCAGGTCTCTAAATATTACTACACAGAATCTAAAAGATTTAGACTTTTTTTTTTCAAAATTTCACATGCCTTCAAAAAAGAAGCTGCATAAAATGATAATGAGTGAATTATTAAATTCAAAATCCAACATCTGTTCACGGAAACAAACTAAGAGCACCAGTCAGTATCTACATAAAGATATACTGATTGGTTCCAAATTACTAAATATATGTATTATAATGACATGTATCCACACTTAATTTTATCTTATTTTTGATAGATTTTTGTTTTTATAGCTTCACTATTTTTTAATATATCTCCCTTCCACCCCCATAAAATAAACCAATCCTTGTAATAAAGATTAAACAAGGGGGAAAAAGTTCATCAAAACCAATAACATTTAACCCCAAACACAATTAAATATGGAGTTGTATCAAATTGCATCTATGGATACTTACTTTAGTATTAACCAGGCTTTTAATTTATCCACATGGATAAATTATCTTGCATTATAAATTTAAAAAAAATCCACATTTTATATGAGTCCACAACTAAGGTGGATGTGGAGGAATAAGGAATAGAACAATACCTGTTAACCAAACCTCTGGTGATGACTTTCAACAAATCTAGTTCATTATTGAGGCCTCTTCACCTTGCTGGGACCAATATGCCAAATATGTTTTCAAGAATTCAAAACTGTGTCCATACTATAATTAGTCAATAGAAACAATATGTTTTCATAGAAGATTTATATAGATGCACCTCAAAATAAAATCTTATAATTTTGAATGCGAGTGAAATAAAATCAAAGGAATGAAGATTGTTGTTGTTATTGCTGTTTTTGTATAGAAAAAAAATCAAATGCATATCTAGAAATCTCATTTCACTGTTGGAGCAAAAAAATAAAAATAAAAATAAAAAAAAGAAGTTTTAAAATGTGTCATAAAATCAACATGAATTTTGAAAGACTTTTCAACAGATTCCCTTTGTGGATACATCCTACCAAATATTCATGAGCAAATGCCCTGACAATTGCAGTATTATGAAGTATTTAATCAATATATTCAACATAGTTATATCTTTCAGTAATCCACTAGATGGGGGAGCTTCCTCAAATTTTTTTTCAATTAAAATTTGCTTATTTCTTTGTATATTACTTCTATGTTCCACTGCAAATTAATATGTTGGGGTTTTTTTGGGGGGTATTTTTTCCATCAAAGATAATGCAGATATAAAATGGACATTGTATTGATGGCCTTTGCTTTCATATCTGTTTGCTTATACATCAAAATCATTTACAACTCATTATCCTTCAACCCACACGATGTATTTTTTGCAATAAAAATTAAAACAATCAACTAAAATGAATTAATGCTGTCACAATACCAGCAATATTCTGTTCCAGTAGCTCCCCACCCTCCAATAAAAAAGGGGGGAAAGTGGACTCCCCCCTTTCATCTTTGAAGCCAACACATATTATATTTACATAGTAGTCAGCTTCATTTGGGGCAGCTAGATGGAGCAGTAGACAGAATGATAGATCCAGAGTCAGGTAGATTCATCTTCCTAAGTCCAAATCTGGCCTCATTATCATCTGTGTAATCATGGGCAAGTCACTTAACTATGATTCAGTTTCCTGATCTGTAAGATAAACTGTAGAAGAAAATATCAAACCATTATAAGGTATTTGTCAAGAAAACCTCAAATGAGTTCACAAAGAGACATTACTGAAATGCCTGACTAACAACAGCTTCCTTTTAGTATTGTTTATATTTATGTGATTATAATAATTGTGTTTATTATTTATGACTCTGTCTTAGAACTGAATTGAAATTCTTACTTCAATTCTCCTCAAGAAAAGCTCATTTCCACAGAAGACTTATTATTTTGGATTATGAAAACTATACCAATAGTCACAAACTTTAACAGGGCCTACAAAAATGGAAAGGTTTCAGACACAGGCCTAGGAATGAACTTATTAGTGGATTACCCATAGGGTGAAGAATATTTTGGTCCTGGTAATGCAGAAATATAATCTACTGAGCCATGAAATACAGGGACTCAGTCAATAAAGTTAGCACTCACACTAATGGAATAATAGCGCTTAAAAATTTGAAATTTGATTTTTGTTATTGTATGGAGAGGGATATAAATAATGCTGAAGAAAAAAAGCAGCAGCAGCAGCTGAGCTCAGGGAATTTCTGTGAAGGAGCAAAAAGACAGCTGGGTAAAGAAAAGAGAATAGGGTTTGCCTTGATATTTTCCGACATAGTGTAATAAAAAGAATACTAGTCTAGAAGTCAGGAAAACTGGCATGATATAGTGAGGGAGTGAGGGTGAGGGGATGGGCTGGTTGCTATTTACCATTTGTTTGATTGTGGTTGAGTCACTTCATCTCATGGGTTTCAATTTCTTCATTTATAAAATGACATAGTTGGCCTATATGACTTAGAAGATTCCATACTTTTATATTTCTTTGACTCTGCACCTATCTCAAATTACTTTGATCTCATACAATTTAATGATTTAGTAGTAAATACAAGATAAGTCCAAGGCTAATTAAAGTACTTGGTCTTTGAGGTTCATATTTTATGAATCCCAAGAAATATGAGTGGTATAATGGGGGGAGAGCAACAACAATACTGGGCTTAGAACCTGAAGACCTGAGCTCAAATGAAGCAAAATAGTTAACCTCTCAGTTAATAATGCATTCCCTATTTCACATGGCTTCTATGAAGAAAGTACTTTATAAACCTTAAAGCAATATGAAATATTGCTTTAATTGATGTAAACTTGTTTATTATTGATGCAATATTGATATAAACTAATTTTTACTGATTTGATAATGTGAGAACTCATATATGCATAATTATCTGTATATGTATATAACATATATAGATTTAATATGCATATTTCTACATAATATATACACCCATAATTGTGTATGAATCTTCTCTATTCTAATACTGAAACAATGACTTTATGGGCAATTTTACATTTTTCTTATCTAATCCAAAACAAAGACTCAGCAGTGAGAACTTAATCCCAAGGGAGAGGAATGATGAGTATCATTTTTGGAAAGGCAAAAAAAAAAAAAGTTATCAGAGTAATCTTTATTCTGAATCTAAATATCACCAGTAAAGAAAAACTGATTGAAATGATGGAAATCTTAATACCTGGAAGAGGTGAGTTGTATGTGTTTGAGGTGGAGAGGAAAAGTTAGTTAATTGCTTTATTTTAGGATTTATAACATAAAGAAGAAAGCTGGACATAATCTGACATAAAGCTTATATTTAGGGAAATCAGATTTAAAATTGTTTGTCGAAAGAAGAGATTGTATTTTAGAGACTAAATAAGTATGAGAATTAAACCAAGAATGCCCTCAGGGATGAAATTCTGTAGACATAAAGCAGTTTTTTAAAAGTTAATTTTATATAAAAAAAGATAGAGTTGAGAAACAGGGGACTAATTCCAAACTTAGGTTTTAAAGATATATAGAGAATTTGGAAACAAGGGGCAGATAAGAGTACAAATAAAAGTGGTCCAGTAAGAATGGCTTCAAGAACACTAAAGCTCCTAAGGAACCGAACCTGATGGAGAAAAAGTAAAGGCAACAATGGTGAAGAGAATTTGTTTACTTGGGGAGGATGGAAAGATACAAGAAAATTCAAGAGAGGATGAAGCAGATGTGCAGAATAGTTGGAATGACAATAATAATGGAAAATAATGACTTGATGTGTTTCATTCTTTTTTCAAAATAATTTTTTCTGCTAGACAGGAAAATGCAAACAAAAGCTAGCTTCTGAATAGTTGAAACCCAAGTAAAGAAACTATAAGAAAATACTTAGCTTCCCTCAATGCATTAAAATGACCAGCCATTCCATTAGCCAGAGATATTTTATGTTAGGAGGAATTCTGTAAAGTCCATAAATTTGTCTATGCAGTGAGTTGAGCAGTGAGGTTTACCATATTCTATTAGAATAGAAATTGGAAAGTAATCAGTCAAACACTGAGCATTCATAAAATGCCTACTGTGAGCCAAGCACTATGCTAGGAATTTGTAATCTTAATGGGAGGAGTGAGAGGAGAAGGGAATTAGAACTCAAACCTATAATAGTATACCAAACAGACACAAGATACTTTGGAAGACTGATTGTAGCAGTGGGAAGAAAAGGGGCAAAGATCTCATTGAAAAGATAGTTTTATCTCTATGTTGAAGGAAATCAAAAATTTCAAAAAGGTAGGGAGAATATTAAAGGCATAGTTGACAGACAGTACAAAGACATGGATATAGGAGATGTAGCAAAATGCTAGTATGTTTGGCCTCCAGAGTGTGTGAAAGGGAATTATGAATAATAATTTTGGAAAATAGAATGGTGCCATATTGCAAAGAGATTTAAAAGCCAAACACTGATTGCATCAATCCCACAGGTACTGAAATAATGCTACAGTAATAAAAAGTGATCATTGCTAGTCAAGGGTGCCTCTGGCAAACTGGCCCAATGACTCATGTTTATCAGTCCCTGGGCATATTATTTCAAAACTTAAACCACATAATGAGAATTGCTGAGATTTGTGATTTCATTGCTGTTTTATTTTTTTCTGCTATAAACACAAAAATCTTATAAATCGACAGACAAGGCAGAAATGTTGAATGATAACTGCCTTTTTTTCAACTCCATTTGAGTTCAAAAAGAAGTGAGTCTTGAAATGGCAGCCACAATGTCTGAAACCACTAAGCATCCAATTAACCAGGTTTGGCATGCAGTGGACAACTGAGTTTTGTAAATGTCTGTGTTTGTGTTTGTTTTTAAAGGAAATTTTATACAGCTTGCTTGATTATATCAGTCTTTAAACTGACCCAAGTTCTTTCATTGTCTTTACTCCTTTTTCTACTTTTATATATGATCGATGATATTAGCGATTACATGTAAAAAGGATGAATATATGAAATAATATATTGGGTATCCACCTGTGATCCATATACATTAAAAGATTTGTGAATTTGACAAACCCATTTTACAGTTTAGGAAATTGAGATTCAGATTGATTAATTTGCCTATGGCCATCATTGAGTAATTCTGATTTAATATATATTTATTAAAGATGTAGGTCAAGCTCTGTTTTTGTTCCATATGAGCATTTTTCAGAGCATCAAATTGCTTTTGGCAAAATGGAAATTTCTGATCTATTTTATTTTATGAAACTGAGTCCTAGACTGTGTATAGAATAGGGCTATCAGTTTAGAAAAGGAAAATAGTCTAGAGAGATCATATAATCCAGTTACCTTATTTTACTGAATGAGGAAGCCAAGTTCCAGAGATTTTAAGGAATATGCCGAAGGAAAGACATGTATAGTTACAAAAATTTACAATCTCACAAGTTGGACGTCTGATCTGACCTCTTTTTCTGAAAGCTGAGTCTGCTCTGGAAATACATTATAATTGGTCATATAGTTTCTCCCTGATAACATTTAATATTAAGGAAGTTACCACATTACTGGAATTTGTTTCCTAGAAAAAGAAAAAAAAAAGATTTTGATGATATAAAGAAAATACCATCTTCAGATCAAAGAAGACCAAGAGATGACTTTGAAGGAGATAGCATGATACAATAGAAAGGATGTTTGACTTGGAGTCCAAAGAACTGGGTTCAGATCCTACAGGAGTCTATTATTACCATTATAATTTTGGGCAAGCCAGATAATCTCTCTGATCCTCAATTTCCTTTTTCTGTAAAAGTAAGAGAACTAGACTATAAGACCTTTAAGGTCCCTCTGTCCCTAAATCTATTATATCATGAAGATTGTTGGAATGTGCACACAAAAAATGGTATGGAAGGGGAGACACAGCGTAATGACATTTCATATTTCTGCCATTCTGTTTTTATGTGACTTTGAACAAATCATATAACCTCTAGTAAATATCAGAACCAGTACTCTTGACTACAAATATAACATTGCTACTATCTGTCTCTTAATCCTGAAGTCTTAGTTTTTAGATGATGATCATCCAGTACAATAGTGACTAAATTTAATGAGGATGACCAAGGATTATCACTTCCTCTTGTCCCAGATCCACTTAAATTTGTGTTATTAACATTTTCCTCTCTACCAAAAATTCTCTCCTATACAAAGAGTAAGGTTACATAAATTTATTTATACCGCAATTCTTTCTTTCATAATTAAGTTGAAATTGCTAGTCTCTTTAGTGAAGCTAATATACTTTCCTGGATAAGTCTCAGAACTGAATTAATAAATGTAGTAGAGTACAGTAGAAACAATATTAGATAGAGTTTTACAAGTTGATTCCTACTTGTAAAATATTTGAATCATTGTTAATATATGATTAAAAAAAGTCTTTGGTTCGTTTTTTACTTAGGGACCATTATTATTCTTTGCTTAGTTTAGCTAATCCTTCTCTTTTCCCCTGATTTAGACAAAGTAACATTCTTGTTTGAATTAAAAATTGGATATTAGCATGAGTTGAATTTTAGCTGTTGGTTTTCAAAATGAAAAGCTCTGCTACTTTTTCCAAGTCATGCAGTAGTTGAGCCTTTTAAAATTTCTTTTTTCTGCCAAGTGGGCATTTCAGTCATCCTATTCCTGATGAAGTAATTGATATGTTCTAAATAAAAAAGCAATTTATATTTATATATCACTTCCTAGTGTTCAAATTGATTTCCATATACTATATCACAAGATCTTTAGAATCCCTGAAGTAAGCAGGACAGACATAAATATCACAATCAGTTTAGAAACTGAAATTCAGGTTCATTAACTTGCCAAAGGCCATACTAAAGCAATTCTGATTTAGCATACATTTATCAAAGGGCTGCTATCTACAAAATGGTGAATTGGATTCTAATAATATAAGAAAAATAAATTAAGTTAGGCCATATAGAAGTTTTTTTCCTTGAAAGGCACAACATTTAGATGGATGAGTAAGACTAAACTTATTTATTTGTTTATTTGTATTTTTATTTACTCTAAGATAGCCTCCTATCTGTAATAACTATGGGTTGTTGACTCTCCTGGCTACTTGGGTCTTTGTCCCATTTCTAGTAAATCTGGGAGGCTAGCAGGGTTCTTGTCTGTGTTGTCATTATTGCTATTCATCACCTTTCATGTTATTTGGGTCCTTTTGGTTGATTTTTTAAACTAGAACTCTGGGATGGAAGAAGTTATTTGAGTTTCTTGAGATTGTATTTCAGTCTTGTGTGAAAGTTTAAATTTTTATTGCTATAGATATGTGGGAGATAGGCAATCTATCTCTATTCAGGACGTATGAAAGTGCAATTCTGGATAATTTCAAAATGAGGATTTGGTAATGAGGATAAGGTCTTCTAACTCTGCCTAATAATGTTTCTCCTCTCCTAACCCACATTTATTGATTAATTTCTGATACTGATCCTAGAAAATATTTTGACCATTAAAAGTAAAGTTTTTAGTCTTTTCTCAATTCTTATCTTCCATGATCCCTTCTGTAACAATGATACTATCTTTTGTCATTTCCTGCTTTCCTACAGACAGAACCTGTCACCCTTATTGTGATGTGAAATGAAAGGGAAATGGAATATCATATGGGGGGGAATATCAATCAGCTCAATGTACAATAACTGTGAAGTGCTAGGAGGAACATCAACATGTTGGGGACACTTGGACTCTGGCAATAAAACTGACCTCAACCAGTATGATAATACTTTTCCTATATATATATAAAATCTTCCTTGGATTCCCCCAATTATTGGACCGATAATAACTATTAGGGGCTATTGCTAAATTTTCCATTTTAGTGATGATATAAAGTCCAGAAAGTTTAACTGATTTGCATAAGGTCACAGAATTCATAAGTTTTTAAGAAGAAATTTAAACACAAATTTCCAGAAGTCAAATTCAGTATTTTATCTACTATAACTATTGACGAATCCTTCTTCAACTTAATTTCCATGGTTCTGAAATTTTATGACACTCCTCTTAGCTATTTAAGCATTCATTTTCTAATGCCTATTCTTATTCCTCCCATGTTCTAAATATAGGCATTGTCCAAAGTTCTGACCCCAATCCTCAGTTTTTATATTATCCATTTCCATGTCTTTAGTGATCACTTCTGTGTACAGGACTCCCAAATCCAAATGTTCTACATTTCCTTTTATTATTTGGCTATTAGAAATTATCCAGAATTGAACTTTCATATGTCCTGAATAGAGGTAGATTGCCTATCTCGCACATATCAATATATTCAAAGTAGAATTTATCATTTCCCACCAAATAAATGAACTCTAACCTCTCTAGTACTATTATTCCATTGGCTATTAACCTCAAGGATTATTTGACTCTTCCCTACACTAAGAATTAGATCCCTGTTACTATATATATATATATATATATATATATATGTGTGTGTGTATATATATATATATATATATATACATATATATATATATATATTCAATTAAGGACTGTGTATGAGCTCTATAACAATAAAGATCAGGTATTGGCTAAACTTTGTCAAACATGAGCTCCAGGAAAATATAGTCATATTCAAGGTTCAATTTGAGTCAGCATAAAAATAAAATAAAATAAACTTTCTATCAATGTTTCTTTTTATTTTAACCAATCTAGATGTCACATTAAGTCAAGGAAAAACTATTTAATTAAAATAAAATAAAAGCAAGATAAATATTAAGGAAATCCCTCCTTACTCAAAGTAAGGCACTCTTTCTCATAAATTTCACCCCTACTTTTTTTGAGGGAACATGCAAAAATAGCTAAGTGATACACCCAGGAGAGTGAAAATATATATCCTGGACAAATCGTGTTTCTTGGGTTATATTACAACTGGAACCTCTGTCTCAAAAGCTGCCAATTTATTTACTTCTCTGAAAAGAGAGAATTCTGGCAGACAGTTCCACAAGAGTTTCTCCATTGAGCTATGAGTTGCTTTGTCCACTGAACCATGATTTGGTGTTTTTTGCTTGGCTGTCTTCTATTTTTCCATCTTTTTTAAATGAGGTATCCCATAGTCCAGAAATTATTTCAGTTATTTTTCATTGGGGACCTACTGTCTCATCCAGTTAGCAAAAACCAATAGGTCAATTCTGTCTTTTGCAGTCCTTTACTTTTACTTCAGTGGACCACCCCCTTATCATGTGAGTCAAGATGAAATAATTCCCACCCTGCACCTCTCAAGTACCATTGGACCACTCAGGTTGCCTCGATCTTCATATTAGCAAATCAGAAGGATGGGATGGGGGGGTAATATCCTCATACTACTTTTCTTTATCCATTGCTCTTGCTCCCTCTCTTCTCTCTCTCTCTCTCTCTCTCTCTCTCTCTCTCTCTCTCTCCCTCTTGCTCTCTCACTCTCTTTCTCCCCAGCACACACATATTTCTTGTCTACCAAAACTTATCACAATATATCTATAAGCTAGTCAGTTAATCATTTTTAAAAAATTAAATTTAATTAATTTGAATACAATTGTGCAGAAGGTTTGATTGAAGGCACCATACATAGTGGTGAAAATATTTCCTGACTTAGAATCAGAAAGTCCTAGATTCCATTCATATATTAACAATTGAATAATTATAGAGCAAGTCATTTTACTTCTCTGTACCTCAGTTTCCTTATCTATAAAGTTGAGATAATAGTAACACCTACCTCACTGGGTTATTGCCAAGGATAAGATAAAATGAGATAATAGATATTGTCAAGGATAAGATGCAAAGATCCTTGTAAAACTCAAGTGCTATATGTGAGCTATAATTATTGCTTTGACTGTCTTAGGCCTTCTGTGTTAAATGAGAACATCTGAAGTTTCATATCTTTGTAAAGGAATAATGTGCATAAAGAATATCATACTTTAATTCCCATCCCCTTCAGATGTGTGGAGTTAGATGCAGTTTGGTTCCAGATGCATAACTTTCATTAATAATGATGAGAGTATTGGGTTTGCATGAAAAAGATACCTCCTAAATATTAGTTACAAGCTAGAATGAACATTTCACCCTTCATTGACCATATGGAATTGAAATGATGAAAATGAAAAACCTTATATTGAGCTCATTGGTTTCTAGGCACCTTATTTGTACAAGGAACAGATGTCAGTGCTCTTCAATAACCTTCCCATCAGCAGGGAGTTCTATTAACATTAAGGAAGCAAGACTTCATCTTTAGATACTTAAGATTTCTTCAATAAAAAGAAATGGGCATGGGTAAAAGATCCCTTCCCCTGACTTTCAAGTGTGTGTGTGTGTGTGTGTGTGTGTGTAGAACTCTCTTTAATGTTAATAGTGTTATCTGCATACATTCTTAATGTGGGGACTGAAAAAGACCTCTACCCCTTTAGGTATATATGTAGCCAGAGTAAGAAAAGAAGGTTATTGGGAAGTAACTCATTGTGCATTAACTGTGAAATTGGACTATTTTATCCAGCTTCATTTTGACTTTTGTCAGAAATGGTCAGTTAAATGGGGATAACTAGATTATATCTGGGTTAATTCTTCCGATCCAATCCTGCAGAGACATAAAAATAAATCAACAAGCAGTTATGTAGTGCCCATTGAATCCCAAGACTATGTTAATTTATGGAAAGCCACTTTTAATTACACAGTCCTCTTTCTTACTTATAGAAAGTATACTAAAGTACAAAAATGCTTTATTTCCAGCAGCATTTATTAAACTCCCATATCAGCACTATGCTAGGTGCTAGGGATACAAAAACAAAATGAAAAATATTTCCTATTATTTTAACGAGCTTGTATCCTACTAGAGATGCAATATATTTAAAAATGTGCATATTCATGAAAACTTGACAACAGAGGGGACAAAAATGATCAAGAGGACCAAGAAAGGATAGGAACTATCACATCAGTATAACCTTGAATGAAGCTAGGGATTCCAGGAAGACAGAGATTGGGAGGACATGTTATTTCCTACATGGAAAATATAGCTTATACATTGAAATGGAGATAGAGGAAATGGAATGCTGAGTTAAAGAAAGAAGTAGTCAAGTTAGGTAGAATATGAAAATACTGAATGTTTGGAACCAGATTTTAAAACTTTTAAATGCAAAGCCAAACAGTTAATATTTTACCATAAAGACACCAAAATTTCTTAAGCAGAGGTGTGATATGGTCAGACTTCCACTTGGAGTGTTTTATGTGTTGTTTTCTTTTGTTTTGGGCAATTGGGCAAATGCCAGATAGGAGCTAGGAAAAACTAAAATAAATAAATAAATAAATAATGGGAGTCCAATTAGGAGAAAAAGGAGATCATGTAGAGATGATTCGTGAAGACAACCTACATTCATATTGAACATGTTAAACATGAGAAACCTTTGGAAATAGTCATACTGGATATCCTATAACCAAGACAGTTCTTATAACATTTTAATCAATCATACCATTTTTATTTTTTTTTTATTTTTGCTGAGGCAATTGGGGTTAAATTACTTGCCCAGGGTCACACAGCTAGGAAGTATTAAGTATCTGAGGTCAAATTTGAATTCAGGTCCTCCTGACTTCAGGGCTGGTGCTCTATCCACTGTACCACCTAGCTGCCCCCACCATTTTTACATTGATGGATAAATAACGGATGGATATAATTTAACTCTTCACTAGTCTTATTCTGAAGGCTCATTATGGAATAGAGATATTCTTGGTTTTAGAGAGACTGTGATTATAAAATTTTTAATCTCTTAGATCTACTATCCTACAAAGTACTATTTTGCTTACAAAGCTTTCCCTGGTTTGTTTGTTTTCAGTGGAGGAGGAGAGATTAGGGGAAGGAGAAAAAAAATTTTTTTAGTTAATTGAAAAAAATAAATTCAATTTTTAAAGAAAGATTGTACCAATCTAAATCATAACTGCTAAATTGATATAAATACCTGCTGAATGATCAAAAGGTCTCTGTTGTCTGATAAGTCCTTAACAGCTTCTAATAAAGTTATCTATCCATGGGTCTAAGGGAAGAAAGGTGAGTATGATAACTGCTCATGAAAAACTAACTTTAAAGGTAGGGGAAAGTGGCTAAGACGGGAGTTGGTGGAAAGAATTATTAAATTGATCTAAATCAAAGATTTTTTTTAAATTAAGTGAAAAATAATTGAATTACATTTTTATTTTCTTGTAGGTGTAGATTGGATCATTCTTTCTGTAAGTAGTTCTACCAAATTTCTTTCTAAATTTGTTATTCTTTTTTAACCATGAAAATGTTATATTTGTGTTTTCTCATGTCAAATTAAATATAGTTGTATAGTGCTGCTCTTGAGCTTTTTAACAGTTGTAAAAGTACATACAATCACATTTTGAAACATTATATATTAAATTCTCATTGTTTTCAATAAATTGACATAATTAAAATAAAATATTAAGAACATTTGCTCTAAATAATTTAAAGTTCAATGATTACTCAGTTGTTTTTTGCTATCATCATATGAAAAGAGAAGGTCTTTTTAAAATCAAGAAATTCTGAAGAAAACCAGGGTGAATTAATCTTTTTACACAAGAGCAGTAATGGCTTATATTGCATGTAAAATATAACAGTAATTTACAATTTTTATATATATATATATATATATATATATAAAGTTTGTATTCCTCTTTAAGAGATTTCTATTCTTATCAGGATACAGAATCATCAATAGTACAAGTAATTATAAGGCTCTAAATTTAAGGACCACCTCTGCCTCTTCTGATTCATCTCTGATGATTATTACCTGTAGGATCTTAGACAAATCTTTTAAACTTTATTGGCCCATTCCCTTGTCTGTAAAATGAGATGTCCAGTTTACACCATCATTTCTAGCTCTAAAGCTATGAGTTTACAATCTTAACCAACATTATTTTTGTTCATATTTTTAAAAAACTTCAATAGAGCAGACCAATGTGATGGAAACTAGAACCTTTCTCTGGTTCTTTTAATATTTCTTAAATAAAAATACTATCTACAATTTCTCATTTTTTACTTTATTTTCAAAAATCATTTTTTTAAATTATACTTAATCTAAATTGAAAAAAAATTATATCACTTCTTATGAACATATCATGATTATGAGATAATATGCAGCAAATCTACCTTAATAAATCAGGAGATTGCTCTTTGGGTCAACTATAATTACATCATTTTTAAACTATGTTATTTCATGATTTGTAGATATATAAAATCACTGACAGATTTTTGATCTGTTTTTGTTTTAAAATGGCCTTTTGAAACTAAAGAATACTTTAGGATCACTGAAAGCTTATTTGTTCAGTTGCTTCAGTCATGATCTATCCTTTATCACCCCATTTGGGGTTTTCTTGGCAAGTACATTACAACCTTACAAATGTTATCCACCCTAATCTCCTTTTCCTCACTCTGCTTGGGCCTAAATTCCTGCCTATCTCATTGTTCCTGTTCACAAAATAAGTGTCAATACTATATCTCAATGGGAAACTTTCTATTCATTTGCATTCTTATTGTCTGAGGAATAGGTTTTCTTCAAGTGTTTTTTTCCAATGTTTATGGGTAGTCAGATCTCTTTTGTGAAACTATGAATTTCATTGAGAGGCTCAAAAAATGTGTTGTTTAAATGTTTAAATCCTAACTCTTCTACTTGACTAAGTATTACCTTAACTGAGTTAAGTTTTATGGTCCTCAGACTTTTTCTATTTGTAGAAAGAGGAAGTTGACAACTAGATGATATTAAAGGTCACTTCCTGCTCTAAATCAGTGAACCCATCATGCTATAATCCCTTCTAATCTTAGATTTATCATCTCATGATATCAGTCCAACATTAACTTTAAGCAGGAGCATTTGTCAAATCTCTCTATCAATGAGAATTTCATCTTCATTTAGGCTTGTGCAGGATATCCTCCATGACATAGGAGAATACTTTTGTTAACATGTGTCTAAATGTTTGCTTTACTTGATGCTGATATTCAGTGAATCATTGGATTATCATTTTTGTGGTCACATCTCTCCTGGAAAATTTAATATATGGTATTAGCATATGTTGGAAAGGATATCTTTTGAGGAAAGCCTCTATGGCTTCATTTTGATTGAGAATCAAATGTTTTTCTGTTGTTGTTGTTGTTGTTGTTGTTTGTTTTGGTTTTTGGTTTTTTTTTGTAATAACCATAAAGGAAACAAAACAGTACATTGAATTTCTTGCACCATTAAATTATTTGTATAACTGTACAGTTATACAACTGTATATACAAAATTGTCTATGAAAGTCAATCAGCTCTTCCATATTCATAGTTTATAGATTTTCAAGCTGAAATGGACTTCACATGCCATTTCTTATAATGCTCTCATTTTAAAAATAAAGGGATTGAACCTCAGTAAAGTTAGGTGACTTGCCTAGGTCACACAGGATATCTTCCATGTCTATATATACCATTCTCATAAGCATTATATTCAAAGGGGGATCAAAAACATATGGTATTGACATCTTCTTGGTTGATGTTTGTATGTTGTTCTTTTAAGCACATTCTTTTTTTCCCCCTTTCTTTTGGCATCTTTTCTTTTGGAGAATATTTTGATAAGTTAATACCAAAGTACTTGTGAATCTGTGTTTTCTTCAGCCTGAAGTTTTTCTATATCTGTTTGGTAACATTCAGCTATTTTCCTACTAATTTAATCTCTTGGAGTATGCATCAGTATTTTCTTTTTTAATTTATTTATTCAATTTTCCCCAATTACATTTAAAACATTTTTAATGTTTTTAAAACTTTTGAATTCTATATTCTCTCTCTTATCCCCACCCCAGCCTTCATTAAGAAACCACATGTGAAGTTATGCAAAACATTTCCATAAGTCATGTTGTGAAAGAAAACATAGATATGCCACTCTAATGGGGAGAAAGCCCTCAAGAAAAATAAAGTGTGAATGGTGAGGAAAACACAAAAATGTTTCAATCTGTATTCAAACAGTCATTTCCTTCTGTGGGTACAAATAGGGTTTTTCCATCATAAGTCCTTCCGAGTAGTCATGGATCATTGTACTACTGAGCATAACAAAATCCTTTACAACTACTATTACTTTGAATGCAGTACATTTCATATTGCTTGAGTTCAAGGAGGCCTTTCCAGGTTTGTTTTTTTTCCCCTGACAGCATCCTGCTCATCATTACCCATAGAACAATAATAGTCATGACAATCACATGCCATGATTTATTCAAACCATTGCCCTGTTGATTAGCATCTTCTCAATTTCAATATATATATTTTTTTTGCCCTGAGAAAAAAGCTACTACAAATATTTTATATCTATAGGTCCTTTTCCTTTTTGAAATCTCTTTTGGTATTCATGCCTGGTAGTGGTATTATTAGGCAAAGGAAATGAATAAAGTTATAGTCCTTTGGGCTTTGATCATTTATCAACAGGGGGATGGCTCTTATTATTTTATTTTTATCAATTTGACTCTATGTTTGAGACATAAGGTCTTATCAGAGAAATTGCCTCAAAATTATTATTATTTTTTTAATTATAACCTTTGATTGACAGAACCCATGCCAGGGTAATTTTTTACAACATGATCCCTTGCACTCACTTCTGTTCCGACTTTTCCCCTCCCTCTCTCCACCCCCTCCCCCAGAAGGCAAGCAGTCCTATACATGTTAAATATGTCATAGTATATCCTAGATACAATTATATGTGTGCAGAACTGAACAGTTCTCTTGTTACACAAGAAGAATTGGATTCAGAAGGTAAAAATAACCAAGGAAGAAGAACAAAAATGCAAACAGTTTACATTCATTTCCCAGTATTCTTTCTTTGGGTGTAGCTGCTTCTGTTCATCACTGATCAATTGAAACTGAGTTAGATCTTCTCTTTGTTGAAGAAATCCACTTCCATCAGAATACATTCTCATTCTCATACAGTATTGTTGATGTATATAATGATCTCCTGGCTCTGCTTATTTCACTTAGCATCAGTTCACGTAAGTCTCTCCAAGCCTCTCTGTATTCATCCTGCTGCTCATTTCTTACAGAACAATAATATTCCACAACATTCATATACCACAATTTATCCAACCATTCTCCAATTGATGGGCATCCATTCATTTTCCAGTTTCTAGCCACTACAAACAGGACTGCCACAAATATTTTGGCACATACAGGTCCCTTTCCCTTCTTTACTATCTCTTTGGGGTATGAGTCTAGTAGTAGCACTGCTGGATCAAAGAGTATACAGAGTTTGATAACTTTTTTGGGCATAATTCCAGATTGCTCTCCAGAATGGCTGGATTCGTTCACAACTCCACCAACAATGCAATATATGTTCCAGTTTTCCTGCATCCCCTCCAACATTCATCATTATTTTTTCCTGTCATCTTAGCCTATCTGACAGGGGTGTAGTGGTATCTCAGAGTTTTCTTAATTTGCATTTCTCTGATTAATAGTGATTTGGATCACTCTTTCATATGAGTGTAAATAGTTTCAATTTCATCATCTAAAAATTGTCTGTTCATATCCTTTGACCATTTATCAATTGGAGAATGGCTTGATTTCTTATAAATTAGAGTCAATTCTCTTTATATTTTGGAAATGAGGCCTTTATCAGAACCTTTAACTGTGAAAATGTTTTCCCAGTTTATTGCTTCCCTTCTAGTCTTGTTTGCATTAGTTTTGCTTGTACAAAGGCTCTTTAATTTGATATAATCAAAATTTTCTATTTTGTGATCAATAATGATCTCTAATTCATCTTTGGTCACAAACTTCTTCCTCCTCCCCAGGTCTGAGAGGTAAACTATCCTATGTCCCTCTAATTTATTTATATTCTCATTCTTTATGCCTAAATCATGGACCCATTTTAATCTCATCTTGGTATATGGTGTTGTGTGGGTCCATGCCTAATTTCTGCCATACTAATTTACAGTTCTCCCAGCAGTATTTTGTCAAATAATGAATTCTTATCCCAAAAGTTAAGATTTTTGGGTTTGTCAAAACCCAACTAGATTGTTATAGTTGACTATTTTGTCTTGTGAGCCTAACCTGTTCCACTGATCAACCAATCAGTTTCTTAGCCAATACCAAATGGTTTTGATGATTGCTGCTTTATAATATAGTTTTAGATCAGGTACAACTAGGTCACATTCATTTGATTTTTTTTTTCATTAATTCCCTTGAGATTCTCGACCTTTTGTTCTTCCATATGAATTTTGTTGTTATTTTTTCTAGATCATTAAAATATTTTCTTGGGAGTCTGATTGGTATAGCACTAAATAAATAGATTAGTTTAGGGAGTATTGTCATCTTTATAATAATCACTCAGCTTATCCAAGAGCACTTAATATTTTTCCAATTATTTAAATTTGACTTATTTGTGTGGAAAGTTTTTTGTAATTTTGCTCATATAGTTCCTGACTTTCCTTTGGTAGATAGATTCCCAAATATTTAATGCTATCAACAATTATTTTGAATAGAATTTCTCTTTGTATCTCTTGCTGTTGGATTTTGTTAATGATGTATAAAAATGCTGAGGATTTATGTGGATTTATTTTGTATCCTGCAAATTTGCTAAAGTTATGAATTATTTCTAATAGCTTTTTAGTAGAATCTCTGGGGTTCTCTAAGTATACCATCATATCATCTGCAAAGGGTAAATAGTTTGGTTTCCTCTTTATCTACTCTAATTCCTTTAATCTCGTTCTTGACTTATTGCTAAGGCTAGCATTTCTAATACAATATTGAATAATAATGGTGATAGTGGGCAACCTTGTTTCACTCCTGATCTTACTGAGAAAGGTTCCAGTTTTTCCCCATTGCATATGATGCTTACTGATGGTTTTAAATATATGCTCCTGACTATTTTAATGAAAAGTCCATTTATTCCTATCCTCCCAAGTGTTTTTATTAGGAATGGATGTTGGATTTTATCAAATGCTTTTTCTGCATCTATTGAGATGATCATATGGTTTTTGTGTTTGGTTATTGATATAGTCAATTATGCTAATAGTTTTCCTAATATTGAACCAGCCCTGCATTCCTGGTATAAATCCTACTTGATCATAGTGTATTATCTTGGAGATGATTTTCTGTAGTCTTTTTGCTAATATCTTATTTAAGATTTTAGCATCAATATTCATTAGGGAGATTGGTCTATAATTTTCTTTCTCTGTTTTCAACCTACCTGGTTTAGGTATCAGTACCATGTCTGTGTCGTAAAAGGAGTTTGGTAGGATTCCTTCAATCCCTATTTTTTCAAATCGTTTATATAGCATTGGGGTTAATTGTTCTTTAAATGTTTGGTAGAATTCACATGTAAATCCATCTGGTCCTGGGGATTTTTTCTTAGGGAGTTGGTTAATAGCTTGTTCTATTTCTTTTTCTAAGATGGGACTGTTTAGGATATTTACTTCTTCCTCTGTTAATCTGGGCAAGCTATATTTTTGAAGGTATTCTTCCATTTCATTTAAGTTGTCGAATTTATTGCCATAAAGTTGGGCAAAGTAATTCCTAATTATTGCTCTAATTTCCTCTTCATTAGTGGCGAGTTCTCCCTTTTCATTTTTAAGACTAACAATTTGATTTTCCTCTTTCCTTTTTTTAAATCAGATTTACTAAGGGTTTGTCTATTTTGTTGGTTTTTTCATAGAATTAAGTCTTAGTTTTATTAATTAATTCAATAGTTTTTTTTTTTTTTTACTTTCAGTTTTATTGATCTCTCCTTTTATTTTTAGAATTTCAAGTTTAGTGTTTGACTGGGGATATTTAATTTGTTCCTTTTTTAGCATTTTTACTTGCAAGTCCAATTCATTGATCTTCTCTTTCTCTATTTTATGCAAGTAGGCCTCTAGAGATATGAAATTTCCCCTTATTACCTCTTTGGCTGCATCTCACACATTTTGGTATGACATCTCATTATTGTCATTTTCTTGAGTGAAGTTATTAATTATGTCTCTGATTTGCTGTTTCACCCAATCATTTTTAGCATAGGATTATTCAGTTTCCAATTATTTTTGGTCTATTTTCCCCTGGCTTTTTATTGAATGTAATTTTCATTGCATTGTGGTCTGAAAAGGATTCATTTACTATTTCTGCCTTATTGCATTTGAGTTTGAGGTTTTTATGTCCTAATATACGGTCTATTTTTGTATAGGTTCCATGAACTGCTAAGAAGAAAGTATATTCCTTTCTGTCTCCATTTAATTTTCTCCAGAGAGCTATCATATCTAACTTTTCTAGTATTCTATTTACCTCTTTGACTTCTTTCTTATTTATTTTGTGGTTTGATTTATCTAATTCTGAGAGTGCAAGGTTGAGATCTCCCACTATTATAGTTTTGCTGTCTGTTTCTTCTTGCAGCTCTCTTAATTTCTCTTTTAAGAATTTAGATGCTACACCACTTGGTGTATTTATGTTTAATATTGATATTGCTTCATTATCTATGCTATTCTTTAGCAAGATAGAGTGCCCTTTTTTATCTCTTTTAATTAGATCAATTTTTGTTTTTGCTTGATCTGAGATCAGGATGGCTACCCCTGCTTTTTTGACTTCACCTGAAGCATAGTAGATTCTGCTCCAACCTTTTATCTTTACTTTGCATGTATCTCCCTGCTTCAGGTGTGTTTCCTGTAAACAACATATTGTAGGATTCTGGCTTTTAATCCATTCTGCTAACTGCTTCCTCTTTATGGGACAGTTTGTCCCATTCACATGTATGGTTAAAATTACCAATTTTGTATTACTTGCCATCTTTTTAACCCCTGCTTATGCTTTTCTCCCTTCCTTCCCCCTTATCCCCCTCTCCAGTATTAAACTTGTAAGCATCACTTGCTTCTCACAGTCTTCCCTTTTTAATATCCCTCCCCACACCTTAGAGTTCCTCCCCCTATCTTACTCCTTTTCCTCACAATTTCTGTATTCCCTTCCACTTAGCTTATTCCCTCCCTTTTTACTTTTCCCTTCCCACTTTTCAATGAGGTGGGAGAAGTTTCACCATAAATCGAATATGTCTAAAATTTTTCTCTTTAAGCCAATTCTGATGGCAGTAAGATACACACTATATTCATCCCCCTCTGTTCTTTCTCTCAGATATAATAGGTTTTCTTTGCCTGTTTGTGAGATGTAGTACCCCCACTTTACTCTTTTTGTGGTACAATTTCCTTTCTACCTCTAGTTTCTAGAACAAGATATGCATGTATTCTTTATATATCTTTATAGCAGAAATATAGTTCCCAAGATTTCTTTTTACCTTTTTAGGTTTCTCTTAATTCTGTATTTGTAGATCAAACTTTGTGTCAAGTTCTGGTTTTTTCATCAAAAATAGGTGAAATTTGCTTATTTTGTTGAATGTCCATCTTCTTCCCTGGAAAAAGATGCTCATTTTGGCTAGGTAAGTTATTTTGGGTTGTATACCAAGTTCCTTAGCCTTTTGGAATATCATATGCCAGGCCCTTCGATCCTTTAATGTGGATGCTGCTAGATCCTGGGTGATCCTTATTGTGGCTCCTCTATATTTGAATTGATTTTTTCTAGCCACTTGCAGTATTTTTTCCTTCTTCTGACAGTTCTGGCATTTGGCCACTATATTTCTTGGTATTTTGGTTTTAGGATCCTTTTCAGTAAGTGATCAATGAATTCTTTCAATGTCTATTTTACCCTCTGTTTCTATGACGTCTGGGCAGTTCTCTTTGATAATTTCCTGGAAATAGTGTACAGGCTCTTTTTATCATCATATTTTTCAGGGAGTCCAATTATTCTCAGATTGTCTCTCCTAGATCTATTTTCCAGGTCTGTTGTTTTCCCAAGAAGGTATTTAACATTTTTTTCCATTGTTTCATTATTTTGGTTTTGCTTGACTGATTCTTGGTGTCTCCTCGAGTCATTCAATTCCATTTGTTTGATTCTGATTTTCAATGGAGTATTTTCTTCACTCACTTTTTAAAATATCCTTTTTAATTGTCCAATTGCATTTTTAAGTCTGTTGTTTTGTTCTATGGAATTTTTTTCCATTTCAGCAATTTTATTTTTTAGAGAGCTATTTTCTTTTTTCAGTTCACTAATTCTATTTTTCAAGGATTTGATTTCTTTATCCACTCTGTCTTTAAATGAGTGGGATGTCTTCTCCAGACTCTCTTGCCAAGCCTCCCTTTCCTTCTAGCTCTCTTGTGAGAGCCTTTTTAATTTCTTCTATGAGAGTCACTAGTGTTGAGGACCAGATCATATCCTCCTTTGGGGATTCATTTGGAAAGAGTCTGTTTTTAGTCTCCTCAGGCTTAAAGTCTGCTCTCTGTCCATATAGAAGCTATCAGTAGTTAAGGTCCATTTAAATTTTTTGCTCATTTTGTCAGAGAAGAATCAAAGACAAACTACCAAAAAAAATGGAATTTTTTTTGGCGGGAAGGGGGTGGGGTGGGGGGAGGAGGAGGGGCTAGATGGTGTTACCGAGCTTCCTCTGCAGACTGAGGGGGGGTGGAGGGTGGGAGGGCAGCAGCAAGCCACTAGCAGGACAGCAATGGCTGTGCTGCACCTGTGCTCTGAGACTCTGAGAGCGTGCTGAGACACTGGGGGTGGGGGGGGGAGTGGCCATGTCCAGAGAGACTCTAGCTGTTCAGGGTTGTATTCTTCACCCCCTGTGTTTTTAGCTTCTCTGCTTGTCTACTGGATTGCTACCAAGGCAAAGTATCCAATACTCTAATAAAGATCTCCCTACAGAGATGGCTGAGATCACACCCCTCCCCACTCTGGTCTGCTCAGTTTGAGCTGCCTGTTGTGCTCCCGCTGCTGCTTCCTGCCCTCAGCCTGTGCCAGATCTAAAACCGTCTATATTCTCGAGCAAAAACAGACCTTTCCTGGCCAATTTCAAGGATGTCTTCTCTTGGTAATTATTTGTGGGGGGTTTTTCAATCATAATATTCAGAGGCTTGTCATGAAATGAATTCTGAGAGAAAATGCAGAGTTTACTCAGATGTGTGCCTCCTCTCTACCATCTTGGCCAGAAGTCCCCTCAAAATTATTTTTTACAATTACTATTGTTAACAGTATGTCTCCCCATTTATTTTATTTTCTTTCCCTTCATTCTGTCTGTACTCTCTTCCCCAATATGCTCTCTCTTTTATTACCTCCCTCCCTTATCCCATTCTCTTTCTATTTTTCTGGAGGATATGATAAATTCTATACTCATATTGAGTGTATATGTTATTTTCTCTTTGAACTAAATCTCAGGAGTGTAAGGTTCACTCACTCTCCTTTTCCTCCTCCTCTTCCTCTACATTTTAAAAACTTTTTCTAGCTTTTTTTAATGACAGATAATTTTCACCATTCCAGTTTCTCTTTCCTTTTCTCCCAGGTCATTCCTCTCTCACCCCTTAATTTCTTCACTTTTTAAAGATGTTATCTCTTCATATTCAACTCACACCTATATGCTCTGTCTGTATATATTTCTTTAAACTGCTATAATAATTTAAAAGTTCCAGTGAGTTACAGATATCCTTCCATGTAAGAATGTAAACAGATAAACCTTATTAAGTCTCATGATATAACTTTCCTGATTACTTTCTTATGCTTCTCCTGATTTCTGTACTTGAAAATCAAATGATCCATTCAACTCTGGTCTTTTCAGCACAAATGCTTGAAAATTCTCTATTTTCATGAATATCTACATTTTCCCCTGAAAGATTATATTCAGTTTTGTGGATAGGTGATTCTTAGTTGTAATTCTAGCTCTATTGATCTCTGGAATATAATATCCCAGGCTCTCTGGTGCTTTAATATAGAAGCTGCTAAATTGTGTATTATCTTGATTGTGGGTCTACTATATTTGAATTGTTTCTTTCTGGATGTTTGAAATGTTTTCTCCTTGACCTGTGAGTTCTAGAATTTATCTATAATCTTCCTAGGAGTTTTCATTTTGAAATTGCTTTCAGGAGATGATTGATAGATTCTTCACATTTCTGTTTTACTCTCTGGTTTGAGAATATCAGGACAGTTTTTCTTTATAATTTCTTGAAAGGCGATGTCCAGGCTTTTTTTTTTTTTTTTTTTTTGAGACTTTCAAGTTATCTCTCCTGGATGTATTTTCCATGTCAGTTGTTTTTTCCAATGAGATATTTCTTATTTTTTGATTTTAAAATTTATTTTGGTTTTACTTTATCATATCTTGATTTATCACAAAGAAATTCACTTCCTTTTGCTCAATTCTAATTTTTAAGGAATTATTTTGCTCATTGAATTTTTTACATCCTTTCCCAATAAGACAATATTGCTTTTTAAGGCATTCATCTCCTCATTAGCTTTTTATATTTCTTTTTATAACACTCTTGATTCTCCTCTTCCTAATTTTTTTTATCTCTCTTGCTTGGTTTCAAAATCCCTCTTGAGCTCTTACACAGACTGTAGTCCAATTCTTATTTTTCTTGGAGGCCGTGGATGGAGGAGCTATGATTTTATCTTCTTCTGAATGATCTTCCTTGTCACCATAGTAATTTTATATGGCCAGAAACTTTTTTATTCACTTATTTCCCAGTCTATTGCTTGACTTTTAACTGTTTGTTAAAAATAGAGTTCAGTTTCCAGCCTGGAGGGTGTGCTGTCCCATGCTTCGGGGATTTTGTGCAATTGCTTTCAAAGATCCTTTTAGAGACCTGACCACATGCATTATTTTCTGCCTTAGAACTGTAAGAAGTATTTCTCCTCCACTATAACTGTGTACTAAAGCAACAGAATACTTCTTTGCTGATGCTTGGGCAAGGCTAAGGTTGAGAACAGGTCTGGGACCAGAGTTGCACTGGTATGGGCTGTGCTAGGATTACACTTTGGACTTTTCCCCTTGGTTCTACAGACCTTTTCTGGTCACCTTTCAGCTTAAAAAAAAAAGAAAGAAAAAAATTTAAACCATGTCTCACTTCCTTGAAAGTAAGCTACTGAAAATTTACTTGAGTAACATCATCTCAAAGTTTGTTTTTCTTCTTTTTTTTTCTTTTTATAGGAATATTTAACTCCTTCATATATAACTTTGTCTTCCCAGTATCTTACTCAGAGTATTTAATAAGTATGTCTTGAATTCAATGGATGACATTTTATTAACTCCTTCATATATAACTTTGTCTTCCCAGTATCTTATTCAGAGTATTAAATAAGCATGTCTTGAATTGAATGGATTACATTTTATTTCTAGCACTCTAGTATCTTAGAACCTCAGATGAGTCATTGAAATTCTGATAATTTCATTTTCACCAAAATCACTAAATTTAGAATTTGATTTTTGATCTTGATTTTTCAACATTTTATCTGTGAGACCTTTCTATACCTCAAATGCTTCACTGATAAAGTGAATTCATTGGACTCCATAATGTATAAGTTTCCTTTCATTTCTAAAACTATGATTCTATAATCTATTTTTTAATTGCTGTTAGTTATTTTATAATTTAAGAGAATCAAAAGGATAATAGGAATGGTGCAAGTGTTTTTTGTAAATTGAAAAGGAACATACTATGATTGTTGTTTTATTGAATTTTTTTTAGTCTGAACATGTTATTTCACTATTTTAGGGAACGCTCTAATGTGGAAATTCTAAACTCCACTGCAGATCAGGAATTGATCAGAAATTTGTAGTCTTTGAATAGTTGCTTGAGAGCATTGAGAGGATATGTGATTCGTCCATGATTCCACAATTAATATATGTCAAAGGCAAGAATTGTCAAGTCTTTCTAATGCCAAAGCTGGCCCTGCTTCCATTATACCACATGCAGTTAAAGGGCAAGCATTTTTCTTTTATTGTGCCTATGAATTTTGAGGATCAACCTAATTAAAATAAGGAAAGTTCAAGGCCAACCCCTTGCTATTCAATTTCAGTCTCTGTTTCTGTCTTTGTGTTTTTCTCTCTGTCTCTGCCTCAGTCTGTCTCTCACTCTCTCTGTCTCTGTTTATGTCTGTCTGTCTGCTATCTGTCTCTATGTCTCCCCCCTCCTTTGCTCCCTTACTCCCTCTCCTCCAACACATATACTCTTGAAAACATTTCCTTTAGCATGAATCACTTCCATGAATCAGTAAAATTACAAATCTTATGAAGCATTATAATGTGAATTCTGAATCAATAATGCCCAAATTATTGAAATTTTACTGTGTACTATATATGTGTGTGTGTGTGTGTGTGTGTGTGCATCTATATATATGCCACTGCTATGGTGCGTGTAATTTAGAATAATTCTTTTACTGAGTTTGTACTTAAGGGATTAAAAGCATGATTTCTATTCCATGATAAATTAGTGAATGTATTTTTATTAGAAGTTACTACTAAGAATAGAAAACGACAGTTTAGAACCTCTGCTACAATAACTAACTGTAGAATCATGACCCACAAACAAGATACTTATTCTCATTCAGTTTGTTTGTTTTTAAGCACTTTTTCACAAAATTGGCTGGGATTGATTGTTTGATGCTCAATATCTCTGTCTCCTATTTTGTGAAGTAGAATATTTGCTCTACAACTATCTCATAGGATTCTTGTGATGGGTGCATTCTCTAATTCTTTCTTTGCAATAGATAGTAGCATCATTATTACTCTTATCAATAGTAAGAATACCAAAAAGTACTTTTGAGGGATTTATAATTAAAGAAAACTGTTTCATCTTACATCCTAATGGGACATAACTATTTTTAGTTATTTTTATTTTTTTAAAAAATAATATAACTAAAGTGATTAGATTATGATCTGTCAGTTTGTTCCATTAATCAAACTTCACCTATAGTGTAATGTCCGAGCTAGCTTTCTGGAGGTCCTTGGAACTAGCCTTGATCTCAGCAGAATAATTACCACAAGAATAGAGAAGAATAGAGTCCAAAATCTTTATTGTCTCCTTCATAGTATGTGTCTGTCATAGTCTGACCCAGTCTCCTCTGCCAGTCTGCTGGTCTGCCAGTCTCACTGCTAAGTGTGACTTTGTCCTCAGTTTAAATAACCTATTACAATTACATCAATTGTAGAACTATTACATCGCCATTCTAAGTACTAAGTATATGTAAACTAGAGAACCATTATCTCATCAATTCCACTGAGTTAACACCTTCTTTCAAGTATACTTCTCCAAAGTTTTGCCCTCTGCACTATAGCTATCAACTTTTGATGACTATTCAATTTTGATGACTATTCAAACTAATTCAGCTCACAAGTGCATAAGCTTTACACTTATAAGATTTATGTTCTTTTTAAATATGCCTACCAACCAGTCAATTCATTAGAGGACACATTCCTAATGTAAGGAATAAATCTGGAAAAAATTCCCTCCACTCCTAAAGTTCTTACTTTTCCTCTTCCTCAGTTAAAACCTTTTTATGAAATGATTTAGCCAATTGATGCACAAAAATAGTACCTTTGGAATCACCAAAGAAAACAAGACTGCTTTTGTTATAGTCAATAATTAATAATCATAGCAACTTCCACTCATTATTATAAGCTTAGAAAGTGCAGAGATGTTGACCCCAATAGAAATAATGTTTGATCAGCCTGTATGTATGTTAGTCCAGAGTTCTTCAGTTACCAGTTGAAGATCTGTGGTTTACTGATACCTCATCAAGGATGGAGGCAATGAATTCTCACTTATCCATGCCAGTAATATCAAACTCTATAGGGCCCTACGACATGAGAAAGTTTTGAGCACAGAACTAACAAATGATTATGCACCTGAGAACCAAGAGCCAACAGTTACTCAGCATCATAGAGCTGGCTGCTAGGATGAGAATATTTTTGGCCACAGACTCTCATGAGACTCTCCACTAAAATGTAAACAGAGTGTGGCTGTTATTGGTATAAGTAATATTCAAATGGATGAAATCATGGACTCTGAAGTTTAAAAAGAAAGGAAAAAACTAATATGACATGTAGAATACAGGTTGCAAAATATTTGGAAAGGAAAGAACCAAATACAATCTTCTTCCCATCATTTACCCTCTTCCTTGATACTAAATAAACAGGGAGGACGTAAAGGTCTTTTCTTTGATTTCACTCTTCACAATACAAATAACTGCCAAATAAATTAAATGGGAGTACAAAAGTAAGTTTTCTTCCTTTGTTTACTCTTTTTTTCCCATTGGAACAAATAATTCCCTATAATTTTCTCTGTGATTTTTATTAAGGATAAAATTCAATGTGATTTTAATCTTACACATTCATTCACTTTCTTAAAAGCTTTTCATTTTGCTATTTGATGAATATTGGAAATGAGTGGATTATTTGGATAAAGAGAATTAGTTGAGGTTTTATGTCAGTCAAAAGCACAAAACAGCCATAGACTTTGAAAGAAGTACCTTATAATATAAATAGCCCTAATCTCCTTCAAGCTTTGACTTTCAAGAAAGAATTTTCTGAAGGCCAGCTTTTTTTTTTTTTAATCAGCTAGATTTGCAACAGGATTGAAAGTAATGCTAGTCAAAAAGGACGCAGGATTGTATAGCAGGAGAACAAAACTAGCAGTCAGTAATCTAATTCATGAGGAATTAAGAATCAAGGAAGCAGCAGTTGGGGTGGGGTGTGATGCTGAAATTAAGCAATCCGTAAGATCTTCTAACTGTTCTTGCTTCCTAAGATGCTATTGAAGTCATCTCTTCCTAAAATTAAAATGTGTAGGTTGGAAGAGGGAGAGTTATTAGCTGAAGGTAAACAGCCTGCAAGGTTCAGAAAGTCTAGACAGCTCTTAGCAGGTCCACTCTTTCCATATTTTTGTTATGCCAGAAGATAAAAATGTCAGCAATAAAACAGGTGGAATTATTCTAGTGTAGCTTTGTCAACCCAGATGAGGATGGGAAATGTGTTTCACTCGAGTTGATAGGGCAGCAGGTAAAGAAGATAAGGTTATAAACAAAGTAGGTGTACAAATGGCTTCCACATCCCATTATTAAAGCTGAGTGCCTCAGCAGCAACAGCCCAGATCTCTAATGCCACACCTGTCTTGTATACCATCAGAATAAAAGGCAATATCTCTGAATTTCTAACTTTGATTAGAGGGTCTTTAAAAAAATATCATGAAACTCAAAAAGTGGGGTTAGTGAAAGGAGAGGAGGGAGTAAATGTTCGTAATTATCTCAGACTTGTTGGAGAGATGATATCTTTCCTTCAGATTGTTTCTTCTAAATAATTTTCCCTGACCAAAAAGGGAACTCAAAGCAGAATTTTCTTCCCACATTAGGTTTGTTTTTAAAAACCAGTAAGAGGCAAATACAAAATGTGAAAAGAAGGCACTCTCAGGGAAAAATTTTATACCAATGTACCTTCTAGATCATTTGTTAAGTATCATAAAATATAGCATGATTGATTCTTTCATTGGCCTTTCCAAAACAGATTTGGAGAGTTTATCTCTTTCAAATAAAAAATCTTTTTGACTTTTAAACTTTTTTTAAATTAATGTTTCCTCTTTTTAATCATGATAGTATCCATATATCCCTGATATTCTCCTTCTCTGAGATTCATCTTATTTGATAAATGTATTTTTAGAGAAGAAATTAATCAGCCCAAATATACTACAATGAAAGAATTCACACACACACACACACACACAAACACACACACACACACACACACACACACAGACAGAGAGACAGAGAGAGCTAGAGACAGAGAGACAGAGAGAGAGAGACAGAGAGAGAAAGAGAGAGAGAGAGAGAGAGAGAGAGAGAGAGAGAGAGAGAGAGTTGTATAATTTCCTTTATGTCTTAGTTGGTTAAGAACATGTCTCTTACCCATACCTATGAGAGGTACATGATTTGTTTGGGAAAAAGAGTAGAATGACATTTAATATTTAGGTTATGTACCTATTTAGAATGTATTGTACAGTATGATATAATCTGTTGGTCCAGATATAATTTCTATGGAACGGCTTCCAAGGTTTTCCCAGCAGGCTTTTATTCATTCATGAAAGGGTTTTTTACCCTAGTTAACATGTTTTCCATTTTATCAAACACTAGGATATTGAGTCTTACTGTTTCTGAATTTCACTTCTCTAATTTGTTCCATTGCTCTTTCTCTCTATTCTTAAACTGATGGCAAAATAGTTTAATGATTGCTGCTTTATGATGTGATTGGAGGTCTTGAAGTGTTACTTCCCTTTTGTTCTTTTCAATAAATCCCTTAACATCTTAGTTTTTTTAATGAATTTTATTTATTAATCTTTCAAAAATCTCCTCTTGATGTTTTGATTGAAATAGCATTAACAATGTAAATTAATTTCAATAGCATTCTCATTTTTATTATATTGACATGACATAGCCATGAACATTAATATTCCTCTAATTAGTTAGGGTACTCAATTTTTTTTTCAAGAATGCTTTCTAAGTGAATGTATATGTCTTTTGTGTTCCTAGAGACAAATGATCTCCAAGTATTTCATTCATTTTGTAGTTATTCAGAATGGGATTTCCCTTTATACTATTGTTTCTTGTATTTTTCTATTGTCATATAGAAATACTGTGGATTTGGGAGGATTTGGTTTAGAGACTGCAAATTTGCTAAAGCTATTTATTCTTTCATTTAGTATCTTTGCCGATTCCCTGATGTTTTTCCAAGTAAACATGCATTTCATCATTAAATAGGCTTCATTTGAACTCCCCTTTAACTATATTAAATATTGTTTTGCTTTATATTTGAGTCTATCCTAGGAGGTAGTACCAGTATCATCTCTATTTTGCAGATGAAAAAAAAAAAAAAGAGGTAGACAGAGATTAACTGATTTGCCAAGGATTGCACAGCATGTAGATGTCTGAGGCTGTATTTATACTCATACCTTTCTGACTATCTTAATGGCATTTAACTGCATCTATGAGTACCTGCACAGTTATTTGGTTGAACGTTTATAATATTTGCTTTAAAGTTCAAGGACAGTTTTCCTTCTTTCTCAATCATAGATTTCCTTGATATTGCTTTTCTTTTTTTTTTCTTTTTTATTATAACTTTTGCTTTACAAAACATATACATGGGTAATTTTTCAACACTGAACTTTGCAAAACCAAATTTTCGCCTCATTCCCTGTACCCCCACCCCTAGATGGCAGGTAGTCCAATACATGTTAAATATGTTAAAATACATGTTAAATCCAATATATGAGTATATGTTTATACAGCTATCTTGCTGTGTAAGAAAAAATGAATCTAGAAAGAAAAATAAAACCTGAAAAGGCAAACAAAAATGCAAGCAAATAATAATAGAAAGAGTAAAAATCCAATGTCATGGTCCACATTGAGTTCCCATAGTCCTCTCTGTGGGTATAGATGGCTCTCTTTATCACTGAATAATTGGAACTTATTTGAATTATCTCATTGTTGAAGAGAGGCATGTCCATCAGAACTGATCATCATATAGTCTTGTTGTTGCTGTGTATAATGATCTCCTGGTTCTGCTCATTTCATTTAGTATCAGTTCATGTAAGTCTCTCCAGGCCTCTCTGAAATAATCCTGTTGGTCATTTCTTACAGAACAATAATATTCCATAATATTCATGTACCATAATTTATTCAGCTATTCTCCAATTAATGGGCATCCATTTAGTTTCCAGTTTCTAGCCACTACAAAAAGGGCTTTTTCAAACATTTTTGCACATGTGGGGGCCCTCTCCCTTCTTTAAGATCTCTTTGGGATATAAGCCCAGTAGTAACACTGCTGAATCAAAGAGTATGCGCAGTTTGATAACTTTTTTAGCATAGTTCCAAATTGCTTTCCAGAATTGCTGGATTTGTTCACAGTTCCACCAACAATGTATGTCCCAATTTTCCCACAACCCCTCGAACATTTGGCATTTTCTTTTCCTGTCATCTTGGCCAGTAAAAAGGTGTGTACTGGTATCTCAGAGTTGTCTTCATTTGCATTTCTCTGATCAACATTGATTTAGAGCACATTTTCATATAGCTAGAAATAGTTTCAATTTCTTCATCTGAAAATTGTCTGTTCATATCCTTTGACTATCTATCTGTTGGAGAATGACATTATTTCTTATACATTTGAGTATTTCTCTATATATTTTAGAAATGAGGCCTTTATCAGAACCTTTGAATGTAAACATATTTTTCCAATTTATTGCTTCCCTTCTAATCTTGTCTGCATTAGTTTTGTTTGTACAAAAGCTATTTAACTTAAAATAATCCAAATTTTCTATTTTGTGATCAATAATGATCTCTAGTTCTTCTTTGATCACAAATTCCTTCCTCCTCCCCAAATATGAGAGATAAACTATGTTCTTGTAATTTGTTTATAATATCATGTCTAGATCATGAACCCATTTTGGCCTTATCTTAGTATACAGTGTTAGGTGTGGGTCATTGTCTAGTTTCTGCCATACTGGTTTCCAATTTTCCCAGCAGTTTTTATCAATTAGTGAATTCTTATCCCAGGGTTTGTCAAACACTAGATTGCTATAGTTATTGACTATTTTGTTCTATGAACCTAACCTATTCCACTGATCAACTATTCTATTTGTTAGCCAGTACCAAATGATTTTGATGATAGCTGGTTTACAATATAGTTTTTGATCGGGTATAGCTAGGCCACCTTCATTTGCAGTTTTTCCATTAATTCCCTTGAAACTCGACCTTTTGTTCTTCCAGATGAATTTTGTTATTTTTTTCTAGATCATTAAAATAGTTTCTTGGGAGTTTGATTGTTATGCACAAAATAAACAGATAAATTTAGGTTGTATTGTCATCATTATTATATTCACTGGATCTATCCAAGAGCACTTGATATTTTTCCAGTTGTTTAGATCTGACTTTATTTGTAAGGAAAGTGTTTTGTAGTTTTGCTCATACAGTTCCTGACTTTCCCTTAGCAGATAGATTTCAAAATATTTTATACTATTATATATATAAACAATGATTTTAAATGGAATTTCTATTTGTATCTCTTGCTGTTGGATTTTGTTAGTAATGTATAAAAATGCTGATGATTTACGTGGATTTATTTTGTATCCTGAAATTGCTAAAATTGTGTATTATTTCTAATAGATTTTTAGTTGATTCTCTGGGGTTCTCTAAGTATACCATCATATCATCTGCAAAGAGTGATAATTTGGTTTCCTCATTATCTACTCTAAATTTTTAATCTTTTTTTCTTCTGTTATTGCCAAAGCTAGCATTTCTAATACAATATTAAATAGTAATGGTGATAGTGGGCAACTTTGTTTCAACCTGATCTTATGGGAAATGGTGCCAATTTATCCCCATTACATATGATACTTACTCATGATTTTAAATAGATGCTACTGACTATTTTAAGGAAAAGTCCCTTTATTCATATGCTCTCTAATATTTTTAATAGGAATGGGTATTGATTTTATCAAATGCTTTCTCTGCATCTATTGAGATAATCATGTGGGTTTTGTTAATTTGGTTGTTGATATAGTCAGTTATGCTAATAGTTTTCTTAATATAGAACCAGCCATGCATTGCTAGTATAAATCTTTACTTGGTCATGGTGTATTATCCGGGGGATGATTTTCAATAATTTCTTTGCTAATATTTTATTTAACATTTTTGCATCAATATTCATTAAAGAGATTTGTCTATTGTTTTCTTTCTCTTTTTTGTCCTACCTCATTTAGGGATCAGTACCATGTCTGTGTCATAAAAGAAATTTGGTAGGAGTTCTTCATTCCTTATTTTTTCAAATACTTTATACAGTATTGGAGTTAATTGTTCTTTGAATGTTTAGTAGAATTCACATGTAATTCCATCTGGTCCTAGGGATTTTTTCTTAGGGAGTTGATTAATAGCTTGTTCTATTTCTTTTTCTAAAATTGAACTGTTTAAGCAATTTACTTTCTTCTCTGTTAATCTAGGCAATCTATATTTTTGTATATATTTCTCCATTTCATTGAGGTTATCAACTCAATAAGCACAAAATTGCACAAAGTAACTCTTAATTATTCTAATTTCCTCTTCATTGGTGGAATATTCTCCCTTTTCATTTTTAAGATTAACAATTTGATTTATCTCTTTCTTTTTCTAATCAAATTTACTAATGATTTATCTATTTTATTGGTGTTTTCATAAAACCCTTAGTTTTATTTATTAATTCAATAGTTTTTTTTTTTACTTTCAATTTTATTAATCCCTCATTTTGTTTTTATAATTTTGATTTTAGGATTTGATTTGGGGGGTTTAATTTGCTCTTTTTTCTAGCTTTTTTAGTTGAAAGCTCAATTCATTGATCTCCTCTTTCTCTATTTTATACAAGTAAACCTCTAGAGATTAAAAAAAATTCCCCTTATTACAACTTTGGCTGCATCCCACAAATTTTGGTATGTTGTCTCATTATTGTCATTCTTTTGGATAAAATTATTACTTGTGTCTATGATTTGTTGTTTCACCCATTCTTTAGGAGGAGATTATTTAGTTTTTCATAACTTTTTGGTCTATTTCCCTCTGGTCTTCTATTGAATGTAATTTTTATTGTATTGTGATCTGAAAAAAATACATTTACTATTTTGGCCTTTCTGCATTTGATTTTAAGGTCTTTATATCCTAATATATGTCATTTTTTGTATAAGTTCCATGAACTGCTGAAAAGAAAATGTACTCCTTTCTGTCTCTATTCAATTTTCTCCAAAGATCTATCATATCTAACTTTTATAGTATTCTATTTATTTCTTATTTTTTATTTATTTTGTGCTTTGATTTATCTAGTTCTCAGAGAGCAAGGTTGAGATCTCCCAGTATTATTGTTTTGCTGTCTATTTCTTCTTGTAGCTCTCAACTTTTCCTTTAGGAATTTCCATGCTATACCAGATGGTACATATATATTTAGTATTGATATTGCATCATTATCTATTAGATACTGTAGATACTATACTATTAGATAGTAAGATATAGCTTCCTTCCTAGCCTCTTTTAATTAGATCAGTTTTTGTTTTTGCTTGATCTGAGATCAGGATGGCTACCCTGCTTTATTTTACTGTACCTGAAACATAATAGATTCTATCCAGCCTTTTACCTTTAATCTGTATGTATCACTCTGGTTTAAATGTGTTTCTTCTAAATAACATATTGTAGGATTCTGGCTTTTAATACAGTTTGCTGTCTTCTTCTGCTTTATAGGAGTGTTCACTCCATTTACATTTATAGTTAAATCTACTAATTCTGTATTTCATGCCATTTTATTATCCCCAGATTATACATTTCTCTTTCCTTTTCTCCTTTCATTCTTCCCCGGTATTTAACTTATGAGTACCCCTTGCTTCAAGCAGCCCTCCCCCTTTAGAATCTCCCCCTTTAGAGTCTCTCCCCCTTTCTTATTATTTTCCCCATTACTTCTGTAGTCCCTTCTATTTAGCCTATCCCTTCCTTTTTTGCTTTTCCCTTCCCACTTTTCAATAAGGTGTGAGAAGTTTCTATTTAATCCAAATATGTCTAATATTTTCACTTTTAGCCAAATGTGATGAGAGTAAGATTCACACAAGGTTTATTCCTCTCTCTTCTTTCCCTCAAATGTTATAGGTTTGCTTTGCCTCTTTGTAAGATGTAATTTCCCCCTTTTTACCTCCACTTTTCCCTTTTTCTGGTACAATTCACTTTTCACCTCTAGTTCCTTTTTTATATTTTAACAGTAAAATCAAATTATCCATGCACTGTCTATGTATACCCATAATAGAAATACAGTTCTTAAGAGTTCTTTTTACCTTTTTATGTTTCTTTTGAATCCTATATTTGTAGTTCAAAATTTTTGTTAGCTCTGATCTTTTCATCAGAAACAAATGGAATTCATCTGTTTCAATGAATGCCCATCTTCTTCCCTGGAAGAAAATGTTCAATTTACCAGGGTAGTTTATTCTTGGTTTCATTCCAAGTTCCTTTGACTTTTGGAATATCAGATTCCAGGTCTTTGAATCCCTTAAGGTTGAAGCTGCTAGATCCTGAGTATCATACAGTTCTCTTTCCTTTTCTCCTTTCACTCTTCCCCAGTATTTAATTTATTAGTACCCCCTGCCTCAAGCAGCCCTGCTCCTTGAGAATCTCCCCCTTTAGAGTCCCCGTGGCTTCGCAGTATTTGAATTTTTTTTTCTGGCTGCTTGTAATGTTTTTTCCTTGGTCCAATAGTTCTGAAATTTAGCTATAATATTCCTTGGAGTTTTAATTTTGGGGTCTCTTTCAGGAGGTATTTGGTGAATTCTTTCAATGACTGTTTTACCTTCTGATTCTATGAAATCAGGACATTTCTCTTTGATGATTTCATGAAAAATAGTGTCTAGATTCTTTTTTTTTTTTTCATCATGGTTTTCAGGAAGTCCAATAATGCTTAGATTGTCTCTCCTAGATCTATTTTCCAGGTCAGTTGTTTTCCCAAGTAGGTTTTTTTTTTCCTATTTTTATTTCAATTTTTTTTTTTTTTTTGGTTTTGCTTGATGGATTCTTGATGTCTCATCGAATCATTCTTTCCATTTGTTCAGTAGTGATTTTTAGTGAATTATTTTCTTCATTTGCTTTTTTATTTCTTTTTGTATTTGTCCAATTGAGTTTTTAAATGAGTTGTTTTATTCTATGGAATGTTTTTTTTTTTCCTATTTTACAAATTCTTTTTTTCATGGAATTGTTTTCTTTTTCTATTTTGTCAAATCTATATTTTAATGTTATATGCATTTTCCAAACCCTCTTGCAAAGTTTTCCTTTCCTTTCCCCATTTTTTCTTCTAGTTCTCATTTAAGATCCTTTTTAATTTCTTCTAGGAGAGCCTTGTATGATGAGGATCAGGTTATACCAACTTTTGGGGCTTCATCTGGAGACAATCTGCTTTTAGTCTCCTCAGGGTTTCAAACCTGTTCTTTTCTTGCACTATAGAAACTATCTATGGTTAGCATTCTCTTTCCCTTTTTATTTATTTTTTAAAATGTTAGGATCTGGTTTTAGGGCAAAGGAGGTTTTTCAAGATTTCTCTACAAGCAGCAAAGGGGGCAGAGGCTGTACTAGGATCAGGCTGACTTGCTCCCAGTGTTGGGTAGGCATGACCAGGTCCCATGAGACTCCAGCATTTTGGGTTTCACAATTTATCTTTTGTATTTCTGTTGGATGTTTTATAACTTCTCTACTTTTCTATTGGCTTGCAGCCAGGGCAGAGTGGCCAACACCAGTGTAGATTCCTCCTCAGAGATTCTCCTCAGCATGGAGTATGCACCACCTCCTGGAGACTGCACCCTGCCCTGGGTCTGCACAGCATGTGGTGGCATCCATACTCTTCCTGCCTGCACCTGGCCACCTCCCTCTGTGCCTGACCAAAACAGACCTTTTCTGGTGATCTTCAAAATTACCTTCTGGTAATTTGCTGTACTCCCAATATTCTGGGATTGGATTCTCCCAATCCAGAAGTAATTCAGAGACTGAATTTGCTAATTAGTTGAGGGTCATTGGAGAAGGTAGGAAAGAACAGTGTGTCCTTTCTGCCATCTTGGCTCTGCCCCTTCTTGATAGTGCTTTTCATCCTTTCTTATGCACAAGCCATAACTGATAATATGATACTGCTTGTTTACAACCATGCACCCATTAGGAAAATTAAACAAACAAACAACTAACCTTTGTAAAGTGCTTTGATGTTTACAAAGGACTGCATATTTTATCACCATCTATGCCACCATTCAAGTTAACAAATTTGTATTATAACAGCCCTATATGTTCCAGATATTGTGCTAATTGCTGGGGACAAAAAGACCAAAACAAACAGTCCTGCCCTCAAGGAGCTTTTATTCTACTAGGAAGATACTATGTATATATATTGAAGTTAGTATCTACAATACAATTAACCTTAAAGAGGTTTCAACTAAGTGCATATAGTAGGGAGTAATTGTATCACCATTAAAAAAATGAAAATTTGTAAATTGGACACATAAGAGCAGGATGTGCTAATCCTGTGATGGAAAAGCTCAGTCTCTCCTGTTTGACTTCCAAAGCTAGCCCAATTTATGCGTCAAGCATAAATGAACTGTAGAAGACAAGGTCAACTACAGGTTTTATGAAAAATAAATCTATTAGGTGCAGTTTTAAACAATATAAAAGGGCACTCTTAGAAAGGGGTATTTCAGCTACACTCAGCTGAAATAAGGCAGAAAAGGAGATGATATATCCAGTTTCCTTTTTTCCCCCTCAGCATTCCAGTCATCAGAGCTAGCACCCAAAGTAATAAAATCACAGTCTGTGATAGTTTACTACTTCAGCTTTCCCCAGAGGGATGGATATGAGAAGGTGAGATGGAAGATCACCTATGTAAAGTCTTGCTGGCAGAAAATGTAATGTAATCAATGGAGAATAGCTAACAGGCCAGTTAGAATAGAGAGTAGTAAACAAGAAGAAACAAAATAAATCTACAAAGATATCCAGGAGCTAAGTGGTAAAGGGCTATTTTAATATCAAGTTGAGGATTTTACATTTTGTTCTAGTTGTGATAGAGAACCATTAAACATTTTGACTGATGTGGTAACACAGATTTGTGTTTACAGAATAGTACAAAGAGGAATGTAAAAAGAAGTAGCCTAAAAGCAGGGAAATCCACCAGAAAGTTATTGCAGTTCTTTTGGGTAGGTGGTTGTCCATGACTAAAATGTTTTTCTTTCTCAGATCCAACTCCATGAAAACCTTTAACATTTAGCTCAAGTGCTATCCCTAAAGCAAGTCTTTTTTTTCCCCCTGATACCCCCAGTTGTTAGTGCTTCTCTCCACACAATTCCACTCTCTCTCAACATAATTACTTTATATTTATTTTAAATACAGTTTTTTTTTTAATTTACTTGTAAATTTTTCTTAGGGAAATGTCTTCTTCTAGAGAGTAGGAATTATGTTGGCTTTGTAACTCTTTGGCTACCACATAGTAAGTGCTTAATAAATGATTATCAAATTGAATTGAATTCGGCATTTTCTACTACCCTGTTATGTATGTACTATACATATCCAGAAGAGAGATTATTGATAGCATGATACATCTAAGGATTTATTTATTTATTAGCATTCTGTATTAGTAAGACTTTCTTGACTTAAGTAATTTATGGGAAAGTTATGGTAGTACCAAATGTCAGGGAGAGGAGGAAATAGAAACAATTTGGACTAGAAATGTCATATATGAAAGCAAAATAAAGGGATGTACATTCAGTGCATTTTTTTTCATGTCAAAGAGAGGAGAAGAATGACATAAGTAGCACATGCTTTCAAAGAACAAATCAAGCCAGACAAACTGAAGTGGAGCACAGTTTAGCCATCCATACTGAAGGTGACAAACACACAGAAACCATAGTTAGGGGGATGCCATAAAGGATGTGTTACCATTTAGTAGCAGAAGAAAAATTCCCTGTACACCAGGGAAAAATGCAGTGGAATTAGTGGCCAACAAAGCTTTCCAACTTAAGGGGCAAGGACAAAGAAAGCTATCTATAAATGACTGGTAGCACCACTTCCCCCATTCCCTCAGAAACACACCCAAGGTAAATACTCTGTAAAATTCTAGATATCCCATAACTTGCTGAGCTGAGAAGGATGAGCTTGGCTTCTTATGCTAAGAATTACTAATAATAAGAGCAGTTGGTACAAAGTCAGGAATTAAAACCTTTAAACCACAAAATGCTGCCAGTACCTCAATAGAGCCATAAAAAGTATGTGAAGTATGTAAAGAAAATGAAGGCCTTTACTTTCATTGAACAGATTTTAAAAGTTAAACTAATTGTTCCTTTTTATTATTTTATTTTTTCTGGTTATACATATACATTCATTTTAAAAACACATTTCCTTATGAATCATGTTGGAAAAGAATAATCAGAACAAAAGGGGAAAACCATGAGAGGAAAAAAAAAAAGAAAAAGGGGGGAAATGTGAACATAGTTTGTGTTGATTTATATTCAGTTGGAACTGATAATTGCATGAACATTCTCATTTTCTCTGTATGTTTATGTGTCTTTTCTGTGTACGTCTCTGTGTTTATCTCTGGGTGTATATATACATACATATATATGTATATATATGTATTTATATATATATACATATATATGTACACATATACAGATATATATGTGTATATACATATTCATATATTTCTCTCTTTCTTTCTCTTTCATATAGTATATTTAATTCACTCTCCCAGGTCATTAGACAAGTATTTTGTTTTGTGTCATGGGAAATTCTGATTTTGGTTGATGATGTATTCTGTCACCTATAATCTTGAAAGAGCCACAAATGACTATAATTGCAATTTATAGAGTAACTTGGGGGGGAAAAAGCTCAATATGCTGAGTCTGAGACCTGAGGTAATTGTACTTTTTACTTCAGTTCAGCTGAAAATTGAGAGAAGGGTATGTCATTTGAGCATTATTTCCAATTGCATTTCTCCATTTTTATCAACTCTAGTCATTAAAGAATCAGTAAAGAGAAGATAAGGATGCTGAATGTTGGCTTTTTCAGAATTTGCATAGTAAAAAGAAAGGATATGTAATGTTCAGCTAGTAAACACTGGGAAAGTGAGGCCAAATGAGGGAATGGAAAGAGTTTGGGGAGGATATTTAGGTTCTCTTTACTCTGCTTCTAGTGACTTGAGCTACAACATTCAATTTCTGTGGATCTCAGTTTCTTCACTTGTAAAAATAGAAGAAATTGATTAAATGGATCTAAGATTGTTTCCAGCTTTTATAGAATTACATAAAACTATATAGAATTGTTTCCAGCTAATATATAGAACTATAGTTCTATAATCCTAAAAGTTTGGTGATCATGAGGGTACTTAAGTAAACATCTCATAAGATTGGCCTTTAGAAACAATGCAATTACAGTTTTATAGTAATCACAGTTAATACTGTATTTTTCACAGAATTGCAGTAACTAATTCTAGAGATAGCCAGGAGAAAGTTCTGCTATTTTAATCTTCTTTAGAAACAGAAGTAGAATTTCCCTCCTAACCCATATCTCCTTTTCATTGTACTTTTTATTCCATTGAGTTCAAATGAATTCAAGAAGATTCTTTAAGGGTCACCTTAACCAATTCTGTCATTTTGGTTTTTACAAATGAGGAAACTAAAGACCTCAAAGTTTTTTGACTTTTTTTATTTGCTCAAAGTCAAAGATGCAATAAATGGCAAAGATTTCATGCAATCAAACCCAGGTACTCACATTTCAACTCCAATGCTTTTCCAAATGTACCACACTCTCTATTATGCAATTCTATTCCAATATAGCAAAAGGCTGTAAAGTCAATACTGAAATATCACAGAAATTTTTATTCTGCCTTTACTGTTACTCCACATATGATAGAGTTCTTTTTTTTTTTTTTTTTTTTTTTTTTTGACCAACAGCAGAGCTAGTAGTGATGGGTAGAAATAGTAAAAAGATAAATATAGACTGAATATAAAGAAAAACTTATTTATTAGGGATATTGCTAAAGTAAAATGGGCTAATTTATAAAAAATCAAGCCATTCTCCAATTGAAAAATGGTCAAAGGATATGAACAGACAATTCTCAGATGAAGAAATTGAAACTATTTCTAGTCATATGAAAAGATGCTCCAAGTCCTTATTAATCAGAGAAATGCAAATTAAGACAACTCTAAGATACCACTACACACCTGTCAGATTGGCTAAGATGACAGGAAAAAATAATGATGATTGTTGGAGGGGATGCGGGAAAACTGGGACATTAATGCATTGTTGGTGGAGTTGTGAACGAATCCAACCATTCTGGAGAGTAGTTTGGAACTATGCTCAAAAAGTTATCAAACTGTGCATACCCTTTGATCCAGCAGTGTTACTACTGGGCTTATATCCCAAAGAGATCATAAAGAAGGGAAAGGGACCTGTATGTGCACGAATGTTTGTGGCAGCCCTTTTGTAGTGGCTAGAAACTGGAAACTGAGTGGATGCCCATCAGTTGGAGAATGGCTGAATAAATTGTGGTATATGAATATTATGAAATATTATTGTTGTGTAAGAAATGACCAACAGGATGATTTCAGAAAGGCCTGGAGAGACTTACACGAACTGATGCTGAGTGAAATGAGCAGGACCAGGAGATCATTATATACTTCAACAACAATACTATATGATGACCAGTTCTGATGGACCTGGCCATCCTCAGCAATGAGATCAACCAAATCATTTCCAATGGAGCAGTAATGAACTGAACCAGCTATGCCCAGAGAAAGAACTCTGGGAGATGACTAAAAACCATTACATTGAATTCCCAATCCCCATATTTATGCCCACCTGCATTTTTGATTCCCTTCACAAGCTAATTGTACAATATTTCAGAGTCTGATTCTTTTTGTACAGCAAAATAACAGTTTGGTCATGTATACTTCTTGTGTATCTAATTTATATTTAAATATATTTAACATCTACTGGTCATCCTGCCATCTGGGGGAGGGGGTGGGGGGGGGTAAGAGGTGAAAAATTGGAACAAGAGGTTTGGCAATTGTTAATGCTATAAAGTTACCCATACATATAACCTGTAAATAAAAGGCTATTAAATAAAAAAAATAAAAATAAAATGGGGTACCTCAAAAGAGAGTGGATTTCCTATAATCAGAGGTTGTCAAATAGAAATTAAATGACTGATCACTCGTCATTGTAGGGTTTCATTTTCAAGTATGGACACTGAAATATAGCTTCTATATTTAGTATAGTGACTCTGAGTCTTCAGGGATTGCAGAATTCCTTGAATCATAGAATCCTGGAGTAGAAGAATGTTATTTTTTAGTTTTGTGCAAGCAAAATCAATGTAGCCAAAAAAAGAAGAAAATGGGAAATAATTTCTATAGTTTCTCTAACAGAACCCTACATTAAAAAAGCAGGAAACTAAGTCAGTTTTACAAAAGAAAAACATAAAAGACATTCTGTAATTTGTTAAATGGTCAAATGATAAGAACAGATGGTTTTCAGAAGAAAAAATCAAAACTGTGTGTCATCATATGAAAAATGCTTTATAACACTATGGATTTGGAAAAGGTAAATTAATACAACTCTAAGGTACCATTTGATACTTTTCATATTGGCAACTATTACAGAAAAGGAAAATGATAAATGCTACAAGGGATGTAGAAAAATTAGAATACTAATGCACTGCTGGTATAGTTGTGAATTAATCCAACCATTCTGGACAACAATTTGAAACTCTACCCAAATGGTGATAAAACTGTACATACCCTGAAATACCTTGAAATACCACTACTAGGTCTGTATCCCAAAGAGATTAAAGAGGAAAAAGGGTCTATATACACAAAATACTTATAATAGCTCTTTCAGTGTTAGCACAGAATTGGAAATTGGGAGGGACATCCACCTCTTGGGGAATGGCTGAATAAGTTATAGTATGTGACTATGATTGAGTACCATTGTGCTATAACAAATGACAAAATCTTGAGAAGGCCAATATGCATTGATGCAAATTAAAGTGAACAGGAACAGGTAAACATTGTACACACTAAAAACAATATTGTAGCATTGACCAATTTTGAAAGATCTAGCTACTCTGATTAATATAATGATCTAAGATAACTCCAAAGAATCCATGATGAAAAATTCTATCCATTTCAGAGAGAGAATTAATGTATACTGAATATAAACTGAAATTCATATTTTTACTCTATTTTTCTTGCTTGTTTTGCAACATGTCTAATATGGAAATAAGTTTTGCATGATGCCACAGGTAAAATGATGTCATTCATAAATGTCATTCATAAATAAATTTGCATTTCTATGGAGACATAGAAAATGCTAATTGTAGTCTTCAGAGTAAATATGGAGGGACCCATTTCTATTTGAGTTTGACCCCACTGATTCTACCCAAATAGAAAATGGGTAAAAGAGAGGCTAGAAAAAAAAAGATAATCTGGAACTCAAATAATAAAAGATGGCTTAAATAAATAAATAGAAAATTAAAAATAATAAAGATGAGGTTTTTAGTCAGAGAATATCTTGAAATCATTGATAAAGCTAAGAAAGGTTATTATCCTTATTTCTAGATTTGTAAACTGAGGTTCATTCAATCAGATGAATTGGATAGTTTACTCAAGGTTCCAATGTAGATAAGTGTCAAAGCCAGGATTCCAATTGAGATATTCTATCTTCATCATTTTTATCATAGCACAATACCAATTTTTGTGTGTATGAAGTTCTGCTAACTGTGTTATAAGGGTGGGAAAGCAGGAACTGAGTGTATGTTGACAGCAGTAGATTATTGCCTGTCATACTTTTCTGATTCCTTAGGTAAGAAATCCATATTGATCAAATGTAGCAAACTAAGCCCGTGAAATTCAAGTTGGCATTATTCCATGTTTAACTCAGAAAGTTGTGTACTGGGTAGGAAATGAAATCTCTCTAGGGTAATTTTCTCAGGATATTAATTTGTCTGTAGGAACCAGATTCTGATGTTCTAATGAATGTCTTTCAGAACACATCACATTATAAGAATGTTATGATGTATGTGATCAGTATAACTATGTTTTTGTTAAATGTTTTGGATTTTTTTTTCATTTAGGCTCAATCACCTATGTAATGAACATTCTTGGTAGTGTTTGAGAGGAGGGTAGCATCAGAAAGAAGAAGAGGAAAGAAATAAAATCATTGAGATGCAAGTATTTTCTACATGATGGCTACTGGGCTTCTCTACTGTGTCTGGCCCATATTATCATGGGCCAGTTGACAGTGGGTCATCTCCTCATGTACATCTTTACCTTGGAACCTTTTATAGTCCTTTGAAATAAGCTATATCTCCTATAACTGTATTCTAGCTGTGATTCTTCCTTGCTATTTCTTCTTACTCAAATTCTGCCCCTCCCTGGTGCTTCCTATTAGGGTTTTTAATTTGACAAATTAAAAAGTAGGCATGTAAAAAAAAAAATAAGCAAGGGAGGAAGGAATGCATGGACAAATGAATTTAATGTTCTTAGGTGTCCACTAAAGTACTACTCAAATATCTGTATGAAGGTAAGTCTGGATTTTCAAAAGCTAATGCCTCTCTCATGAAATTATATTTTGTTGTTGTTCAGTCATTTAATCTTGTTTGAGTTTTTGTGAACCATAGACCATACTGTCCACGAGGTTCCTTTGGCAAAGCTAATGGAATTATTTGCCACTTCCTTCCATAGCTCATTGTACAGATGAAAAAACTGAGGCAAATAGAATTGTGACTTGCCCAAGGTTATGCAACTAGTAAGTGTCTAAGGACAGATTTGAATGCAGTCTTCTGACTCCAGGCGTAGTGATCTATCCTGTGTACTAACCTACCTCCCAAAAGATTATCATACTTTGGAAATATTTTTTAGGTTAAATTTTACTTTTACAACTTTCTTTTTTTCAAGAATCCTGGCTTTGAAACCAAATGAACGATTTATGATGATTGATTTCTCTTTGCCTGTTGCTCGGGTATGTTGAGATTTTAAATTGTGTAACAAGCCTAGAGTAGATAATAAAATATAATGGAAATAAATTGAATTTTTTAAATTGTTATTAATTTTGAAACAAAAAGGCCCTCCAAAAGAACATTTCTATATATGGAGTGAAACATTAAAAGAGGATTCAATGTAAAGCTGTGAATTTCTATTTCATTTATTAAATATTTTTTAAAAATATAATAATTATTAAATATAGTTTTTGAATCCCTTGCTTTTCTGCATTTCCAAGTTTTCTTTTATTTTCTGATGTGCACTTTTTATTTATTTATTTATTTATTGGAAATTGAAATTCTAACAGAAAAATGTCCATAAAATCTTAATGTTTGGAGAGAAAGTTCAGGAATTTGGTTGTGTGTAGTACTGTAAAGGCCAGGATAAAATTAGGCCAAAATATTAACAAGGAAAATTAGAAAAATGAAACCATTGTTACACCAGATTTAACCATGTTTTTGACCCAGAGAGAAGAGTTAGAAAGCTCTACAGAGGAAGGCAGATGGTGTGGTGGATAGCAGTTGGAGCTAATCCTGAGTTCAGCTCCTTCCTCATGCATTTCCCATGTATACCTCACTGAGTCACTCAAACTTAATAAAATGGATTTGTGAATAGATAATAGATATTTTTTTCTCCTCACACCCACTTTCAACCGACCTGACAACAAAATTAATCACAATCAAATTGTAACCATTGTGGGGTTTTCCTGGGGGAGTCTTAAGGTCATTTATTAAGCACAGTTAGACTGTTCCTACTATGTGCCAACAACTGTGCTAAGCTCTCATAAACCGAAGCAAAATAAAACAAAACAAAATAGTTTCTTTTTCAACCTGCTAACAATCTCAGTTGGGGAAATAACACACAAATAATTATGCACATAAAAACAAGACCAATCTAGCTAAGTCTATAGCTTCATCTATATATAATGTAAATATATTATATATATAAATATATGGTAGTATATATGCATACATATATGTGTACAGACACAAACACATGCATGTGTATGTATATATATATATATATATATATATATATATATGCATGCATACATACATAATCTTAGATTGTAGAAGGCAGTTAAGTGGCTCACTGAATAGAACACTGGGCTCAGTTTCATGAAGACTCATCTTCCTGAGTTCAAATCTGGCATCAGATATTTACTAGGATTATGAAGCTGAACTAGTCATTCAACTCTGCTTGCCTCAGTTTCTTTATTTGTAAAATGATCTGGAGAAAAAAAATGGCAAACTATTCCAGTATCTCTGCCAAGAAAACCCCAAATGAAGTCACAGGAAATTAAGACATGACTAAACAACAACACAACCAGAATCATTAAGCTAAAAGGGTGTCAGCATCAGTGGATGCTAATCATGTCCATGCAGATATATTCTTACAGAGTGGTTAGAAAAATCCTTTGGCTCCTTCAAGAAAATCATCTGTGTATATTATTATTCTTTCAGTCTTTTCTGAAAATGAGAATCTGGTATCTCCTTAACACCCCAAATTTTATCCAACAAGTTAATTCTTTAAGTGTCTATTTAACTTAGCTTTCTGAATATTTGATTATTTATATTCTACAATTTCTTTCTCCTGTACAATCATGAGTATTTCTCATCCTAAGATTAAAAAAAAAGATCATACTTTATTATTAGAGTTCATGTTTATCTAGAAATACAAATATTCTTTTAAAACATATTTGTAGGTAATTTATGTAAATATCACATATAAACAAGAGTAAAAATGTATTAAATTTTACATCAAAATTCAAAAGCATAGCATATTTAGAAAAGGAACAAACTTTAGAGGTCAATCAATTTAATCCTCTTCTCTCTTTCCCTTTTTTTTTTTTTTTTGAATGGATGAATGTGTGTTTATTTATGGAGAATTCTTGGAAATGAATGCAGATCATTATTTACAATCTTAGGGAAGGGATAGAAGCAGTGAGAGATTGTGACTTATCTATGTGAAAGAAGTATAAGAAGGTGATTTGAACTCAACATCTCGACTCCAAGGCTGTGCTGTCAATTCTTACACACTAATCTCTCATTCATTCTTGGAGATCAGGAAATAGACTCCAAAAGAGTTGAAGCAGTCATAAATCATTTTATGTTTTGTTGTTGTTATTATTGTTGTTTGTTTTTTGTTTACTTTTTAAATGTGAACCTGAAAACCATATTAGATTGTATTGCTGCATACAAAGTGGAAGCTCTCCAAAGACAAAGGCTACAATGGCCTTAATGAGTTACATAACTTCCCCACCCTTTACTAACGGCATCCTAAATTCTGAAAATAATCATATGTAAATAATAAGAACAGCTCACAATTATTAAATAGGACCTATGGTTTATAGAGCACATTCTTCATAAAAATTCTTTGAAACAGTAAGGATAAATTGGGGTTGGTTGGGTGTTACCTATATATGTGTATACATATGTTTGTTTTAATTTTGTTTTGTTTTTGCTTCTGAAGAGTGATTTTTATCATTTTTAGGGAAATTCTCCATGAGGAAATACCTTCTACCATTGCAAATAGGAAATTATTTTTAAATACTTTTGAGGGGGGAAGTATGTTGTTCTTCAGTCATATCAATGATGTCTGACTCTTTATGACCCATTTAGGTTTTGCCATTTTCTTCTCTAGATCATTTTATAGATAAAGAAACTGAGGCAAATACTGTTAAGTGACTTGCCAAGGGTCAAACAGCTATCTGAGAACAAATTGGAACTTGGATGTCCTTGACTCCAGGCCCAGTACTTTATACACTATGCCATCTAACTACCTCCTTGGGAGTATTAAAAAGCTTAAATAACCTGTCTATTATAATACAGTCAAAATATTTCAGAGGCAACACCTGACCTCAGGTTCCCCTTAATCTAATGCTAGTGGCATACTGGTCGGTATGCCATATCATCTCTCATCATATAAGTATGATTGCTCTATTTTTGCATATGGTAGAAATGAGGCTACCTCATAAACTTGTAAATATTGTTCATATACAACTTTTTTATTTCACATATAAGGAAATCTACTCAGTAATTTGTAAAGTGTACCTTAGAAGAGTTTTTTTTTTCACTCTAAATCAAGGATTCTTTGCATACAATTAGTTTAAAAGTATTGAAGATGGGGTTTAAACCCAGAATTTATAAATCTACATCTAGTGCTCTCATGTCAAATTCAACAAATGCCTGTTTTTATGCTTATCCAAACTAGTGAGAAAGTATTTGCTACATGCCAATTGGGTGCTAGCTACTCTGGTAGGTACTGGAGTTAGAAGTACTCAAACAAATTGGTCCTTGTCTTTAAGGAGCTTACAGTCTAGAAAGGGGAAAACATCATATCAGTCAATCCATATATATTAAGTACCAATACAAAAGACAGTGCCGGGTATCAAGAAGTTTGAGTAAATACTTGTGAATAAATGTGTTTATAAAATGCCCTGCACATTCTTTTTGGAGAAATGATGTCTTTCCATTTAGCAGTTATTTTTATTTTAACTAGAAAAATGTTGGCAACATCTGGTTTTTGTTATGTTTTATCCTGCCCAAATACAACCCACTTACTGAATAATGTTAATGTATACCTGTTCACTCTAAGGTATCATTATATTTTTAGGTCATGTCAACTTGTTCTAGGTCAGAGGAAAATTTGTGGGAGAAGTGTCCAAAAAGAAAGGGTTGTCTGAAGCACAGCCCAGTTCTTTCAATATTTGGTGCCACCCATGAAACATTTGGGAAGCACTTGTCAGAAATCTGTGTTTCTTAGGACCTCACAGTCTTCTTCATGAGTTCTAATGCCAAAATGGAGTAGCTATTCGATTGCAGTCATATTTGGGAGCAGATGGCAGTACCTACTGCTGTGTCCAAAACGGCTGGTGGGCATATTTATCTGATATACTTTTTGAGATGTGATAAGAAGCCAACTATCTTTCTTTATTCACCACCCAGGGATACATTCTCAAGCAAAGACATGCCTTTCTTTATGGACTGCATGCCAGTGAAAAATAAATAATATAAAATTGCAGCCATCATTTGCAGAGGATGGTGTTTCACATGGTTCATTTTATGCTTTTAGTTTAAAATTATTTCCTTAAAAATCCAAGTGGTACAGTAGACTTGTATTCAGGATAATCTGAATTCAAATGTGATTTCAGATACTAATGAGCTGTATTATGCTTGGCAAATCAGTTAAACTCTATGCCTCAGTTTCTTCATCTTTAAAATGGGAATAATAATAGGGCCTAAACTCTAGTGTTGTTGCAAGGATCAAATAAGATAATCTTTATAAAGTTCTTTGCACATATTTAAACACTATATACATATTATCACTATTAATAATTCATAATAAAATGTTATATGCAAATAAGTTAATTTCAAATTAGCATTATGCATTAATATATTTTACCATGAACATATGTAAAGTATAGAGTTCTTCAAATCTTCAATGTTTTCTTTCCCCTCAATGTTGCTGCCTCCAACTCTAATTAATTCAGATTGCAAAAGCAATGAGTTTGATCTCAGCTGTAGATGTCACAGTGACTTATCCTTTCAATGAGGTGATAATTGGTGTCTGGTTAATTCTATTCATAGAAACCATGGGCCATTAAAAAAGTAATCCCCACTTCTATTACACAGCATGAAGCTTCCAGTGGCACTGCTGCTTTTTACTGGGATTGAATATTTTTATCCTTAAAGACATAATTCGGAATTGTAAACATGAATTCACAAGTAATATCAATCAGTAAGATAACAATTCAGTGGATACACCTTTAGGAATTAATTTATGCTTACATTCAGCAGTAACAAATTCAACAAATATTTATTAAATGAAAAGTGAAAATTATACAACTATGAACAAAAATAGTTCTTGTCTTTAATGAACGTAAATATAGAAAAGGGAAAAAGTATGGCCATGAGAAAGTATGTTATAAGGCAGAGTTTTGTAGGGGCAAAAGAGAGATCTAGGCAAAATCTTCTAGTAAAAACAAGTAAGAATGAAAGAATTAACTTCCATCAACAATTAGGCTATTAAAGTAAAATTTAAGGTTTGGACCTCCAGGAATAACTACAACTAACAAGAGATAGTTCTCTCTCTCTTTTTTTTAATACCTTGATTCTTAAAATAAAAACATTGCTGCTTTTGGAGAAAGATAGATTCAGGTCAATTTTGGCTTCCATAAAAAGACCAACTTTTCTTGGAAACTGAGCATTTTATGAGTAGCATAAAGTACAGTGATTGCTCATGTAAATTGAAATGAGACAGCATTGTTCTGACTCATTTTTACTAATCACTATTTCTCAGACATCTTCCATTAAAAAGAGGCAATTATCTGATTTTTTAACAGCATTTTAAAAGACATGAGAGTTTGTGTTTCATGACTTTCACACATAATACAGGGAGGGACATTATGACAGCTTTTTTTTTTCTTTTGGTTTTCTTTTGATTTTGGTAAGTAAAGGCAAAAGAATGCAGAAGGGCATAAAACCTTTTAAGAAGGAAATTAAAATTAGAAACTTACCTCCAAATGTTTCTGAAATTTTTCTATTTATTTCAGTCATGAGAAACAATTCAGTATCTAGCCTGGTTTATGTGCTTGTCCCAAGATAGCCCAACTAGAGGAAATACATAATGTGCAACTCTACTTTTTAGGTTTTTCTCAAGTCCTAATGAGCCAATTCCAATTCTGGCATTAAAACTTCACATACCAGAAAGTGGGCTGTGAGAAAGTGAATTTCAAGATCTGCTTAAGTGGTAGAGAAACTTTCCCACATATTGGCTAGACCCCCTAGTTTTAGAAATGGTACATAGCTAAGACTACTTGCCATAGATTAAAATGCCCTGAATTAATTGCTGAAAAGAAACTTTCAGAGACTAGATGTGAATTTATTTGATTCTTTGGATTTACTGGCCAAATCAAACAAAATGATAAACGTAGCCATAGATAGAAACACAAGGGCCCAAACCCCTATACAAGAAGTTTCAGTGGTTCCTTAGAACCCTTAGGGGAAAAAAAAACAAAAACATAAATTCTTCAAAAAGATATTTAAATTTTTTCACAATCTTTCTTTAATATATCTTTCCAGTCTGATTTCAAAATGTTACTTATGTAGTCCATAGTCCAGCCAATTGATCGTCTTGTTATATATAACATTACATTGCTCACCTCTAAGCCTTGAACATAATATTCTACATAAATGCTTTCCCTTTTGGTCTCCCATCCCCACCCCGAGGCCATGTTAGTTCCACTACCCTGCTAGAGTTCTGGCCTTGGAGTCAGAAAAATCTGTGATTCAAAAGCCACCTCATTCACTTTCCAGATGGATGATTTGAGGCAAGGAATTTTATTTCTATTCTGTTTCTCATATGTAAACTGAGGATAAATAACATCACCAACATCATAGAATTGATGTGAGGATCAAATTAAACAAATATACATAAAATGTTTTGTGAACCTTTAAGTGGCATATGAACACCATTATCACTATTAGTAATATTATTATCAATGACTTGACTTATTCACCAACTTGGACATGTTGCCTTCCCTGGTTCTTATGTCACATAATTGACAGTTATACAGTATCCTTTCGACATCATGACATTCTCCATAAATAATTTTGATAGACTGAGGATTAGCATAAGAAATGTTATTAAAGCTTTTCATTTTTCAACACATATGCATTGACAATTCTTCAACATTAGCACTTACAAAACTCAGGATTCCAATTTCCCCTCTTTCCCCCACACCCTTCCCTAAATGACAAATAGTCCAATATATGTTACACATGGCAGAAATATATGTTAAATCCAATATATATGCATACATATTTATACAATTATCGTGCCACACAAGAAAAAAAGACAAGCAAAATAAAATGCAAGCAAACAACAAAAAAAAAAAAGAGAGAAAATGCTATGTTGTGAACCACACTCAATTCTTATAGTCCTCTCTTTGGGTGTAGATGGCTCTCTTCATCACTGCACAGTTGGAACTGGTTTGAATTATTTCATTGTTGAAGACAGCCATGTCCATCAGAACTGATCATCATATAGGCTTATAGTTGCTGTGTATAATGATCTCCTGATTCTGCTCATTTACTTAGCATCAATTCATGTAAGTCTCTCCAGGCCTCTATGAAATCATCCTGTTGGTCATTTCTTACAGAAAAATAATATTCCATGACATTCATATACCATAATTTATTCAGCCATTCTCCAATTGATGGGTATCCACCAGTTTTCAGTTTCTTGACACTACAAAGAGGGCTGCCACAAACATTTTTGCACATGTGTAGCCCTTTCCCTCCTTTAAGATCTCTTTGGGACATAAGCCCAGTAGAAACACTGCTGAATCAAAGGGTATGCACAGTTTGATAACTTTTTGAGCATAGTTCCAAATTGCTCTCCAGAATGACTGGATGTATTCACAAGTTCACCAACAATGCATCAGTGTCCCAGTTTTTCCACATCCCCTCCAACATTCTGCTTCGTCCACTGATTCTCACTATTCACATTATCTTTCCCTGTCATTCTAGCCAATCTGACAGGTATGTAATAGTATCTCAGAGTTGTCTTAATTTGAATTTCTCTTATCAATAGTGATTTAGAGCACCTTTTCTTATCATTAGAAATAGTTTCAATTTCTTCATTTGAAATTTGTCTGTTCATATCCTTTGACCATTTATCAATTGAAAAATGGCTTGAATTCTTATAAATTTGAGTCAATTCTCTACAAATTTTAAAAATGAGGCCTTTATCAGAACCTTTGATTATAAAAATGTTTTCCCATTTTTACTTCCCTTTAATCTTGTCTGTATTAGTTTTGTTTGTACAAAAACTTTTCAATTTGATATAATCAATTTTTTTCTATTTTGTGATCAATAATGATTTCCAGTTCTTCTTTGATCACAAATTCCTTCCTCCTCCACAGATCTGAGAGGTAAACTATCCTATGTTCTTCTAATTTGTTTATAATATCATTCTTTATGTCTATATCACGAACCCATTTTGACCATATCTTGGTATATGATGTTAGATTTAGGTCAGTGCCTAGTTTCTGCCATACTAGTTTCCAATTTTTCCCAACAGTTTTTGTTGAATAGTGAACCTAACCTATTCCACTGATCAACTAGTCTATTTCTTAGCCAGTACCAAATTATTTTGGTGATAACTGCTTTACAATATAGTTTTTGATCTGGTATAGCTAGACCACCTTCATTTGCAGTTTTTTTCATTAATTTCCTTGAAATTCTAGACTTTATGTTCTTCCAGGTGAATTTTATTGTTATTTTTTCTAGGTCTAGAAAATAGTTTCTTGGGAGTTTGATTGGTATAGCACTAAATAAATAGATTAGTTTAGGTTGTACTGTCATCTTTATTATATTCACTGGACCTATCCAAGAGCACTTGATGTTTTTCCAGTTGTTTGGATTTGACTTTATTTGTGAGGAAAATGTTTTGTAGTTTTGCTCATACACTTTCTGACTTTCCCTTGGCAGATAAATTTCAAAATACTTTTATACTATCAACAATAATTTTAAATGGATCTTCTTTTTTCTATCTCTTACTGTTGGATTTTGTTAGTGATATATAAAAATGCTGATGATTTATGTGGATTTATTTTGTATCTTGGAACTTTGCTAAAATTGTGGATTATTTCTAGTAGTTTTTAGTTGATTGTTTAGGGTTCTCTAAGTATATTATCATATCATCTGCAAAGAGTAATAATTTGGTTTTCTCATTACCTACTCTAACTCCTTAATCTCTCTTTTTCTTCTGTTATCTCCAAAGTTAGCATTTCTAATACAATATTAGAAATGGGGAGAGTTGGCAACCTTGTTTCATGCCTGATCTTATTGGGAATGGTTATATATAATGCTTAGCATAAGAAATTAAATGAGAATTTGGGGGGAATTTTTGCAGAACCCTCAACTGCCATGGGAAGGGTAAGAGAAAACACAATAAAAGTTTAGAAAGTAAGAAATGGATGAAATTATGCATTTTATTATATGATATCAGTACATTTTATATTTTAATATTATAATAATTCAGACTTATTCTCTAATAAGAGGGGGGAACCCAAAATATTTTATGTGAATTTTCTCAAGGGTGCTGCTGATCCCCATGATGTGGAGGCGATAACTGTAATTCAACAGTGAATAAAATTACCTTGTATTTGTTTTGTATATAATTTGAATGTTTTTATTCATCTTCACCGACATTGTTTCTCCACAGTAGGGTATTTACTTGAAAAAGGATTGTTTTGGATTTGTTTCCCCTTTATCTTCTTTGCAATGTGACCTACAGCCTATGTGAACATTTATTCTGACCTAAATGTGCATTTGTTCTTAATTGCTCTTCCATTTTCTGACTTCTTATTCCACTTTGGCCAAAGCTTCTTCTGAGTACTTATTCAAAGGTAATACATTGTCAGAAAAACCTTACATCCCCAATCTTCCTTTCCTTCATACCAAATCCTAGTTTCCTACCTTTTTTATCCACAAGCCATAGCTACCTATGTATATTGTTTTCTATGACAGCAGGGTATACCAAAATGAAAAGTAATTAAAAACAAATAAGTTCTCTTAGAAGACATAGTAATCTTCTAGATTTGAAGTCATAAAGGCTTGGGTGATAAAATTTTGGGTAAAGAGAAAAAGTGTCATATCTGAGAATGAGAAATACCTGGGACAAATAATCAACAGGTTTTGGCAAATAGTCATAATCTGTAATGAAGGCGGGGAGGGAAATACAGTAATATGAAACTAAGGAAACTGATGCAATTTACAGTAATGGGCAAGTACTAAGGTATAGCCATCCGTATTGCTTAGTCCCAATGCTATTAGATTTGGAAGAGATATGGTGTTCTTCTCTAGATTATTTTTACATACTTTTTCTTCCACTCTAAACCATACCCTTCCCCAATGTAGACATAACTACCTTTGACCCTCTTTGATAACCTTCCATATAATCTGCCCATCTCCCAATATACATTGGCTCAATTTGACTCTAGATGAAGTTTCCATTCCAGGTGCTTCTGTCTGAAGTTTAAGGGTGAACCTAATAGGCTTCTTTCCAGAAGTTCCTTAAATAGTCTCCCACCACTCCCTTATATATTATCACCAATGATTTTTATTCATACAATATTGTCTACATATTTTAAGCAAGAGACAAGTCAATGAAGTAGATATTATATTTACCTTTTAAAGTAAATTTTATTCACTTCTATTACAAATGTAATTTTATTTGCCCTTAAGGTTGAGTAAAGTGAAGGTGTTGAATTTTAAAAGCAGCTATGGCTATTTAATTACTTATTATGCAGAAGGGTATAATAATAGTATTCTGAGTCAATCAAAATAGAGGAAGAAACAAAATCAAGAGCACTTTCATGAACTCATTGCTGCTGAATTCAGGAAGCAACTTTACACTGTCATGAATAAAGTATCACCATTTTAATATCTGTGTCTGTTTTACTTCCCATGAGAATTATCTGTGGAGAAGACCTTTGCCCTTCAATAAGGGCAATAAGAGAATACTCTTAGCATTTGAAAAAGAAGCATTATCTCTGAGCAATAAAAGAACATGATATTAGGTGAATGTTAGCATGTTTATAACAATTGTGAAACTGGAGCTTTATTTTCAGATGAAAAACCATTAACCTTCCTGTTAGCAAATAAGTTTCATTGAGAGGAACTATACTTAGGAGGTATTGGTCCCTAACTGTTAATGAGTCCCAAAGAATGTTTGGACATATATCCAGCTACTATGTGTAATCCTGGCAGAAAGAAAGTATTAGCCAGAAGATAACTTTAATAAAAGGGGGGGGGGTGGATGTGGGAAGGTGTATCTGCATGTATGTATGTGTTGGGGGGTGTTGAAGGAGGGAGAGTTTCTTCTTTAAAAAATGTTTTCAGAAATCTCATGTACCTAATTGTACAATACACAGCTATTTATTTACCCATAAAAAGAAATATTTTGAACAGGCATGAAAATAAGCACTAGCCTGTGAGCCCAGAACCTGAAAAAAATCAGGCAATATTATATTCCTTTCCCCCTACTTTTCATAGGAAGCTCCATTTTGGGGAACTCTTTGCTATGGATAGCTCTTAGTTTGAAAGGAGTGCCTCAGTCTGAGAATGGATAGTTTTAAGAGATACAACTACCTTAGGGCTGAACAGACTAAATGGAAATGAAGTAAATACCAATGCTATTAAGAACCTAGATTTTTTTTTTTAACATGCCTAATGATTTTTGAAACAATTTGCATTGCTGGCAGTGTATTTTTTCAAGGAATGAAATTTTAATAAGAACTAGAATCATACTGTGATTGGAAAATTACCAGAAATAGAGAAATTCAGTAGCATCACTAGATACAAAAAGAGAATGGTTATCTTTTCACTATTTCTAGTAGAAAAATATTTTATCAAGGGCTGCAGTAGAATATGATTAGGATATGTTTAAGATATGATTAGAAGTTAGTGCTACTACTTAGATTGGCTGTGGTCTTGGATAAAAAGTGATCATTAATAAAACCTATTTAAAGAAGGCATTGAGGATTATTAATTGTGAGAAGAGATTCTTGGCTGTCATCCTCAAAATTGTTGTTTTGGAAGTTGCTGTTCTAAAATAGAAAAATTAAGATTGAATGAAAGAGAACTAGAACTCTTTTATAAACCTGAAAAACAGTAAAGTTGACACCATATTATTAGTTTTAAGGCATCATTTCCATTTCAATTCAAAAAGCATTTTTACTCTCTTTTTCTATAGGTTTTTATTATCTTTTTTATATCGTATAGCTTTCTACCTGGATCTCTCCCTATAATAATTTATTTTTTAAAAGGGGAAAATCAGCAAAAATGTTTAACACATAAAAAAATCACATTATATGAAATATACCACAAATTTGGAACCCTTTATATTTCAGAGGTGGTAGAGGAAGAGCAAAGTATTTTCTTTTCTCTTCTTTGTCATGAATTTTTTTCAAATATTTATTAAGTACAAGTGGTAAACATCGGAGATACAAAGACAAAAATAAAAGATTTTACCCTCAAGGAGTTTATATACTACTGGGGAAAGACTATATATATATATATATATATATATATATAAGTCAACACAAAGAGTTCAAATCAAAATCAGAGAAGAGTGTGTGTGTGGGGGGGGGGGTAATAACTAGAAACACTTGGGTTGAAGTTTTAAGTTCTTACAGGCCAACATAAATTTTTCAGAAAGGATGTGATTGAGTTAGAATATTCCTGTGGTATAGGAAATGATGAGCTGGGTGATTTTATAAAAAAACATGGAAAGAAATGGATTTATGAAGAAAGAGGCTATCTACTTCAATGAAAGAGATAATAGGAAGAAATAACATAATATGATCTTACATATTGTGTATGAATATATATGCACTATATAAATATCTATGTGCATATACATATATTATCCATATATATAATGTATATCATGTGCATATGGATATATAACTACATATGTGTGTATGAATGCCCATATCCATGCTTAATTGTAGGCTTCTTTGGAGGGGGAAGAGGAAAAAATAAAATAAAAAGTGCACAGTAGAGAACAAAATAAAACCAATAAGGAAGCAAAGAAAAGCTAGGCAGTTTTGTAAACAATGTATAGTATTTATTATATGAATTTTCTTGAAATGGAAATTTATTATTTTGTATTGACTCCTTTCTTATGATCTGCCATGCACATGATGATGTTTTGATTTTTTCTTTTCTTATTTTGTATTTAAGTTTAAATTGTTTTTAAATTTGCAAAAAAATACATATTTTTTGAATGAACACACACACACACACACACACACACATACACACACCATTGATTATTGGAGTGTGGTTGAAAATTTCATCCTTTCATTCCATCATCTCTAAGAAACTTCTAGGAAAAGAAACAGTACTAAGTAACTGGTATATCATCATGCAAACAGTGTACTTTGAGAAGTCTGAATATGTGGGTACTACCACTAATCCTAAAGTAACTTTACTATATGACCTAGGTAACATAATTTGATTTTGTCAGACCTCAATTTTCTTGCCAATAAAATGAAACAGCTGAACAAAATGGCTTTTATGTGTTCTTCCTTCTTTTTGAATCCCTTGTTTCAAAATTCTACTTCTGAGATTTAAAAAAAAAAAAAATGGATGACTGAGCTAAAACTTCCTAAACCTCTCTGGGGTTCAGTTTTCTATCTATAAAATGAAAGAGCTAGTCTAGATGGTCTCTAGGATCATCTCTTGTTTTACATTGATGATTCTCTGACTTTTTGGGGGGAGGGGCAGGGAGGAGAGGAGATAAGAGAGAGAGGCACAGAGATATAATTATTGAAAAGGTTAATATCACAAGTTTCTCATTTGTTCCCTTCCTCTTGGTTACAAACCTTCTTTGTATCTGAAATACCTTCCACTTTCGCTGTGATTGTAACTTTCCCTTTTGTAATACTATTTATCTGTTAATAAACTATGCAGACAGCTTTATTAAATTATGTTCTATTCCACACCTCACATATCTGCTTATGAGGAAAAGCATAGTAATGTAGAAATCTAACTCAGAGGAAGGCAAACTTGAATTGAAGTCTCATCTCTGTAGAATTGTAGAATTGGTGGGAGCCTGGCAAGTCATTTAGGGTACCAGGCAACTTCCTCAGACTAAATTCCACCCGAAAAGGGAATATGATATTGAAGAAAAACCACTGGCTCTGTTGTGAGAAGATCTGGGGCTTGGAATAGCTTGGATTGGGGCATTTTGGAGCTCATTTCCATTCCTAAAACTGTAATCTTTGACAGTGGCAGTAATCCTCTATTTCCAAAATAAATGGAACTGAGAGCAAAAACAAATCACAGATCCAAAACAAAACTCTTCTGAGCATTCCCCTCCTTCCACTGTGCCCTTGCACTAATTCCTTACTATTCACTTTGGATTTACTAAGTACCTATCATAGGAAAGCATATGGTAGAATACATATTTATTTTTTCCACTTATTGTCTTCTCTTTCTTTTTTATCCTTCCCTTCTATATATATTACCATGATAATTCTACCATATGGATTCTTTTCTTAAGAAAATTATTTAATGATTTATTTAGTCATATTTATTGTATCATTCTTTTTTCAAATTTGAGTTCCAAATTATCCATTTCCCTCCTGCTCCTCCCCAACTCATTGACAAGATCAGCAATATGATATCAATTATATGTATGAAATCATATAAAACCATATGAGACATGGGGTAAAGACAATAAAAAGCAAGATAAATGAAGAAAGTGAAAAAAGCATGCTTCAGTTTGTATTCAGAGTTCATCAGTTCTCTCTCTGGAAAAGTGGATAACATTTTTCATCATGGGTCCTTTGGAATTGTCCTAGATAATTGATCAGAGTAGTTAAGTCTTTCACATTTAAACAATATCGCAATATTACTATTATCTGTTTATTGTTGTCTTGTTGTTTCAGTTTTGTTTGACTCTTTATGATCCCATTTGGGATTTCTTGGCAAAGAAGTGGCTTGCCACTTTCTTCTCCAGTTCATTTTACTGAAGAGGAAACTGGGGTTTGTTTAAGTGACTTGCTCAGGGTCACACAGCTAGTAAGTATTGGAGGCCAGATATAAACCCAGGACTTCTTGACTACAAGTCTGGTATTCTAACCACTGCATCACCCACTTGTCCATCTGTTATTCAGTAGAGTTCTGAACCTCAGATTTGTGTTTTAGCTTTTTTTCATATACTGAATTATTCAATTTTAATTGAATAATTAAACATCATTGAGCTCCTTTAAAAGTCTTTATATTTTATTTTATGGATTTTGATACATGACTGAGAAAGAGTTCATAGTTTTCACTTACCAAAAGAAGGCATACCAAGAGACAAACAAAAGAATAAATCCATGTCCTACAAGGCTAAGTATAGATATCAACCTTTTTTTTTTTTCACTCCTCTGTCACCTATCATTTTACCCACTTTATAGTAAGTTCAGTCAGTGCTGCTGACTAACAATGTTGAGGATTAGCTTAATTTCAGGTTCCCCATGTTACCATCTACATTACATGATCATTATACTGTGTGTGTTCTCTTCAGTTGGAATTTGTGAAAATCACCTAATAATACTTTCCTTGTCACACCTGAAATTTTTAGAAATTTCTTATGAGTCTTGTCTTTCCATAGATTGCATAAGGGAAGGTCACACTTCAGTTCATTCTGTGTTGTTTTCAAATTGATTCTAATATAAAAAGAAAATTTAAGCCCCAGTTCTGTCAGTCAGTTAATTTTCATCAATATCACCTTGAAAATGTTTGCTATTCTTGATATAATAACAACCAGTCACATTTTGCCCATGTTCATTTCATATTTACTTTGGACAAGTAGTTCAGAATGGCTCCACTAGTCAAAGTAAATAAGTAAAGAGAGATGAGGGGAAAGAAAGAAAGAAGGCGGGGGGGTAGGGGGGGAGAGGAGATAGAACATTTCCTGGTGGGAAATGACTGCATTATTTCCTAAATTAACCTCTATAGGATCTTCTTGGGGTCAAGTTTTGTTTGAGGAATAGATTTAATGTGTGACATAATGTGTTACAAGGGCAAAAATACTGGATTTGGATCAGAGTATTTTGTTTCAAATCTAACCTCTGCTAATCACCTTCCAGGTTCTTAGTTTTCTTATCTGTAAAATGAAGAAAAACAACTATGTGGTTCAGTGGATATAGTACTGAAACCTGAACTTAAAACCTAAGTTTAGTGGGCAAGATGGTAATTTAGAGGCAGTAACTCAAATAAAATTCTATCAGTGTTCCCCTCCAAACAACTTTAAAATAACACCTCAAATCAAAATTTGGTGTGGCAGAGGCAGCAAAAAGTCAGGATAAGACAAAGACATTTAGGAGCTTGGCAGTACAGATATATGACATTAGAGTAAAAACCGTTTTGGAGGGCATATAGGACAGCATCAGCAGCAGATCTTAGATGTGGCTTGGACAGCTGCAGCAGCAGCAGTTTTGGGAGTTCTCAATTCCAGGGCAGAGATCCAGGGCACTGATTCTTGTGGATTCAGGAGAGCAAACAAAAATGTCTCAGTTCCAGGGCCAAAAGGAGTGCTACCACTTGCAATTTCAGGGGTAAATATTGAAGCACAAATCAAAAAAAGTAGTAACCAAACCTCTCCCCAGATCATACCACCTTGAAAGAATTTGCAGACTTTCAGAACAAACTCTGAAAACAGCAGCACAAAGAAGCCTGAAGCTTGGATCAAGCCTTCCCAACTCTTAGATGTGCATATACCAACCTTTTATAAAATCAAAACTCAAGGAACATGCTAGAAAAAAATTAGGCAAACATGTGCAAAAATGTCTGTGGCTGTCCTTTTTGTATTAACAAAAAATTGGAAATTGAGTGGCTGCCCATCAGTTGGAAAATGCTGAATACATTATGGTTATGTGAATTTTATGGAATATATTGTTCTATAAGAAACAATCAACAGGATTATTTTCCTGGAAAGACTTAATGAACTGATGTTAAATGAAATGAGCAGAAACAGGAGATTATTGTACATGTCAACAACAAGATTATATGATGATCAATTCTGATAGACGTGGCTCTTTCCAACAATGAGATGATTCAGATCAGTTCCAATAATCTTGTGATGAAGAAATCCATCTATAGCTAGAAAGAGGACTATGAGAACTGAGTATAGACCATAACATAACATTTTCACTCTTTATGTTGTTTTTTGCTTGCATTTTGTTTCTTTCTCAGTTTTTTTTTCCTTCTTGATCCAATTTTTCTTGTGCAGCAAGATAACTGTATAAATAAGAATACATAGATTGGATTTAACATACTTAATATGTATTAGATTACCTTCCATCTAGGGGAGGGAGTAGGGAGAAGGAGGGTTCAATTTGGAACACAAGGTTTTGCAAGGATCAATGTTGAAAAATTACCTGTATATATGTTTTGTAAATAAAAAGCTTTAATTTAAAAAAAAAATAGGCAAAAAAAATTGACCATAATAATCTACTATGGTGCCAAAGAAGACCAAGACAATAAACTCAGAAAAAGAAAACTGTATTCAAGATGAGTTTCCATAAAAATGGAAGTGAATAGATTGATTTAGAAATTAGAATCTAACAATTTGTTTTTTGCAAGAGACATGGTTGAAACAAAGACACACAGAATTAAATGAAGTGCTGGAGTAGAATCTAATCTACTTCAACTGAAATGCAATGATGGCAATCATGATCTCAAACAGAACAAAAGTAAAAATAGATATAATTAAAAGAGATAATCAGAGAAACTATTTTTCTCAGTTATCATAGAAAATAAAATACCATAATTTTTGGCAAATTTCTTTAATAAAGTTCTCATTTTTTAACTATATATGCAACTGAGCCAATTTTACAAAAATAAAAGCTATTTCCCAATTTATAGAGTCAAATAATATGGACAGACAGTTTTCAGGGGGGAAAAATCAAAGTTATCTGTAGGCATATGAAAATGTGTTCTAAATGACTATTAATTAGAGAAATGCAAATTTGAAGAACTCTAAGGTGCCATCTCACACCTATCAGAAATGGCAAAAACTAAAGGAGATGGAGGGGAAAACGGTATACTGATGCACTGTTGGTAAAGTTGTAAACTGGTCCAACAATTTTGAAGAACTTGAAAATATCATAAAGGGATATAAAACTGTGCATACTCTTTGACCCAACAAGACAACTACTAGGTCTATACCCCCCAAAAAAAATATTAAAAGGAAAAAGAACAGAGTTGATATATGCAAAAACTTAGAAATTGAGTAAATGATCATCAATTGGGGAATGGATGAACAACTTGTAGCATATGATTCTGATGAAATACTTGTTATTTGTCCTTCATTCTAGAAGAGGACCATGGCATCAGAGAGTAGATGCTAGGATATGTGAGTTGGATTTAAGTGAAGATAGCATGTACAAAATCACTAGACTCATTTTCTCCTATATATTGATCTGAGTCCAGTGGCAAGATGTAGATCAGGATGACTAGAGATAACCCTGGATATGGTGAGAGACATTGACTTTCTTAAACTAAGGTCTTTTAGCAGGATTAAGTTTGACTAAGGGTGTGCCCATTTAGTAATTAAGGCTATGTAAGAATTTAGGCAAAGAATGGCCTCTTTTACCTAGTTTTAAAAAATCCAATCTAGGAAAGGAAGACCCTCAGGGTTTCTGGCCCAAACAGAAAAAAAAAAATTGCTATTTACATTTACTGTGAGTCAATCAGGGCCTAAACAATGACCAATAAATGATTGGCCTGGTACCTATTGCTGGCCAATCAATGACAGAGTGATTTGGGTTTAAGGCACGTTGTGTAAGAAAGAAATCTAGGTAGTAACCAGGAAATGTTTCGGAAGATTTCAGCATAAAAAAAAAAAAAAAAAAAAAAAAAAAAAAAAAAAAAAAAAAAAAAAAAAAAAAAAAAAAAAAAAAAAACACAACTTTACATTCCGTTGGGCAGAGTACCCCCAAGCAAGGATATGATACCTTATGTGAACAGAAGAAAGATGGAGGGAGGGAAGGAGAGAAGGAGAAAGGAAAGAAGAAAGGAGGAAGGGAGAAAGAAAAGAAGGAAGGAAAGAAGCTAGCTAACTGGCCTTGTTCCCCAATGGAAAAGTTGTAGTTTGATCCCTAGAGGGTTTGCCCTACTCACAGAGGTTGCTATTTCTCTTTGTTCTTAAAGAGGATAATGATATCAGGGAGGTAATGCCATGCAAGAGACTTGGATTTAAGTGAGGGTGGACTGTGCAAAGTCACCATCTCACTTTCTCCTCCAGTGCCATCTGGATTTAGTGGCAAAATATAAATCAGGAGGATCACAGATGGCCCTTTAAAGTACAATTATACTATAAGAAATGACCATAGAGCAGTTTCAGGGTGGGGGGGGGAGAGGGATGGCAAGACCTATATAAAATGATGCAAAATGAAAGGAGAAAAACCATAAGATCATTGTGCATGGTATTAGCAATGTTTTAATGGCTACTATGATCCATACAATGATTCAAGATAATTCCAAAGGACCCTTATGAAAAAAATGTTATCCACTTCTAGAGAAAGTGATAGACTCTGGCTGTATGTGGAAGTATAATTTTCTAACTATTTTATTGCTTTTTTTAAAATATGCTTATATTTCCATGATTTCATATGTATAATAGATATCAAATTGCTTTCTTTTTCAATCAGTGGGGGAGAGTAGAGAGAGAAAGATAATTTGAAAAACAAAATTTAAAAAGAAAAGATTGCTAAAAATAAAAATAATAATTTTAACTTCAAATGCTGTCTTAGATTCTTCCAAGCTGTGTTGGAACTAGCTGGGCTAGTCATTTAACCAGTTTCTGCCTTGATTTCTTTAACTATGAAATGGAGCTAATAGATCAGAAAATATCTGTAAAGTGCTTTGCAAATCTTAAAGCATTATATTGTATTGTAGTTATTATTACTATTGACTTGAAAGCCTTTGAGGTCCCTTCCAGCTGTAAATCCATGATCCTATGTCCAAGCACTATTTATAAACTTTATGTTTGGAGGCATTTAAAAAATGGCTTACACTGAAACTGTTTCACAGCCCCACAATACATGAAATATTAAAAACTGCTTGAGCTTTTCTTTTCTAGCAACGCAGACAAAAAGGGACCATGCCCTTCCAATGCTGAATTCAAGAATGAAGCAGTCAAATAGGCAATTATGGAGGACAGGGTATGGGATCTGAAGGCCAAATGTCAAAAAAAATGGTAGTGCTAATCCTGAACAGTGACATTTCAGAAATGCCCTTAGCTCCCACGGAAGTACAAGTGCTAATGTGACCATTTATTCATCCATTTAGAGAGAAAAGACAAGAACTTGAAAATGTTTAGAAATGGATCGTTTCTTCCTGAGAGTTAGCAACAAGCTGCTATTTTAAACCTAAGGGTCATGAATCTCTAGAGAGGAAATTGTCATTGTCACCAAGCTGAGGTTCTAAGTGCAGCCTATACATCTTAGAGCAAAAATTATCACCACTCATTTGATTTTTTGGAGAATTCTAAAACTTCAATCTGACAGACTGGAAAATGATCACTATAAAATATTTATACACCAAGCTCAGAGACAGATATTTACTCTGGGAATCATGACTAGGTTATTATAGAAATCATTTGCATGTTCTTTAAATTACATTTATATGCATCTCTTTCCCTTCTCAATTTCACTACTAATATACAAACACAGTACAAAAATGGATCCCTTTAGACATACTATTTCATATAATCTGTACGTCTGTGTTTGACAAAAGACACCTGTTGTGTAAGTGTCATCAAAAAGACTAGATTTATGCAATATTTTAGAGAAGGATTCTTAGCCAAGAATCTGAGATATGTAAGGAGGGTGGTGAGAGTGGCAGGGAGAGACAGTGGATGGAAGGATGGAAGTAGTGGGAGAGGGACAATGGAAGAGGGGTCCATGAATTTTGGTTGGAAGAAAACTGAATCTTTATTTTTACTAATCCCCAATCTCCCTTGTAATCTTCTGTATATTATTTTATGCAATTAAAATTGTATAATTTAGAAGGGCTCCAAATGCCTTACAAGTATGCCAAAGGGCACTATTTCTCTCTCTCTCTCTTTCTCTCTGTCTCTATCTGTGTGTGTGTGTGTCTCTCTCTCTCTCTTTGTCTCTCTCTCTGTCTCTCTGTGTGTTTGTCTCTCTCTGTCTCTCTCTCCTCTCTTCTCTCTCTCTCTTTCTTTTTCTCTTTCTCTTTTTAAAAAATCTTTGTATTTGAGATAAAAGAGAATAAAGATCATCTTATCCAAACCATTATAGAGTATATTATATTGGAAAATGTGTTGCACCTGGAAATTGATAATGGTAGCTGGCACTAATATGACACTTTAAGGTTTGCAAAATACTTTAGGTGATTGGTTCTACTATTATTCCCATTATTTTCTGGTCAGAAAACTGAGGTAAAGACATAGAGGGACTTAGTTCACACAGCTAGTAAATGTCCAAAAAAGAATTTTTCTGTGGTTTTAATATCATGGTAAAGTTCCACATCCAATAACTGTATGAGTTGGAAATTATGAGAACAACAGGTCCTCAGTATAACAAGGAACCTCCCAGAACATGTAGTATTTTTGGTATCTGAATAATAAATACCTTTTCAACCTACCCTGAATAATAAATACCTTTTCAACCAACCCCATTTAAGATGAGAACTTTCCTATCTCCAGTGGCAGCCCATCTCACAGTGCTCTATCCACTGTGCCACTTAGTTTCCCAATTAAAAAAGCTACTGGAGATAGAGTTCTTCCTCTTGCTTGTCACCTAGGGCCAGTTTCTTAAATTGTGGTTTGCAACCTCATATGGGATCTCCTAAGTGAAATTGGGGGGGTCATGAAAATTATGTTTTATTATCATTAAATGTTTGCTTTGCTTATCTATTTTTTATACTTATATACTGGGGATCATGTAAAATTTCTTGGACAAAAAAGAATAGGGAATGGAAAAACTTTAAGAAGCTGTAGATTATTAATTACTTATAAGACTAGAAGGTCTCTGAAATTCCTTCTGAGTCTGAGTCACTTATCCTTGTAAATTCCAACTCACATATTTATTATCTGTGAGGCCATATTAAGTGAATTAACTCCTCTGAGACTTAGTTTGCTCATCTTAAGAAAAAAAAATCATAATTCTTGCACTACCTCCCTTAAAGAGCTACTCTAAAGAAATTATTCTGTATAGTTTTAAATCCCTAGATAAGCATTAGTTATGATTTTGAGAAAACTATGACTTTGTTTCCCCAGAAGGAAATCTCAATATTGGGGGAGGAAGAATTTTTGAATGAAGCATCTATAACAAAGTCTGGTAACTAAGATATGTATAAAAATTGAGACCACCAAGCCATTTTCAAATTATACAAACAGTATTTTCAGAAGGAAAAAATGTAATTCATGGACATATTAGTAGAAAAATATAAACTAAAAAAAATAAAATAAAAACCTGAGGTTTTATGTCACATTTAGGAAAAATGTAAATTAAACAAAGGTTTTATGTCACACTTATGAAGTTATTAATGAAGTTTTTTTTTAAAGACATAATGTTGAAAAGGGTACAGGAAGTTCAGTACATTAATTTGCTGTTGATGGAACTATGATCACCCAACTCTTTTTGTTTATTTGTTTTTTTGTGAGGCATTTGGAGTTGTGACTTTCCCAGGGTCACATAGCTGGTAAGTTACCCATCTGAAATTAGATTTGAACTTAGGTCCTCCTGACTTCAGGGCTGGTACTCTATTCACTATGCCATCTAGCTGCTCCTATCTAACCCTTATGGAAAACAATTTTTAATTATGTGATAAAAGATAGTAATTATTCATATTCTTTGAACTGGTAATCCTGCTACTATACATACCCTATGAAAGTTAAAAAACAGAAACAAAGATTCAATATTTATTAAAATATTCTTAGTATCCCATTTTGTGGTAGCAATATCTCTCTCTATATGTGTATATAAAAATATATATGTGCATATATATGTATACAACAAAAATATACATATATGTACACACATATTTATATATTTATATATGCATGTACATGTTAGTATACACACCCAAAGTGGATGCCCATTGATTGAGGAGGGAAGGGCCAAACATATACTTATAACATATGGTTTTAAAATATTATACTATAAGAAACAGCAAATAAAAAAAATTCAAAAAAGTTGGCAAAAGTTGAAGAAATTAATACAGAAAAGATTAAGCAAGACTAAGAGAACATGATACATAAAGACCACAATAATTGAAATAAAATAATATTAAATAACAGCAGGACTCAGAACAATGCAATCAATGATCAGCAATAGAACTCAATTCTATTCAATGATCCAGAATCAAGATCAATGTCAACTGAAAGATTGATAGCAAAACCTATCCCATTCTTAAAGGACTATAGGTTCTCTGTGCTTTAATGGAGCACATGCTCTTAGATATGGCTAGTATGTCCATTTCTTCTGTTTAATTTTATTCCTTTGTAACAAAATAGACTTTTATATGTGATTAATATTGGGAGAAAAATATGAAAATCTCTTCTCAGATTTTTTTAAAACATGCAATAAAATACAAAATAAATTTTTAAAATATAAAATGGTAGTCTAGGATTTGGATGGTCTGGTAAGTTCTCTTAAGTTCTAAATCATATGAAATAATTGTGCCCTTTGAAGGACATTTTTTGTGCAAGCTCTTATTATTAGATGCAAGTATATGTTCTATAGGTTAACAGAACTTTCAGAATCAATTTGTGATGTATTATTGTCCCAGAAAGCAACATAACCTTGACTATCTTTAAGTTGTTTCATTTGTTTTGACCAACCTTTGCTTTTCATTTTAGCATAGTAGACATGACTTTTAAAAAATTAAGAATTGCCATTGATTTTTAGGATAATTTTGTTGTTGTTGTTTTGTTTAGTTTTCATAGCAAACATCATTGAAATAATAATTAGCTCTTGTATACCACTTTAAAGTATGCAAAATGCTTTTCAAATATATCTCATTTTATTCTCGCAACAATCCTCAGTTACTTATGAGAAAACTGAGGCAAGGAGAATTTTAAAAACATGCCAATGATTAAACATTTAGGGAGTCTTAGATTGGAGTTGAGCTCAACTATTCATGACACCAAATCTAGTTTTTTAACCACCATGCCACTTAATATGACACAATGGGAAAATTGCTAAACTTACTGCTGAAGGTCCTAGATTTTAATTCCATTTCTGCCACTTAGTACCCATGTATCTTGGGCTACCTACCTAATCTGTCTGGTCCTCAATTCATTTATCTCTTAAGTAAAGGGATTAAATTAATCGATTTTTGGTACTATAATGTGGTAGGAGGACAACTCATTCTTATTTCTAAGTACTTTCCAATTGATGGAATGTATCCAAAGCTATGTCTTAAATCTCCCTTTAATCCTATCAGAGAAGTACCAGGACCCTCCAAAAATCAGATCATCAAACTAATACATGACCTCCTATAAAGAACACTGATGCTTAATTCAGAAAGTTCAAGAAGACCTTTAGGCATCTAATATAACTAGCAATATCTTGCCCACTGTGTATTCTTAAATATTTATTCAGTTTTATAAAATTAATTAAACTGCAGTTTAGATTAAGGTTGCCCTTTTTTTCTGACCACAGAGCACTAGCACCACCACTACTATATAACATTGATAATTTAAAGTGGATAAAAATGCAATAATGTGAAGAACACTTGATATGAATTAAGACTCAAGTTGAAATTCCAGCTCTGCTACTTATTATTGCTGTGACCTTGGGCAAATTAATTCTCATCTATAGGTTTAATTTTTTTATCTGTAAAATGAATTGGGTTCAACCAGATCATACCTAGGATCTCTTCCAGCTCTAAAATCCTATGATCCTTGTGAAACCAACTTCTCAATATTACCTTTTTGTAGTTACCTTTATTATCTCTGACCAATATGGGAAAATACACACACATACACACGTATACCATCTTCAGAAATAGACTGACTTCAACTTCTATAAAAACATAAAAAGTAGTGTATGACTAGGCCCTGCTGATTTGCATATCTTTTCTTTGATAAGCAGCCCCCCATCTACTACATTCGATTAATCATAAATTCATCAAAGTTAATGATAGAAAAAGATCTATTATAAAGGGAGGTTATCTGGCTCATATGACCAGTAAATCAGGTCTTTTTTCTGTAGGGCATTTTTAGATATATTTTCACAGTCCATTTTAACTATTTCTGGTAACTGTCAGAATACACCAGTAATTTTTTTCTTTACCAATCGATTTTTTACTTGACATTGATAGATTTGGCAATCCTTATAATGTGACACCTCAGGTCTTCCCTTTTCATCTCAGATATTACTTCACCTTTGTTTCCAGAATTTTTTTCTCAGTGTCCCAAACATATAATCCTATTTTTTTTGTTTATATTAATATAATACTAGATACACATTTAAGAGAATATTAATAATTTATCATATACTAAGGTAGAGTAATGGAGTTAATTTGACCTCAGTATCAGGAATACCTAGGATTGAATCTTACCTCTGAAACATAAAGATTGTGTGAAACTGGGACCCAGGGAATTCTCTAAGATTGTGAGTTGCAAAAGAATTACTGATAAATATAGGGTAGTTTCTTCACTGAGAGTTCTGTATATTTTTAAAAAAAAATCACAGGACAAAATGAAAGAAAGACACCTAGAAAGACAGCAAGACAGAATGGGTATTGGACCAATCTTAGAATCGGGAAAATGTGGGTTCAAATTCCCCCTCTGACATCTATTATTTGTGTGGCTATGTGCAAGTTATTTATCATCTCAATACCCCGAAACAACTTTCTAAGATTAAAACAGGAGTTGCACAGGGAATTTCTTTATCCACAATTTCTTTCATTGATGAGTTGTTGCTTTGGAAGGGAAGAGAAGGGAAGGGAAGAGAAGGGAAGAAAAGTTATTTAGGGAATACCTTAGGGCCACTGAAATGAGTTCTTTTTTTTAATTTTAAAACAAAATTAAAGGTAATTAGCGATATAATAAAAACAATGCAATAATCAGTCTGGTTTTATTTCTTTTTTTTAGTCTTTTTTTATAGCATTTCATTTTTCCAAATATATACAGATAGTTTTCAACATTTTTTTTTGGTTAATAAGCATACAATTCAATAACATTCATTTTAAAAAAAAGTTCCTTCCCTCCCTTGTCTCTCCCCTCTCCAAGATAGCAAGTAATTTGACATAGGTTAAATATGTGCAATTTTTTAAAAGCATATTTCTATATTTGTCATATTGTACAAGCAAAATCAGAACAAAAGTTAAAAAAAAACATGAGAAATAAAAAAAATTAGAAAACAACAAAGCAACAACAAGATGAAAATATTATGCTTCAATCCACATTCAGTCTCCATAGTTCTCGCTCTAGATGCAGATGGCATTTTCTGTTCCAAATCTATTGGAAGTGCCTTGAATCATCATGCAATCATCACATAATCTTGTTGTTATGGTATACAAAGTTTCCAGGCTTTTCTGAAATCAGCCTGCTCATCTGATTTTATTTCCAAACCTGTCTCTGATAAATAAAGATTCAAGCTTTTGGTTAAGAACTCCTCATTTAACCAAAATCGGGAGAATTAGAAAACAGTTTGGGAGAAACTAGGCATAGAAGATCTCATACCTGATATAAAGATAAAGTGAAAATGGATAAATGATTGAAACATAAAGGATAACATCATAAGTAAATTTGGAGAGCATAGAAAAATGTACATATCAGATCTGTGAACAAGGAAAAAGTTTATTACCAAACAAGAGATAAAGGAACTTACAAAAAATAAAATAGATAATTTTGACAAATGAAATTACAAAGTTTTTTTACAAACAAAACTAAACAGCTAAAATTAGGAGGAAAACAAAAAACTGGAAAATTTTTACATTAATTTTCTGTGATTAAGCTATCATTTCTCATACATATATACGTATGAGAAATGTAATATGTAAATATTTATAATAAAAATATATATATGTATGTGCGTGTATATGCATACACACACACACACATATATTTGGAACTGAACCAAATTTATAAAATTAAAAAAACATCTATTTCCTAGTTGATAAATGGTCAAAGAATATGAACAGGCAGTTTTCAGAAGAAAAAACTCAAAGCAATTAATAATCATATTAAAACAAAATTAAATCTCAACTGATTAGAGAAATGCAAACTATTATTTTCTTTTCCTTACCATTTTTTTTCAAGTTTTGAATTCCAACTTCTAGCCTTCTCTTCTCCTTTTCCTTCTCAGATCTTGAGACTGTAAGCAATTAGGTATAGGTTAGGCATGTGCAATTGAGTAAAACATTTCCATATTATTCATTTTGTACAAGACTCAAAAAAAGTGAAAGAAAGAAAGCAAAAAAAGAGTATGCTTCAATCTGTACTCAATCTACCAGTTCTTTCTCTGGAGGTGGCAGTATACTTCATCCTTAGTCCTTTGGAATTAATTTGGATTATTATATACTTCTAGATTGCTCTCCAGAGTAGTTGGATTTGTTCACAACTCTACCAATAGTGCTTTAGAGTCCCAGTTAAGAAATGCAAAGTAAAACAATTCTGACACAACACTTCAAATTTATCAGATTAGTTAACATGACCCCAAAAAAGGAAAATAATAAATGCTGGAGGGAAAGGCGGCAGGGGTTGAAACACTAATTCTCTGCTGTTGAAATTGTATATTATTCCAGTTATTCTGGAGAATAATTTAGATCTATGCCCAAAAGGCTATCAAACTGCATATCGTTTAACACAACAATGCTACCACTAGGACTGTGTGCCAAAGAGATCAAAGAAAAGAGGAAAGGATTTATTTGTACAAAAATATTTCTAGCAGTTTTTCATATTGGCAAAGAATTGGAAATCAAAGGATAGTCATAAATTAAGAAATGACTGAACAAGTTGTAGGATGTATGATTGTAATGGAATTCTATTGTACTATGAGAAATTACAAGCAGGATGGTTAAAAAAAATCCTGGGAAGACATGTATTCATGCAAAATAAAGTGAGAAGAAGCAGAACATTGTATGTAATAACAAGAAACTTGTAATGAAGATCTATTGTGAAATTCTTAGCCACTCTGATTAAGACAATTCTAAAGGACCTGAGATAGCCCAGGCAATAAAATTCAAGGCAGCCAAGGTGTTTCGTAATTTAGAAGGTGTTTATTACTGACAGGGACAGACCTCTCAGTAAAGTTCCATGCCAAACAGAAGAACAGACAGGCTTATAAGGATCCTTCTCCAGTCTTGTGGTTATAGTGACTCGACTTTCCACTTACAAGGGGAAAAATAGGGGCTTACAAAATGTAATGGCAGATGTTGACAGAGATTATTGGAATAGGTCAGGGTTATCTGACATTGTTAGGCAAGCATTCTGTCTGAACATAGTTGAGCAAGCACTTTGTAAAATACTTCACTTAATTTAGTTTAAGCAACATTTTCCTATAAGCCTGAGGCCCCTTGACCCAGGGATGAGGGGGGCCAGTCTTTTGTCCATTTCAGACCCATGATGAAAAATACTATCCAATTCCAAAGAGAGAAAACTGATCAACTCTGAATGCAAATTGAAGCATACTTTTAAACATTCTTTATTTTAATATTTTAATTTTTGATGTGTTTTCTTTTGCTATACACTTAACATGGGCCTGTGTTTTGAAACCACCTCATATACCTTACACATATAATCAAAATCAAAGTGCTTGCCTTCTCAAGTTAACTGGGAGGGGCAAGAAAAAGAGAGAGAATGTAGAATTCAAAAGTTTTTTTGTTTTTTGGTTTTTTTTTTTTAATAATGATTGTTAATTGTTTTACTGTAATTATTCATGTGGGAAATATTTAATGAAATAAAAACTTTTAAGTGAAATATTGTGAGAATATTACCTTCAATTTTCAAGATCAAATAAGATCAGAATTCTGCTTTGCTTTATAAAACTTAAAATGTTGGAGAAAGGGGGATTATTAATATATCATTAATTTTCTCTAAAAACAAAACTAGCCCAACTTCTATTTTTGCCTACAAAAGGACCTACTGAATCACCTCTTTGCTTTCTGAAATATCTTGAAATAGTGACACAATCAAGTCACCTCACATAAGGAAACAAATGAATAGAAGATGTTGAGTTTCTAAACAAGCTATGTCACTTGCTAAGCCATGGTAACCTCATCCAATAAAAGCGGCTATTTTGACACATAAACATGAGTACTTGTTCTAAATCTGCCTCACAGAAAGGTGTTCAGATAAATAGGGCCATTGAAGTATATGGGCAAGGCTTTGTCAAATTAATAAAAAAGAAAAAAATTATTGTGATTACTTTTGTAAATTTCTAATTACATTCATTCCCACCATCCTTCTCTTCCATTCTGCTTTCTCAATTAGCAAATTCCTATATCTTTAGAGAACTATGGCTTATGGATGAAAAGTCTTCCAATAGCCAAGCTTAAAAACAAACCCCAAAATGTTAGAGCAAAAAGGAAATTCATCAATTCTCTAATTCAATCTCCTTACTCTACATACTATGTGAAGTAAAGTGAATTAATTGTCAAAGGTTAGTCACCTAACAATGGGTTAAAGTTGAGTGCTCAACTTTTAAGTAGTATTCGTTTTATGACATTGTTAAATCTTCAAGGAAACAATGTTTTCATAAATTTATTTCTGGAGATGGAGGAAAGGCGGAAGGCTTATTCCCAGAAATTTGAATATATGTTTATTTTAAGTTTCATTAGCAATTTGGTGAAATTTGCTGGCTTTCTTTTCAAGAAGAAAAAAGAAAGGTAGAGAAGGACCCATTTATTCTTCACTTGGATTTTACTTTGAACTCCCACAAAAGTATTCTACCTTTACCTTGGAATTTGTTGCATCTTTGTCCTTTTAAAATCAAAAGTTATAGGGGTCACTTTGAAATTTTTGAAATGTATAGATAATAGTGGCTATCATCTTTCCAAGAAGACATTTGGGGTTAGAAAGTAAAACAGGGATAAGGAGTGAAAAAGATGAGATGGGAAACATGTAATATAATCAAAACCATAATTCTATGCCTCAAGGGAGGAATGGAGAGAAAAGAAAGCAGCTACACAAGGCCCCATAACACAGAGCTGGCTTTCAGAGAATCACCTTGATTTACTCTTTGATAAGTGGATATCTCTGAATTGCATAAATTGCTTTCCCAACCCCTGTGTAAATCTGGCTAATCAAGTAAAGCTCAAGCAGAACCTAGCTAATTTAAGTCAGGATTTCCTTGTGAATAAATAAAATGCTAAGACTCATGCAGCTTAGCTGACTCCCCAAGCTCCTCTATATAGAACTACATGACTGGCTCCTCAAGAACTTTATTCAAAGAAAAGGCAACTTGGGGAAATATTTTACAATCAGCCCTGTTGATTTAATTCAAACCCACATTCTCTGGCAGACAATTGGAACTTGTTTGGGGTCCCAACAATACAGTTTTAGGCCATAGGTGATACTGAAGTTAATGTTGCACAGCAGTTGAATGACAAATTATGGCATTGCTGACATTTATCATTACATCTAGGTTTCCCAATGCCACAAATTTCAGCATGGTTTGTATGTTCTGCTTTCTGAAGGGCATTAAGATTCAATTGTGTTTCTCTTATTCTCATTTCTTAAGAGTTGCCTATTCAGTCAAGGGAGGATTGTTACATTCTATAATAACCTAGATCATGATAATATTAATCAATACAGAAAGGATTCTTAAGGGTCTGAAATCTATTCAACAGGTCTATGAATTTGAATGGAAAAAAATAGGGGGAAAATGGGGAAAAAAATTTAACCAAAATGTAATCTTTTGTTATGAATATAAACAACAAAAAGTTGATAAGAGCACATAGGTTTTATATGACTGAGTTCCATTGCACACATACATACACAACCACTGCACTAGATGAAACAAACTAATCAGAGTTGTGAAAGAGAAGATATGAGGATATAAAATTAGAAGGGATTTTAAGAGTAATTTTGTCTAGTTGCCCCATTTTACACATGGCATATTTTTGGGGGTTACTGAACAGGCTCACCTTCAAGTAGGACATACCTATAGAAAGTGGCTGGTTCACTCAACCCCTCAAGTTAATATAATAATCCTGAGGGAAGACGAAGTTAATGGTCATTCATGAACCCTTACCCATATTACTATCAAGTAACCAACAGAGTTAGCCTTAAGAATTGTTTGCTAAGTTGGTATAATAAAATGTAATGTTCAGGCTAGCTTTATGGAGGTCCTCCAAAAGGGCCTTGGTTTCAGTAGGATAGTCCATGAGAATGGACAAGAATAGAGTCCAAAATCTTTATTGTCTCTTACACAGTCTGTGTCTGTCATGGTCTGACTCAGTCTCTTTCAGCAGTCTAGCAGTCTGACAGTCTGACAAACAGTCTCAACTAGTCTCTCTCTCAGTCTGACTTTGTCCCCAGTTTAAATACCCTATTATAATTACATCATTACAGTATGCTGAATATGTGTGAACTAGAGAACCATTATCTCATCAATTCCACTGAGTTAACACCTTGTTTCAATTATACTTCTCCAGAATTCCTCTCTCTACAATAAGAATTGTTGGGACAAAAACATCACTCCTCATCTGCTAAAAAAAAAAAGTCCAGAACATCTTCTTTAGTATATAATACATACATATACACATATATCAATACATGCATGCATGCATAATCATGCATGTGCATTATTGTGTGTATATATATGATATAAAAATATGTATGAATATTCATATTTTCTTGAAAAGTGATCTCAACTTTAGATAGCTCATATAATGAAGTATGAAGTGTTAATGCATAGTATCTACTTGAATAAAAGTGCTTTCCTCATTAAGTTCCCCTATAATGTTTTAATCAATCAATCACTATTTATTAAGTGGCTACTATGTGCCAGTCATTATATTAAGAACTGGGAATACCAAAATAGGCAAAAGACAGTATACCCTCAAAGAGTTTACAATCTAATGGGAGAGAACAGTATAAACAAATACAAAAACAAACTATATACAATATAAATAGGAAATAATAGGGGGAAGGCACTAGGATTAATAAGGATTGGGAAAGGTTTTCTGTAAAATATATGATTTTAGTTGGAACTTAAAGGAAGCTAGGAAAATAAATAGAGGTGAAGATGGAGAGAATTCCAGACTTGAGGACTAAGAGATGGTGTGTCTTGTTCAGGAAATATCTAGGATATCAGTTACTGGATTGAAGAGTACATATCAGAGAGTAAATAAGAGGGAAGGAGCAAGATTATGAAGGCTTTGAATGCCAAACAGAGCATTTTTATTTGATCCTGGTAGCAATAGGAAGATATTTATTTTATTGAGTAGGAAGGCATCATGATGGAATTAGTACTTTAAAGAAAAATCATTTTAGTGGCTAAATGAACATAGGACTGGAGAAGGAAAAGACATGAAAAAGACAGATTACACTATGGTAACAATTTAGGCATGAGGTGATGAGGGCCTGAATTAGAATGGTGGCAGGGACAAAGGAGAGAATGGGGATACTCAAGAAAGATGAGAAAATTGAAATTGATTATCCAGAGCAACAGATTGAATATGGGAGATGAGATAGTGAGGAGTCTCCGAACTATTAGAATGTGAGTCTGAGGGAATGGAAGAATGACATTGCCCTTTTGTAGAGGTAGGAGGAGCTGGGGTTAGAAGGAAAGATGATGCATTCTGTTTTGGATATATTTAGTTTGAGATATCTACTCAATATTTAATCTGAGATGTCTGCAATACAATTGGAGGTACAAGATTAGCTGTCAACAGATTAAGGAGGATAAATAGATTATAGTTCTCTATTGAACTCTTAAGAGTTGGACCTTTATAGAGTCTTACAGTTATATTTACTTCCACATTGAATTATCTTTCCTCCCCATGTCAAGCTTATCCTCTCTCAACTGTAATGCATTTCTTGTTACTGGTCACAGTACAATATTGGTACAATCAATATAGAAGAAGGAAGAGATACTATTACGCTTATTCTTGCTGTGTTACTCTTCTCTTGCTTCCATCTGATTAGAAGAACAAGTAATGTGAAAACCTTACCTCTGAAAAGAAGCTATAATTTTATACATGAGACACATGCACCTGTATGATCTTGGACAAATCATTTAAATTTCCCTGAATCTTAGTTCCCTAATCTGTAAAATTAGAAGGATGGATTACAATTCTGAGGCTCCTTGTTATTTACCATTGCTTTAGGGCCCAAAAAAACCCCAAAGCCTGGATTTCTTTCTGTTCAGTTAGTCTTCTTAAACTTAAGGCTAATTGAGTCTTTCTAAAGCTGCTACAAGTATAGTTGGGGTAAATTTAATTGAGTTAGAGATATAGGAAGTTAGGAAAGAAAGGGCAGTCTTTTATGAATATAATCATTTAAAAGGGCAGATTTGCCAAACAGAATTGGAGGGAAGTGAGTTACAGAAGTTCTTATTGTGGAAAGGAAGCATTCCTCTCAGGAATTAATATGTCTCCATACATACTGTAAACCTTCATTTAAGTCCAGTTTACCTATATTTTAGTTATGGATTTGGCATAATGAACTATATAGTAAACTATATATATAGAGAGAGAGAGTTTAACTTTGGGAAACTATAACATACACACAACTGTAGGCTTTTTTCCCAATGGGTTATAGTCTGTTATAAAAAGAAGTTTTTGTAATGTAGCTTATTACTCTCCCAGCAAAAATGAAACTTCTCTCCCCTCATACTCACATAAACTCATTCCTTTTAAATAAAAAAAAAAAATGGACCAATAATAGCTGAAATAATACTAGCTAACATATATGAATGTGTGTGTGTGTATGTTGCTTTCAGGTTTGTAAAACTTTTTAAATATCACATTTTATCCTCTCAACATCCTGAAAGATAGATGTTATGTATTATCTTCATTTTACAAAGGAAAAAAATTAAGCAGGCAGAGATTAAATGATGTATAAAGTGTCAGACAATTAGTGTGTATCAGGAATTAAATTTCAACTCTATTCTTCCTGACTCTAGATTCAGTGTTCTATTTAATTTGCTAACCAGGGTAGAAAAAAAAAAGTTTAGATAAAAGAATAAATGTATAATTCCCTAAGTTCTCCAAGAAAGGAATTTGTTTATTGAAATGTCTTTAACCCTTTGTCTTCTTTAAGGAATAAGATGTCAGAATTGAGAGAAGCTGTTATACATAGTCCTTTTAGACCATGGTCAGCAGCACCATCAATCCTCTGGTATATTCACACTTAAGTTACCCAGGAGAAGAGGTGAGTAGTCCTGGGCTAAGTGACAAATGTTCTAAGGAGGCTAATTAACTGGCAAATGTCTTTCACATATTTAGATGAACTACCTATGGTATGCTCCAGTTGAATCTAAAGCAGTCTTTTTTCCATAATAAAAGTCCTTGAAGAATATGTATGAAATCCTTATTTCAGCCCAGGGCTACACATAAATGAATCCATTACAAAGAAGGAAATTTCCTGGTAGTGTTGGATTTCAAGTTTTATTTAAAATAATCTAGAAGCCCTCCTCTGGCAGGTTAAAAAGATTAATGAGAAAAAATAAAAGTTATTTAAGAGAAATACAGGAAAATGTTACATTCCCACATTTGTCTTCAACTGCTGAAGTATAGTTTTTTGTGGAAATATATAGAATTCAAATGGATTTCCACTCAGTTGTGTAGGTGGATTCAGATCAAAAATTATTTTTTTTTCTTTTTGAGAAAATGTTTGATAGCATCTGCCATTAAAGAAAAATCATAGAAACTTAGAGCAATAAAGGACATAAAGATCATGAAAGTTAATTTTCATTTTTCATTTACATTTTATTCCACATTCATTTTTTTTTATTTTGTGTGGAAACTGAGACCCAGAGAAGAGCCAAGATCACACAACATTTATGATAAATTTTATGTGCTACAGTATCCACAGTATTGAATTTAGAGTGAAAGAACCCTCTTTTATATCTGTTACTCATTACTGATATAAATTATTCATTTCATAACTTTGGACTTCAATGTCCTCATTTGTCTAAATGAGATGATTGGAGTCCTGGTATAGGGTGATAAAGCATAAATTCTTTTCTGATCTTCTCAACAGAGAAGTGGGGGATTACAGATATGGAATGTTGCACATATTATGTGATTCTTGTGATAGCAAGGTATATCCACGATGCTATTTTACTTTGTTTCTAGTTGTTCCTTAATCTATCAAAGGTTCAACAGTTGGTTGGTGGTAGGAGCAGTGTGGAAGAAGGTTATGTTTTGGAAATAATTAAAATATAAATATAAAAATGTTATCAAAATTTATCTTTAAAGAATATTGAGATATGATAAGCTAATAAAGAATTAGTTCAGAATCTCACATGAAAGCTGTGGTTCCTCTGAAAAAGATGTTTATCTCTCATTGTAAGAGAAAAGATGAGTAGCAAGTCATTTACCAACTAAAAGGAATCAATTCTTTACCCTTAAACTAAGTATTCATCCATTTTCCTGGGCAAGTAGTTACTCGCTATTATTTCTCTTTTCCAGAAATATGGTTCTATATTTGTGCTAGGAAAAGAAGCTATTTGCCCTAACTGTGTTAAGATTGAATCATGGCAGCAGTAAAGACGGGATCTATAATCATGATCTTCACTCCAAGAGTCAGGGAATTCCTTATTCTAAAAATAGCATCAATAGCTTTAAAGGAATATAAAATGTGAAAGCCCAAATTAACAGACTATTCCAGCAGAGAGATAACTAACCAGTATTTAGTGCTCACTTGTACCAAAGTACCTGGTACATTATGCCAAGTGACACATGTTTAACTTGTCATAGACTTTTTGTCTTCCCGGGATAGACTAAAAGGAAAAGCTAAGGCAGAAGTGCATTCTTGTGTAATCTTAAATGTCCATGCATATATCCCCTAGCACCCCTAACAACAATAAATAAACCAGTTATTTCAACCTTGTAAGGAGATTCTTGTAAAGAACTTCTATCAATGAAGATCAACCTCTTTGCAATTTGTTGTCTTATCTACTTGAGACACAGGATAAGTGACTTGAGGTGGATTGTACAGTCAGCACATCAGAAGTAAGACTTGAATGACAAGTCCACTTGACTTTGAGGCCAATATCTCTAACTATTCTCTCAAGCTTCTTCTAGGAGTTTATGAATGTATTCATACATATACAAAGAGATAGGGTACATGTGTGTGTGTGTGCGTGTGTGTGTGTGTGTGTGTGTGTATACACAGGGAGATATGCCTATGTGTGTATATGTATATATATATATATATATATATGTTCACATACATTTATGTACCTATATGCATATATTATGAACACATATACTTTTAACTATGCATTGATAAAAGTAACACCATAAACATATATTGGGTAACATATATGTGTAGAACATTGTGCTAAGATAGGGAAAGATTAATACAAAGTTTACATAAATAAGTCTCTACCCTCAAGTTGGTTAAAGTCTAATAAAATGTAAGATAGACAAAGACAACTATAATATGTAATCTAATGAAGATAAATGCAATGAATAATCAAAGAAGCATAAGGCTCTGTAAGGTCTAAAAGGTTATAGATCTCATTGCCTAAATTATTGAGAGGAAATTCAGGAAGATTTTCTTTATGATATAGCATTTAAGTTGGGCTCTAAAGGCTGGGGAGGAATTGAAAAAGTGAAGAGAACAAATATAAAAATGAAAGGAATTCACTAGGTGTATTGGTATGTCTGACTGTAGCATAGATGAGATATAATGTATAGATTAACCACATACTACATTCACAAAATTGTCCCAGAAGTAAAGAGTTTTAAATTCCAGTTCCAGTCTTGTCAGTAATATATATCATAATCATGAACACTTAACTTCTTTTGACTTCTGTTTCCTTATCTTGTTGGATAGCTGATCTCTAAAGTTCTTTCAAGTTATGGATTTAAGAATTTTTTAAGAGAAGTATAAGAAAAATTATTTATGTATTTGGGATCTTAGGCCAAATCTGAGAATAAAAAGAGTGAATCAAATGTGAAATATTGTCAGTCAATTTCCATTTTTGTTCCTTTGTTTTGGACAGAATGGAGTATTCTCTCATGTTTTTCAATATGCTTGTCTGAGAATATCACTTCTGTCTATTCCTATTAGCTCAGAGAAACTCATCCACACTGTTCATCTCAGTTCTTTGAAATCTAAAAATGGTCTCTTCAGTAAAGAAAGCATTGTTACCATTACTTTCATCAACCAAGCTTTGGGATCACAAGAGAATGTAATACTTTACCAACAAGTTTTGTCAGATGAAATGACTAGATAAAATTTATTTCCCCCAAACTTTTCAATAACTTTTAAAACACTACAAAAACATGAACAATATATTATTTTCCCTACCATTTTTCATTAGGCAAAGCAGTGAAATTGCCTTGGCAATTTCAATAGCTCAAACTTCAAAGGTACTAAATATTGACAAATATTGCATAATATAACCATCTTTGTAGTATAGAAATAATTTTATCACAAGTTGATGAGCCTAATTATTCTAGTGCAATGGGGGAGAATGCTGTATTTTGAGTTGAGGACCTTGGTTTGTATCCTTGATCTACCTTTACCATATCCATGCAATTAAAGGTATAACTACATTAGTATCAATGGACTTTTGTTAAGAGGCAAGGTGATGTTTTCTGGAGACCATCATCATAAATCTTTGGGATTTTCTACTCTCTTGTACCATACAATGAGAATTACCTAGCCCTAACTCCAGTGCCTCATCATTGTAGTTTTCCTTTCCTAGGTCTATTATCTCATTTCCACTCCAACATTTTTGGTTATTGTTGATGTTCTTCAGTTTTTGAAGATGACCAAAATGACATCACTATGTTAGAATTGAGTTACATTGTGTCCAGCTGTGGTTGATCAGAAAAATAAGAGCTCGGGATGCTCTGCAACAGGTCAGACACAAAATCATCATATGAACATTTGGGATAGCTTCTCTAATTTTGTGTATTTCATGTTTCCTTTGGGCTAATTCAATTCTGCTTTGTTCATAGATTATAGTACCTTCTCTGATAAAGGCACACCATGCTGGGTGATCCTGTAACAGTGTCTATGTTTTAAGAGATAAGTTTTTGGACTAGAGAGATGGTCCCTAAGGTCCTCTGCAACTCAGGCAAATCATAATGTGGCAAATAAATTAAGAGAGTCAAAGGAAAATAAAGAACCATGAAATAGATGTAGTGGCCATTTTGTAAAGAAAAAAGGCCAATTGACCTATTTACATATTTCATACAGAAACCATTTTGGGGTCTGTAGTTAGATATGCAATCATATATTTGGAAACAACTCAAATATTCTTGGGGATTTGAAAAAATAGGTGTACTAAGCAAATTACATTACTACTCAGTCAATTCACTTCACATATTACACAATCAAGAACTGTTTTTAAAGTATCAAAAATATATACTTTTCACCTTTCTTCTAATTTCAAACTCATTTTTAATTTGTTTTTCCCAATATAATTTGAATCAGGAAGTATTATTGGCCAGATTATTTACACAAAATGACACTGGATCAAAATACTTTTGGATTGTTTTTGACTGAATGTGCATCTAAATTATATAATTCATTTTTTTAAAATATAGCAGTCTGAAAAAAAATTATTCTTGAATTAAATGAAGCTTTTATTTAATTATGCCAAGACATAGAAAGGTCTGTCCTTCTTGAATCATACTATTGGGAAGCTTTGGAAATCTCAGTCCATGGATATATCATTTGGGTGACCTGGCAATTGGTTTCTTCTGGGAGAATTCCCAAATGCATTCCCTGTACATATTTGATATTTTTCCCTTTACACATCTTTGGGAGGGAGGAAAAATACTTGTACACTATTACTTAAACATCTTGTTCCCAACCTGTCAATAACATGCACTCTCTTTGGCACTGGGGTAACCAGTGTTTGTTATGATGCCCTGGGTCAATTCCTGAAAGGCTGGGACTTGTCAACTCTCATCAGTTACTTGATGAGGATAAACTTTTCAGGACCTCCAATTGTGAACCACTGCATTTTCTCCTTGCTGAAAGTCAGTTTCTTAACCTCCTAAGTGCTAAAGACTCTACTGAGAAAGAGTATTGCTGCATTCAGACAGGCATTCTATTCAGATGAAAGCCTGCATGTGAGTGGCATTCAGATGGCTTCAGAGACAAAAGTCTACATATAATAACCAGAATAATCATAAATATAACTTTCTTTTAAGTGGGATTTTTTCTCCAGGGAGCATTAAGTATTCTTATATAGAACAGCCCATTTGGACTCCAAACCTTCCCTGTAAGAGAAGTCAAGGAATGGAAATTAGCCACAGAGTACCTTTTAACATCAGTTGAAGGAATTCATCATCCGTCCTGAGCAGAAATGAAATGATAGACATAAGCCATCATGAGATATTTACACAGCACTGAGATACTTTTAAATCACTTGTGCTGTTTTTATTATTATATTCTTCATTTACCTAAACATCAACCAAATCTGCCACTTCACTTAACATATTGGGCCCTATTTTTTTTCTCAAAAATAATCACAGGCGGACCCAGGTCATTCTTATTTTACTCTGAATCCCTTGGGAATCCAAGAAAATAATTTGGTGAATGACAAGGAAATGCAAAAACATATGTAAGCCTAATAATTAGGTGAGAAAATAGTAATTTAGATATAATCGTCTTCAAGAGCAAAAAAAAAAAAAATGATCATGAGAAAAAGAGTCAGTGTTTTGAATTTTTTTTTTTTTTGCTTGGGGGAAAATGTATTAGAATAAAAGTCTTGATCCCTAGACCAATGTTTCTTTCACAAAGGCATGCCCTCCCCTACCTCCCATCTTTGTTCTTAACTCTGTAATGTAGAAAAGGCTCTCTCTAAGTTTTCTACAAACTGACTAAGTTTAAGGACACTTGTTGTTTATCCTTCACTCCTCAAGAGGACCAATAATATCATAAAGGTGATGTTTTAACTTGCAAGTGAATTGAATTTAAGTGCAAAGTCATCACCCTTACTCTCTTTCCCAGAGCTACTTAGGTTCAATGGCAAGACAAAGACTAAGATGATGAGAGATGGCCCGGAATATAGTAGGAAACTTTGGCCTTTTTAAGCTAAGATCTTTCCCAGGTTTCAGTTTGTTTGAAATAATAATCATTCTGTGATTAAGGCAAGGTAAAAAATGAAGCCAAAAGTAGCCTCTTTTACCTAGGCAAAAGGAAAAAATATCACTCAAGTTGGGAAGACCTTCAGGATTTCTGGTCAAAACAAAAACAATTGCTATTTATTGTTTGTCATTTGTTTTTGAAGAGGACCATGATATCAGAGACATGATATCATGGCATGCAAGTGAATTACATTTAAGGAAGGGAAGGCTATGCAAAATCAGCAGCCTTAGTTTTCCCTTTGGAACCATTTGGATCCACTGGAAAGATTTTGATCAAGATGATTGGAAATGACTAATGACTATTTACACTCATTTGGAACCATCAAATTCAAACAATGACCAACTGAGGCTTGGGCTAGGGCCTATTGTTGGCCAGTCAGTGGCAGCCACAGTGATTTGGATTTAAGGAATGATCAAGTAGTTCCATTTGAATCCTGGTAGGCTTTATCAAAACTTGTTTTTTTTTTTAATGCTGTATTTCAAGACACCATAAATGAAACTACATGGGGAAATGTAAAGAACAGAAGAGTCATTTGGCTTCATTAAGGTGCAGTTGAAATTAAATGACATAAACTTATAGTAAACCTAGTCATTAAAGCTTTCACTTTTTTTCAGTTCTATTCACATGAATAGCAAAAAAGGTAAATTGTGGAAGTAATTTAGCAGTGTGGGACTATTGATATATAAGGTGTGACTATTAATACGAAAAGGCAGAAATGGATTCATGGGTAGAATATATTGTAGAATGTATGCTAAGAGGGTAAGATAGGGAATAAGAAGAAGTAGTAAGTGCAGGTGTGATGACCTACAAAAGATCTAAGGGAGCAAGGGAACATAGTTCAGAATAAGAAAACATAGAGAATATTAGAAATAAGTAAGATTTCTAACTACAACCAGTAAGGTATTTCTAAAAGAAAACTAGCTAGTGCTAGAGAAGTAGTAAGAGAAGCAATATCATAAGAAGGGAAATTGGTCTCAATACCAATTAAATAAATAAATAAAAGGACCAATAAAGAGAATAAAAATAGAAACTAAATGTTAATTGTGAAATGTGTTTCCAGTGGGCATATTGTATAGGGTGGGGAGAACTGAAGGAGAAAATTGAAATAGTTTTTATTGAAGTAAATAAGAGGAGCAAGTCATCAGACATTTGAGGATGGGCCACAAGGTCTGAACATCCATTTGCTAGGTGGATGAGAAACGTTCAGAATCATTGAAATGAGGAGAACACAAGAGAAGAGAGTATACTAACATCTGAGAAATATATATAGGCATCGTTGATTAGAAAGAGCTTAGTTGGCAAAAACAATACAATGTTGTCCCTTAAAGTCTAAACTCATGGCAGGTAATAATGTATCCCATGAAACCCAGGGAAACCAAAGAAATAACTTGCAGGAAAGGAAATGACTTCTTTCCTTTAAAACTTTGGTGAAGAGACAGAATGTGGAGGGTACAGTGGGACCTGCTGAAGAATGTTCTGGGAGTAATATAAGTTAGCCAAATAGGAAATTATGATGACTTTAGGGAAATTAGAATTGACTCTACAAGAGAGAGGAAATCATTGTTGTGAATCCCCCTAATAATTAAGCTCTCCTTTCTTGGATCTCACCTGGAGTCTTATTTTGCATTTCTTCAGAACATCACATGGACCCTTACTATTCATCTCTTGACTGTATTTATTGTGTGATGTTGCGTGGGTTAGATATTATCCCCATACCATATAGTAAACTCTCTGAAATAGAAACCAAGCATATGCTTTATTTCAACTTTGCCCCACCCTCAGCAACCAACCTAGTACTTGTCATGTAATAGGTATTAAATAAATGTTTGTTAAATGAGGGAATGAATACTATTGTACTTATTTATTAGGTTTTCATGTTCACAAGGAGCTTCCTAGTTCTGGTTCTGAGCTGTCATCACCCAAAACTGTGGGGGTTGGTGTGTTTACTTTGAACTTACCAGAACTTTTGTTTGAAGGGGATTATTGGAGGCTGACAACTGGGAGCTGCCCTACCTCTCTTCAGGAGGAGAGAAAAGCTGTTTATTTGACCAGTTGAGAGAAATGTGCACAGAGACAGACTGAGCGGGTGTCACTGCGTCCCAGAGCCCCCAGAGTAGGATACAGAATAACAGCTGTTGGCTACAGTAAACAGATCTGAGGATTTTAGTTTAATAAATTGTTTCTTTTTTTTATTAGTGAAAGTGGAGCCTGGCTTTGTCTTCTCCTTCTGTCATCTCTCCCATCCATGTTATAAGAGAAACAATATAAGGTCAATTTTTTTGACTACTCAGTTTTAAGACTTCACCTCCCCATTCTAGGCTTCTGGAAGGCATTGCTAGATATCTATGATGAATGGCCCAGACATATCAACTAGCCAGAGTTCAAGAATGAACAGTTTTGGTTATCAGATATAGACAGTTTATGAATACATGTTGTTATCTGTTATGTTATAGCCAGAACTGAAAGAACCCTTTAAAATTATATAATTGAATTATGTCTCTTTACAGATGAGTTCTTTAAAAAAAAGTTGAGATACTTGCACAAGCTCATCCTAAATAGAGGCAGTGCTGGAATGTGAGCTCTTGTCCAAATGATATTTCATTAATATAAGGAACCAGAAAGACTAATATTGTGCCCTCCCTATTCCTATTGCTTAATTTGCCTTCCATTGGAAAATGACTAAAAAAATACTTTAAAACCAGCTTAAAAGACATTGAAAACTATGATTCCCACCTCTATTTTTCCTTGCTCCTTCCTTCTCTCTCTAGTATTGCTATTATACTACTCTAATTTTCTACTAAATTACTTATTTCTTTATCAGAGAAAACTTTGTCCTGTAGCTTCAGCATCCCCATGATATGTTACATAATCTACAACAACATAACTAGCATTTATATGTAGTGTTTTAAAGTTTTTAAAGCATGTTCTTTATTTTATCTCATTTTTTCCTTACAACAATCCTGGGGGTAGGTGCTATTATTATACCCATTTTTGCAATGTGAAAACTGAGACAGGTAGAAATTAAATATCAGTCACAGAGTTACTGTTTGTGAGAGGATTTGAATACTGAGATGAGAGTTTCTACCTATACCTATTCCTTCAGGTGGATGTGTGTTTCAAAAACTCTCTACATTTAAACCTCTTCTCTACATTCAATTGATTATTTTTTTTTCTAAACCATACTGAATACAGTTTATCCTTTTGCATTTCTCCCTTTAATTTCTGACATTTTCTTTCCTGCTCATTCTCTTTCCCCCCTCATCATTTAGTCCACAAACTTTCTTGGATTGACTACATCATTTTTGTCTCTACCATTAGAAGAGAGCAATTTTGATGTAGCTTTTGCTGTCCTCAGAGAATTAATCACTAGTCTCAGAAAAACTATATTCTGGGACCTGAAAGAATCTTATGGTTTGATTTCAGAACCTCTATAACAATCCCTAGAGAAATGCAGAGAAAATGAACAAATGCTCACCAGTGCTATATATGATATGGGGAAATGCCCTGGTTTTGAAAAGAATTTTTTTTTATATTTCAAACAATAAACTAAGTGAACTTGATTTCAATTTCTGGAAACATTTAGGAACCAATAATTTAAGGGATAGTTTATGGGCATCTAGAAAAACAAGGGATAAATATTAAAGAGTTAGCATGGTTTCATCAAAAACCTGATGTACCAGACTGATGATATCCCTTCTGTTTATTAGAGAGTTACTTAGACTTAGATCAGAGGATTGCCAAAAGAGCAGCATTTGTGGATATTATAAAATAGTCATACTTGTTTATGAGGTTAAAAAGATATGTGAAGTGATATAGTGAAATTAGATGGACTTGAAACTAATTGTATGATTGGATATTCAAAGATCAATTGTCAAAAGGCTATTGAGTTCTCCAATTGAATGCCCCAAGGAATTTTCTCATTCCCATATTCTTTAGTGTTTTTTCTCAATGAGTGGGATAGAAGAATAAGAGACATGTCTATCAGACTTGAAGATGGCATGAATATGGAAGGATTAGTTAACACATTGAATAATTACAAAAAGAATTACATTTAAAATAATTGTTAATAATATAAAATATTTGGGAATCTATCTGCCAAGAAAAAGTCAGTAACTATAAGAGCAAAAATACAAAACACTTTCCACACAAATAAAGTCAGATCTAAACAACTGAAAAAATATCAAGTGCTCTTGGATAAGTTGAATGAATGTAATAAAGATGACAATACTAACTAAACTAATTTATTCATTTAGTGCTATACCAATCAAACTCCCAAGAAACTATTTTACTGACTTAGAAAAAAATAACAAAATTCATCTGGAAGAATAAACTGTTGAGCATTTCAAGTGAATTAATGAAAAAAAAAAGCAAATGAAGGTGGCCTAGCTATACCAGATCAAAAACTATATTATAAAGCAGCTATCATCAAAAACCATTTGGGCCTAGCTAAGAAATAGAATAGACGATCAATGGAAGAGGTTAGGTTCACAGGACAAAATAGTCAATGATTATAGTACTCTAGTGTTAGACAAAACAAAAGACCCCAACTTTTGGAATAAGAATTCGTAATTTGACAAAAACTGCTGGGAAAATTAGAAACTAGTATGGCAGAAACTAGGCACTGACCCACACTTAACACTGTATACCAATATAAGGTTGAAATGGGTTTATGATCTAGACATAAAGAATGATATTATAAACAAATTAATAGAACATAGAATAGTTTACCTCTCTGATCTATGGAGGAGGAAGGAATTTGCGACCAAAAAAGAACTAGAGATCATTATTGATCACAAAACAGATAATTTTGATTATATTAAGGTAAAAAAAAGTTTTTGTGTAAAGAAAGCTAATGCAGACAAGGTTAGAAAGGAAGCAATACACTTGGGAAAACATTTTTATAATCAAAGATTCTGATAAAGGGCTTATTTCTAAAATTTGTAGAGAATTGACTCAGATTTGTAAGAATCTAAGCCATTCTCCAATTGATAACTGGTCAAAAGATATGAACAGACAATTTTAAGATGAAGAAATTGAAACTATTACTAGTCATATGAAAAGGTGCTCCAAATCACTATTGATCAGAGAAATTCAAATTGACAACTCTGAGATACCACTACACACCTCTCAGATTGGCTAAGATGACAAAAAAAGATAAGGATGAAGGTTGGAGGGGATGTGGGAAAACTGAGACACTAATACATTGTTGGTAAACTGATCCAACCATTCTGGAGAGCAATTTGGAACTATGCTCAAAAAGTTATCAAACTATACAACCCCTTTAATCCAGTAGTATTTCTACTGGGCTTCTATCCCAAAGAGATCTTAAAGAGGGAAAAGGTCCCCACATGTGCAAAAATGTTTGTGGCAGTCCTTTCTGTAGTGGCAAGAATCTGGAAATTGAATGGATGCCCATCAATTGGAGAATGGCTGAATGATTTATGGTATATGAATGTTATGGAATATTATTGTTCAGTAAGAAATGACCAACAGGATGATGTCAGAGAGGCCTGGAGAGACTTACATGAAGTAATGCTAAGAGAGAGCATTATACATGGCAACAAGATTATGCAATGATCAATTCTGAACATGTCTTTCTTCAACAATGAGATGATTCAAATCAGTTCCAATTGTTCAGTGATGAAGAGAGCCATCTATACCCAGAGAGAAGACTGTGGGTACTGAATGTGGTTCACAACATAGCATTTTCACTCTTTTTGTTGTTATTTGCTTACATTTTATTTTGCTTCTTTTTTTTTACTGGTTTGATTTTTTTGTGTGCAGCACAATAATTGTATAAATATGTATGCATACATTAGATTTAACATATATTATACCATGTTTCATATTTATTACACTACTTGCCATGTAGGGAAGAGCATGTGGGAAGGGAGGGAAAATTGGAACACAAGGTTTTCAAGGGCTAATGTTGAAGAACTGTCTATACATACGTTTTGGGGTGAAAAAAATTTTAATTAAAAAAAAAAAAGAATTCCCAAGGACTGGTGCATTTTAGAACAATAGTTTCCAAAGAATGGTATACATTAAGTAGATGATTCTGTGAAATGAGTAAAGAAACTAGTAAAACTATAGAGAAGTAAAAAGATTTAACTCACTTGTGGCTGCTGCCTATCTTTGTGGTTCTCTCCCCCAGGTTGTATCTAGTATAGCTTGAGATGGACAGTCATACATGTGATTGGTTAGAACTCATTTCCCACCTACTCCTTGTACCACAGTCCTTTCCATTTCAAGGAAGGGTAAATGGGTTGGGGACTCTCCAGCATGCCTCACCATGAGACAAATAGCAAATCACCCTTATGAAAGCTAGACTTCAAGGTGGAAAAACAATTTACTTCCAGGAGGAAACAGGTCTATACCAAGAATTCATTAATGGGAGAAGATGTTTGGCAAGATGTATACTCTCCAATCCAGTACAGATTAGTAAAATGCCCCTTATAGAAATTTTCAGCAGCTCTAGAAATTTGCACCACCACCACTATTACCACCACAAGTTCCAATAAACTCACTGGATCTCTTTGTCATAATTAAACTTTAATTTTCAGAAATAATGCATATTAAAACACAACACTCTAAACAATATAATTTTTGAGTAAAATATTTTAAACACTAAAGTAAAACATTATTTTAAAAATATATTTCTTTCACATTTCAATTTATATTGGTACCATGTTTTACACACAATTAACAAATTAGTATTTGGTGAAAGGGGATGCATGAGCAAAGAAGTTTGTAGAACACTGGTTTCCACAACACTAGGATTCAGGTGATGAAGGTCTGTAGGGATTTATGAAACAAACCATAGGCATTTACAAGTGCTTTCCATTTATTTATTCCCCAAAGACAAAATTAGGAAGAGTAGGTGATTTTTTTTTTCTTTCAGTGAGTCAGATTTCAACTTGATAACAGAAAAGCTTCCTGACAACCTGACAACCTAAAATGAAATCACCTAAGCAGTAGTACTTTAGAAAGTAGTTGGTTCCCTCAGTAGAGTGAAGCCATCAGAGGCTGGATAACAGGTAATCATGGATATAGGAGAAGGATGTTCTGCTCAGGCACAGAAAAGATTTAATAGCTTTTGGGATTAGATTGTACTTTGAGATTCTGTAACTCTTGTCTTCTTTACCTCAATGTTTTCTGCTTCCATTCAATCAGCCAATGATTACTCATTTACTGAGTGTCTGTGTTCCAGTAATCGTGTGAAGCATTAAGGAATCAAAAAAGAGACAAAAAGAGCTTATATTCTAATGGCAAAGACAATTAGCAAGCAAATATGTACAAACAGATTATATACAGAATAATTACAAAATAATTAACAGGAAAGGTACTAGAATTAAGAGAGAAGCTAGTGAAACCTTTCTATAGGTAATATTTTATTTGGGAAATCAAGGAAGATATGGAGGTCCTGATAGGACCTCCATAATTAATTGGCAATTAATAATGAAACTAATTTTTAAAAAGTTTGGAGGACTTGTCTCCAAACTTTTTAAAAATTAGTTTCATTATCCTTCTATCCACCGTATAAAGAAGGAAATAAGAGACTCTATCATGATTCTGGCTGCTCTCATTGAGGTCAAGACATCATGCCTAAATAAAATACACTCCCAGTCCCTGAAAAAGAAAACTAGTAAGATTAATAAAGATGCTACAAAAATGAGATTGAATAAACACTTTGTATTTTGGAAGGGGAAAGTTCTGCAAACGGTATGCTAGTAAATTTGACTGGTTCCTAGAAAAATTCTTCAAGATCTAACATATGAAAAAAAATTATTTAAAAAAAAGTTCTAACTTATGAGTGTTGAGAAAGGAAAGCAGTGATCAATTCAAGTCAACATGTCATCAAGAAGAAATAATCTAAAATTGCCAAACTGATTAATTAATGCCATAGATTCAGATTATCAGCTTAAATGCTTAAAAATATCTTCCATGCTATTATTATGTTAAAGGTAGAGGTATTTCTGGATACTAGTACTTTTAGATATATTCAGAATTTGTTGAATAATTAGACCAAATCACTGGTGGTTAAAGTATGCATTTTGAAATAGAGGAAGGAAAGGGAACAAGTATTTATTAAGTTCCAACTACATGACAAGCATTATTGCTAAATCCTTTACAAATATTATTGAATATGATCTTTATAACAACTCCAGAAGGTAGAGGCTATTGTGATTTGCATTTTAAAGTTGAGGAAACAGAGAGACAGAGAAGACAGAGATTAAGTGACCTGCCTGAGGTCCCAATGCTAATAAGGGTATGAGACATTTGAACTCAGATCTTCCTTACTCTGGGCTCAGTACTAAAGTCCCTAGTAAAGTCCCATAAGATGCTTCTAAAATAAATAAAGTAAAATAAAAGGCTAGATAACCACTTGATGAAGAATAGTGTAGAGGAGATTGTTGATACATTTAGAATTACGTATCCTCTGAGGTTTCTGACTCTGAGATTCTATGACTATGGTAAATAACTATGCAGAAATGTTCCCAGAATCCAACTGGTCAGAAGGTAAGGCAAGCTAATTGTCTTTAACAAGCATGGACCAATTACACTGTTAACTAATAATAATGCTGTTTCTTCCTCCCTCTCTCCCTTCCTCCCTCTTTCCCTTTCTTCCTCCCTCCCTCCCTTCCTCTCTCTCTCCCTTCCTTCCTTCCTCCCTTCCTTCCAACATGGAAAGATAAGAAGCTACAAAAAGCACAGCTTGATACAAATTGCGCATATCATTGTTTTGATCACTCTTAGAATTCTAATACAATCCCTATTAATAAAGTACATATTCATTTTTACAGTTCCCTAATTATCCCCTTTATCTTCTGTTTTCAAAGCAATATAATATTTATTTTTATAATAATTTCCTTCTGGAAACACAGCACAGCAAACAAAATGTGTTTTAATAAGTACTATGATTTTTTTTTGTTTTATTTAGTCATTATCTAAATCTAGGATTATATAAAGGTGATTCCTTGTAAATACCATGTATTATCTAGAATATCAGCACCAACAGGGGGTACAGATAGCACACATTATTTCTATTTGTCTTTTCAATGCATCATATGCCTATTTTGTTAACAGAATTATGCTCCTAATTCAGTTTTACTTAGACTAGCATGAAAATTAGCTTTTATGCCCTAAGCTCATCCTGACTAATGGTGAGAAAGAAGAGGACTCAGAAGCATGCTAGGTGGCAGCAGAAAATTAATTTTGAATTAAGCATTTACCATAGATAATCCAGCCCAGGATAATTGAGAATTGATTGTGTGAGAGCTGTTTTAGCCAAAAACCTACGTGTTTGTTACATTCTCACTTTCTGAACCAAATGATAAATAGAATTTCCCTTTTAGATACTAGTACTATATATACATTGTCATATTCTTGTTCATAATCATTTTCCTATGATTTCTTATCTTGTAAATTTTGTGAACTTTGCCCACAAGAATCCTGGGAGGCAAGAATTACAACGTATTGTTTCTCCTATTTTAAAGTTTGGCAAACTAGCTCAAAGAAGGAAGAGTTTTATTTACATGGCTTATAAATCTAAGAAGCTAGGATTCAAACTCAGATCTTATTATTTCTCATTCACTACTAACATGTTTTAGGTACATGAAAATTCTCTATATCAATGATTTTCACCAATTTTTACAAAATATTTCTTATGGAAATTGTTTACATTGAGACAAAATTCTAGGCTTCATTTTTGTCCATATACAAAGGTCCTGTTTCTTATTGAAACACAACATTTAAAGAAAAATGGGCACAAAGACCATGCATAGTCATTTTTTAAATGCTCACATCCAATTTTTCATTGTTAGACATTATGATGCTAAAGGAGCAGCAAGATAGCCAGTGGATAAAGTACCAGGCCAGAAGTTAGGAAGATAAGTTCAAATCCATCCTCAGAATCTTACTATCTGTGTGACTGTGAACAAGTCATTTAACCCCATTTGTCTCAATTTACTTATCTGTAAAATGAACTGGAAAAAAGTGACAAAACATCGATTTCTCTGCCAAGAAAACCCAAACATGGGTCATGAAGAGTTAGAAAAGAATAAAAAATGACTAAACAACAACAACAACAACAAAACAAAACAAAACAAAAAACATGGTCTTAACAAATGGAGGCAGTTAATCAAAATGATCTCTAAGTTCTTTTTTCACAACTAAAATTCTTTGATTCTAGGTTGGATTTAGTCACATGCTAATTAGAAAAGGAGCACAAGAAAGATTATGTGGAAATAGTTTGGCCAGCTTCTTCTCACCATAGATATAGGAGTGAAAAAGTATTTAAGCAGAGAAAGTGCTAGAGGATAATCTGTGGTATTTTGTTCGTTAAAACAGTAAAATTTGTAGTTGTTCTAGAAGAGTCCGATAGCTGAGAGAAGCAAAGATTTCTGGCAACTTGCAACCACACAGTGATAAAATTTAGAATATTTGCCCTTTCTCTCAGATTACATTTGTATCTGGCTGTTGATTCTTGTGGGAGAGAAAGCCAGAAAGATTGTGTGTGTGTGTGTGTAGTATATATTTATTGTCTCCAGACACCCACATGGGTCTTAGATTATGTGTCTACATTAAGGGCTTAGTGGGGAAATGTTTAATAGTCAACTCATGCAGGCAAAGTGTGCTCATGAGATACTTTTGAAGTTTAATACACATCATTAATATTTTTTCCATAAGTTTCTCAATTATAGATTATAAACAGAAGAGTAAATTAAGACCTGGTTTGTAAGTTTACAGATTTCTGAGATATACATAGTCACTCTAAAAGTTTAACAAATTAATTCTCATTAAAAAGTAAGAGCTGACTCCAGCATACCTCTAACGATATTAATCAATAGTCTTGCTATGGGTTAACACAAAAGTGTAAGTTAAGTGAAATTGAGCTTCCTTGGTCCTAAAAATTCAGCTTAAGAGTTGCATATCTGATTTTATGAACTGGCCTCATTCTTCATCCCCAAGAAAGGAAAGCCCCATCACAACTCTAAAAATGTAATCATGAGCATAATTACTTACTTTAAACACCGCAAAGGAATACTACTCTAATTCATGAATTTTAAAGGTTTAACCAAAAAAAAATCTTCTCTTCTTTTTCAGAGAATCTCTTGTATAGATGATCTTTTACTCCTTTTGAATTAGTATATTTTAAAAGATTATTTTAATAAACAGGTTTTGGGTTTTAAATCAAAGGACTTCTCTATGGTTTGTATCTATGTTTTTTTCTTCATATCTCATCAGATCAAGTTCTTACAACAATGACATTTTGCATTTTTATTGAACTAAATGGTATGCTTTTTTATTACAAAACAAATGCTTAGATAATTTTCAACATTCACCCTTGCAAAATCTTGAGTTCCAATTTTTTTCCCTCTCTTTTGCCTAAGTCCAATATATGCTTAATGGTATTCATTTCTTTTTACTTTTCTATAGTTTATTTTTTTCCAAGTACATGTAAATTCAATTTTTACATTTAGTTTTAAAAAAAATTTTAGATCCAAATTATCTCAATCCATCTCTCCCTACCTTTCCCTTTTACTAATAAGGTAAGCTATTTAATTAACATAGATTATATATGTATAGTTGTGCAAAATACATTCAACATTAGTCGTCATGAAAGAACACACACACCAAATAAAAAAGAAAAAGAAAAAAAGGAAAATGAAAAACAAAAAGTGATTTTGATCCAAATTCAGATTCCATCAGCTCTTTCTCTGGAGATAGATAGCATTTTTCATCATGAATCTTTTTAAATTGTCTTGGATTATCATATTAAACAGGAAAGCTAAGTTATTCACAGATGATCATATTACAATACTGATTTTACTTTTTATACTGTTCTCCTGGTTCTGTTCATTTCGCTTTGTATCAATTCATGTAAGTCTTTCCAAGTTTTTTTAGAGAACCTGCTCTTCATTTTTCATAGCCCAATAATTTTCCATCTCAGTTAAATAACACAATTTGTTCAGCTATTCTTCAATTGGTAAGCATCTCATCCATTTCTAATTATTTGACATTCAGAGCAACTTTTATTAGTTTGGTAGGCATTATTATCATTATCTTTCAAATGAGAAGGCTGAGACCCAGAACAAAGTAAGACTTGCTTAAAGTCACATAATTAGGAAGTGGAATAAACAAGGATTGGAATGATGGTTGCTGGATTTGTTCCCTAGTCCAGTGAACTTTCAAATATATATTTATTGAACATATATTGGTCATAAGAATCTATGCTAGACATTTAACAGAGATGGAACAATATTGACTATATCACAGGGAGGCTTTGGAGATAAATACTAGTAAACATCAAGAAACTGTAAAATGACAGAAACGCTGATGCAGATACCTTTCTTCATTTTTTGTCACTAAATGCACACACACACAGAGACACAGAAATTACCAGTCAAGACACAGTGACATTATCTTCTTTTTCTGAGCTTACTGACATGAGGAGATTAAGGATTTTCCACAAATATAATTCATATAGTTATGACAAAACAGTCCCAACAAATCTTATTGGCTCAAAGTTTTGGGGACTTTGTTTTAAAAATATCAAACCTGTAATGGTAAGCATATGTGTGAATTCGTTTTTCTGCTTGAACCAGTCATTTACAAAGTTATCACAGACCTCCATGGCTCCCCCAAACATTCTATCTACTATAATGAGATATAAAGGAGAGAACATAGATTGAGAAGTAATAAGAGCCTAGTTCTATCTTTTAGTTTTGCCAGTAATCTTAGCCTGCTAGGACCTCAATTTCCTGATGTATAATAAGAAGCGTTACATAACATCATGTCACTCTTTTCAACTCTGAAATTTGATGAGTTTCTTCCTTTTAAATAGAGTAAGAAGTGTGTGTGGGGGGGTGTATGTGTGTGTGTGTGTATGTGTGTGTATGTGTGTGTGAGAGAGACAGAGACAGAGACAGAGAGACAGAGACAGAGAGAGACAGAGACAGAGACAGAGAGACAGAGACAGAGAGAGACAGAGAGAGACCATGGAACTAAGAGTGTGGAAAATATACTTTTGGCTTCCATACAGAAGGGATCTGGGCCCATTCCACCCACCATTAAAATTCTAGCACTAGTCCAGATCAGTAGTCTTCCTGAGCAATGAAAACAAGTCATTGTAATAAACATACCACAGGATAAACATTAATCCATGAACATGCAAGGTTTTTTTATATAGTCAAGTAAATGGAATTCTGCCACACTGAGTTATAATCTTCATTAGCATAATTTCCAACTCTACCATACTTTCTCATTCTGTGTGATTTTCATCCATATCTTCCCATAAACCTTCCAAGAGAATTTATCCAAACTGCTAGAGGCATCCTAATTATTTTATTGTAATAATAATAATAATAGCATATATTAATATAATCCTTTCAAGTTTCTAAGGTGTTTTATATTGATGATATTGTTTAAGCCTTATAGCAGTCCTGTGAAGTCAATTATAAGTACTAGTGTATCCATTTTACAGATTTTTTTTTCCTAAACTGGGAATCAGAGAGATGACATTATTTGCAAAATATCACAAAGCTATATAATATCAGAGACTGGATTTGAATCTATGCCTTTTTATGTTTTATCTCTTAGTTGGTGCTCTTTGTTCCTCAAGGGTACCATTATAGTAACTGGGTTATCTTTCTTTTGTGTGTTATTCTCACTACTCTTTTCTGATTTCACATGGTCTTGATAATGTCAGTATTTTAAATAGGCTATAATCTGCTTATACTTGCAATGTTCAAGCCATTTCATTGATTCTTTGATCACAAATGATTGTGATTTTTTCCTAAGATGATTCTGGAATTATGATCCATGATTCGGTCATATGAAATAAAGTGTTCTTAGGTTTTATAAATTCCTATTAGGCTTAAAATTATTTCTTTTTTCAGAACTGAGAAAAGATGATGCTACATATTAGCAAGACAGAGTAATAAGGGCCATGCCAGTGACTCTGAGGTTGCATTTTACATTTAAATGCATTTGCATTTAGATAAATTAATTCAGAGATATGTAATATGCTACATACTTTTATTTGGATAAGCTTGCTCTATTACATAATGGCATTTCCAACACCATATCAGCTGATATAAAAGAGACTCATTTAAGGAAATGGACCTTGCTTTTAATAAACTTCCCTATATCTTTTTAAATATAGTTTTTTAAGTTTTTACACATTCACAGAATGATTTCATATGAGTTTCTAGAATTTTTTTGTTTCTTAATATTTGTTAAGGAACAAATATGTGTAGGTGTAATGGATTGAGAATAGGAGCTAAAAGATTAAAAAAAAAAAAAAGCAGGAATAGCCCCACCCTTCCAGGCCACTATGTTTTAAGATATATAATACACAGAAACTCTGACAAGTAATCAAAATGGGAAGTACACAGTTCTGAGATCCAGTGTACCTTTTTAATGTGTGTTGTAGTCACAGAGACCTGAAACTTTTTTTCAGTTTTGTCTGATCCTTTAAATACCTGCTTTGTGTAAGACATTGCTATCCCAAAATTATGTCTGAAAGATTGAGGCAGAATGATTAAATTCTACACACACACACACACACACACACACACACACACACACATTGATCTTACTTGATGAGAAACAGTTATATTCTCAAAATTGAAAGGCAGTGTATTATATAGGAAAAACTCAGTTAGGAATCAGTAGAGATATGCTTTCAAGCAAATTAGCTATGTGACTTTGAACAAGTTATTTAATTATCTGAGTCTGAACTTCTTCATTTATAATGAAGCTCAATAACTAGTAGGCACAGTAAATAGAAAAGTAGACCTGGAGGAAAGAAGAACTGAGTTCAAATCCTGCCTCAGACCTGGACAGGTTGCTTAACTTTTGATATGTCCCTCAGTATCCTTATCTATAAAATAATCATAAAAATTGTCTACCTTCTAAAGTTGTCATGAAATGATATTCTAAAAGCATTTATACATACATGCATATTGAATATGACAGTGTGTACATTCTAGCTATTATTATTATAAAGTAAGAATGAAAAATAATTATACTACCTATTTTACAGGATTATTATGAGAAAAACACTTTATAAATCATGAAGCATTGTATAAACATTAGAAAATTTTAATTGGAAGGCAGATGATAATAGAAGAAAATAAAAGACAAGGAAAACTTAACTTAGGGGGTATTAATGTCACATCACAATGTTCTGGGTGTTAATGGAGGACTAAAACTTCAGAAACGAGGGGCTGCCAAGCCCTTTTCAGAGCTGCTCATCTAACACTGATGACTATCTATTACCCAATTCTTACCTGTGACTCCAAAATATAACACGCACAGTGTCAAAACCTAAGTAAAGTGCATTGACAATCAGGTTAAAAACAGGTTGAGGGTAACCAAAAAGCTCCAGACATGTCAGTAAGTTAGAGACCTGTTTAGGAGGAGAGAGACAAACAAAGGGGAGAAATTCAATTTTGATTTCATATTCTTTGTATAAATCATTTTAGTGTTAAAATGACTATTTTTCAAGCTAGATATAAATTCCATAATATTCTTTTTTCTTATAAAAGGTAGGATCTGGATTTCTGCCTCTGAAAACTCTGAAACAAATTCTGTAAGATAAATTACTGACCTGGGTCTGCTTTTCAATTATTCAGCAAACAAATTAAATACCTGCTTTGTGGAAGACATTGCTACCACAAAATTATGTCTGAAAGATTGAGGCAGAATGATTAAATTCTACACACACACACACACACACACACACACACACACATATATCAGAGGATCTCAATTTAAGTCCCACCTATGCTAAATACTGTCTATATAACATTCAGGAAATCAGCTGACTTTTTTTTTGGGCTTCTGGTTTTTTTTTTTTTTTTTCATCTGTAAAATGGAGTGACCAGCCTATATGATATGTGAATTTCCTCCTCCTTTTCTACATCTATGGTTACATGTTTTGTAGATAATAATCTTACACTTTCAACTATACCTCAATATATATAGAATTCTAGAGCATAACCACTAAGAAACACAAACACATACAAACAAACAAACAAAAAAAAAAAAACACTTTAATTTGAACCAGCATTAAAATCTTGTCCCAGAACAAGATCTAGAAAATGCATTTAGAAAAAACACAAGGGACTGGTCATTCAGAGTTCCAAAGGTCCTGTGAAATAAGAAAAAAAAAAAAACCTACTCAGTAGCAGTTCAGGCTTTATGGTTCCATACTAGAAAAAATCAAAGAACCATAACTAAATTAAAGAATTTAGAGATCTGTTCCTTAATTTTACAGGGAGGAGTCTGAAATGCAAAGGAATAAATAACTCATCCAGAATAGCTGAAACAGTTAATAGCAGAAATAAAGATTCTTATTCCAAATTCTGTGGTCCTCCTGTTATGACAAAGTGAGGTCACTCAGAAATGTAAAAACTATAACCTTCTAAGGCAGAACTAATACTTTTTTTCTTAAAGTTATATAACTAGGCATGAATAATTCAATTTTGCTAATGAAAAATATTATGTATTATGAATGTTTTCATTAGATCCTCATAACACCCTTGTGACTTAATACCATAGGCATCATTATTCCCCTTTTTATACATGAGGAAACTGAGACTGAGAATGAAATGACTTCACAATGTTCTACATGTATCATAAGACATAGTGTTCAAACCCAAAAAATCTTCCTGACTCACAGCTATAATGCTTACCATTGTTTCACTGGAAGTTTGTAGATCTACCAGGGATAAAAGTAGTTATGTCCAAAGGGTACTTCCTGAATTAGAGGGCATGTGAAACACTAACAGATATTGAGAACAAGTCTAAACTTACTCACATGACTTCAGACTTCTCTGATTTTCTCCAGTTCTGACAGGTTTATAAGACAGGCCAATGTTCTTTTTCCCCAGCCATTATGTTCCTAGTATAAACAATGTCACTTGTTTTATAAATTGCTGTGTCCAGAAATAATAGTCAATAAAAGCTAGGAAAAAAGCATCAATATCAGAAGGTGATATCAGATATCAGAATAGAATATCTATTCAAGCTTTTAGAGGCATAGAGATGCCAAGAAATGTAATGTTGTGTTATTTTTTTTTCTTCCTCCAAATCTGTCTTTAATTAAATCTGCAAATGGCAAGACAATTTATAGCATCCACAACAATGGCAGCCGATCTTCCTTTAAACAGTTTTTTACATGATTTTTTCCCCTATTGTAAGCTCCACATCTCTCATTTTGACTTATTGTTTGATTCCTACATTTGTCTGATATCTTTCCAGTCATGGTGATAAGAGATTGTGGCTTTATTTAAGCAATTAGCTATAATCTATATAAACTCTATCTTTATATAACTTCTAATTATAACAACTAGCTTTGCTACTTATTTGAGGCATGAAAAAGCCTGCATTCAAGTAATTAGAGATATTTTCAAATCACTTCCTCTTTCCTTTGAAGCTGAAAAAATATAGATAAAAAGGAAGTTTGGTGAGTTTTTATATGAGAAAAAAATATGAACACCACGTTAAGATAATTATATCTTTGCTCATTTTTTAAGCTCCAGTTTATCCTTCCTTCAGAACATAACAAACAAAAGTGGATTAATTTACAGACTCACTGCAGAGCCACGGTAGCTGGATACTCTCAGCAAAAATTGATCTAATTATAGCACGTTAGCAGTACAATGATGTATGGAAGTCCTAATAATTTCTTTTATGCAGGTCAAATATTCTCCATCCTAAAACTTCTGTGTAACTAAAGAGGTTTGCAGTTTTCACAGCTTTCTGATCGTCCATTTTTTCCTTCTTTTTTAAACATAAAATTATTTCCAGGGCCCAACAGCTGGTGCTCGCTGGCTGAAGGAATGAACAGGAAGACAATGTGTTCACAGGATTACAGAACAGGCTGAGAGGGGGAATTTATGCAGAGTTTTATAAGCTTAGTCAGGCAGAAAATAGATTGGGGTTCACAGAGGAAATAATGTGCCATTCAAAGCTAAGCTTATAGACATAAGCTTCCCTAACACAAGAGCAGCCATGGACTGTCCTAGCTATGCTTCCAACTTTAATGGTTACCTTCAAGTTTGGGTCAAATAATAGATAGATATGCCTTCAAGTTCTTACTTGCCCATAATTATTATTTATCCATTAAAACCAATCAAGTTGTGAAACTCTTTCTCTCATACAATCACTCAACAAGCTAGCAAAAGTTCAGGGTTACCTAAGAAAGGGAATAAGGATATTGTTAAATATGTCTGTATATGGACATACATATACATATGTATATTTTTTAAAATACTGTCTTTAAGGAACTCTAGAATAGCTGAAGAGACTCTTCCAATCAACCAAAGCCCTTAGCGTCTAGAGAGAATTTTGTTCCTAGATTCTTCCCCAAAGCTCTCATACCTTTTTTTAATGAGCTCCCACATGTAACTTGTCATTCATCCAAGTGCCCCCAGATCTCCTAGTTTAAATAGTACATTATGTGCTGGGAACTTTTATTGTATTATAACAATGTCTGTTGAGTGAGGTTGAAATGAAAATTATACTCCTAACAGTACATCTGGGCCGTGCTTTTTGCTAACAATGGCCTCATCTTCTATAACTAAAAAGTTGATTCTTAGTAATGGTTTTCCAAGCAAGATAATGATACAAAGCATTATTGGTGATATTCTGAAAGCAACCTATAAGAAAGATCTAATAAACTCATTATTATATTAGAAAATTCCATAGATACTTCTTTTATCACACAGCTATATGTCAGGCACTGTGAATGGTCTACAGAACACAAAAATGGAAGGAGCGAAATAGGGAAGGAATGAAGGAACAAAGCAGGGAAGAAAGGAAAGAATAAAGATTATATATCTTTCTTTTAAAAAATGTGTCTTTTTCTTCAAACAGCAATATATGAAATTATTAGCACACATTCAATTATTTGCATAATGTTTATTATAAATTTTATTAAGTATTGTAGTTTAATGGATAGAGTAGTTGTGGCATCAGGAATACTTAAATTCAAGTCCTACCACTGGCACATACTTGCTTTGTGTGATCATCAAGTCTCTTAATTCTTTGATAACTAAAAGTCATCTTCTAAAGCTACAGAGAGACTTATTGTCTGCACCAAAGAATTCACATAAAAGTGGAAGGTAATTATTTGTTTTGATTCATCTTTTGTTAAGTTCAAATCATAATTCTAATTTGTAAAATAATAGTATGACATTAGTATATAGATCAGTTTATGAATATTATTATAGAAAATGTTTTTCTTTTGTCCTCAGTTACTCTTTAATCTTTCAGTCAAACCTTAGCATAGATCTTAAGGTCACTTGGTTTTGTTTAGGACAGGATTCATTTTTTTTTTTTATTTAAAACTATTTAGCGTTTTATCTTCTGTAAGATACACACCAGGGAATACTTCTCTTTAATCTTCAACACCTCCTTCCTCTCAACCTTCTTTCTGTTTCATCAAATATATCCCATAAATTTATACAGATAACCTAACTTTGAAGACCTTGGGTGGAGCTATCTATTTTTCAATGACTTCACAACTTCTAAGGTGTTCTCAAAGCTTAATGATAAATATGAATTACAAATATATTTTGTTCATTTAATATTAAAAATACTAAAAAGTAGCATTCTAATCCACCAAACTATGATCACATTATTGGGCCACTGGGCATTAGAGGAGCAAATAAAAAAAATTAATTAGTTCAAGATCTGAAATAGGCAGATAGATAGATAGACAGAAAGAGAGGTAGGCAGATAGTATGGATATATATATAGAAATATATATATATATATATATATATATTATTGATATATTAGTAGATAATGGGTAGATGAGTAGATAGATTATAGATACAGACAATAGATGTTAAACAATTATCTGTTTCTTAAGCATATGTTAGAAACTATGTCAAACAGAGGATGTGAATGAAAAAAATTCCCCTGCTCTTAAGCAACTTGCATTATTTTAACTATGTTTTTCCTTCTAAAATATTTTTTATTTATTTCATTAAGTATTTCTCATTTGCATGTAAATTTTTTAATATTTTCTATAAAAATTCTTTTTTCCTTTTGACCCTTCTTGAGAAGGCAAACTATTTGATATACATTATTCATGTGAGATCATAAAAATATATTTCATATTAGTCACGTTGCAAAATAAAACGTATAAAATAAAATAAGAAAAATAAAGTTTTAAAAGTATGCTTTGATATGAATTCAGACACTATCAGTTTTGTTTTGTTTTTTCTGAAGGTAGATAACACTTTTTCATTTCATAAATCCTTTGGTATTATCTGGGATTATTTTATTGAGTATCTTTGCCAAGAAAACTGCATGCACAGTATATCCAAGTGGTCACAAAGAGTTGGATACAACTAAATAATAACAATATAATAACAATATATAGGTCCTTACATTTTTCTTTGATTTCTTTGGGATATAGACCCAGTCATATTGCTAAGTCAAAGGGTCAATAGTTTTATTGCTTTTTCGGTATATTTGCAAATTACTTTCTAGGATTTTTGGATTAGTTCACAACTCCAAACAGAATTGTAATGTCCCAATTTTTCCCCATCCCCTTTTTCTATTATATTAGCTAATCTGATAGGTACCTCAAAGTTCTTTTAATTCGTATTTCTCTAATCAGCAATGATTGAATATTTTTCATATGACTACAAATATATCTTAATTTCTTTTTCTGAAAATTGTTGTTTGTATCATTTTACCATTTAAAAATTGGGGAATGGCTCATATTCTGATAAACTTGACTCAGTTATCTATATATATGAGAAATGAAACCTTTACCAGAGAAATTTATTCTCTTTTTCCAGTTTTTTGCCTTTCTTCTAGTCTTAGAATTGGTTTTGTTTGTGCAGAATTATTTTAACTTAATGTAATAAAAATTATCCCTTTTGTATTCTGTGATGTTTTCTATCTCTTAATTGGTCATAAATTCTCTTATTATTCATGGATCTGATAGGTAAAATATTCAATTTTATCTTAATTTACCTAAATAATATACTTATTTTGATCTTATTTTAGTATATATTGTTAGATGTTAGACTATCTAGATTCTCCACAACTGCTTTCCAAGTTTCCTAGTGATTTTTTGTCAGATGATAAGTTCTTGAACCAAAAGCTTACATTTTTGTATTTATTAAGCAAAAGATTGCTCTGATCCTTTACTATTATAAATTGTGAACCTAATCTATTTCAACAATTCACCCTTCTTTTACTTAGCCAGTACCAGATTCTTTTTTGGACGATTACCACTTTGTAATACAGTTGAAGATCTGTATAATTAGTCTATCTTCCTTCACATTTTTCAAAATGGATTTCTGGTTTTGCCTTACTGGGTAGAATCTCAAAGATCTTATATTGTCTGCAATTATTTTAAATGGAATTTCTTTTTCTTTCTCTTCCTACTAAACTTTACTAGCAACATAGAGAAATGTTGATGATTTATGAGGGTTTCCTTTATATCCTAATTCTTGGCTAAAGTTGTTAAATTTCAACTTTTTTTTTAATTTGAGTCTCTAAGATTCTACAAGTACACTATGATATTGTCTATAAAAAGTGATATTTTAAATTTCTTCATTCTAACTTCTTCAATCCCTTTTTTCTTTTCTTATTCTCATAGTTAGCATTTCTAATACAATATTGAATATTTATGGTGATAATGGGCATCTTTCCTTTATGCCTAATCTTATTGAAAAAGTATCTAGCTTATCCCATTACATAATATTTGCTGGTGATTTTAAACAAATATCACTTATCATTTTAAGGAATATTCCATTTATTCCTAAGCCTTATAGTATTTTTTATTAAGGAGGAACAATTTAATTTGTCAAAAGCTTATTATGCATCTATAGAGATAAAAATATGGTTTTTGTTGTTTTATTGTTTGTATGGTCAATTATACTGATGGTTTTCATAATATTGAACTAGCCCTTACATTCCTGGTATAAATTACCACACTTGGTCAAAATGTCTGATCTTTATATGTTGCTATAATCTCCTAGCTAGTGTTTTATTTAAAATTTTTGCATCAATATTTATTAGAGAAATTGCTCTATACTTTTTCTGTTTTTCTTTTCTTGGTTTGGATATTAGCACCATATTTGTGTTGTAAAAGTAATTTGGTAAAACTCGGTCTTGGCCTATAATTTGAAATAGTCCTTATAGAATTGTAATTAATTTTTCTTTAAATGAGGAACTTGCATTCTAATGGGGGACAGTAACACAAAAAAAGGAAAACTGGAATGGAAAAGGAGTATGGTGAGGAGATGGCAAAGAGGCGTTTTACCTGGTAATTTAAGGCAAAAACTCACTCATCAGAACTAGGCTACTCAAATGCAAAGTCTAAGGCCAAGGTAAGAGACATAAGGGAGGGTAAAAAGATGAATATGCTGTACAGAGGTAGACAGCATGATATCTAGAAAGTTGTCTGGAGGCCTTTTTCAAAGCAAGATAAGGTGGAAAATAACCTAGCATAATCATATCCCTAGGTAACTGAGACCAAGGATGCCACAGACGAGGAAATTAAGTCAAAGAATTGGTGTATCATCAATACCAAAGCAAAGTGAAAAGTTGAACATAAGATGATTAATTCAAGACATTTGAAATAGTATTAAAAACCAATGCCAATTTTGTTTTAAATATAACTAGAGAAAAATAAAAATAATTTTAAAAAATAGTAAAGCATATATTTGTTTTCAAACTTTTTATAAGTCCATTAGGTGCCTCAGTGTCACCTATTTGAAAGGCAATAGTGTGTAGTTTAGTAGAAAGAATATTGGGATTTGGAGTCCACAAAGATTGAACTTATATATCATCACTGTTACTTTCTACCTATATGATTTTGGAAAAGCCATTTTCTCTGTCTTGAACTTTTGTTCATCATTTGTAAAACCAGGCACTTATACTACAGGTCAATAAGGTTACTTCTATCTCTAAGTTCTATTTATCTTATGCAATCAAGCCAATAAAAATTGAAAGGTCCAATTCAATTCATTTTTAATTTAAGAAGAATTAATTAAATGCCTATTAATACAAGGCACTGTTCTGGTAGATGTCAAGGAAAAAAAGATAATGTGAGAACCTATGCCACCAAGGGTTTTTCATTCAATTATTGGGAGGGAAATATGCTTAGATCAACATTATACAAGATGAAGTGTGAGAAAAAAATGTTTTCCTAAAATTTGATGACAAAAAGAAAGATTTCATCTATAAAGAGGAGGAAACGAGGTGAGGAAGACAGAGAAGACATGGAAGAAAAGGAACCCATGATAGGCCTCTAAAGAAATATAAATAGGGAAAGGACTTATGATTTTATTGGTATATAGAAATTACAAATTTCTTTGTGAGATCCTCTTTGCAACTTAGAGTCTTGGAAGTTGCCTACAACACAGAAAAGTGATTTGCCCAGGATCTCACAGGCATTATGTACCATAGGCAGAACTAGAAGTCAGGTCCTCCTTGCCCAAAGTCAACTACCATCCAGTCTGACATATTGCCTCTCAAACCTAAACTGTCAAAGAAGAAAAGAATCGAGATGACAGTAATTAATGATAGACATTGATCCTTGGCCCTTTCCTTTAGAATTCAAAGGAATCTTGGAAGTCATCTAGTCCAGAGGTATCAAACCAGCCACAGATTACAAAACCAGAATGAAATGTAATTGAAGAATATTTAATACAATAAATAATATAATAAAACACAGATAACATTACATTTTAAAGTGAAGTCAATATGTAGTCTGCAGAAATATTCATGGATTGCATAGTGGCCCTGTTTGTGTATGATAACCATTGTTCTAGTACCATCCACTCATTTTACAGATACAAAAATTTAGGCCAACAGTTCCAATAATTTTGTGATGAGGAGAGCCATCTACACCCAGAGAGAGGACTGTGGGAACAGAGTGTGGATTGCAACATAGCATTTTTACTCTTTTTGTTATTGTTTGTTTGCCTTTTATTTTCTTTCTCTTTTTTTTCTTTTTGATTTGATTTTTTCTTGTGCAGCATGATAATTGTATAAATATGTATGCATATATTGGATTTAACATATATTTATACCATGTTTAACATATATTGTATCCCCTAAGGAATACATCTAGGGGAGGGGTGGGAGGAAGGGGGGAAATTGAAACACAAAGTTTTGCAAGGGTTAATGTTGAAAAATTATACATACATATGTTTTGAAAATAAAAAAAAAACTTTAATAAAAATATAAAAGAAAAGAAAAGAAAATTTAGGCCAAGAGAATTTAAGGCCTATGGCCACACAGGAAGTGGCAGAGCCAGGATTCAAAACCATATCCTCATGTGAAGTAATCCAAATGGATGCCAGAGTAACTAGTAGTTCAATTTGGTTCAGATATGGAATTCAAGAAAGGAAGTAAGGAGAAATATATCTTGAAAGTGAATTTGGAGCTAAGCTTTAGAGGGCACCTTCTTGCTTCCTCTGTTAAGTAGAAACTGATTTGAAGTTCCTAGCACATTTAGTTCATAATGACTTGATAGGGCTCTGTGAATTCCTAGTTAAGACTCACTTTCTCAGGGGTATAGTGTTCGTTAAATAGTGTCATTATTATAAGTTACACCGTCACTCTATTTGGACTTTGCTGGACCCCAGAAGAGACAGAATGCCTAAATGAGTTAGTGTACTCAAAATGAATGAGCAGCAAATGTACCAACTGCTATAATGTTAGACAGTTGTTGAGAAATAACAGATCACCCCATTTTCCAAGATAGTTTCCTTAACAGCACACAGCCGACAGCATGTTTAAGTATTCATGGCAGGTTAATGCAGGCCATTTCCACCTGGCAACTACATCAATCCTTAGCAACGGGTGTGTATGTGCATGCATTTACCCCACTGATGTCATTTCCATTTTCCACAAAAGCAAAGCTAGGCCAGAAGATAGAAGATTCATTCATTTATTCAACCAAGACCAAGTCAGAGGACTCTTCAAGTGAGAGCAATAGATACTTTCCAACTTTCCAATGGCATTTTGCCTTATTCTTGTTTCACTCCCTAGCAACTCTAGCCTAGGCTTTATTTTCCAACTCAAACTGTGATCAAATAGATTTTTTCATACTGTACAATCTAATTCTTCTTTCCTGCACTTTAAAGTGCATTTGAGACTTGGCATGCTAAAATGTCATGAGAAATACATGTACACATATATAAGCCTTTTGATTACTTCAATGTAGAAAACTCCTAATTTTGAAACTTTCCCTATCAACATAGGTCACAAATGTAAAGCTTTGTATTTTAATTTGAGCAAGAACATAACATGTATTTTTTCTATATTGATATATTGAGAAAATATGACATAGGAGGATAGTGAGGAAGTCCTTTACAATTCTTAGTTCGCTCTCTCTCTCTCTCTCTCTCTCTCTCTCTCTCTCTGTCCCTGTATGTGCATCTCTCTCTGTCTTTGTGTCTTTGTCTCTCTTTTTATCCCCTCTTGCTTTTAATTGTCTGATTTTTTATTTATTCTCTGAATATTTATATACACATTTATTGTCTCTCCCAAATATAATCAAAGCTTCTTTAAAGTATAGATTTTTTTTCATCATTTGTATTCTCCAGAGTCCATCACAATGAGTAACTTATGATAGTAGGAACTTGATAAATGCAAGTTGAGTTATTGATAGGTTCATGGAATGCATTTAATATGTTTTCATGTTGAATTGAATTGAAATAATAAAAAAAAAAGTCTTAGGGATTTGAATGAGGCTACTTTAAATAAAGAGCTGTGTCTAAAATCACATTAAGAATAAGTGTAGGAGACTGCATTTGAACTCAGCTCTCCATGCATCTAACGCCAGCAATATACTTCCTCTAAATGACTTACATTGAAGGGTAGGACGTAAGAATTTACATGTTTACCATGTCCTAGGCACTATGCTAAGCACTTTGCAGTTATTATCTTGATTAATTCTCACAACAGCTCTGGGAAGGAGATACCATTTTTATCCATTTTTGACAATTGTACAAACCAAATCAGAAGTGAGTTGACTTACCAAGATTCACACGACTAGTAAGTATCTGAGCCCAAATTTAAACTTATTTCTTCCTGATTTGAGGCCAACCCCTCTATCCAGTGTACCAACCAGTGCATTTCAACCAATAATTTTAGTAAAAATAGATATTAGGAGAACATTGAAGTATAAATTCAGTCAAAAAATATATAGATTAAACTTGAAAATTGTCTGGATCATCCTGTCCTTAATATAATGGATATAATAAGCTAAATCACAATGGAATAGCACCAGGGTGGGTTATAGTGAAAAACATTACCTGGTACTGGAATTAAGCACTGGATCAGGCATCCAAAATTCCTTCTTGAAAATCCGTTCATTCTATCTCGTTATTTTCCTTTTCAGTTTTATAGTGTAACACATTTTAGCTGTTTAAGGACAATGTGGCTAAGAACTAAATTGGCAGTGGTATGGTTACTATGCAATTGTCCCCTCCATCCTGCTCCCACTCAGATCCTTCCCAATAGCATAGAGTGATAGGAATGTCTGACATCTTATATTAATGGAACTCGAGCTACAGCAAGTATCGCTAAGCTAAAAAAAAAAAAAAAAAAAAAAAAAAAAATTGGCAATGGAGTTTATATTTTCCATTTAATATCAACCTAGTTAAGTTTGGAACAACATATTACCAAAAATCTGGCCATCAAATGATGAATTTTAGTTTTTGGCCGCATCAACCTATTAAACATGTGAAGGTGTGGAGGAGTTGTAAAACATTGAATACCTATCTAGATAAAATAAGAGGTCCTTAAAGTATTGAAGTATGTATTAATTTCAGCCCTGGTTACCCATATTGAATAGATGGAAGCAATCAAACAGAACTTCAAACCTATGATTTTAAGGCCAAAGAGATCTTAAAGTCAGGGTTCCTCTCTTAATGAGCTCATAGAAAAATAAAACCCACTGGAAAAAAATGAAAATATTTATCCACAGCCTTCTTCAGAAGTATAATGGATTAATGAGCTATCACTGGTAATACATTTGGAATCCTTGGTTACAAATGCTAGGGAATACCAAATGTTATTATGAATGCATTAAAATAGCCTACACTTAATGTAGTGAAAGCTCTTAATCATAATTTCTTGAAAAGGAAAAGTATCAATTAAACCTCCCAAAACTATAAGAAACTGCCAGAATTCCGTCATGAAAGCAGACTCATGAGAAAAGCAAATTATATGAAGTAACTCAAAGATGTCAATAATATAACAAGTATTCCATTGGATCCATTTGTTAACTATCCTTTTAAGATTAAGGAATTTTTGAATAGTATCTCACTTTTTCAAGAGGCTTGTAGGCCTGATATAAATGTTTTTTAAATAGTAAGTAAACTTTTTTTTTCATTTAACAGGTTTTCATTGGACTCCATTTCAATGCATTACCAGTCTGGATCTGTTTCCTTACCTATAAAATAAGGATATTGAATTGAATTGTCTTTATTATCTCTTCCAGTTCAAAATCTATAATCTTATGATCCTTTCTTTAAAAAAAAAATATATAACTGCCCTGAAAAACTAGACAGAAACAAACAAATGGAGAAAAAGAAGAAGAAAGATTCCCCTAAGTATTAAATCTCAAAGTTTTCAAAATCTCCCTTTCTTCTTGTTCAAGCAAAAACAACATTTAAAAATGTATTTATTAAAAACAGCTGGGTTAGAATTTTGTTTCATTGACTTGTTGAAGAAATAATAACAAAAATGATATTTATATAGCACTTTAGGTTTTGAAAATCACTTTAAAACTATTATTTTATGTCAACAATACTGAGAGGTATTATTTCCTCCATTTTAAAAGATAAAAACTGATTGGTTAAGTATTTTGCCCCAAATTGCATAGTCATTAAGGGTCTAACACTAAATTTGAATTTAGGTCTTCCTGATTTCATGTCCAGTGCTTTATCCATAGATATACTTAGTTGACAACTAAATATTTATGAGCCTTCCATAGACAAAATAGAGTTGTAATGTGAAGAAAATAAATATTATGGGCTTTAGATCTAGAAATCACAATTATAACTAGAAAAAAATATGAGGGTTTTGTCTTCGGACACAAATATGGTTAGGGCAGCAGACTGCTCTATTTGTTCTCAGTCATCACCATGAAGAAACAAGAAAGCTACTCCCTCCAGTCCAGTTCTCTTTGCTGTAGATTGCAAACTCCTCTCCTGCCTTCTGCCTTTCCCTCCTCTCTATGACTCTGTGGCTCACCCCAAAAGGGATAGCTTGACTGCTATCGCTCATCATTCCCCAATGAATTTACTACAGGTACCAAAATTCCAAGTTCTGATTTGGCTGGAATGAATTTTAAAGTGATTTAATCTAACTTCTTCATTTAACAGAGAAAGAAACTATAATCCCAAAGTAATCAAGTGATTTGCTCAGTAGCATCCAAAGTGATCAAGTGAGGTGCCTAATGTTATATAATTAGTGAGCACAGTTAGGTTTCAAACCTTCTGAGACCAAATACAATAATTTCCACCATTCTACTATATTTCTTATTCTTGATTTCTCTACTCTTCAGAAGAATTTCTTTCAAGTTAGGAAAACAATGAATATGCTTCTACAAGAGCTAGAAAATTACTTCAGAGCACTATAACATGTACTGTGAGATTGTGGGTGATACAATGTAAAATAAAAGGGATTTATTATGACAAGGGAAAGTGCTAGCAATTCAGGCCTAAACTGATCCCTACAGATACTTATTATTTAACTGTGTTCATATTATTTCTTCCTAACAAAATGTAATCTTCATAAGGACAAGGATTCTTTTCATCTTTCCCCATGTCTTAGTTCAATGTCTGGCACAGAGGTAGTATTCAGTAGATACTTATGGAATTAATTGAAGAAATATCCATATGCTCTTAATTTCTTTTCTAGCCTTAAAACATAAGCAGGAAAATTTCATTAAAACATTATTTTCTAGGTACTTTTTAAGTTTCAATTGAAAAGTTATACTAAAGAAGCAGGAGCCATAATTTGGCAATATTTATTATGTTGAAATTAGGTCAAAAGATGGGGGGAGGGTTGAATTAACAAGATCAATTAATGCTTTCCAATTTGAAAATAATTCTAAAGTTCCAGTATTCAATTTTATTTTTAAATTTTTTTCTAATTTTTTTCTTTCAATCTTCATCTCTCTTTCCTCCTTCCCAAATTTAGTTCTATCCAAGTTTCCTTCTTACATGCCATCTTCCTTTTTTTCATCTTCCATTCCTTCTTTCCTCCCTCCTTTCTTCCCATTATCCTCTTTTTTCTTTAAAGAGTCTGACTTAGAATGGAATCATATAAATTCCATGTAAGTTCTGGGTACTTCAATGGATCATCTCATATATGTTGCCATTTCCAGGAAGAAATTATTACTCATCTACAACTTGTTGAAATTTTCTGCCCTACACAAATGTTCAGCATTCATTTTAAATATCTGTACCTTTAAAATTCAAAAGTTTAAGAAAAAATATCTCATATCTCTAAAAAGTTTACCCTCCATTGTATAGAGGATGTGTGGTAATATTTTCTTAATTCCAAAAGTTAGATTTTCTTTATCAGATGTTGCAGGTAAATGTTTGGTTGAACAGAACAGTTCTCTTCTGTCAGGAAATTTCCAAATAATCTCAGTGAATTAATTTAGCCAAAAGAAAATAATTTTAGTTTCTACCTTCAAACCCTTTGGAAAATGGACATGCCCAAATTTGAGAGCTACTTTTATTTTTCCATTGGTGCCTAAGAAAAGAAATGAAAAAGACATAAATTTCACCAAAGTAACTAAAATGGTAATACCTCCAGAAGAAGGTCAAAGGCCTCGTAACAACATGTAGAGATCAATTATTTGTGGATGAAGTTGCAGACTTTTCATTTTATTTCTTTTTTTCTCCTGTGTTTCCTTGACCTATTATTGTTTAATGCTCCTGTATAACACTTACTTAAAACTTTATTTTTTTCATTTTGCTCAATAGATTCTCCCTGAGAATACATTTTCACATTTAAGCCAATTGCTTTGCTGAACTTCAGTTTTCTTATTTATAAGACGTAAGTGTTAGAGTAGTTTTTAATGTCTCTTCCAACTTTAGATGTAGAATCTTCTGATCCTTGATATCCAAAAGTTTCATATTCTTCAGTCATAATATATCATTAATTTAGAAGAGCTTAAAGTCTTGTCCCTATAAGGAAGATTTATTTTCATAGCTTCTAGAGACCTTGACTTTAATTTGTGTGGTTAATACTGTGAAATTTCAGGCATCAGTCAATAGGTGATTTTGCTTTTTACATGTAGGCCTTCCTAACATGCTTGAAATTGAACCATTTCAAAATATGGTCTTGTTAAAGATAACATCACAAAGTTAAAACTTAAAGGGACTTTAGAGATCATCTATTCCAATCTCCACATTCACAGAAAGAAATCTGGACAAGTTGGAAAGGGGAAATGACTGCCGTTTACTTCTTAGTGTGAAGGATCTGAGCTATTTTTATAGTTAGTTGGAGGAAAGATCACAGTCCCTATGACTAGTGGATGAGGTTGCAAAGGCTAAAATGGGACCTATGTTTCTTAAATTTAAAGACATCTTTCTTTCTACCACATCATTATGTTGATGCTCTACTAGTCATGTTTTAATTCTCCCTACTCACCATGTTTAATTTAATTGAACATTGTCCGTTTACATCATAATAGGAATTTTATAATTCTCTCTAACAGGTGTTAGTGAGTGTGTCTAATGTCAGATAGAAAATACCCAAGGTGATATGACTAATAAATTGATCTGGGATTCAAATCTAGATCTTTTAACTCCAAATCTAAAGTTCTTTTCATTGTATCTTTCACAGAACTGTGTAAAGCTATACTCATATCATCCATATAAATTAATCTAAACTTGATATTATTACTGCTGAGTCATTCTTTAAGGGAAGTTAATCTTAATAGTTGAATCATTAAGATCAAGCTCAATAGTACAAACCACTATATGTTTTTTACCCTGATTGATTATTTTCAATAAAGGGATGTAAATCAAAATGAGTAAGAAAGAATCTGTAAGCTGGCAAATGATCCAGTATTGGACCCAAAGATATTACTACAGAATTAGACTATTCACTATTAATTGGTCTTTTGTATAGATTCAATATAACATAGCATGAGTGATTCCCTAATATTAATGACATTATTAGGAAAGAAACTGTGTGCTCTCAAATTTATTTGACAACAATTTTGTTTAAATATATTTTAAAAATAAAAATTTTATTTTTAAAATCCCAATACAAGTCAGCAAACTGCAATAATAAAGCCTAAAATAAATATTGGCATGTGGTCATTTAAACTAAATTATCTTTCATCTTTAAGGATGTTTATGTATGTCCCGATTATTCAAAATATAATCAAAGTAAATAATGACCAAACTCATTTTGTTTCTATGTTCTGTGCAATTATCTCAGCTTCAATAGCTACGACTGTCACATATGAAACTGTACTTCACTGAAGACACTTGAATACCCTTGAATGTTTGGCAGATGAACGAGGATTCAAACTTAGTTCCCTCAAATCAAAATTATATAATCTGTTTCATTCTCTCATGTCAAAGTTAGTGTTTTTCCCTTTCTTTTGACCTTTTGAATAATATTTTATTTTTCCAATTACACATAAAGATTTTTAAACTTTATATTTAATTTCATGATCTAAATTTTCTTTCTTCCTCCCTCAACTTTCCCCTCCCTAAAAAGGTGAGAATTTTAAATAGGTTATATTTGTACAATTATGTGAAACATATTTCCATATCAGTCATGTTTTAAAAGAAGAAATAGACCAAAAGAAAAATAAAACCCACATGCAAAAAAAATTAAAATAGTATGATTTGGTCTACCTTCAGACTCTATTGGATCTTTTTCTGGAAGCAGATAGCATTTTCCTTGATGAGTTCTTTCAAATTATCTTGGTTCGTTGTGTCATTGAGAAAAGCTAAGTCTGTCAAAAATTGTTCATCATACAATTTTACTGGTACTGTGTACAATGTTTTTCTGGTTCTACTCATTTCACTCTGCATCAGTTCATGTAAGTCTTTCTAGGTGTTTTTTGTTTGTTTGTTTGTTTGTTTTTGTTTTTGTTTTCTGAAATAAGCCTGCTTACCATTTCTGATAACCACAATAGCATTTCACTACATTCATGTCCCACAACTTGCTTAGCCATTTTCCAATTGATAAGTATCCCTCAATGTCCAATTCTTTACCACCTCAAAAAGAGCTGCCATAAATATTTCTATACATGTATGTCCTTTCCCCCTTTTATATGATGTCTTTAGGATTCAGACATTTAGATTTCAGAGGATCAAAAGACTTGTGTATCACTTGATTGTCTTTTAGAAATAGTTCCAAATTGCTCTCCAGAATGGTTGGATCAATTACCAATTCCATTAGCAATGCATTAATTAGTATGGCAATTTTCTTACATTCTTTTCAATATCATTTTCTTTTCCTGTCATAGTATGTAGTCTGATAGATATAAAGTGGTATATTCTGAGATGGTACCTCAGAAAAAAAATTAATTTGCTTTTCTCCAATCAGTAGTTATTTAGTACCTATTATGTGCCAGGCACTTAGGGCAAAAGTAGAAAGAACAAAACATTTCAGTTCACAAATTGCATCTATTTTTTTTTTTCATCTTCTGTAATTCTTTTACTTCCCACTTCAATTTTTTTTTCATTTCTAAATCTATTATTTTTCCCTTTCTGTCTCAGAAGGGATGGGTCTTCCAGTGGGCAATAACAGCTTAATCCTCTATCCATCCATCCATCCATCTATCTATCTGCCTATTAATCTACTATCTATCTTTCAACCTCTTTACATGGGGTATTGTCTTGTCTCCTTATTCACATCCCCTACTTCATTAATCTTTTTTTCTTTTCTAAAATACTAAATAAAATATTTAATAAATAATAAAATATTGTATCTATATAGCAATCTAATCTAATAGCCCTGGATGTTATTATTCTCATTTTATAGAGGAAGAAACTGAGAGAGTTTTGTGATTTGCTCAGGGTCTCATAGCTACTAAATGTCTTCACAGGATTTAAATTTATGTATCCCTAAATTCCAAGCTATCTAATGCACCACTTTGATATCTCAGTCTCTGCTTCCTTTGCTTCCTTAACTTTCTGCTACATGGCAAAGAATTGGAAATTGTAGAGGTGCCCACCAACTGGGGAATGGCTGAACAAGTTGTGGTATATGAATGTAATGGAATACTATAGTACTATAAGAAATTATGAGCTGGCTGGCTTCAGAAAAACAGAAAAAGTTATATTAACGGATGCAAAGTGAAATGAATAGAACCAAGAAAACACTGTACACATAACAGCAATGTTGTATGACGAACAACTGTGAATGACAGCTGTTCTCAAAAATTATTCAAGACAATTCCAAGGGAATCATGATGAAAAATGCTATCCATCTCCAAAGAAGAAAATGATGAAGTCTGAAGGCAGATGAAAGCATGTGATTTTCTGCTTTTGTACATTCTGTATTTTTTCATGCTCCCCCCTTTGGGGCTATGTCTTCTTTCACAACATGATTAATATGGAAATATTTTTTGCATAACCACACATGTATAATCTATATTAAATTTGTTACTGTCTCAAGGATGTGGAAATTGGGGGGGGGAGGAAACATGGAAATCAATTTTTAAATAGTATTTTATTTTTCCAAATACATGCAAAATAATTTTCAGCATTCACCTTTGTAAAACTTTTGTATTCTAAATTTTTCTCTCTCCTGAAGATAGTAAACAATTGCATATAGGCTAAATATGTGCAGTTATTCTCACCATATTTCCATTTGTCATACTGCACTCACAAAAAACTCAGGTCAAAATGGAAAAAAAAACATGAGAAAGGGAAAAATAAACAATAAAAAGGAACTCCTTAAAAATACATGAGGGGCACCTAGATGGCACAGTGAATAAGGCACCAGCCCTGAAGTCAGGAAGACCTGACACTTAACACTTCCTGTGTGACCCTGGGCAAGTCACTTTACCCCAATTACCTCAGCCAAAAAAAAAAATCTAATCAAAGATATATGAATGTTAAAATGTCATTGAGGAGAAATAAAATATTATTTTAAAAAATTTTCTACTACAGATTATATTTTCTTCTAATAGTACCCTCTGTCAAGGGGCACCAAACTCTCACAACTGATAAAACTCTGACATTTTTTTAGTGGAATAAATCACACAGTAAATATCTGTATTTGAAACAAGATTTCAGTGCAGTTCTTCCTGACACAAAATCATCTATCCATTGTACTACCTAGTTGCCTCCTGTACCTAAAGTGCTGCCAAAAGTAGAATGACTTGAGAGAAAAGAGTAGACTACTTGTTAGGTTGAATAAAAGCTCATTGAATATATGATAAAGGATTCTTGTCTCTCTTTACAAGTAGACCAAATAATTACTGAACTTCCTTCCATTTCTATTATTCTGTGATTTTTGTGAATACCTCTTCAATGAATAAAGATTTTTCTTACAACTTAAAATGATATTTTATATCATAACCAGAAAGGAAGTTCTTTATAAGAGATTCATCCACTTGGTCATATGATGGAAAATTTCAACTCACAGCTTTATTCATTTGATTGGCATGTCTTCCTAAGTTATAAAAATAGTGAAAGCCCATTAGATTGGTGTTGTTTTGGGTAAAACAGAGAAATAGTTAGCAGTGTTGGCATTTAAACTAGTATCATTGGTCTTCAGAATTCACACCTCCTTTGCTTGAATAAGGGCAATTCACACCTCTCTAGATGCTGCAGTTCCAATCTGCTCAATAGATTCTGTTAAACAACACAGAATTGGGGTTATCTTTTCATAGCCAGAAGGACCAAGTAGCTTTTATAGCTGATATCTAGATTGAATAAGATTTCAGTAAACTTCTGTGTATAAAAAGCAAAATCTGCATGCATGCATACATATATACATATACACATATACATATATAAACTATAACTTATTAAATTGAACATACCATATTGAAATTAAGCTGTGATAGAGTCTAAGGGGTCATTATTTATGAGAAGTCTAATATAAAGGAAAGGATACTGGATTTGAATATCAAGGAATGGGCATTCATACTAAAGGCTTTGCTTGAGTCTGAGTTCTGATCTATAGTACTTAGGCAATTCATTTTACATCTCTAGGCCTCAGTATTATTTTTTTCATCTGTAAAATGAGAAGGCATTTAATTAGGTAATGTTTTAAGGATATTCCATGTTAAATAATATATCAACACCACCAACATCAAATATTATTGAGTAGGAATTTTTCTTTACAATAAACAATATTATGTAATATTTCCTTTCATGCTGCTGTGGGGTCACTATGGTCCTTAAAAGACCCTCCATTTCCATAGATGCTTTCTGTCAGAATCTAGAGAATCCCTACCATCAGTGTTTATTTCCTTATTCCCACATTTAACTTTTATTTACAAAGAGGAATTACTTCAACTATCTAAGCAGCAAGTATCAGGATCAGAATTTTAATTCAGGCTGGCTGACTAATATAGGACCTGGATCACTCCCTCCTTATAATAAGCTCAGAATATAGTTATCCCTCAAGTTCAAAGTACTTTGTAGTTCAGCACCTAATCAAAAGCAAAGCTCCTGAGTCCCTACTAATGTGTTTGCTTTTACCAGTCAGAGGATACATTAGTTCAAAACAAAAGGCATTTAATCAAATAGAAAATCAAATAAGATGACAAGAAAATATTCTCCCTAAGTACAAATTGGATATACTCTTGCTATTTACCATACCACCAATAGAGCAAGATATATCAGGGAACATGTATCACTAGGAAATAAGAATCTTCTTGGAATGTGTATGAAAAAGCATACACTAGAACCAATGTAACTAGGGCCTATCCATGTGCTAATGCATAGCTAATGCTTCAGAGTTAACATTATTTTCTAAAATTCTCTCTTTCTGTCTACTGTTTTTTTTTACCCTGTGTTGTATCTGCTCTACACTAAAAGCTATCTCTTCTAAACTGTGCCTTTCTGAGGTGGGGGTCATATCTCTTTTCGTGAGGCATTTCATCACTATGTTCCTCTGAGCTTAAGTTCTTCAGGGCTCTTAACTGGGTTCAACTCTTCAGGTTTACCTGCTGGCTTTCTGTGTGCCCAGATACTATTATGTAATAGCCAGAAAGCCTCTATCTGACTAGGGATGCAAGCCCTCTTTAGAACATAGTTGCAGGATTTATAAGCTGTCACATGTATCTGTAAACACAACTGAATAAAAGCCAAATATACAGATCTTCAGGCAAAAATAAAATCAGTTACAGTGGCTGCTTGTACATGGTACCTCCTTCATATCTATTACCCCATAAAAGTATCTGGAATAAGGTTAGAAAATAACCTTATTTAATATCTTAGCACTAAAAACTTCAGTTAACTATACCAATAGGGGTCCTATGCTTCCAACAGATCTCATCTTCTGAACTCATTCCCATTCCTGAACTCCAAATAATCCACAGAGCTATATTGAGGCTATGGATAGGATTATTCACTCTCAATATCCTCCTCCAATTAATATGCATATGAACCTAGCAAAAATCTGTCTGCCAAAAAGAAATTTTTGGTTTATCTACTGTAGTCAGGCCACAGAAAAAAAACCCACCTCTCTCCCTACATAGAAACTTATATTGTTTGAAAAATGAAATTACTCATATTTATTTCATATTTTATAGTTTTCAGATGCCAAAAAGTTTTTTATTATAATTTCAGGTTCTTATGCACATAAAGGCATACTGTAGGCAAGTTGAACCAACTTTCAAGAGTTAATTATTAAATTTTCACTGTAACCATTATACTTCAAATACTGATAAAGCCTTAAAATCAGAATTGAATTTATTGTTTTGCTGATTGTCTAGATTTTAGAAACTGATGGATATAATACTAATTGTGCAAATTAGATTTTGAAGTGTTTTGTCAATACTTTTTTATGGAGAGCTGGTTGTTAAACATTTACCAGCATACCTCTATATGCATGTAATCATCGTAGAAACTGTGATAACTAGAATAAGCATTACTACCATCATTTTACAGAAGAGGAAAGTCTGACAAAACAAAGTTTAGGGGGAAAAGCTATCCAGGATGTCAGAATCAGATCTAGATAGAAACTAAGTCTGAAGACTTCCATTTTAATTGTTCATATTATGACATACTGATGAGAAATCTCAACATGCATAGGCAGGGACAATTGTTATATATATATATATGGAGAGAGAGAGAGAGAGAGAGAGAGAGAGAGAGAGAGAGAGAGAGAGAGAGAGAGAGAGAGAGAGAGAGAGAGAGAGAGAGAAGAGAGAGAGAGAGAAAGAGAGAGACAGAGAGAGAGAGAGAGAGAGAGAGAATGATAGTTCTGTAAGGGATATAAAGAAATCCTTCAAATCAATCTTTTCATTTTATACATAAGGAAATTTGGACCAGAAGGAAATGACTTATCTCACATCTCATAGGTATTAAATGGAATAATCATAGAATTTTTTTTGGAAATGACATCAGCAACCATTTAATTTAATGTATAGCTCAATAAAATCCCTCTTACAAAATCCCATCAAGAAGTCATCAAGCCTCTTGTTAGAAAATCTTTAAGGAGGAAGAAATCATTTCTTCCCAAAATACCCCATTTCATTTTTTGGTAGTTTTGATTTTTAGGAAATTTTTCTTTATAGCAAGTCTCATCTATCATGGCAATTTATACCCACTCTTCCATGTTCTGCCTCTGGGACCAAACAGAACCAAGTTAATCTTCTCATGTGACAATTCTTCAAATACTTGAATACAAGTATCATATTTTCCAACTTCTCTGCAAATTACCTCTTTTTTAGTCTAAACATTTCCAGTTCATGGCATAATAGTCTTCCATGCTACAAGAGGCTTAAGTTCCAATCTTATTATTATCATCAACTTTACCCAATCTTCTCATTTTATAGGTAGCACAGAGACCTTAAATCACTTGCCCAGAACCTGACAGGTATTAAGCACCAAAGACAGGATTTGGGGATCATACAAATATGAATTTGGAGCTAAAAGAATATGAGAAGCCACTTACTTTGATTCCCTCATAGGAAGCATCTGATACAGGATCATATTGTACAAATACCCATATGTTAATCTCAGTTTTCTTGATCGTCTTGGTCCTCATTCTCTGTGGTTATTGTTCAGGTTATTGACTTCTTTTCTAGAATGCAGAGCTTAGAACTAAACACAGTGGTGAGATGTAGTCTTTATAAATAGAGAACAATAGGATTTTCACATCCTAATTGTGGATACTATTATTATCTTAATCTCCTTTAAGGTGCCTCTAGTATTATTTTTCTGCTCTCAAGACATACTTGTGGCTCATATTGAGTGTATAATCCGCTAAAGATCCCAAAACTATTTTTCCCAGAAGAATTTTTGCCTTATCATCATTTACATGTCTTATCCTTGTGAAAATTTAAAACTACCCATAAGAATTTACATTCATACTCACTACTTATCATTTTAATTGCTTCTATCCAATGATCTAAACAGTCAAGTATTTTGGATTCTAACTTTGTCATCCCAGTTAGCTGTCTTCCTAGTTTTGTGACATATGCAAATTACATAGGGATATCACCTTTGTCTTTATCTAATCCTAATGATCTTTCCACTGTGCCCTTTTTCATTTGAGTTTAAATAAAAATTCTATTTTCTTTCTATTCCTGTTGCTAATGAGTAATATTTAGACTTATTCAGACATTTTTAAAAACTGAGCTTCCTAGAGAATTTTGTACACTACTTATCCTGAATTGGGCCCCATTCTGCAGTTTTTATTCAGGTACAACTAATAGAGTTTTCCCAGAGTGAGGAATGTGTAATCAATCCCATTGTTTGGTTTCAATGGCTTATTACCGGATGGTAGAATTGTTACAGCAAAGGCAATTTAGACAATCAGGTACAATTGACTTCAGTCAATTTGCATACTGCAGTCCCAACAGTAAAAAGTCATGGTGTTTTATGGCAAAGATAGTGCTGTCATAAAATGAGACCACCTGGGCTCACTAACTAAAACCAAGGGAAAGGTTTTTTTTGTTGTTGTTTTTTCTTTCCTCTTTTTTTTTTTTTTTTTTTTTTTGTTAATTGCTGGGCAGAGGTACTTCTACTAGTTATTCTAAATCTCTGGCATCTATCTAAAAGAAAAGTAATTTTAAGGAAAACCATAAGGCATACCTATATTCCTAACAATAATATTGAAGATACTTGGGTATTGAATATATCTGTAAATTTGTCTCTTTTTTAAGCAGTGAAAATGTCAGTCTATGATGAGAGGTAGCATGGTCTGTGCTATAGGACCAACTATTTTACCTACATAATGATGAGGAAATCATGGAATCTCTAACTACTAGCAGTTATCCAAAATAAAAATAAGTTACCTTGACACATAGTGGATTCCACATTTATGATGTCCATTAGGCAGAAGTAGACTGGTCAGGGATGCTATAACAAGAATTTCTTGTTCAGGTAAGATTTTAGAGGGACAATTTCTGAGATTCTGTAATTTATTATGCTGAGATTCCATATTTCGATAGGGAAAAAATGTTTCTTTAGCATTTACTATTTTCCAGGCAATGAGGTAACTTCTAGGAATACCAATTTTAAAAATAACTTCAAGGACCTTATCTTTTAATATTCTAGTAAGGGCAGACAATACACATAAGAAAATAATGACCAGAGAAGAGAGTTTTGGTGTCAGAAGTGTGGAGTACAGTCATAGAACAATCAGTTTTCCTTCCTATCCTCTCTTGAGCTAAATCAGAAAGCATTGAAACTCTAGTGCACAGAACAGAACTCTGATGGGGTGATTGAGAGTCCAAATGGCAAAGGTACATTTACTAAAAAAGACTTTTACAGAGAACTTGCATAGTGATCTGAAGAAGCAGTACAAGTATACTCTCAAGATTTCTCTGAAGAACCTTGGTATCAAATGGGAGGCATAGATTCAGGACTTCCCAGCATGGCATGCTCACATCAAAGAAGGTGCTTTATTCTGGGAACAAAGCAGAATCACAGTAGCACAAAAGAAATGTGATATGCATACACCTAGAGACATCTCCAACCAAATGTTCAAATGGCTTATTTGTTCTTGACCTGTGGTTAAGCCTTCTGAGTTAGTATTAGACTGAAAAGTCACAGCTGGACACACTTTACCTTGACCCCAACATCATGACAGCATTGGTCCTCCTTGAGTACAAAGAACAAGCAACAACAACTTTTTCAGAAATATTAAGGATATTGATATGACTACTATACTCAGAACAAGAAAAAAATAGACTGGGGTGAAGGAGGTTATGAAACATGAAAGACAATTGATAAGATTCCCCAAATGGACAGATGGATAGGATGGAAAGCGTAGTCTTAGGACGTCTAAATTTAGTTCATTAGGGACATTTGTACTTTCTTACCAATCAATATACCCCAGACCCAGAATGGAGTTCCAAAAATGAATAGACTAATTCTCTTGGGGAGGAGAATTCAGACTCTGCAGACTGGTCTAGTCTAGGACATATAGTATCAAGGTATATGGAAAGATTCCCAGGTTAGTTGGATAAATGGGCTAGAATAAAGAAATAGAAACTGATGGTCTCTAAGATCCCTGATCTCTCTAACAGTCTATTACACTTTTATAATGCTATGAATATATCAGGAATGAAATTATTTATTTCAAGCACACTGGCAAACATTTAATACTCCATGACCACTAACCAAACCCACATTTTCTATCAGGAAGCTAATAAGAACATATCATTAATATGGAAGAGTGAAATAGGACCTATAAAAGACATCCATCACCATTGCTATAAGAACAGGACAAAACATACACATTACTCATAGCAGTTTAGGGAGATCATCTTCACATTTGCAAGCAAATGGGCTACATACTATCAAGTGATGTGATTCTGATACCAGTGCCCATATTATTTTCTTATACATTACATCAGTGAGATAGAAGTGAAAATACTCTGTATATACATAAAGCTTTCATTTCAATGCTACCTAAAGTGCCCTGTGTGCTGTACGCGTGCAAGAAATAATTGTTGAATGAACTAATGCAGTCATATGACTGAATATCGTTTTACTATGATAGCCTTCATTTTTAGTCCAATCACTGGGCCTGCTTCTCTAACACTGAATAAGCTATTTTTTATTGGTATTTGATACCAAAGTTCTTCAAAGAAATCTTGAGAGTATACTTGTACTACTTCTTCAGATCACCATGCAAGTTCTCTGTAAAATTCTTTTTAGTAAATGTACCTTTGCCATTTGGACTCTCAACCATATATTTATGGTTCTTAGTTATTTCAATTTTGTCCTACTTTCCAAGGACCTATTTGGAGGTTTTTTAGCACGATATCTAGAACCTAAATTTTTTATTTATTTTTTTTTTTGGTATGGCAATTGGGGTTAAATGCCTTGCCCAGGGTCATATAGCTAGGAAGTGTTAAGTTTCTGAGACCAAATTTGAACTCAGGTCTTCCTGACCTCAGGACTGGCACTCTACCCACTTCAGCACCTAGATGTCCCTAGAACCTGAAAATTTTAAAGTAGTAGTCAACCACTTTGCAAATAAACACCAAATTCCATATTCTAGACATCAGGACTTTTGACTAGCTTCTATATTACAAATCTCAAATCCTCTTACTGCCCCACCCACAATTTCTATGCATTCATCCACCCCAAAAATGTAGGAACAAACATTAAACTATGTCAAACGAAATTACATTTGATTAGGGAGCCCCTAATCAATTTAATGAATTTTTCAATCAATTTTGAGATAAACCAGTCAATTAGAATCAATTATAGTAGTTGCCTCTGTCTTCTTGCAAGGTGCATTTCCACCTCCCTGGAGAGATGAAATTCAGAAAAGCATGATATGCATTAATCTCAATAAACTGATAAGAGTGATCAGGGAAAATCTCCTTACTTCACCAACTATAATTTTCTACCACCACATCTTTAAAAAAAATGTTTCTCACACCATGTCTCATGACCCCCCAAACTCCTACCTCTCTTAGGTATAATTTCCCTGCTCTATTCTTCAAAAGCTCTTCCCTCTATCCTTCAAATCTCAACTCTTATATAAAACCTTCCTTCCCACATCCATGATTGATCTCTATAAAATCTGCTTATCATTCTCTGTTTGTATTAGTCTAGCTACATACAATTACATATACTAAGATAAAAAGATCAAAACTATTGAGGTCAGAAAACCCAGGTTTAAGCCCCTACTTCAGTGTTCACTAGTTGTGTGATCTCTAAAGCAAAAAACTTTGCCTCTTTAAACTTCAGTTTCCTCATTTATAAAATGGAAATCATAAAATCTGTTCAAAGTAGTAGTGGTGAGGGAAATGAATAGAAAGTACTTTGATTTAAACAGAAAAAAACTCTGGCTCTGTTGTGAAAGGATCTGGTCTCAAATTCCAACTTCATGACATTGAACATATCCATTTTTTTTTAGAAGTCAGTATTCTTACATATACAATGAGATGATCATCCTAGATGTCTGTATCTCTAAATCTACTATTCTTATAATCTGGTAGATATAAAGTACTATATGGCTATATCTAGCAATCTCATACTTTTCCTGGTCCAAAAGATGTTTATTTATTCTATTTCTTGTTATAAATAAAAACAACTGAACTGTTAAGGACTTGATCAATATATTTCATTATTGAACCAGCAGTATGTCTATCAAGGTATGCATTGCAGACTTTTAATATTAATATTGATGAAGATAATTCACCCCTTTTCTATAACAATTGACTCCATTCAGCTTTTATATTCAGAAAGCACAAGTCCAAATTTCTAAATTATACCCATTTTTCTTTTACTTCTCCCTATGTCAGCATGCATTTATACAGATCTACTATAAGGCACTACACAGGGATTTGGAACATTCTCTCTTCTTTTCCTCTTTGGGCTCTGATCTATCTTATTCCCACAGAAGTATTTCATTTCAGCTAGTGTCCAAATTGGCTTATATTTGAAAAACTTCCCTTTTATTATTGGGGATGGAAAACGACTATATTCCAGGGTAGACCTACACCAGAAACTGTGTCAGCACCTGACAGGTAAAGAAGAGCCATTGGAATCACAAGATTTTGCAAGCTATTTGTGAGACTCATTTACCAAAGATCACTTTTAGAAAGTGAAGTTGGAAGAGAATGAATCTAATCATCATTTTAGTATGAAGGAAGTTGTTGGGATGAGGCAGCTGAGGAATCTCTTCTTTCAACTCAGCTCATCTCAGAAGGATCCCACAAATACTCATGCAAAACAGGAGGTAGAAATGTCGCAATCCCTAAAATAAAACCCTGTGATGTGACTACATATTGGAAGTCATTTTTGAAGGAAAGCAGTCTTCTTGCAAATTAAATGCTTGAAGGAATTAAAGAATGAACTTACCAGACTATGAATTTTTTTCCCTTTAAAAGCTATAAAAATAAAAATGAAGTCCCTAAAGTCAGAAGAAACCAGGAGCCTTGTATTTTCCTTCTGTACTCAATAAGCTTTTCCACTCACTGTCTTCTGCTCTTCAAAACTGTAACTGGGGAGAATAAAGTAGACCAAATCATTATTTCCATCAGCACAAATCCAGAACCATTATTTTTTATGCTTTTCTTTAAAACAAAATAAAAATAAGGAAAAAAACCCAAAACATTAAAAGAAATACAGAAAGAGAAAATTAAAAAAAAAGTTATGTGGCCAGCAAAAAATCAGGAAAGAAACAGAGTATGTAACAATAAATTTCCCTTTCAAAAAAAGTACATATAATAAAAAAAATTATATTCTTGACTTTTCATCTTTTCTTTGCTTTCTTGTAGGTTGTAATCCAGAACCATTATGACTGGTTCTCCAAAAATATAATGATCCCAATGGATCTTCATACCCTTCTTGGAGAGCTACAGGGAATAGACTTGAAAAGATAGTTTTCTATGAAAATTATAATCTCTTTGATTCAGACCAGTTGCAATGATCTTGTGATGAAGAGAGCCAATTTTTCCTTTTTGATTTGATTTTACTTGTTCAGCAAGATAATTGTATAAAGATGTATGCATATAATAGATTTAACATATATTTTACCATGTTTAACATATATTAGATTACTTGCCATCCAGGGGAGAGAGTTTGGGAAGGTGTGAGAATTGCAACACAAGGTTTGACACTGGTTAAGGTTGAAAAATTATTTATGCATATATTTTGAAAATCCAAAACTTTAATAGAAAAAGGAAAATTATAATCTCTGGTCTAAAAATTTACCAAAAAAAAAAAAAAAAAGACCTTGAACTAGACTCGGGATAAAAATAAATATAAAGCACAAAGAATTTTATAGTTTAGTTGGTGTGCTAGAATATCTATCCATGATGCTATATCCTACAACAGACTTTTTGATTGCGTGGCTCAAGTGTTACCTTCCTCAAGCCCCTTTACAGGGAAAGCATGCCAATATGTAATTTAGCTGAGTGCATCTGATAAATTGCCTACCAGGTATTGCTTTCCCAGATCCATTAGCCTAAATCTTTCTTATCAGTTTCTCTGCTACATAGGTGAGATAACTCTCTCCTAAGAGACCTTATCCCAACTAACCTGTAAAGGGCATTCCATCCACAAAAACTTAAACCTTCTCACACTACTGCTAAGCCCATGTACAATAGGAGTTATAATTAACCCTTCTGTTATTGATCTAGTCTTACATTAATCTCATTGATGAAACAAAACATTTCTTTAAAAAAATAAAATGTGAAATTTAATGTTGATATTTAGTTCATAACTATTACATCATAGTAAATTGCATTCTTTCTATTTACTTTTCAGAAATATCTCAATAAAAACTTGTCAATAAGCAACAGGCCCAGTTGTAGGCAAAACTGTACAGCAGGGAAAAATTGCCCTTCTATTTTCCATTTAATTATCTTTTTCTTCTATGCCAATTGTTCCAACTTCTATGCCTATTATGTCTCACATCATAGGGAATCTGAAGAGGCAGAAATGAGAAAGAAGTGCTTCCCACCATACAAGATTGATTGTACAAACATAAAAGTGTATTATAGTAACAATGCAATCACATGGTGCTATCTATATTTCAATTACATACTCTTACTGTTCTGGATCTTCTGAGTATTGGAGAGGTTTCATTTCCTGTCTCTTACATCATAGTCCTTCAGTGTTAATAGCTACCTATATAACACCCTACCAATTCATAGTGAATATGTCCAGCCTCAAGGATGGAGGTACAGGAGAGAACTGCTACCTGTACTTCTCATGCTCTCAGAGGTCTTCAAAAAGAATTTTTTTCCCTTAAAGTGGAAATTAAAAACATTTTTTTCCTAACACTGGAAGCCTGGATTTTTATGCCTGGTGAATATCCTAGTTTTTAGCACCTTATAAGGCATTAGCAAATATTCAATAAATATTTATTGTTGATTGACTGATTAATAGCATAAAGGTAATTATTGTATTTTAAGCACAAAGATAGACTTAATTAATACACAGCTTGAGTATTTACTATCTAATCCCAATGAATTCCAATGTGACACTATACCGCAGCTCACTCTTTATGAGCTTAACTTTATTAAATATTAATACTGCCTCTCATTGCAATATATAATGCTTGTTCTTAAGATAGATGGACATATAAAATATTTGAGAGGCAAAAGAAAGATACATTAGATAGGAAGTCAGATGAAATTAGTGTAGCTCTAGCTCATAGCTTTATTTTTTATGAGGAGTGGTCAGAATATTGATGTCTAGAAAATAGTGAACATAATGTCATTATAGTAAAAATAATTTAGCAAGAGCTTACAAATATTGCCTGATTATCTTATCAATTCAGAGGAATTCTGAGAAACAGTTTTAGAGGATTTAATAAGGGAAAGCCTTGAAAAAAATATGATTTGATAAGGGGTCTCCAAAATCGATTTATGAAAGAAAAGTTTTACAAAATTAACTTGTTAGAGCTTTTTAAATTCTGGCTTGTGTTATGTTAGAGAATGGAAAAGGCAATGGATAGTTATATAGTTAGGCATTTAAAGAGCACTTAAAGCAAACACACAAGAAAGATTATTGGATAAAGTAATGAGCCAAGGTGAAGAGGTTAAAACAGTTGAATGTATGTAATATTTGCTTCATCATAGGAGATAAAATGATAAGTTATAAACAATCATTTCATAACATGGATACTGATGGTCAGCTGTTTAGTACTGGTTAGTTTGAAAGCAGTGCCTCAATAAAAACTTGACAATGAATAAGGCTAATTTCAATATGCCCAAGCATTGATAAAACTGTGTGACAGGAAATAGTTGCTTTCTGACCTCCATTATAATTATCCTTTTTTCTTCATGACAATCTTTCTTCTAACCCAGTACCTATTGTGTCCCATCCATGACCTTTCTGGCTGTCAACTAAAGTGTTAATGATTAAATTTAAGATGATCCATGAAACATTTGATAAAGAATTTTTGAAGATTTAAAAGCTTTGTAGGTCAAAAGGAATAAAACTGCATAATGATACAATGACAAATGGTTGAAAAATATTTAGGTATAGTGTTCCCTGCTAAATCCTCCTAACAGCAACACATGACAGACATCCAACTATTCTACCTCTAAAGTTGTGCTCAAAGTTCATAATATGCAAAATTCTATGTAGCAATGCCACAATACATATGAAAATCAAATAAGCAACTAGTCCTTTGGTGTACAACAGCTTTCACCTCCTTTTGTGATCCAGAGAAATCTGAGTGACATTCACTGTGACTTGTGTGACTTTACACAGTTGCTCATTGGTAGAGGCACAATCTTTTTATAGCATCTCTCAATAGAATTGGAAGAATCTTGGTGTTCTGGTTCCCAATCCAATACCCATTCCACTATGTCAACCATATCATGCTAACGGGCATGGCTTCTGAGTTAATGCAATGTCTATTTGGTTCAATAAGTATTTTATCAGATTATCTAGAATTTTCCTACAATACAACATAGTCATGTTATGCTTTCGTTTAACTTAACTGCATAATTTATTTAACCATATAACTTTAGAAAGAGAAACAGAGACAGAGTGTCACAGTCAGTCTTTATTGATCTCTTCAGCATTCCTTGTCTATTATTTTTTTTCTTTGATTTTCTTGAATCTTCTCTTCTTTCATGATGAAGAAAGAGCTATGTATGATCACCTTCCAATAATTTCATTCCTATATATGAATATCCTTCACAATTATTTCCCCAATCACCATCAGATTTCTTGTCAATTAAATCTTTATTGCTTTTCTTTTCTTCAACTTGAGCACAAATCCTAGTTACTGTCTTTATCATAATCCACAGTTTTGCTACATGTTATGAAAAATAAACTTTGCATCTAATTGCTGTTAAAATCTACCTATTTTCTGATAGGCTACCTAAAAAGACTTTAGGTTCTTTCCAATTTTTACTTTAAAATGGTTTACTATTTTATGGGTAATTTAACAGATTCTTTACACACTGATTTTAGAAACTAACTTTGTAGAAAATGTGAATCCTTTGGATTATATATACAGCTTACATCTCCAAATTCCAAAGTCTAAAACCTACAATAGCATAACAATATTTTGTAACTTCTTATTACAAAAATGTTTTTTCCCTAAATTTAAAATGGGACTAATAATCTGAGTCCAACTGAGTATTTATTGTAAAAATTGAATAGGATTTTGAATGTGAAAATGGTCTAACAAGTTAAAAGCAATGTAAGTGCAAGGCATTATTATTGTTATTATTGGTATTAGTACCAATAATACTGTTTTCATGGTTTGGAAAGTTTAATTAAATCAAACAATATAAACAAACAAATGAATGAATGAATGAATGAATGAATAAGATAAAATAAAAATATAAAACTGAAATTATTTATTTCTAAATAATAAGTCTTAAATAAAACCTGACATTAGTTAAATGATTCTGCTAAGAGCAGAGATATCACAGACAGCATCTGCTTAATAATTTTTAGTTTTATTTGAAGAGCATGAGGTCTAATTCTCCCTTCTGGCTTCTTATTTTTAATACAACTCCATGGAATCATATCTTATGACTCAAATGGCAGAAAAAAATTTCTATTTGCTATTACATATGAGGAACAATGAGGCAGCTAGGAAATGTGGTGGATAGAACACTAGGCTTCAACAAAAGAGGACTTACATTATTAATCAGAGAAATGCAAATTAAGACAACTCTGAGATACCACTACACACCTGTCAGATTGGCTAGAATGACAGGAAAAGTTAATGCGGAATGTTGGAGGGGATATGGGAAAACAGGGACACTAATACATTGTTGATGGAATTGTGTATACATCCAGCCATTCTGGAGAGCGATTTGGAACTATGCTCAAAAAGTTATCAAACTCTGTATACCCTTTGATCCAGCAGTGTTACTACTGGGCTTATATCCCAAAGAGATCTTAAAGAAGGGGAAGGGACCTGTATGTGCAAGAATGTTTGTGACAGCCCTCTTTGTAGTGGCCAGAAATTAGAAATGAATAGATGCCCATCAATTGGAAAATGGCTGAATAAATTGTGGTATATGAATATTATGGAATATTATTGTTTGGTAAGAAATGACCAACAGGATGATTTCAGAAAGGCCTGATGCTGAGTGAAATGAGCAGGACCAGGAGATCATTATATACTTCAATAACAATACTATATCATGATCAGTTCTGATGAACCTGGCCATCTTCAGCAATGAGATGAACAAATCAGTTCCAATTGTGCAGTAATGAACTGAACCAGCTACACCCAGGGAAAGAATTTTAGGAGATGACTATGAACCACTACATAGAATTCCCAATCCCTCTTTTTTTGTCCACCTGCGTTTTTTATTTCCTTCACAGGCTAATTTTATACTATTTCAAAGTCCGACTCTTTTTGTACAGCAAAATAACTGTTTGGACATGTATACATATATTGTATTTAACTTATACTTTAACATATTTAACATGTATTGGTCAACCTGCCATCTGGGGGAAGCAGTAGGGGAAAGGAGGGAAAAAGTTGGAACAAAAAGATTTGCAACTGCCAATGCTGAAAAATTACCTATGCATATATCTTGTAAATAAAAAGCTATAATAAAAATAATATATGTATATATATATATATAAAAAATAAAAAAAATGCATCAATATTCATTAGGGAAATTGGTCTATAATTTTCTTTCTGTATTTTGGCCCTTCCTGGTTTAGATATCAGTGCCATGTTTGTATCATAGAAGGAATTTGACAATACTCCTTCTTTACCCTTTTCTCAAATAGTTTACATAGTATTTTAATGGTTGGTAGAATTCACTTGGAAATCCATCTGGCCTGGAAGATATTTTCTTAGGGAATTCATTAATGACTTGTTGAATTTCTTTTTCTAAAATGAGACTAAGTATTTTATTGTCTCTCCTGTTAACCTGGGCAATTTATGTTTTTGTAAATATTCATCTATTTCAGTTAGATTGTCAGATTTGTTGCCACAGAGTTGGGCAAAATAGCTCCTAATTATTGCTTTAATTTCTGTTTCGTTGGTGGTAGCTTTACCCCTTTCCTTTTTCATGCTGGTGATTTGGTTTTTTCTTAACTTTTTTTGATCAAATTAACCAAAGGTTTATCTATTTTGTTAGTTTTTTTCATAAAACCAACTCTTAGTTTTGTTTATTAGTTCAATAGTTTTCTTAGTTTCTATTTTATTAATCTCTCTTTTGAGTTTCAAAATTTCTTATTTGATATTTAATTGGGGAGTTTTAATTTGTTCTTTTCCTAGCTTTTTAAAGTTACATGTCTAATTCATCGATCTCCTCTTTCTCTATTTTATTTATGTAGCTTTTTAGAGAGATAAAATTTCCCCCAAGAACTGCTTTGGCTGCATCCCATAGATTTTGGTATATTGCCTCATTGTTGTTATTTTCTTAAATCAAATTGTGGGTTGTTTCTGTGATTTGTTGTTTGGCCCACACATTCTTTAAAATTACATTATTTAATTTCCAGTTGATTTTTAGTCTATCTTTTCCTAGTCCTTTATTGACTATAATTTTATTGAATTGTGCTCTGAAAAAGAAGCATTTACTATTTCTGCCTTTTGCATTTGGTTTTGTGCATGTACTATATATTGTCAAGAAAAAAGTATACTCCTTTCTGCCCCTATTCAATTTTCTCCAAAGGTCTATTATATCTAGGTTTTCTAGGATCCTATTAAGCTCCCTAGTTTTTATATTGTTTATTTTGTGGTTAGATTTGTCTCATTCTGAGAGGGGAGGGTGAAGTCCCCCACAAGAATAATTTTGCTACCTATTTCTTCCTGTAACTGTCCTAAAATCTTCTCTAGAAATTTGCCAGCTCTGCCACTTGGTGCATACACATTTAGTATTGTTACTACTTCAGTATTTATGGTACCCATTATCAAGATGTACTTTCCCTCCTTATCTCTTTTAATAAGATCTATTTTTACTTTTGCTTTATCTGAGATCAGAATTGCTACTCCTGATTTTTTTTTTTTTACTTAAGCTGAAGCATAATAAATTCTGTCCCAGCCTTTTATCTTTACTTTGTATGTGTCTCTCTTTGTCAAATGTGTTTCTTGTAAACAACATATTGCAGGATTCTGTTTTTTCATCCACTTTGCTATTTGCTTTCATGTTATGGGAGAGTTCATCCTATTCAAATTCATATTTTTATTTACCAGCTTTGCATTTCCCTTCATTCAATTTTCTCCTCCCACTACCTCATAGCCTATTACTCATCTCCCCTTCTTTTTGTACTGTTTTTAACCCACTCCACCACTACCTTATCTTCTATCAACTCTTCCTTCCTTGTCTTATCTTTTTCCCTACTGTTTCTGCCCTCCCTTCTAGTCTGTCCCCCCCTTTTCTTTTCTTCTTTCTCTTCCTGCTTGTTTATAAGGTTACATAAATTTCTGTACCCAAGTGAATGATTAAATTATTCCCTCTTAAAGCCAAAATTGATGAGATCAAGCTTCAGACAATGCTTGTCTCCCTCCCTTCTTTCTCTGGATTGTAGTGAATCTTTTGTTCCTTGTCCAGTGAAATAATTGTGCCATTACACCACCTATCTTCTTTTTCCAGTACTGACCATTTCTTATCCCCTAAAGTTTTTTTTTCTTTGATGTCATCACATCAGAGACCATTCACAATCATACCCTCAGTCCATATGATGCCCCTTTTGTTTGCCCCAGTCACAGATAGGGTTTGCAAAAGTTACACATATTGGTTTTTTTTTCCATTTAGGGATGTATAAAGTTTAACCTTTACATGTATGTTTATGTATGTGTATGTGTGTGTTTATATATATATATATATATATATATATTTATACACATACTTTATATATATAATTTCCTCCCCTGTTTATCTTTTTATGGTTCTCTTGCATCCTGTATTTTTTTTTCCATTCCTTCCCTGAAATATTTATTTAAAATCAGTTTTGTGGGGTTTTTTTTTAATCTTCTATCCCAACTTTCTTTTTTTTTTTTTAACTTTTTTTTAATCAAAGCTTTTTAGTTACAATGACCCTTAGCAAAACCTTGTAATCCAAATTTTCCCCTACTTCCCCCATCCCCTACCTTAGATGGCAGGTAATGCAATACATATTAAATATGTTAAAATATATTTTAAATCCTATATATATATATGTGTGTTGTGTGTGTATTTACACATATTAATATATTTATCTTGCTTCATAAGAAAAATCAGATCACAAAGAAAAAAAAGAGAAATAAAATGATATGCAAGCAAACAACAACAGAAAAAGTGAAAATGCTATGTTGTGGTCATATTCCGTTCCCACAGTTCCTTCTCTGGGTGTAGATGACTCTCTTCATCACAAGAATATTGAAACTGATCTGAATGATCTCATTGTTGGAAAGAGACGTGTCCATCAGAATTAATCATTCTATAATCTTGTTGCTGCCATGTACAATGATTTTCTGGTTCTGCTCATTTGACTTAGCATCAGTTCACATAAATGTCCTCATGGCTCTCTAAAATCATCCTGCTGATTATTTATTATAGAACAATAATATTCTATCATATTCATATATCATAACTTAGTCATTCTCCAAGTGATGGGCATCCACTCAGTTTCCAGTTTTTTGCCACTTCAAAAAAGGGCTGCCACAAACAGTTTTTGCAAATGTAGGTCCCTTTCTATCCTTTAAGGTCTCTAGAAACACTGCTAGAAAGGGTATGCAGTTTGATAACTTTTTGAACATAGTTCTAAATTGCTCTCCAGAAGGGCTGGATCCATTCACGATTCCACCAATAATGTATACATTCTCTCCAACATTTGTCATTATCTTTTCCTATCATCTTAGCCAATCTAAGAAGTGTGTAAAGGTATCTCATAGTTGTCTTGTTTTGCATTTCTCTGATCAATAGTGATTTAGAGCCCCTTTTCAAATGATTAGAAATGGTTTTAATTTTTTCATCTAAAAATTTTCTATTCATATCCATTGGCCATTTATCAGTTGGAGAATGGCTTGAATTCATATAAATTTGAGTCAATTCTCTCTCTATATATATATTTTTTAGAAATGAGGTCTTTTTTTTTTTAAAGGCTTTAGACCTGAAATAGCTTTTATTTTTATTTTTTTTTTATTTAATAGCCTTTTATTTACAGGATATATGCATGGGTAACTTTACAGCATTAACAATTGCCAAACCTCTTGTTCCAATTTTTCACCTCTTACCCCCCACCCCCTCCCCCAGATGGCAGGATGACCAGTTAAGTACATTAAAATATAAATTAGATACACAATAAGTATACATGACCAAACCATTATTTTGCTGTACAAAAAGAATTAGACTCTGAAATATTGTACAATTAGCTTGTGAAGGAAATAAAAAATGCATGTGGTCATAAATATAGGGATTGGGAATTCAATGTAATGGTTTTTAGTCATCTCCCAGAGTTCTTTCTCTGGGCATAGCTGGTTCAGTTCATTACTGCTCCATTGGAAATGATTTGGTTGATCTTGTTGCTGAGGATGGCCAGGTCCATCAGAACTGGTCATCATATAGTATTGTTGTTGAAGTATATAATGATCTCCTGGTCCTGCTCAGAAATGAGGTCTTTATCAGAATCCTTAAATGGGACAGAATGCTGTTCAGGCGCTCCCTCTCTCTTTCTCTCTCTCGCTCTCTTTTGTCATGGCCTTCAAGTAGGCCAATAATTTTTAAATTGTTTCTGCTGGAACTATTTTCTAGGTCAGCTGCTTTTCCAATGACTTATTTCATATTTTCTTCTGTTTTTCATTCTTTTTATTTTTATTTTGACTGATTCTTGCTGTCTCACAAAGTTATTAGCTTCCATTTGCCCTGTTCTAGTTTTTAATATATGACTCTCTTCAGTTATTTTTGTATCTCTTTCTATTTGGTTTATTCTACTATGTAAATAGTTTGATTTTTTTTCTTGATTTTTTTCCTTCTTTTTCTGAAGTATTTACTCTTTTATGTATACCTCTAATTTCTTTTCTCATTTTTTCTTCTACCTCTCTTATTTGCCTTTTCAAGTATTTAATAAGCTTCCAAAAAAGCCTCTTTAGGCTTGAGACCAATTTATATAACTCTTTGAGAGTTCTTCTTCCGTGGACATTCTGTCCTCATCTGAGTTTGTGTTTTGATATGCCCTGTCACCATAGCAGCTTTCCATGTTCAAGGTTCTTTTCTGTTTCTTTCTCATTTTCTTTCCTTTTCTTTTGGTATTACCTCATTTTTTACTTTTAAGAAGGAACTGTGCTCCTTGGATAAAGAAGAGACTGTATAAGCTTCTTGTGCAGCTCTGAAACTTGGCTTTTAACCCAAGGGTTCCTTGTATTGTAGAGGGTAACTTGGCTGCTCTTTGCAGGAAACAATGTGTTTTCTGAGAGTTTGCCTTCTGAGCTGATACTGAGGGTTGACCCACTGATTTGCTTCTCTACTGAGCCAGGGCTGAGAGTCTTAGTTGCTGAATTGCTGTGATTAAGAGCTTCTCACCAGCTTTCCCAGAGACTATCTGACTTGGACTGAACACTCTTTTAATCCCAGTGAGACAGACTTATCTTGAATTTTTTTCAGTCTACCTTGAACTAGAGGGTGGTTCATTCCACCAGACTCTCTTCAAAGGCTTGGTTTTGTGTAGTTTTTGAGAGAAACTGGGAGAGTTCAAACAACTTCCTAACTTTACTCTGCCATGTTGGCCTGTGTTCCCAATTCTTTTTTCCTCCTTTCCACCTATCACCTCCTCTAAATAACAAGTAATCCAATATATGCTAAACATGTGTAATTCTTCAATATATATTTCCACAATTACCATGCTGCACAAGAAAAAATCAGAGCAAAAATGGAAAAAAAAAAAAAAAAAAAGATGAGAAAGAAAAGAAAATGCAAGCAAACAACAACAAAAAGTTAAAATACTATGTTGTGATCCATACTCAGTCCCTAAAGTCCTGTCCCTGGGTGCAGATGGTTCTCTCCATTAGAAGACCATTGAACTGCCCTGTATCACCTCCCTGCTGAAAAGAGCCATGTCCATCAGAAGTGATCATCTTATCCTCTTTTTCTATATACAGTGTTCTCTTGATTCTATTCATTTCACTTAGGATCAATTCATGTAAATCTCTCTAGGCCTTTCTGAAATTATCCAACTGATCATTTCTTATAGAAGAATAACATTCCAGAACATTCATATACCATAACTTATTTAGTCATTCTCCGACTGATGGGCATGCACTCAGTTTCTGGTTCTTTGCCTCTACAAAAAAAGGAAACTACAAATATTTTTGCACATGTGGGCCCCTTCTCCTTTTTTATGGTCTCTTTGGGATACAGACCCAATAGAGACACTGCTAGATTGGGCATAGTTCCAGATTGTTCTCCAGAATGGTTCACAACACCAACAATGTATTAGTGTCCCAGCTTTCCCACATACCCTCCAACATTCATCATTATCTTTTCCTATCATCTTAGCCAGTCTGATAGGTTTGTAGTGGTACATCATAGTTGTCTTAAATTGCATTTCTCTGATCAATACAGATGTTGAATATCTTTTCATATGACTATAAATGGTTTTGATTTCTTCATCTGAAAATTATATGTACATTTTTTTTTACCATGAGATCTTTATCAGAACCATTGGATATAAAAATGTTTCCCAGTTTATTGTTTCCCTTCTAATCTTGTCTGCAATGGTTTTGTTTGTACAAAAACTTTTTAATTTAATATAATCAAAATTATCCATGTCACATTTCATGATGTACTCTAATTTTTCTTTAGCCCGAAATTCCTTCTTTATCAACAGATCTGAGAGGTAGACTATCTTTGTTCTTCTAATTTGTTTCTAGTATCACTTTTTATGTCTAATTCATGAACCTATTTTAAAGTTATCTTGGTATAGTTTGATAGGTGTGGATCAGTGCCTTGTTTCTTCCATATTAATTTCCAATTTTCCCAGAAATATTTGTCAAATAGTGAGTTCTTATCCCTGAAGATGGGGTTTGGGGGTTTAGAAAACAGTAGATTACTATAGTCATTAACAATTTTGTCTTTTGAACCTAACCTATTCCATTGATCAATTACTTTATTTCTTAGCTAGTATCAAATAGTTTTGATGACCACTACTTTATAATATACTTTTAGGTCTAGGACAGCTAGGCCACTTTCATTTCCATTTTTTTCATCAATTCCCTTGAAATTCTTGACCTTTTGTTCTTCTAGATGAATTTATTTTTTTCTAATTTTATAAAATAATTTCTTGGAATTTTGATTGTTATGGCAATGAATAAGTAGATTTATTTAGATAAAATCTTCATTTTTATTATATTAGCTCAGCCTTTCCATGAGCACTTGATATTCTTCCAATTCTTTAGTTACTTTATTTGTGTACAAAGTGTTTTGTAATTTTGTTCCTGACTTTGATTTGGCAGGTAGATCCTTTGATATTATTTACAGGTATTTTAATGTAATTTCTCTGTATATCTCTTCCTGCTGGACTTTTTTGTTAACATATAACAATGCTTGTAATTTATGTGGATTTATTTTGTTTATTGCAACTTTGCTAAAGTCGTGAGTTGTTTCTTGTAGTTTTTAGTTGATTCTCTAGGATTCTCTAAGTGTATTGTCATATCATCTGGAAAAAATAATAACTAATTCCTTTAATTTCTTTTTTATTTTCTGATTATTGAAGGCAATGTCTCTAATATAATATTGAATAGTAATGGTGATAGGTGGCAAACTTGATTCACCCCTGATTTTATTGGAAATAATTCTAGTTTATCTCCATTATATATGATGTTTGCTGATGGTTTTAAATATATGATACTGATCATTTTAAAGAAAACTCTACTCATTCCTCTACTCTCTAGTGTTTTTAATAGAAATGGATGTTACATTTTGTCAAATGCTTTTTCTGCATCTATTGAGATAATCACATGAATTCTGTTAGTTTGGTTATCAATAGTCAAATATGTTAATAGATTTCCTAATATTGAACCAGCCCTGCATTCCTGGTATAAATCCCACTTGGTTGTAGTTTATTGTCCTGGTGGTAACTTGCTATAATCTCTTCTTTTTTTTTTTTCTTTTCTTTTTTGTTTTTGAAACAATTGAGGTTGTGACTTGCCCAGGGTTACACAGGTAGGAAGTGTTAAGGGTCTGAGACCAGATTTGAACTCAGGTCTTCCTGATATCAGGTCTATCCACTGTGCCACCTAGTTGCCCCCCTTGCTATAATCTCTTTGCTAATATTTTGTTTAAGATTTTTGCCTCAATATTCATTAGGGGAATTGGTCTATGATTTTCTTTCTCTGTTTTGGCCCTACCTACTTTAGTTAGCAGCACTGTATGTGTGTCATAAAAGGAATTTGATAGGACTCCTTTTTTCCCTATTTTTTCCCTAATAGTTAGTATAGTATTGCAATTAAATATGTTTTGCATGTTTGTTAGAATTCACATGTAAATCCATTTATCCCTGGAGATTTCATCTTAGAGAGTTGGTTAGTGGCTTGTTCAATTTATTTTTCTTAAGTAGGACTATTTAAGTAATTTATTTCCTCCTCTGTTAATCTAGGCAATCTATATTTTTGTAAATATTCATTCATCTCACTCAGATTATCAGATTTACTGGCATACAGTTGGGCAAAATAGCTCCTAATCATTACTCTAATTTTCTCTTCATTGGTGGAATGAATGTTCACCCTTTTCATTTTTGATACTAGAAATTTGATTTTCTTCTTTCCTTTTTCTAACCAAGTTAACTAACGGTTTATCTATATTTTGGTTTTTTTTTTTTTTCTAAAACCAATTCTTAATTTTATCAGTTCAAAAGTTTTTTGTTGTTGTTGTTGATTTTTTATTGTTGTTTTTTTTTACAATCAGTTTTATTAATCTTCCCTTTTATTTACAAAATTTCAAATTTGGTCTTTGGGGTTTTTAATTTAATCTTTGTCTAGCTTTTTTTTTTAGTTGCATTCCCAATTCATTAATCTTCTCTTCTTTTATTTTATACAAGTAAATATCTAAAAATAGAAAATTTCCCCCAAGAACTGCTTTGCCTGTATCCCATAAATTTTGGTATGGTGTCTCCCTAATGGCATTCTCTTGGATGATACTGTTGTTTCACCCATTCATTCTTTAGGATTAGATTATTTAGTTTCCAATGAATTTTTGGTCCATTTTTTGCCTTATCTTTTATTACTTGTAATTTTTATTGCATTATGATCTGAATGAAAAAGATTTATTTACTATTTCTGCCTTTCTACATTTGATTTTGAGATTTTTATGTCCTAATTCATGGTTAATTTTGAGGTAGGTTTCATGTATCACCAGGAAAAAATTAGCATTCAAATGTAAATCCTTCATCATTCAATTCTCTCCAAAAGTCTATCATACCTAACTTTTATAAAAGTCTATTTAACCTCCTTAACATCTTTTTAATTTAATTTGTAGTTCAATTTATCTAGTTCTGATAGAGAGAGTTTGAGATCCCCTACTAATATGGTTTTGCTGTCTTTTTCTTCTTGCAGCTCTCTTAACTTCTAGGAATTTGGATGCTATCCCACTTGGTACATATATGTTTAGTATTGATATTACTTCATTATCTATGAAACCTTTTAACAAAATGTAGTTCCCTTCCTTATCTCTTTTAATTAGATCTATTTTTGCTTCTGTTTTAGCTGAGAGCTGGTTCATTACCCCTACTTTTTTTTTTTTATTTCAATTGAAGTATCATAGATTCTGCTCCAGCCTTTTACTTTTATTCTATATTCATTACTCTGCTTTAAATGTGTTTCTTGTAAATAACATATTGTAGGATTCTGACTTTTAATCCAGTTTGCTATCTGCTTCCATGTTATGGAAGAGTTCATTCTAATCATATTCAGAGTTAAAATTACTAACTGTATTTCCCTCAGTCTTATTTAACAAAGTTATTCTTTTCTCTTTCCTTTCCCCTTTTCCCTCCTCCCCAGTGTTTTTTTTTTTTTCTGGCCACCACCTCCCTCAAACAGTCCTCCCATTTTACAGTCCCTCCCTCCTTTCTTATCAATTTCCATTCTTCTTCTGTTTTCTGTAATCTATTACCCTTTCCCTTTGTTTTCCCCTTTCCATTCCTACTTCCATAGAAGATGAGACAAATTTCTCTATCAAGCTAAATATGTTTAATATTCTGTCTTTGGGCCAAATCCAATAAAATTAAGGTTCACACAATGGTTCCCCACTCCCTTCTTTCCCTCAATTATAATAGGTCTTTTTTGCCTCATTATGTGATGTAATTTAGCCCATTTTACCTCCCCTTTCCTCTTCCAGTAGAATTCCTTTTCCATCTCTGGTTTATTTTTTTATATCATCAAAAGGCAAATTATTCCTATACCCTCTAAGTATATGTCTAACAGAAAAACAGTTGTCAAGAGTTAAATATATCATCTTCCTATATAAAGATATAACTTTTTTAACTTTTAGAAGAAACAAAGCTTTTTTATTTCCTTTTTGTTTTTATGCTTCTCTTGAGTTCTCTATTTTAAGATCAAAATTTCTGTTCAACTTAGTCTTTTCATCAAAAATAAATGGAATTCACCTATTTCATTGAATGCCCATCTTTTTCACTAAAAGATAATGCTTAATATTGCTGGATAGTTGATTTTTTTTTTTTTTTGCAATCTAAGCTCCTTTACTGTTTGGAATACCATATTCTAGGCCTTTTGACCCTTTAACATGGAAGTTGCTAGTCCTGGGTAGTCCTGATTGTGGTTCCTCAATATTTAAATTGTTTCTTTCTGTATGCTTACAATATTTTATCCTTGATCTGATCAGTCTGAAATTTAAATACTATTTTCCTTGACTTTTCATTTTTGGGTCTCTTTCAGGAAGCAATCAGTTAATTCTTTCAATGCCTTTTTAACCATCTGGTTCTAGACATCTGGGCAGTTTTCCTTGATGATTTATTGAAAGATGGTATCTAGGCCTTTTTTTCCATCATGATTTTCGGATAGTCCAATAATTCTTAGATAATCTCTCCTGGATCTACTGTTCAGGTCAGTTATATTTCAAATGAAGTATTTTACATTTTTTTCAATTTTTTTCTTTTCTTTTTTTTGTTTGACTGATTCTTAGTCTCATTGACTCATTCATTTACATTTGTTCAATGATAATTTTTGTAATGAATTATTTTCTTCAGTTAAGTTTTTAAAAAATCTTTTCCAATTGGCAATTGAACTTTTAAATAAGTTGTTTTGTTTGTTGGGTTTTTTTTTTTTCCATTTCACCAATTCTGTTTTTTACAGAGGTATTCTCCTTTTCCATTTTGCTAGTTTCAAGGAGGTGTTTTCTTTTTCCATTGTACCAAATCTATTTTTAAGTAGTTATATTTTTCCCATCTCTTCCAATTATATTTTTAAAGAGTTTCCTTCAGATAATTTATTTGTTTTCTTTTCCAAATTCTCCTGCAAAGTTTTCGTTTCTGTTCCCCATTTTTCTTCTATCTTTTAAGATCCTTTTTGAATTCTTTTAAGATAGCCTTTTGAATTGGAGACCAATTTATATTACCCTTTATGGCGTCATCTGGAGATGTTTTGCCTTTAGTCTCCTTGGGATTTGAGGTCTTCCCTGCCTCCATAATAGCTATCCTTGTTAGCTATTTTTACTTTTTTGCTGATTTTTATATGTTGAGGTCTGCTATAAGGACAAAGGGTAGATTGTCCCAAGCTGCTTCTACAGGCTACAGTGGCTTCCTGCTTCCCTAGGGTGGTGCTCCTGGCTTCCTTCCCATGCTGGGTGAATGTGATGAAATCCTATGTTTTGGGAGTTTCATGGGCTCATTCTTTGCTTTCTGTAGTTGCATTCAAGGTCTCACAGCTACTATCCTGATCCATTGGCTTCTGAATCAGGACAAAATAGCCAATGATATAGTGTTTTGGTTAAATGCCTTCTAGTAAATTATCTTGGCATGCTGAAGCCTCTCTGTCCTGGGTCCCTGTACTGTTCCTGTACTGGGTCATCTCCCCCTTCCTGATTAAGACAGTCCTTTCCTAAAGTTCTTCCCAAATATCTTCTGCTAGAAATTTGTTAAACTCCGAGTGTTTGTGAGTTCTGTGACTCCAAAATTCATTGAGAAGCTTGATCTGATATTGATCTCAGGGAAGCCAGGAAGAGCTCAGATAAAAACCTGATTATTCTCTGCCATCTTGCTCTACATTAATCTACTAATGTAGCTTACATTAAGCTACTAATGTAAGGCATAAGGGAAGTAGAAAAGTAGTAGGAGAAAAGATATAAAGAGTTTTGAAAGCTAAATAGTATTTTGTATTTGATCCTGAATGTGAGAAGAAGAGACTGGTTTTAGTAAAGACGGGGTGAGATGGTCAAACCTGTGCTTTAGGAAAATCACTTTGGCAATTGAATGGAAGACAGACTAGAGTGAAGAGAAATTATGTTAGGTAGACCAGCCTGCAAGTTATTGCAGTAGACAAGGTATGAAGTGAGGAAAGCCTGCACCACAATAGTGGCAGGGTCAGAGCATAGAACCACTTTTCAAGAGTTATAGAAAAGGTGAAAGCAACAGGTGCTGACAACAGATTTGCTATAGATGAGAGCTAGTGGTCTTTGATTATGATAAGATTGGGAACCTGAGGAACCAGTAAGATGATGTCCCTCAACAGTTATAGAAAAGTTATGAAAAGGGGTAGAATTAGAAAGAAAGATGAGCCCAATTTTGGACATGGCAAATTTAAGATATATACTACAATCTATTTCAAGATGTCTGAAAGCCAGTTAAAGATGTGAAACTAGAGCTCAGCACAGAGGTTAAGACTAGATAGATGTGAGAATCATCAACATAAGTTTGATAATTAAATCCATAGAAGCTAATGAGATCACTAAGTAAAGTAGTACTCTGTGTATTTGTGTGTAAAAGAGCAAGAGAGAGAGACGGAGACAGACAGAGAAAGAGAGGGGGAGAAACAGAGAGAGAAAGAGACATAGAGATTCAAAGAGAGAATATTATGAATAGAGGTAGAATGAAAAGTGGATAGAGTGAAAAACTTGAGGGTGGGAAGATGTGTTCAAATGTCAGACACAGACATTAGCTGTGTCTCTCTTATGAGGACATTTATCATAGCTTGCTTTCAATTTTTTATCAGTAAAACGAGGGAGTTGGACTTCATATCCTCTAATGCCTCTTGAGTAATTATTCTCTGACCCTAATAGAGCATATTCTGTTCCAATAATATTTCCATATTTATCAATGTAAAGTCTTGTAATCTTTATTATATGTAAACCAAACTTAACATTCAAGAAAACATTTAATGGGAAATAGGACACTATGCATTTTATTTTTCTATCAACTTATTGTATTTGAGATGTGAAGAGTCCTAGACTTTATTCCAATAATCAAAAACAGTATCAGAAAAGTTAAATGAGTTAAATACATATAACCAACGAAGAATATACTTTCTCTTTGTGTAAAACCAAATCATTTTTCCTTTCCACCAAAACAGAATAGTAAAACACTAGATAATTTAGGAAAGAGAATTCGGATCAAATGTAATGATAAAGAGCTATTTGTAAATATATGTATGTGTATGCACACATACACACACACCAATACTACAATTTGGAATTCATATCTGGCTTGTTCACATCTTATCCTTACTTGAAGTTATTAGATTATATATAAACAACTGCCAGAACAAGAATAGTTCCTGCAAATGAAATTGCATATAATATATATATAATATCTAGCATAGTTTTCATAGAATAACCATTTAATTAATGCCCAATGGTGACAAATGAAGGTGAAAGTAAAATTAATTTTCACTAGTTCATTAAATGAACAACTATGCTTTTGGCTTTTCTATTTACATTATACATTTTTAAAAAACCCTAGAAAGTGGATAGGAAGGAAGGGGAAAAAATATTGAAATTAATAACCACTTTAAATGCTTTCCCTGATGCCCCACCAAAAGAAAAAAAAAGTTGGGGGATGGTTGATTAACCATTATAGCAAACAAAGATAGATTACATAATTATGTTTTAAAAAAAAAAAACTAGGGGACAGGAAATTTCTTGGAATCAGATCTTAAGGGGACTTTGTATGTCATCTAGGTCAATCCTTCATTATTTTATAGATAAGGGGGAAAAAATTCCCAGAGTAGTGAAATGAGATAAATACCCCAGGTTATAAAGCTTGTAATTAATACCATCTCCAAGAAGCTATGTATACAAAGTATACACAATGATAAAAACAGGATATGCCACATAGTGGGTAACTAAAAGGCCTCAAACCCATCAGTGAGTTTCTCAAATGTCAAGTCCAAGCATGTGGAGACTTCTTACGGAAAATGGGAAGAGAAACTCAATTTTTTCCACTGAAGATTAAAGGAGCTAGAGCAGACATTTTGGAGAGCTTACAATTGGATCAGACATTAAAAAGAACAAAGTCATCCACTACATTCTGGGTCTTTTCTAGTCATCTTATCATTTTGTCTTCCATTGAACTTCAGTGACTCTGGAAGAAACTATGGCTGATGATTTTGTGCAACTCTGCCTCATTTAATTCTAATTCACATGCAAGGGAAGCCATTACATCTGTAATGTAATTAGTCCTCTTCAAAAATGAATAAATAATATTAGTACTGTAAGGATTTGATCCCTGGTCCTATGACTTCAAATCCAGTGCCCTTTTAATTTCAAAACAATGTCTTTTCTGACTCACTTTATTTTTAAAAACTTGTAATGTACTTCATATCTAGTGAAACATTATTTCTTATAATTTCTTATACCATAATAGTATTCCATCATAATCATATATTAAATTTTGTTTAGTTATTCCCCAATTGATAAGGGCTCTCAATTTATAGCAGCTCTTTTCTAGGGGCAAAGAATCGGGAATTGAATTTCCAATTCTTTGCCCCTAGAAAAGAGCTGCTATAAATACTTTTGTACATATAGAAAGTCTTTTGCTTTTTTTTTTTTACTTGTTTGTTCTTTATCTCTTTTGGGACAAAGACAGAAGTGGTATGGGTCAAAAGATATGTGTGGTTTTATAGCCCTTTGAGCATAATTTCAAATTGTTCTACAGAATGACTGAGTCAGTTTACAACTCTACCAACAAAACATTAATGAATTCACTCCAACATTTGTCATTTTCATTTTCTGTCATATTAGTCAATCTAGTAGGTATGAGGAAGTACCTTAGAATTATTTTAATTTGCATTTCTCTAATCAATAGTGAGAGCATTTTTCATTTGACTATAAATAGTTTTGATTATAACATAAATAAATTTGATTTCAGATGTCATCTAAAAACTCTTCATATCTTTTGATCATTTATCAATTAGTGAAGAGCTCTTATTTTTATTAATTTGATTCAGTTCTCTATTTGAGAAATGAGGTCTTTATCAGAGACACTTCCTTCAATTTCGTTTATTGTTTTTACTAACTATATTTCCTTCCACCCTATTTCTTTTCCCTTTTTTAGCCTATTCTTTTTTCTCCTTTCACCCTTTTTCCTCAAAATTGTTTTGCTTCTTGCTATACCCTCCCCTAATCTACCCTCCCTTCTATCACTATCCCTTCTCTTATTTTTTCCCCTTCCTACTTCCCTGCAGGGTAAGGTAGATTTCTATACCCAATTGAGTTTGAATGTTAAATTGGCTCTCTGAGCAAATTCTGAAGATATTAAAATTAACTCACTTCCCCTGACTCTCCCTTTCCCCCTCCACTGTAAAAACTTTTTTCCTTGCTTTTTTATATGAGATGATTTACTTCCTTTCCCTTTCTCCAATTCATTCATCTCTCATCCCTTAATTTTATTAAGATAGTATCCCTTCATATTTAACTCATACCTTGCTCTCTGTCTACATATACTCCTTTTAACTGTTCTAATAATGAGAAAATTATTATGAGTCATAAGTAAACTGTTTAGCCTTATTAAGTCCCATATGATTTCCTTTTCCTATTTATCCTTTTATGCTTCTCTTAAGTCTCATACGTGAAAGTCAAATTTTCTATTCAGCTCTGGGCTTTTCATCAAGATTGGATGGAAGTCTTCTATTTCACTGAAGGATCATTCTCAGTTTTACTGGGTAGGAAATTCTTGGTTGTAATCCTAGCTCCTTTGCCTTCTAGAATATCATTTTACAAACCTCTGCTCCTTTAACAGAGAAGCTGCTAAATCTTGTGTTATGTTAACTGTGGCTTTAAGATACCCAGATTGTTTCTTTCTGTTTGCTTGCAATATTTTCTTCTTTAACCTTGGAACTCTGGAATTTGACTATAATATTCCTGGGAGTTTTCATTTGGGGATCTCTTTCAATTTCTAATTTTCCCTTTGGTTCTAGAATATCAAGGCAATTTTCCTTTATAATTTCTCTTTTTTGATCATGGCTTTCAGGTAGTTCAGTAATTTTTAAAATTTTCTCTTTTGAATCTATTTTCCAGGTAGGTTGTTTTTATAAGAAGATATTTCACATGGTTTTCTATTTATCATTCCTTTGATTTTGTTTTACTGTTTCTTGATCTTTTTATACAGTCATTAGCTTCCATTTTCTCAATTCAAATTTTTAAGGAATTATTTTCTTCAGTAAGTTTTGTACCTTCTTTTTCATTCGACCAATTCTAATTTCTAATGACTTTTTTCCCAGTAAATTTTTGTTCCTCTCTTTCCATTTAGCCAGTTCTCATTTTTAAGGCATTCTTTTTCTCAGTAGCTTTTTATATCTTCTTTACTATTTGATCTACTCTGTTTTTTAAGATGTTGTTTTCTTTAGGGGTGTGTGTGTGTGTGTGTGTTTTACCAAGTTGTTGACTTGTTTTTCATTGTTTTCTTGCATCACTCTCATTTCTCTTCTCCATTTTTCCTCTACCTCTCTTACTTGATTTTCAAAATCATTTTTCAGCTCTTCCATGGCCTGAAACCATCTGATATTTCTCTTGGAGGATTTGAGTGTAGGCTTTAACTTGGAGACTGGCTTCTTTTGATTGTGATTTTGATTTTTCTAGTCATCATAGTAACTTTGGATGATCAGATTTTTTTTTTTTTTTGCTTTTTTTTTTTTTGCTCATTTCCCCAATTATTACTTGACTTTTAACTCTAGCTTTGCTAAAGTGGGATTCTGCCTCCAAGGTGGAGGGTACATTTTCTTTTTTTTTTTTCCGAAGCAATTGGGATTAAGTGATTTACCCAGGGTCACACAGCAAGGAAGTGTTGTGTCTAAAGTCATATTTGAACTTGGATCTTCTTGACTTCAGAGCTAGTGCTCTATCCACTGAACCACCTAGCTGCTCTGGGGGTATACTTTCAAAGTGATATAATCTAAAGTGAGTTGCTTAATATTTTTTCTCCATATCTGTTCTCTTGTGAGTGACCACAAGAACTTTTTTGTACCCTGGGACTGCTAGGAGGGTTTCTGTTCCACTGTGACTGCAAGTTCTGGTGTTCTAGTGCTCCTCCTTACCTTGTTCCTGCAACCCAGCACTATAATTCATACCTAAGTATGGACAAAGCAACAGAACCTTCCTCAGTGCTAGCTTTAACCTCCTTCTGACCAATTCAACTTCATTACCATGTATTGGCTGGGAGCTCAGGACCAGATGTTGGCATTGTTGATTTATTCACTCCCAAAACCTGTTCCTGGTTAGCTAAGGCCAGGGCTATACTGACAGGGCCTCTGATGGACTGGCTTCCACTCTTACTCAGGTATGACATATGTTGAATTTGGCATCTATGATCTGAGAGGTTTGGAAGCCACCACTGCTGCTACTGATTTAGTCACCCTAAGACAGGCTTCTGGTTTATTGGGGCCCATTCTGTGCTGAACTATGCTTCATTTTCACCTTAGTGCAACAGCCATTTCTTGATGATATTCTAAGTTGTCTTGGGCTGGAAAAAAAATGTTTCACTCTGTTTTTTCATGGGTTCTAACACTTTGTAATTTGTTATTGGAGTACTTGCCTGTACTCATCAATAATGGCTCTGCCTCTAACAAAGTATTTTTTCCTATTTTTTCTTTTTCTAGACTTTTTTCACTTTAATTTTAATTGTAAAGTTAATTTTCTAGCTGTAACCAATGGAATTATAATAACTTTTCATAAAATGTTCACTCATGTATAGAACAATTCAATTCAACAAACATTTATTAAGGATTACTCTATGCCAGATATTATACAAAGGTGCTCAGTTTACAAAAAACAAAAATTAAAAAAAATAGTCCATAATATGCTTATACCCTAATTAGCTGTGATTTAATTTGGAGCTGATTAAGGAAAAAAAAAACTTTGCTTCACCATAAATTTCATTAGCTTTTGCTTTTTATTATAGCATAAAGAATATTAGAAACAAATATTTAAGACAGTGGGTATTCACAAAATTGCAAAAACATAACTGTTTTCCTTTCCCTAAACACTTTTTTCATGCCACAATTTTAAGCAGAACAGTAATTTAAGCAGTAGCATTTTCACACTCTTTTAATCATTATCACATTTTCTTTTTGCTTAGGTGAGAAATCCAGTGATCACCATTGGGATCTGAGGAACAAGTAAGAATTAAAAGTTTACTCTGCTTTTTTTCTCTTTTAAAAGAAAAATCCTAATTTTTGAAAAATGTCTTTGTTATTCTGGGCTATATTTGGTTATAAATATTGTTAGTGATTTGTTACAAAATTTGAGGCATAGAGATGAGTTTTTATGTGCTGCTGTTGGAGCTTACAGATTTGGTCAACTTTAAAAATATTATGTGAAGTATGGTGACTGCAAAATTCTGTGGATTGAAGGCAAAAATATCACACTTAAAATAACTATTGAAGTGAAATTTCATGCAAAAGAATTCCTGAAGTTTGGTGTGATATTATTCAGATTCTCTTTGCATTAGGGGGTCAAGAATATATCTAATTCCCTTAGGGAATTTCACTAAATTATTGAAAATGAAAAATAACAAAAAGGGTTTTTGTCTTTCTAAATGTGTTTGTTAATCAGAGTCATGATGCATTTCCATTATTAACTTCTGCCCTTTGTTATATCAAACATTATCCTCAGATTAGGAGAATGAACAAACAAGTCCATAAAAAAAAAAGTTATCATTGAAACATCAGTATACAAAATGCTGCCCACTTGGTTTGGAACCTGCTTTGGAATCTCCCTATCACTACTAATTATTTATACTGGTAGAGGGAAGGTTGGTTAGTCACTAAGATAATATGTGCTGATATAAGAGAAGTGAAAGATGATGGCAGAAATAGGAGAATTGATATGAATGAAGAAAGAAAGGGGGGAAAGAAAGGGAAGCTGTCAAAATAATAAAGGTGACAAGGGAAAAAAATAAGCAATGTTACTTCTTATTGGAGGTGATACAGAATGTCACCATAAAAAGAATGGAAGATAAAAAGCATAACATACTTTAGCAAATGGAAAGATAAGAGATAAATTGATAGGGGATGGAGGGAAGGCTTCATGAGACAAAGGGGGGGGGGAAAAGATGAGACAATAGAAACAGGCAAGAGAAGAATATATGATAAACTGTAACCATAGGTCTTATTTAATCAAAAAAAAAAGTTTAGTTAAAGTCATAACTTTAGTAGAGATAGAAATTTTTTATCAGTTTCCTTGGAAAAGAAATCTAGAATTACATGATGAAATACTATTTCTGGGTTCGTGGCAGTACATTAAATTTGAAACATTGATTAAATGAAATTTTTAAAAAATGTCCTCGTGATTTCCCCCCTAGTTCATGCAAAATTCTAGTACCCATAAACACATAGTCCAGTGCTTGAATTCTTTTTTAAAAAATGAAAATCACGCCTTTGGAGAGGTGGAATAAGTTATTCTAAATGTATTTATGGTTGCAGACAGCATATGTGAACCAATTCAAATTTACTGTCTGAGATCTTCAAATTACTCTGGCATTCAAAAACACAAAGGCCTGAAATTACCCTGTAGTTATTCTCCAATTGTAATGTGCTGGCAAAGGAAAGGTTAACAGCATTGTTGATTTCTAAACAGGTAGGGACAGATTTGTCAAAAAACCTTTCCTCAATTTGCCTGTTATTTAAATCCCAAAATATGTTAGCCATTAAAATAAAAACTACAGTGTGGTCTTCTTTTTCATTGCCATACACTTTTAAAATAATTCTTTCTAGAGGGTCATGAGTTTATGAATCTATTATTTGTTATGAATTTTTATGAGTTAACCAATATTTTAATTTAAGAAAATATTTTGTTTCTTTGTAACATCATTTTATTTTCAAAATTAAGAATGTTATTGTCACTTAGGAAAAACTGTTGTGTCCTTTGTGTAAGAAGATGCTGCTGATCAATACCAGAAGGGTATGAGCTTTGAGTCATTTTTTCTAGTAGAGAAGGTATATTTGCATTGATTCATCCATATGTGTTCTCCTGGCTTCCTATGGGCATTTTCAAGATAGATGGCCAAAGTTGAAGGCATAGCCCATGGTCAAGAAAAAGAACAAAGTTTAATGGCCTGTACATAGACCCATGACCTTGACCTCATTGGCATCATTCTACATGAGCTCATCCTTTCTCAGCCACAGAGTTGAGGTGGGAAGAAATCTGGTCCCTGATTCTGATATCTTATCTTCTGAAAGTCAAAATAAGCATTAACATATTGTGGAAATGAGATTGATAGAGAATAACAATAATTTACATTTATTTAACATTTTATGGTTTGGGAATTCAGCAGTCTCTACCCAACACTTTGAGTCAGATAATAGAGATAATATGGTATATCAGATATGGTCCAGTGAAACCTACTAAATTGGAACCAAAGGATATGTGTTCAAATTGTAGTTTGATTACCTTCATATACCACAACTAATTCAAGCATTCCCCAATTGATGAACATCTATTCATTTTCCAGTTTTTTTTTTTTGTTTTTTTTTTGCTAATACAAAAAGAACTGCTACAAACATTTTTGCACATATGGGTCATTTTCCCTTCTTTATGATTTCTTTTGGATACAGACCCAATAATGGCACAGGGTGTGCCTGCACAAGGGGTATGCACAGTTTTATAGTCCTTTGGGCATTGTTCCAGGGTGCTCTTCAGAATGGTTGGATCATTTCACAACTTCACCAATAATGCATTAGTGTTCCAGTTTTCTCACATCCCCTGCAACATTTGTCATTATCTTTTCCTGACATCTTAGCCAATTTGAGAAATGTGAGGTGGTATCTCGGGGTCGTTTTAATTTGCATTTCTTTAATCAATAGTGATTTAGATCATTTTCATATAACTATAGATGGCTTTAATCTCATCATCTGAAAAATTTCTGTTCGTATCCTTTGACCATGTATCAATTGGGGAATGATTTGTCTTCTCACAAATTTGAAACAGTTCTTTATATATTTTAGAAATGAGAAGACCTTTATCAGGATGACTGGCTATAAAATTTTTTCCCCAACTTTATACTTCCCTTTTTAATCTTGTTTCTGTTGGTTTTGTTTGTACAAAAACATTTTAGTTTAATGTAATCAAAGTTGTCCATTTTGCCTTTCATAATGTTCTCTAGTTCTTTTTTGGTCATAAATTCTTCCATTCTCCAAATATCTGTTGGATAAATTATCCATTGTTCTCCTAATTTGCTTATGGTATCATCCTTTATACCCAAATCATGTACTTATTTTGACTTTATTTTGACATGGGGTGTGAGATATAGGTCTATGCTGTTTCCTTAACTTCTTAAGGTCATTTATGCTCCAAATCTATGAGCCTATTATTCTTATGAAACCTTTAAAAAATAATACAAGTTCTGGCTGGTTCTTGAATACCAGAAACCAGTTCCTAAAGTAAGTTCTGGTCAATTTTGATCACTGTTGCAGCAATTCACCTGATTTCAACATTTTCTGAATAGTTCTAATTACTTTTGAATATTTGTTACTGAATCAAAGTGGGTTTTATTGGTTCTTACTTGTTCAAATATTTTTTTAACTAATATTGAATTTTTTTTTATAATTGCTAGTCACTTCTGACTTTTCTAAATTAGTACCCACAAGTTCTATGAGATCTACCATAATAAAATGATTGTTTTTTATCTTATCAAAGGTTGCATTAATTAACCAAGAGTTCAAAGTTATTTAGGTAGAAATATTTGGGAACACTTTAGAAAAACAACATAAATAATGGGAAAATTGAAAAATCTCTTATGTGCAATCCAATGATTTCAAGGATTGTTTATGCTTTTAGGAATCAGCAATTAGATTCAGCAGAATCTATCTTATTTTGTATATATCTTGAAAAACAATGAACTGCTTTGTTTCAAAGGCAGTGAGCTAAGAAGTACTTTGGAACTGTAGGGGTTTTTTAGATTTAATTTTAAAACATTCATCTCCCAAACATATTTTTTTTCCTTTTATACTTGGAAGTTTAAACAAAAATTGCCCTCATTTCATTTGATATTCTTCCTCAGTCATATGTGAAGGTAGAAAAAGAGATTAAATAGGATACTGATTTTAAAAAAACAGTTAAAAAGTAGATTTGAGCTAACCCTAGATATGTCATTAACAGAAGTTGTGGCTTAATTTTGAGATGTAGTTACATTTCATAGGATTGGTTTTCTTTTTGAAATTTGGTCAAGTCAAATCTTTAGAGATCAACTCCACTCATTTCTGCATATAAGTTGAGACAATTTGCAGGAAGCTACCTGAGCTTTTTAGATCACTATTAAAAAAAAACTCCATTATATGTCCCTAAAATTGCCTTTTGAAATATTTCCTTTTCTAAACTAGAAAATAAAAAGCAACATGCTGTATTACATTGGGAGCTGAATTCAAATCTAGGAAGAACAGTATCAACCCTGGCAAAGTACCTTGCCATACTCCAGAATACTGCAGTAGTAATTGGCACATGTTTACAAAATAGAATAACAAAACATAGAATAAAACATAGAAAATGCTGTGTAATTTTCTAAGTCAATATGTACCCACTGGGATCCTTATATACAGTTTAGTGCCCTGATTATATTTGGATTTTTGACACCATAGCCCCTTAAAGCTACAGAAAAAAAGATGCCATTCTGCAATTAGAAAGGGAATTTCCTTACTGGCAAATTTCCCAATACCAAATAAATTTATTTCTATTTCCTATATATAAGTAGAGAGCAATAACAGAGAGAAAAAGTGGTATCCATACCTAATATAACCTTTACAGTTGTCCTAGACTCAGAGAATATTTAATATTCAAGTCCATAGCTAGAGTTGAATATGAATCTTGAGCATATTTTTTTAAAAGCATCTTTCCTGGTTTTGAAAGTACTACTGCTTATTACATTTTTACTCTTTTTAATTACCCTACTCTTTCAGGTCTTGAATATAAGGTATTGATGCCAGAAAGTAACAAAAACAAAATGGCTTCCAACACAAACAAAATTATTTAGCTATCATTAATTATCTTAGAGGATTATTGTTTGTGTTTGGCTAGTTAGTTTCTTTAGTGGGACTGCATGGGATAGAAGATAGCCTATAAACCACAGCAGCTAGCAAAAGATATCCCTTGGGAGGAACTCTTCTCTTGTCCACATCCACATGTTTTTGTTACTAATATAACAATCAGGAAGAATCAGTCAGATAATTTTCTCTGCAATCATGTCTATGCTCATGGGGAAGGAGCTAAACATGTTTGTATATGTATGTATATTTGTTTTTCAATACCATTCTATGTTTCCATGGGAGTCTTTTTTCTTTTTTCCAAAAAAAAAAAGGGGGGGGGGGAGCAAGCTGATGGAATACATGGGAATACCTGATTATTGTGACTGAAGACAAAGACTGCCTATTTATGAATCCAGTCATAACCTGTAATTTGTAATTGCTGGAAATATAATTAGTGTTAACAATATGAAAGTCTTATGGACTTAATGCCATTATAATACCAAGAGTTAGAAGGAATTCATGAAGGACTATAAGTATCACATTCACTCATTCACTATAAATGCCTTCCTTTTTCCTGCCACCAAAAAAAAAAAAAAAAAAAATTGTCCTTTCTTTCTACAACTCTCATTTATATGATCTTTTATCACAAAGGAATCTTAAAACATATTTTAAAATAATTATATGATTTTATTTATTCATAAAATCTGATTAAATGTTTGATAGTAGTGTCTATTTAATGTGTGTGTGTGTATGTGTGTGTGATATGTTAGAGTTTAATTTCTACAAATTCTCATTTAGAAGGAAAAAATGATCTTTAAGCTCAAGGCAAATCTCATAATTGTGTTGTAAAGAGAAAGAAACTTTCCACTGAGAAAGTAATTTCTTTCTTATTTTATCCTTTTTATTATCATTCTTTTTCATTCTGTTTTGCCTTCTACAATCTTTTATTTTTGCAGTTGCTGTCACATATACATTATAGCTCAGTAGAGTTTTCTGATTAAGTTAGACTTGGTTCTATCCCTGGTTCATACTTTCTCTTAATAAGGTATTTATGGCCCAAACCATAACATCAAGAAGATAATAAAAACTTTAAACATAAAAAGATATATCTCTTGCTCTTGAATTCTTCCCTTAAAATCTTACCTTTGGGAAATGGGTTAAAAAATTATCTACCTCATGTCAAAGTATAGCCAATATATATATATATATATATATATATATATATATATATATATATATATATATATATATATATATATTGGTGGGGTGAAAAACAAAAAGAAATGAATAGTTGTAAAAAGCAAAACCATATAAAAAAGAACAATAACTTTTTAAATGAAATGGAAAAAATAAAATAAAACAATAAAGAAATTACTTTCCCATCCCCTCAATTTCCAATTTTTTTGCCTTGAGAAGAGAGTTGCTTTGATTATTTTTGTACATATAGGTCATTTTCCTTTTTTTTTCCTTTCTAGTCTTCTTGCTTTTCTGATCCTTCTCTAAAGTAAAGTTCATATAGGATCTACATATAGAGGAGGAAGATACTTGAAAGATCATTGAGTCCAAGGCTATTATTTTTCCAAATCTCTTTTGGTATTTGTGTCAAGTAGTGGTGGTATTAGGTCAAAGGATATGCATGAATTTATAGCCCTTTGGACACAGATCATATATTTTGATCATTTGTCAATTGAGGTATGACTTTTTTAAATAAATTTGAGTCAGTTCCCTTTATGTTTGAGAAATGAAATCTCAGAGAAACTTGCTTCAACCTTTATTTTACAATTACTCTTGCTAACTGTATTTCCCTCACTTATTCTCTCTCTACTTTCACCCTGTCCTTCTTCAAAAGTGTTTTAGTACTGACCATTTCTTCCTCCAATATGCCCTCTCTTTTATCACCCTCCCCACCTTCCTATATCCCATTCCCTTCCTATTTTCCTTCAGGATAAGATAGATTTCTATATCCCTATTGAGCATGTATATTTCCTCTTTGAGCCAGTTCTGATGAGAGTAAGTTTTTTTCTTTCTTTTCTTCCTTCTTTTTTAATGGCAAATAATTTGCACCATTCCACTTCTCCCTTTCTCTTTCTTCCAGTACATTTAAGAGAAGAATATTTAGAGTTAATGTAAAGAGAACTTCCTAAAAATTAGAACTGTCCAAATTAGACTGGAATGTCTTTGGGTGTAATTTAGATCCCCATTCAATTACCTATTGTATAACTATTACTTTTGGATGCTAGAGAGGAAATAATTAATCAGATATATTAGAAAGAATATAGTCAAATGTAAGTTGAATTAGATGATCTTTGTGAAGCCCCAAACACAAAACTCAAAAGGATAGTAAATTCAAAATATTGATATCTTTAAAAGTCATCTCTCCTTTTATATACAGGGTTACATAAAGGAGTTTTCAAAGTAAGTCACAAGTTATTGCTGAAAGAAAGAATAAGTGTTAGGAATTTCAAATTCTAATTGTTTCCCACATTTTTTTCTGAATGTATTGTTATCTACAGTAAAAGGGAAATTTCAAATATCCATAAAGATTATGAACCTTCGATAGATAAAAACTAAATTCTCATATATTCTACCTTTCACAAAATTAGAGTTAAAATATCAGAAAAATTACATTATTAAATATACTCATTTTGTCATTAGGATATATAAAATGAGAACTTATAATCCAGCAATAAATCATATGTAAAATTATAGAATCCTGGAATCCTAATGATTTTCTAAATAAATCTGTTCTATGAAATTGGGTTTATAAAGATAATATTTATTTAGCTTTTTGGAATTTTCTAAACCGACTTTTTAAAATGTTGTTCATTTTTAAAAGAGAAAGAGATGAGATTTTAAATAAAAATCTTGCTTCTATAGTTTTGCTGTCATTTGACTATCTCCCATGTCAGTTTTTCCTTATTTCATACCACTTTGTTTGCTATGACTATATCTAAAATAGTAGCCAGTCTTTGATATAGAAAACCCTTAAACATTCTTTAACTCTTTCCTAACAGCTAAAATTCTCATGCCTCACATAAATTACATCTGCATGTGTTCCATTTCTTTCTCCTTTACTTGTAACTAGGCCACATCACCTCATACCCAATACTTGTTTAAATGAATTGAATTTCAGATCATTTACTTAAGTGTGTGGAAGGGTTTGAGGAAGGTAATATTTTATATTAGAAAAAAATGTCCTAAATCAAGTCAACATTCAATCTCATCTCCAATTATTGTATTATTATGTGTAAGTAACTTAATTCCTTTGAAATCTAGCTTTCTTTATCAATAACAAAATCTATGGGAGGTTGGACTGTTATATGCTGCTAGGGCAATGTGTCACAAAGGTTATTAACCTTTTCAACCTTCCATTACTGGCAATTTATGCTATTTGCATGTAAGAGAGGACCATGATATAGTTTGCCCAAAAATTTGAACGTAACAATATCACTCAGCAACTTTTCCTAGGAGTAAAATAAATATATAAACTACAAATAATTTCTAACCATAAGTTATATGAACTTATGGATCCAGTAGAAAATTGGAAGATAGTATAGTCAACCTTCAGAGAGGAATCAAACAAAGGACTTCTAAGAAAATCCAAAGAACAGACATGGCCACTCTTTATAGTTCAGCCTGGCTGAGAGAGAAAATGTTATAACTATTGGTCAAAAGGCCTTACTGAAGAAAGCTGTAGACATACTCAGCAGGGTAGAGGCTTGCTAATCACAGCAGTTCCAATAGATGAAGGACACAGTAGTAGGATGTACTAAAGATAGCATTTCATTTGAGAGCTATCTATGGTTGAGTCAAAGAAGATGAATAAAAAAACAGGTAAAAAAAATTGTAGATCTCTTTGCATGAGACAAGCTTTCTACCTATAGAATCCTTAGTGGATGCTGAGCAAGGATGCAGTGCCCTTGAATGTAGCTGAATCATAATATTATAGGATAACTGAAATCTCTACTAGAGCAGAGATTTTATGTCCAGAATGGAGCAATAGAAACCCCAGAAGCCGGCAGGGAGAAATAGAGATGCCAAGCAGAAATCAGATGGCATGCAATGCCTAGTGATGGGTCCTGTAGTTTAAAGACATGATGAGGTGATATTGATAGATTTTAAGTGGCAAGCATTCCCTTTATTCTTGTTTCCAGTATGTAAGTGCTTCTAGATTGGTAGTTTAGCCACATGTACTCCTAGTATGTATATGTTCCACAAGTGACTCCTAAAAAGAGCTGCTGTCCATGATTTATGAAGGAAATGTTAGAATACTAATTTCTTTTTTTTTTCTTGAAGCTTTTTTTTTAAATATATGCAAGGATCATTTTTAATCTTTGACTTTGAAAAACCTTGTGTTCCAATTCCCCCCTCTTCTCCCCATCCCCTCCCCTAGATACCAACTAATCTAATACATTAAAAATGGTAAAATATATGTAAATTCAATATAGGCATGCATATTTAAACAAAATAAGGTGAGAAAGAAAATAAAATTCAATCAAACAACAATAAAAAAAAAGTGAAAATCCTATGTTGTGAACCACACTCAGTTCCCACAGATCTCTCTCTGGGTATAAATGACTCTCTTCAAAATAAGATCATTGGAACTGACCTCAATCATCTCATATTTGAAAAGAATCACACCTATCAGAATTGATTGTTTTATAATCTTGCTGTTCCCATGTACAATAAGCTCCTGATTCTGCTCATTTCACTTAGCATCATTTCATATAAGTTTCTCCAGACCTCTCTGCTAATTTCTTATCCAAAGAAGTTAACTGAATGCCTCTATTGTGATTAAAGTGTGTCTGACTGAATAATGGTAAGTAAATACTAAGTAAAGACTTTTGTAGGGCTTTGTGAACTATATGTTTTGGAGAGGATTCTAAATCACAGAGAACTTTATAATCCAATGTAGACTGGGGGTCTTGTATTGAAAAGATGACAAGTCATTATTAATCAGAGAAATGCAAATTAAGACAACTCTAAGATACCACTACACACCTCAGATTGGCTAAGATGTCAGGAAAAAATAATGATGATTGTTGGAGGGGATGTGGGAAAACTGGGACATTGATGCATTGTTGGTGGAGTTGTGAACGAATTCAACTATTCTGGAGAGTAGTTTGGAACTATGCTCAAAAAGTTATCAAACTGTGCATACCCTTTGATCCAGCAGTGTTACTACTGGGATTATATCCCAAAGAGATTATAAAGAAGGGAAAGGGACCTGTATGTGCACGAATGTTTGTGGCAGCCCTTTTTGTAGTGGCTAGAAACTGGAAACTGAATGGATGTCCATCAGTTGGAGAATGGTTGAATAAATTGTGGTATATGAAAATTATGGAATATTACTGTTCTGTAAGAAATGACCAACAGGATAATTTCAGAAAGGCCTGGAGAGACTTACATGAACTGATGCTGAGTGAAATGAGCAGGACCAGGAGATCATTATATACTTCAACAACAATACTATATGATGACCAGTTCTGATGGACCAGGCCATCCTCAGCAACGAGATCAACCAAATCATTTCTAATGGAGCAGATGAACTGAACTAGCTATGCCCAGAAAAAGAACTCTGGGAGATGACTAAAAACCATTACATTGAATTCCCAATCCCTATATTTATGCACACCTGCATTTTTGATTTCCTTCACAAGCTAATTGTACAATATTTCAGAGTCTGATTCTTTTTCTACAGCAAAATAACGTTTTGGTCAGGTATACTTATTGTGTATCTTATTTATATTTTAATATATTTAACATCTACTGGTCATCCTGCCATCTAGGGGAGGGGGTGGGGGGGGTAAGAGGTGAAAAATTGGAACAAGAGGTTTGGCAATTGTTAATGCTGTAAAGTTACCCATGTATATATCCTGTAAATAAAAGGCTATTAAATAAAAAAAAAAAAGAAAAAGAAAAGATGACAAGTGTAAAACTTGTAAAATAAATGGTTTTGATTAGATGATCTCTAAAATCTTTTCTAGCATAATGAGTAATTCTATGACTTTTTTTTAAAAATGGTTATTTTATTTAAAGATTATTTTTATCTAATGCAAATTCATTCCTTTTGATATCTGGTACAGAAAATTCTAGAATTTTATGTTTTTCAGATTTTTCTTTCTTCCTTCTGGATTTTGTACTAAAGAAGAAAACAAAGTTTAGTTAAGCTAGATATAAGTTACATGTGGTTGTCCAGCTATTTAGCAAAGAGAGATCAGAGATTTATTTTCTGAAAATAGGTGCCTTTGAGTTGGAGTCTTGATTAACTAGTCTGAGAAGCCTAAAGTTCTCTCACTTAAGAAAGGGTTGACTGGGGCCCATAGAGCTTTCTCAAATGTATTAGGTTGTAATAAAGTGAACTTTATTAAACAGCACCCTTGGGAGTAATTCCATCATAGGCCACAGCAGAAGGCAGCCTAGATGTGTCTACCAACCCTTTTATTCTTGCCACAATTCGTTTCTAACACTAAGGAGGGTATATTTTTATTAAAAAGATTAGGGAGAAAAAAATCAGAGCCACCTTTTGAAATGATCTGTATCACATAATTTAGTACTTATTTATATGAAATAAAGCATTACTCATTGTTTCATAACGTGTGTTCATCTTGCCTCTCTAACTAAGCTTTATAAGTTTAGGAACCATGTAATATCCTTTTTTCTTTGTCTTACCTAAGGGAGAATACAATGTGCTGCATATTTTGCTTGTTTAGTTCCATAACTGATTTATTCAATGAGTACATCCACAAATGCAGTTCCACAACTTGTTTACAACTTACAGTCTTACAGATGTCTGGAGGATAGAGAGAGGTTAAGTGATTGACCCCCTTCACAGTTAATTGAAATCAAAATCTGGACTTGAACTCTATATTTTTTATAACTCTTAAGACAGGTTTTGGTCTGCTAAAGCCACACTGGCTCTCTGTATTCTAACTGTGGGTTGTCTGATTGACCAGTTGGTTGTCAGTATCTAAGTGAAAGCTAAGATGGTAACTTTTTATAATGTTTGCTTCTCATCGGATAGAAACATATGGTGCTTCCATCAAAACTACCTGGATCTTTCTCCCTTAACATCAACCCTTAGATTATTCACTGAAATATTAAAAAGAAAGGATAATTAAAAAAAACTGAGGTGGGGAGAAATATGGTTAATGAAATAAAGGATTGTTTTAGCAAATGATGCTATGATCTGGGATGAGTTTAACACCTGGTAAATAGTTCAAATGCCTTTGAAAATTACTTTATTTTGGTTTCCCTGTTCCTTGTTCAGCAGAATCGTCTTGCACTGAAAAAAAGTCCAAGGCTTTTCTGCACACACACACATACATACACACATATGTGTTTTGAATCTGAACTCTTACTTTTGCAGAGCAATACACTTATTTAAGGAGAATTCCATTAGATTTCCTTGTGCTACAACCTTCCCCTCCCTATTATCCCCCTTCCTCCACTAAAAAGATGAGCTGTTACTGAGCTCAAGTGAAAGATTTTCAACTCCATCCCCTAGACACAAGCATTTTTGCCCCCATTAAGCAATGTAGTTATTAGTCTTCCAAACATAAATTGCTTTCCTCTCTGGGACTTTGTCACCTTTAGATAATGGGGAATGTTCCATATGGCTGAGGAATGTCAAGAAGGGAAACATTTGGGAGGAATTATATGGGATAGAGTAATTCCAAATCTCAATCTTCTTAACCAACAAAGGCCAATTAAAAGAACAGTCACAGTGTGGAGGGCTTTTGCCAAAACATTAGAGTCAAATACTGTTAGGAGTAAATAGTGAGGTGATTTAAAATTACCATGGCCACGTGTATTCAACTTGATAGCTTTAAGGGATAAAGGGGTGTAAGGAACATGAAGTTTGATTTTGGGGGGATCGTGGTGACATGCTTATAAAAATATGGGGCGTTAGGTTGCTTCAGATCAATTTTGTATATATGTGGTCACTTTTTCATGTGAATAATTTCATATGAGAGAGACAGGTTAGTACAGCAGAAGGAGGCCTACACTTCTAATCAGGAAGAAATAGGCTTTTTATGTTTAACACTATTAACTCCATGACCACAGGCAATCCACATAGACTCTCCAAATCTCCTTTTTCTTCAATGTAAAATAAGAATAACATCTGGAATATCTCTTCTGTAGAATTTCTGTAAGGTTAAAATCAGATAATATATGTAAAGTAGTTTGCAAACCCTACGGCTCTATTATATGAATCGTAGTTACTATAATTCTTTCAATTCTAAAGTAATGGTGATATTACTATATTAAGTCATAGAATTTCTGATGGTGATGAAAACCAAGTATGGATCATTTATCTGTTTTTCTTTCACTCAGATCATAAAATACATACTAAGTCTGCTGTTTGAGCATAAGATTGTTAAGAAAGTAAGGGATGTATAACTATTTTCTTGTGATTTTAAGCTTAAATAGAATAAACTACACTAAGGTTTTCAGAATATTCTGAAAAAGATGTCAAGGGGGAAAAATGGATGACTATGATGAGTTAATTGTGGTTGTTCATTTATTCACTCACGTTTAACCTCTCATGACTCTGTGGACCATAGTGTCCATGTGTCGTTTTCTTAAGAAAAATATTAGAAAGGTTTAGTATTTCCTTCTTCGATGGATTAAGACAAATAAAATGTAAATGACTTGCCAAGCATTATAAAGATAGTGTCTGATGTCAGATCTGAACTCGGGTTTTCTTGACTCCAGGCTTAGCATTCCATCCACAGAAAAATCTAACTGCCCTTCTACATTTGGCTAATATAGAGTTGTAAATACTGAAAATTATTTTTTTATTTACTGGGGAATAACTGCCTGGTCCCAGAACAGAAGAGACAGGGCTGCTTCAGGATGTTTGGCCTCAGAGTCAAAAAGTTATTAGGAGTCAACCTATTAAGTAGTCATTGGAAATATCATAATTCCTGACTGATCCTTTGTTTATCTTCTAGTACTCCTCTGCTCCCCCATTCAACTACTACTGAAAAACCAGGTCTCAGAAAACAGGGCACAAAGTTATAAAACTTACAAGGGAAATTTAGTCAGGAGTAATAACTAAATCAAAACAATTAATATCAAAACTGGTAACTGGTTCTTTAAAAAGTCAATTTCTCTCTTACTGAAACATTTATGTTGGGGGTTGGGGAAGATTGATCTATATATAGCATTATTAAAGAGATACTGAAACAAAAAAAAAATTCTCAGAAACATGAATTTATAACAACTATTGTGAGCTGTCCCCAAAAGACAAGAATTAAGATGAACATGTCTGATCTGGTAACAAATCTCTGATTCTTTTTCCCTGAACACATGAGCAAGGATGAGTTAATCAGATTACATGTTTGACAGTTTGGGACCTGAGGGGACACAACAGAAGGCAGGTTAGTTTCAATGGAAGTGATCCAGACCAATAATGGAAGAGATAGGTTTTAAAGGACCACTTAGAAGGTCCCAGACAGAATAAGTTCTGAACAAAAGTTTGGAAAAATAAAACTTTTTTCCAATTCTTCATTTTGGCTAAAGCTGATCTTGCTTAAAATTTTCTTGTATTGCAAAATAACAGTTTGGTCATGTATACTTATTGTGTATCTAATTTATATTTTAATATATTTAACATCTACTGGTTAATCCTGCCATCTGGGGGAAGGGGTGGGGGCTAAGAGGTGAAAAATTGGAACAAGAGGTTTGGCAATTGTTAATGCTGTAAAGTTACCCATACATATAACCTGTAAATAAAAGGCTATTAAATAAAAAAAAAAATTCAACTGGTTCCAATCACAAACAAAAAAAATTTTTTTTCTTGTATCTTTTAGTATCTAGGCGAGTAAAAGTATAAGTGACTGCTTACTTCAACACAGGGGTGTAACTATTCGAGGATACCTATATTCCTTTCAGGACAGTTTGATGACACAGTCAATTGAATGTCCAAGGCTCAACTTCTCATGTTAAACCCAATCTGACACTTACTAGCTGTGTGACCTTGGGCAAGTAATTTAATCTTTGTTTGCCTCAGTATCTTCATCTGTAAAAAAAGCTGGAATAGGAAATGACAAACTACTTTAGTATCTTTGCCAAAATAAATGAGCAAATCTTCCTTTCAACTGTGTTGGGACATTTAGTTATTTCCTATAGTTCAATTTGAGAAGAACCTCCGTGTTATACAGGAAACTACTAGATTTGGAATTAGATCTCAGTTCAAATCTCAGTCCTACCATTTCTTATCTATGCAATCATCCCTTCTGGTTTTAGTTTCCTTATCTATAAAAATGAAAGTCTGAAATGTAAAAAATCTCACACATCCCCTCTAGGTTTGACATTCTATGTTTTAAGGTTTCTTCTGGCTTTTGTATTCTAAGGTCTCTCTTAGCTAGCTACACCATTCTATGATCATCATATTTGCCCATAGAGGGTCTTTGTATTTTATGAGTTCATTTCTAATTTGGCACAGCTGATAGCATTGCATAATGTTTCTGCTTAGCAAGGTCTAATTCAGAGAGTGATGATTGTCTGAATATTCAGCAAACGGACCTGCATAATAGCCAGGGAAGGTAGAATTCATTAATTATGCTGAAATGTTTGTTTTTAAAATGTCAGGTGTCCAGATGGCATCATGGCAATAGGGGCTATTAGAAATGCTTAGGCACACAGACGGTCCTAATAAAGAAAAGGTTCACCCTGGTGGGAGAGGTCCAAGGTGGATCAGCAAATAAAATCAAAACCTGCTAATAGAGTGCATATTTAGATAATGGAGCTGAAATAAGCATCTTGAATCAGAGAACGATGTGAATTGGCCCATTGCTACTTTTCCATTTAATGATTCACCTTGTAATCCTCATCCTATGTGTTCCTCTCAAAGTCATATGAGAAATTGAATTCATGTTAATGAAGGAAAGTAATGATGCTGTTGCAATTGGGAGGAGGGGTTCTTTTGGATCACATCTTGAATCAGCAAGCAGGATTTCTATTTTAAATTCATATACATCTATTATGAAATAGGAGATAATTATTTACAAAGAAACCTAGTATTCAATGTGTACATTGCAATGCATATATTCTCATCTTCATTTGATATACATTCTTTAATAATGTCATTATTATGCATCTTCTTTCCTTGTTTCTAATGCTGTTGTTGTTCACTTGTATCTTATTCTTTGTAACCCCATTTGGGTCTTTCTTAGCAGAAAGACTGGAATGGTCTGTCTTTCTTTTTACAATTCATTTTACAAATGAGGAAAATGAGGCAAGTAGGGTTGTGTGATTTGCCCATGTTCACGTACCTAGTAAATGTCTAAGACTAGATTTGAATTGAGGCCTTCCTAACTTCAGACTTGATGCTCTATCTACTATTCTTCTTCCCTGACTTATTGATCTTCTAGCCATATTTTAAAAAGAAAAGAAAACAACAATAACAACAACATAAAAAAACTTTATCTTTTAAAGCAGAATTTTACCAGTGTGGAAATTAAGTTTTTACTGTGGAATATTATATTCATTATACATTGAATATTATATTCAGAGTCAAAGAATCAAAGAAGTACTGAGTTGGATTGTATTTCACTGGCCAACTAAAATTTAAAAAAAAAATAAAGCTTCTCACTTACATTATATTTACAGTCACTCAATCTTTACCTAAAGGTCTCAAATGAGAGAAAACCCTCTACTTCCCAAGGCAGTTGTAATGTTCTTTTCACATTCTTCTTCACGCCCCACATTGAGCACCAAAATGTAATGTTCTTCTCTAAAGTGTAATGTTCTCTGAGAGCAGGTTTTTTGGGGAACTTCTGGGAGCACTCTTAGTTTCAGCTCAAAGTAATAATCACCTCAAATGCAGTCAGGGATTAAAATCCAGATCCTTTATCGTCTCCTTCAAAATAGCCTGGTTAGCTTTCTTAGAGGCCTATCTCTCTCCTTGTTCTGAGAGCTTTTGCTGCTAGTCCTTTGTCTCTTCCAATTTCTGCCTCTAGCTCCCTCTGAATCCAAAGCCTCCAGTCAGCACAAAGGTGGAAAATGGAATGAATCTGACTCCGCCTCCAAGAATGGGCTTGTGAGCTTCTGTCTTGTGAATCTCCTGGACTGAATCCTGACTTTTGAATCTCCCAAAGTCCATCCTGGTTGAGGCTTCTAGTTTATAGATGCTCTCTTAAAGGTGTGAACTCTAATAAATACTAAGTACATTATTAAACTGTCAAGCACCCTGCTAAACAACCATTGTCTCTATCAATTCCACTGATTTAGCACTTTGTAAAAATTGTAAGAGGAAGTCCATTCAATTTTTTAAATAACTAATTTTTATGAAGTTTTCTATCTTGTTATTTTTTTCCTGACATCAAGCCAGAATTTATTATTTATTTATTTATTTATTTACTTTTGCAAATTCTGTATACTGATCCTGTTATGCTTTCTAGGACCCAATAGAATAAATCTTTTTTTTTTTTTTTTTAAACCACTTCACAGCCTTTGAAAGACTTGTCTACTCCTTTTCCCTCAAACTTTCACTTCTCCAGGATAAACATGACCCTTTGTTAATAAACATCAGACAAGGCACAAAACAGAAAGATTTATGTTTACCAAATGACTTAGCCACTGTGGTAGAAGAAGCCCAACAAGGAGTCCAAGTGGAAGAAGACTCTCTGGTGATAATGCAGTCATACAAATGATTCTGTTTGTGGATGATATACTAAATAACTTGGGAAAATTCTGTAATCTCTCAAAGTAGTCTGTTCATTCATTGAGGACCAACGGTATGAATGATATCTATTGTCCAAATTTCAGCATGCATTGGAATAGATGCCTTAATTTCTTTAATGGTATATGTGTCTGTGACAAACAGGTCTTTTATTGACCTCAAGCTTCTCACTAAAGCATGGGGCATCATTTGCTATTAATATCTTAACAATGCTGCTCTATGCAAATGAAATGTAAAGGAATACTGTCTCTACAGAAGATGAGGCAACTGAGTGGTGAAGTTCATGATTTAGATTCAGAAAGAACTGAGTTTGAATTCTGTTTCAGACATATTTGTTGCCGGGGTGTCACTTAACTTCTCTCACCTTCAGTTTCTTCATCTGTAAAATGAGGATTATGGGACACTACCTCCAAGATCACCTATATGCAGACGTCTACTTGAGTTAATATATGTAAGGTACTTCACACAACTCACATCAATAGCAGCAAACTTAAATAGAAATAGATCCTTACAGGTCAAATGTTGATTATTTTAAAACCTCACAAATTGATATTGTTTGTGTTATAATGCATTTTTTTAAATTTTGTTTCATTACATTTTAAATGGGTTAGGACACTAGTGTTACAGACCACTTGTAGACATTTTGATACCTCTGTCTTAAAAGCACTATATAAATAATTATTCTTCATCCTTCATTCTCAAGGAGGGCCAATTATATCAGAAGGATGATGTCTTGACTTATAAGTGAATTGGATTTAAGTGTGGGCAGAGCTGTGCAAAGTTATCGGCCTCATTTTGTCTTCCAGAGTCATTAGAGTGCAGTGACAAGACATAGGTCAATATAATTGTCTGTGGCTGCAGATTCAATGGGAGACATTAGCCTTTTTAAGCTAAGGTCTTTCCCCAACCTCAATTTGCCTGAGGCGACACTCATTCAATTCTAATTTCTAAGGTAACACTAATTCAAGAACAGGTAAAAATTGAGGCAAAAATGGTCTAGTTTGCCTTCACAAAAAAATAAATAAATAAAGTCAATCTGGGAAGGAAAAACCTTCGGAGTTTAGCTATAAGGAAGAGGAACAAAAATATCCCTTAGAGATTCTTAAACTTTTTCCACTTGTATCTGCTTTTCACTCAAGAAATTTTTATGTGACCTCAAGTATATTGATATATAATTTACTGTCACAAAATCATAATATCATGACCCTTACATTCAATCACATCTCTCCACATGGGATCATGACCCATAATTTAAGAAGCTTTGCCATAGAAGTCAATGGAGAGGTACATAGTAGGTATGAATGGGCTACTACAAAGAACCAATAAACAACTCTCTAAAAGATAAGGAGAGAAGGATGTCATCAAAGTACTTTATAATAGGTAGATAAAATGAACCAGTCAAGGGTGTAAAGGATAACATACATTTAGCACATTCCATTAACTATCTTCCAGATGTCAAGAGAAAAGAAAATAAAACCTTTTTGGAATTTTTGAGTTGGATGGGTGATAAACTTTAGGGAAAGCACAAACACAGAATATGTAGACAAGGAAGGGTTATGATCTGCCTCATCAAGGGATCTCGCACATAGATAAAATCACAAATCCATTTAAGTACTGAAAGCATGCCCATCACTTACTATAATGCTTTGTCATAGAAGACACAATAAATTTTGGTTGGGTTGACTTTAATTGCATTTAGCTAAAAGGCAATAATCTGAGGCTTTTGACTTTCAAAATCCCTTTTTTCTCCCAAATAATTAGTATATATCTAAAAAATATTGGAATCCATTCTTCAAGCTTATTTTTCATTGTGCAAAAAAGCAATATTTGGAAATCACGATTTGTTTCTATTTTTCTAATGTTTTCATTTTTTTAAACAATATTTTCCAGGTAAATATATTTGTAGAACAATCTATTATGTCAGCTTTCCATATTCTCAATGTTTAGTATCTGATCCTACAAATTGTCTAGACCTATTTATTGTGTATTGACTAACAAAGTGAATGAATATTTGGTCATTTATAATCTGTTTCTCCAGTATTTCCATATACTAATATGATTCTTTTCATTGCATAATTCTTGCTTTATAGAATCCACTAGGCAAATTTGATGATCAGAATATTAATACTAATTATTGGAGAATGTCAAAATATTACACAATTGCTTTATTACATTAGTAGGAAGTGTAATTTTGTTGATCATTTGCTTTCAGGCACAAGTTTATTCTTTCCATGTTTGGAAAAAATCATTTCATACAACAAAGAGAGTCTACTTTATTTCTCTTAGAGGATGTAAGGAGCATTTAAAATAGAATTTTTAAAAATAGGTAACTAAATCAACCTTTTACTCACAGACCTCCTGAAATCAACATTAAAATATAATACTGTCCATTGTAAGCCAACTTTTGATATCCTATTGACCATGGATGACCCAAATTGATTTTTGAGCAGATAATTAAAATTTCAGTGTGGACATTTACACTTTGGTAACAGTGATCATTACAAGATCAGGACTTGATTTGAGGTATTTTATTATTTATAACATTTAATATATTAAACATTTTCCACTCACAACCCCTTTTCACCCAAGAAATTTCGCATTCAGAAAACAGGGTTCAAATCCCAGCTGTAAAATTCTTAAAATCATATATCAAAGTGAACAAGGATGATAGAGGTTATCAAATTTAAACTTTGCATTTTTATAAATGAAAAAAACTTACCTGACTTCCAGTCCAGTGCTCTATTCATTATATCATGCTACTTTGGCAAGCTACTTTACTTTTTAGGGACTCAAATCTCTTCATATGAGAACAGGAAAGATGATTCTTAACCACCTTTGTGTCATAGACCCTATTAACATTCTAGTAAAGTTTATGGATCACTCATAAGACTAGTGTTTGACCAAAAAAAATGACAAACTGGAAAAAACCATGAAATATCTACTTGGAAAAATGACAGACTTGGAAAATGAATCTAGGAGAAATCATCAAAGAGAACTGTCCAGAGGTAATAGAATCAGAAGTTAAATAGGCATTGAAAGAATTCATCAAACACCTTCTGAAAAAGACCCTAAAATAAAAACCCCAAGGAATATTGTGGCCAAATTTCAGACCTATCAGATTAAGGAAAAAATTTTATAAGCAGCCAGATAAAAACAATTTAAATACCAAGGTGCCACAATAAGGATCACCTAAGATCTAGCTACCTCCACATTAAAGGATCAAAGTCCTGGAATCTGATATTCTGAAAGGCAAAAGAACTTGGAATGCAGCCAAGAATAAACTACCCAGCTAAGCTGAGCATTTTCTTCCAGGGAAGAAGATAGACATTTAATGCAACAAATGAATTCCATTTGTTTCTAAGGAAAAAACCAGAACTAAACAAAAAAATTGGTCTCCTTATATATGTCAACAACGATATTGTATGAAAATGTATTCTGATGGAAGTGGATTTCTTTGACAAAAAGACCTAATTCAGTTTCAATTGATCAATGATGGACAGAAGCAGCTACACCCAAAGAAAGAACACTGGGAAATGAATGTAAACTGCATTTTTGTTTTTCTTCCCAGGTTATTTTTACTTTCTGAATCCAATCCAAGAAAACTGTTTGGTTCTGCACACATATATTGTATCTAGGATATACTACGACATATTCCACATATATTGGACTGCTTGCCATCTAGGGGAAGGGATGGAGGGAGAGAGGGGAAAAATCAGAAAAGTGAGTGCAAGGGATAATGTTGTAAAAATTTACCCTGGCATGGGTTCTGTCAATAAAAATTTATTATAATTATAATAATAATAAAAAAATTGATCTCCAACCATAGGACTCAAGAGATGCAGAAAAGGTAAAAGGAACTCTTAAGAATTGTATTTCTGTTGTGGATATGCAAAAAGACCACATGTATAATTTGATTTTACTGATATAACATAAAAAAGGGAAGTAGATGTGTAAAAGGGATGATGGCAGAAAGGGGGGCTCAAAGAGAAAATAATTGACATACTTGTTTTAGAGAAAATCCTCTCTTGCCAAATTAAAAAGGGGGAGAGGAAAAGGGAAAAGAAAAAGAGTAATAAAGGAAGGGTACAAGAAAGGGGAAGAGATTCAAAGGGGGGAGGGAGAGATTCTAAAGAGGGTAAGCATTATGATACAAGTGGGGCACATAAATTTAAAATGGGGGAAGAGGGTTGGGGGGGCAATAAAAAGAAAAGCATAATCTGGGGATATTAGGATGGGAGGAAATACAGAATTAATAATTTTAACCATAAATGTGAATGGGATGAACTCTCCTATAAAGAGGAGGCAGATAGAAGACTGGATCAAAAGTCAGAACCCTACAATATGTTGTTTACAAGAAACACATTTAAAGCAGGGAGATACATACAGAGTAAAGGTAAAAGGCTGGAACAAAATCTATTATGCTTCAGGTAAAGTCAAAAAAGCCGGGATACCCATCCTTATCTCAGATCAAACAAAAGCAAAAATTGACCTAATTAAAAGAGATAAGGAAAGAAACTACATCTTGCTAAAGGGTAGCATAGACAACGAAGCAATATCAATACTAAACATATAGGCATCAAGTGGTACAGCATCCAACTTCCTAAAGGAGAAGTTAAGAGAGTTGCAAGAAGAAATAGACAGCAAAACTGTAATAGTGGGAGATCTCAACCTTGCACTCTCAGAGTTAGACAAATCAAACCACAAAACAAATAAGAAAGAAATTAAGAAGATAAATAGAATATTAGAAAAATTAGGTATGTTAGATCTTTGGAGAAAACTGAATGGAGACAGAAAGGAATATACTTTCTTCTCAGCAGTTCATGGAACCTATTCAAAAATTGACCATATATTAGGACATAAAGACCTCAAAATTAAATGCAAAAAGGCAGAAATAGTAAATGCTTTCTTTTCAGATCATGATGCAATAAAAACTACATTCAACAAAAAGTTAGGGGTAAATAGACCAAAAAAGTAATTGGAAACTAAACAATCTCATCTTAAAGAATGATTGGGTGAAACACCAAATTATAGATACAATTAATAACTTCACTCAAGATAATGACAATGATGAGACATCATACCAAAATTTGTGGGATGCAGCCAAAGCGGCAATAAGAGGAAATTTTATATCCTTAGAAGCTTACTTGAATAAAACAGAGAAAGAGAAGATCAATGAATTGGACTTGCAACTAAAAAAACTAAAAAAAGACCATATTAAAAAACCCCAATCAAATACTAAATTTGAAATTCTAAAATTAAAAGGAGAAATTAATAATATTGAAAGTTAAAAAAAACTATTGAACTAATTAATAAAACTAAGAGTTGGTTCTATGAAAAAGCCAATAAAATAGATAAGCCTTTGGTAAATCTGATTAGAAAAAGGAAGGAGGAAAATGAAATTAGTAGTCTTAAAAATGAAAAGGGAGAACTTTCTACCAATGAAGAGGAAATTAGAGAAATAATAAGGAGTTATTTTGCTCAACTTTATGCCAATAAATTTGATAACCTAAGTGAAATGGATGGCTACTTCCAAAAATATAGACTTCCCAGATTAACAGAGGAGGAAGTAAATTGCTTGAATAGTCCCATTTCAGAAAAAGAAACAGAACAAGCTATTAATCAACTCCGTAAGAAGAAATTCCCAGGACCAGATGGATTTACATGTGAATTTTACTAAACATTTAAAGAACAATTGGCCCCAATGCTATATATATATATTTTTGATAAAATAGGGAATGAAAGAGTCCTACCAAATTCCTTTTATGACACAGACAGGGTACTGATACCTAAACCAGGTAGGTTGAAAACAGAGAAAGAAAATTATAGACCAATCTTCCTAATTAATATTGATGCTAAAATTTTAAATAAGATATTAGCAAAAAGACTACAGAAAATCATCCCCAAGATAATACACTATGATCAAGTAGTATTTATACCAGGAATGCAGGGCTGGTTCAATATTAGGAAAACTATCAATATAATTGGCCATATTAATAACCAAACTAACAAAAACCATATGATCATCTCAATAGATGCAGAAAAAGCATTTGATAAAATCCAACATCCATTCCTATTAAAAAACACTTGAGATTATAGGAATAAATGGACTTTTCCTTAAAATAATCAGCAGCATCTATTTAAAACCATCATATGTAATGGGGGAAAACTGCAATCATTCCCAATAAGATCAGGAGTGAAAAAAGGCTGCCCATTATCACCATTACTATTCAATAATGTATTAGAAATGCTAGCTTTACCAATAAGAGTTGAGAAAGAGATTAAAGGAATTAGAGTAGGCAATGAGGAAATCAAATTATCACTCTTTGCCAATGATATGATGGTATGCTTAGAGAACCCCAGAGATTCTACTAAAAAAGTTATTAGAAATAATCCACAAATTTAGCAAAGTTGCAGGATATAAAATAACCCACATAAATCATCAGCATTCTTATATATCACTAACAAAATCCAACAGTCAAAGTTACAAAGAGAAATTCCATTTAAAGTAACTACTGATAGTATAAAATACTTAGGAATCTATCTGCCAAGGGAAAATCAGAAACTTTATGAGCAAAACTACAAAACACTTTTCACACAAATTAAGTCTGATCTAACTAATTGAAAAAAAATATTAAATGCTCTTGGATAGGGCAAGCAAATATAATAAAAATGACAATATTACCTAAACTAATCTATTTGTTTAGCGCTATACCAATCCGACTCCCAAAAAACTATTTTAATGACCTAGAAAAAATAACAAAATTCATATGGAAAAACAAAAGGTCAAGAATTTCAAGGTAATTAATGAAAAAAAATTCAAATGAAGGTGGCTTAGCTGTACCAGATCTAAAATTATATTATAGAGCAGCAGTTACCAAAACCATTTGGTACTGGCTAAGGAATAGATTAGTTGATCAGTGGAATAGGTTAGGCTCAAAGGACAAAACAGTCAACAACTATAGCAACCTATTGTTTGAAAAACCCAAAGACCCCAGCTTTTGGGATAAGAACTTACTGTTTGACAAAAATTGCTGGGAAAATTGGAAACTAATATGGCAGAAACTAGGCATTGATCCATACTTAACACCATACACCAAGATAAGGTCAAAATGGGTTCATGACCTAGGCGTAAAGAATGAAATTATAAATAAATTAGAGGAACACAGGATAGTTTACCTCTCAGACCTGTGGAAGAGGAAGGAATTTATGACCAAAGAAGAACTAGAGATCATTACTGATCACCAAATAGAAAATTTTGATTATACCAAACTGAAAAGTTTTTGTACAAACAAAATTTATGCAGACAATATTAGAAGGGAAGCAATAAACTGGGAAAATATTTTTACAGTCAAAAGTTCTAATAAAGGACTCATTTCTAAAATATATAGAGAATTGACTCTAATTTATAAGATATCAAGACATTCTCCAATTGATAAATGGTCAAAGGATATGAACAGACAGTTCTCAGATGAAGAAATTGAAACTATTTCTAGTCATATGAAAAGATGCTCCGAGTCATTATTAATCAGAGAAATGCAAATTAAGACAACTCTGAGATACTACTACACACCTGTCAGACTGGCTAGAATGACAGGGAAAGATAATGCAGAATGTTGGAGGGGATGTGGGAAAACAGGGACACTAATACATTGTTGGTGAAATTGTGAATACTTTCAACCATTCTGGACAGCAATTTGGAACTATGCTCAAAAAGTTATCAAACTGTGCATACCCTTTGATCCAGCAATGTTACTACTGGGAACCCAAAGAGATCATAAAGAAATGAAAGGGACCTGTGTGTGCATGAATGTTTGTAGCAGCCCTCTTTGTAGTGGCCAGAAACTGGAAAGTGAGTGGATGCTCATCAACTGGAGAATGGCTGAATAAATTGTGGTATATGAATATTATGGAATATTATTGTTCGGTAAGAAATGACCAACAGGATGATTTCAGAAAGGCCTGATGCTGAGTGAAATGAGCAGGGCCAGGAGATCATTATATACTTCAACAATAATACTATATGATGACCAATTCTGATGGACCTGGCCATCCTCAGCAATGATATGAACCAAATCAGTTCCAATGGAGCAATAATGAACTGAACCAGCTACGCCCAGCAAAAGAACTCTGGGAGATGACTAAAAACCATCACATTGAATTCCTAATCCCTATATTTTTGCCCACCTGCATTTTTGATTTCCTTCACAGGCTAATTGTACAATATTTCAGAGTCCAATTCTTTTTGTTCAGCAAAATAACAGTTTGGTAATGTATACTTATTGTATATCTAATTTACATTTTTAATATATTTAACATCTGGTCATCCTGCCATCTGGGAGAGGGGGTGGGGAGAAGGAGGGTAAAAATTGGAAGAGGTTTGGCAATTGTCAATACTGTAAAGTTACCCATACATATAACCTGTAAATAAAAGGCTATTAAAATAAAAAATAAAAAAGACTAGTGTTTGAAAATGCTTAAGATAAAATACATGGTATTACTAAGGAAATCAATTATTTTGAAATCTTTTCCCTCTAATTTGAACTCCCTGAAATATATCAATGCCCAAAGTCTGAGGACTCTACTAAATAATCATAAACTTCCTTTTACTACCACTATAACTAAACTGATCTCTACACTGTCTTTTTTCTTGGCTTTATATTTTTATTTTTATTCTTACCATTTATATCCACTAGGTATAGTTATTTGAAAAACTGGAAAAGTAAAAAAAATCTGCACTTGAACCTCCTTTCACTTCCTGGGTCACTTCTCACTTGTTTATGTCTCTAAATTTAATTCAATTCAGTTTATTTCAATAACCATTCATTGAGTACCTATTTAGTAATTTCACTTTTCTATTTCCATCAAAACAATCATTCCCAGAAAGGGCAGAAAAGATAAAAAAAGAAAAAAAGAAAAGAAAAGAAAAGGCTCTTATTAAGTACTCACTATGTACCAGATTTTGTGTTTAGGGATTTATGAAGAATGTAATTTGATAAACTAATTCATAGCAGTAATACTTTTGTCTTTTCTTCTCAAATGAGCTTCTACTGGGTGAGATGTCAAGCATTGAGACAAAATGTGATAAAGGACTTAAGGGTAGAATGGTATTATAGAGATGGAATTTTCCCAATCACTCCTCTTTTAGGCTACCATCTGCAGTTTTTAGCTTTGCTCTCTACCTATCCAAATCCTATTGCTCCTAGAAAACAAAGTTCAAATCCAACCTAAGATATCAGAGTAATTACAATGGAATAACTTTAAAGACCATATAATCATTATCATTTATATCATTTTATATAGGAAATTGAAATACAGAGAGAGTATGGGACATGCTAGAGATCACACAGCTAATGAATTATCTAACTTCAAATGTCACATTTTCTGCATCGTAGTCAGACTCCTTCCTCTAACCAACTTTTTGGCAATGTGCCTTTTTCATAATTTTGTTGTTCAATGGTTTCAATCATGTTTCACTCTGTGACTCCATTTGAGATTTTCTCAAATGAAAATCTTATTTTCATTTTACAATTTCCTTTTCCATTTCATTTTACAAATGAGGAAACTGAGGCACATAGGGTTAAGTAATTTTCCCAAGATAATTCAGCTAGGAAGAGATTGAGGCCAAATTTGAATTCAGGTGTTCCTGACTCTGGGCTTGGCATTCGATCTACTGAGCCATCTAGCTGGCCCTTTCTCATAATAATTTGATAATAAACATTTGTTTAAAAATGAATGATTTGTGGCCTTTGAGTTTCTGGAAATGATTATGGCACAGCAATTTCTCCTTTTCTTGAAGCCCTACGCACTTGTTGTCTCTATTGTACAGTGTACTCTGTGGCCAGAAACCTACATTAAAATTCATTCTCAGATGTTTACTGAATGTGTGACTGACTTATATAGCTTCCTTGTGCTATAATTTTCTCATCTATAAAATGAAGGCGATAGACTTAGTGGTCTCTTCTATCTCTAAATCTGGTATCCTCTCAGCACATCACTTGGAATTTAGTTAAGCTCTAAATTTTATTGTGATTTCACTTTTCTAGAGTTCTTCCTAGATGGAGTATAAGTTCTTCCCAAAAAGATGGTGTTCAGAATTGTCATCATTCTCATGTGACAATAAATATATATTTAATGATAAATGAGTAAATAAATTAATGAACTAGTTAATGGGGAAAAACAAAACAATGACTAGCTAAAATCAGAGTGGATTCAGGAATTCTTCCTTAGATCTAATCAATATGAACCTGTTTCTAGGAATGATTGAAAAGAGCAGCAAGTGTAGATTGGAGGTAAACAGGATTTTGCTCTGGTAGAGCAAGATACCTAGATCAGTTATATTTATGCACATTTCTACTGAATTTCTGTCCAATATTAAAGAGTATTTTCATTTGAAGTAGACATTGCAACTGAAACTTAAGTTGGACATATGGCTTTGAAGTCAGAATTAGAACTACTTTTGTCTCTCTATGATCTATGACACACATAAAACAAATAGAGTTAAGCTTTGTAGAGTAGTCTAGTTACCGGGAAGAAATATAATAAAATGGAAAAGAATCTTACACAAAACATATTTATTCTTTCTTGGCCCCATAATTTAATAATAGTTTAACTCTGGATAAGTCTCTCTTTATGCCTGTTTCTATATAACTAAAACCAGTGTCATATTATTATCCTTTCCTTTCTTACTAGGATTTCATCAGAATCTAATAAGAAAATGGAGCTAGCAGAAGGGATTTGAACTCCTTCAAAGAAAGTCTCTTTATGCATTCAAGATGCTTTTATCAGCATAATAACTTTTGACATTTCAGATTGCTTTCTAACTGGCATCTGGGCTAAAAATTTGATTCTTTTTCATATTAGATATAAAAATGGGGATAATAACACCTTTGAAGGCTTTGCAAAACTTCAAGGCTCTGCCTAGATGTAAGTTGTTTGCTATTTTGAGCCCAAGCCCAGGGTTATTATGACACATCAGGGGCTTTCCCTGTGATCATCAGGTCACAGAATATTTGCCATATTTGTTGTATCCTTAAAAAAAATTCTGCTTAGAGAAAAGAGATATTATGAGATGATAGAACTATTTGTTTTATTCAAGCTATCTAATACTATTAATACATAAGAAGTAGATAACTAAGTAACAAATTTAAAGCATGTAGAAGTTGTCTTATAATGACTGAGTACCTTCCGTACTCTCATTTTACAAGATAAAGAAATTGAAATATAGAAGTTGAGGTGGCCTGGGATCAGGCAAGCTTGTAAGACCCAGAGGTAAATTTGAACTTGTCTTTTTTCATTCCATACCTATTACAATCGGCTGAACTATCTCAATTCTTTCTCAGCCACTGAGGAGTCAATTAGGATTTATTTATGGACTAAATACTGTGCTAAACCCTCAGAATACAAGTTAAAATAGAATTCAGACCCTGCCCTCATATAACATACTTTTGAATGGAGGTGGACAATATGTCAAAAGAAAGATGAAAAGTGGTGGAGGGAGGGGAGGAGACTGCTAGGAGATGGTTAAAAGATTTACAGAATGCCTTCCTTAAATGGGAGATCTGGGAATGACATCCAATCAAAGAAGTCTTGGGTACAAAGGATTTTATGTTTTAATGTTTTAATAATCTAGAATGAGTGAAAATAGCAATTTTTTTTCTGTTCTGTCCAGAAATTTAAGGGTGTTCCCCTCCCAGTTATGTTTTTTTTTTTTCCTTAGAGTAGGCAAAAGAGGCCATTTTCTGTCTTATTTCTTACTTAGCCTTTATCACTGAATGGGTGTTGTCTCATACAAACTGAGACTTGGGAAAGACCTTAAATTAGAAAGACACTTTGTGTTGCAGCTGAACTCCTAGACTTCTGATGGAGAGAGTACAATTTTTCCCTATCCTAAAGATAGCCTGGTTAGAGGGAAGAGATACTATTAAACAACAGATTCATGTAACATTGCCAATAACATGTTTCACAAAAAAGTAAAATTAATATTTTAATAGACGTCAGAAAAAAATCCCACAAATACTTTGTGAATTATTTGTCTTCTGGGAATTATAAAAAAGTTGAACCCATGAGATAAATGTATAGCTTTATTATAGGTTCCTGAGGTTTCTTTGTGTTCATAACTTCAGCAGGAGGTTAATATTTACCATTTCTATATCATCTGGCCTAGCTTTGAAGGTAAGAAGTAACTGAAGACCATGTTCAGTATCTCAACTTGGAAAAAAATCTCATTTTTCTTTTAGGAATTATATACAGTTGTTCCTTCATATCATTTTCCCCCAATTTCATTTACTTCTTTTTTTCCCCACAATAAATCTCTCACAGAAGACTGAGTTAACTATAATATTTGCCTGGAGCTGTTCTTTGAAGTTAAGCTCTAGGGTAAGGCATTGGGTATGTTTACAAAATCTTTATTAGTGACCAGGGAAATTTCTTATTAGCTATTTTGAAATTTGACAAGTGAAATGGGACAAATGTTTTCTCAGAAAAAAATATATTATAAGAAAATCATTGTACATAGCATTCAAAACATGAGTTTAAAATAATAATTTACTACTTAAGCAATGTCAGCAAAAATAACTGTGTAACCTATGTTGTCCCAGTAAGGTGTAAATGTCAAAGAAAAAAGTCTAGGAAGAATGGCCTAACACCTAAGGAGCGTTCAGCTAAAACAGAGGGGTCTAGTAAGCATAAAAGGAAAAGCCAGGTGAGTATTCAAAGATAGAGATATTACATAAATGAGGAAGAGCACAAGCATAGAAACAGGGTCCCAAGTTAAAGGACCAAGAATGTCAATTTAGAAAAGCTGGACCAAAAGGTACTGGGAATATAAGTAGGTAGGTAGAGAATGTAGGAAGAGCCCAGGAAGCCAACTAAATTAGGGATGAGGTGGCACACAAATAGGATCCAACATGAAAGAAAAGAAATTGTGCTAGGCATCAAATCCTAGAGTAGACCCTACTTATTCTCTATTTACTATTTACTGTTACTATTCTAGGCAATAAGGACAGTCTTATATTCAACAGGAGTTAATCATAATCAAAAGGCAACCAAAGAAATACTGGTGAATTCTGTATCTGATAAAAGAAGAGGCAGAAGTATTAGGATTATTATTTTCTCTCAGAACAGAAAATGTTAAACTTTTATAACATTGACTCTTTTGACAATCTGGTGAAGCTCATGTACCCTTGTAAGAATAATGTTTTTATACCAATCAAATAAAATATATAACATTAGAAAAGAAATAAATTATATTGAAATACAGTTATCAAAATATTTTTTAAAAATATAAACTGAGTTAAGAACCTTGTCTTCAAAGAAGTATTATCACAAAAGAATGGGCAACTCAGAGAACAACTTAACTATAAATATACAAAAGATAACCATTTCTTCTTTCACTTTCACATGACCAAGTATATTTCTTCTTATACCTTCCCCAGATTACCACACTTTATAGCAAAGAGTAAAAAAGCAAATCAGCAGTACAGAAAGCTTAACAATGATTTACATTCATACTGTCTATACAATGAGCAAAACCTTAATAATTAAAATTATTAAATATTCTGTTGCATTTTTCTTCTTTACATTTTCATTGTTTCAGTTCTGCATTGTTTTTCTAGGCCTATTGACTTCACTTTGTTAACAGTTCAAAATTTTTTTTCATGTTTTTCTGACATTCATATTCCTTACTTCTTATTATAAAGTTCTTTCATATTTGGGTACCATAATTTGTTTAGCCTAGACAATTCTCAGTCAATGACTACCACCTTCTTGCTACTTCTTTTCTACTTACCAAAATACTGTTATTTTGTTATGAACAGCAGTATTTTGTTATGAATAGAAAATTTCTTTTTGTCCTTAATCTTTTTGACCAATATGCTTAACAATGGGATCTACGGGTCAGTAAGTGTAGAAATTTTGTTTTCTTAAAATCATTAGAAATTGTTGAACCAGTTAATAGTTCTTCTAATAGTATTTTAGGCTGCCTGTTTTTCCATAGCTTCTCCAACTTGGACTATTTCTATTTGGGGTAATAATTGCTAATTTGCCACTGTATGAGATACAACTTTAGTTGTTGTCTTGGTTTCCATTTTAATCATTACAAATAATTTGAAAGAATACTTGATATGATTTTAATAGTTGCCCATTTTTTCATAGACCATGTGCTCATGCACTGACTATTTATCTATTGAGAATTAGTCCTTATCCTTATATGTTTATGTTAATTCTCCATAGATATTAGATATCTATTAGTTCATTACCAAAAATATTCAGGGTAGTTTTTTTTTCTTATTTCCATTTTTTATTATGCTGTATTGATTTCATTCATGCATCAGAATTGTTGAAATTCTCTATTTCTTTTGTGACTGTATCCATCCCTTCTTTTCTTAGGAGTCTTCCCCAATCATAATTAATCTTTTTTTTTCTAAAAAACATCAGTGCTTTGATATATTTTAACACATTCATTTTACATTTGTCATTCAAGGATATTGGTATGAAGTCTAATTTCTGCCATGTTCTTTCCTAGTTTTCCGGGAAGTTCTAGTCAACAGAAAGCTCTATCTCAAGTACTTTAAATTTGCTACTGAGTTCTTCAGTTTGATTCATTCATATTCTTTTGATACCAAAGAGTTTTAATAACTCTTTCTCTCTCTCATTGTATGTATATATATATATATATATATATATATATACACACCAAGAATTGATGTACAATTCCTGTTTAAACCTACTTTTTCCCCTCTTTATTCCTTTGAAGTTGTAAAGTTGTTGTTTCTTCAAATTGTTTGATTTTTATTATTTCTAGCTGTAGAAAGTATCCCTTCTGTACTACTTTGAGTTTTATCCTACGATCTATAAATTAATTTAAGTGGTATCATCATTTCTATTGTATTGAAATAAATTAACTATAAGCAATGATTATCATTCCAATTATTAAACCATTTGTTTTATTTTACTAAAGAGTGTTTTGTAATTATATTTATATGTCAAGTTTTTTGGTAGATTGACTCACAGATAGTTTTGTGTAATTTGTAATCAGTTTAAATAGGATTTCTCTTTTTGTTATATTTTTCTGTATTTGTTGACCATATAGAAATGCTTTTTGTTTCTTATTTATTGTTTACTAGTATTTTTTCTGATCCTCTATAGTTTTCCAAGTAAAACAGCAATAAATATGCCATTTCCTCTCTGCTGATATTTATGGCTTAAATTTATTTTTCCAGACTTATTTCTTTTACTAAATATTTCTAGAATTATATTATATAATAAGGAAAAGTAAACACATTGTTTTATTGCTGTACTTTTTAGAAGACTCAAGTTTCTACACTTGCAAATAAATGTAGTTCATTTTACTTATATATTCTTCTTACATAAAAGATGACTCATCTGTGCCATTTTTAGGAGTTTTGCTTGAATTAGTATTGCAATTTATCAAAAGTTTTTTTTTTATTGATTGATTTGATTTTGTTACCTAACATAATTTTGTTAATTGATTTCTTTTATCCATGATATGAATCCAATATGAACCCAAGAATAATGTTTTGAGACATTATTGTAGTATAACTAGTAATTTATTTAAATTTTTGCATCATTTTTCATTTGTGATATTGGTCTAGATTCTTTACTTTATTTTTTGCATCAGTTAATTAGACGACCATGATATAAGGCAGTTTAAATCAAGTGGCCACTAGTTGGATCCAAATCCAAAAGAGTTTGATTACTCTTTTAATCTAATTCCTTAAAAATGAACATTCAGAACAGAGAAATAAAAATAAGGTAGAAAATGTTTTCCTGACAAGACATGTAAATGATCTAAAGATCAATAAAGGGAAGGAATCATTGGTATAAGCAGGATGCTGGGGAAATATCATCACAAAACAAAGAGTAAAAGTTATCATTAAGAATAAAGGAGGTGAGCTAACAATGTTATACCCCTAAACTACTAAAAGTACCATCAGATAGATACTTTGTGGAAGTATTTATGTGAAGATATGGACAGAACATTACAGAATGAAATGTAGAAATGAGCTATCTATGTAAAATTGGAAAAATACCCATATCAAGGAAATCACATATCTTTTAAGGTAAAGGAAGTGAAAATAGTTGATAAAAAAAATCTAAAAGAAGATAAGGACAAAGACTACAGAGACTCCCCAATTTATTGAAATATGCTCAACCTTGAATCTTTTAACTCTATATCCTAATAGTTTTGGTATTTGGTATATTTCTGCCCTCATATGTATGATTAGAATAGTGCATCCAAATTGATATCCTCCACCTTTAAAACAGAAGTCCCTGGAAAGTAATTTAACCTTTGGCATACATTAATGTTCAATTAATGTTAACTGACCAAAATGAGAATGACATAAAAAATGATGGGATATGCAATAACTCATGCATTTCCAAGGTTAACAGTGGCACAGCTAGCCCTTTCCATATGACATCTGATTATCAAGATTATGACTCTCAGCTTCTGTATATCTCCCAGGAATCTATAATAAAGTAAACCTGCAATTTGGTATACTAGGTGAGTAAAATGGAAGTTGGTTGTTTAATTGACTGTTTAAAATTGTTTTCATTTACATTGCATCATGTTTCCATTATAATAAAACCTCACTAATTGGGGTCAGTCTGAATGAGTGAGAGTCCAAATGTTAGTTTATTTTAAAGAAATACAGGATTATTACTTCCAATTTTATATAGCTGAGAAACAAATCAAAAAATGCCACCCAAATACAATCTTTGTGGAATCTCATTAGCTTTACATTGCTTAAAAATTCTCAAAAATGGATCTCTTAAATTGTGTCTGTCCTGTTAAATTTGTTTAGCAAATACTTTTTTTTCAAGATAATTTGGAGATAGATTTGAGACTAAATATTGTCCAAACAATCACAGGATCTGAATTCTTCAGATAAGAATTCATTTTTCAGAAAACAGAGTAGTAAAACAGGAACTATCTAGAACTAAGATCAGAAAATCTTAGTTCTAAGATTTCCTCTTTGTGTGACTGACAGGACAGCCTCTAATCCTCTCTGAATCTCAAGTTTGTTTTTTGTAGAATGGGAATGAATATATTTTTGATCACATGATTGCCTGTTCACCTCCCTCATAGGGTTCTTGCAAGGAAAATATTTTGGAAATCACAAAACCCTATGCAAATTGAGCTATTTGTATTCATGTAGCTCATTTTTCTATAAATTAATTTCACTTTTACTCATTATATATTGATGCTTCTAAGATGCTTCTAAATTTTATTTAAAAAAAAATTCAAAATAAATTCATACTGGTGATTAAATTCTTTTAAATCTAATAGAGCTTCTAATTTTTCTAACAGCTCTTATTAGTATCAGGGTTTCCATGCCTTTCTGGAATTAAGCCTCTTACACTCTTTTTTTTTTTTAAATAGCCTTTTATTTACAGGATATATGCATGGGTAACTTTACAGCATTAACAATTGCCAAAACTCTTGTTCCAATTTTTCACCTCTTACCCCCTACCCCCTCCCCCAGATGGCAGGATGACCAGTAGATGTTAAGTACATTAAAATATAAATTAGTTACACAATAAATATACATGACCAAAACGTTATTTTGCTGTACAAAAAGAATCAGACTCTGAAATATTGTACAATTAGCTTGTGAAGGAAATCAAAAATGCAGGTGGGCATAAATATAGGGATTGGGAATTCAATGTAATGGTTTTTAGTCATCTCCCAGAGTTCTTTCTCTGGGCATAGCTGGTTCAGTTCATTACTACTCCATTGGAAATGATTTGGTTGATCTCGTTTCTGAGGATGGCCAGGTCCATCAGAACTGGTCATCATATAGTATTGTTGTTGACGTATATAATGATCTCCTGGTTCTGCTCATTTCACTCAGCATCAGTTCGTGTAAGTCTCTCCAGGCCTTTCTGAAATCATCCTGTTGGTCATTTCTTACAGAACAGTAATATTCCATAATATTCATATACCACAATTTATTCAGCCATTCTCCAACTGATGGACATCCATTCAGTTTCCAGTTTCTAGCCACTACAAAAAGGGCTGCCACAAACATTCGTGCACATACAGGTCCCTTTCCCTTCTTTATAATCTCTTTGGGATATAATCCCAGTAGTAACACTGCTGGATCAAAGGGTATGCACAGTTTGATAACTTTTTGAGCATAGTTCCAAACTACTCTCCAAAATGGTTGGACCCGTTCACAACTCCACCAACAATGCATCAATGTCCCAGTTTTCCCGCATCCCCTCCAACAATCATCATTATTTTTTCCTGTCATCTTAACCAATCTGACAGGTGTGTAGTGGTATCTTAGAGTTGTCTTAATTTGCATTTCTCTGATTAATAATGACTCGGAGCATCTTTTCATATGACTAGAAATAGTTTCAATTTCTTCATCTGAGAACTGTCTGTTCATATCCTTTGACCATTTATCAATTGGAGAATGTCTTGATATCTTATAAATTAGAGTCAATTCTCTATATATTTTAGAAATGAGTCCTTTATTAGAACTTTTGACTGTAAAAATATTTTCCCAGTTTATTGCTTCCCTTCTAATATTGTCTGCATAAATTTTGTTTGTACAAAAACTTTTCAGTTTGGTATAATCAAAATTTTCTATTTGGTGATCAGTAATGATCTCTAGTTCTTCTTTGGTCATAAAGACCTTCCCCTTCCACAGGTCTGAGAGGTAAACTATCCTGTGTTCCTCTAATTTATTAATAATTTCATTCTTTATGCCTAGGTCATGAACCCATTTTGACTTTATCTTGGTGTACGGTGTTAAGTATGGATCAATGCCTAGTTTATGCCATATTAGTTTCCAATTTTCCCAGCAATTTTTATCAAACAGTAAGTTCTTATCCCAAAAGCTGGGGTCTTTGGGTTTGTCAAAGACTAGGTTGCTATATTTGTTGACTGTTTTATCCCTTGAACCTAACCTATTCCACTGATCAACTAATCTATTCCTTAGCCAATACCAAATAGTTTTGGTAACTGCTGCTCTATAATATAATTTTAGATCTGGTACAGCTAAGCCACCTTCATTTGATTTTTTTTTTCATTAATTCCCTTGAAATTCTTGATCTTTTTGTTTTCCATATGAATTTTGTTGTTATTTTTTCTAGGTCATTAAAATAGTTTTTTGGGAGTCTGATTGGTATAGCTAAATAAATAGATTAGTTTAGGTAATATTGTCATCTTTATTATATTTGCTCGCCCTATCCAAGAGCATTTAATATTTTTCCAATTGGTTAGATCAGACTTAATTTGTGTGAAAAGTGGTCTGTAATTTTGCTCATAAAGTTTCTGATTTTCCCTTGGCAGATAGATTCCTAAATATTTTATATTATCAGTAGTTACTTTAAATGGAATTTCTCTTTGTAACTCTGACTGTTGGATTTTGTTAGTGATATATAAGAATGCTGATGACTTATGTGGGTTTATTTTATAACCAGCAACTTTGCTAAAGTTGTGGATTATTTCTAATAACTTTTTAGTAGAATCTCTGGGGTTCTCTAAGTATACCATCATGTCATCGGCAAAGAGTGATAATTTGGTTTCCTCATTGCCTAGCCTCTTACACTCTTGGGAGCATTTCGTCTGTCTGGCTAGCCAAAAAAAAAAAAAAAAAAAAAAGTGCTTACACTCTAAGTGAGATTCAATACTAATCTCCATAAAAGGGTTATCTCTTTTTTAACTACTTGAGATTTTATGCATGTCATTTTATTGCCTTTAAAATGAGGGAATTTTTTTAAATTGTAAGAATTTTAGAGGTCAACTCATTTTGCAAATGAGGAAACTGAGTCTAGAAAAGTAAAATGTTATGACTATTGGCTAGTTAGTAGTATAACCTAGATTAGAATTTAGTTTTCTGGACTCCCAGCCCAGGATTATTTCCAGTGAACTATTGCTATAGAATACATAGAATCAATTTCTTGGAGTAGCTGATTTCTCTAATTTGAAAGAAAGAAGCAAGGAAAGAAGGAAGGAAGGAAGGAAGGAAGAAAAGGGGAAGGAGGAAGGAAGAGAAAGAAAGGAGAGGAAAAAAAAGAAAAGAAATTGTGTTATATTCAACAGAGATGTTTTAATTTTCCTATATTGTCCTCATATATCTTGTACTTGAAAGATGTACTTTATTTCATCTAAAATGCTAAGTTTGCAAGAGACTGTGTATAATTTACAATTTTTTTTCTTTGCTCAGGGGTGTTTTGTTTTTGTTTTATTTGTTGTTGTTGAGACAATTGGGATTAAGTGACCTGTCCTAGGTCACACAACTGGTAAGTATCAGAAGGATGTGAACTCGGGTCCTTCTGGCTCAAGGATTGACCCTCTATTCAATATTCTATATACCTAGTTGCGCTCATAAAATTAATCTTAACAACAACACAAGGATTACTGTGCTACATTATATTATACCAATTAAAAGAAGGAGGAACTGGCACTTTACTATTTCAGATCTGCCAACACAAATAAGTCACAACTAAAAATGGTATTCAATTAAGTAATGCACTTTGTTATTCTGACCCCAAATGATAAACATTAATAAAATCTATGATCTAGCACCTATGGTTATGACTGCTCTTAAGTAAGCTGCCCATTCCTCAATGAAAAGCCAACAAATGATATGCTATAAGTCATAGAAATTAGTAAGCATGTTCATCTACACATTTGGTTAAGCCTTTTTCAAATCCTGAGAAAATAGCCATACAGTAGAATAAATGCTCACACTCCAATGTCTCATTGATTTGTGACTTTGGTGTGGTGGGTATGGGCCCTCTCCTCTATCTGCCAGCATAGGTCATGGCCTTAGTAAACGTTATTCATGAGTTCCTGTGACTAAAACAACTCATTATTTTACTGCCATGAAGAATCCAGGGTTATATTCAGGCCATAGGAAAGCATCAGAGAAGGACTTTAACAAAAATATACCGACAATATATAAACATAGGGACAATTTTCTTTAGCTTTTCATTTCTCTGCCTTCCAACTTGCTTCTCCTGTATTCTGCTTAAGGTTCCCTGTATTTGACACTTTACTTTCCTTGAAATTCTACATTTGGTTCTCATAGTATAATATTATCATGTTGGTCTACCAATTTTTCCAGTCTTCTCTTCTCTTTCTTCTTGACTGATTCTTCTTCCTCCTCCTCTCCTTAACTTCAAGCTTTTCTCAAGGTTCAAGTCTAAGTTGTACTACATCTGAATTTTTCTTTGGAGAGCTCATCCACATAAAATGATGACTCTATACTGCCAATTTTTAAATCTCCCCTCTTGACCTTTTACTCAAGAAATGATATATTTCTACTACCAATAAGACATTTCTGCTTGAATTATAAACTTTAACTTAACTTGTCTAACTTCTAAAATCAGGTTCCCCTATGAACTTCTTTATTCACATGAATGACATCACCACTTTGTTTTTTTCCCATATTTGTTCATTCTACTTTCAAAAAACTTTTCATAATTATCTCTTCCTTTCCACTTCTGCTCTAGTTCAAATTCGTATCACATCAAACCTAGATTATGATAATCATCAACTAGAAGAATTTTCTAATAGGTATTTTTATATAGTGCCTTAAGATTTATAAAGTGCAATCTCTCTGTCTCTGTCTGCATATTTATCTATCTAAATATCTGTCTATTTTATCTATCTATCCTTATTGCATTTTTAAAATAGCATTGGAAGGTAGATGCTATAATTGTTCCCATTTTCAAGCAAGCAATGGGCAAAGTACTAATAAGATTTGAAATCAGGAAGCTTGAATCATCTCTCCAATATTTACTCCCAAATTTATTTACTTGGGCAAGTCATTTAACTTTTCAATGCTTCAGTTTCTTTATCTGCAAAATGAGAATGATGTAATTGCACATCTATCACCAATTGTTGTGAGAATCATTGTTGTGAGAATTCTAGCTATTATCATAATTATTTTATTGATGAGGAAACAGAGGCACAAAGAAAGGTTAGATGACTTATTTAGGACTGCAAAAATATAACCAATATCCAAGGCAGGATTTAAATTTGATTTTTCTGACTCCAAGTTCAGAATTCTATTCATAGTATCACCTAGCTTTCTGACTCTACTTTATTCCACTCTTCTAATTTAACCTGCATATCACTCCGAACTAATCTTGTTTGAACATAATTGGAATAACTTTGAAAGGAAGTTCCTTCAGGACAGGAACGGTCTCATTTTCATCTTTATATCTCCAGAGTCTAATATAGTAGATATTTTTTTTAATGTTTGCTGCTTGATTTATTCATTGATTGATCTTATCATTTCCTCATTAAAAATCCTGTGGTCCGACTTTTGCCTGCCATTATCAGGTCTAATCTTCTCTTTCTAATAAAAAATGACAATGGCAATAAAATACTACAAATAATTGATACTTATATAATTCATGAGGTTTAGCCAACTTTGTACATTGTGAGATAAAGCTCCATAAATAGGTATCAGAGATGCAGGAGTATGGTCAACTCTTGACTGAATTGACGACAGAGCAGAAAAGACATGGAGGAAGTATATGTGTGTATGTGACACAAAGAAAGCCTGTGAAAAAGACTCTGGGTCTGATACAGAGCAATTATGTGTATTTTTGACAGTCTACATATGTGTTTATGTGACAGATACTATATTTCAATGTGTGTCTACATATGTGTTTATATGACAGATACTATGTCTCAATATGTGAGGCATCATTTTACAATTGATACAAAAGTTCAGAGAAATATAGTGGTGGTTCATGAAGAGGTTTTACATATTCTTCAATTATTTTAAAAATAATGATCTGGAAAGGAATTTTTTAAGTTTTACTAGAATGCCAAAGAAATCCATGATGTAGAAAGTAGTTTAAAAAATCCTCCTATAAAGTTGTATTTTAAAGAAACCTCTCTCCCCAATGCATAATATTGTAGAGAATATATTAAATGCACCTACTACATTTGGGCCAAAGTATGAGAAAAGTGAAAGAAGGGAACTGAAGGGGAAGAAAAGGAAGGAACAATGCAAAAAATAATGTTTTACACTTAAGATAATATGCCATTGAATGGGGCAAATAGACAGATAGAAGGGGAAAAGAGACAGAGACAGAGACAGAGGGAAAGAGAATATACCTGTGCACACACATATGTATATAAATGCTTTTCTCTCTCTCTCTCTTTCTCTCTCTCTCTCTCTCTCTCTCTCTCTCTCTCTCTCTCTCTCTGTGTGTGTGTGTGTGTGTGTGTGTGTGTGTGTATGTGTGTGTGGTTACTATGGATTAAAGCTTTGTGACTCTGTATATGTAAATATATCAGTGGCACAGTAGCACAGTGGCTAGTGATAGACCAGAAGTCAGAAAGATTTATCTTCCAAAATTCAAATCTGGCCCCAGGCATTTACTAGCTGTGTGAACCTGGACAAATCATTCAAAATAAACTGAAGAAGGAAATTACAAATCACTCTAATATCTTTGATAAGAAACTCCAAATGGGATCACAAAGAGGTGAACATAACTGAAGCAATTCAACAACAGTTTTTATTTATATAGAGATACATGCTATATTCAATGTCATATTCTTTCAATACAAAACAGGGCTCTTTGTTTTCTCTTTCCTTTCAATTGTTTCCATTCCTTTTCTCCACTTTTCTTGAAACTTAGGCCAAATGCAGATAGTTTCAATGTTTTATTCAACAAAGGGGAGTAACTTTAGAACTTGACTTTTAAAAATTGCCCTTATAATAAGGACTGAGGTCTGGTGAAATCCAAGAACTCCTTTTTCAGAATATTTTAAAAAAATAATTGAAGGATACCCTCAATTTTAATTAGAGATGAAAATAAACATGTACATTTTCTATCCAAGTCTATAGACCCCCCCTAAAATATGTGTGTTCATGTGTATAAAAATACACATATTTTATGTCATCCTATATGTGTGAGTACAAGCATACATATTATATGTATATATGCTTTGTGCACATTCATATATGTGTATATATGTTCTGCATATATAAATATGCTTATATGTGCTTTGTGTAAAGGAGGATACATGCATATATGCTTTGTGTATATACATATATGTTTATATTTTTGTGTATATACATATATGTTTATATGCTCTATATACATTTATATGTGCATACATACTTTGTTTATATATAATGTGCTTTGTGTATATGAGTATATATATGTATGTGCTTCATGTGTGTATATATACATATAGCCACATACATACAAATATGTAACTTTTGTATATGAATGTGTGTATATATATTTTTGGTATAAATATATATGCTTTGTGTATTTGAATATATGTGTATATATATATATATATGTATGTGTGTATACCTTTGTGTACATACATATAAGTGTATAATACGTATATATGTATGTGTGCTTTGTCTAATTATATATGTGTATATGTCTATACACATAAATAAATATACATACACACATAAACATACACACTGATATATAGACATACAATAGGGCTTAAAGTTTTATGTCCCTTGCCAACTCCCTATCTCCCTATTTGGCTCAGTCATGTCCCCTGGCAAGATAGTGGTATAGTACATAAGGGCTGGATTTGGGAATCAAGAAAACTAGATTTCATATCTGACTACTAGTACTTACTGTGTGATCCTTCACAAGTCTCTTAATCTCTCCATACTTCTGTCTCTTCATCTCTAAAATGAAGAGGTTGGCACCAATGGGCTCTCCTTTCTTCTTCCTCTAAAGCTATGATTTTATAATCCTTCTGTGTCATAACTGTATTACTTTCTGTACTATTGGAGGGAGATCCTCATGATTATTTAGTAATAGATCTTTCTAGTATTCATAATATGGCCTCAAGCTAAGTCAAGCTGTCCTATCTCCCTCAAAAAAAAAAAAAAAACTCAAGGTTGGATCTTAGTATAAGGAGATCCAAATTAAGGGGCATGGGTATGATGAAATAAAAATATAGTTTAAATTCAGAAAGCATTCAATCATGGTAAGTCTCTTGCTACATGTTTATATCATATACTCTCCTCCAAGGACAGGAATAGACATAAAGATGTGAGCCATGTGTATCAGACAAAGAATCTCACAAATCTTACACATATTCTTCATCAGTTCATTGCATAGTACTCTAGATACCACAGAAAATAACAAGGAATAGTAAAATGATTTGATTCCAGTGACACAAAAGAATTGGAAAACGCTTGCCTGGGTAAACACTGTTTTGGAATCCAAATATAATATCTCATTCCCCAATGAGTAAGTGTGTCTAAGTAAAGGGAGAAGGAAAAAATGTTTACAAAGTAACTCTGTCAATTTCAATCACTACTGAAGCACAAAAAAATTATTATGAGTTCATTATCCTTTACTTTGGCCACCATCATAACAAACAAACAAACAACAACTAAAAAAAAAAACTGGCTTGGATAAGAAAAAATTAAAACAGAACCTTACATTTCTTTGACTTTTTTTTTAAAGTATCTAGACTTTAGGGAATCACATTTAATTTCTCATCTCAGTCAATTTAAGAAGGAAGGAAGGAAGGAAAGAAAGAAAGAGGGATGGACGGATAGAGGGAGGAAAGGAAAGGAAAGAAGAACCTACTATGCCTCATATATGACTATGACTCATATCATACTATGAGTTACTTTAAAAATACTACCTCATTTTATCCTTGAACAATTCTGAAACATGAGTGGTATTATGATCCCCATTTTAATAGTTGAAGAAAGTGAGGCAGACAGAGGAAAACTGATATGCCAGTGTCATATAATCAGTAGTATTTGTAAAGTATTTTGCAAATACCTAAGTATTATATAAGTACTAATTATTGTTCTGTAAGAAAAGACCAGCAAGATGATTTTAGAAAAGCCTGGAGAGACTTACATGAACTGATGCTGAGTGAAATGAGCAGGACCAGGAGATCATTATATACTTGAACAGCAACACTATATGATGATCTATTCTGATGGACGTGGTCCTCTTCAACAATGAGGAACATTGTTCACAATCACTCAAATCAGCTCGAATAGAACAGTAATGAATTGAACCAGCTACACCCAGCAAAAGAACTCAGGGAAATGAGTGTGAACCACTACATAGAATTCCCAATCCCTCTATTTTTGTCTGCCTGCATTTTTGATTTCCTTCACAGGTTAATTGTACACTATTTCAAAGTCTGATTCTTTTTTTGCAGCAAAATTACTATATGGACATGTATACCTATATTATATTTAACATATACTTTAACATATTTAACATGTATTAGTCTACCTGCCATCTGGGGGAGGGGGTGGGGGAAAGGAGGAAAAAAATTGGAACAAAAGTTATTACAACTGTCAATGCTGTAAAATTACCCACACATATATCTTGTAAATAAAAAGCTATAATAAAAAAAATACTAGTTATTATTGCCATTGTTGCTCTTGTAGAATTATCTCCACTTTCTTCTACTCATATTTACATGGCAAAATCTCAAAGCTTTCATCAACCTGGCCACCTCTTCTATATAAATTCAGATTACAAATTCCTTTCCTTTAATATGGTTACAGAATTAAACAAAATACTCTGGAAGTAACTCAATTAGTCCAGAATGCAACAATACTTCCAATTCATTGTTACTGGATACAATGTCTTAATGCAGCTTAAAAATCAAATAATCTTTTATCATTGTAAGATCCCACAATTGTCAAACATTGTTTGAAGTTCATCAATAAACCCTCTATTTTTTTCAAGTGAACTGCTCTATCACCATATGTATCAAAATAATATTCAGCATAAAGTCTGAACATTTCATCTTATCAGATGCAGTCCAGTTTTCTAGATTATTGACAACTTTTTGAATCCTAACTCTGACATCCAGTGTGTTCACGATGCTTTATAACTTTGTACCATCTGCCAGCTTGATCAGCATGCCATCCATGTCTTTCTCTAAGTCATTGATCATGATGTTAAATATCACAGGACCAACCAAACTTAGGTGGAATATATATTCTCCTACAGGTATTCTTTTAAATTGAATTGGAACCAGTAATGACTACCCTTTGGGGCTAGTTGTTCTACTGGTTCCAAATCAACGTAATTCTCTGATCATCTAGTTTATCTCTTTCCATCTTGTCTGCAAAAATAACATTAAAAACAACTTTGTCGAATGTTTTACTAAAATCCAGGTATATTCCAACAGCAAGATACTTCTGAGCAAATAATCCTAGAGTTAAAAAAAAAAAAAGGAAATTATGTCTAGCATGACATGTTCTTGATAAAAGCATGCTGTCTCATTTTAATACTGTTTCTTTAATTCAGAGTGACTAAACACTCCTTCAATAAACCATTCTAGAATTTTTAGGAGGATTCAAAGGTCAAGATCACAAGTTTGTAGTTTCCAGATTCCATTCTCTTCCCTTTTGTGAAAATTGGGATTTCTCTGTCTATCATTCACAGTTTTTCAGGATCTTTAAAAGATCATTGACAAAAGGTGTGCAATCACTGGGGTGCAATAGTTTTCTCCTGTGATCTCCCTCTCTCCCTGATACTGTTCTTTTAAACTAACCCTTTTGTTATATTAAGAATTTATCTTCAGATTCATATCTCTCTGATCCTGGACATTCCTCATATTATAGAATTATGTCATGCTTTTGCATTTTTCTCACTCATGCTTAACATTTTTTTTTGTATTTTTTTAAATGTAATCTGACACATACATTCCCTGTATAGCTTCATCTTTAGATTGCTAACCATTTCTTGTTTTTCTTTTTGCCTTCAAAATTTCATGCTAGAGAGCTTTTTTTTTTTTATTCCTGGGATGAATTTTCCTGCAGAATTTCTCAATGGCCCTGTCTGTTCTTTCTTAGCCCACTTTAAAATCTTCTCCCTCAAAATCTAAGGCATATTTCAGACTCTTTCTCATTTTTCTATTTTCTAACACAAATTCTAAAGTGCACCAGTCATTTTAACTATCACTTTTATTCCTCAGTATTCCTCTTACTTTTACTTTAGCTCTGTCCCTGTTTGGGAGAATCATGTCCAAAATAGTTGATTCCCTCATTAGCTACTTTGCCTTTTGAAGGATGAAATTATCAAAACAAGTAAAAAAAATCATTACATGCTCTATTTTTATGAAATAGGGCTCTAGATGTCTAAATAAATAGAACTACCTCAGCATTACTATGCTATGCCTCTATCCAAGGCCTATAAAGTGTCTCTTCCATTTATCTATTTCAGCTTTCTTTAGTATACGTTGACAACAATGTAACTTGTTTTTACAGCTTTGATTGACTCTCATTAAGCCCTATTCACCACACTTATTCTCCTGGTTGCTGGATTTTCTAACATTAATAAGCTTTTGTTTTATTTTAGTACACCTCTCATTGTCACCTATTGTGTTTCTTTTTAATAAGAGCATTAATTTTCCAGAGTCATATTCTAGTCAGAGCTCCTAACCTTCCAAGTCTCAGTGATGACTAACACAAATCTGATTCTTTGAATTAAGATTTCTCATTTACTTTATTTACCTTTATTTTCGTAATATTGTGCTTGAGACTTTGGATTTTATTGAGGAATCCTCTTATAGACTTTTTTCCTCCTTTAAATTTCTGGCTGTTATTATTATCATTCTTTTTTTCTACACTGCAATTTGATAGATATTCATAAGCAATTTTCTCCATTTTTTTCTCCTCCTTAAGCCTTTTTTTTTCAGTTTTGTCCCCAAATGGTAATAACTTCTATTTAATTTATTTATCTAATTACAAATGAAATATCTTTCTGACTCTTCCAGATAATCTGTTAAGTCTCTTCCTATTCTAATTTTTGATCTTAGGACCAGGAATCTGATTTTCTAACCTTCATATTTTGTTCTGAAAGTCTAATGTTGTAAAATTATGATAGAAAACATGGGCAAGGGAATAGAAAGAAATAGAAGCATAATAAAAATAACCTAAAAATTATTATGTGGTTTTTAGAAGATGATACCAATATTTAAATCAATTCCAAAAGTTACTAAGAAAGACAAGATAGAATTTCAATGCCATATTTTGCAATATACAAAATTATAAAAGTAGCAATATTCTCTTTATCACAGTAGTTAAGTCCTGGCTTTGATACCAACTCTATGGTCTTGAGCAAGTCACAAAACTTCTCAAATGTCAAGTAGAATGAAAAATCATCATTTAAGATAATGGGTACATCTTAAGGAAAGTGCTTGGTAAACTGTAAGATTAGCAACTGCTAGCTTTACAGAAACAAAGATCACTTCCAGGTCCATTTTGGATGCATGTTTTCTGTGACCTTTACAAAATGATTTCCCTCCCTCGTGCTTCAGACAATTCTCTTAGAATACAATACAAAATCAAAGAATTAACTTGCATTGATAGGGGAGGTATACAATTATATACATAGTCCCTGTTCCCATAATTTAGTAAGCTTGCTTTTCAGTTTCATGTAGAAAAATCTCTATATAAGTAAATTTACTTATATTCTTACTATATTTGAAAAGAATGACATTTTCATGTTTCTCAGAAGAATCTGGCCCTGTTTAACCCAATTTGGGAAGTTGGAACAAAAAAGTAAACAGAGCAAAAGAAACTATGGAAAACTGTTCCCCTTTGCTTAGCTACAAGAACAATACTTAAGCAAAGAAAATTGACTTTAAAAAAAAATGAGTTATTTACATGAATTTTGTTTTAACTAAATATCTTTGAATAGAATTTTTCAACATGTAAAATTTTTGTGAGTCAAGAAGCACTTATAAATTGGCATGAGGTAATATTTATACTATTCCAACACAACTTATCCATAATGTAAAAAGTACACAATAAATTATTCAATCAAAAAAAAAATCTTAGCTGACATTATTTTGATGTTGTGTATACAAAGTATAAAATAACCAAGAATTTTTTTCAGATAGCAGTATGATATACACAAATACACAATCCATATTCCTTAGATTAGAAAATTATAAGGTCACAAGAGATGATAGCAACTATCTAATACAACTCTTTCATTTTGCAAAAGAAAAGCAGAGGCCCAAGAAAATGAAAGTATAGCACTTAAATTTAAATCTGCATGCCTGGGTTCTATATATGCCACCATTTCTGAAAACTGCAAGAGATAAGAATCTGTTGAGTTTGGTAAAATATGTACTTGTGCCATGAAAGGCTATTTACCAAAGTAAGAAACTTCATTTATTACACACTAGCAGATTTTTATATTTTAAAAATATATTTTCTGCTGTCCTATTTCTTTTTAAATATTCTAGCCAACCTCATTTAAAATTATTGACCTCCCAGATAAATTCCTTTAAAAATGTTTACCATTTTATATCTCCAGTTAAAACATAAAACCATAACCTCTACTATATAGAAAAAACATGGTCTTATATCATGGTCTTTTTTTATGATGAAATATATAAATAGTCTCCAAAATTGACCTATGTAGCAAAGAATAGAATGAAATGGATTAAAAACATTTTTCTGGTAGAGCTGGTCATTTTCAAAACCTAATAAAATAACTCATGGCCAAATAATATTAAAAATCACAAACACATCAAATGGGTGACTTAATGTACCCTACAGGAGAAAAATAATCCATGTTAAAAGAATTACAGTTGATTTATTTAATGTATGGTACAACAAGGACTGTATAAAATGAATGATTTTGAGAGACATTGAATCATGGATAAATTTTCTATGTGGTATTATAAATACAGAACCCCCAAAAGATGATATAAAACCAAGGAGAAGGAAAACAGTTAAACTCAGTTAAACTCAAGGCCATAGATGGCCTTGTGACAGGAGAGGTTAAGTTGCTACTCAATTGGATTTATTTCTAGAATTAACCTAATGTGCTTGGGAAGTCAAAGGGAAGATGAATTTTTATCATTGCTTTCTTAGATGAGCTTTTTGAGGATTACTCATCCCAAAGAATTTACTATATGTCCCTGTTCTTATTATAATTTAAATTTCCATTTCTACCTATAAAATGTTTTATCATTTTGAGTTAAAGTTAAAATAATCTAAATATTTGAGCTTTTCCTTAAAGTTCATGTCATTCTATTAAACTTACAATTTGCAGAGCACTCTCCATATACCCTTCTCCCCAAAAAACTGGATTCTTGTCATATTTCCTTTTATAAACAGACATAGCAAAACTATTATCTTTCCTTCACTTCCTCCCTTTCTTATATTCTAAAATTTATTTTTATTAGTATGCATTAATTATACTGTAAGATCCTGTTTTCAACTAAAGTAAAAAGGGGAGGGAATCAATTTATAGGGTTAATTAAAACAAAAGTTTCCCTTTTAATACCAGCCATTGTATCTCCTTTAAGATGGATAGCTTATTAAAATGGGCCTTTTCCAAATAGGCTCATTCAAATGCCACCCTGCATTACATAAAGCTTTTAAGTACAACTTTTACAGCATTATACCTTATTATAATATTATGTACAGGTTACCATCCATTCTTAAAACACTTTACATGTCACCCAAATGTCAGGCATCCTCTTCTCCCAGTTGTCTCTCTAATCACATATGTCCATTAATCACATGTAGTTAGTTTTTCCACTCATTCTGTCAGTACCAAAAGAAGAGTGAAGATTAATCTATGACTAAGAAATAGTACCACTAGGGGAAAATGAACAACTCAGAAAGTTCCTAGCCAGCAGTGATGGTATAGGAACTGGAAACAACCTTATATAAGGATCTACTAAAGGAAATGGTGATGATTTAATCTGGATAAAGAAGACTTCCTGGGGGAGATCATAATAGTTATTTCCAAAGATTTCAAAGATTTGAAAAGAGACTTTCAAACTGGCTTGATTTTTTTTTAATTCCTAAAACATGAACGTTTAGTAAGCCAATATAGAAATTCTTCCTTCCAAGATAAATAGTATTTGAAGGAGATAGAAAATTGATATATGATTGAGTTTGGGGGCTCATGGTCTTCATTGAGTTGATGCATACAAAGATATCTGTATTAAATACACTAACTAGCCTCCGATACGCTGGACAAGTTATTTAACCCTTTTTGTCCCAGTTTCTTCATCTATAAGATGAGCTGGAAATGGAAATGGTAAATCACTTCAGTATTTTTGCCAAAATAATCCCAAATGGGGTGATAAATAATCATTTATGAGTGAAAAAAATGATTGAATAAAAACAAGACATATACTTTATTAATGAAGCCTATATATATATATATATATATATATATATATATACACACATATATATATATATATATATATATATATGATTACCTATTGTATATAAGAAGGAATATTATAGAACTTACGACCTGGGAAAATTACTTTGTCTCCTGGCCTTCAATTTCCTCCTCTTTAAAATGTGAACATTGTATTATAAGGCTGTTAGGGCTATTCTAATTGTAAAGTGAGGACCTATGAGATGTTTGAATGAATGAACAAGAAGAAGGGAAGAAGGGAGGAAGGGAGGAAGGAAGGAAGGAAGGAAGGGAGAGAGGTAGGGAAAAAGGAAGGAGGCAAGGAGGGAGGGACGCAAGGAGGGAGAGAGACAGAGAGAGAGAGAGAGGGAGGGAGGGAAGGAGGAAGGGAGAAAAAGAGGGAGAGAAAGGGAAAGAGAGAAAGAAAAAGAGAGAGAGAGAGAGAGAGAGAGAGAGAGAGAGAGAGAGAGAGGAGGAAGGGAGGGAGGGAAAGGAGAATAAAAGAAGAAAAAGAAAGAGAGGTCACAAAGGTTGTTTTTTTTTTTAATTCTGGAAAATGAAGAAGATCAAATTTTGATTTCTAGTTGGCGAAATTAAGTTGAATTTGTCAAAATGATACCTGCTTAGAGTGAAACATGATTTTGTTTGGGAAGTGGGAAGGGAAAGAACTTTAGCCAGGAGTTCTGTCTTTGGAGTATAAGTAAATAAGTAGAGACAGATAGATAGATAGATAGACAGACAGACAGATAGATAAAACATTTTGTACTTTTGCTGTTTTAATGAGAAAAAGCTAATATATGGGGATCTGGAATAATTCTAAATACTTTTACATAATCTATTCAAAGAAATCCATTCAGCAGAAGCCATATAAAGACCTATACTGTACTGTGCTTTCTAGAGCCCCCATGCTGGGGTACCAAAATATACCATCCAGACTAGCTCTCTGGAGGACCTTGGGACCAGCCTGAGTCCTTGGTCTTAATTGAAGAGTAAAGAAAGCAGAAGACCCATGAGAGTAGTCAAAGATAGAGTCCATTTATTTCAAGTCCTTTCAGATCTTAAATACCTTAGTACTATCACATCACTACAGCACACTGAGCATGCGCCAACTATAGAACCATTACATCACCACATCACCACAGCGCACTGTGCAAGTGCTAACTATGGTAGCCCTCCTTGACTTCTCAGGAAAGGTTAGAGGCACCAAAGGGAGATGGGGAGCCAAATCATACATTGTCAGCAGGTTCCCTCTGGGCCGAAGGTTCTTATACCTTACCTAGGGTTAGCCGACTATCTATGGCCCTCTACATGTACAAACACACATATACACATACTACATAAACACATACATGAAAATCACATATAATTTTAATAATTATATCCAAATGGATTTCCTCTTATAATTTCTTTTTTTATTATTATTATTTTTTTTATAATTTCTTGCACTTGTAAAACCATCATTTTTGTATTATTCATTTATATTGTAAAAATATTTTATTTTCCTCTTGCTTACTATAAATGTGTATATTTTCATTGTAATGAACTGTTTCACTTATTAGTGAATCTAGTTTAATACTTTTGTAATATGTGAAATTGAATGAAATAATTCCAGAAATTCTTATGATGATCAAGAGGTATGCATTTAGTTCATTTTAAATTGAGTTTTCAAACACTAAGAACAGAAGCTCAGTACTGAATTTTTTTCACATAAGAGGATCTTGTTTTTCAAAAATTTTAAAACATTGAGAAGGATGTACATTCACTAATGGTCTTTAGTTTTTCTATCTTTTGCAATACCTTATTAGGTGTAAATTACCTTGTCAATGAAAAAGTCACCAAACTCCCTAACACTTTTGGTCATGGTGTTTTCAAGATATTCAATCCAGAAAACTAATTGTGTTCCTGAGAAGAATAAACCTTTCCTCTGTCTAGGATGGCTTTACAAAGATTAGCCCAAAAACAGAACAACTGGCGAGATGGAGTATTTTTTAACTAAATAAGCCTTAGAAATTGCCTGTGATCTTGAACATTTAAAATGTGTAAATTAAAGACTTTTCCATAGTAAAAAAAAAATTACTGTTTGCAACTATGGGAGTAACAGTTAAGAGGCATCCTTGTAATGAGTTCTTAACTGAAAGTCATCAAGATTAATACAAATCCTGCTTCTAACATTTTCTGTTATAAACTTTTTATTTATTATGTCATATATATATATGTGATTATATGTTTGTATATTTATATGTGTGTGTATATCACCAGTCAATATTATAGTGCTTGAAACAATAGAAATTTAATAAATGCTCATTCATTCATTCATTCATTACAAAGGGGAAGAATCTCTTTTGTATGAGAAAATTGTATTTACTAGCAATAAAATGGCCTTAATGTATTGACATGTTAATGGTATTATAAATATATTTGCATAATAAATAACTCATAGTAGTATTAAATTCAGGTCAATAGGTTTGCACTTAATGAAAAATGAAAGTATGGGGAAAGGGCATTATTAGTGTAGTACAGACATATAATTCAGCATGGTCTCTCAAAAATTATGTGGGAGTTTTCCAAGAGTTCTAAGTCATCTCTTCATAATGCTGAGGCTGAAATCAATGTCATCTTTATAACCACTATCTTCATATAGATCTAGACAATAGAATTTTGGCCTACAGAAAGCATATGCTATCAGTTTGCAGCCTATTTTATTTCCTGTTTGGGCCAACCCTTTGTCCTATATGATTCATAAATCTACATCATAGGTCCCTTGAGCGTATGCTTGAAAAATTGCTATCAGCTCACTATTCACCTTCAGAGATTTCTTGCCTTTTTGTTATTTTTCTGATGTTCAGTATAGGGATTTGGGGCTGCACATATTTAAAAAGATGTTGTTTCAGGGACTTCTTAATAGTATGCCAGAACTAATGGAAAAATCTCTTTTGTTTAGTAAAACATAACTCTAAACTTTTTTTCTCAGGGAATTTCCTCAAGTAAGTTTTAATATCCTATAGAATGTAATTAAAATTTCTAGAATCCTAATGTTAGATATATTTAGATGCTATTATATGATTATCTGCTAGATTTATTCCCAAATCCTTTAGGAATGTTACAAAGAATATCCAAACATATCTGAGTTATTTTATTAACAAAAAAAGATTGTAGTAGTAATCTAAAACTAATTTTGAAAACAAACAAATGAACAAATTTTAAAAATATTAAAGGATGTTACTCTAGTCCCCACTGTGCCTTTTCACTAGCACTGGACTTGATTGTTAACCTTCAATTCAATTCAACAAATATTTATTGAACACCTGCTATATGTAAATTAGTGTGCCAGCCAGGCAGAGACAAATAAAACCCCTACTACTGAGGTACTTACTATATCATAGAAAAGGATAAGCATACACATATACTTTACCTCCCAAAAATGTATTAAAAGTCTCAGACAGATATCTAAACAGAATGGACTGACAGAGTAGCCAGAAAATATGTGAATGTAAATAGAATATGAGCCCATTAATGATATAAGAGTGGGTTGGTTACTGTCCTCCAACAAAATATCATAGTAAAGGCAAATGTTGGGATGGACCAAGTCATTGGATCAGATTTAGAATTGTGACATTGAAGTATATGGGTATTATATAATCCAAACATCCCATTTAACAGGTGAGAAAATGAAGACCTAGAGAGCTCCACAGTCACATAATAAGTGGCAGAGAAAATATTTGAATCTATTTCTTCCTCCACTCCTGAAAAATCATTTCTCATAAAAGGGCAAAAAAAAAAAAAAAAAGGTGGGTAATGTTCTGCAATAGTAGTCACCCACATCAAAAAAAGTCTGACATTGTATACAGTTTTCTGCAACATCTTCCACAACAATAAAGTGAGTATTGTAATAAAATAAATCATATGACTTATTTCCAAGGGTATATTATATTTATGTTTATACTATATTCTTGTCTATTATATACACTACTATTATCTAAAATCTTTTTTAAAAAACATAATTTTATTGCTAAAAATGCTATCATTTGAATCATCTTTTTTTCTGGTGGAAAGTCTTACCTCTGTGTTGTTGGCTGTTAACTGAACATGGTGGTGGTTGCTGAAGGTTGGGATAGCTATGTCAATTTCTTAAAAATAAAAGAACATTGAATTTTGCCACATTGATTCTGTTTTTTTACTTATTGCTATTTCTTAGAATAGGGAGGTCCTAGGAGAAGGAGAGAGAAGGATTTCTTGGTAGAACAGTCAGAAGATAGACATCTATTGATTGAGTTTGCTATCTTATATGTGAGTGGTTTATAGTGTCCCAAAACAATTATAATAGTGTCATTAAAATTCACTTACCATTGATCATCATAATAGATATAATAATGGGGAAAAGTTTGAAATATTGTGAGAATTACTAAATATGACACAGAAACTGGATGCATATATATGATGCTAGTAAAAATGGGTCCAATACTTCTATACAGAGTTGCCACAAACCTTCCGTTTGTATTGAAAATTGTATCATAGTGTCTGTGAAGTGCAGTAAAATGGGCTATGTCCATATACTTCAGCACATTCTCACTGTAGTCTATGGAGCCAGACTTGAGCTTTATAATTTTAGAGAATTCAGTTTTAAAAATTTTTCTTAAATAGTATCTTTCCCAATTACATGTCTAGAAAAATTTTAGCATTAATTTTTATACATTTTATGAAATTTTAAGTTCCATTTTTTTCCTTCCTCATTCCCTCCCTTCCTCTCTTCTGAAGACAGACAGTTTGATATAGTTTATACATATACTATCATGTAAAACACATTTCCATATTAATTACAGGTGCTAAAGAAGAAACATCAAAAGAAAAAAAAAGATAAAAGAAAAAAGAAAATAACTGAAAAACCATGCTTTAATCTGCATTCAAAACCCATAAGTTCTTTATCTGGTTATGCTATTCATAACCATAATCTAGTTATGAATAGCATTTTCCTTGATGATTGTGTTGCTGAGAAGAGCCAGATCATTCATAGTTAATCATTACACAATATTTGTCACTTTCTTTTTTGTCATGTTGGTCAATCTGATAAGGATGAGGTGATATCTCAGAGTTGTTTTAATTTGCATCTCTCTAAACAACAGTTATTTAAAGTACTTCTTCATATGCCTATAAATATCTTTGGTTTCTTCATCTGAAATTTACCTGTTCATATCCTTTCACCATTTATCAATTGAAGAATAGTTTGTATTCATATAAATTTGGCCCAATTCTCTAAATATTTGAAAAATGAGGACTTTATCAGAGACATTTGATGTAAAGATCGTTTCCTAGACTTCTGCTTTCCTTCTAATTTTGGTTGCATTAATTTTGTTTGTACAAAAGTTTTTTTTTTAATTTAACTTAATCAAAATGATCTATTTTGTATTTCATAACACTCTCTATCACTTGTTTGGTCATGAATTTTTCCTCTTCCCATAGATATGACAGGAAGACTATTCCTCGCTCTTCTAATTTGTTTATAGTGTTTAATATTCTTTTTACTTCCTTAGTTTCTTCCTTTTTTTGGTTGCATTTATCAAGTTTTGAGATTCCTCACAAGTATAGTTTTGCTATTTATTTCTTTCTGTAACTCATTTAACTTTTCCTTTAAGAATCTGGATGCTATATTATTTGGTACACATAAATTTAGTATTGATATTGCTTCATTGTCTCTGGTATCTTTTAGTAAGAAGTAGTTTCTTTCCTTATCTCTTTTAATTAGATCTATTTTTGCTTTTACTTTAAGATCAGGATTGCTACCCCATTTTTTTTTTTTTACTTCATCTGAAGTATATTAGATTCTGCTTTGGTCCCTTACCTTTACGCTGTGCATGTCTGTCTGCTTCTAGTGTGTTTCTTGTAAACAACATATTGTAGGATTTTGGTATTTCATCCACTCTGCTATCTGCTTCAATTTTGTTAAGAGACCATGCCTAAGTGTAAAGTCAGAAAGCCTGTAAAGACTACCTATAAAAGTATCGTTAAGGGGCAGGTCAGTTCTCTAAAAGCCCAATACTTGTAAATTATAACACACTTGACAGAATTGCAAAACAACCTTTACTAATGCATATGTTTCATTGGGAATAAAATAGATCATTGGTAAGAGGGAATAGGAAAATGGAGAATGCAACTACCTCTCAGTCTCCTTGTATTAGCATGCTTTCATATGAAGGGATCCATTCTGCTGTCAGAATTAGATCCCCAATAGCCACTAGCAGGTTGCTCCCGTAACAAGAATTCATCACATTCATATGCACAGTTATGAATACTTCCTGTGTAATTCCCTCCATTCTATTCTTTCTCCTGTTTGTCCTCTCTTCTTCTACACTTACCCTCTTTATCAGCATTTTGTGTCTGTTTACCACTTCACCTGATCTGCCCTGCCTTCTGTCAGTCCCCCACCCCTTAATTAATTTCCCACTCTCCTATATTCCTATCAGGTAAGATAGATTTCTATATTCTATTGGTTGTCTATATTATTCCCTCTTTAAGTTAATAATGATGACAGTAAGGGTGAAGTGATGCTCATCATCCACCTTACCATCTTCTCTCCATTGTAATAAGTCTTTAACATCTCTTTATGTAAAATAATGTATATTAGTTTATCTCTTTCTTCTTTCTGTCCTTTTTTTTTCATTCATTAATTTTTATATCATTCCCTCAAATTCATCTTATATCCTCTGGATATATTTCTTCACCTATACTATCAGTGATTCAATTTTTAAGAATTCCAACTATCATTTTTCCATGTATAGATGTAAACAGTTTAGCTTTATTGAATTTCTTGTGTTTTCTTTTACCCTATTACTTGTTTATGTTTCCTTTGAGTCTTGATATTAGAGATCAAATTTTTGGTTTACTTTTGGTCTCCTTAAGAAAGCTTGAAGTCCTATTTCATTGAATGACATTTTTTTCCTTGAAATATTCTGCTTCAATGTGATCAACCAAATCATTTCCAATGGAGCAGCAATGAACTGAACCAGCTACACCCAGTGAAAGAACTCTGGGAGATGACTAAGAACCATTACATTGAATTCCCAATTCCCATATTTTTGCCCACCTGCATTTTTGATTTCCTTCACAGGCTAATTGTACAATATTTCAGAGTCTGATTCTTTTTGTACAGCAAAATAACGGTTTGGTCATGTATACTTATTGTGTATCTAATTTATATTTTAATATATTTAACATCTACTGGTCATCTTGCCATCTGGGGGAGGGGGTGGGGGAAAGAGGGGAAAAATTGGAACAAGAGGTTTGGCAATTGTCAATGCTGTAAAGTTACCCATACATATAACCTGTAAATAAAAGGCTATTAAATAATAAAAAAATAAATAAAAATAAAAATAAATATTTTTTTAAGAAAAAAAAAAGAAATATTCTGCTTAATTTTGCTGGGTATTTGATCCTTGGTTGTAGTCCTAAACTCCTTTGCCTTCTGAAATATCAAATTCCATGCTCTCTGATCCTTTTAAACTGTAGCTTCCAAATCCTCTGTAATCCTAACTGAAATCCCCTGATATTTCCCTCAGTCTTATAGTTCTGAAATTTTCCTGTAATGTTTCTTGGAGTTTTAATTTGAGGACCCCTTTCCTGAGGTGAACAGTAGATTCTTTCATTATTTATTTTGCTTTGTGGTTTTAGTATATCCGTATAGTTTTTCAAGATAATTTTTTGAAAGATGTTGTCCAGGTCCTCTTTTTAATTATGGCTTTCAGATAGACCAGTAATTCTAATATTGTCTTTTCTGAATCTATTTTCCAGATGAATTGTTTTTTTTTTTTTCTATGAGGTATTTTACATTTTTTCTGTTTTTTTTTTTTTCATTTGGGGAGATTTGTTTAATTAATTCTTATTGTTTCATAGTCATTAGCTTCCACATGCCCAGTTCTAACTTTTAAGGTGTTGTTTTCTTCAATTAACCTTTGTACATTCTCTTCCATTTGGCCAATTCTATTTTATAAGTAGTTGTTTTCTTCTGTGGACTTTTGAATCTCCTTTTCCATTTGGCTAATTCTGCTTTGTAAGCAGTTTTCGAAGCTGTTGACTCTTGTTTTTATAATTCTCTTACATCACTGTCATTTCTTTTCCCATTTTTAAAAATCTCTTTTAGATAGATAGATAGATAGACAGATAGATAGATAGCTTTTTTTTTTTTTTTTGAGCTCTGCGATAAATTATTTCTGGATATGAGACCACTTCCTATTTTTCTTTGAGGATTTGCCTATAAGTGTTTTAACATTATCATTCTCTTCTGAGTTTCTGTTTTGGTCTTCCCTATCACCATAATAACTTCCTATGGTCAGATTTGTTATTGTTGTTGCTTTGTTTATCTTTTTTTTTGGGGGGGGGAGGGGGGCTTTTCCCATTAATTTAAATTTAAACTCTGTAACCAGGATTGGGGAAATACTGTCTCAGATTTCTTAGGCTGTAGGATCTGACTATTTATCTAGTGCTACATTGGAATAGTGTCCTGAGGCCCATGGAGCACCCTCATGTCTGGTGCTGGCCTGAGAGATTGGAGTGGGGGTGGCTGGCACTACTTTAGTCTGTATGGATCTGGCATTTATCTGGGTGCTGAGCTGGGGTCATAGTGGGAGTGACTAGTGTGTGCTGAGACTTGGAGGGGTGTTTCTATATTTCCTTGTGGCTACACTGAAGCATGTGGTGATTCCTGGAGCTGGTGTCCACTGGCTCCCCTGGCTATGCCAAGGAACATGGCCGTTGGAGGGAAGTCATAGTGTTGGAATTGTTCTTTTTCACTACACTGGGGTTCAGGATCTCCTGCTGGTTTTCTGAGAAAGGGCTTACTGCTAGCTGGATGGAAAGATTCCTGTCCTGGACTGTGACCCAAGTGAGATGAACTGTTCCTATTAATCCTCCAAGTTTTTTGGGCTAGCAGATATTTCCATCCCATTTTCTTCCTGAATACACACACACACACACACACACACACACACATATATATATATATATATCTGGCCATCAACCATGCCTGGAATGTTCTCTCTTTTTCTACTTATACTGATGACTTCCCTTGCTTCTTTTAGGTCCTAGCTAAAATACCAACTTCTACAGGAAATCTTCTCCAACTCCCCTTAATTCCTATGCCTTTTATCTTTTAATTATTTCTTATTTATTCTATATGTTGTTAGCTCTGTATTTTTTGATATTCTTTACATGTTATCTCTAAGAAGATTGTAAGCTTCTTAAGGCAAGGACCATCTTTTGCCTATTTCTATATCTATGGTTTTAGGTATAGTGCCTAGAATGTAGTATTAACTGATAATTTTTAATCTTTATTATTGTTTTCTATCTATCTTATGGAAGTAATTGTGAAGGTTTTCTTTGGGTAGCCAAGAAGTGTCCCATTCAAGCCACACCTGAGACAGAGACAGAAAGAGAGAGAGTATCAGAATCAGAGAGAGAAAAAGAGGGGGAAGAGAGTGCAGAGGTGGGGGGTGGGGGAGGAAAAGGAATGGGGAAAGAAATAGCAAATGAATTTAATAAAAATTGAATAATAAGAATAAGAAATGTAGCAATGGAACATTTTCCCCATAAACAGGTACACATTCATTTATATATATATATATATATATATATATATATATATATATATATGTCATGGGAAAAGTGAACACATCCATGGAATGGAACACACACACATACACACACATACACATACGTATGTATGTTAATATAATTGGAAACTGCATGGTCAGCTAGGCAACTATACAATGGATAGAATGCTGGTCCTGGAGGCAGGAAAACTCATCTTCCTGAATTCAAATCTCGTCTCAGATACTCATTACTTGTATGATTCTGGGCAAGTCATTTAACCCTATTTGTCTCAGTTCTTCATCCAGTTAAAATGAGCTAGAGAAGGACATGGTCAACCAGTATCTTTGCCAGGAAAATTCCAAATGGGATCATGAAGAGTTAGATACCACTGAACAACAATTGTTTTATATAATCTTAATGTCATTTCAATATTTTAATATCATTTAAAATGTGAATTTTAATATTTTCTTTGTGCATTTAAAAGTGATTATAAGAAGGATCCATGGGATTTATCAAACTACCAAAGAAGGCAATGAAATAGAACAACAACAAAAAAAAAAAATGTGAGGAACTCTTGCCCTTTGAGTATCCTGGGCTTCCAAACCTATTTTGGGGGTAAGGGTGGGTAGAATAGGACTTTTCCAAGGAAATCCCACAAGAATTATGTGTATTTCACATTCTTTATTTTTTTCCTTTCCACAAGATTATTTATGCAAATAAAAGGAAAAAAACACAAGGAAAATTCTTAGACATATGTAGCTGTCCATCTGAATCCTTTGTTCCAAGTTCCTCCCTTTCTTAGGTATAAGTAGTTGGTAAATAGCTCCCATTGCTTTGCTTCACTAGATAGATAGATATAGATATAGATATATGCTAAGCACAAAGCACTACTAAGCACTAGGAAATCAAAAATAAATGTCATATTTTCTGCTTTCAAAGAACTTATAGTATAAGAGCATGAGATAGGAGCACCAATAACTGTTATAAGAGGTAGGATAGGAAAAGTATAAAGGAATAGCCCTGGTAAAGTTGGAACAAAGAATCATCAGTTCTAGCTATAAGGGTTAATTTGGCCTTGAAGAAAAAAATCAAAGGATTACAGAATTTAGAACTATGATGGGGCTAGATCCTAAAGTGGAAAAGCAGAAGGAAGTGAAGAAGGAGCTGTGAAAACATAATATTACATCATCATGTAACTACTACTGTGTTTTATTTATTAAAACATTTAATAAAATATGCTACTAATTATTATAACCTATGTAATGCTTTATTATTTATAAATAGCATTAGAAGATAACACTTGTGGGTTCATTATTAGTATTGATTCTCTTGATCATTCATTTTTTAACCCAATTTGGTTATTTCTTCTTTAACCATTTTAGTAATTTCTTTTAAAAATGGAGTATAAAACTAAATTTGGTGAAGGAGTGCTTCATTGATAAGAGAATGGTTACGATCTTCAAAAAGTTTACAATCCTTTAAGTGGTAATAGTTTCTATCTTTGCAGTTCTATCTTTATTACAATCTACGTTTATTCCATTGCCTCATATTTCTTGTCAGTCAGCAAGCTTTCATTAAGTGCCTAATAGGCATCAGTTACTGTGTGAAGTATTGGGAATATAAATGCAACTAAAAAAAGTCCCTTCCCTCAATGGGGGAACAAAAGTAATTATAATTAATATTAATTTAATATTTATGTAACACTTTAAGTTTTACCAAAGATTATCTCAGTTTATCATAACAATTTGGATAAATAGGTGCCATTATTATCCCCATTATTTTTTTTTACAGATGAATCAGAAAAAAACTAAGTGATTTGTCTAGGATCACAAATTTAGTATCTAAGGTTGAATTTGAATTTAGTTCATCCTGACTCCAAATTTAGTGCTCAATCTTCTGTATGACCTAGGTATCTAGGTCTGAAAGAAGCCAAAAAGTGGTAGAAGGAGGTGAAGGTACCCAGTCCTAGAGCATGGTATAGGAAGCATGAAGTTCTTCCTTGAGAAGCATTATACATTGATGACATGAGTGAACTCATCTTCCAAACAGAAAGAGGCTATGTAATGCCGGAGAAACTGAGGCAGGAGATTTCAATATTTTATTAATTGGAGAGTATAATTGACTGGACAGGACTCCCGTCTCAAATTATCCAGTCAGACAGAGATAAAGATATATTGGGACCAAGAAAACCATGTTGGTCCTAGGGCTGGAGGAGACTGTCATACAGCCTCCAGCCTCCAGCAATGAATAGGAGAAACCCAATTTCTTAAATACCTTTTAGAAACAAAGAAAAATAAAAAGGGCACGAAAGTTTCTGTCAGGATAGGGGAGGCCATAAATCCTAAAAGCCCAGGGACAGGATATCTGAATACACAGAGATAAAGATGTCAGTGAGGTATCTTGGAATATTTTAGAGGGATATTGTAAATTCTTGAGGACAGGGAAGAGTCAGGAGGTCTGCTCTCTTGTTTATCTTGCTAACAATTTATAACCTTAGAGTAAACGGTTCCCAATCTTAATGGACCAGAAAGGGGGGTGGGGGGAAGGGGTTAACAGCTTAGGAGATTGAGAGAACAGTTAAGGAAACTGAGACAAGGGAAACTAGTGCAGGGAAACCAAGTCAGAACAGTTAAAGAGACCTGTGGCATAACAGCTACAGGGACAAAGGGAACTTTCCAACATGTAAATTCCAGGGCTGTAGTGAGGTTTCTCAGTGTAGATTCAGGATATGCTAGAGGTCCAAATTACAACTCAAGTCCATTTCCTTATTTGGCACCTAAGAGAGGGTACATCATCTATCAGTTTGTAGATAACTTTAATGCAAATCAATCTTATTAAAATTATGATCGATGACTGCACTGATCAGAGTTCTCAAGTTCCTCCAGGCTGCTTCTCTCTACAATGATGCTACTATTTTATGTAAGTCTACACCTACTATAGCCCTTTGAAGCATAAATAGGTAATATGGTACATGGAGACACAGGATCAAGACTTCACACACCTCTTGTGTGATCCTATACAAGTCACAACCTCTATCAGTATTAGTTTCCTCATCTATAAAATGAAGATAATAATAGCCTTGGTTGTTGTGAGAGTAAAATAAAATATATAATGCTTTATAAACCTTATAAATAAATAAATGAGTGAATGAATATTAATGTAATGCTTTGTAAACCTTAAAACATTATATTTTTAACATTATATATTATTTATATATATATATATATATATAAATATGTATATATTTATTATATATATATTTATATTTATTTATTTTTATTGCACATTATATATATATTTAACATTTTATATATATATATTAAAACATTATATATATAAACTAACTATTATTATTATAGCTATTCGTCTCCCTAGTTTTTAAATTTCAGTCATCGGGGCTGTACTAAGCTTGTGAGTTTATCAGTATGTAAAAATCCTAGTGTTGAAACACTCTCCTCTGATGCAAAAATGGCAACTTGTTCATATTTTATAAGAACACATGCTAAGGATGGTTAAATGATTAATACATAGCAGAAGCAGGATTCAGATACAATATGTGTGGCTCTTAAAACTAATACTCTTTTCATGCCACCACCTATTCTATTAAACACTAACAACTGTGGAGGACTAGAAAAAGCTTTAATAAACATTTGCTTGAATTCTACCTTTATGATCACACTTTAGAAAACCATCAGAATCACAAATCCTTTCAAAGCACATATTTTCCTAGAAATACAAATACTGTACCATAAGCTTAGAAAAAAATGATCCAAAGTGTATTCTAGAGAGATCCAGTTGAAGAACTTGATTATTTAAATTTGTAATTCATTTGCAATTTGACTTTCGTTTAAAAAAAATTTTTTATAAAAAGTACAAATCAAATATACCATAAAATAAAACACTTATACAATGTTGCAATTTTTTTTCTAATTTCTCTGATTTGGGATTTCTAAAATTGAACTCCATTGGTTTTCAAGTCATATTTAAATAGGAACTCAAAGACTTCATTATAGAGGATACAGGTTTTACTTAAATTCAGCCATAAATCATTTGTCTGCAAGAAACATTTGTGTACCAGTAGGCATTCTGGAATAAGAAGATTTTCTTTCAACAGATAGTGAATTGAGATCAAAGATCACAGTCTTTATTATCAGTCCCTTGTTCAAGAATTTCCAGTGGTCCCTTATTGTCTGGACAACAAAACACAAGCTCCTCATCTGGGCATTAAAAATTTTTACTTACCTGGAATCATGACATTTTACAATCCTTCATACACTCTACTTTCAAGCCAAACTGACCTGCTTTATATAGCTTGAATATCTTCTGTGTTCTTTCCTTACACATAAGCAGTATTCCTCTATGCCTCTTGAAATCTTTAGATAGCTTTTTTCAGAGCTAAATTCATAGACTACCTCCTAGTTCTTGATGCTCATTTCTTTTTCCTCTCTCCGATACATGCATATCTTTTCACGTGTTGTAACTCCCAGTAAAATAGAAATTCCTTGAGTACTGGAACTGGAGTCTTTGGTTTGTTTGCTATATTTGTAGCTCTTACGACTTTGAACATAACAGATGTCTAACAAATACGTATTGGATTAGATTATATTGGAGTCACAGTGGACATAAATGTGATTCCATTATAGTCTAATCCAGTAAATATTTATTAGGTGCCTATTTTGTTGAAAGTCATAAGAGCTACTTCATGTAAAATGATGGTGCAAAATCTCTAGTGGAGATTCTGGATGAATAGGTTCCCATTGGCCTGCGATCTTATTGATACTTCAGGAGACCCAGATATTTATTTACTGTATGAGAACATTCTTCATTGCACAACTATATGATATTTCATTGGCTACCAGATATGGCTTAGTATTTACAGTGTAGTTTCATTATTAATGTGTCCATCACCATTATTATTGTTAGCTCAAATGTAACTGAATAAAAGGAAGTATAGCATACTAGATGATGAGCTGGACTAGGAAGGAAGAAGAGCTGAATTCTACTCTTTTCTCAGATGCTTAGGAATTGTGTCACATAAGTCATTTAACCTGTCCTGAGAAGAAAGAAATTCTCTAAGACTTTAATTTATAGGGATTTAGACCTGTGTCAACGGAGAGAAATTCCATAATGGCAAAATAGCAGGTCCTTGATATATGGATATGATTCTGTCATACAGACTTCAAAACCCTGAATGAAGAAGAGGATTAGAGTAGCTGGGTAAATTTCAATACTGGAGATTACTTAAATGAGAGAAGAAAGTAAAAAGAAAGAAAGAAAGAAAAAACCTACAATCACCAGCTGCCGTTTTTAAAGACCAAGCTACAGGTACTGACATTTATTTTGCTTTTATGAAAATAGGATGGTAATGGATTGTATATCCTTGATCTTGAAAATCAATTCAATAATATGCTGCAAATCTTTTGGTTATTTCTCTAATTTAAGTTTTGTTCACATACTTATAAAGTGTACTTCTCTGCCATGAGATGAATGTTTTTAGGTTAAAGTCCATTCAAAACATTACCCTTAGGGAATTAAAATAGCATTATCAGCTTAACACCCCCTTTTAAATTCAATAACAATTTAAATAGAATTTATTAAACAGCACCTATTCACAGGGTACTATGCCAGATGATTGAGATAACAACAAAACAAAAGAAATAATCCCTGCTCTCAAGGAGCTCATATTCATTCCAAATAATAGATACAGAAAAACTAAGTTAAGACTATCCTTCTATTGTGATACATCAAAGAGCAAAGCTTTTGCTGAATACTACAGATTACAAACTTTTCTTTGGTTAAAGGGTCTAAATGAGTCATTGTGAGGAAAAAATGATCACCTGATGATTGTCCTTCTGGTGATAAATTTCTCCATCCTTATTTAGTCTGGGCCTATATGCACATATTCCTCTAACACTATTTGAATTAGAATTGTGATTCTTGTTATCATTAACAATTGTTATCATGTACTAATCAATCACCTTTTATGTTATCCACAATGTCCATAACACAAAAATATGCTACATGGATTTCTTTCCCCTAACTAAAATACCCTGTTTTGTTTCCTGGATGTAGACTCAGTCTTAGACCAGTCCATTCTCAAATAAAATCATATGCCTAGGAAATTTGAAAACAGGCATTATTTTGAGTTGGATCATGAAATAGGAGAAAAAATTAAAAGATCTTTAGAGAAATTAAGACTGAACAATACAAGGTTCTTTTGAGGTCCTGCAATTGGAATGAATAAACTTTGAATTCTTTATGATTCAAAGTTTGACTATGAATATGGCAGAGTAACTGTAATGCTAGCAGCTGTGGTAATTCCATTTCCAAAAGCATATGTTAAAGTTGACACAACTACAAAAGGATGTTGGAATTGAGCTGGCAGTCCACCACAAAACAAGTTACCTTCTTTTGTAATGCCAGAGAAACTGAGCAAGACAGAGATTAGAGAACAATTTAATAGTTTATTAAAAGGAGAGCTTTTCTGGGACCAAATGATCTATGTTTGGTCCCAGGGCTGAACGAGACTATCTTCTCAAAGAATCCAGCCCTGAATATCAGACAGCAAGACAACATATATTTATAGGACAACAAGAACAAGGACATAATGGGGGAGGTACCTGAATGGGGATAACTTAAAAGGAGGAGGTATCTATGATGACATAATGGAAAGAGGTACTGGAGAGGTTACTGATATTCTAATGACATCTAAAATGGATAGACCTTTATCCTATCAAACATTAAGAAGAAATCATTATAGCCTAAAGATATAACCTTTATCTCATCAAACATTAAGAGGGAAAGGTCATAAACTGAGGCAGAGTAACTAAATAGTACAATTAGAGAAACTGGGTCAGGACATTAAAAGGGAACTGTGGCACAACACTTTCTCAGTCCCCGAATCTTGTTATCCCCTCAATATTCTTAATGATGTAGTGAGGAAAGGAAGAGACAAAGAATTTATTTTGAAAAAGCTAGAATTCAAAGTAGACCCAAGTCTGGATATTTCCCCATTAGACTATGAGCACCTTTGAGAATAAAATCTGGCTCTTCTCTTTCTTTACATTTCCAGTGAATAGCACAGTGCCTCACATATAGAAGGTGCTTAATGTATATTGACTGACTAAGACAAACCATGTCTTCTTGTCTCAACTTTGTATTTCAAAGGTTCTATTCATCTTTCAGTCTTTGTGTCCCTTGCCCTCCAGGACCTTCTCTATTCCATATAAAAGAAATAAATTATAGAGTTTATAATAATATGCATATAATAAATAAAACAGATTCATTTCAGAAGGATTGTTTTATATCTGTAAGTATTTATTTATTTTATTTACTATTGCCTGAACACCTTTGACAATCCTTTTATACCACTTAGATGTTGATTGTAAATCCCTGATCTCTTCTCTATTCACTATACCACATTCTGTCACATATGTATATGCCCATGTTCATGAATATGTATATATTTATATATATGTATCATGTATGTATATTAGCAAATATGTCAATAATTATGAATCTTAATAATGAAATTATAATTCCTTAATGATGATGAAGTTTTGTCTATTGAATTAAAAGGAAAAATTCTCATTTTAGCCTTCCATTTTTTCAGTCTTCCAGTTTAGTTGTTTAGTTGTGTCCTACTCTACCATGTTTCAGTTTGAGGGTTTTGGAATGCAACACACACACACACACACACACACACACACACATATACACACACACATACATAATTTGCTGTTACCCAAAAAGAAACATAATGAGGCTTAGGCAGGAAGGATCCTTATAAATATGTCTCTTACCCAAATGTGGAATATAGCAGCAGCAATAAAGAGCAGCTAAGTACTGCAGTGGATAGAATTCCAAATCTGGAGTCAAGGAGACTCAAGTTTGAATAACGTCTCAAAAACTAATTGAGTGACACTGGGAAGAATGAGAATAAGCATCTACCAAAAGTTCTTTGCAAACATTAAAATGTTGTATAAATAAAAATATTATTGTTAATACTGCTGGTTTTTCTGCTGCTGCTGTTGTTGTTTTGAAAAAAAAGAAGAGAGAATCTTAGGACCTCATCAGGAGGTTCTCAGAAGAAGAAGCCATATGATAGAAACTTGATACTGGGATAAATCTTGATACTGGGCAAAGACCAAGAAGGCTCTTTAAAATCCCAAGGGGTTAGCCAGGAAAGGAAGAACTGTAGCCTTGAACTATGCTACTTTAAAAGCCAGCAAAAGCCACACAGGAAGCTGTTAGGATGACTATTGCCATGGATCTCCCTTGGCTACTATAACTGTAGGGTCTATTACATTAATACTTTGACCCTAATTCTTTTTACTAACTTCACAGTAAATTCCCCTGTCTGCCTAACCAATTTCTATTTTGCCCTTTATACTTAATATACTATGATCCAAAACAGTGACCTTGAGACTGACACAACTCACAACTGACACTAGTTCCAAGCTGACCCAGATTCTACATAGCTGATATTCTATGGCTATTCTAAAGAATACAGAATGAAAAAAAAAAAAAAAAAAAGATAAAAAATATTCTCTCCAGTTAGTTCCCAGAAAATATTTCCTTTACTACTAAGAGAAGAATTTAGCTAAAAAGTATTTGATACCACAATATATTGAATGGATTTTAGTATAGGATATACTTTATTTGCACACAAATTTAATTAACACTGTAGCACTGGCATTTTTGCTAAGGGGTCAGGGACCAAACTTAGGAGAAGCTGAATCTTTGTTCTGTGCAATGAATTTTTAAACTGTCACATGGATGGCTTGAAATTGGAATTACATCCTAGATCCTATGTTTTGGAGAGCACCAGATGCCATGAAGTTATATACAGATGTCTTACATCAACAAAATTAGACTAGCAGTTGGATTCCTTCATCTGAATATTTTTTTTTAAAGAAGGTTAAAAAGTCTAGGAAGCAAGGGAAGCCAAAACCTTCTGTTTAGCTCCAGGGCAGAAATTATGCCATCAGCTGTGGAGGGTACTCAGTTAATATCCTCAGTCTAGATATATGAGGACCATCTTTATAAAGAATGAGAACTCTATGCTGTGCTTAGTGAACTTCAGAGTAGGGAAGCAACATTATTAGCTGTCCAGAGATTTCTTGGATCTGTGATATTTTCAGGTACAAGATTGTCCATGCTATAATTGGCTGAGTTAGAGAACTGGAGTCAGGCAAGGTGTGCATTCTAGGACCAAGTTTACCTATTTGAAAAGTGTTATAAATAAATGATAGTAGTAATTGTTGAAAATTGTGGGAACTCGTTTAAATAGTGAATGTGAGTGGTCTCTGGTTGAGCTATATAGAGAGAACATTTTTTTTCAAAGTGGATTCAAAATATTACTTTTTATTTCATCTTCTAGAAAGAGATGATAAGTAGATAAGAGAGACACAGACAGAGAAGAAGAAAAGAGGAGAAAAAGAAAGAGTATCAAGAGGGACAGAGAAAAGAAAGACAGTTTGAGAAATAAGAATAAAGAGAGGGTAGAAGTAAGACAAGAAAAGGACAGAGAGAACTCTGAGAGAATGGGTGGGGGAGGGAGAGGAAGTGAATATTTAAATGTCTATTAGGTGCTAGGCACTGTGTCAAGCGTTAGAGATACATTGGCTAAGCAAAAATGAACAAAAGATAATCAACCATCCCTTCTCCCAAGGACCTTTCTATTCTAATGAGGGAAATCAGCATAGAAAAACTGAATGGAAAATGAGGTAGGGGACAGAGAGAGAGGAGGAAGGTGGGAAATTATTAGCAGTCTTAAAAAAAAAAGTTAGGAGAGAAGTGAACATGGCCTTGGAACCTCATGAAATGGTGGTCCTAGACAGGGACTCAGCAAAGGCCACAAAATGAAGAGGGATATAAATAAAAAGGAGATGGAAAAATCAAGAATTAATGGACCAAAGCTGGCAGTGGGGCCATAATCCTCTTAAGTTATCTAGTTTTTAGTCCTCAGTTCTATAAAATGAGGAAATTGGACTACATGATCTCTAAGGTCTGTTCCAAATCTAAATTCCATCTCTCAGGCCAATATCAACTCAACCATGATAATTAAATGTATGCTTTCTATATGTGTTATGTTGAGCTAGTGTATAAAGTGTCTGTTTATTCTATTCATTCCAATAAAATCAACAATAAATAAGAATTTTCTCTTAAATTGATGAGAAAATGAGAGTAATAATTACATGTTATTAGAGTTGGTACAAAAATATTTTAATAAATGAATGAAAGGTTCTATATTTACATATACACATTATATATAAGTATGTGTATATATATAAATCTGTGTTTTTGTGTGTGTGTGTGTGTGTGTAGTTTTTTTCAACATCCTAAATTGATTCAGAATAGCTCTCTGGAACTAAGAACATTGTGTATCTCGCCTTTATCCATTTAATCTAAGGATGATTTTAATGTACATTGTAATGTCTCTTTGAATTTTAAAGCATTCTTAGACAATAAAATGTCATCCATTCTGCTTAATATAGACTCCTAAAGAATAACTATACTTTTCTGCCATTATAAATACTAGACAGAACAGCTAGTTGATTAGTGGATAGAGCATCAGCCCTGAAGTCAGAAGGACCTGAGTTTAAATCTGACCTCAGACACTTAACACTTCCTGGCTATGTGACCCTGGCCAAATCACTTAACCCCAATTGCCTCAGTAAATAAATAAATACTTCAACACTGTCCTTTAATTTGCATTATTTCCAACATTAGAAATACATGTGATTTATATTGTAGGTATATAGCTAAGTTGGCAGAGTAAAGGGAGAGAATAGCCTGAATTCTCCCAAATTCCCCTCCAAATAGTTCTAAAATAATACCTTAAAAATGAATTCTGAAGTTGTAGAACCAACAAAAGGATAGGGTAAAACTATTTTCTAGGCCAAGACTTAGAAGTTTAACAGGAAATGTCTAATTTACTGGGGTAAGAATAAAACACAGCCTATCACAGATCCACAGGGTATACCCTTGCAGGTCCGCAGTAAGCCTTAGGGACAATTTATTCTGGGGATAGTTGAGGCTTCCAGAGGTCTCAGCCCACAGATTAAGAAGAGATTGGAGAAACAAGCCTCTGTTAAGTTGCCCATATGGAGTTCAATATTGCTGGGCCAGGGCAAGAAGTAATACTAGCAGAAGTAGGCACCTTAGACACAGTTCCAGACCAGAAAAGAGTGCTTGTAATCACACACAAGCCAGAAAAGCAATGACATATTTCCTTCCATCAAACTACTTTAGAAAAACCTAAAGCCTACAGAGCCCCATAGCTATCTTTGAAAACAGTAGCATAAAAAAAAAAAAAACTTTTGGAAAACTGAGTCAAATAAGAATACAAGTTATCCCCCAATTGAAAAATGGTCAAAAGATATGAAGAATAAGTTTTCAGGGGGAAAAAATCAAAGCTATCTATAATCATATGGGAAAAAAATGCTCTAAAATACTATTGATTAGAAAAATGTAAATGAGAATAACTCTGAGGTATCATCTCATACCTGTCAGATCAGCTCATATAACAGAAAAAGAAAATAACACATATTGGAGGAAATATGGGAACTCAGTACTCCCAACACTCCATCCCTTGTTCCAGGTAGAAATAGGGAAATCCAAGTTCTATGGAAGGGATGAGTTTTGTTGTTTTCAAAATCCTCTATTCTTCCTCTAAATAAGTGTAGTTTTAAGATTTTTTTTTCTTTTGGTGGGCAAAGAAATGGAAAAGTGTTTATCATAGTCAATGTAATATTGACTGCAACCCTGGGAAGACTCTGTATTTCAGCCACTATCATTTAAACTAATATTTTAAAAGAAATGAAATTCAAGGAGAATCATGTTACAATATTTTACAACTGATTTTATATGTATGCTATCACCATAACTCAGAATTCACAAAATGTTTTTTCAGTCTTAAGGTTTTGCATTTGATTTCTCTTAAAATTTCTGTATTTCTGTATTTGTTTAGCAGACAAAAGATACTTTGAAATGTAAGTAATCAGAGATATTAAGTATTTTTCATGTTTTTAACTGTTGGTGCAGAATGGTGAACTTTGATTTTCTCTTGAAGAGAAATTATTCTATGTTCTACATGGATAAATATTAGGAGATGGAAAACTGATTCATGCCTATTTCCCTGAATAAATGGTTTATTCTTCAAGGGAAACATTTCTACTCAGTAACCTTATCCCTATAACTCACCCCTTACTCTTTGTTCATGTTGACAAGCCAATTTCTGACATTGTAATTTATGGCTAGAGCATAAACTAAGTATTTCTATAGGATTTTCACTGTAATTTACTCTTGTTTCAAAGTCCTGCCCACTGTAAGTTGTTAAGGAATAGTTTCACAACAGAGATAAAGTTGTAGAGAATGACAAAGTTCCTGAGTACATTTAGGTTTAAAAAATGGATATACATATATATGTATGTATGTATACACATATGTATGTGTGAATAAATACATATATATGTAAAATTGTGTATGTATTATGTCCATACTTAGATCGAGGTAAAGAGAGTGATTTAATATATGGGATGACATGTATGAACATGTATGTATATGTATGAATGTATATGTATATGTAGATATATATACATATATGTAAGTCAGTTTATTTGAGTACAAACTTATTAATGGCCATAATGATTTTGTCAGTCAGAGTTTAGAGACATATAAGCCTCTGGATTTGGAGGTAGCATAACTCTTAATTTTTATTTGTATAAATTCAGAACTGATACTTATACTTCTCTCAAATTCTTAAAAATGAAGCATCTTATCAAAGCCTAAAAGTTTGTTAAATTTATCCCTTCATGGAAAGCAACAAACTGGGAAAACGTCTTCACAGTTAAAGGTTCTGATAAAGGCCTTATTTCTAAATATATAGAAAATTGACTCTAATTTATAAGAAATCAAGTCATTCTCCAATTGATAAATGGTCAAAGGATATGAACAGACAATTTTCAGATGATGAAATTGAAACTATTTCCACTCATATGAAAGAGTGTTCCAAATCACTATTAATCAGAGAAATGCAAATTAAAACAACTCTGAGATACCATTACACACCTGTCAGATTGGCTAAGATGACAGGAAAAAATAATGACGAATGTTGGAGGGGATGAGGGAAAACTGGGACACTGATATGTGATGACCGCATATTTTAAAATCAGCTGGAGTCAGGAATTCAGGTTAGGGGAAAATATTCAATCTTTATTCTCAGTAGAGATGAAAAAAGATTGGAGGTAGAAGAGGATCAGAGGTAAAAGGGAACTGAGTCAAGAAGCCAGCCAGACCAGAAGCCACGAGACCAGAAGCCACCAGAACCAAACCCAGTTAGCCATCTCTCCCAGCCTCTCTTCCTGCCCCCTCTGCCTCCACCCACCAAAATCGTCATTTCCTATACAACACATCAGGACTTGCACAGAGAGTGGGAGGGGGCCATTCTTTCTCCAAGCATATATAAAAATAGAGTATAGTCCAATTACTATTTAGCCTCATGTGCTTGGAATACGTGTATGTATGAAAGAGGCATCAACTCAAGCCTCAGCCCATTACACTGATGCATTGTTGGTGGAGTTGTGAATGAATCCAACCATTCTGGAGAGCAATCTGGAATTATGCCCAAAAAGTTATCAATTGTGCATACCCTTTGATTCAGCAGTGCTATTATTGGGCTTATACCCCAAAGAGATATTAAAGAAGGGAAAGGGACCTATATGTGCCAAAATGTTTGTGGCAGCCCTGTTTGTAGTGGCTAAAAACTGGAAAAAGAATGGATGCCCATCAATTGGAGAATGGTTGGGTAAATTGTGGTATATGAATGTTATGGAATATTATTGTTCTATAAGAAATGACCAGCAGGATGAATACAGAGAGGCTTGGAGAGACTTACATGAACTAATGCTGAGTGAAATGAGCAGAACCAAGGGATCATTATATACCTCAACAATGATACTGTATGAGGATGTATTCTGATGGAAGTAGATTTCTTTGACAAAGAGAAGATTTAACTCAGTTCTAATTGATCAATGATGGACAGAAGCAGCTACACCCAAAGAAAGGACACTGGGAAATGAATGTAAACTGCATTTTTGTTTTTCTTGCGGGTTATTTTTACCTTCTGAATCCAATTCTTCCTGTGCAACATGAGAACTGTTCAGTTCTGCACACATATATTGTATCTAGGATATACTGTGACGTATTTAACATGTATAGAACTGCTTGCCATCTAGGGGAGGGGGTGGAGGGAGAGAGGGGATGCAAGAAGTGAATGCAAGGGATAATGTTGTAAAAAATTACCCTGGTATGGGTTCTGTCAATAAAAAGCTATAATTACATATATATATATATGTATATATATATATATATATATATATATATATATATATATATAAATTTATCCCGTCATGCCTTATCATATGTTATTCATTCATTCATCTTTTTACTTATTCAGTTTAATTTTTTTTCCAAGTCCAAATTGTCTCCCTTCAAACTCTTTCATTTGCAAAAATCTATTATAAACATGTATAACTAAGCAAATTTAATTCTCTCATTGGTTGTGTCGAAAAAACAAAAACATAAGCTTCAATCCATTCTCTGAGGCCATCACCACTCTTTGAGAGATGGGCAGCATGTTTCATCCTGAGTTTTTGTAATTAAGTCTATCATTATACTGATTAGAGTTTCTACATCTTTCATAGTTTATTTTCACAGTAGCCTTATTCCATAAATCATTATCTTAATTCTACTCACTTCACTTTGGATCAGTACATACAAATCTTTTGATGTTTCTCTAAAATAATCCCCTTTATCATTTCTTATAGCACGTTAAATACCCCATTACACTCACCTATCATAATTTGTTCATCCATTGCCTGTATCCTGATTATTTCCAGTTCTTGTCCACATACACATACAAACACACACAAAAGCTGCTATAATGTGTGTGTATGAAAGAGGCAGAGAAACAGGCAAAGAGAGAAAGACAGATCTTTTAATAATATTGCTGGTATAAGAATATATACCATTTAAATGGTATTGCTGCATAGGTCTAAATTGATTTCAAGTGTTGATAAATTCATGCTAAATCTTTCTCCTTTTCAGGTACGCTACAAAACTGTGACATTCACCCTTTGCTGTTCCTTACACACAATGCTCTATGTTTTTACTTCATCCTTTTTCTCTAGCTATTTTCCATGTATAGAATTCTCTCCTTTTCATCTATATCTCCTAGCTTCTTTGCCTCCTTCAAATCCCCAGCTAAAATTCTACCTTCTGCAAGAAGCCTTTAATGAGACCAATTTACGCCCAATATTTCATTCTGAGATAATTTCCAATTTGCCTTCTATATATCTTGTTCTCACATAGTTGTTCCCATGTGATATCTCCATTTATATTATGAGTTCTTTCGGAACTGGTATCATTTTTTGGGGCGGGGAGGAATAAGGGGTTTGACTTTTTTATAAGGTACTTGGTACAAAGTAATAGCACAGTAAATACTTGTTGATTTCACTCATGTCTCTCAACTTTCTGATGTTAAAAGAGATTCTAATTATATCATTTTGAGTTCACTCCCACCAAGATATCTACATGCTTGAGGTAGCCTCAAATAATTATTTCATACTTCTAAGGGCATCCAATCAAGTAAGAGATTCTCTCCTATTTCGTTTGAGAACTCTCTTCCAATACCATCAGATAATTCACTTGCTAATTTATTTGCTTATTTATAATCTGCTGGGTTTTTTTCCTAGCAGAATTTGGTATTAATATGAATTTTTTCTAAAAAGTATTTCAGAACAGATAGGCAGATAATTCTCAGGCATTATCCACTAACTCTCTTCTTGACATCTCAAATTTAGCCAGCTGACCTGAACTTCATATTTTCTAAAATATTATGTTTGACACTTGATGCCCTTCCCAATCTGGCCTTTTCCTACCTTTCCTGTTTTCTTTTTTTTTCAATTTTATTTTATTTTAAGCTTTGAATTCTTTCCCTTCTACCTGATCATCCACTGCCAGTAAGGAAGAAAAAAAAAACCATTAAAAACAAGTATAGTCACACCAAGTAAATTTTAATATGATCCATCCTTTTCAGGCTTCTTATAATTACACTCTTCTACATACATCTAGCACTAGTCTACTTGGTGCTACTTACAATTCTCACATGTGAATTGTAATGAATTTTCCTATACCTAGAAAATTCTCCCTCTTTCCCTATACTTCCTTCTTTCCATAACATCAATTCAAATCCCACATTCTACAAGAACCTTTTCACCTCCTTTCCACCCTTTCCCCTAACATCCCAGTATAATTATCTTCTCTCTGATATTACTTTCCAAATATAGCTTGTAATCATATAGTATATCTAGATAGTTAAACCAATCCATCAATCAGCAAACATTTACTGAACTAATGTTAAGCATTATTCTAAATCCTGCTCTCAATGAGCTTGTATTTTATTGGGAAAAACAGATAAAGACATATTTACATTGAAGTAGATAGGCACTTAATGAAACTAACAAAAACATAGACTGCAGGGGAAATTATTGGTTCAACAAAGAAAATATAGAAATCTAATTTAGGTTGGAAAAGGCATGTAGGCTGTTAATAGAAGCTCAGTTCACTAAGAAATATACACATATCAAAAATGCCACTTATGTAATGAAAATAGAATCTTTAACAATCACCTTAAATATATAAAATATATAAATATTTGAATCCTGTCCTATATCTGATTGAGACTACCAAGACACAATGTAACGTCGTCTTCTCAATTCCTAGCAAATAGACTTCTGATGGCTTCCCAATTTGCTAAGAAGTAGCTTTCTATCTCCTTCTGCTTAAAGAGAAAGTGAAATGATCTCTTGTCTAATGAGTAGACAGAAAAGAAAAGAGCAAGGTAGATCATAGTCAAAAACATGAAAAAACCTGCCTTGACATTCATCTACTTTTTTGGTCAAGTCCATGCTCCTAGTGATGTGCTTCCAAACCTACTCTTTAGCTATGTCTTCAATAGTGAGGCAAAATGTTATTTTAAAGTCTATTGAGAAACATTGTTGATGAGTATGAAGGCTCTAACTCTATTAATTATAGAAAGCATTATTCTTCAATGTAGTATACAAACTTTTCAGCATCTATATCTGTGAACAAAAGGGGACTCATCCTACCTGTTCTATCAGTTTGTTTAGCAATGTATACCGTAATCTGAATCATATTGGAACTATCAGTAGCTTGGTGAGGGAGGATAGTTCTCCTTCAGGAGCAGTTAGGTGGTATAGTAGATACCAAGTCTGAAGTCAAGAAATTCTAAGTTCAAGTCCAATCTCAAACACTTATTAGCTGTATGACCTTCAGCCATTTTACCTTATTTGCCTCAGTATCCTCCTCATAAAATGAACTGGGGAATGAAATGGCAAACCACTCCATAATCTTTGCCAAAAACAAATAATAAAAAGTTAGACACAGTTCAAAAATAATTGAGAAACTAGTCTTTATCCTCTTTCAAATATCTATAGTTTCATTTGTCAACCATATTCTTGTAAGGGATCAAAAGGAGCAAAAAAAAAAGTATTATTACAGAAGTATATCAAAATAGGACCTTTTTCTTTGCCTATACCTTTGTCCATTTACTCAGGTGTCCTTCATATTGTCCTAATTCCAGTATTACATGCTATATATATATATATATATATATAGTTTTCAAGGTCCTGTGATAGTGAAATATGTAGTAGTTTTGGCATTCACTATTATTATTAGATTTTTGCATTGATAATAATATTTTCAATTTGCTCTGTGTATTTATTCCAACATAAGTCATGACAATCTAATATATAATATATTCCTATTCGCCAAAGCTTCTTTATTCAATTTTAGCTTCAGGAAATTGTAAAAGGGTGGTAGAGTCAGAATGGAGTTTCCTATAGCTCTTCCTGACATTCTTTAGCTAATTAGATCCTTGAACATATAGAACAAGTATCTGTGAGAAAAAAAAAAACCAAAGGAGAAGATCAAGTTTGCTTTTAGCTTTTCGTTTTATAACCCTCATCTGTTAAACAGCCCAAGGTAGAGATCCAAATTTAAATTGCATCCTTATATTTTTACTATCCTAGAATTCTAAACTTTATATCATAGAGGATAAAAGACAACAATAAAAGATTCTCATCTTGTTACCTCACCTACATTTAGATGGGTACAATGTTTTCAGTAGCAAGAAAACTCTTAAATATAGCCTTTTAAGAAAAAAAAAATTAGATAGGTATATATATATGTGGGTGAATTAATATTATAATGAGAACCTTAACTTGTACATTTACTGACTTCAATGTGTTTAAATCTATAACCTCAGCATCACATTAAGCAAGATGCTTTGCATTTAAAATACAATATTTCCTTTAAAAATTTAGTGAGCCTTTGGGGGACCTTTTGAAAGGTGTTATATAAATATAAGCTATCATTATTTATGACTAATACGCTCCATTCTACATGGTTTTTTCTTGCAAATGTGTTTTATATGTTAAATGCTGAACAAAAAGAGCAGAGGTGGTCATGTCTTTATGTGGATAAAATTATAATTTCTAGGAATATTGCAATAATAATAACAATTATTAGTATGGTAATATAGTAATACTTCAATTTCTACCTACAAACAACTAATAATCTTTAAAATAATTCCTTCATATAATATACCTATGAGATTCACTTGATATTTATTATTATCATCACAGACATTAAGTAAAGGAAAAAATCAGCAAGATTACTACCTCTTGATTCAGATGCAACAATTATGCTGGACCAAATGGATTGTGGGTTCTTTAAAAGAATTATAGAATTGCTGATTCTAAAAGTAATTTTCTTAAGTGCCAAGAGGATCCAAAGCTTCCAACCTTTGATGTAGCAGTGATCACAAGGATAGGATAGACAGGGAGAGAAGGTGACTTGGGATAGCACCATCCTAATAGCTCTATTCTTAAGACAAACCTTTACTGTTTCCACCACATTTTCATTCTTGATTCCATCATTTTTTTTCAGATTCTCCAGAATATTCTTAGTTTATGTTTTATTCATCTTTTATTCTATCTTCCTGTCATTGATTCAACATTATCATATTCCCACTGAATCCTTACTATTTTTCCAGGGAATACAAAATAAAAAGACATGGTACCTCCTCTTTAGAAATCTACAATCTAGTTTAGGAAAACATACATATTTATACCAACTAGACAATAATTATTAAGATATAAAAAGTATAGAAAGAGAAAATGATACAGACAACATGCCTAAGTATAGGAAATTCAGCAAAAGGAAAAAAAATGGCTAGTTTGTAGAGTCATTTCATAGAGAAACAAGTATGGAGGTGGCCTTGAGTTGGCCCTTAAAGGAAAAATGAGATTCTGTTGACAGATGGAAAGATATACAGCAATATGGCTAGTGGGGAATGCATTTTCAAAGGGTAAGGAGGCAATAGTGAACTTTCTATATAAGAGAAATAATAGACACAGCCCTATTTACTCTGCCAAATTAGACAATAAGTGTAAAGCACTTAGCACAGTGCCTGGTACGTAATAAGCACCATACAACTATTAGCCATCATTTTCATCAGCTATCTATTAGATATCTTAAAATGATATTTCACTGACAATTTAAATCAGCCAAAATAAGATTTATTGTCACTTCTGTAAAATCTATTATTTATTTTTCTAACTTTGCTAATTTCCAGGAAACCATAATTTCAATCATCCAAGTTGGTACAGTCACAGCAAATTCATTGGTCTTCTCCACTTCTAAAAATAGCTAGGTATTTTTTTTTATTTTATCCTCCCCAAATATCTTTTATCTCCACACCTTTCTTTCAACTCACAACCACTATCCTAGATCAGGATTTGATCACCTACTGCCCTGACTAGGGCAAAAGCTTCCTAATTATTCTTGCTACTTCCAGTCTATGCTCTATACATCTGCCAAGATGATGATACTGAAACTGATCTTATTATGACATTTCTCAGTTTCTTTATTCCCAGTAGGATAAAATTCAGATCTCTGTCTGGAATTTAAATCCTTTCATAGTCTGGCTCCAGTCATCTTTACAGACTCATCTCATGTTACTCTCTACCATTTACTATATGTTCCAGCCAAGCTGGCCTACTTGTTTCCCATACGGAACATTACATTTTCCCTCCTCCTTTCCTTTGCACCTGCTTTCCCTCATGTCTGAAATGTACTTTCCCCTCACCTCTAACTCTTGGAATCTGCTCCCTTAGCTCAAATTCCAATTCCTGCATGAGGCTTTTCTGAGCTCACTCCCCAGATAGCAATGCTCTTTTCTTCTACCTCTGTTTTAGGAGTAGTCTTTTGATTGCCAAATCCCAGATGGGGAAAGCCTGAAGTCACAAATGAAAAGGTAGGTGCAATAGTCCAGTTGTTAGATGAAAGGATGAATCTGACAGAAATTAGAACTGACAAATTGACTAACAGGCTCTTTGTGACTTTGTAATCTGCCTCTGTCACTCAGTTCTTTTAGCTTAAGCTATAACTACTAAAGCTAGATTGCTGTTTGCTACATCACCTTATTTATGATATAAATTCCTACATCATCCTTCTCCAAATTATTTTTCTTTATTTCACATTCTCCTCCCCTTCATTTCCTCTACATTTGCAGCTAGACTGTTCTTTTAGTGTATAAACTTTGCATAAACTGTCCTTATCTCTGCTTCCTAGAATACCTGGTTCCCTTCAAGGTTTAGCTTAAAAATCATGCCCTTTAAGAGGATTCTCCTGATACTTACAGCTGTTAATATTTTCTACCCCATCCCCATTATTTTTCATTTAGCTTGCATATATACACATATATGTATGTGTATGTATGTATGTATCTATCTATCTATCTAAATAATATACTATGAATTGACAAATCTTCATATCACCATCCCTAAATAGAATGTAAACTTCTTGAGGCCAGAGACTACTTATTATTTTTTGTCTTTGTACCCTCAGAACTTAGCAATGTGCCTGCCATATATTAAGTATTTATTAAATGGTTGTTAAATTGGATTGTATTGGACTAATAATGTCCTATAACAAATCTTGAAAAAAAAGTGATAAATATTTCTGATCTGAAGCTAATAATGTTGAATATATATATATGTACAATTATATGTGTGTATATGTACTATGTATATACACATATGTGACATATTAGCTGACTAAGAATGGTGGAAATATCAAATTAGTTGCTTAGATATTTTGATTTTCCTCATTTCCAGTCATTAATGAAATCATTAATAAAATCCTTTATCTATGAATCAAAAATCATGCCAATTGAGTTTTTTTTCCTTACTAACTGATAATAATTCATTAAGAAAGTTTTATTTTTATTATTGCTCTAATTTATCTATATAGCTCATGTACAGATGCTTCTTTCTTAAAATTATCATAAAATTTAGAGCTGAAAGGGACCTTAGAAATGATCTGAGCTAATTCTCTCATCTCACAGATGGTAATAATAAGGTTCAGAGAGAATATGATCTACACAAGGTCATATAGATAAAAGTTTGCTTCTTAATTCAGTGATTTTTTCCAGAGTATAAGCATGATATAATGACTAGTAATTAAATTAAGTTTATCACATGCTTTACCTAGATTATTATTATTGTCGTCATCATCATCATCATCATCATCATCGTCATCATCATTATTTTTCTTCACAAGCATCCAAGGAGTGATGTAATTATTTCCCCCATTTTACAGATAAGGAAACAATGACTCAGAAATATTTGCACTCTGTCTCACAACTCAGGAAATAAGATTCAAACTGCCTCAATCCTTAGTTCAATAATCTTGCCAAATTCTGTCACTTGACTTCAAGAGATCCACAAACAGCCCCAACCTTTCTCACCATGACTTTGTCTTATAACTCTAAAGACTTTAACTGATACTTTAAGATTTATCATGTTACATAGTTGATTTGCACTTTGTGTATGTTTTCTTTTGAATGAAGAATAAAAGCAAAGGTTAAGAAAATTATTATTAGCTTGGATAAATCCAATTACTGTCTGTGCATGTAGATTTTAATATGTATCTACATAGTGGTGTCGATTTACTTGCTTTTAAGCGTTATTTTTGCAAACTTAAAAATTCAAAGATGTAAGATTTAAATATTATTACCTTTTTGCTCATACTTTGTAGAAAAAAAGGAAACTGACAGGAATACCCTTTTACTGAATTTCTTTCTAATTTGATTTAGCAATCTTTGTAATGGAATGTAAGACTCATATAAGAGTGAGCAGGTGTGTATATATCTAAGAAGGAATATCTCTAGCAATTAAGGAAACTCTTCTCTCTGGATGGCATTAAAGATCCTTGTTTTTGCTAACAAAAACAAATTGCACTGGGATTTGGCAATCAAAAGACTACTCCTAAACTCCAGAACTAGTAGCAATTATTAAAAAATCTAAACTTCTTCATATGAACTTAGAGGTTATTATTTAACCTCTCTTTACCTCAGTTTCCCCATCTGGAGGCTAAATGAGAGGGTTAGAATAGATGGCATCTAAGGTTCCATCTGGTTCAATGAATCCTTTGCTCTTTTGAATTTCTAGCCTTCCAAATAATGGTTTAAAATTCATATCTTTCCAAAAAAGATCTTTCAAAACTTTTCCTACATGCAAATTACTTTAAATGCAATACTTAATTGTTCAAAAAAGTATTAAATTTTGAAATTGTCTCTAACTTAAGAGACAAGGAAAAAATTTAATAAGTGACAGATGAACTTTTAATTAACAACACAAAGAAGTATCAAGTACCTGTTTAAACATATTAAAAAAGTGTTATCAAAACAAAAGGGAATCTGTTCAAAGATTTTCATAGCAATATTATTTGTAATTACAAAATGACTGAAAATAATCTAAATATCTACCAATAGGAGAATGATAAAATAATATGATAAATACATGTAGTGAATATATACAATGACTATATGATAAATTTATTTAATGAATATAGAAGAGGAAACAAATGAAAAAGAATGGACAAATGAAAAATATGAGGACTTGGGAAAAATAATGAACATTTATGAATTATTTTACACTGAAAATAATTCATTTAAATATAAGGATTTATTAAATAAGTTTAATTGATTATGTTGATATTTTAATAAAAATATGTCTATATATACGCTATTCATATAAAAGTGATACTTAAAGTAATTCAAATTTTAGGGTACACAATATACTTTTTTTCACAATATACTTTCAACATTCATAGGATCACTGAATTTCATGATTAGAAGAGATTTTAGTTGCTTTCTAATCACTTATCCCATACTTAAATAGAATTCTCACTACATCATATCCCAAAAGTGATCATCTACACACCTCCAAGGACAAGGAAAACCCGCCCTTCCATAATCAATACATTCCACATTTGGATAGCTATAACTGCAAGTTTGTGCTGACATCAATACTAAATTTGTTCATTTCTATTGGTCCTGTCCTCTAATGTCAAACAGTTCATGTTATTTTTGTCACTTTTCTGAAATAGTATTTTACATTCTGGATTATGTACTTTTCAAAAGAGAGACAATTTAGAAAATAACTCAATTAATATTTATCTCTTCTCTAAAATGACCAGGGAAGGAAATGGCAAGTCCAATATCTTAGCCAAGAATACTCCAAAAGAGGTCATAAAGAATTAGACACAGTCAAAAACTGACTAAAGAGCAGCAGCAACAACAACAACAACTACTACTACTACTAGCACCATCATCACCACCATTTTCCATTTTGAAGAATATGATCAGTTTACAGGTAGATAAGTTCTGCCATTGCTCAAGCTCTTCTTTCGCTTTTGATATGTCCCATACTGCTCTAGAAAAGGGGTTTTTAACCTTGTAGATACTCCTTTTTGCAAACTGGTGAAACCCACAAACCTTCCTCAAAAGAATATTTTTAAGTGCTTGAGGCAAATAAGCAATGCAATGAATAAAATGCTAGATTTGGAGTCAGAAAGACATGAGTTCAAACTCTGCCACACTTACTGGTTCTATGATCCTGGCTAAGTCACTTAATCTCTCTTTCAGTTTCTTCAAGCATAAAATGAGACTAGTGATAGTATCTACCTCCCAGAGTTTTCAGGAAGATCAAATGAGATAAAATGTGTAAAGTGGCTTGCAAATCTTGAAGCATTATAGAAAATGCTAGCTAGCTTCTATTAGTTGCATAAAATAAAATATATAGGATGACAAAGGTAACAAATTATATTGAAATATAGTTATCAGTGTTTTTAAAAATAAGTTCACAGAACCCAGGCAAAGAACTACAGCCTCTTTTTTTTTTCATGTGATAGAGATAAGTGGGACTATTATTAGCACTGGTAGTAGTAATAATAACATTTATATAGCACTTGAAGGCTTGCAAAGTGCTTTCCATATGTTATCTCACTTGATCTGGATGAAAGCCAGAGAAAAGAGCACTTGAAATCTCTGAAGGAGCAAGATATAGAGAGGATGGAGAAACATCATTTTCCTGCCAGAAAGAGTTTTCCCTCTATCTCCCAATAGACTCTTTGATGGTGGAATTTAAGATATGCCTTTTACAATCAGAATATAAATTAATGTCAATTTTATGGCTGAATTTTTAGAGTACCAAAAGTCAGTTTTAATCTTGTGATATATCTTCCTATTAGAGAATAATTGCAACTGACAAAAATTGTTTGATAGATTGGCCAAAACACTGATGTGACCAAAACACTGAGGATGAGTAAATAGAAAACTCCAATTAAAATTTTACACACACACATACACACATACACACACACACATGCACACACACACACACACACACACAGAGAAAAGAGAGAGAGAGAGAGAGAGAGAGAGAGAGAGAGAGTGTGCGTGTGTGTGTGTTGTGAAATCATGAGGGATCAAAATAAACAAATAATCCATTTTCCCTAAAATCATAATTTGCTCTAATAAGAAAATAAAACCCTTTGCATGTTCTTTCTTTTCCTTATCTTTTTATTGCATCCCATTCTCTTCCAAAATAATTCCTCAGTTATAAAATGAGGATAGTAATATCATAACTGTTTTCCTCAATTCTGTATGGGTTATTTCGAGAACTTTTTATTCTCCAACCTCCATTTTTTCTTACATTGCTTAAAGTAGCCCATAAATTGTCACAGACTGGGAATGTTGAATGTTCTGATCTATCTGAAAGAAGATATAACATGTAATGATAATATACATTATGAGGCAGCTTTCCAAAGATTTAATTTCCTGTCTTTTGCCAATAAATCATGCATTATATTTACCTGATGGCTTCATGAGAATGTTGTAGATACTACTGTCCAACAAAATAAATAAGGTTTCCAGAATTTTCGCTTTTCATGTTTCCACTAGATTCATGTGGATCCATATGGATCCACTATCTGAGAAAAAGTGATGAATAACTCACTTCTTTTGCTTGCAAGTTCCTATCTCATCAAACATCTTGAAATAATGTTAGCATAGCAAGTCCAAAATAAGAAAATCCACTACCATAATGCAATGGACATGATATAATCAATATCCTCATGCAAAAAAAAAAAAATACAAGCCTAAACATTCTCTTGATATTATCTTATCATTACGATCTTTTGATGAAGTGAGAAAGAACACTGGATTTTATGTCAGAAAACTAATTTCAAATCATAACTTCACTATTTACTAACTATATTAAATGTGCATTTACTTTCCTGTGCTCTGGTTTTCTGAAATGCAAAATGAAAGATTAAGACTAGATGAACTCAAAGTACCCTTCTGGGTTTTAAATCTAGGAACCTATGATCTCCCTATTATGAATATCTAAATTAATTATATGCTAAGGTCCCCATTTGGTTCACTTAAAGGACAATTATATGTGTGTGTGTGTGTGTGTGTGTGTGTGTGTGTATTTAACTTATATATACTTAAAGTATATATTTTCCATGTCTTGTAAATTTCTATTTCTCATATTTTTTTTATAAAATTATCTTTCACTTGACCTCTTTCCCCCCTTATTTCACCTAGAGAAATTTCCTTCTAAAATCATCAAGACCTAGAAGAAGGAGAAAAAACCTCTCAGTAATAGTGCATCAAACACACCAGTATTTTTAAGCATCTTCCATGTACCAGGCACTATGCTATGCCCTGAGGGTCCAGAGATAAAAATACAATCATCCTTACCCTCAAGGTCCTAATTAAATATGAAATAAATACAAAAATATTTTCAAGAAAGAAAATAGTAGCTAGGTGTGTCAGGAAATACCAACAGTGTCTTGGGAAGTTGAGTTTTGAAGAAACGTACAGATTTCAAGATATAAGGAGAAGGACCATTACATATATATAGGACAACCTGTAAAGAGAGAAAATGCCAGTTTGGCCAGAACATATTGTATGAGTGGAAGAAACATATCATAAAGTTGGAAGAAATGGAAGTCAGATTGTGTAGGGCTGCATAACACTAATAAAGGACATTTGTCCAGCCATCTAAATAAAACACAACATAACTTTTGTGGGTTTTTTGTTTCTTTTTTTAACAGGGGGTAGGAAATGATTCAAGTTCCTTATCTTTTATAAAAAGCTTATAGTAATTTTTGCAATGATGGGATTATTAGTGTTATCTAATAAGGTGTTTTATCACCAACCTGTCACGGATATGTTCCCCTTTTAGCAAGTAAAAAGAATGAGGATTATTTTGAAAGGGGAAATTAGTCAAAAGAATAATAATGGACTTCTAGCTCTTTGAAACAATATTTTTAAAATTTTATAATAGTTTTTTTTTATTTTTCAAAATAGTGCAAAGATAGTTTTCAACATTCATCCTTGCAAAACCTCATGTCCCATATTTTCCTTCCTCCCTCCCTCCCTCCCTCCTCCTCCCCTAGATAGCAAGTAATCCAAAATAGATTAAACATATCCAATTCTTCTAAACCTATTTCCACATTTATCATGCCGCACAAGAAAAATCATGTCGAAAAGGGAAAAAATGAGAAAAAAACAAGTAAGCAAGCAAACAACAACAACAACAAAAGGTAAAAATACTATGTTGTAATCCACATTCAGTCTCCATAGTCTTCTCTCTGGATGGGGATGGCTGTCTCCATCACAAGTCTATTGAATTGGCCTGAATCACTTCGTTGTTGAAAAGAGCCAAGTTTATCACAGTTGATCATTAGATAATCTTCTTGTTGCTGTGTACAATGTTGTTTGAAACAATACTTTAAAAAACAAAAAGTCTTCAGTTTCCTGTTTTCTGTAGTATTAAGCACTTGTCATTTTACATCATATTCTTGCCCAAATGAGTCATTCAACTGCATTAATTAATAATTAGATGAAATGAATGAGTGAATTAATAACTAAATAAATAGATGAACACAGGTAGATGGATAACTATATTGATAGAAGTGTTCATTGAATAGGGAAAAAAAGTCAAAGGATCAGCTTCAAATCCAATATTTATAACATATTATCTGTGACCTTCAGCAAGTCACTTCATTTTTCTGTATCTCTATTTCCATATCTATAAAATGAGGAAGGTCAGCTTCCTGACCTTTAAGGTTCTTTCCTATTCCTGTTCTGAAATCTATGATCCCAGTATAACATTTAGATTTCAATATAGTTAAAAAAATTTTTTTAAATGTGTTTTAAACCTCTATGGGTTGAAACCCTTGGTAACTCATAACACAGTCATGGTTTGCTTTGGGAAAAAGTTCAATTGCTCAAGCATATTATGTATCTGGTATGCTCCTGGGCACTGGAAATACAAAAACACATAGTTGTTAAGAAGACCACTTCATTCCTATATCAAAGGAGTTTATTTTCTACAGAAAATATAAGATAGAACTGGATTCTAGTACTTTTCCCCCCTGGTTTTAATTTTTTACCATTTTTGAACAGGTGAAAGAGGCTTAAAAACCTCCTTTTGTATTGTGATCTACCTTGTCTCCTCCTCTAAGTCAATAAATACAATGGTTATTAAGATCTTATTCTATTTCTCTTCTTCCAATGTAGCCTAAGTATACCTTACAAGTGGGAACAAGGGAAAGAAGACAAGAGTGTGACAGGGGAAGAAAAAGGACAATTAAAAAAAAGAAGAGGATAATTCCATTTCATTTTTTTTTTCTGAGGTACAGTCATATGGCTGCCTTGTCCCATCTTTACAATATAATGAAAGGTTAGGGCTTGGCTGACCCTATTCTCATGAAAAAAATTACTCCTTGATAAAGACACAGAGATACATACATGACTGTGTGTCATACAACTCAAGAGAGTTTGTCACATTAATTTCCAAGTAAAATGTGTTCCCATTTTTATGGGAAATTTGACAGTTTTTAGAAGAAAAGATTCAGAAACATATTTGCATTATAAGTTTCTGCTTACAGATGGCTGAAGGACTCCCATGGATAGAGGCCTTCTCACTCAAGTAACACCCTGGAATTTTCTGATGTCAATAAATCAAACACAGAAATAGAATTGGCTAAGAGATCTGTGAAGTAGCACATCAGGTGGGTGGATATGAGCCAGCTATTCCTGCAGATATATGTGTGTATGTGTGTGTCTGTATATATGTGTGTATAGATATGTGTATGTATATATACATATTGTGTTTATATAATAAATGTGCAAGGCAAAGTGTCTACCAGCATTGAATATAAATTATATGTATTATATAACAGATTTATATCATTCTTTTGCTATAAGCACTATGGGTAAATTAGGAGTGCTCTCATCGGTCTCTATATGCCAAAGTTTATTTCACTGAAATAATCTAAAAGAACTTATATAAAGTGACTGAAGAAAAGTTAAGCATTCACTTGCTACTTCAAAATCTTTTATGAAAAATAAAACATCGCATTCTTTTAAATATTGAAATTTTATATTGCTTCTAACTATCTAAAAACAAAGAAAAATCACAAAAAGCAATATACCACCCCAATGAAAAACTGAGAGGAAAAATTAAAAAGCTGAACTGTTTTCATTAATCTTTGCTCATTCCTTTTTCTCTTCCATTTTTAGTTTAAATATATGTGTATACATATATATACATATATACATACATATACATGATACATACATGTGTACACATGTATGTAACATTCTTGATCCCATTTCTCTCAGAAAATGTGGGAAAAGTCCTTAAAACAATATGAAAGCATTAGTTTGGATAAAATTTGATACTCTGATGAGAAAACCACCAGGGAGATAAAAATTGAGAGGCTGGCTACTCCTTGAATAACATGAGAACACTGCTGTGTTTAGCAGATGACAAAAGATTATCTCAATCCTGATGATTGGTGGAGTTCATTGTTGCAGGATGTCTGAACCAAATACTACTGCTCTCCTTGGGTTAATGGGTATAAAACATGCAACTCTATGATCTTTGAAGAGTCAGAATTAAACATAATACAAAGTACACAGAAAAGGTACAAAATGGGTATAAACAAGCTAACTACCAAATAACTTAAGAGGGTATAAGTGCTCAAGATTATCAGATTTTGATGAAAGGGAATTAATGAAACATTATAAGAATTAATATTTTATTGCAGTTTATGTTTTTTAACTACTAGTTGCAAATTATTAATTAGGGATTCTACTTCCATTTTGAACTGCAATAGTTTTAGCAAAGAAGTGACAGTCATCCTTCCAGTGCCACTAAGAGGGCCATTGTTAGAATTCTACTACCTCTTAAACAGGAAGTGGTATTAAACAGTTTCAGTGAATGATTTGCCTTCCTATAATTATCAATAAAATTATTTTTTTCGTTTTATCTTTTCAATTCACTTTTCCCATACACTGTTTTCTTTCTTCATCTTTTCTTATATAAGCTTGTAGATCAAGAGGACTTTTTTCTTATTGATTATGAAAATAGATTACACCAGCCTCTTATTTTGGCTGTCTTTTAGTAAGGGAAAATTAATAAATTTATTTGTTAATAAATAAATAATATAATAAATAATAAAACTAATACAACTGAATTTCTCTCTATTCTCACACACAATATTCTATCTCCCTTTTTTGTATCTTTGCCCTGGTCATCTCCCATGTGAGGAATACCTCTCCTCTATACTCCTAGTTATCTTCAAAACTTTGCTTAAATTCCACCATCTTCAAATGCCTTTCAGAATGTTGTCTGCTAGTGCGTTCTTCCTCTAACAACTTTATATTCATGCTATATTTATTCAGCATACACCTAGTTGTTACACTGCCATTTTTCACCTGTAGAAAGTAAGTTTCCTGGGAGCAGGAACCATACAATTTTTTTCTTCTTTATTTTCCCTACCTCGCACAGTGACTGGCAAAGAGAGATGTTCAAAGAGTGCATATTCTTTGATTGGTTGAGTGATTAAATGATATGTAATAAAGCTGAAAAGGTGTTTGGGATCAAGTTGTAAAGAATTTGAATACAAGGTAAATGAGTTTATATATGATCCTGATATGATAAGAGCCAATGGAATTTATTGAGTAGTGGGGTAGCACATAAACTTCGAGAAAAATTACTTTGCAGAAGTTATCAAGGAATAGACTGCAGTAAAGTAAGACGATTCAAGGAGACTAATTAGAAAGCTATTGCAATAATCTAATCCAGAGATAATGCATTCCTGAATTAGAGTCTTGGCACTATAAGTGGAAAAAAGGTGCTTTATATATATATATATATATATATATATATATATATATGTGTGTGTGTGTGTGTGTGTGTATGCATATATATGATTGATATTGTGAAGGGAGAGATGACAAGATGTGACTTCTTATCATTTATGTAGAATGAATGAAAGTGAGAAATGATTATTGACACTAACATTGAAAATCTAAGTTCCCAAAAGAACAGTTGTGTCCTTGACAGAAATAGGGAGTAGGTAGATTTGGAGTGTATGGAGGAACCAGTTCTGTTTCGGAGATTTTATATTTTACATGCCTAGGGGACATCCAAATTGAAATGTCCAATAGCTAGTTGTTGACTTATGTCTCCATGAAGATTTCTCTCTTTTTAAAAAGTCATTGACCTTTTTTTTTTACATCAATGTCACTTTCCATTGACTCTTCTCTACCCAACAAAGCCTTTCCTTGTAACAAATAAACATAGCCCAACAAAATTAACATATTGGTTAAGGAGGAAATTATTATTTTATCATTTCTTAATAACTATTCATTATGATTTCATTAATCACAAAATTATTATTACAAAATTCATGTCTAATCCTGTATCCTTTGTTAAAAGGAAGATAATGTGCTTCATCTTTAAGAACTCCAAAGTCATGATTGGTCACTGAATTACTGTGGTCATCATGAATTTTTTTCTTCTGATTATAATTAAGCTTCTACTCTGAATCAGATCATATATTTCTTTTTGGAGAGGTCTCCAAGTACTCTAGTTTCTGCTTATTGTTCTTTTCTTTGATGTTCATTTATTTGCCATAGTCATAAAACATATATGTTTTAGTTTGAGATTGACAACTAGATCATAGGCTTCATGAAGACAGACCTTTCACTTTTGTTTCTATCACAGTACACAAAAAATGTTTATTAGTTGATGAGCAAGAAACTCTTATTGTTATTCTTTGTAGTAAAAATTCTCCCACCTCCCCCCTCAAAAAAAAGTTATAAATTGGCAGCTTTCCAATATTAGTTCTTCCTCTGCATCTTGTAAACCCATTTAAGGAACAAGTTTTCACACCAGATACTAATTAAAAGGAAGCTTACTCTAGTACTGGATTTAATAGTGTCTTCTTACCCAGCAGTTGTGCCTATATCAACAGATACAATACATAGTAATAAAACTAAAATACCTCATCTGTTCCAAATTTAGAAAATGACTTTTTTTTATAAATTGTTCTAATAGTAAACAATCCATTCTTTCCCCTATATAAGTAGTATTAATATAGCTTCAGGGATTTTTTAATTAAAACATTTGGAAGATTCAAATACGGACTGTACTTACCACATTTTACAATGCTTCTTTCAATAGAGAGGCATTACATCTACTTAAAGAGAACTTACATTTACTTATAATTAATTCACTATTTTGTTTTAAAGGATTCCATTGCACACTAGAGGTATCTTCCCCTCCATCTGGCTGTTAGACCCATATGTTCTGGAGTGATTAAGGCAAATGACCAGATTTTAGGAACTCACTTTCTTTGTGTATTTTTTTTTCCTAAACACATTTGCATCTGTCAAGCCATGTTTATAAAGAAGGACATTTTTGTAGTGTTAAGGCCTCTAAGGATTGGGGAAAATTAGGGGGCGGGGAGTATGCAAAGTTAATTCTAAGCTAGACTTCCATCATAATCTGGGTGACATTTAAGAAATCAAATGAGTGATAAAAATATTTCAGATACTTATCATTAAAAACTCTCTAAGTTGGAAAGAACCTCAGAAACCATGTAATCCAAACAGTATCTCTAATCCTATCTAACACATTCTCAACATTTGGTCAGGTTTCCCTTTGAAGATTTGAGACAGCCCATTCTGGTGATGGACAGCTATAATTTTTAGAAGCAGTTTCCTTACACGAAGGTCAAACCTGCTCTGCAATTTCCACTCATTGTTCATAGTTCAGCCATCTTATGTCAAATAGAATACCTCTCCTTTTCCACATAATATCCCTAAAAATAGTTGAAAACAGCTACCATATTTGTCTCCACTTCCCAATCTTTTCTTTTTTCAGCTAAATAGCCTCTGTCCTTTCAGAAAAAAGCATGCTTTGCAGTTCTCTATCTAATCACCCTTCTTTGAATATCCTTGTGAATATCCTTCCCAAAATACAATATCCCAAACACAATATTACAGATGTGCTTTGATTAGGACAGGGTTTACAGGTGATACTATCATTTCTCTTGTTCTGGCTACTATGCCACAGTTATTGACTTTCATATCATACATACTAAGTTCTACTAAGCTTACAATCCACTAAAACTCCAAATTCACATAAATCAATTTGCTAAGCAAAAATTAGGCGAGATAATTGGTAGAATTCTAGACCTGGTATGATAAAGACCTGATTTTAAATATAGATACAAATATTTTACTAGCTGTGTGACTATGGACAAGTCATTTAACTTGTTCTCACCTCAGTTACCTCAACTGCAAAATTTCTATCAAAATAGCCCATAGTTCACAGGGTTGTTTTGAAGAGTCAAAATGAATATTATGCACACATGTGTATGTGCTTTGCAAACATTCAGGTTTTATATAAATGCCAGCTAGGTGGCATAGAGGAGTACAGAGTCTATAGTTAGGAAGACTCATCTTTCTGAATTCAAATTTGGCTTCAGATACTTATTAGTTTGTTACCCTGGGCAAGTCAATTAACCCTTTTTGCCTAAGTTTCCTTATCTGCAAGATGAGCTGGAGAAGAAAATGTCAAATTACTCCAGTATCTTTGCGAAGAAAATTTAAAATGGAATTATAAAAACTTAGACACAACTGAAAATAACTGAATAATAACAAAACCATTAGCTAAGAAATAATTCATATTTTAGTATTTTGTTGACCATTTCATTTTTCTCTCTGAATGTAATATGTCTTTTCTCTGACATGAGGAGTGTGTGTGTGTGTGTGTGTGTGTGTGTGTTTGAAAGAGATTCCATATCCTATGGCTGCAGACCAAGCTTTAACTAACTTTATGTTGGTCAGAAAGGTGTGGATAATGTCAACACCTACACAAAGAACAGACAAAAACCAACAAAATAATTGCTGCAGAATTTGTAAATGTTAATGTTTCTACTTCAAACTTTCTTCCCTAGGATTCAGGCTTGTAGTTACCAGGTATCTAAATTCAACAGAAACATTTAACACCTGCCTGGAAGCTGAAGTCTGAACCCTAGCACCCAGTTAACAAGTAGGGACATTAACACCTGTTAGCTAGTTGAAGTAAAGGCATTAACACCTGTTTGCTAGCTACAGCAGAGACATGAACACCTGGAAAAATAACAAATATACCAATTAAAACCACATTGATTTCACCTAGCTGATTGTTCTTCCTTTGTTTTGAGCTTAGATGATGAGCTCAGCTTTCCCCTCTGGGTAATATAAGTGTTATCAGGGTTATAAGCATTGAAATGATGACATATAGAGCTGATAAAGGGAGGGAGAGTGAGGAAAGAAGGGAGGGAGGGGGGCAGAGAGAGAAGAAAGAGAAAAATGAGAAAGAGGAAGAGAACAAGATAAATATATATCCATATACACATGAGTATTTATAGATAATTATCTACTGATAGAGAGAAAGATATGTATATATAGAGAGATATACATATAAAATATATGCATTTCACATTATTGTTTGCCACATAAAAGAATTTTGGTGGGGAAGAATGGCTTTTTACAGATGTAAATTTTCTATCTTTCATGTATATTTTTAGAAACTGGCAATAACCATTATATTTGCTAAAGCTCACTAGCTACATTATGACAAAGCTAGAAAATGTACTCATTTATAGCTTTAGGTTTATTTCTCTTTTTCTTTTTTTTTATTTGTTTCGAAGTGGTTTTTCTGTTTTAGTTGTAGTGATTTTGATGGAGAGCCAAAATGTTTTATTTCCAGAGTCTATATTATCCTTTAGCAGCTGGCTAGTCTTGAGTAACCAATCAGAACTTCTGTTCAGTCACAACTGACATTGATTAATAGACACCTTGGAGATCTACTTACTGATTATGTCCATGAGAAAAAGAAGAGTACATTGTGAAATTATGGGCAATGTTGCAAATTATTTTCAGTCTTAGCAATTTCAATGCATCAATTATATGTGTTTGCTATATCTGTTTTGTCCATTTTATATCTCACATTAGAAAGATGGTAAAGTCAGATGATATTACTATTGTTATTTGTTTTGAACATGCTGTTTCATATTGCTTAGTGGAAACTATGTGCACATTTTCATAATATAGTTAATTTGAAAAAATGGCAAGTGATTATAATTAAATTAAAGTACATTTAAAATAAGTATTTACTTGATCTCCACTCTAGTCTTCCTCTGATATTTCACTGTGGTTTAGAAGTAATTGTAGATTTTCCAATGGCTATATCAGATGAAAAAGAGCTCTAGAGGTTCCTTCTAAGTTATATAGATTGCATATAGGTTGGGGATATACTGTAAGCCTCTCTTTGAAGGACTAGCCCACTTAAGCACAGAAGGGATCACAATTAAATTATTTGTCTTTAGGTGACAGACTTTTCTGGACACAGAATTACACAAAATCTGTCTAATAAAGCATGGATGAATTTTTGTTTTTCCTAGAAGGATATCCATACAGCTAATTCCTTGATTTTTTTCATCTCTCTTCCCACTATATTCAAAATATTGTTTGCCAATTAAAGTTTATTCTATAGCTCCCTTATCGCTCCCTATAGCTCACTTAGCTATCTCATTCCCCACTGACATGACCCTAATTCTGACCCTTATCACTTCTCACCTGTATTATTGCAATGGTCTAATTGACCACTTTACCTCATTCTATTGTACCTTCCCTCATTCATTCTTCACACAGCAATTAAAATAACATTTCTGACAATCCTGACCATGGCATTAATCTTATTCAAAAACTTTCAGTGGGTCATTTTTGCCCAAAGAATAAAATGTAGACATTTAGTTTGATATTTTAGGCTCTTTACAATATGCCTCCAAATGACAATGGATTTTGATGTACAAGTAGTTATGACATATGCAATGCAATGAGTGGGCAAGCTTATTGATGAACAGTTGAAGGCAAGCTGATTAAGCATCCCATGAAATTATGGTTTTTGTTATATTGTCATCTTTGACCTTTCTATAGAGAAAGGTCTATCTTTTGGACTATCTTTTTCTTGAGCTACAATTTACTTCTATCTTCTAGTTGCTTTTGCAATGAAAATGTGACTTTAGATGTAGTTTGTGAAAATGCATTCCCCTTTATGAGATCCCATCTTTTAGAAATCAGTACATTGATCAATTCAGTTTAAATACCATTGTTTCTAAAGTGAATAGCCTGAATATTTTTCCCAGAGGTAAGCGTCCTTCAATTCTACAATCTCAAGAACAGTAGATGATTTTAATAAAAGTTCCAGAAGGGAATGCCAAATTTTCTGACCATCAATTCTGTATTGTAAGACCTGGGGCCTTTCTTTTCTAAACCTTTTCTATTTCTCCTTCTGGGCCAAGGTGAATTCTAGCTCCTAACTATTTTAGGCATCTACCTCAGTACATTTTGTGAGGCTGAGTATGACAACAGGCGGGCACTGACACATTACCCAGGTGGCCACTTAATGCATTCTAATTTAAAAATGTAAGAAATAGAGACCTTTTTCATGGATTTGTCCAATTCCTGAGTTAGGTGAACAAGATTAGGTGTAAAGCTTTTCCTCTAAGTTAAACTTTATTGTGATATCATCTATTTTGTTAGCCTTGAAATTTATCTAATTCTTGGAATTCACTTTTAGAAAAACAAGTATTTATTAAAAATCTAATGTTGCAAGACAATGACTACTATTAATCATTTTTGAAAAATTAGTTTATCCTGATAAAGGCCTCATTTCCAAAATATATAGAGAATTAACTCTAATTTATAAAAAATCAAGCCATTCTCCAATTGAAAAATGGTCAAAGGATATGAACAGAGAATTCTCAGATGAAGAAATTGAAACTATTTCTAGTCATGTGAAAAGATGCTCCAAGTCATTATTAATCAGAGAAATGCAAATTAAGACAACTCTAAGATACCACTACACACCTGTCAGATTGGCTAAGATGACAGGAAAAAATAATGATATTTGTTGGAGGGGATGCGGGAAAACTGGGACATTGATGCATTGTTGGTGGAGTTGTGAACGAATCTAACCATTCTGGAGAGTAGTTTGGAACTATGCTCAAAAAGTTATCAAACTGTGCATACCCTTTGATCCAGCAGTGTTACTACTGGGATTATATCCCAAAGAGATTATAAAGAAGGGAAAGGGACCTGTATGTGCACGGATGTTTGTGGCAGCCCTTTTTGTAGTGGCTAGAAACTGGAAACTGAATGGATGTCCATCAGTTGGAGAATGGCTGAATAAATTGTGGTATATGAAAATTATGGAATATTACTGTTCTGTAAGAAATGACCAACAGGATGATTTCAGAAAGGCCTGGAGAGACTTACACGAACTGATGCTGAGTGAAATGAGCAGGACCAGGAGATCATTATATACTTCAACAACAATACTATATGATGACCAGTTCTGATGGACCAGGCCATCCTCAGCAACGAGATCAACCAAATCATTTCCAATGGAGCAGTAATGAACTGAACCAGCTACGCCCAGAGAAAGAACTCTGGGTGATGACTAAAAACCATTACATTGAATTCCCAATCCCTATATTTATGCCCACCTGCATTTTTGATTTCCTTCACAAGCTAATTGTACAATATTTCAGAGTCTGATTCTTTTTGTACAGCAAAATAACGGTTTGGTCATGTATACTTATTGTGTATCTAATTTATATTTTAATATATTTAACATCTACTGGTCATCCTGCCATCTGGGGGAGGGGGTGGGGGGGTAAGAGGTGAAAAATTGGAACAAGAGGTTTGGCAATTGTTAATGCTGTAAAGTTACCCATGTATATAATCTGTAAATAAAAGGCTATTAAATTAAAAAAAAAAAAAGAAAGAAATGATTGGCAGGATGATTTCAGAAAGGCCTGGGGAGACTTATAGGAACTGATGCTGAGTGAAGTGAGCAGAACCAGGAGATCATTGTACATGGCAACATCAATATTATAGGACAATGAATTCTGATGAACGTGACTCTTTCCAACAAAGAGATGACTGAGTGCCAGTTCCAATGATCTTGTGATGAAGAGAGCCATTTACACCCAGAGAGAGGACTGTGGGAACTGAATGTAGATCACAACATAACATTCTTCCTCTTTTTGTTGTTGTTTGCTTGTATTTTGTTTTCTTACTCATTTTCCTTCCTTTTTGATCTGATTTTTCTTGTGCAGCAACAGAATTGTATAAATATGTTTACACATATTGGATTTAACATATATCTCAACATATATAACATATATTAGATTGCTTTCCATCTAGGGGAAGGGGTGGGTGGGGAGAAAGGGAAAATCTGAAACACAAGGCTATTCAAGGATCAATGCTGAAAAATTATCTGTACATATGTTTTGAAAAACAAAAAGCTTTAAAAAGAAAAAAAAAGAAAATTAGTTTATCAGTCAAATGATCATTTAACAAAAGAGCCTGAAAAGTAGTTTACAATATATTTTCTATTTCTGAGCATGAAATTACCACACCTGTGCTTTGAAATAAAGTAATGCTAATATGTTTTTTGATCAATTTCAATTCAATAAATGTATATATCACCTATAAATTATATGGGGGGTACTCTACCAAATTCTAAGAATATACATGTGAAAAATGATATAAACTATACTTTCAAGAAGCTTATGATATGATTAGGAAAGGGAGAGGTTATTCCAAATTAGAAGTAGATCTGGTATTTCCATTGATATATTTGAAAAAAGTGTGTACTTGGTGTACTTCATTATTTAGAAATGTTATTATCCTTTAAAACATTTGTCATTAGAAAATTGAGTTTGTGAACCAAGATAGTTTTCCAGCTTTCATGATTTCAGGTCTTCCTTAATGTCTTGAACAAATAGGGATTGAGTATTTTCTACACATAAAGCCTTCTGTTAGGTACCGATTTGAACTTTCAGAGCATTGATTTCAGTTCATTTTGTTGCTGTGATTTTGCATGTGTGTGTGTGTGTGTGTGTCTGTGTGTGTGTGTGTGTGTGTGTGTGTGTGTGTGTGTGTACACTCAGTTGATCTTGGGACCAGAAAGATTCAATTTCAAGTTGTGCTTCTGAAAAATATTGGCTAGATAATTCTAGACAAATCACTTTATTTCTATTAATGGAATAAGAACTAGGGACTTGTTGGTGTTGAAGACTCCCAGATAAGTAAACTTCCTCTATTAATGAAATTCTTTTGAAATTATATCTTAGATAATTACTAAGAGCACGGAATCTGTTTTCTAATTTATTGTTGCTATATTTTTTTAGTTGGATACAACTTCATGAGCTCATTTTTATATCTTATATTTTATTTTCTTGACAAAGACGCTGGAGTGGTTTACTACTTTTTTCTCCAAGGCCCCAATTTTACAGGTGAGGAAACTGAGGCAAATAGAGGTTAAGTGACTTTCTTAAGATCATATTGCTAGTAAGCATCTGAGTCTAGATTTGAACTCAGATCCTCTTGAGTGTATGCTCAGCACTTTATCCGTTGTGTCACCTACCTGTCCCCCATGTATTCTGCTACATATAATAATAATAATAATAATGGTAATTAACTGGCATTTATACTGTGCCTTTCCTCCTCCCTCTTCTTCCTCCTTCTCCTCCTCCTCTTCTTCCTCCTTTTCCTTCTCCTCTCCTCCTCCTCCTCCTGCTCCTTCTTCTCCTCCTGCTCCTCCTCGTCCTCCTTCTTCTTCTTTAATGTGACATCTTTTCCTGCTAAAATATAAGTTCCTCTAGCACAGGAATTTTCTGCCACCATTTGTAATCCTGGAGTTATCTATAATGCCTGGTACATAGTAACCACTTAATTAATGCTTGTTGACTGACTGATTAACCTCCCTGATCCCATTTTTTTCTTATTTAAATTACAGTTACAAATTTAGAAGGAAAACACTGAAAAATAGATTTTATCTAGATCTTCTAACTCTTTGTTGCAAAGGGTGGGAAACAACAAAATAGCATGCCTTAATGAGAGTCATATTCATGCAAAATATATTCCTCAATTTAGGGCAGAAGCTTACCAATATAGACCAATTAAATGAAAGGCATTCATTATGCCACTTATTCATTTGAATTAAGTAAAAATATGAGCTATGCCAGATGTATGCAGACTCAGAATAGATCCTCTCATGTGTAAATAATACACTTTCTTGGATTTTTGAGTCCTGGAAAAAACAGATTGATGTAACAAAATAGTTTATTTTTTTTTCTTTTGATGTATTTATGAGGGATACCTTCACAAGAGAGATATGGTATCTTTGGCATTTTGTTTCAGTAGGGTGAATCAGAAACATAACAGTGGTACTGTTATGGAGATTCAAACTGTATTATGGACATCTTTGCAGATTACATGGTATTTCCTTGCTTTCTCTTTGACAGCTCTTTAGCAATTTTTCCTCAGTATGGTTATGCCACTCATCATAACAACAGATCTCACATTTCTATGATTTCTTAAAGTTGACAGAACTTTTTCTTCCCCATATGAGGTCCATGGTGCAAGTATTATTATCTCCATTTTGCAGATAAGCGTCAGAAAAAAAGATAGGATTTGTCCACAGTTTCAGAGTCAAGATCAGACCTAAGTCTTCTTATTACTACACATACTGTACATGTAACCTTACATCTTATGTCTGCAAACAAAGCTACTCCAGGTTGAAATACTCTTGATCTCCAGTGAAAATTAATTTAAGCAAAGATGTCATCATAGGAACAAAACTAAGTCTGGGAGAAAAGGTGGGAAGTGGCATATGAAATGCTACAATTGAAGAAGAAATCTAATGAATTTATTAAGATGAATGGCATAGTATGTAGCCAAAAAATCCTGCAATGGGGTCCTGGAGAACTCGGTTTAATCTGATTCCATCACTGCCTTAGGATAATAGAATCATAGATTTAGATGTCAACTAGTCCAACAGCCTGATTTTACAAGTAAGGAAACTGAGAGCTAGAGAAAAAATATAATGACCAACAGGATGAGAGTGACAAAGGCAAGATTCCAAATCTAATTCTTGTTCTATTCCACTGCACCAAATTTTCTTGTTAGTAAATCACTTAATCTCTTTGGGTTTCAATTTTCTTCTCTGTAAAATAAAGAGGATTGGAGATGATCCCTGAAGGTCTCTCGTTCATTGTTTCTATGATCCTGAGAATGTTTTTTTTAAAAATCCATGAGGATGGCTTCAATGATATTTATAAATAGAGAGACCAAGCTATACCTTTACACTAAGACTTGTCATGTTCTGCATGGCTCTTGGATAAAAAGTCTTCGATATATAAGATAGAAGACTTTTGCTGTACACTGTACATACAGCATGTAGACCTTTATACTGTACCTGTTTAGATGTACTACATGCAAACCTTTTCAGATACTTATAAAGTAAATCACACATAAACCAAAGCCATGGTAAAATAGGGGAAAGAAATCTTTGGACTAGTAGAAATGAAATCACACATAAGTTTCAAAACAAATTGCAATATAGCAAGTTTATAGAAATATAAAAATTACAAGAAAATATTGGATTTTCTAATCTTTTAAGAAAAACTAAATATTCAATTTTAATGTTTCTTTGTGTTTTTTGGTTGATAAATAGTATCAACCAAAAGAACAGTCCTATTATTGAGATGACCTAAAAAACCATAAAGTTTTATTTTATATTTCTAACACTACAATTGTAATTCTTCTTAGTATTTAAATATTTTAAAGTTGTTCTTTCAATTTGCCATTATAGACAACCTGGCCAAATTTTAACTGTATAGCATGAGCTAATTCATAGTACATACATTTTTTAAAATATTGCATGATTTATTTTTATACATATTACTATAATCCTATGGAATAATTTACATTCATGTGTTATGGAGTAAGAGAGAAACCTTATACCCAAAATATTCCTTTCTGGCTAAAGACAAAAGATGTGATAATTACTTTTTTAAATTTTTATTATTATTATAGCTTTTTGTTTATAAAACATATGAATAGGTAATTTTTCAACATTGATCTGTGCAAAACCTTCTGTTCCAACTTTTCCCCTTCTTCTCCCCACCCCCTCCCCTAGATGACAGGTAGTCCAATACATGTTAGATATGTTAAAGTATATGTTAAATCCAATATATATATTATATATATACATATATATGTATATACATATTTATAGTTATCTTGCTGCACAAGAAAAATGGTATCTAGAAAGAAAGGAAAAAAAAACCTGAGAAGGAAAACAAATGCAAGCAAACAATAACAGAAAGAGTAGACATGCTATATTGTGGTCCATACTCATTTCTCATAGTATTCTCTCTGGATGTAGCTGACTCTTTTCATTAGTAAACGATTGGAACTGGTTTGAATCTTCTCATTGTTGAAGAGAGCCACATCCATCAGAATTTATCATCATATAATTTTGTTATTGCTGTGTATAATGATCTCCTGGTTCTGCTTATTTGACTTAGCATCAATTCATGTAAGTCTCCCCAGGCATCTCTGAAATCATCTTGTTGGTCATTTCTTACAGAAAAATAATATTCCATCACATTCATATACCACAGTTTATTCAGTCATTCTCCAATTGATGGGCATCCATTCAGTTTCCAATTTCTAGTCACTACAAAAAGGTCTGCTACAAACATTTTTGCACATGTGGGTCCTTTCCTCCTTTAAGATCTTTTAGGGATATAAGCCCAGCAGTGTTACTGGTGATTGATAAATGGAAAATGGCTTAATTTCTTATAAATTTGAGTCAATTCTCTATATATTTTGGAAATGAGTCCTTTATCAGAACCTTTGAATGTAAAAATATTTTCCGAGTTTATTGCTTTCCTTCTAATCTTGTATGCATTAGTTTTGTTTATACAAAAAATTTTAACTTAATATAATCAAAATTATTCTGTGATCAATAATGATATTTGGTTCTTCTGTAGTCACAAATTCCTTCCTCCTCCACAAATGTGAGAGGTAAACTATCCTATGTTCTTCTCGTTTATTTATTATCTCATTCCTTATGTCTAGATCATGAACCCATTTTGACTTTAGCTTGGTATACAGTGTTAAGTGTGGGTCAATGTCTAGTTTCTGCCATACTAGTTTCCAATTTTCCCAGCAGTTTTTCTCAAATAGTGAATTCTTATCTCAAAAGCTGGGGTCTTTGGATTTGTTAAACACTTGATTATTAAAGTTATTGACTATTTTGTACTATGAACCTATCCACTAATAAACTGTCTGTTTCTTAGCCAGTACCAAATGGTTTTGATGACCACTGCTTTATAATATGGTTTTAAATCTGGTACAGCTAAACCACCTTCATTTGATTTTTTTTTCAGTAATTCCCTTAAAATTTTTGACTTTCTGTTCTTCCAGATGAATTTTCTTGTTATTTTTTCTAGGTCAGTAAAATAGTTTCTTGGGAGTTTGATTGGTATAACACTAAATAAATAGATTAGTTTAGGGAGTATCTTTATTATCTTTATTATATTTGTTTGATCTATCCAGGAGCACTTAATATTTTTCCAGTTGTTTAGATCTGACTTTTATTTGGGTGGAAAGCGTTTTATAGTTTTACTCATATAGTTCCTGACTTTCCCTTGGCAGATAGATTCCCAAATATTTTATGCCATCAAAAGTTATTTTAAATGAAATTTCTCTTTGTATCTCTTGCTCTTGGATTTAGTTAGTGATGTATAAAAAGCTGATTATTTATGTGGATTTATTTTGTATCCTGCAACTTTGCTAAAGTTGTGGATAATTTCTATTAGGTTTTTAGTAGATTCTCTGAGGTTCTCCAAGTATACCATCATATCATCTGCAAAGAGTGATAATTTGGTTTCCTCATTACCTACTCTAATTTCTTTAATCTCTTTCTCATCTCTTATTGTCAAAGCTAGCATTTTTAATATAATATTGAATACTAATGGTGATAGTGGGCAACCTTGTTTCATTCCTGATCTTATTGGGAATGGTTCCAGTTTATACCCATTACATATGATGCTTACTGATAGTTTGAGATAGATGCTACCGACTATTTTAAGGAAGAGTCCATTTATTCCTATACTCTCTAGTGTTTTTAATAGAAATGGGTGTTGGATTTTATCAAATGCTTTTTCTGCATCTATTGAGATGATCATATGGTTATTATTAATTTGGTTATTTTGTCAATTATGCTAATAGTTTTCCTAATCTTGAACTAGCCCTGCATTCCTGGTATAAATTCTACTTGGTCATGATGTGTAATCCTGGGGATGATTCTCTGTAATCACTTTGCTAATATTTTGTGTGTTTAAGATATTTGCATCAATATTAATTAGGGAGATCGGTCTATAATTTTCTTTCTCTATTTTCATTGTACCTGGTTTAGGTATCAGTAGCATGTCTGTGTCATAAAAGGAATTTGGTAGGAGTCTTTCACTCTTTATTTTTTCAAATATTATATAGTTTTGAAATTAGTTGTTCTTTAAATGTTTGATAGAATTCACATGTAAATCCATCTGGTCCTGGGGATTTATTTTTTAGGGAGTTGATAAATAGCTTGTTCTATTTCTTTTTTCTAAAATGCGACAATTTAAGCAATTTACTTCCTCCTCTGTTAATCTGGGCAGTCTACATTTTTGAAGGTAGTCATCCATTTCACTTAGGTTATCAAATTTATTGGCATAAAGTTGGGCAAAGCAACTCCTAAGGATTGAACTCCTAATGATTAATTGATGATAATTTCCTTATCATAGGTGGAAAGTTCTCCCTTTTCATGTTTAAGACTAACAATTTGATTTTCCTCTTTCCTTTTTCTTATCAGATTTACCAAAGGTTTATCTATTTTATTAGTTTTTTTTCGTAAAATCAACTCTTAGTTTTATTTATTAATTCAACAGATTTTTACTTTCAATTTTATCAATTTCTCCTTTTAATTTTAGAATTTCAAGTTTAGCATTTGATTGGGGGTTTTTAATTTGCTATTTTTCTAGCTTTTTAAGTTGTAAGACAAATTCATTGATATTCTCTTTTTCTATTTTATTCAAGTAAGCTTCTAAAGATATAAAATTTCCCCTTATTACCACTTTGGCTCCATCCCACAAATTTTGGTATGTTGTCTCATTGCTGTCATTTTCTGGATGAAATTTATTAATTGTGTCTATGATTTGCTATTTCACCCATTCATTCTTTAGAATGAGATTATTTAGTATCCATACTTTTTGGTCTATTTTCCACTGGCTTTTTATTGAATGTAGTTTTTATTGCATTGTCATCTAAAAAGATGCATTTACTATTTTTGCCTTTCTGCACTGGATTTTGAGGTCTTTATATCCTAATATATGGTCAAATTTTGTATGGGTTCCATGAACTGCTGAGAAGAAAGTGTACTCCTTTCTGTATCCATTCAATTTTCTCCAAAGATCTATCATACTCTGTAGAGTGCTGAAACTCCAAAAAGGTATACTTGAATCAGACAGTGGAGCACTTGAGGCTAATTACCTATTCAATGTGAGAAAATGATTCTATTAGCATATGTTTGGATAAATGGCTCTTCTCACTGTTGGATGCTTGCTGAATGTTTGGTGTTAAAATAATCATAGACAAGGATTGGAGGGCAGAGGGAGAGGGGCAGAGAGTCATTTGGATGGCAGGACCTCTCTCCAGGAGAAGAGAGGCTGGACTCAGGACTCCAGGATCCAAAAGAGATTTTGGCAAGCCTGGTCGCAGTTTGTCTGCCTCTTTCACCTCTCCCCCTAAAGACCAAGGACTTTGATTTATCTTGACTCTAGCTGACCCTGAAACCCTCCAGGAAACTAGCCCATACTTTACAATACCTATTTTTTTTAGTATTCCATTTACCTCTTTAACTTCTTTCTTACTTATTTTGTGGTTTTATTTCTCTAGTTCTGAGATTGCAAGGCTGAGATCTTCCACTATTATAGTTTTGCTGTCTATTTCTTCTTGCAGTTCTCTTAACTTCTCTTTTAGGAATTTAGATATTATACCACTTGGTGCATATATTTTAGTATTGATATTACTTCATTATCTATGGTACTCTTCAGCAAAATATAGTATACTTCCTTATCTTTTTTAATTAGATCATTTGTTGCTTTTACTTGCTCTGAGATCAGGATGGCTACCCCTGCTTTTTTTAACTTCACCTGAAGCAAAATAGATTCTGCTCCAGCCTTTTACTTTTACTCTGTATGTATCACCCTGCTTTAAATGTGTTTCCTGTAAACAACATATTGTAGAATTCTGACTTTTAATCCAGTCTGCTATTTACCTCTGCTTTATAGGAGAGTTCACCCCATTCACATTTATGATTAAAACTACAAATTTTGTATTTCCTGCCATCTTATTATTCCCAGGTTATACTTTTCTCTGTCCTTTTCCCCTTACTCCTCTCCTCAGTATTTAACTTATAGACACCACTTGCCTCAAGTAGCCCTCCCCCTTTAGAATTCCTCTCCCTTTTGTCCCTCCTGCTTTCTTATACCTTTCTACTACTATTTCTGTATTCCCTTCTATTTAGCCTATCCCTTCCATTTTCACTTTTCCCCTCCCACTTTTTAATAAGGTGAGAGAAGTTTCTCTTAAATCAAATATGTCTAATATTTTCTCTTTGAGTCAAATCTGATGAGAGTAAGATTCACACAATGTCCACTCCTCTCCTTTTTTTTCCCTCAAATATAATAGGGTTGTTTTTTTGTTTTTGTTTTTGTTTTTTTGCCTTTTCATGAGATGTAATTTCCCTCTTTTTACCTCCACTTTTCCTTGTTTTTGGTACAATCCCTTTCCACCTCTGGTTCCTTTTTATATTATAACAGTAAAATCAAATTATACATGCACTCCCTATGTATACCCATAACAGAAATACAGTTCTCAAGAGTTCTTTTTACCTTTTTATGCTTCTCTTGAGTCTTATATTTGGAGGTCATATTTTTTGTTTAGCTCTGGTTTTTTCATAACACATAAGTGGAGTTCACTTATTTCATTGAATGCCCATCTTCTTCTTCCCTGGAAGAAATTGATCAGTTTAGTGGGGTAGTTTATTCTTGGCTACATTCCAAGTTGCTTTGCTTTTTGAATTATCAGATTCCAGTCCCTTTGATCCTTTAATATGGAAGCTACTAGATTCTGAGTAATCCTTATTGTGGCTCCTTGGTATTTGAATTTTTTTCTGACTGTTTGTAACATGTTTTCCTTGGTCCAAAAGTTCTGAAATTTAGCTACAATATTCCTTGGAGTTTTTATTTTGGTATCTCTTTTGGATGGTGTTTGATGAATTCTTCCAATGGCTATTTTACCTTATTTTACCTATCTTGGCTCTGCCTCCCAGTAATCACTTCTTAAAGAATGTCTTTCTCTAGGGAAAAACAGGAACTGACAAAAAATGGTTAATAAACCAATTTGTTGGTTTGGAGTTTATAAAAGCTTTGGATCTTTATATAATAGACTTACCTGTTACAATTCAAATATTGTATACATGAACTCCATGCAATTATCCAATTTCTGTAATGAAATTTTGCTTTAGATATTCTTTGAAACATTTAGAATTTTGCAGCTATAAGAATCCTTAAAATAATCTAGCACATAATAAACAAAAGCCAACGGACAATAAATGACCTTAGGTTGATCTGTACACAAGAGGAAAAAAACAAGACAAAGTAGTGAAAATGACCTTAGCCATAATGTAGTCTAAGTCCTTTGCTTTATAGAGGATTGAATTGACTTGTCCAAGTTAACAAAGTAGTGTAACAACCTTTTACAATAATTAAATTGATTTGAGCTTACAAGGCAATATAGTAGTCCCCAAGATCTAAGTGACTCCTAGTCTTTCTACTTTAAAGAGTTTATTTTAGACAGAAAGTTCAGTCACAATTTCTCTGAACCCCAAATTAGGAAAAATACAAACATTTAGAAAGAATTGGGACTTTCTCTGCCTAATTTTATATTTATATATAAATTATATATATATATATATGTGTGTGTGTGTGTGTGTGTGTGTGTAATTTATATATATTTATATATTTAACTATAGTTAAGCCTTACTTCTTTGTCATTGGAGCAAACTCAGTGTGCTGGAAAAGTTAAAGTATTAAAACATCTGATTATATTATATTTGCTGTAGATATACAAGAACTAGGAAAAATAGGGGGATACTCTTGGATATTGAATATGTTAAATATTTTTGTTATTGTTTGGTGGTTTTCAGTCTTGTCCAACTTTTTGGGCCCTCATTTGGAGTTTTCTTAGCAAAGATATTAGAGTAATTTACAAGTTCCTTCTCTAACTGACTTTACAAATGAGAAATTGAAGCAATTAGGACTAGTAACTTGCCTAGGGTTGTAATGGGCTGAAGCTCGAGTTGATGCACTCAAGTCCCAAGCACATGAGGCTAAATAGTAATTGGACCATACTCAATTAATATATATGCTTGGAGAAAGAATGGCCCCCGCCCACTCTTTGTGCAAGACCTGTGTGTTGTATAGGAAATGATGATTTTGGTGGGTGGAGGCAGAGGGGCAGGAAGAGGAGGGGAGGAGAGAAGACTGGCTGGCTTCTGGTCTGGCTGGCTTCTGGTCTGGCTGGTTCTTGACTCAGCTGCACACATTGTGATCGTGAACCCCCCTTCACCCCTGATCATCCTTCACCTCCAATCCTTCTTCACCTCTATTGAGAATAAAGATTGAAGATTTTCCCTTAACCTGAATTCCTGACTCTGGCTGATTTTAAAATATGCGGTCATCACATAGGGTCACTTCAGGCCTGATAAATCCTGACACTCTATGTATTGTGCCACTTAGCTGCCTCTGTTCAGTATCTACCTCTCCTCAACACTTCTCCAAGATTATATTGAAATGTCATATTTTCTCCAAATGAATGTGATTATAACTAGTTTGATCCATTAATGATAAAACCTGAGACAAGATCAAACTCATCAGTCTATTCAACCATTGCTCTTGCATAACATCACTGCAATTTGAAGGACTTTTCAATGCTTTGTCTACAGATTATGAGATGAATTGGCCATCTTATCATCTACTTTCAGTGATCTAGATTTGAGTAAACCAATCAATGCACCCATTCACTTCACTCTCCTAGTAATTTTCTGGGCTAAGATTTGATCTCAAGTCTTGTAACTTCACATCTTTTTATTATTAGTAGTAGTAGTAGTATTTCACTGCCTAACAGTGTGAGCTCATAAAATGGTCATGCTTTAATGAGATTTATTGTTCAGTTGTGTCCAGTTTTTTATGACCCCAGTTGGAGCTTACCAAAGATAATGGAATGGAAAAGATAATAATGACTCTGTGCCCAGAGTCACACAGATTATAAAATGACTGAGGCCAGATTTAACTTATGAAGATAAATCTTCCTGACTCCAAGCCTGACATTCTATCTGCTGAGCCATTTACCTGCCCCTTTGCTGAAATTCAGGACCTTCAAAGTATTTAGTTATAGATCTAGATTTTTAAAAAATAGATAATTATGTGCATTTAATTATTATATAGAACATAGTTATTTAGAATAAATTTGCTATAGATAAGGAATATTCTTTTCCACAAATGATGACTTTTTCTCTCACCTCCAAATACTCAGTCTATGAAACAGTGATTAATGCTATATTGAACCACTTGCAAAATAAATACTAACATAGCTAGTGAATACTTAAAGAGAGGAAGAGCAGAAGTCATTATCAGTGGACTCTACCATTTCTTAGACATAATAGGTCTTATCTCTCTAGAACATTTAATCTTTTAAAGCACCACTAAAACCATACAACTTCTAACCATTTTGTTAGCTTTGTCATTTTTTAAAATTGTATTTTGAATTTGGGAGAAGATGCTGATTAACCAATATGAATCTCTTTAATGTTGGGTTAAAATAGAAAAAAAGGAAGAGGGGGTAATAGTGATTAATTATTTGTAAAAAGGGGAAAAAAATCATCTTCAAATTTATTTCTACTGGAAGAAAGAGATTTTATATAAAATATTACAACTTTTAACATTCCAATGTTTGTAATCTTATGGATATACATATTTCTCATGGTAAAATACATTGCAATCCATCCATTACTGCCCATTGTAAATGACTCTCAACCATCTTCTCTCAAAAACCTCCCATAATGGACCCATAATGTACTGGAAAAATCAAAAGTCTTCCACAAGAAATATGTTAATATAGTTATTTTTTACACTCAATATGTGGTCATATTTTATGGTAATATTTTTGGTCATTTTTTGTGGTCAGTCATATATTTCTTTGATGATATTATTTGCAATTTCTGAAATAGATATGTTGCATGCACATTTTTTCAGTTTTAGTCTTCTTGAAAAAAAAAACAATTAAATCATTTCCCTTAGAATTTGAGAAGAAAGCCACTAAAAAATCAAATTAAAATGTCTCCAAGATTTCTTAGTTTTAGTATTATTCCCAAACATTTGTATTATTGAATTTCAAGCCAGGTACATTTTGCAGGTAAACAAGAACAGGAATATTTGGGGAAGAAATCAATCAATATAACAGAAAATAGATTTTTTTTAAACAAGACCCAATCAGCTGGACAAACATCATAGCTAAATATTTGCATAGGACTATGTGCTCTGCCCAGAGAATAGAAAATTCTAGCTTAAGCAGTTGGTCTAACTAAAACAGCTTAAAGAGTTTATTAGCCAGTTCCCATGCCCGGCACTAATATTTTATGCGTGTTCTCAGTAATGACATAAAGAGCAGTGTAAAGACTAAGATTGGCATTTCATTTCTACAAATAAAAAGTAGATTGCTTCAGCGCATTCAAGGAGAGCTCAAGTTGAAAGGATCCCTGATCTTTCCAAAAGTCACACACTTGAGAGACATAAGAACTGTGATGTACAGGGATTGTGCTGACATAATAGAATGCAGACACAAGACCAATGGAACTGGAGTTATAGGACTTCAAATAACTATGGACATTAACAAAAAAAAAATGTTCTTTAACTTACTAAGAATAAGAAACAAAAGGTTTTATTGTAATGGAAAGAAGGCCCCCCAAAAAATTACTACTTGTGTCTCCTATATCCCATTCTCTAATGTTTTGGTCCCTCCTTGATGCTAATGGCAACATTTTTAGCGTATGATATAGAAAATAGAAAGAACTAGGCATACAAAATATATAAACCTTTGATTAATTTGATTAGAAAAAGGAAAGAAAAGAACCAAATTATCAGCATCAAAAATGAAAAGGATGAACTTATCACCAATGAAAAAGAAATTAAAGAAAAACTTAGGAGTGATTTTGCACAACTGTATGGTACCAAATCTGATAATTAACCAAAATGATGAATATTTACAAAAATATAAATTTCCCAGATTAACAGAAAGAAGAAACAAATCACTTAAATAACCCCATTTTAGAAAAAGAAATTGAACAAATCATTAAAGAATTCCCTAAGAAAAAATCTCCAGTACCATATAAATTCACAAGTGAATTCCATCAAACATGTAAAGAACAATTAATTTGAATTCAAATTCAAATACTTATGTAAACTATTTGTAAAAACAGGTAAAGAAGGAGTACTGCCAAATTCTTCTTTGAAACAAATATGGATGGTACTGATACCTAAACTACAAAAGTCAAAACAGAGAAAGAAAATTACAGACCAATGTCCCTAATGAATATTGATGCAAAAAACTTAAGTAAAATATTAGCAAAGAGATTAAATAAACTTATCAGCAGGATAATACATTATGACCAAGTGCAATTTATACCAATGAGGGCTGGTTCAGTATCTGGAAAACAAATACCACAATCGACCATATCAATAACAAAACCAACAGAAATCATATGTTAATCTCAATAGATGCAGAAAAAATATTTTGACAAAATAGAGCACCCATTCCTATTAAAACACTAGAAAGCAGAGGGATAAAGATAGCTTTCCTTAAAATAATAAGCATTATTTGTAATGGAGAGAAGCAAGATGCATTCTCAATAAGATCAGAGGTGAAACAAGGATGCCCATTATCACCACTATTATTCAGCATTTTTAAACAATTTTTTTAAAATAAGCTTTTTTATTTTCAAAACATATGCATGGATAATTTCTCAACATTAACCCTTGCAAAATCTTGTATTCCAATTTCCTCTCTTCCTCCCACTCCCTCCCCTAGATGACAAGTAATCCAATATATTTTAAACATGGTAGAAATATGTTAAATACAATATATGCATACATATTTGTACAATTGTCTTGCTGCACAAGAAAAATCAAATCAAACAAGAAAAAATGAGAAAGGTAAACTCCCAAGCTCCAACTTCAACAATGAGAGTTCACAAAAATTGCTGGGGAAACTGGAAAATAATCAGAAACTTGACATGGGTAGGTACATCTCACACAGACCTACTTCACACAATGAATACTAAAATAAGGTCAAAATGGATGCATGATTTGGGCATAAAAAATAATACCATTAACAAATTAGGAGAACAAGAGGTAATTTACCTACCAAATCTTTGGAGAAGGGAGGAATTTATGACCAAAAAAGAACTAGAGAACATTATGAAAAGCAAAATTGACAACTTTGATTACATTAAATTAAAAAGTTTTGCATAGACAAAACCAAGAGAAACAAGATTAAAAGGGATAAGTACAAAGCTGGGGAAAAATCTTTACAGCCAATGTTTCTGATAAAGGTGTCATTTCTAAAATATATAAAGGACTATGTCAAATTTATAAGAATATAAGTCATTTCTCATTTGATAAGTAGTCAAAGGATATGAACAGACAATTTTCAGATGACAAAATTAAAGCCATCTACAGTCATATGAAAAAAATTCTCTATTTCACCATTGATTAGAGAAAGGCAAATTTTAAAAATTCTATGGTACCACCTCATATCTGTCAAATTGGCTAAGATGATAGGAAAAGATAATGTAAATGTTGAAGGGGATGTGGGTAAACTGGAACACTAATGCATTGTTGATAGAATTGTGAAATCATCCAACCATACTGGAAAGCAATTTGGAACTATGTCCAAAGGGCTATAAAACTTGGCATTACTGGGTCTGTATCCCAAGGAAATCATAAACGAAGGAAAAGGTATCACATCTGCAAAAGTATTTGTAACAGCCCTTTGTGTGTAACAAATTGGAAAATGAATAGATGTCATCAATTGGGGAATGTCTGAATAAATTGTGGTATATGAAGATAATGGAACATTATTATTGTATAAAAAATGATGAACAAACTGATTTAGAGAGGCCTAGAGGGACAGCTAGTTGGTGCATTGGATAGAACATTAGTTCTGAAGTCAGGAGGACCTGAGTTCAAAACTGGCCTCAAACACTTAACACTTCTTAGCTATGTGATCCTGGGCAAGTCACTTAACCCCAATTGCTTCAGAAAAAAAAAAGGAAAGAAGGAAGGAAGGAAGGAAAGAAGGAAGGAAGGAAGGAAGGAAGGAAGGAAGGTAGGAAGGTAGATCTAGAAAGATTTACATAAACTGATACTGAGCAAGACAAGAAAAACCAGGAATATGTTGTACACAACAGCAAGAATGTATGATGATCAACTATAAACTACTTGATTAGTCTCAGTGGTGCAGTGATCCAAAGCAATCCGAAGAGACTTTGGATAGAAAATGCCATCTGCATCCAGAAAAAAGAATTATGGAATTTGAATGTAAATCAACACAAGCTGTGTTCACTTCTTTTTTCTGTTTTTTTTTTTCCTCTCATGGTTTTTCCCTTTTGCTTTGATTTTTCTTTCCCAAAATGATTCATAAAGCAATGTGTATTTAAAATAAATAAGTTTTTTAAATAATAATAAAAATTTAGAAAAGAAAATTAGGTATAAGGAAGATTGTAGATAATAATATTAGGAAGAATCACTAAGTACTTCATTTTTATTGGAATTAAAGAATGTTCAGAGGAGGAGGATGAGGATGATGCTTAAGACTTGAAATCATGCCATAAAATTATCAATTGAAAGAAGTAGAAATATTTAGCAAATATGAAGAGAACACAGCTGTCTTTAAACATTTGAAAAACTATTATGTGAAAGAAGAATTTGATTTTTTCAGCTTGGCCCCAAAGGGCATGAGTGAAGCAAAGCTGAGAGATAAAAAGATACAGATTTCATGTTTACGTAAGGGAAAACTTCTAATAATTAGAATGGTCCCAAAGTCCATAGACTGCTAAAGGAAAAAAGTAGGTTCCTCATCAGTGAAAGTCTTCATCAAAGGCCAGATATGGAGGATGATTTGGCAGAAATTCTTGGCCAGGTATAGTATGGACTAAATAGTCTCTAAGATTACTTCTGCCTCTGACATTCTGTGATTCCTCTGATGTATTAAATCTATATGCAGTAGAGTAGGATATCTAGACAGTATTTAAATGGATGATACATCTTGTATATATGTATATATGCCAGCATTATTTGGATGATTGAAAGGAAAGATAGGGCATTTATTAGAACTGTGAGCATCCATGAAGGACTCTTGTTCAGACAAAATGAAATAAAGGAAAATTGTCAAAAATTCTGATTTAAGGGAGTTCTTGTAATATGAATAATTATCAAAGATTTTATATGTTTTTCTTTGATTTGAGTGCAATTTATAGCCTTTGTACTAAAGGGACATGAGAAGACAATAGGGGAAGGAGACTAAATTAGAAGACCTGTGTCTCTCTACTACATAGCTTGGTTTTTAAAACCCTTTACCACCTCACCTCCTATTCTAACTTTTCAGTCTCATTACCCTTTTTTCATCTTTGAAGCATTCTGTCATCCAGTTACATTGGTCTATTTATTGTCCTCACATTCAACATCTATTTTCCAATATTGTACCATTGCACTAACTTCCCCTCCCCCCATGCATAAAATGGTTTCTCTCTTCCCCTTTTCCTCCTGGATTTCTTCACGTCCTTCAAGACTCTGCTCAAATTTCACCTTGTGAAGGAATATTTTCTCAGTCTTCCTCTTCTCCTACTTGCCAGTATCTTCCCTTTGAGATTAGCTTCCATTTACACTGTATGTCTCTTCTATGAACATTACTTTTTACATTTTTCTCTTCCATTGGAGTGTGAAATTTAGGGCAAGTGATGTATTTTTGCCTTTCTTTGTATTTTCAGTACTTTACACATATTTTTCCAGGCACACTTGCCTGATTAACCTGTTGTGTATTGTTGGACAAATCTCACCTCTCTGTGCTTTAATTTCCTCATTCTCAAAATAAAAGTACTGATCACTGCCCCACCATCATTTCAGAACAGCTGCAAGGATCAGATAGTCTGAAAATTCCTTAGCAAAGTTAAATATCCTTTATAAATAGCATAGGTGATGCTCTTTCTTCAGACACCACAGTGAAAAGAGTAATTTGCCATAAAGACCTTGGGATCTCTCTCTTCTGAGTATCCTCCCTACTACTTTGGGTGGATTGTTTGAGCTCAGGCTCTGACCCTATGGAGGCAGCCATATGGTGTTGAAAAATTGAAAATGTTCATTCTGTGACATGATGCACAGCTCCTGAACTGACTCCACACTATGGGATATTTGCACAGCTATTAAGTTCAAATGGCTACTGCAAACAAGTCCCAAATTCCTCAACCACTGCTTTTTCTCCCCTTGTTGATTTGTCCCTTCTGCCCAATCTTTACAGCTGCTCCTATACTCCCTAAGTATCCCTCCTGTTGCTGACCTATTCCCTTTCCTTTGCTATTCTATAATCTTGACAACAGCAAGTTAATCTCCATGATATTATTTAGAATTTAAGTGAACTGTGAGTCATGTTAGTGTGAACATTTAAAAAATAAAAATATAACTGAATATTATCTAGAATAAAGCATGAAATGGGGGGAAACAGTTTCGATTTGCTATCAGAAGATCTGGCTTTCAATTCTAACTTTATCTGAATGATCTTGACAAAATTTGTTTGTTTCTTTGTGCCTCAAAATATTCCTAAGATCCTTTCCACTTCTGAATCCTTCAGTCCAGTGAAAGTTCCAATTTGAGATTTTAGAGCTCAGATTAAAAGATAAATCTAGTAATGCAGCTGGACAAGCACGGCTGAAATCTGCTCGAAAACAAAGCTTTCTATTTGCATCTGCTGCCATTTCAACATGCTGTTGAACTGTTCTATTCTAATGTGTATTGTGTATATACTTGATATATATTCAATACTGCCTTAGTTGATTAAAACTATGACTATTTTTTCTTAGTATTATTTCCTATGTTGAGAAAGATAAAGTGCCTTTTGCTTCAACTTATTAGCTAGCTTTATTTCCCATCTTACATGATTGTATTTATATCATCAAAATTGAAATTGATTGAATGTTCCTACTTGATAGTAAACAAAGTCAAAACAGAACTCCTAACCAAAGAGTTGAGGGTCTCAAGAATTAAGTAGGCCACTATTTCCAAAAATTACTGAAAGTCACTCAAAACACCTCAATGTCTCATAAAATATTCAAATTTTGTTGTTGGGGCAGAGGAGATAGATGTATATATGAATATGGTTACATGGAAAAATATTTGCTATACATAGATATACACAAAATATAGGTCATATAATACATATTTATTATATTACACATGTATATTATATATATATATATATATATATATATTTGGAAGTGTAGAAAGAGTTAATCCTTTGTCAAATATATCTTTATGAGATATATTCAAGAAGCCACTGAAGGTTTTTAGGCAGAAGAATGACATATCTTTTTTTAGAGATTTTTACAAAAATAAACATCTTGCCTCTATTTCATTGATTTAAGGCCCAAAGCCCAAGAAAATGGTAAAAAAAAATTCTTTTTTTTTTGAGGAAAATTTCATTGTTGTTTTATTTTTTTTTAATTGCTATAGGCCCCTAACCTTCAGCAACTGCCACCTTATTTAGTCAGCAGCCATGAACAATGAAGCAAGACCATTTACTAGCAAAAAGATTATGATTCACTGAAGGTAGATGGTGATTAGGGTTTTTTTAAAACATAATACTATTACATATTTATGCTACATTATAGTTTTTTTAATTTTTTTATTAAAGTTTTTTATTTACAAAGTATATGCATGGGTAATTTTTCCATCACTGACCCTTGCATAACGTTTGTTATAAATTTTCCCCTCCTCCGCTCACCACCTCCCCTAGTTGGAAGATAGTTCAATACATGTTAAATATGTTGAAATACATGTTAGATCTAATATATATATATATATACACACATATTTATACAGTTATCTAGTTGCACAAGAAAAATCATGTCAAGAAGGAAGAAAAAGAAAAACTGAGAAAGAAAACAAAATGCAAGCAAATAACAACAGACAGAGTGAGAATTCTATGTTATGTTCCATACTCTGTTCCCATGGTTCTCTCTCTGGGTATAGATGACTCTCTTCATCACTGCACAAGTGAAACTGGTTTGAATCATCTCAGTGTTGAAGAGAGCCTCATCTATCAGAATTGATCATCATATAGTCTTGTTATTGCAGTACATAATGATCTCCTGGTTCTGCTCATTTCACTTTGTATCAGTTCATGGAGGTCTCTCCAAGCCTCTTTGAAATCATCCTGCTTGTCGTTTCTGACAGAATAATAGTATTCCATGGCATTCATATACCATAATTTATTCAGTCATTCTCCAATTGATGGACATCCATTCAGTTTCCAGTTTCTTGACACTACAAAGAAGGCTGCCACAAACATTTTAGTATATGTGGGGCCCTTTCCCTCTTTTAAGATCTCTTTGGGATATAATCCCAGTAGAAACACTACTGAGTCAAAGAGTAGGCATAGTCTCATAACTTTTTGAGGATAGTTCCAAATTGCTCTGCAGAATGATTCACAGTTCCACTAACAATGAATCAGTGTTCCAGTTTTCCCACATCCTCTCCAACATTCATCATTATCTTTTCCTGTCATTTTAGAACTGATCTGACAGGTGTGTAGTGGTATCTCAAAGTTGTCTAAATTTGCATTTCTCTAATCCATAGTGATTTGGAGAACCTTGTCATGTGGCTATAAATAGTTTCAATTTCTTCATCTGAAAATTGTTTGTTTATATCCTTTGACCATTTATCAACTGGAGAATGGCTTGAACTATTATAAATTTGAGTCAATTCTCTATAAATTTTAGAAATAAGAATTTTATCAGATCCTTTGGATGTAAAAATATTTTCCCAATTTATTGCTTCCTTTCTAATCTTGTCTGCATTAGTTTTGTTTATACAAAATTTTTAACTTAATATAATCAGTTATCTATTTTATGATCAATAATGATCTCTAGTTCTTCTTTGATCACAAATTCCTTCCTCTAACGCAAATCTTAGAGGTAAACTATCATGTTCTTCTAATTTGTTTATAGTATCATTCTTTCTGTCTAGATTATGAACCTATTTTGACCTTATCTTGGTATACAGTGTTAAGTGTGGGTCTATGTCTACTTTATTCCATACTAGTTTCCGATTTTCCCAGCAGTTTTTCTCAAATAGTGAATTCTTATCCCAAAAGCTGGGGCTTTTGGGTTTGTCAAGTACTAAATTGTTAGATAATCATTGGCTATTTTGTCCTGTGAACCTAACCTGTTCTACTGATCCACTTCTGTATTTCTTACCTAGTACCAAATAGTTTTGATGACTGTTGCTTTATAATATAGTTTTAGATCTGGTACAGCAAGGTCCCTTTCATTTGCTTTTCTTTTTATTAATTCTTTTGAAATTCTTGACCTTTTGTTCTTGCAGATGAATTTTGTTGTTATTTTTTCTAGGTCAGTAAAATAGCTTCTTGGGAGTATGATTGCTATAGCACTAAATAAATAGATTAGTTTAGGTAGTATTGTCATCTTTATTATATTCGCTCAACTATCCACAAGCACTTGATATTTTTCCAATTGCTTAGATCTGACTTTATTTGTGAGAAATGTGTTTTGTAGTTTTGCTTATATAGTTCCTGACTTTCCCTTGGCAGATAAATTCCCAAATATTTTATATTGTCAACAGTTATTTTAAATGGAATTTCTCTTTGTATCTCTTGCTGTTGGATTTTGTTAATGATGTATAAGAATGCTGATGATATAGTGGAGGATTTATTTTGTATGCTACAACTTTGCCAAAGTTGTGGATTATTTCTAATAGCTTTTTCTGTGGTTCTCTAAGTATACCATCATATCATTTGCAAAGAGTGATAATTTGGTTTCCTCATTACCTATTCTAATTCCTTTAATCTCTTCTTTTTCTCTTTCTTCTCTTAATAAAATATTGAATAGCAATGGGGATAGTGGGCAGCCTTGTACTACCCCTGATCTTATTGAGAATGATTCTAGTTTATCTCCATGACATATGCTTCTTGCTGATGTTTTAAATAGATTCTACTGATTATTTTAAGGAAAAGTCCATTTATTCCTATACTCTCTAGTGTTTTTCATAGAAATGGGTGTTGGGTTTTATCAAATGCTTTTTCTGCATCTATCAAGATAAACGTATGATTTTTGTTTATTTCATTATTGATATAGTCAATTATGCTAATAGTTTTCCAAATATTGAATCAGCCCTGCATTTCTAGTATAAATCCTACTTGGTTGTGGTGTACTATCCTAGGGATCATTATCTGTAATCTCTTTGCTAATATTTTATTTAAAATTTTTGCATCAATATTCATTAGGAGATGGGTCTATAATTTTCTTTCTTTGTTTTCATTCTACCTGGTTTAGGTATCAATAGCATGTCTGTGTCATAAAAGGAATTTGTTAGGAGTCCTTCATTCCCTATTTTTTCAAATAATTTATATAGTATTGAAATTAATTATTCTTTAAATGTTTGGTAGAATTCACATGTAAAGCCATCTGGTCCTGGGCATTTTTTCTTAGGGAGTTGGTTAATAACTTGTTCTATTTATTTTTCTAAAATGGGACTATTTAAGCAATTTACTTCCTCCTCTGTTAATCTGGGCAATCTATATTTTTGTAGCTATTCCTTCATTTCACTTAGGTTGTCATATTTATTGTCATAAAGTTAGGCAAAATAACTCCTAATAATTGCTCTAATTTCCTCTTCATTGGTGGATGGTTCTCCCTTTTCATTTTTGAGACTAACAATTTGATTTTCTCCTTTTCTTCTTCTAATCAAGGTTTATCTATTTTCTTGGTTTTTTCATGAAGCCAACTCTTACTTTTATTTATTAATTTAATAGTTTTTTAGTTTCAATTTTATTGATCTCTTCTTTTTTTTTAGAATTTCAAGTTTAGTTATTTGATTGGGGGGTTTTCATTTGCTCTTTTTCCTCAATATTTGAATTGTTTCTTTCTTGTTGCTTGTAATATTTTTCCTTGGTCCAATAGTTCTCAAATTTAGTCACGATATTCCTTGGGATTTTAATTTTGGGGTTTCTTTCAGGAGACATTCGGTGAATTCTTTCAATGGTCATTTTACCTTCTGTTTCTATGACATCCAGGGAATTCTCTTTGATGATTTCCTGAAAGATTGTGTCTAAGGATTTTTTCCATCATGTATTTCTTGGAGTCCAATACTCCTTAGATTGTCTCTCCTAAATCTATTTTCCAAGATTGGTTGTTTTCCCAATTAGGTATTTTAGATTTTTTCTATTTTTTCATTTTTTTTTTTTTTGGTTTTGCTTGACTGATTCTTGTTGTCTCATTGAGTCATTTATTTCCATTTTTTTCAATTCTGAATTTTAGTGAGTTATTTTCTTTATTTACTTCTTTTTGTATTTGTCCAATTGAACTTTTAAATGCATTCTTTTGTTCTATGGAATTTTTTTTTTCCATTTCACAAATTATGTTTTTCTGGGAGTTGCTTTCTATTTCCATTTTATTAAATGTATCTTTTAATGAGTTACACGCTTTTTTCCATTTCAGTAAGTCTATTTTGTAGTGAATTTTCTTCAGATAGTTTCTGTGTTGTCTTTTCCAGACCCTCTTGAAAATTTTTCATTTACTTTCCCCATTTTTCTTCTAGCTCTCTTGTAAGATTCTTTTTAATTTCTTCTAGGAGAGCCTTGTGTGATGGGAACCTTTTGAGGCTTCTTCTGGAGACAATCTGCCTTTATTCTCCTCAGTATTTGAAATTTGTTCTTCTCTTTCACCATAAAAATTGTAAATCATTAAAATCCTCTTTACTTTTTTACTCATTTTTTTTTAAAGTTAAAGTCTGCCTTTAGGGTGAAAAAGGTTTTCCAAGTGGCTGCAGCTGAGCTGGGTCAATATCGATTCACTCCTGGTACTAGGTGGGTGTGACCACTTCCCATGCAATGCTTGTGTTTTGGGGTTCACTATTGATCTTTTGTGTTTGTGTTGGATGTTTTATAACTTCTCTGCTGATCTACTAGCTTGCACCCAGAGCAGAATGGCCAACACTGCTGTAGATTCCTGTAGACTCCTCCACATAGATTCTCTGCCATGTGAAGTCTGTACCACCATATGGAGACTGCACCACCCCAGGACTCTGCACTGTCTGTGCTGGCGTTTATACTCAGCTGGTTGCTCTGGTTGTCTCCCTCCTTCCCATTTCCAATTGAAACAGACCTTTTCTGGCCATCTTTGAAATTATTTTCTGCTGATAAATTGTTGCACTCCCAATATTTGTGGGTTCTGTTGGTCCAGAGCTAATTCAGATGCTGGATTTTGTAATTACTGTGAGAGTTGTAGAGAAGATCAGAAAGAAATGTGTGTTGTCTCTGCCATCTTGGCTCTGCCCACAGAAATGAGTATTCTTAAGAAAAGCAGGTTATGTACAGTTAGTTTTGGATAATCAAATCACAGAATCCTAATATAATCTCCATGTATATAGAACCATTGTTATTATCTTTCCCCATAAACCTCTATTTTCTTTATATTTGACTGCTGTAAATTAAAAAAAAATGTGGTGTTTCATTAGTATTTTCCCTCTAACAATTCATTATTTTCCATGTCTGATTTATTTTAGCTCAGGGGTCTGTCTCATATTTGTCCTTTGCTTTCTGGATACACTTTTACTATCCTAGAACAGAACCTTACTGTCATTCACTGACATTATTCAATGTTCTTTTGTCACCTCAACCTGCCTCCATTCTATTCTTTTCAATCCATGCTTCCTAGTGGTCCTAGACCAATATTTCTTAAATATAGTTCATAGTTCTTCTCTGCACACAAAAATTCCTTTTGAATACATGTCAAAAATGGTTCAAGCTCTTATGTATTTGAGATTCTCCACAATCCTTTGTCATCTTACTTTTTTAACCTTATTAGTCCCATTTTTCTCCATCCAAATTAGATGATTCTATACTAAAGGCTTTCTTTATTTTTGACTAATGTATTTCTGCTTGTGTTTTATACTTAGCATTATTTCTCCTCTTTTCTCCTTAAATTCTTTTATAGTTCACATGCCACTTCTGTTTTGGAAGCCTTTTACCTCCATACATTTATCAAGAAATATACTAAATGCCTATAATGTTCCAAATATTATATTAGGTATTAAAGTCAGAAAAACAAAAATAAAGAGTCATCTGAGCCCTTAAACAATTTACATTCTCTTGGTGAAAACAACATAACACATTGGTAAATCAATCAATACAGAGTATATGCAAAATTTTGACAAATGTTTTGTACTTTAGGGGTATTAACAGCTTGAGGTTCAGCCAAGGTAGATGTGTGGGTAGAGAGGAGAGTATATATATATATATATATATATATATATATATATATATATATATAGTTACTTAGATTGGGAAATAACAAAAGTCTCCTGCTTTTATTTCTCATGAAGAAAACTGAATAGCAACCCTATATTTTATTTTTCCCCCAGGATCATTTCCCATTCTTCAATCCATACAATCAGAGGAAGAAAAACCACCTCATGTCCCAAGAAGTTCATTTTCATCCATTCCTATTAAAAAATATAAGAGAGAATAGGAATAAATGGAGCTTACCTCAAAATGATGAGTGATATTTATCTGAAACCATCAGCAAGCATTATCTGTAATGGGGATTAGTAGAAGCCTTCTCAATATAATGAGGGTAAAATAAGGATCCCCATTATGACTTCTATTATTTCATATTGTGCTAGAAATTTTATCTATATCAATGAAATAGAAAAATAACTTTAAAAAATTAGAATAGGCAACATGAAAACAAAACTTCACTCTTTGCAGATCATATGATGTTCTACATATAAAAGCTTAGAGAATCAACTAAAAACTAATTGAGATTATTAGCAACTTTAGCAAAGTTGCAGGATACAAAATAAACCTACATAAATCATCAACACTTCTATATATTACCAAGAAAATCCAGCAGCAAGTTATAAAAGGAAATATTCCATTTAAAATGATTATAGATAACATAAAATACTTGGGAATCTACCTGCCAAGACAAATTCAAGAAATATATAAACACAACTATAAAACAGTATTTACACAAAGTCAAATATAAACAATTGGAAAAATTCTGATTGCTCATGGGTAGGATAAGCAAAAATAATAAAAATGAAAATTCTACATACATGTACCTATGTATTTAGTGTCAATCAATCTATCCAAAAATTATTTTTAGAGCTACAAAAAATTAATAACAAAATTCATTTGGAAGAACAAATGTTCAAGGATATCAAGGGAATCAATGGACAAAAAAAGATAAAAGAAGGTTGGTCTAGACATACAAAATCTCAAATTGTATTACAAAATGACAATTATAAAAACAATCTGATACTGACCAAGAAATAAAGTGGTTGGTCCAGTGACCAACCTAATTTGATTAGGTACAAATTATATTATAGTAAGTTACCATAGTAATCTAGCATATGATAAACTCATGTATCCAGACTTATGAAACAAAACCTCATTATTTGACAGAAACTGCTTGGAATACTGGAAAACACTATGGTAGAAACTAATTGTTGACCAATATCTCATACCATATACTAAGATAAGATCAAAATGGGTGCATAGTTTACATATAAATGATAACACCATTAGCTAATAGAGATCATAGAATAGTTTGTGTCAGATTAATGAATAAGTAAAAAATTCAGGAACAAAAAAATATAGAAAGAGCATTATAAAATGTAAAATTGGTAATTTGGGTTATACAAACAAAACCAATGCAACCAAAACTAAAAGGAAAGCAAAAAGAAAAAAAAAAGGGAAAAGTTTTGCAGCAAATATCTCTGAGAAGATCTCATTTCTCAATTATATAGAGAACTGAGTCAAATTTACAAAAATCCAAGTCATTCTCCAATTGATAATTGGTCAAAGGATAAAGGATATGAATTGGCAGTTTTCACACAAAGAAATAAAAACTTTATCTACTCATATTAAAAAAAAACCCCTGCAAATTAAAACAACTCTGAAGTACCACCTTATATCTATTAGAATAAATAATGTGACAGAAAAAGGAAAATTTGGGGTGTTGGAGAGATATGGGGGAAAATGGACACATGCACTGATGACAGAATTGTAAATTGATCCAACTATTCTGGAGAACAATTTGGAGCTATGCTTAAAGGGCTATAAAATTGGGCATACCCTTTGATCCAGAAATACCAGTGCTAGGTCTATATCTCAAAACATCCTAAAAAGTGGAAAAGGATCTATTTGTACAAAAAATATTTATAGCAGCTCTTTTTATGTTGTCAAAGAATTGGAAATAAAAGGAATGCCTGTCAATTGGGAAATGGCTAAACAAACTTTGGTATGTGATTGTAATGGAATATTATTGTACTATAAGAATTGACAAGCAGGAGGGTTCCAGAAAAATCTGAAAATATTTACTTGAAGTAATGTATAATGAAGTGAACAGGACCAGGAGAATGTTGTACATAATCACAACAATATTGTTAGATAAAGAATTGTAAATGACTTAGTTATTTTTAGCAACATAATGATGTAAGACAATCCCAAAGGATTGATGAAGCATACTATCCACCTTTAAAGAATTGATGTTGATTGATAAAGACTGAAGCAGGCTATTTTTATTAAAGCTTTTTATTTTCAAAATATATGCATAGATAATTGTCAACATTCCCCTTTGCAAAACATTATGTTCCAACTTTTTTTTTCCTTTTCTTCCCTCCATCCCCTCCCCTGCATGGCAAGTAATCCAATATATGTTAAACATATGCAATTCTTCTATACATATTTCCATAATTATACTGCTCAAGAAAAATCAGATCAAAAAGGGGAAAAATGAGAAAGAAAACAAAATGCAAAGAAACAACAATAAAAAAGGCAAAAATACGTTGTTGTGGCCCACACTCACTCCCCACAGTCCTCTCTCTGGGTGTAAATGGTTCTTTTCACAAGGTCATTGGAACTTGCCTGAATCACGTCACTGTTGAAATGAACCACATCTATCAGAACTAATCGTCATATAATCTTGCTGTTGGTGTGTACAATGTTCTCCTGGTTCTGCTCACTTCACTTAGAATCAGTTCATGTAAGTCTCTCCAGGCCTCTCTGAAATCATCCTGTTGATCATTTCTTATAGAATAATAATATTTCATAACATTTATATACCATAATTTATTCAGCTATTCTCCAACTAATAGGCATGCACTCACTTTCCAGTTTATTGCCACTACAAAAAGAGGCAGACTATTTTTCAATTTCTTTCTTTGTTTCTTGTATTCAAATCTTATTGCACAAAATGACTACCATGTAAATATTTTACATTTATGTACATGCGACTTTTGTTTTGCTTATCATCTTGGGGAAGAGGGAGAGAAGAAAGAGAGGAAGAAACAGAATTTGGAACTCAAAACTTTAAATAAAAATGTAAAAAAAAAAAAAAAAGAGTTTCTTATCTGATAACTCTGTTAAGAAGATTTTCCAGACATCAAACTTAAGTTTGCCTCTTTGCAATGTCCATCCATATACATTTGGCATGGCCCCACTGTTGCCATACCAAAAAATTACCACCTTTAATAATATTGCATATTATAAATCTCTGTGAAATGTCTTATCTCCCTATTAGACTATATGATCTTAAAGGGAAATGACAAAATTGTTATTCCCCTCCCCACCTGTCCCCAAAACAATGTTCTATGAATTCTAGGTGCAGAATTAGTACTCGCGGAATTGAACTGACTGTAGAGAATGTTATAGTCAAAAGAATAGTCAGAAATTCAAAATGTTCATTTGTCTTTTCTTTTGAAAAACAGAACTATCCATTTTTGTATGAATATTTCAATGACAGAATCATTTCTGTCAATTTTGAAAAGGTCTAAATTTTAGGTACCAACCAAATGGCAGACTTTTCATTTTTGACTTTTAATTATGCTTTTCTTAAGATTAATATTCTTCATTCTAAGTATTTTTCCCAAAATCACATGGTAAAAACAATTATCTAGCATTTCCATGTAAGTTCACTTCTTTCATCATATCTAAGATAACTAGTAATTGATAGAACCAGAAGTTTATTATACAGTTTAGTAATGGTGTTTGACTAAGAATCTGCATTAAGGAAGAATCTTAGTAAAATATTTTCAGCAAGAAATAAAAATTCACTCAAGAAAGAAGTCTCTTTAAGCATGTCTGGAGTAATTTGGATTTGTTTCCTTGCAAAGCCATGTTTCCAAATCCGTTGTTTTGCTCCTTTTCTAAATTCTTTGACAAATACTTACTGCTCTAAAATGCCTATATTCCATCAGGATGAACTCCCACTTTACTCTCTAGGCCCCACACAGAATGTCAGGCATTTGCCCACAAGAACATCTAAAATATTCATTCCATGGCATCTGGGAGAGATTTAGCAAACCCCACAGTGACACATCGCCAATAGGAGTGCAAGGAGAAGCAGTCACTTTGGACTGTTCCAAGCACTTACTCCAGTCTAAACACAGCCTGTTTCCTTCAAAACTATTCTCAGTAGTCTTCCAATGGCAGATTGCTTCTTGCCATGAAATAACTACCAATTTCTGGCTGGGCAGTAGAACAGGGTAGAGGGACAAGCTGCTTATTAAGAACTTTTTAGACAACTGATAAGTGAAGGTCATATTATCATGTAGTTATCTCTTAAAGTTGCTCTCAGCTACCATAGAAGGAAACAAGGAGTTTGAATTGATCTTTACATTGAGGAGGGGGAAGGAAACTCAATTCCATCCCCTGAATTGCACAACTGCTTCAATTGAGGTTAGAGAGTGCAAACAAAATTTTTTGAACCACAAGAAACAAGAGAGCTCATTAAGTTTGACCACTTTTCTTTCAAGAGGGCACATGAACTTTTGTTCCAAAACTCTGTTAGATTTGGAACAAGGGTCCAGAGACCTGGTTTGGAATGCTAATAATTTCCCATATAGCACTCTCTCTTACAAGAGTATGTTAGTCCCATTCACCCTTCATCAGACTATCCAAAGGTCATTGTTTCCTCTACCACCAGTGTGTCATTATCTCTGCACTAGAATGAAGCATTTATTTAACCAATAGGAAAACTTGATCCAAAAATTTAAGAAGGGGAAATGTTTTAAAAAGATAAGTTAATCAGAGGGGTTAGAGAAAGCCTTTGTTTGGTTTCTTTGTTTGATTTCTCTGCTATCTTAATGCACTTTTTAATAGAATCTATAATTTCCTAATAGAAATATATAATATAATAATATATAAATATGATTTATATATATATAAATAATATAATAAAATCCTAATAGAATCTAATAGGATAGCTAGATGGCTCAGTGGACAGAGAACTGGCATGGAATCAGAAAATCCTGAGTTCAAATATATCCTCATGCAGTTACTAGTTGAGTGATCCTGGGCAAGTCTCTTAACTTTGGTTTACCTTAATCTACTGGATTGATCCTTAATTCTTACCAAGAACACCCCATGAATAGAGTACACAAGACTACAAAACCTCATAAAAGACTGAAAAATACCATAATTTTGATAGCAGAGGATATTCCTTACATCTATGTATCACAGCACCTGTTCTGCAATTTATGGTTTTAAGTAGTTGCCTAGGTTACTGCAAGGTGAAAGGATTTACTCAGGCTCACACAGAAAGAATGTTTTAGAGTAGGATTTGAATTTAGCTCTTCCTAGGTCCTATATTAGTTTTCTACCCACTATACCATGTTGATTATCCATTTTCATAGTGTTTTCTATGTGCTAGAAACTATGCATGTTACACTTATTTCATTTGATCCTCACAAACAGTCATGCAAAATAAGAGTTATTTTCCCCATTTTAAAGATGGAGAAACTAAGGCAAACATTTAAATGATTTGCCTAGAGCATCAGAGCTAGCGAATATCTGAGGCTGGGTTCGATCTCAGGTCCTCCTGATTACATTCTATTGATGATACCACCTACTTGTCAATTAAGTTGATTAGCCAAAGAATAGAAATTAGTAGCCCAGATTTTCCATAACAGAGCATTGTCCAAAAATCACTTTTAATTGGCTTTGAATTTGCTATCTGTTATTGACTCAAAATAGGCTTGCCTTCTTTTTTGCATCTTGCTTTTTTAGATATTTGACTGAATATGAATGAATATTTCTTTCTTACATGGTAAACAAATGGATCTTAGTAAGGACTAAAATATAGTTCTTCATTTTCTATATTTAATATGACCTTTCATGGTTTACTTGCAATTCCATTACTTATGATTTTCTGGATATGACTTTATCATGCCAAAGTTAGCAATAATTTCCCAATATATGTTAATAAATGATGGAAAATTCAACTAGACTCAGAAGCTTGGAAAAAGATTCATCAAAATCTTATCCCTGTCCAAATAACATAAATTGGGTTTTCAATCACAACAAAGAATATATTACAAAATAGGTAAATCATACCCAGTTGTTGGCTGTATTTAGTGTTTATAGAGCACTTTGTATTTGTAAATTATGATGTAGTACTTTTCATTAATGGTTTCATTATTTATTATTCATGATGTTATTTCACTGAATCCTCTTGTGAAATAGAACAACATTATTCTCTCTAACCTAAAGATGTTAGACCCAAGAAGGGGAAGAAGAGTTTCTGTTGAAGAAACCATGGATATTTTAAACATGGAAACAAGATACTTTCAAAAATGCTTTGGAAAATTATTTTGTAGAAAATATGGTGGAGCCAAATTAGCAGAGTAAAGTCAGGAAGCTGCTCAAGGTCTCTCTTTTCCCTCAAAAACCACATGAAACCAAGCCTCTGAAAAGAACCTGACAGATTGAAACTACTCTCCAGCTCAAGATAGATGAAAAAACTTCAACAAAGTTCAGTTTCACTGAGATGAAAAGAATGTTCAGCCCAGCTCAGATCTACTCTGGGAAAGCTGGTGAGAAGCTTTTAATCACAGCATATCAGCAACTAAGACTCTCAGTCCTGGCTCAGTAAAGGAGCAAATCATTGGGGCAGCTTGCAGTCCCAGCTCAAAAAACAAACTTTAGGAAAGTAGAGTGTTTCCTAAACAAAACAAGCAAAGGTAACCATTGTAATACAAGTAGACCTGTGCTCAAAGCCAAGGCTCAGAGATTCACAGGAAGCTTGGGACAGTGTCCTCTTTACCCTGGGTACAGAGCTCAACCATAAAAGTTTAAAAAAAAATGAAGAAATACCAAAATAAAAGGAAAGAAAATGAGCAAGAAATAGAAAAAAAATCCTTGACCATCGAAAACAACTAAGGGGATAGGGCAGACCAAAACACAAATTCAGACAAGAACAAAATGTCTGCAGAAGAAATCTCAAAGAGTGAGAGAAATTCATCCCAAAGCCAAAGAGCCTTCATTGAAGTGCTCATAAGAGACAAATAAAAGAAGCATAGGAAAAAATGAGAAAAGAAATGGAAGCTGTACATGAGAGAGTCAACAGTTTGGAAAAGGAAGGGAAAAATTGTCCGAAGAAAACAGCTCCTTAAACAGTGGAATAAACCAAATGGAAAAAGAGATACAAAAGATAACTGAAGAAAATCACACAATAAAAACTAGAACAGAAAAAATGAAAGCTAATGATTTTGTGAGACAGCAAAAGTCAAACTAAAAAGAATGGGAAAAAATGGAAGAAAATGTGAAATATCTCATTGGCAAAACAGCCAACCTGGAAAATAGATCTACAAAAGACAATTTGAAAATTATTGGCCTACTTGAAGGCCATGACCAAAAACGGATCCTAGATAGCATTCTATAAGAGGTCACTCAGGAAAACTGCCCCAATATTCTAGAAACAGAGGGAGAAATACTCATTGAAAGAATCCATCAATCATCTCTTGAAAAAAAATCCCACAAGGAAAACCCCAAAGAACATTGTTGTAAAATTCCAAAACTATGATCTCAAGGTAAAAATAATGCAAGCTGCCAGAAAAAAATAATTATAATATCAAGGAGCAACAGCCAGGATTAGTCAGGATCTGGCAATTTCTACAGTAAAAGATCGGAGAGCCTAGAATATCATTCTAGAATGAATGGAAATTGAAAAAAACAAAACAAATAGAAAATTTAATCTGGAAACACAGGACTTAAGGAACCATAAAAGGTAAACAGGGAAAAAATATATATATATCTATGTCTCTATCTAGCTATCTCTCTATTTGTATTTATAGATAGAGAGATAGATAAATATAGATATATATGTAAAGGTGAAAGTATTTACATCCCTGGATAAGAAATAGTATCTGTAACTCTTGCAAACTGTATCTGTTATTGGGGCAGACAGAGGTGGGGTATCACATGGACTGAGGGTATGCTTATGAATGGTCTTTGATGTAATGACATCAAAGAAAAAGATATTAAGGGGTAGAAAAAATCTGTACTATTAAAAGAGAAAAGGGGAGGTTTAGTGGCATGATTAGTTTACATGAAGAGGTGCAAAATTACCTATTACAATGGAGGGAGAGAAGGGAAGGGAATGAGCATTTTCTGAAACTTAATTTCATCAGTTTTGTGTTTAAGAGGGGATAATTTAATCATTCAGTTGGGTATGAAATTTATCTAACCCCCAAAAGAAGGAGGAGGAGAAAGAGGAAAAGAAAAGGGAGGGATAAATTAGAAGGGAGGACAGAAACACTAGGGAAAAAAGGTAAGATAAGGGAGGGGAGGGTTGATAGAAGATAAGATAGTGTGTGGAGTAGATAAAAAAAACACTAGTAAGAGAAGAGGGAGGGGTTGTAATGTCTGGGCTAGCTTTCTGGAGGGCCTTGGGATCAGCCTTTGTCTCAGCAGAATAATCACCATGAGAATAATCAGGGATAAAGTCCAAAGCCTTCATTGTCTCCTTCAGTCTTCCAATCTGCCAGCAGTATCAGTCAGTCAGCCAGTCTACAGTCGGCACATCTCAGTCTCTGGTCTCATCCAGTCAGTCAGTCAGCCAATCAGGAGTCTGCATATCTCAGTCTCTGACTTTGGTCTGACTCTGACCTCTTGAATACGCTATTACAATTACATCAATTCATCATACTGAGTATAAGACAATCATTATATCATTAGGGAACTATTATCTCACCAATTCCACTGAGTTAATATCTTGTAAGATTACAGCAGTGATACTGAGTCTTAAGTATACCTTTTCAGAGTTCCTGCCCTCTACATCTCCCACTTTCTTTTGTTTTAGAACACAAATCATGCCCTCCCTGACTTCTCATGGAGGTGAGAACCTCAAAAAGGAGGTGATCACGTCATCCCTGACATCTCAGGAAGGGAGAAACACCAAAGGGAAGTGGGGAGTCAAACCAGATATTATTAGCGGGTTTCCTCTGGGGTGAACTTGAAATAGGAATACATAAATCTGTCAGCATGGGAGGTATTACACAAGCACATAGTAATATAACACAGACTAGTAGTAATGTAACAAACAATATGATCAACATGAGGAATTATATATGTCCATAAGTCCTAGAGATAGTCCAGAACTAATCTATTGTCCATTACTTCATGTGTCAGGGAATCTAATGATTCCTGGAGATTTTGAAGTCCTGTAGCAGTCTCATTGGCAATTTTTGATGTTCATGAGTCAATTGCCACAACTGCCATGCTCTTTCAGTGGTGGGAACAGTCAGCAATGAAACCATCTGATGTTTCTTGGGTCTTTTCCTTTGTTTCAAGGGTCTTCTCTTTTTCTGTCTCTCTCCAATGAACAAGGCGAATATCTGATCCCTTCTCCATCTGTAGAGATATAAGCAAACTTTCTCCCCCCAGCAGTTAACATATTTGGTCCCTTCCATTCACCACTTTCTGGATCTCTCCACATCACCTGGTGATTATATTGGAGCTGTTTGCACTGGACACTGCCCTTCTGTTGGGTTATAAAACTTGTATTCTCCCCAATTGTAATCCCTTTCTCCCATCAGATTGCTTCTCAGCTTATTGATCATATCTGAGTACTAAACTTATGAAAACTCTCTGGTTATAACATCAGCTGCCATCATGCTCCAAGTATTTTTTGCCTGGGGCCTTGGAGTTGGGCTTCACATCCCATTTCCCTGAATCAATCTACATTCTGATGCCCAATGAAAGCTTCTGTTGCATTTTGGACTGGGATTTTGGGTCTTGTTCTCCCACCCTGTTTTTTCACTCTATCTTTATGTCAACATTGCGCTTTCAGATGCCCTACTTTACCACAATGAAAGCATTGATGAGTCTCTCTGGAAGTCCCTTGCCAAAAGGGACCCTGTCTTCTCATGTTTGAATCTTGAGAAGTCATAGCCTGGATACAAAAAGTATCTGTGCCCACTGTGGCACAGCATCTTATGATCTAATCTAAAGGAGCATCTTTGTGTAGTCCTAGTATAATTCCTCTACAAACCTCATTAGCATTTTCTTTAGCAAGCTGTCTTATCATAATTTCTGTTGCTACATTTTCACCAATAGATTGTATGACAGCTGTCTGTAGACATCCCACAAAATCAGCAAAGGATTCATTTGGACCTTGTGCTATTTTTGTGAAGGCTTCCTCTCTACCTTGTCTTCCTGGGATGATGCCCCGTGCTTTGATAGCAGCAGCAGCAGCAATTTGCTCATATGCTGCTATAGGGTAATTAATCTATACTGAAGTGTCTACATAGACTTAAACCTGCTAGTTGATCAAAGGTGACTGGTATATCAGTCATACTGAGTCTTGTAAATAAATCTATTGTTTACAAGACACATTTGACACAGAGAGACACATACAGTGTAAAGATAAAATGTGGGAACAGATTTTATTATGCTTCAGCTGAAGTAAAAAAAAAAAAAGCAGGGGTAGTGATACGATTTCAGATAAAGCAAAGGAAAAATAGATTTTATTAAAAGAGATAAGAAGGAAAAGTAATCTTGATAAAGGGTACCACAAATAATAAAGTAATAATGATACTAAATTTGTATATACCAAGTAATAGAGCAAGCAAATTCTTACAAAAGATTTTAAGCCAGTTACAGGAAGAAATAGGCAGCAAAACTATTCTAGTGGGTGACATCAACTTTTTCTCTCAAAATCAGACAAATCTAATCACAAAATAAACAAGAAAGGAACGGGAGTTTAGTAGAAGCCTAAAAAACCTAGATATGATAGACCATTGGAGAAAAATTTAAAAGGCCAGAAAGGAATGTACCATTTTCTCAGCAGTATAGAGCATCTACACAAAAACTGACCATATATTAGGGTATAAAAACCTCACAACAAATGCAAAAAAATGCAGAAATAATAAATGTTTTCTTTTCAGATCACAATGCAATAAAATTATATTCAATAAAGGGCCAAGGAAAGCTACACTAAAAACCAATTGGAAATTAAATAATTTAATTCTAAAGATTGAGTGAGTCAAAAAACAAATCACAGAAACAATCCACAATATCATCCAAGAAAATGACAATAATGAAAACAAAACATCAAAACTTATTAGATGAAGCCAAAGCAGTTCTTAGGAGAAATTTTATATCTCTAAATAGCAAAATAAATAAAATAGAGAAAGAGGAGATCGATGAATTAGGCATACCTTTTTTTAAAAAGCTGAATAAAGAATTTATTAAAAACCTCCAACTGAATACAAAATTAGAAATTTTGAACCTCAAAGAAGAAATTAAGAAAATAGAAATTAAGAAAACTATTGAACTAATAAACAAAACTAAGAGTTGGTTTTATGAAAAAACTAACAAAATAGGGGCAGCTGGGTCGCACAATTGATAGAGCACTAGCCCTGAAGTCAAGAGGACTTGAGTTCAAATCTGATCTCAGACACTTAACACTTCCTGGCTGTGTGTCCCTGGGCAAGTCATTTAATCCCAATTGCCTCATCAAAAAATGAAAAAAGAAAAAAACTGACAAAATAGATAAACCTTTGGTTAATTTGATCAGAAAAAGGAAAGAAAAAACCAAATTGTCAAAATCAAAAATGAAAGGTGTGAACTTACCAACAATGAAAAAGAAATTAAAACACTAATTAGGAGCTATTTTGCTCAACTGTATGGTACCAAGTCTGACAATCTAACTGAAAAAAATGAATATTTACAAAAACATAAATTGCCCAGGTTAACATAAGAGGAATAAAGTACTTAAATTGTCCCATTTAGAAAAAGAAATTAAACAAGTCATTAATGAACTCCCTAGGAAAAACTCTCCAGGACCAGTTGAAATCACAAGTGAATTTTACCAAACAGTTAAAGAACAATTAATTCCAATACTATGTACACTGTTTGCAAAAATAGATAAAAATGGAGTACTGCCAAATTTCTTTTATGACACAAATATAGCTCTGATAACTTAAACCAGAAAGAGCCAAAATAGAGAAAAAAAATTACAGACCAATCTTCCTAGTGGATATTGATACAAAAATTTTAAATAAAATATTAACAAAGAGATTGCATCAACTTATCAGTAGGATAAATCCGAGTGAAATCTATATCAAGAATACAGGGCTGGTTCAATATCAAGAAACTATTACCATAATTAACCCTATCCATAATAAAACCAACAAAAATCATATGACTATCTCAATAGAAACCAAAAAAAAAAAAAAAGGTTTTGATAACATGTAGCACTCATTCTTATTAAATACACTAAAGAGCATAAGGACAAAGGAAACTTTCCTCAAAATAATAAACAGTATCTATCTAAAACCTACAGCAAGCATTTTTGTAATAAAGAGAAGCTGGATACATTCCCAAGAAGATCAGGGATGAACAAGGATGCCCATTATCACCACTACTACTCAAAATTGTAATAGAAATGTTGGCTTTAGCAATTAGAAAAGAAAAAGAAATTAAGGGAATTAGAATAAGAAATGAGGAAATAAAGCTATCACTCTTTGCAGATGATATGATGATATACTTAGACAATCCTAGAAAATCATCTAAAAATCTACTGGAAACAATTCATGGCTTTAGCAAAGTCACAAGCTATAAAATAAAACCGCACAAATCATCAGCATTTCAATATATTACTGACAAAGCCCATCATCAGCAAGAGATAGAAAGAGAAATTACATTTAAAATTACTGTAGACAAAATAAAATACTTGGTATCTACCTGCCAAAACAAACCAAAGAACTATATGAACACAATTACAAAGCACTTTTGAGACAAATAAAATCAGATCTAAACAATTGGGAAAACATCAATTGTTTACAGCTAGGCCAACCTAATATAATAAAAATGACAATTCTCCCTAAATTGGTCTATTTGTTCAGTTTCATACCAATCAAACTGCCAAAATATTATTTTATAGAACTAGGAAAAATAATAACAAAATTCATCTGGAAGAACAAAAGGTCAAGTATATCAAAGGAATTAATGAAAAAAAAAAATACAAAGAATGGTGGCTTAGTGATACCAAACCTAAAACTATATTATAAAGCAGCAGTCATTGAAACCACTTGGCTAAGAAACAGAGTGGTGAATTAGTGGAAAAGATTAGATTCCCATGACACAATAATCAACCTATAGCAATCTACTATTTGATAAACCCCCAAACTCCAGCTTCTGGAATAAGAGCTCACTATGTGACAAAAATTGCTGAGAAACTGAAAATAATGTCAGAAACTTGGCATAAGCCTATATCTCACACCTCTTACAAAATAAGATCAAAATAGGTATATGAGTTAGGTATAAAGGATGATAGCATAAACAAATCAGGAGAGCAAGGGATAATTTATCTATTAGATCTTTTGAGAAAGGAGGGATTTATGCCCAAAGAAGAACCAGAGAACATTATAAAAGGCAAAATGCATAACTTTGATTACATTAAATTAAAAAGGTTTTGCACAAATGAAACCAACAGAAACAAGATTAAAAGGGAAATACAAAGCTGGGGGCAAATCCTTATAGCCAGTATTTCCTATAAAGACCTCACCTCATTTCTGAAGTCTCATTTCTAAAATATATAAAGAACTGTGTCAAATTTATAAGAATACAAGTCATTCCCTAGTTGATAAATGGTCAAAGGATATGAATAAACAATTTTCAGATGATGAAATTAAAGCCATGGTATATGGAAAAATTATCTAAATCACTATTGATTACAGAAATTCAAATTAAAACAATTTTGAGGTACCTCTCACATCTCTTATATTGGCTGATGACAGGAAAAAATAATGATAAATTTTTGGAGGAGATAATGGAAAACTGGGACATTAATGCATTGTTGGTGGAGTTGTTAAATGATCCAACCATTCTGGAGTGCAATCTGGAACTATGCCCAATAGGCTATAAAACTGTGCATAACCTTTGACCCTGAGATGCGATTACTAGGTCTATATCCCAAGGAAATCATAAAAGACCCACATGTGCTAAAATGTTTGTAGCAGCTTTTTTTGTAGTGCAAAGAACTGGAAAAGGAGTGAATACCCATCAATTTGGAAATGGTTGAACAAGCTGTGGTACCTGAAGGGAAGGGAATATTATTATTCTATACAAAATGATGAACAAGATGATTATAGAAAGACCTGGAAAGATTTACATGTACTGATGCTGAATGAAAAAAACATAATCAGGAATACATTGTACAAAATAACAGCAAGAATGTGTGATCATCAACTATGAAAGGCTTAGTTCAGTGATCCAAAGGTATCCCAATAGAATTTGGACAAAAAATGCCATCTGCATCCAGAAAAAGAACTAAGGGAACTGAATATAAATCAGCACATGCTATGTTCACTTCTTTTTTCTGTTTTTTAATCTCTTCCATGTTTTTTTTTTCTTTTTGCTCTGATTTCTCTATCCCAATATATTCATAATACAATGTGTATTAAAAATAAATAAACTTACTACAATAAAAAGGGGGGAAAGGAAAGAGATAGACTTGTTCTACTTCAAATTTTAGAACTAACTACAAAGGCTAGCTAAAGTTTCAGAGAAACAACTTTCAACTTGACATATGGGCAAAAATAAACTCCTAATATTTGGAGCTATCCAAAAGTGTAATAGGTTGACCCTGGACATTCTTTATAGGAGGCCTTCAAGAGGATAGCGAATCAACATATAAATATAATGGGTATTCAATAGAACTGGGTTGGATGGATAATCTTTGTGGTCTGATAATCAGCTGTCTTGTTAGTTCATCTGATTAAGTTGCCCTCCATATAACAATTAACTCAGTTATGTTTTTCCTATTTCTTCATTATCAGTATTCAACACAATGAATCTAATTGGTATTTTTATTTCAAGGAATTACAATACTTCTTTGATAAGGAAGGCATTCAATAGAGTTAAATGAGTTTGGTCCTTTGGAATTAGATTACCTGAGTTCAAGTTCTGATTTGCCTCTTACTACCTAGTTAAGGTCACTTAATGCATCTGAGTCTCATTTCCTTCAATTAATAAGATTTATATATATATATATATATATATATATATATTTTACTATCCACCTCAAAGGGCTGTTGTAAGGACTTTGCAAACTTAAAATCACATTAGACTGTGATCTATTATTAATACTGTCTTGTTATTTAATAGGATGTATCCATTCATCTAAATAGAGAAAATCTCCTGTGGGAACAAGCACTTTTCTAGGTATTAAAACAAATGTAAAGAAAATTAAGATATTTTCCTTATCCTCAGGGCATCCTTAAAACATTTACTATATCTTGCTGATCTTTCAAGATCCAGCTCAAATTGTTTCTCTTCCATGAAACTTTCCTTTATAATTACAATGCCACATAGAAATTATCCCTTTCTAATTCTAATAACAGGGATTCTAGCTGTCCCTCTTGTAGTGCCTAACTTTAAATATTTCTACTGATTTTAATGACATTATTATTTATCTTTAAATGGTGTGTATCTTCTCTCCAGCTATATTGTAAGTACCTTAATGACAAGAAACCTGGAAGAATCTATCAAGCCCAGCTTAGTGTAGCTAGTAGGGCTTTATGTGGGTCAATCCTAGCAGCAAGACTACATCACCCAGCAAAGGGCACCTTCCTAACATGCATTGGTCTAGTTCACAGAATATCACAGCACAGCAAACATGAAGCCCTATGCTTATTTGGAGCTAGATACTTCCTGACCTGTCAAAGATGTGCTTTTATTGGTACTTCTCTCACTACTAATCTTAAAGGTCTAAAGCCAACAGATTGGTAGTCATCGGATATTCATTATCATTAGTAATTGTAATCCTTTTTCTTAAGTACTCCTGTGAATTCTGCTTTCATACTTTAGAAATGGAAACACTCATAAAGCACTACACCCACTCCCTTATAAGCCAATGGTCCATTAATTTGTTGGAATCCTCACTGTCATGTAAAGGAATCTCTTCTGTGCTGTACAGTAAATTTTACTTGTCTTAACTTCCCCCATAATAATAATTTCCTCTTTCTAGTAAATATGACTCATTGGTTATTCAGTTTCTTTGTTCCTCATTTCTCTCTCTCTGATACCATCACATCTCCCTACCCTGTCTATTTGGTTCCCAACAAAAATAATTAGTACAAATTTTCATGGTTATGACTTTAATGACTAATATAACGGTTTACCTCTGGTTGACAATTCAATCTTAATTTTTGCTGCTATTGCTGCTGCTATTGTTTAAGAAATTTAATGTGATTGCATGCATTTATACATTCACATACACATACCCTTGAGAGCAGGAAGGTTTTTTCTATCCTTATAGTCCCTAGTTCCTATTATTATTATTAATGATAAAATGTCTAAGATATGTTTGCATATATGTTTGTGTATGTATACATATGTGTATGTACACATATCGCTTTACATTTTATAAAATACTTTTAAAATTCTATCTTATTTGATCCTCACAAGTAGGAAATAGATGCTGTTATGATGATATACACATATGGAAAATGAGGCAAAAGAGGTTAATTGATTTGCCCAAAGTGATCTATCTAGAACATGTCTGGTGTAACATTTAATTCAAAAACTTCCTCTTTGCAGATCTAGGACTCAAGTCAGTGGGTCATCTACCTACTTAGTAGACACTTTTAAATGCTCACTAGGTGAATAAGTAAATGAATTCAATGAATTTAAATATTAGATTAATTTGGAGCCAAATTTCACTTGTGTTTCTAATAATTTGTTTTTACATTCCTCTGTGTGTGTGTGTGTGTGTGTGTGTGTGTGTGTGTGTGTTTATCAATAATGACTGACTTCCTAATGTTTTCAAACTGGGGAATTGTGCATCTTTAATAAAGATTGTTCTCCATAATCTCTTTTTAAAAAATTAAAGGAAATATTATTTCTAGTTGAGAGCTATCTTTAATACAAAACAAAAGTTCCTTCCCATGAAATCCCTGGGAATTACAAATGTACAGTGAGAAAGACTGAGTTTTAAAGAGTTCAAAGAGAGAGCATTGGACAGGGCTATTTTGTGCATGTCCACTCCTCTTTGGTAATCTATTGCTAAAATAAACTGTTTTGGTAGCCTCTGCCTCAGCATTTGTTCCATAGCGATGACTTGCTCCAAAGCTTTTCATGAAACTTCGTTATTAAATTGTGATTCATTATAATGAAATTTCATTCATCACTGAGCCAATGTTAAATTTCCAGCATCCCATGTGCTATTTTAAGCCCAGATAAAATTCCTGTCATCTATATTTGTTTCAGTAAATGAACAGACCAAAAGACACAATGTGTTAGGGTTTGGCTCCCCCCCCCCACCCTCCTGCATTTTAAACTTAATGTTATTAGATGATATTGTGCTGGGAGACAATTGGGAATCATGTTCCATGCCACATTCTGCCGGCAATAGGAAATTGAGAAAATAGTTTAATAAACAGATGCTTACTTTGCCTTTTAAAAGGAAATCATATTTATCTTAGCAGCATTCTCTATTTAATAGAATCTGCATTTTTAAAAGGCAGTGATTTCCCTCTGTTTACTTCACTTAAGTGAAATAAACACACTGATAAAAATATCCCCCTGCCTCACCCCACAACCCTATTCTTTTATGTGAACTTGACCTGAAAATAGACGGGAATGAAATTCCACAACTGTGCCCAGGATTTGGGTGACAAGCAACAGAAGTTTAAAATAACTCACTTGATTTCAACGAGTCTATGCAAGAGTAAACTACAGGGGGCAGCAAATATTAAGCAGATTTCCCCTTATTCTGATGTCTTGAATTAATCAGGGCTGCTAAGCAGCTGTTAGCTCAGAACTGCACAACTCTCTCAAAACTTTGCCACTCAAGTGAATAGTTTCCGCTTTGTTTCATTTCCTAATGAATGAAAATTAAGACCAGAGGACTCTCTTCCTTTCCTCCCTACCCAGCAAGATAATGTCCAGACCAATCTTTAACATTTCATTACTACTGTTGCACTTTAAATCCCTCATTCCAGGGAAGTATAGTGTTGTGACATGGCTTATAAATCTAGCATGTGTTTGAACACTTAGATTTGGGCTGGGGGGAAGAGAAGAGGGTAGGGGAAGAGGGGGAAGAGAAACATCTGATTATGCAGAGAGGACAACTGTCAAGGAACAACACAGAGCTAGAACAATGCAACAGCAGGCACCTAAACTCCCTTACTTGGTTTTGAATTTTTATTTCTTCTACTATCTAAGCAAGATTTAAAAAGCAAAGAAGAGATTTTCAGTTGTTCATTAAAAAGCATTAATGTCATCTTGGTTTCTGTGAGCAGATGTAAACTGTTCCTTAGCATGCTTTGTTTTCTTCTGACTGATTTGAGTTCTCCCTTTATTCATAAATGGGAAAAGAGAAGAATGAAAAAACAATTGGAATTACTTTTTCTTCACCTCAAACCTTACTTATCAGAATAACAGCTGTTCTCTTAAATTCAAGAAGCTACTTGGAGAATCTCAGCATAGTGTAGTGTACATTATTCTGTGTCTAGAAGCTGGAGAAAGACATAGTGTACACAGTACTGATATGGGGTTCACAGGATATGGGCCTGAAAGCCAAAACTACCACTTACTCTTTTTATGGCCCTGAGCAAATTATTTATCTTCATTTCCTCTGGTACTTTATCTATAAATCTATCTATAAAATGAGGGATTTGAACTAAATGATTCCTAAGAACCCATACACTGCTAAATCTCTAACCTTAATCTATATACTATGTACTACCTGTGTGACATTTGGCCAACTATAGTAATTGGGTACTGGACTTGCAAGTAAAGATGACTTGAATTTATATGAATTCTCAGATGCTCATAGTTTGTTGCTGTTAGCGTTGGCAATTTATTTAGCCTTCCTAAACCTCAGAGCTTTCATCTGTAAAATGGAGGTAGTATTACTCAGACTGTCTCAGGGTGTCTTCTCAAAAGAAGCACTTTGTAAGACTAAAAGCACTACAGAAATAAAAATTACTATTAGATTTAATTAGTTAATACTAGTAAGTATGGTTATCTACATTGTATATTGAAGAAATACATATATATATATATATATATATATATATATATATGAAACTGAGGCAGACAGACATAATATTTGGGTTATGTGTAACTTCCCAGTAACTAAGTGAGGATAGAGATATGATACACTGACTCTTTTCATTCTATAACCCAGCCAAAACTTTGTTGAGGATAGCATACAGGAGAGATTTAATGCTCATATGTTCTATCTATTCTCCATCCACAGAATAAGAAGCCTCTATTCCTTGCCCATTGGTGCCCTTTGCTAGAATTAGAATATGAGCTGCTTTCCATCCACCTTGAACAATTTTTTTAAGACTGAGAAAGAAATGGGGTCTTAGGTACAGCTGGTCCTGAGGCTAGTATCTCCCAGTACTTCTCTAGGCCCTCATAATTCAGAGAGACCAGCTTCAGTAGCAAGTAAAAAGCATAGGCCCTCCCTATTTCCTGAGGATAAGAAAATGATAGAAAAGAAAAGAAGAGAATTAGAGATGAGGAAAGCTAAAAAAAAAAAAAAAAAAGAGTAAATAGAAAAAAGAAAAGAAGACAAAATGTTTGTCAAGCCCTCAAAAGAATTGAAATTAAATTAAAGACTCCACCCCAATAATCAGTATATTCCTTGACTTCATTTCACCGACCTCTAGCTTGCCAGAAAAAAAAAAGTATAACTTTAGTATCCATGATCAAAATTCTTTTTCCTCAGGTGGCAGCAAATCCCATGAGGCAGGATATATTTGGATGATCAGCCTAACTTTTACTGTATTTTTTATGCAATGCATAGGACTCTTCAAAAGATAAATAATAAAAACTGTTTTAGTCCTTTGATCCTAGAAAAGTATATCCATTAGAATGTTATTGGGCCCAGTCTTCTCTGCTGTTTTTGCTGAACTTCAGCTTCAACTTCAAGAAGTCTGGGAGAAGGGGGAACAGAATATATCCCTTCACTGTAAGGCTTTCATATTAAGAATAAATTGCAGTTTTCAGAAATTATCAATGACTACTTTTTTTTATTAAATGGAACACTCTCAACTTGTGTATAGAAAGATAGTGACACACATTGGCTGTGTGACCATATAAGGACAGGTCTCTTAATCCCTCAGGGCTCCCTGGAAACATTTTGGGACTCTAAATTACATAACCATCTAACAGTTGTCAATCTATATTGATAGAGGGAATTGATGGAAGGGAAAAGAGTAAACTACACAATACCATTGTGAGGGTAACATCTAGGCATGGTTATTCCTCTTGATTCTGGGGAAACAACTTTAGATGGAGAGGCTGTGGTTACCTTGGGGAGACAAAATAAAAGTATAAGTTGTCTTCCTGGGAAAGAAAAAAATATTCATGCTGGTTATGCTTTCATGTCTCAGGATTCTATCCTGACCCACTCATTTAGCACTCATCCAGGTCAAGAATGCCAGTTACTAAACTGCCCTGTAATATCTCATGATTATCCAAGTATAGATGAGGACAGACAATATTAACAAGGAAACCAACATGAGATCCATCGAAGATCAATGATTACTGAGACTCACATACAAAGAAATAAACTTGTAAGATATAAAGATGTAAAACCTTCTACCTCCTAGTATATTAAACCTGTTGAAACAATTCTCTGACCCACTTAGTTAATAGTGGTCATCTAGTTGCATTGTTCTGATCTATTTCTGAAGCATTTCATTTGAAATTCTGAAGCTACTAATTTGTGAAAATCATTGGGAATGAAAGAGGTCAATCTGAAGGTTGACTTTTCAAATTTCTCTTTAAAACTTTCCCCAAGGGAGGTTTATTTTGTTCATATATTGAGTTTAAATATATTTCTTTTTATCTTTTTATTCTCTTTACTTTTTATTCAATTTTTATTTCTTTTTATTCTGTCTTTAAGGATGATAATAGATCAAAATGTTAGTAATTATAAGTATATCATATGGGTTCTGGAAATAGTGTCAAATCAAAAGTAATGACCATTTGGATTCCTTAGAGTTCAGCTAACTACATCTTCCCTCTATACTCTAAGAACAATCCTGAGGAATAAGAAGGGTTTATTCTATTACTATTGCTAATAAGCCTCTACCTAGTATGTTCTTCTCAATATCAATTCCTAGCTAATATTTCCCCAGTATCATTTAAATTATTAATAATAATTCACTTTTACAAAGAGATATTTACTAAGAAGGTATAGTGAATAAGAACCCAAGTATAACAATGTTTGAATCAATAGAAGCACACTACATTCTGCATGATTACTCAAACCCTGGGGAAGATGGACTTCAATTTAAAGCTGTTCTAACAAAACACTACCCTCCCCCATCATGTTCACTTCTGGTTCTGTCATAGTGTATGGATTAGTCACTTCTTTGCTCATAGGACATAATAGTTCATTATTACTAGGTTGGGTTGAGTCAAATAGGTCACTATTCAAGGCTGGCCTCTCACTGAAAATATGTGAAATATACAGATTCTATAAGTTACTCCAATTTATTAAATCTCAGAAGGCTCTTCCAACTTTTTAAGGGTTGCAAGATTATAACTTTCGCTGTTCTTCATTTCCTAAGATCAGGAAAAATTTAAGCATTGGGAGGCAAAAAATTCAGATGCAGCAGTAAGAGTGAGAGAAATGACCCAAGAAAGCCCCCGCACCCAGCTGCCCATAATAATTCTTATTTCTTTTACTACCAAGGAAGACAGACATTGTCTGCTTGAGGCATTAGCATGCACCCTTGCATCTGGTTCAACAGCCAATTAAAAAGTTTTTCATTACAAGTTCACTAACAACAGCTCATCAACAACCTCAAGGAAGGGAAAGGGTCCCTTTGGCCCTCATTGGTCCATCCTCATATTCCACATATATAATCATTCCCAACTCCTTCAAATATTTAGACAAGGTGATCCATTTTTAAGTATATGGAGTGATTTTTCAAAGTGGTTACACTTTGAAAAAATAAAGCAGGAAAAAGAGGCACAGAAGAAGCTCTTTTAGAGAATGGCTCTCAAGAAAACGGCATTAGGAATCTTGAAGGCCAAAGAGATTGATTTCAAGTAACAAGCATCCATTCTCATCATTCCTATGCATTTCCACCACGCTTAAATGTCCACATTAAGACTTACTGGTCAGGTTTCAGGGATTTCATCTGAGACATGGCATTCATTTAGATCATCAAATAGAAAAAACTCTGATTGTACTTTCCATCACATGGTGATTCCCAGTAGGGGCCTTCTCTGATATACCATTTTCTGCTAGTGATACCGGATGTCTGACATGGGACACAGTAGCCAGGAGCAGCTGTGAAAAGCCTCAGAGTGAGGCAGTCAATTAATCTTTTAAAGAATGGCTTCTTAGATTGTAGTTTGGTGCAGCTAAAGGAAACCCTGTAACAAAAGCACCCATTGTAACTCCTGACTTTACAGCTGGCTGAGGTATTGTCTACTTTTTAAAATCTTTTTTAAAACAGTATTATTTTAGTTTTTCACCTTCTTATAGTGTCTGCAGTGGGGCTCAATTTAGCTCATAGCCATGTTTTATCTAGGTTACATTTAACACCCAGACAACAGGTGCAAGAATGAACCTTGGACATAATGTCAAGTAGATCACTAATATCATAGCAGGTACCTTTACCAGGTGTCCATACAAAACATAAAACCTTTTTATATGACTTTGAAAAGAGGTACAAATGCTGTATTTAGTGGCTTAAGCATAAGTCTTCCAGAAATAAATTTGTATTAATTTAACTTTAATTCTTGCATATAGAGAGAAATGTGCAAATTGTTAGATCACTTTTGCTTTCCTTCCTCCATGCCCTCTGTTATAAGAGAATTTAAAATAACAGTAATCTTGAAGAAGAAAAGGGTAACAGCATATTAAAAAGTGTTTGGGGTTACTATTGGACTCTTTCTAATATAATAATAATGATAATAATAATATAATTGCACTTACATAATACTTAAAGTTTTCAAAGCCTTTATAAATACCATCTCCTTTAGAACAATAATTACTTAATAGTCTATTCTATTCTTTCTTTGATCAGTAACCATCAAAATTAAAAGGGTCTCCTCCCTGTCATCAAAAGGGTTCTCTCTTTTGAATGGAAAAGAGGTCTAGTCGTAGTGTCATTTTCCTCAAAGAATAGGGAAAGAAATGATTTTAACTATATAAGAGGTATTTTTTTATTGTTGTAAATTTCAATACTGTAATTAATCTGTTTTCTAGGAATATCTCATTGTTTTCTTTTTATTCTTGATTTCCTACATGCTTTCCAAAAATGAAAAGTCTGGAAAGGAAGTTAGCTAAAGGAATATGTATTTCTCTATAATTTCAGTTAAATGAAAAAAAGAAGACTTTTTCTTTTTTCACAATGGCATAAATAGTATGTTAATTCTATCTAGGATACTGAAAAAATAAGCTCTATGATGTCTGATAATATATACAAGACTTCTGTTAAATTGTTGCAGAATCAATTAAATTCAATTAGTTTTATTATCTGCCTCATAAGTGCAAAACATTGCCCTACGTCCTAGGGATAAAAAGATAAAAACAACATTCTTTGCCCTCTAAGTCTCTTTACTGAACGTAAATATTACCTTAATCTTTCTTCTACTCCTATCCCATCATACCCCATTTACATTGACTTAGGTGATAATTTTTATTCCATTGGTGTCCCAGTTACCTACTAGGTGATATGTACATTTTATTTACTATATAAAAAACAATATGGCCTAAACATCGTGTAACTCTTTTAAGTTTGGGGTAGTACAGCTAGAGGGATCTTGGGATCATAAAATCATACACTAAGAGTAAGAAGGGATTACAGAAGTCCATGACCTTCATTTTATATAGGAAGCTGAGACCTTGTAAGGCATTTTGTAAAAGATATTAAAATGAGTTACAGAGGTCTTAGGTACCTATTATTTTTGTTGGGATCATTTTAATCATTGAAATGGGAAACAGAGTGGTCCATGAAAAAGAATACTTTGTTGTGTGTATTTCGTATTTCTAAATAAGAAGTCATGAAAGGAAGGATATCCAACATCAAAAAGCTTAAAAGGTATAATGTATGTGTGTTTGTGTGTCTGTGCTCTACAAATATAGATTTCATAACTGCTTCCTTTGAAGTAGACATGGCATCTCTTTTTAACTGGAATAACTTCTGGAGAAACAAAACTCCAAGAGCTTCAGATGGGCAATAAAAAATGCTGTAATCTGCTCCTGTACAAATGTGATTTATAAAGCAAGGTATTTTTTATGACACTTCAATGTTTGCAACGTACCAGGCCAGTGAGTAGAAAGTTCAAATTTAAAAGGAAAGATCAATGACACAACTTCCCTTTACAGGTGTAATTTAGTTTAAAATAACCTTCACTAACACTGTGACTGAATCATTTTAGGACCTCTGCAAGCTGAGTTTATGTAAAGGGACTATGTACTTCTTCCATCTTTGTATTGGTCAACCAAGCCTTTCAATCAGACAGCTTTAAAGAACTCAGCAAGTGGTGACTGTTCTGTTGGTATTTGACAGTTCTTTTAAAAGAGCCCTTAGGAGAGAAAGGCTACTTCCTTTAGTGAACAAGTGGAAAGAGCATTGGATTTGGAGTCAAAAGATAACAGAATCAAAGACTTTTAGAGGTGAAAGGGACCTCAGAAGTTATCCAATCCAAAAATAATCCACTACAACAAGTGAACAAGGGGTCATCCAGTGTTCCCTCAAAAATTTACAGTGAATGGATTTCCACTACAACTGGAAGCAGTCCATTCCTTTACTGGATAGTTCTATTAGCAGTTTTCCTTATACCAAACCTAATTTTATCTCTTCATCACTTTTACCTTTTGCTTCTAGTTTTCTTTTGATGACCTAAAAGGGAAAAAAAAGTCTAATCCTTCTGCCACTTAGGGATAGGGACTGGGCCTGTGATCTTCATTATACAATGAACTCCTCGGTAATGACATTTCTTCCACCAATGTGCTTTCTATATTAATTTCTAGTCTTAGAAATTTGCCAGATCCCTGAGAAGTTAACTTTGCCGGGGGCATGCAACTAGTATTTGTCAGAGGTAGAGAACGACTCTAAAAATCTTGTTTATTTATAAGGTCAACCCTTTAGCTATTACATCACATTGTCTCTTTCTCTTCAGTGGTAGTTTCAACCTTCACCAGTCATGTATTTCCTGTGTGACTTTGAGCAATTCATACTAATTGTTGGAATATCACTATCCTTTTCTGTAAAATGGGAGGGGTTATAGTAGTTCAGGCACTCTTAGTGTATCCATAGATCTCTTCCGTGTACTTGGAGAGAGGTTAGATCTTCCTATCTGTGTTGTATATTTACAAACATTATTCTGAGAAAGGGTCCTTAGGCTTCCCAAACTGCCAAAGGGGTGTATAGCACACAGAAATATTAACCCCTGGCCTAACTGTTTCTTTTGAACTCTAAAAGATTTGTAGTTCTAAGAATGGACCTACATCAATAGATATGGCTCACTAAGGAACAAAACCACAGTGCTATTACATTATATGAAAATGTATAATTAGAGTTGTTAAAGGTTCTAACTATAAAAGCACATTAGCAAACAACAAACTGCTATTGCACAGGGGCGGGTTTGTTTACTTGGCAAAATGCAGATAATGCAGCTGTTCACTACAACAGTCAAACAGGGGTGTGCTGATTGCAGAAGCAATTGAGCTCTGGGACTTTGTGTTTGTTTTGTGAGTATGACATCAGTTTAAATTTTGAATCATTTTCATCATCTCTAAAAGAATTTATTGTGGTTATTTAAATACAACATGCCATTTTTCCTTTCTTTCCTGAATGAGAATTTTAAGTGGACAATGCTCATAAAACAACTATTTTCCAAAAGCATAATAACCTTGTTATAACATAGATATCATAACTTTTTTTTTTAATCTGGGATTTTATTAACATAAGGAGCTCCTGGTGATGAAATGCCTTCTGACAAAGGCAGCCATCCTACTATCCCTAGTCTTAGAGAATTATCCAGAATGCTGACAAATTAAGTGACTTGCCCAAAGATGTACAGAATAGTCAGTGGTGATGCTATCACTTATCTAGAGCTTTAAGGTTGAAAAACTCTTTTTAAACAATCACTTAACCCTCACAATGATCCTATGAGATAGATTTTTTTTAATATTTATTTTTATTTATAAGTGAAACAGTTGGGGCTAAGTACCAGGATCATACAGCTAGGAAATGTTAAATTTCTGAGATCACATTTGAACTCAGGTCCTCCTGTCTCCAGGGCTGATGTTTTATGACTTTGATTCATCCAAGAATCAAACTCAAGTCTTCCTGAACTCCAGTCCAACACAGTCCACAGCACCACTTAAAATAAATAGTAATGACAAAAAACTGATTCTGCAAGGATTGCATTATCTCATTGAAGCTTTATAAGAACTCCCTTAGAAAGGAACTATTATCATTATACTCTTTTTAGAGATGATGAAACTGAAGGAGACAGACATTAAGTGTCTTGCCCAGATCACACAGATACCAAATATCTGTGGAAATATTTTAACTCTAGGTCCAATGATTAATCCACTGAGCTGCTTATACCATCTAAATGAATAATTAAATAGTTTTCATGAATTTATTCTGGCCAAAAGCATTCTTTACCTAGTGACCAAGGTTTTAGTAATTAACTCCTCCAAATTTAGCTAGATTGTTCTTGGATCTACAAACAATGTCACCTAACTTTAACTAATGCCTTTATTACTGATTAGAAAAAGAGAGAAAAGGAATGTGTAGTGGAGAGCAAGAGCTGGTCTCTGACACCAAGACCAGGGTTCAAGTCCTACTTTGCATATATATTGTCTGTGTGCCTAAGCATTCTCTGTAACCCCTTAGTGCTCTAAACATCTTTTCAAGGTCATACTTTTCCAAGAAAGGGCTGACTCTCATTGATAAATGATGTTCCTTATTAGAAATTCTCCCCATCAAATGTCAAAACCCAATTCCTTGTTGTAGTTCATTTATTTGGGGTTGCATCCAATTCTTTGTGACCCCATTTCCAGTTTTATTGGCAAAGATATTGGAGTGATTTGCCACTTTCTTCTCCAGCTCATTTTACAGATGAGGAAACTGAGGCAAACAAATTAAGTAACTTGTCCAGGATCATACAGTTAGTAAGTTTCTGAGGCTATATTTGAACTCGAGATGAGATTTCCTAACTCCAGGCCCAACATTCTATCCTCATAGACATGTATGTTAAGAGTTAAGGATAATTTCTATAAAATAATGAGGCAAGACTAGTCCTGTAAAATCTGGGTTAAGACATTTATTGAGGTTCCTTCATCAGAGTTAGTGTGTACACAAGATTTCTCATATAGCAGATTAAAGTCTGATGACATAATTTCCCTTTTTCCTTTCATTTGGTTTATGTTCACAAGTTGTCTTTCATCCCATGAAATTTTTTCTCAAAATTTACTTTTATAAATGTAGTCATAATTCTTGATCTTTGCCCTTTATACTTTAGTCCTTTCTCATGTATTCTTAATTTTTGCTTTGTAAACCTCAAGTGCTTGAAAATTGAGTCCTTTGATAACTTAATTCAAGCATATATATAAACATTAAGAAAACCTATATTGGAATATCACATTTCCATTCTCCTTTAAAATGCAATCTATTTATATGTATGTATTTTCTGTTCTCATGACTTGGCCCTGCTTACTCTTTACACTCACATTCAATGTCTCACCTGGCTTCTTATCTGCACCTTATTTATAGAAAATAAATTCTTTCATAATCCACTCCATTTTTACTATAATTAGTCATTTGCCTTTCTATCACATCAATGATACACTACAACTTGCTGTCCCTTTTTGACTCCCAATTCTGTAAGGTCAAATATAAATAAAAACATTAAGAAAACCTATATTGGAATATCACATTTCCATTCTCCTTTAAAATGCAATCTATTGCCTACTTTGTGCTTGATATTTTTCATAGTGAAAACTTACTCTATTTCTAACTCATCAGCACTATCTTCCCTTAGCTCTTTCCATAAGAACATCAGATGATTACTGTTTGACTGCATATATATCATTCAACTAGTTGAATATTGCTTTATTCTTGATTTTCAGGTCCTTAAAGAAAATAAATGTCTGCTCTTTCATATTTTGCTCCATTCTATAAGCACTTGATAATCAGTGAAAGACAGAAGACCAGTCCTTCAGACATTAACTCTGTTATGGAAATAGACAACAAAACAATTCAGTAATAGATCAATTCAACAAACACTTAAGCATCTATAATCATCTCTATCTCATGGCTTCTCTGGCTTCCTCAAGAAGAAATCCTATACAATGCTAGTGCTTTCCCTCTAGATTCCCTTCTATCTACACTGAACATACCCTGTATGTACACAGTTTTTCACATGTTGTCTCCTCATTAGTCTGTGAACTCTCTGAAGGCTCACTTTTTTTGTAGCTCTAACATTTAATATAAGTGCCTGGCCAGTAGTGAGCAATAAATGCTTATTGGTTTGAATTGAATTTTGTGATGTTGGGTTCAGTACCAGAGATCCAAAAATGGGAAACACACACACACACACACACACACACACCACACACACACACACTGGCAATCCCTGCTCTTAAGTAGTTTACAGATTAACAAGGAAGATAAGAGCTATTCATTTAATAATTATCACACAAAATAAAGCAAGGGCAATCTGATATAGATTTAGAGACCTGAACTTTGATTCAAATTTTTAAATTAGATTAATCTTTGTCATTTTTATTTGTAACTTTGTAACTTTAAATTAAATTAATCTTTGTAACTTTTTCTTGTGAGCCTCAATTTCCTCATTTGAGCAATGGAAGTATTCAGGTTTATACTACTTTCCTCACAGGTTTTAAATGAGGGAAACACCTGGTAAATTATAAATTGTAAGGCACTGTGTAAATCTGAGTTATATTATAAGGGCGAAGGAGTGATCTGGATTTTATTCTTTGTGCATTAAAATGTTTATATTTTCTGAAGAATAGTTTGTTACTTCGGTGATTGAAAGTTTTAAGTTGCTGAGCAGGGGGATGGTATAAGTACAATAATATATTTTTGTTCAGTCATTTCAATAGTGTCTGACTCTTCCTGACCTCAGTTGAGGTCTTCTTGTCAAAGATACTGAAGAGGTCTGCCATTTCCATCCCAGCTCATTTTACAGATGAGGAAACTGAAGCAAACAGGATTAAGTTATTGCTCAGTCACCACACTAGTTAGTCATTTTACTAATGTATACTAGGATTGTGCTACATTACTATTACACTGGTACTAGTGAACTGCTGTAACTCATGCTCATTTTACAGATGAGGAAACTGAAGCAAACAGGATTAAGTTATTGCTTAGTCACCACACTAGTTAGTCATTTTACTAATGTATACTAGGATTGTGCTACATTACTATTACACTGGTACTAGTGAACTGATGTAACTCATGTAGCTGGTTAGAGTCTATGTCCAGATTTGAACTTCGGGAAGATTCATCTTCCCGACTCCAGGGAACTCTATCTACAGCTAACTACACCTAACTGCCCTGAATCACAGTGTATGTTTGTGTGAAGAAGAGTTGAGGACTGAGGATGAAAAAGACCAAATACAGGGAGACTACTTAAGAGACTGACATAATAATACTCAAGAAATGATACAGGCCTAAATTAAAGGAATTGGCGGTGTAAATTAAAAGAAAAGGAGAGTCATGAGAAATATTGTGAAGTTGGGATTCAGTAACTGTTTTGATTCAGGAGTTAAGAAATAAGGAAGAATAAAAAGTAAGTGTGAAATTTTGACATGAGGGAATGAAAAATTTGATGGCACTAACAACAGAATAAGGGAAGTTTAAAGAAAAGGCAGCTTTAAGGGAGATAATGAAATTAATTTTTGGATATATCAGTGAGGAGATACTGGGAAAATATTCTGATGGAAATGATTTGTGATCAATTAATAGTATGGGACTGAGACTCCTGGAAGAAACTAAGGCTTTTATATGTAGACTGTAGCATCATCTATATAGAAAGTATTATTAAAGCCATGGAAGTAGATGAAATTACTAGAAAGAGCATAGAAAGAAGAGAGAAGATGGTCAAAGAAGAAATTTATGAGATCCTCCTTATTTGGACAGTGGAAGAAGGATAATGAAATGACAAAGGAGGCTAATGTCTGATCCATACTGGCCTTTATATCAGTATAAATAAAAATATCTCATAAAAGAAAACACTAAACCAGCATTAGGAGAACTGCTCAAAGAAAGAAGAAACCTTTACACCTTGTGTGATTCTTTATTCTTTCTAGCAATGGCTAATCAGCTTTTGTGAGTTCATCTGGAACTGAGCCAAAAATAACTGTCATATGACCATATGGATGTGTACGTGTCTTACAAAGGGGCAGCAATTGAACATATGCTAGGAAGAACTCATTATCTGTGTACTTTGTTCAATTTGTAATATTATCCAAATCCATTGTACTGACTTTTTAAGCAGGAAAACATTAGTAAGTGAAGAGCAAAGGACGCTAAGTTTCTAGTTAGTCTAGGTACATTTAAAATGAATTCATTGATCTTTAAGATGAACAAGGATTTAAAGAAATGACATTTACTTAATCCCCTTAATTATTCCTTATCTTTTGACCCCTATTTTTAGAAGTAGCTCAATATATTCAATTTAAGTTTCTTGTGCTTTTATCATGATATTCTTTTATTTAGATCACAGAGTTTGAAATCAGATGGTTAACATTCACTGTGTAAGAAAATTATTCTAATCTAGGAGGCAGGGCAGTTGAAGTGTAAGAACAGACAGGTAGCAGCTGATGCCAGTAGTCTTAATGAACATGTTATCCTGTCTCCAATTCTGAGGCTGCTTGAAAGTATTATATATATATATATATATATATATATGATTAAGGCAGATCTCTAGGTTGGTATTCCTACAAGTAGACCTTATACTGTGGTTGATTATGTTGGGAAGCAAGAGTAAAGTGGAGGTATGAATTCTATCTCCTGTATTACTCTGTGCTGAATATATCCATGAATGAAGTCTTATGAATTGTGTTTTGCGACAAGCTAGATATAAACAAGGAATAACTCTGCTAATCCCGTGCCACAAGATAGGGGATATTAGCATTATTCATCAAACTTTCTGATTGCACCTATGTCAGATGCTCAGAGTTCACATAACTAGAGGAAAAGGGGAAGGGGAGAAGGACTCATTCATACAAATTATGTACTAACTTTAGTTGATTTTCATTTTTATTTTTTTCTTGATAAATTCCTTTTCTGTTGGGCATTCTTAACCTGGGTTTTGTGAAGTTTCTAGAAATTATCATTATATTTTGATAAAATTGGTTTCCTTTGCATTTTATTTTATACATATAACTGTATTATGAAAGGGGGTACATTAGCTTCAGAGGGGTTCATGACACAAAAAGTTAAGAACTCTTGGATTGGAGTTTTCTCAGAAGTTTGCTTTTATAACATCATTAATCAATATTCTGTTAACAAACAACAAGGTGCAAAGCAAGTTCGGTAACTAGGGAGTCAGGATTAGTCCTCAGTCTATCAGCTGAGTGATGTGGGATAAATTGCTTAACCTTTCTGAGCCTCATTTTCATCATCTATAAAATTAGGAGCTTGGACAAGCTGATAACTAAAATCTCTTTCAGTTCTAAAATTCTGATTCTATGAATACAACTCCCAATGTTTAAATCATGCAAAATTAATACCCAAAGGATTTTCTTTCATGTCATGAATGTTGAACAGGTGATTTTCACTTTAGGAGGCAGAAATTCTGAGTCATAAAGATTAGAAAATCAGGAGGTGCTGGTATTCACGGCTAAGATCTGGATTATAAGAAACCATTATAAGAAACCATATACAACCTTAAACATGACAGCATTAGCTACATCCTGAGGTAGCAGGAGATGAGACATAGACAGGAAATATCCCACATATGAAATGTGCCCTTAGATTGTGTCAGATATAGGTGTTTGTGATCCAGGGTTCTTTTCATTCTAAAGATCATATTTCAAGCCCCAGTCGTTTCATTATATGATACACCTGAGGCCTAGGTAAAACAGAAACTAGGCCTTTGCCTAAGGTCTGAGTCTTTCTAGTTCCAATTTTGGTTTCTGAAACTCCAACCTGAGCACAGGCCTATGTCTGATGCTGTGAGTCAAGGTACCACTAGATCTTTTTTTCTGATACAAAATATTTCATTAGATTCACAATTGTTTATTCCACATGGACAGAAAATTTAACATAAAAATTTTTTTAACATAAAATTCTTCAAAGAGCCTCTACCCACAAAAAAGAAAACTTTCATGGATTCTTTCAATATTGAATACATATAAGTATAACTGATATCATGTAATTCATTTTTGTTATCCATGCTTAATACATGAGCTAGCCACCTTTCTTCCAGTCATACATGTCTTTGATAAGGGGTCCCCAAACTTTAAAATAGGGGGCCAGTTCACTGTCCCTCAGATTGTAGGAGGGCCGGACTATAGTAAAAACAAAAACTTTGTTTTGTGGGCCTTTAAATAAAGAAACTTCATAGCCCTGGGTGAGGGGGATAATCATCCTTAGGTGCCACATCTGGCCCCTGGGCCGTAGTTTGAGGACCCCCTTTTTGCATGAAAAAGACTTTTGATAATGTATTCTACAACATATTTTTCATGCAAAAAGTCTTCTTTAGTAACATGCAGATTACTTATGCTCATTATGCAACTTTTTTTTGGTTTCCTTGAAATTTTTTCCCTTCAGAGATAGTGGCATTCTTTGCTTCAAAACCAAATGGCATCACCAGGAGAACCTAAGTTGATAGTGTATGACCCTAGTCAAATCAGTTAACCCTATTTCCCTCAATTACTTATCTGTAAAATGAGCTGGTGAAGGAAATGGCAAAACTTTCATTATTTTTTCCAAGAAAATTTAAATTGGGTCACAAAGAATCGGACACTACTGAAAAACAATTAAGCAACAAACTCAAGCTTTGATTGACACCAATTCTCTTCTTCTCTTCTGCCCACTTATTGAAGAGGACAGAATACTAAACTCCTCTTGATACCCTCCTTTATGTAGGGAAGAAACTGGATTTAGGTATTTACTTCACTCTGCATATGCTGCTCTGTTGGTTTCAACTCCATGGGTAAAATAACCCTCACTGGGGTATCCCTGAGCTCTCTCTGCCTCCCTTCTCTGCCTCCTTTTATGTGTTATCTAGCCCACTCCACCACTCTTTGAAGATAGGGATTGTCTTTTTTGTTAATAACTATGTATTATATCCCCAGCACTTTGCCCGGTGATTGGTGTATGGTAGACTCTTAATTAACATTTATTGGATTGAATTGGCTTATGGGCCAGGTACTATCCTAGGTGCTAGGAATAGAAATAAAGAGAATGAAATAATCATTCTTTGAGGAAGTTGACATTCCAATGGGGAAGATAGCATTATATGTATATGTGTGTGTATGGTATATTTATGTGTGTATATATGCTAATGTATATGGTAATGTGGGCCTGAGGCATCAAACAAGCTTGTAATTTCACTATGTGTGAATTTTACCTATGGTGTAAGTGGCAACTAGGTAGTGCACTGAAGAGAATACTGGGCTTGGAGTCAGAAAATTTTAAGTTCAAATCTGGTTACAAAGATATATTAGCTGTGTGAACCTAGGCTACTTTGTTAACCCTGTTTGCATTGGTTTCCTCATCTGTAAAATAAGCTGGAAAAGGACATGGCAAATCACTCCAGTATTTTTGCCAAGTAAACTCCAAATAGGATGACAGAGTCAAACATGACTGAAAAAATGACTGAACAACAGAAATTATAAATTTCCCTCTCAACTTAATGTCTTAGAGAGTTCCTTAGGATCTGGAGGTTAAATAACTTTTTTCTAGGTACCAGATCTTTCATACGCCAAATAAGTTCTCTATTTGTTATGCTACTCTGCCTCATCCTTTAAAAGAAAAAAGAATTATTCATTTTATATGTGTATATATATATATATATATATATATGATGTATATGTGTATATATGAATATGGAGTATTTATGTATAAATCATATATGTAGAATGTATATTTTGTATATGTATACATAAATTTCTATACACATACATATTCATAAATATCTTAGTTGTATTTTATCTTCTAACAGTATGGAAAAGGTTTGCTTTTATAATTGTTCCAACAATTATTCAAAGTCTGCAAACAATTTTACTCTGTAAATAGGGGGCTCATCTTTCCTATTCTAAATATGGAGATACCACATATCTCCCTACTTTAAGACATATAGAAATCCATAGAGTATTCTAGATTGCTTTTAGAGTATGGCTGTTAAGAGCCTTGAATCTCCTTCCTGCCTCTCCTTCTGTGTCTTTGTGAGAATCAATATTAGTAGTTGCAAAGTCAAACATTAAAATCATACTGAGAGATTATTAGGTTTAATTAAAACCTGTTTATATCTTTTTTTTAGTTGCCTTGCAGAAAAGTTTACTCCATAAGCAGAGTAGAGAGTAGGGAAAAGACAGAGTTAAATCTGCAAAAGAATGCCCAGAAGTCAAGAAAAGTGAAATCTGATTGTCAGTCTGTACACTGGGCTATAAGCTAAAGGCCAATTATATTGTGTTCTCAATTCCTTTCCTACATCTCCTCCGCATTCTCCTTTACTATTATTCAGGTGAAATCAGGTTAAAATAAGACTAGGGATGAGAAAGGAATTTTTAAAAGGGCAACCTGAGGATTGTACATAGAATGCAGATGTTCCAAACTGCTTTTCCAAAAGAGGATGGGAGAGTTTATGCTGACTATGTGTTAAAGCATCAGATTATTTCTATCTAGTAACAGCTAGAAAATACATTTATTTCTTTATCATCTTCCTGAGTGATTGCTCAGTCAGGAGCTTTCTGCCAGATTCCAAAAAAAGATTGGGGTGAACATTCTTATTTACCATATCTTAGGGACAGCACTAAGAGTGATAGGTATACTAAGGCCCAATCCAGAAACACATTAGAAGGTCTTTCTATTAATATGTTTGCATAATGAGTTTACTTAAATACTAATTTTCTTCTTTAGAGGCTTCCTTTTTCACTTATTCTATGCATGGAAGGGACAAATTGATAGTTTAGATATAGATATTATAGATATATGCATAGATATGTAGATATTATATATAATATAAATATTATATAAGGAGATTATATTAGGATCCTAGTCAGAGTCCAGATTCACATAATTCTATTGTTATTTGCATCTTCCCGAACCTATCCCTAAATCCCACTCAGAAGTAATGCTTTCCTTGAGAGGAAGAGCCCCTCATATACATAGTAGACTAATCCAAGAAGCTGTCTTCTTCTTTCTCACTCAAAAAACTGTAATCAAATCAACACTAGCAATACTCTGGAAAAAATGCATCATTTGATTTCCCTAAGGCTCCACTCTCTACTCCCTAGAACTTCTCAGACCTAGACATTATTTTTTGGTTTCCATTCCCCTAGCTTTAGAATGTAAGCTCTTTATATTCTAATATAGGTAGATGATACATGCATATGTCCCCATTGAATTTTTGATTTGACAAGAATTGTGAGTAGTTATGGTCTTGATGGACTTAAAAAAGAAGTGGAATGAAAAGAAAAGAGAAATAAACTAGGAAGGGAATGAAAATCATCTTATACAATAAGTGGGCATAAATAGACCACCATATAACGGAGGAAGGTATTGTGAGAATGATTTATATTTGAACCTTACTGTAATCTGAACTTGTCAAAGAAGGGAAGAGTACACACATAGTTGGGTACAGAAATGCAATTTAACCAACAGGGAAACTTGAGAGAAGGGGAGAATTATGAAGTCAGAATTAGAGGGAAGGTATATTAAGGAAGGAATTATTCCTAAAGAAAACAAACTCTAAAATTACAGAAAAAATATTTACTTCTTTTTGTGGTATCAAAGAATGGGTAGCTCACAGGGTGTCTATAAATAAGGGCATGGTGTTAAAAGGTACAATGCGGCCTCTCCAAAAGTATACAATCTGGTAGAGAGAATGAATATGCCAAAAAAACAAAACAAAACAAAACAAAAACCCAACAATGACAACAACAACTTTGTATATTTGAGATATGAAACTTTTATCTGATAAAGTCTAAAAATTTTCCCCCTAATTTTCTGCTTTTCTTCTGATATTGATTACATTAATTTTATTTGTACAAAACCTTTTTTTTTAATTTATAGTTTAATGCACCTTCTATTTTTAATCTTTCCTCCACAAGCATTCCTCTGTCCCTACAAACATTTAGGTAGTCCTTAACCTGAAAAGGGAAAAAACAAAATGAGGTTTCTTTTAACCCACAAACCCCCTTCCAATTTCTTCACTGCCAAACTTCTCTTGTTTATATTTTCTCCCCTATCATCTTCATTGGTCATTCATTCAACACTGTTTAGTTTTTAACCTACATTGGCTTTCTCATGCAAATCTCTTTTTAATTGTCAAACTCAATGTCTTTTTTCTTATCCTATGTCTTCTTTCTGTAGCATCTGATAGCATTGAGTACCCTCCACCCTCTTATCCTTTCACAATTGGCCTTCTATGTTTTTTTCTTTACTGGTTTTTCTTTCTCTCTTATCCCTAAATTATTTTTCTCTTGGGAATCTGTCCCTTGTTGATCTCTTCCATCCCCACTATTTCAGCTAACATCTCAATCAATCTGGGGAGATTCCCAAATCTATTAATCTAACATCAACCTCTCTCTGAAATTATCTTTCCATGTTTGCAATATTCTGTAGGATAATTCATCAGCTGATGGTCACTTAAGACCATTTCTCATATGTCTGAATCCTTATGGCACATCCTTAGCATTGCTTAATAGCTATTATCCCCACATGGGAAACACTAGTTTTCCCTTAAAAGATATTTGAAACTGTTCTCAAGACTGAATTAACCCAGAGTACCAAGCTTAGAACCACTGTTATTGCTTCTAGGAGCCTAAGCATAAAAGCAAGCATAGAAAAGATCAGGAGCTTTTCCCTCAGGCTTGACCTATGGGCCAGCATGGGCAATACAAGGTCAGGGAAGCTATACCCAAAGGAATCTATGCTGTGTTCTTGCTGAATATTTGTTTGAAGAACTGATATTCCACTGGGCTTTATCTTTATCTTTCCTGCAATGTGTGAAGAAAAGAACATCAGGCTTAAAAGAGATTTGAGAGTTATAGTAAATTGCTTTTTGGGGATATAGGGTACCCATGCTTATTTTCTCTTAAGTGAATGTAATGGTAGGTTGTATTTTTTTAAGTAGCCATTTTGATTTTTTTTAGATTAATCTGCCCTACAGAGGCAGCATGGTCTAGTGTAAGGAGAGCTGTCTTTTGAGTCAGAAAGACTTGGAAATGAAACAATACTTATAAAGCACTTAACACAGTGTCTATGATATAATAGGTAGTTAATAAATTTTTAAGCCTTTCCCTTTAAAATTTGTCTTTGGTATGTGCCAATTGAATGAGTATGCAGTAGATAACTAACCTAAACTTCTCAGTATCCCCAAAATAGGAAGCTATTTGTTTTAAGATTATAAATGTCAAATATTTGTAGATAACTTTAGTGTACAGTATTTCCACATTAGTGGTTTTATCAAAATCATAGGTCTAGACCAAAAAAAAAATTATCCTAGACAGCAATCAAATGACCAAAAGGCCAAGAGGCATTAGAATGCATAAATTAAATTAACCTAATGAGCTAATGTCCTGTTGCTCTGAAATCCTTTTAGGTAGGAAAGATCAAATGTCTATATAAGTTGCATGACTACCTAGATTGTTCCTACAAATCTGACAACACAGAAACATGATATATCTTACTAATCAGGTGGATTAAGTAATATTCTCATGAACCACTAATATTCTATATAGGTTAACCCAGGTTAATCATGTTTGATTTACTGGAATAGGGCCCAGATTAAGTTTCTTCTTCTAATTTGGATAATAGAAACTATTTGAAATAAGGCATGGAACTAAGCCTAAAAAAGGAACATATTTTTAAAACATAACTTGCTTTAAGTAAGAGTCTCAAGATCTATATTTTGCAGGTGATATTTGCAAACATACTTGGTTTTAAGATTCAAGTCTAAGAAACTAGTAATTGTTTGCATTGTTGACCAGAGTTTATGGGTTAAAAGAAAGATCCCTACAATCAATAAAAGAGCACAAAATGTGCTATGTTATTATTATTTCTTTGCAAGTGAATTTCCAAGATTTAAAAGGCTAGAGTGTATTAACTTAGAATTATAAACCAATGAATTCTTTGTGACTGGGCCTCTGCCAGGAGCAAATAATGAAACCTTTAACCAGGAACTGACAAAGCTCCAAATTCTTCTGAGGATATTGTAGCAAAATGATTATCCTGTAATATTACAGTGTATGAACATTACAAAGGAGATTTATAGGCACAGGGAGTGTTTAGTACTTATAATATTTTCCTTAAGAAAACAATGTTCCTTTTCTATTTGCAGAGTTTAAAGAGAAAGGTAAACTGATGTCTAAGTAGATGACAATCTATCATGGGTACATTTAGTTTGATGAGCCTATTACAATATGTACACCAAAATGGAGTATTAATAAAAGCCATGTAGATATATTTTCATTTAATTTCTTCTGTTATATTTGAAGATCTTCCAAAAATACATCTGGACTTATGCCTCTCTTCCCACATTTTTTTTAACTTGTTAAGCAGAGCTTATATGTGTTCATATAAGGGATAATAACCTTTGTGGCTATGTCCATTAGGGACATTTATTCTATCTCAAGAGGAAAAAAATGTTCTATCTCACGAGGAAAAGGATGTTTTTCTTTGTTATAGACTATATCCCAGTATAATAATAGTGGATAGAGTATAGGACTTGGGAAACAAGATAGGTGAGATTTAAAGTCTGCCTCCTATACTAAGTAATTGTCTGACACACCAATAGTCACTTAACCATTATTTTCTTTTCTTTTTATTTATTTAGCTATTTATTTATTTATTTTTATTTAATAGCCTTTTATTTACAGGATATATGCATGGGTAACTTTACAGCATTAACAATTGCCAAACCTCTTGTTCCAATTTTTCACCGCTTACCCCCACCCCCTCCCCCAGATGGCAGGATGACCAGTAGATGTTAAGTACATTAAAATATAAATTAGATACACAATAAGTATACATGACCAAAACGTTATTTTGCTGTACAAAAAGAATCAGACTCTGAAATATTGTACAATTAGCTTGTGAAGGAAATCAAAAATGCAGGTGGGCATAAATATAGGAATTGGGAATTCAATGTAATGGTTTTTAGTCATCTCCCAGAGTTCTTTCTCTGGGCATAGCTGACTTAACCATTACTTTCTTCAGACAGCTCCTTACTAAATCATGAGAAATCCCTTCAAAGACTAAATTACAAATTCCTCCTATTTTTATAAATTATGCTTTCCCTTATCATTATACTGTTGATTCTTTCAAATGACATTTAATAATTAAAAGACTCATTAGAAATATTTGAGTATAAATGTGAAGTAATTGATTTGGAAAGGATTTGTGCTATTATCTTACAGGATCTTCTCTAAAGCAAAATATACTGGCTGATAGAATAGCTAGTTGGGCTAACTAGTTCAAAAAAAGAAGATGTTGCTTTGATCCATGAACTTCAGCTTATAAACCCAGCTAGGATCAGTATATATGTTAATAGTATAAAAGTATGAAAGTTGACAGAGTTTGAAAATCTGGATTCAAAAATCCTGAATTGTTTGGCATTTATATGATTTTTTGACCTTATTCCCCCAAACTGTTTCCTTTTCTGTAAAATGAAAAAATGATCACTAAACTCTTTCCCCAGCTCTAACACATATCAACTTTTGAATAATCCAGGTAAATGGTGAGATTACTGTGATTAATTTGAAATTACCTCCTTGATCATCCTTCTATGAGCCTATCTATATAAAGCGTTCCTAAAGCCTTAGTGTATCTTTCATCTATTAAAGAATATAGGCTTTGAGGACATTCAGGAAACTTTCATAAATGGGCATTAGGAAACCTGACTTATATTAGTAGTGTAAGGAAGAACTTACCTTCCTCTGTTCAAGAGATACTTTTTTTTATTCCATGTTGCACAGAAGTGGATATAAATGTCCTTGGGTAAAAAAAGTAAAATCCACAAAATTATCCTTGTTTAATTCTTCTATACTCTTACTAGCAATGTCAGAGCATCCATCTAGCTAGTTCTTCAAAGAACTGGAAGTAAGGAGTAAGGAGATCTAGACTCATTCCCATGCTACCAGAATTTTTATATTAATAGATTGCAAGCTCTTTGAGAGCAAGGAGTTTTTACTTTTAAACTTTATAATCAGAGGACCTACTATAGCTTTGTAGGTATGTAATAAATCTTGGTGGAATTAAACCAAATCAAATTTACATGGGAAAGGTGGCCTTTAAAAATGCTCACTAGGGACAGCACAAGACTGATTTGATGCTAGCAGGTGGGCATCTGCCATTAAGAAATAACATTAAGAAAATAGCATCTTAAACTTAGATGAGTATGCCATTATGGAAGAGTTCTCTCTTAACCAAAGCAAAAAGATGATGAAGCCATCTGTCTTCACCACCATCTCAGCCAAGAGTCTGAACAGCAGCTATCTGTTCCCTCTAAAAAGAACTTGCATTGCTCTCTTTGGATGGGGTAAAGTGGACTGGATGTTACCTTAAATAAGTCACTTTACATCTCGTGGTGTTTTCATCTTTAAAAGAAGGGATAAGGCAAAGTTATCAAATGACAAAATAATCAAAAACACATTTTCTGACACATAGTAAGAGTTCTATAAATGCTACTCATTATTATTGTTATTACTACAGCACCTACCTCACTTGTGATAAGGATCAAAGGTAATAATAACTGTAAAGCATTTAGCACATTTTCTAGCACATAATATATTCTTCTATAAATACTTATTATTGTTATTTTGACATTTAGTGATATCACAGTGTTCCTTCCATCCTCAGAAATCTATACGATAGTTAGATTGAATTGACTGTAGGCATAACTGACACAGGTGGATACCTAAGTGGTATGATTTAAGGGATATTGCATATCCTCACAATCCTTAAGGCTGCTGCAAGACTCAATATCTGTATTCTAATATCCATTAATAAAAACATTGTTATGAACATGATAACACATATGGGGACATCATTTCTCACAAGTGCCAGTTAAAATTGTTACATAATAAAAGGCAGCTATTAGTTAGTAAGATAGCCTTCTCTCTTCTAAACCAATTTCTTGACCACAAAATTAAGACATTTTTGAAGGTACTGAGATGGAAAGAAGGTAAGATAGGACAAATGAATTTCAGTTCTGTTAGTTGGGAGTTTGGTAACAATCAAGATTCAACAGAATCTTAAATAATGGGCTGTTACAGAACAGATATGAATGTAGAGTAGGAATACCAAATGAAAAATGAGAAGCTAATGATCAACTTTTTCTATTTGATTGTTGCTGTTTCTTAGGTATCTTTGAATCAACTAGGCTTTTGAGAATAAGCTTGAAATAGTGGGTAGAATATTTCTCTTACAGTCTAGAAGGCCTATTTTCAAATTTTGGCTTATACCTTAGTTGTGTGTCTGTCAAATTATTTAACCTCACTGATATTGTTTCCTTTTCTTTAAAATAATTAGTTATATAAAACAGTAATGGCACCTGTCATATGAAATATAACATGAATCTGGAGTGAGGAAGACTTGAGTATAGTCTTAGATATTTACTAGCTCTCTGATTCTGGTGAAATCATTTAATCTCTCTTTGGTTTAATTTCCTCATCTGTAAAATACTGGCAGAAATAGCACCTATTACTCCCTTGGTTATCATGTGAATAAGTTAGGTTATATTGCTAAAGCATTTTCTAATCCTTAAATCACTATACAAATCCTATATATTATTATTGTTATTAGACATTTTTATTATTATTGCTATGTGAGGCAGATTACATATGAATCATAATTAAAGAGATATAATTCTCTCTATAACTAGAAAGAAATTTTTATAAACTTCTGAACACAAAGGTAAAAAGTTAAATCATTTATCCTTTCTTGCTCCAAATAGCAAAAGAGGTGGTAAAGTTTCTTTTTTTTTTTGAAGAATCACTGACTGCTTTAAAGTCTAATTAAATAGGTTGATCATTTCATTATACACTTCAACAACAATACTATATGAGGATCAATTCTGGTGGAAGTGGTTATCTTTAGCAATGAGAGGATCCAATTCAGTTTCAATTGATCAGTGATGAACAGAACTAGCTACACCCAGTGAAAGAGCACTGGGAAATGAGGGTGGATTACAACATAGCATTTGCACTATTTCTGTTGTTGTTTGCTTGCATTTTTGTTTTTCTTCCCAGGTTATTTTTACCTATCTGAATCCTATTTTTCTTGTGTAATAAGAGAACTGTATAAATATGTACACACATATTATATTTAACATATACTTTAACATATTTAACATGTATGGGACTGCCTGCCATCTAAGAGAGGGGGTGGAGGGAAGGAGAGGGAAAGTTGGAACAGAAATGTTTGCAAGGGTCAATGTTGAAAAATTACCCATGCATATGTTCTGTCAATTAAAAAGCTAGAATAATAGAAAAAATTAAGTTGATCATGAAGTTTCAGTACTCATATCTGGAAAAAGACAAGGAGTTCTGAGGAAAAACAGGTTAATATACAACATGATAAAACATTTTGCTTTTATATCAAGGACAGTATGTAAGAGAGCTTTTTATTAGGTTCCCAGAGTACATTTCCAAGGCAAGAGTCCTAGTCTTAGAATCAGAAGACCTAAATTAAAAGAGCTCCCTCTGAAACTTACCAGAGTAGGAAAATTAATGTCATTTAACTTCTTTAAGACTATTTCCTCATCTGCAAAATGGGAATGATAAAAATACTCATTCCTTTATGGGAAAGTGCATGTGATAATAGCAGATAGCAGACTAAGTGACTAGCAAACTGGAGTGAGAAGAACCTGCCTTTAAGTTTTTCCCCTTGACATTGGCCATGTGGCCAATGGCAAATCACTTAGCCTCTTGATGTTCAAAAAAAAAATTTTTTTTTAAAGACAGGAAGTCAGAGATGAGTTGTGATCAGCACTGGTAGAAGGTATTTCTGTACTAGGAATTCTCTACTCTGATGACATCAGAAGTCAAGACAAAAAGAAAAAGCAACCCTACTTCACATATTATTGTGAGGAAAGTACTTTGTAACTGGAAAGTTGCAGAGAAACATAAACTTGTCTTATTCTCTAGGCAGAGAGATGAAGAAGCCTTAGGGCACAATGCTACAGTACTTTTGCCTAGTGACCCACTTGAACAGATTGTAAGTATTCTAAAACTTACAGTGGTTTCCATAAAATAATTCTTACTTCAAGTAAACATTTTCCCTCAGTGAGTAACTATATTTTTCGCTGACAGCACTCATATTTGTGGACTTTTTAAATGCAATGATGACTTATTTTTCTAATTGAATGCCAAGGATTGTTTGGATACTTATTGAAATGTACTTGTATAACTCCTCCAAAGCAACTTGGCTGGTCTCTCGGTGTTATCCTGGCAAATGGTGTCTTCTGTGCTGAAAAACGTGTTCCTTCTGAAAATTTGGAATTGTGGCTAGATGGCTTTCATTAAAATTGCAGTTTGAGAAAAGAAAGAAATATTAAAGAAGGGAGACATATAAATGATGAAATCCAGATTCAAGGGAAATTTTGCATCAACAAGGTTTACATAAATTTATATCATAGTCTTGAATTTATGCAATTAATCTTCACATTTACATGTGTTGTATGGAAACTTGATTTTAGTCTAACTGGAAGAATAGGGTAATAGAAACAACAATGGATACTGCGGTAGAAGACCTAGATTTGAACCCTAACTCTGCTGCAGTATATAGTCCTTTGAGTATTTTAATCTCTCCAGAACTCAGGTTTCTTATGCGTCAGACTAGGGTTTGGATTGAATCACCCCATTTTAGTTCCAAGTCCTATGATCATTACAGTGATTTAAAAAAGAAGAAGAAGAAAAACTTATTGCAGGGGTCCTTGTGGCAGCTGAGGACGATTATCCCCCTCATCCAGGGCTATGAAGTTTCTTTATTTAAAGACCCATAAAACAAAGTTTTTTTGTTTTTACTATAGTCCGGCCCTCCAACAGTCGGAGGGACAGTGAACTGGCCCCCTATTTAAAATTTGAGGACCCCTGATTTAGAGTCTTGGTATTATTTAAAATATTTTCATTGAAACCTAAATGTCATTATTGTGCCTATTCCTTCTACAATGCAAATTGCAACTAATTCTTGCTTTCTCATCTTTTAAAATTCTAATCCATATCCTTCTATAAATTCTCTGTAGATAACTTACCCTACATGCAGAAAATGTTCTAAGTTTTTGAATATTTCATGGACTTTGGTGACTCACATAAGCTACTCTTCATCCTTTGTTTTTGCTATATAACTTGTCCACCTCCTTTTCCAATCACACATATCTTTAATGATGTCTTTTATTCCCTTTTTGCATGTTGGTAACATACTACAACCTCCTTATTCTCACCCTACATCTTCCCATTGTTCCTTCAGGTTACCTGGAATTTTGGTATTATGTGATAGTCATCGATCATCTCCAGGAGAATATTCATTTTGAAAAGATAGACTTCATGTCATGAGATAGCTTGGAAACATTGAAAGTCTTATATAGTTTTTCTATTTGTCTGGAATACATTTTAAGATTTAATTTTTTCTTTAAGTATCTAATGAAAATAGAATGATATTTTCAATTATAAAACTATAATGCAGAGAAAGAAAAAAATCACCCAGAACACTCTCTAAAATTTTGATAAGTAATAGTAGACCATATTACCCATTTATTCAATGGAAAGGAATAAAATCTTGTTATCCTCTAACCCAGATAGAATATAAACTATTCACCATATAAATTCCAAATTTGATCCTTCCAGATCTATACTTTTTTGTTATCAAAGTCCTTACCCTTTACCACAATAGACCACTGAAAAGGTAAAATTATTTTGACTAAATTAGATATCAACACAGGTGTTAGTTGTTATAAGCTTTTGTTTCTTACTTGAGGTACCACAGCCTTGGTTTGAGATGCTAGTGGATTGTTGTTTTTTGAACATTTAATTCCATAGGTATAAAGAAAGAAAGATCAGTTAGCTGGTCCTTTGGAGTTAATTAGCTGCATTACTGTTAGCTTTTACATGTTGTCATCTTGAACTGAATGTTTTTCTTATGGAATAGTAGCTAAGAATGACTGTCCTAGCCTGAGTAATGGGTTTACCACCATTCAGTGTTTTCTCATTGATGTGGACCTGCCAAGTCAAAGTTGGAAATGATTCATCTACAATTTTGAACTTTAGTAAGAAGGTATTCTTTTGTTTGTTTGCTTTTTTTTTTTTTGCCACTGTACTAAAGCAATGTAAACTTTTTAGTGAACTCTCTGCTTCACTCTGGAGTCCTTCCCATAGGTTTTTTTTTCATTCTTGGAATGGCTTAGCAACAGATTTTACTTATGACAACCTTGCCCATTTTGTCTGGTGACATGCCAAAAGACTGCTAACTAGGATGGTTCTGAGGGTGGTTGGAAGTCATTCTCAAAAGATGGCTCAGACATAGCTCAGGGACCTATATATAAACTCTTTTGGTCAGGAGTACCCTAAAACTAGTTAATATCTGCAGCTAATAAGAATTCTGATTTCTGGTTTCTTATTTTTTTAAAGGTCCATATGCACACATTACTTGCTTATTGAGCATTCTGTTCTGGTTATCTGGTTTTGTAAAGGTTTTGTTCAAGGTGCTAATTTAATCCACTGAATCTTAAGTGACTTAGTCCTTGGATATCTTTTGTAATATGTACTTAGCATTTTCTTTTTGCTGTGATATTAACAGTTTCAGCTTTTGTTTGTTTTTGTTTTTTGCTTTTGTTTGGGGGCTTTTAAAAAAATATGCTTTGTTCTTCAGCTTTTGAAGCAAAGGATATGCTTCAATTAAGTGACTTTTCAGGGTGGCCTGCTCAGATAGGGAGGGAGGAAGGCATCCCAGTTGTTGGTGGATTTGGCTTGGGTTACACCGTTTGTTTATTTGGGTTGTCTGTCTTTTGGTTCTTGTAAATGAGCCCAGGCTCTTAAAAAAAGTGATGGGAACATTTTTTATAAATGGAAATTAAAGCAAGTGACTAAGGTACAGTGCCAGCGCTTTAATTTTGAACACAGCAACATATGCATTTATGTGGTAGCTCCAGGGGTGTAAGACAAAAAGGGCATGAAGGAAAGGGGCAGCTGCTGGTGGGATTGAGCAGAGTGCCTATTTTATTCTGCTGAACAGACAAATTACTGAAATATTCAGCTCTTTTATTCCCTTTGGATTCCAAAGGATGGAACAAGTTGCTTTATGCCTATTCCCAACACCCAAAAGTTAGCAACATAATAAAAACAATTTATGTGTTTGTTTCAAAAGTACAATATTTTTTAAAGTAACTCAGAAGTAACTATCAGTGTTACATGTGGCTGGAGGAGAAAATTCTGGGATATAAAATTGATCATAAAAGTCAAATGATGGAGTGATTTTTATCTTTTTTCACTCTCAGTTGCCCTCCCTTCATAGTAGTATGGCACAGGAGAACCTCATATATAAACCATGTGTTCTATATGGATGCAGATATGTTGATGCATACACATTTAAAGAAGATCTTCACAAGGCCCTCTTTAACCTAGGGAAGAACAAGGCCAAGCTTTTGGGGAAGTGGTCCTTTGCAAGATAATTACCCAGAAACTGTCATCAGATCAAGGCAGGATTCTTAAATATGATGGCATTACCTAGGTTGAATTGGTAAACCAAAAGAATTTGGAAAGTTTGAGAGTTTGGCGAAGGTTTGAGGGGTTGAGGGGTAGCTTCTTTTTCTTTAATTTTGTCAAGATATTTCCAACCCTCCCCACCCTTTCTTTTTTGCATTTTGAGCCCATTTCTAGGCAAGGATATTTCATTCTAGACACAAAATCAAAATCCTCTTCTTTGTTTCAATCTTCTTAAGGGTTCAGCCTAATTATAAAGCAATACAAGTCATGTGGGTTCCTCTCTTAAAAGGGAAAAAAAAATGTTTAAAAGGTAACTTGACTTCTCTAAGAGAATGGGGAAGGGGAGAATACTCAACTTCCCTGGATTTCAGTCAAATCCTGTAAAAAGTAATCTCTGCAAAGGTAGTTATTATCTTGTCTTTAAAAACAAACAAACATAAAGAATCAGATTGGGGAGTTTTTTTTCTTCCCAAAGCTTTTAAAAATATAATCGCTTAAGAAGAAACACAGCAACACGAATAGCTGAGGGTTCAGTTCTCTCTCTGAGTAGCAGATAGAACCATTGGATTACCAGTCAGAGTGCCAAGGTATCCTGATGAGCCTCAGCAGGCTACCAGGTTTGCTCTGAAATTTATAGTAAATTTCAGGTAATTATAGCTGCCGTGCTGCAGCAGAGCCTTCGATCTCTGCTGGTTGTCAGGCCCTAGGTGGTGGCTAGAAGGGTGGTGGGCAGGACTCAGGCACACCATCACCAGCAGCAAATAGTAGCTTTCTCCAGCTCAGTTACAACTGTTCAAGTCAGCCCACTGTGCAAGGCTTCGTTTTAAAGCACTTAAAATTTGGTAACTCAGTTAAAAGACTGCCACCTGTGCATTTTCTTGCTATTTCAGAAAACAACAACAAAACTTAATTCCAGTGAAGAAAAGCTAGTTACAAGAATCAAATTAGCATGGTGGATTTCCCTAGAAACAATAAAATCCAACTCTCCATTCTGTTGAATATCTCACATGTGTGAGCCCCTCTACATACTAAGTGTTGTAAGTAAGTAGAAAAAATGTGGGTTTACCATTGAGTTGAGGGTTAGGGAAAAAACATACATATAAAAGTTAAATACAGTAACAAGATTTTATATGTGATAAATAATAGCTGAGAAAAAGCATAGAGGGAGACATGATTAATTTGTCATATAAAAGCAATAAGTGATATAGAGATTTGGAGGAGGAAGAGATCATTTTAAGCTGCAAGGGTTTGGGAAGCTGGATTTGAAGTGATTTCAGTAATAGGTAAGATTTAGATAGGCAGAATGGAGTGAATGAAAGAGTCTTTCTTAATAAGAGAGTGTTAGAGATCTACGTTGAATCCCTTCAAGTCCTGTCTTTCTTATTTTGTAGAGGAGGAAAAAGAGCAATCATGGTTGGGGACCAGTTCATCTCCTTTGAAGGTGCTTCTTCCATCATGCTCATTACACATAAGGAATGGGATGAAGTAAATGACCATTAATAAAAAAGGAATCGCTCAGAAATGGCAGGCTCATAACAAGGAGCAAATTTATGGCAGGATTTTCCTTACTTCATGCTTAATTTCATTCAAGAAAGAGTTCCAGTGTTGAATTGCTAGACTTGTAGGTATTAGGCTGTATACTGACACATAAAAACTTATGATCTAACATGATCTACTTGTTAGAATTAAACCTCCAAGACATTTTAGATTCTCAATATGATTTTTCTCTTCAGCATAACCAATCTCTTAATAATAGATTTATTTTCTTTTTTTTTATTATAGTAACTTTTTATTGACAGAATCCATGCCAGGGTAATTTTTTTTTTTACAACATTATCCCTTGCACTCACTTCTGTTACGATTTTTCCCTCCCACCCTCCATCCCCTCCCCTAGATGGCAAGCAGTCCTATATATGTTGAATATGTCCTAGTATATCCTAGATAAAATGTGGCAGATCCAAACAGTTTTCTTGTTGCACAGGGATAATTGGATTCAGAAGGTAGAAAATAAGGGGAAGAAAAAAAAAATGCAAACAGTTTACATTCATTTCCCAGTGTTTTTTTTTGGGTGTAGCTGTTCCCAATTGATCAATTGAAACGAATTAGCCTTTTTCAAAGAAATACTTCCATCAGATTACATCTTCATGTACGTTGGGATTTATTGATTCTTGGTTCTGCCTTATTTACTTAGATCAGTTCTGTATTTCCAAGCTTTCATTCATTTTTCTTTTTGCAGAACAATAAATTTCCATAAATTCATATACCAAATCCCAACCACCCAATTGATGGGCATCCACCAGTTTCCAGCTTCTAGCCATTACAAACAGGGGTGCCCAAACATTTTGGCACGATGGTCCTTTCCCTTCTTTATCTCCTTGGTGAAAGCCAGGAAAAACTTTGGGATAAAGGGTATGAAGTTTGAAACTTTTTGGGCATAATTCCGATTGTTCCAGAACGGTTGGATTCCTTTCAAGCCCACCAAAATGTATCAGTGTCCCAGTTTTCCCAAATACCCTCCAACAATCATTTTTTTTCCTGTCATTTAGCCAATCTGAAGGGTGTGTAGGTATCTCAGAGTTGCTTAATTTCTTGATTAAAAAGATTTGGAAACACTTTTTCATATGATTAATGATTTAATTTCATCATCTGAAAATTGTCTTTATATCCTTTGACCATTTATAATTGAGAATGGCTTGGTTTCTTTAAATTGAGCTTTCTATATTTTTGGAAATGAGGCCTTTATAGAACCTTTAACGTGAAGATGTTTTCCCAGTTTGTTGCTTCCCTTCTAATCTTGTTTTTACATTAGGGTTTGTTTTGACAGAAGCTTTTTAATTTATGAAAAAATTTTCTATTTTGGATCAATAATGGTCTCTAGTTCGCCTTAGTCACAAATTTCTTCCTCTTCCACAAGTCTGAGAAAACTATCCTATGTATCTCCAATTTGTTTATAACTCATTTTTTGCCCAAATCGGGACCCATTTGATCTTTCTGATACAGTGTTAATGTGGGTCCATGCCTAATTTCTGCCATACTTTCCATTTCCCAAAGTTTTTGTCAAATAATGAATTGTTCCAAAAGTTTTGATCTTTGGTTTGTCAAACACATATTTATAGTTCATTCTGTCTTGTAAACCTAACCTGTTCCGCTGATCAACTAATCTATTTCTTACTACCAAATGGTTTTGGGGTGATTGGTTTATAATATAGTTTAACGGTACATAGGCCATTTATTTGATTTTTTTTTCATTAATTCTTTTGAGATTCTTTGACCTTTTATTATATAATTTTTTGTTATTTTTTCTAGACTTAAAATATTTTCTTGGAAGTCTATTGGTATAGAACTAAATAAATAGATTAGTTTAGGGAGTATTGTCATCTTTATTATATTTGCTCGACTCTATCCTAGGAGCACTTGATATTTTTCCAATTGTTTAAGTCTGACTTTATTTGTGTGGAAAGTTTTTTGTAATTTAGCTCATATAATTCCTGACTTTCCTTTGGTAGATAGATTCCCAAATATTTTATGCTGTCGACAGTTATTCTGAATGGAATTTCTCTTTGTATCTCTTGCTAGATTTATTTTCAATATGCATTATTCTCAGAAAAATTCTATTACTCTCAGATTTTCTTAATTTATTATTTTAACTAACATTTATATGGTACTTAATATGTGCAGGAACTCTGCTAAGCACTTTACAAATATTACAAACACGTACAACAACTCTGGGAAGTAGGTATTATTATCTTCACTTTGCAAATGAAGCAACTGAGGCAGATAGGAGTTTACTGACTTGCTCAGGGTCACACAGCTAGAATGTATCTGAAGCCAGATTTGAGCTCACATCTCCATGATTTGAAGTCTAAAACTGTATCCAATTTGCCACCTAGTTACCTCAAATTAAGAAGAGTTATATGATCATCTATCTAGATTTCAGTGTGACAACAATGAAGAGAAAGGAACAGTGGTAAAATCAAATAGTTTACTTTTATAATATAGCTCTTCGGTTTAAGCAGAACAAGTCTTTTTATGCCTAAACTGAAAGTAATAAGCTTAAAGTTATAAGCTTAATGAAACCTTTTAATGAAAAAAGTGAACCTTTTTTGGTCATTCTAATACATATAAATTCTGTATATAGAACATGGTGCTATTATAAAAAAGACATCTTCTGTAGTTGTATATTGATGTTTTGATGGCTAGCAGATCTCAGGGTTGTTACTCTCCCTGGAAAACAAGTTCTTTAAGGAATCATGAGTCATATATTTCTCACTCACGACTAATGAGACTTTTTATGCTAGTCAGGTTCAGGAAACTGAGAAGTAAAGACAGCCACACTTGCTTTTATTTTGACTACAAGCTTTTTTTAATAGTAAGGGGAAAGCATAATCATAAAAGAATATAAGATCTATGCAATCTTCCCCCCTCCTCATTCTTCTCCAGGAATCAAATAGATAGTTGAATCCCAGGAAACCAGCTCAGTTCAGCAGTTTACTAGCTCTGAATAGCCCACAGATGTAAGGGGGTTATGGGGTATTTTTAGTGAAGTATATGAAGAAAATGGGAGACTGTGAACCTCCTTGTTGTTCAGTACTGTTTGACACTTCATGATCTGCTTTGGAGTTGTCTTTTTTTTCCCCCCCGCTGAGACAATTGGAGTTAAGTAACTTGTCCAGGATCACACAGCTAGGAAGTATTATCACACAACTAGATGTTTAGAGTTATCTTGGCAGAAATTCTCGAGTGGTTTGTCATTTCCTTCTTCAGCTCATATTACAAATGAATATACTGAGGTAAATAAGGTTAAGTGACTTGCTCAGGGTCACAAAAATGGTGTTTGAGGTTAAATTTGAATTCAGTTCTTCCTGGCGCCAGTTCTTGCTTTCAATCCACTGAGCCACTTAGCTGCTCCAAGGAAATCTTAGACCTATTTAAATACTCAAATAATGAATGAAAGAAGATTGGAAAAAATTTTCAGAGTTATAGTTCTAGCATTTATTGCAGTCTTTTTACATTTGTGTAAGCCGCTTCCAATGAGAGAAAAGCCTGGTTTACTTTAATACTTTTGTTTGTTTTTAAAACACCAGAAGCCAATAAGATTTTATATCAAGGCAAGGTAAATAATTTGGTTGCATTAAAATGGAATTAATCATTCAATTACCTTTTTTCTTTAGAGATGTCTATATGGGTCCTTGAAATATAGATTGACTTTACGGAAACAACTCTTTAATGTGAGCTGTGGAAATGAAAATGATTAGAGGTATTTGCAGTATTAAGATATACAACATTTGAATAGAGTGACTCTTTACCTAATAATTTTATCTGACTCTCTACATAAATTCTTAACGTGACATGACAGTGTAGTTTGTCTCTAACACTTAGGAACCAGATAAAAGATAATTGGAATAAATTAAAAATAAACAAACACTACATGCTAAGGAAGCCTCAAAAAAAGAAAAAAAAACCCTTCAAATCATAAGGAAATTCATGTGGTGAAAAGAGCAAATATACGTGAAATCTAGAGACTTAGACTTGTATCCTGCCTCTAGCAATTACTAGCTGTATAAACAAGGGCAAGTCACTTAACTGCTCAATGTTTATTTATTCATCTAAGAAATGGAAATAACATTTGTACTATCTTACTAGATTGGTTTGAGTCATACTGCTTTAAAAAATACAAATCAATTTAGTAGCCAATTTTTTTTTTGTCCCAGGCCCCATAGAATTCAGATTTCAAAGAAAATATTTAATTCTTAAAACAAGACAAAAAAGGATTTTTTCTCTAGGAAGAAATGAGGCAAAAAAAAAAAAATTAACTTTGGAGACCAAATACAAGAGACAGTTTAAGAGCCAGTCAAGTCATTTCATAAGCCCCAGAACTGGAGTAGATGATAGGAAGTGACATTTAATGGACTTGAGTATGAGAGAAAAAAAAATTTCCTACTTTATTCCCCGGTCTCTCTTCTGAGACAAAGTAAGTCTAGTGATTTTGTAGATATAGATAAATGCTAATAGGAAATGAGAGGGATTGCGGAGCAGTTAACCAATCAGAGAAGCCAGTAAATTTGAACCTTGGTCATTATTAATTAATCTCCAGGTAGTATGGCTATCCTCCAACCAGATTCAATCAGTCAAAAAGATCTGGCTCTGGGGATTTTCATACTCATTCTGGTAGTTATTGTACTAGACTGAGTATGTCAGTTCCATGACTGCCTCAGTCTGGGCAGCTATGCCAAATTAGTATTCAGAGGTTTTAGATTTTTGTGAATTTGTGCAGTAAGAATGAATTTTCAAGCTCTGTCCTCCTGCAAAGCCCATCTCTTCCCTGAACTTGCTATGTTTCCCCAAGTTCCAATCGTGTGACTTGGGCATAAAAAGGTGACCTCATCCTAGGAAAAATCAGAACATTTTAAAATACTATATGTAATGTTCTATTATAACCATGATATTAATACAGATTTTAAGGTACACTTATAATACAATAAAAAGTCATGATGAAGTATCTATTGAAGCAAGCTACAGGCTCTCTCAGACATAAGCTACTAGATATAGTTCTAGAAAATGGACTTTAACACATTCCTCCTATGATCAGGATGACCTGATACAATACACTGACCACTTGATGATTGATTCACATGGTTAAAGATTCAAAAACTTTGTAGAACAGGACTTCTTATAACAAGGGTTATGGACTTTGGCTTCAGTAGTCTTGGGAAAAGGCAAAAGCACCTACAGCAAGTCCACTTATTATTATTGGCCATGGCCTTCCATTATTTCTTACCATGGCTATCTCATTGAGGAGCAGAGTGAACAGAATAAATGTTGGCTGGCTCCAAGAAAAAAATTTAATGGTAACATGCCACTTTTTTCAAACTTGAGACATTTGGCTCATGATCCCTGCATCCTGTAGTCACATCTTGTCAATGCTCATTTCCAATGATCAAGCTTTATCATTGCCTCCTATTCTTGGTTCTTTTAATTTTATGAATAAGACTAACTTTAAGCACAGAATTTTGGTCATGAGAGAACCTATCCTCTAGCTATGGCTAAAATGTGGTAGAATTTACGTATTCATGTATTAAAACATCCACCCAATATTAATATTACTCATAAAATTTTAAATCCAATCAGCTAATTTTATCTTGGTGATACTGAACCAGTTCAAAGGGCTTTCTTCAATTAGATTTAAAAAGTCAGTCCCATTTGAGAAATTTCCTTTAATAACTCGGTAAGAGTGGAATATGTAGGCTATCCATTGGATGTCCTCCATTGGCTCTTTTTCCCCAACTTACATGCTTCTCTGATGATAATCTTTTTGTCATTCCTCTGGTATAATTTTGTGAAGCTTTTTTTTTGATAGGATGCAGACAAGAATTAAACAAGATAAGAAAGAGTCTAAGGGTTATTGTATTCTATAGAGAGTACTCACATTGAAAAGACCCCAGATTCCATCAATATATTGCGATATACAGGACATTCCAAAATTTTGTTATTCAAGATGCATTATGCGTTTGTTTTCTTCAGGTGGTATGAAATCCCCCTCCTTTTCCCCTTTTCTAATATATATCAATCATTTCCCTGGCTTCCTTCCTAACTAATATCTCATCTTCTATAGGAAACTTTCCTTGATCCCTCTTAATTCCAGTGTCTCTCCTCTGTTGATTATTTCTAATGTATATCTTACACGTTTTATTTTTACATAATTATTTACATGTTGGTCCCCCACTCTATTAGTATGTGAGATTCCTATTAGACTGGTACCATCTTTTACCCTTTACTGTGTCCCTAATACTTAGCACAGTGCCTGGCACATAGTAGGTATTTAAAAAATGACTGACTGGGCACTATTTTCTGGAAATATAAACACACTTTTTAAAAATTCCTATCCACAAATTTGCTGTTTATTGACAAAAACAAAATGTAAATGTGACTAATATGGTGATCATTTGAGGAGGGGAAGCTCTCTAGAACTTGGTATATCCAAGCACCCAAACTTGAATTTTGAAGGAAATCGGGAATTCTAATAGGTAGAGTTGAGAAGAGAGTTCTTTGCAAGTCTGAAGACCTTTGCAACCTTTGCAAAAGCAACAGAAGCAGGTGGTAAAATGCTACATTAAGGAGAATAGCAAAGAGTGTGTGTGTGAGTGAACATTTGTGAATATTTGGTACTCCCTTATCACATATGGAAGCTCCATTTCTTTTCCATCTCTGTTAGTTTCTCTTTTCTATTTAGGTTTCCACAGACGGCATAGAGAAGAACACTGTACCCTCTCACTAGTCAGAAAAATATCACACAAATCATTGCTGATTTTTGCTGGTGCTAAAAAGTCTCTGTTTTTTTTTTTTTAATCACTATTTCTGGTGGACAAACCCACAGTTCTTTGTGGTTCCATGTCCCAGTCACTTTATTGCTAGGAATGTTGTTAGCATAGGTAGAGCAAGGAGATATTTCAGTTGCTATCCCATATAAGAAGCAATAACAGCACTTTTTGCCACTGACCATTTATAATTCCCTGCCTATGTAGAAAAATACTTTTTGCTACATGGAAATCTACTTGTGGACTTTTGCCTCTAAATTTCTGGAAAACATTTTCTGAAACTCTATTTGAAAGACCCTTTAAAAATAATTTCATGGCTCTGTATCAATGCTTCTTTGCTAAGAATGTGCAATCTAAACTTGGATCGTGGACACTGACATTTTATTAGCTTGGAAAAACTGCTGTGCCTCAAATTTTACTCTTATTCACGCTAGCCACTGAATCTTGAAGCACATTCATTCATTAAAAAATTTTTGTATCTTCTACTACTGCTGATTGCCAACCATTAGCATTCTGAAGCATACCCCAGTCCTGATAGATAAGTTAGATTCTTGCAAAATGAGATTTTAACAAATGCTCTTCTCTTTTTCATCCTCTCCTCTCTGTTAAAACATATTATACATTTGTTTTGCTATTATAAAAAATGAAACTTGCACAGCAAAGATCACCTTAATTTTTAGTTTGTACTTTGAATATTAAAAAAAAAATCTCCTTGCCTTTCATTTCTCTAAATTTTGAGAATAAGCTTTTCTTTCCTTCAGGAAATTTTACTAACAACTCTTCTCCTAAATATTGTCTTTCATCTCCACTCTATCCCAGTATTGTTTCATCACGTTTAATGGAAAGTGCTTCATCAGTCAAGTCTCTGCAGATTTCCCTATACTGACTGATTAATTATTTGTTTTTAGGTAGCTTCTTTCTTTAGGAATATTTTCAACACCATCCCTTTTTTTCAGGGCGGGTTGGGGGAGAGGGGCAGGCAAAACTTTCCAGAATAAGATGAAAATTCTGAATACAAAATAACAACTATATTAGAATGGCTTTTCCTTCCATATTGTTTTACATTTTATATGCTAAAGATTTTTCAGTTGAAAGATTTATAAGAAATTTTAAAGTTTAAACGATAAAATGTGTATTGCATTCCTAAGATAGAAAATTAGCATGCAAAAGTGTCACATAATGACAACATCCTTTCTGAATAGAATAATAGTTTACTAATAATATGCACATTTGTTTATATGTTTAGTATTACATTCATTTTAAAAGTTGCAGAAAATACTTAAAAATTGTGAATCTTGAATATTTAAGTCAACAGAAATGAAAGCACATTTTCCCCTAATAAGTCTACAATCTAGTGCTTAATGTATGCATTAATGGGGCTATTTGACAAATCACCTGTTAAATTTTAGGTGACAGCTTGTCATATATTAATTATAAATAATTGTAATATACGGCTATCATAATGCATGCGACAAAAAAAAAATGAGAAAGGTAATTCCAATATATCCTTTGTGTTGTCCCCTTCACTTCTTGCTCACTGCCAAAAAATTTTTAAAAGACTCACTGTTTTGCATGATTTGGTTTGATTCCAATGGTTAATGTAATGTCCCACTTTGCTAAAGAGTTTAATGGGAATGACCATTTGTCTCAGTTCTACTTTATAATCTCCAGCAACATGGCCAAAGGACAACAGCCCCATACTGAAATGTCCTCTAACACAACAAAATGCAGACTAGGATGAAATGCAGCAAAGGGTTGGCATCAAGTCAGAATTCGATTTGAGTTCCAGTTTTTTTAGACCTTTCCCCAGATATTCCATTGCTGAGTGGCTCATCTTAAAAGCTGAATAACATTACAGAGAAGTGAAGGGATGTTTTATTTTTTTTCATTAAAACAATAGTGTTTGTAATATGGAAACAAGGAATCCAGAATGAAAATAGTGAAGTTCTTTTATGTTGAGAAAAGAGAGGATGTTTACATGGCCTAACACAAAATCTCAAATGTAGGAAGACTTAATAATAACTTCCTAGAGCAGCCTCAAATCACAATGATCTGTCCCTTAGTCAGAATTGTATCAATATTTTTAGTGATTTTATTTGTTTTCTTATTATTTAGGAATTCACATCTTCATAATATACTGCCTTCACCTGGTCTGATCTTGGAAACTAGGCCTGGCAGGGTCTGTGCTGCATTTTGATAGGAGGCCACCTAGAAATAGAGGGTTCTGGAGACAAGAAAACTTGGGTTCAAATTTTATCCCTGGAATTTACCATCTGAATGAATGCTCACCCTCTCTGAGCCTCAATAAACTTTCTAAAAATATGGATTTCAGGATGGTAGCAATTTAGGTCTGAATTCCCCTGATTCAAATACTATTTTCTTCAGTGTAGGGATTGGTTGGTTTTGGAGGGTTTTTTTTTTTTTTTTTTTTTTTTTTTGCATTTTCATCCCAGTTGCTTACCACAAATTTTGGCATACAGCAAGCACTTAATTATTGCATATTTTTTGATTGATAAATCAGTAAAGCTCCTTTCCATGATGATTCATTAGAACATGAACATCTTGTTTCTCCAACTAGGTTTTAAGTGTCTTGAACACTGATATGATGTCTGCTTTTTCAGGAACCACCCTTGATACTAGTCTAGGACTTAGCATAATGGAGCTTCATGTAGATTTGTTGGATGGATGGAAAAGGGAATAAATGAATATGTTCTAAGCTACAGTATTCTAATCTGAAAAACAGATCAAATAATATCTTTAAAAAAATTCTGTAGGGCCTCTTTTTCTTTGGCAGAGTGGGACAATTGTTATTTGAAGGAGCTAGAAGCAATATTGGATAAATGGCCAAACGATTCTTATAAACATGGTTCTACTAATGTGCTCTGTCTAGAACCCTGAGCTTACATAGTTTAGTAGTTATAGAATTGGAAGGAACTTTAGAGATTATCTGATTAAGTTCCCCTCATGTGCTAGGTAAGGACACTGAGGCTTAGTGAGACTGAATGACTTGTTAAAGGTAACTCATATGGTAATGACTAGGTCTCTCCACTAATTGGATTTAATTTTTAAAAATTACTATTGTCTTTCCCACCATCCCATGATGAATGATTAGAACAATTTTTAATTATAATTTACATGTTATTTCACTGTGACTTCAATGGTATGGGTACTCTCTCCTTCCCCTGACACACATTCCAATCCCTCCACATTTTAGAAAATGATCTTTCTAAACATCTGTATTCCTCTACTTTCAAATCATTTGCTAGTGGCCAAACTTTGAATTTGGCTGGGTTGAACCTTTCTTAGTAGAGAAAATATATTTCACCTGACCAATACGTCAAGTGTTTCTAGCTTAGTAGGTCTGCCAGATGATATGCTCCCCTGAAGTATTTTCAAAAACCCAGGGTTACATCCACGTTAGCCTCACATAATAGAAACCTTTTGAGGGAAGGGGATGTTCCAGTTTTGTATTTGTATTCTCAGCCACAAAAAATAGACATATGAAATGAGAATACAATCTTTGAAATAATAGAATTGACAATGCTCTACTTGGCATTTTCATTTCTTTTCAAATAATGGGTCCCTTTCCTTATCCCACTGAATTTTTTATCTCCTACTTGGCTATTTTGTGATGTCATGCACTTCATTTATTTGTGTAATAACCTAATGTCTCCATATTTTCAAACCACTTATAATAATAAAATGATAATATATTATTTTGCTTTTATAGACAATTTTATAATTTTAAAATAACTTTCACATACATTATCTCATTTGATACTCCTTACAAGTAAATTTCAGCCACAGACACATTAAATGATTTAGTAACTTTGGCCAAGTCACCTTCTAACCTCCATTCTGGATTTCATTTTCCTCTTTTCTCCAAAAGAAGTGAGGCTGAATGATCCCTATATTCCCTTTTATCTTTATAAATTTATTGATCTAGATTTTCACAAGGCTACATGATCACTATTAAGACTAAAGTTTTCAACTTAAATTCAAATGCCAATTTAGAATATCAAACTTCCTGAAAAATGTATTCAGTTCAAGCATCCCTTTTGAACTTGAGAAAGAATAATCATGTGTTCTACTGTATTATTCTGGAGAGAAGGATATATAACTCAACCTTCCTACTGGAGGAGTCTGATGCTAGGTTTAATTAATCTGTTAATAGGATTTAGGGAAGGTCACCAAATACCTTTATAGAATCATATATTTAGGGATTATACATTTAAAGCTGGAAGGGACCATAGAGTTCAGTGATAGTAATGAACTTTAATTCATTTAATGGGCAGCTGCTGCTACAGAGGATAGAACACGGAGGCTGGATCAGGAAGACCAGTATAAACCCAGTCTCAAACTTCTCCTAGCTGTGTCAACCTAGACAAAACTTAATTTGTATTTGCTTCAGTTTTCTCAGTTGTAGAATGAGGATAATAATAATAATAATAATAATAATAATACCTACCTTGCAGGTTTTGTGAGGATAAATGAATTAATATTTATAAAAAGCACTAAGCATGATGTCTGGCACATAGGAAGGGCAATATAAATGTGTATTTCCTTCTCCTTTCTTACAGATGAGGAAACCAAGGCCTGGAGAGGGTTGATTGACTTGTGTAAGGTGACAAAAGTAGTTAATCAATCATGGAGCTAGAATCGAAACTGTATTCTTTCCATCATATTACTTGAAGCCATTGTTACAGTATAATAACTCTAGATGATGTTGTAGCAAACTTGGAAGTCTATCCTTGGGATGGCTAAATTAAGGCATTTATTATCTCCTCCTTTCTAATCCATTTTCAATATGAGGCTGTATTAGAAGGTCTAGAATAAGCAGAAAAACAATCCCACAATACTTATTCTGCTTTTGGTCAGGCCTCATCTGGAATAATGTTTTTAGTTCTGAAAACATTTCAGGTAAGACTTAGATGAAGTAGATTTGGGAGAGAGCAATAAGAATGATAAAAGGACTGGAGAACATTGCCATGTGAAGATCAGTTGAAGGAATTGAGGATGTTTAACATGGAGAAGAGAAGACTTAGAAGATAATATAACTGTGCTTAAGTATCTGAAGTTTTATCACCTGAAAGAGGAGCTAGATTTATCTTATTTGACTCAGAATTCAGAAAACTGAACTAAAAGCAATTTGGGGAGTTACAAAAAGGTAAATTTACAGGGAAAATCTTCCCATCAATTAGTGGGATAACCTCAAAGAAAAACGGGTCATCTGGGAAGACTGTTAGTTCTCAAATGCTAAAAGTTGCTAAGCGGAATCTGTAGGTCCTTGTTAGTGATATCTTAGATGGGATTCTCATTGAGGGATGAGTTGGAATACACGGACTGAGAGACCCTACTAATTCTTTAATTTTGTGATTCTTGACCAATGAAAGTTATCCCCCTCCCATATCCCATTTTAGGTAGCTGTTCATTCTAAAACTTAGTACCAATTAGGGACCGACGTCCCAGAGGGAAATCAATTAATTATGATCAATCCTCTATACTTGATTTTAGATAAGGAAAACTGACCTTGCCACACTTTGTGGATAGCAAAATATATTGTCAGGGAGAAAACAGTTATTCTGATCTGAGTAGTGACTGATTTGCAAGTCAATAATAAAGTTTGAGGGAATGATATGCACGTTTAGGGAGGCACAGGTATCATAAAGCTTAGTCTTATGATTTGCTTCATGCAGTACTGATGTACAAAGAGAAATCTGAGAAGTGAAAAATCCTCCATGTAAGCTGTTCTAGCAGTTTACAGATAAAACAAAAATGGATTTATTATGATTCCTCCTGTGATACTGACGAAAAGAACACATGGAGAAACCATGTCAGGCTGCTTCTCCCCCAAATTGAATGAAAATTTTAATCTTTAGTTTAAGAAATGCATCCTTCACAAAGGTGATGCTTCCCAGGGATATGTGTAAAGAGCATGGGATTACTGGCCATCCTTCATTGCCATTATGGAGATCAGTGACAAGGCTGTGGAAACAAATAGATATCTCTGGAAAGAAGTTAAGATGTTGGATCATTAGATTGAAACTAGAGTTTTGTTTTTCTTTTCAGAGACAGAGTAAAGTCTTCAGGAATAAAGGTATACTATGGTTTGTAGGAGTGTGTGCACTTTAGACAAGGTAGGCAGGAGGAACGTCTCTTTTATGTTTTTAATCAAATTTATTACAAAATTCTGATAAGTGCCTTCTTATGCTATTTTTTTCATCATGTTGAAGGTTCAGTAAAAAAAAAAAATTAAGAAAAAAGATCTTTTCCACTTAGAACAAAATTGATCTCTTAGCTAGTAATACAAACACAATTTACAATTATTGAAATCATTTAGTTTTTGGAGGAAATACAGGACTCCTTCCTTGTAAGGCTGTTCTAAAGAACTGAATAGTTTTGCAACTCTAACTGGGTGTATTTCAAAAAGAAAAGGCTTTGTAGTACTCTTCATAGGAGCTGGAGAGCACTGCATTTCCAATATTGTAAAATGAAGTAGTGTGAAACAAAAAAGGGCTAAAACTGGGCTTCTTGTTGCATATTTTTCCTTCTCCCTCTCTTCTTTCTAAGTGAATTCAAGTAAGGATCTTTAGCTACCTGGAAAATGCTCTCAAGGCAAAGTGCAGACAAGGTACAAAACCAATGCTCTCACCATGCTTTGACAATATTTTGACTTTTTTTTTTTTTTTTGGATTAAGCACGTTGGTGCACACATACAGTACCTAGTGTTGGAAACAACCAGGCATGTGTCTATGAGTGAATGAGTGAATGCTTTACAGAAGGTCCTTTCTGGCCTAGTAGATGGATCCCAGGGAGTGACGTCACCCGCCCCCTCCTCGCTGTGTGTTTGGTGTGGAGTGCCTCCTTTCTTCATTTCTCCAGCCTCTCCTTTTTGCTCAGCTCTTCAGTCCTCAGTCAGCCAGTGGTCCACGTTCAGGGAGACGCTTCTGGGCTTCGTTGAGCTTAGTCCTTCTGACTCTGGCAAACCCCTTACCCGCACACGCACACACACATGCAGTTACACACACAATCACCCCAGCTTTGCCACATATGGACCACCAGGATCCCATAGGACATGTGCCACGTTAAGAGGATTTTAAAATCACTCAAACTAGCCAACAAAGAAGCATCTCCGTTCACTTTATTCTTTTTCTTTTTTTTTTTTTTTTGGCTATTTTTTTCTTCCTTCCTCTAATTCTTCCTCAACAGAAATGATTCTTATATCTCACCCTTTCCTTGGGCTTTGACCATATTCTTCCTTTTTTTTCTCTCTCCTTGGCATACCTCTCCCCGCTTTCCTCACCTACCCCGTCCTGCCCTCCCCATCCATGAAATTTCCCCCTCTTTTGTTTGCACCGCACTTTGGGGGGAAAAGGGAAGAGACAGGGAGGGAAGCTCTGGGGGGGACACACGGAGTTGCTATTTCTAGCTAGACTCTACTAAGGGGGAAGAAGAACAAGAAAGAAGGAAAACAGAAGAGGAGGCGGAGAGAGGAGAGGCGAAGCGGAGCAGGACCCCACAGCCAGGAGGAGCAAAGCACCCCGGAGCGGGAGGAGAAACAGCAGCAGGAGCAGCAGCTTCAGCAGCAGCAGCAGGCAAAGAAGAGCGAGCAGGAGGAGAAGGAGGAGGAGAAACCGCCGCGGCTGGAGCGGGCTCCAGAGGAGAGGGAGGACGGCCCGGGAAGAGGAGGAGGAGGAAGAGGAGGAGGAGGAGGAAAAAGGGGGCAGGGGTGGAGGGAGGGCGGGGGGACGCGCTCCTTTGGATGCCGGATTTCGGCTTTTTGGACTCACTCTCTGACTCTCTTACACTTCCCGGCTTTGGACTGGAAGAGCCGCACGAGGGCCAGGCAGCAGCTCGCACTGGGTCTCCTGCTGTGGCTGCTGCTGTGGCCGGACTGGATTAAATTGGCCGCCCAGAGACAGCAGCGGGAGGAGGAAGAGGGAGCGGAGAGGAGGTGGCGGGTGGCAGCGGCAGCGGCGGCAGCAAAGGAGGAAAAAGAGGAGGGAGGCATCGGTGGCGGCACAGCTGCTGTTGCTGCTGCTGCTGCTGCTGTGGCGGTGACTGGGGAGCAAACATGACCAGGTAATTCCCCGCAGCTGACCCTTCCCCCTCTCCCCTGCCCTCCCCATCGACCCTTCTTTTTTGCTACTTCTGGTTTTCACCCGTCGCCCCGCTTCAGGCGCCTACCCACTGCCCAGGCAGCCTCTGCTCGCACCTCCGGAGCGGTGCAAGATGCATGTGTGTGAAGGGCGCCTAGCACTCCGGCACGGGCACGGGCGGGAGCGCACAGTTGGCTCTGTTCGGCCAGATGCTCCCTTGCACGCTGCTGTTGCCGCTGCTGCTGCTAGGTGTAAATAGCTATGAGAGGATAAGAGTGAAATGTGTGTGTGTGTGTGTGTGTGTGTGTGTGTGTGTGTGTGTGTAAATGGAAAAAAAGAAAAGAAGAGAGAGAGAGAGAGAGAGAGAGAGAGAGAGAGAGAGAGAATGAATATGGGTGCTTGCCCCTCACCCTATGCTTTAGGGTGGGGAGTCAGAGTATTTCGGACTGTAGAGGGGGATACAATTCACTCTTTTCTTCCTCACTCCCCTGTGAGATTCTGCAACCGTGTGTTTAAAAAAGTCAATGGTGATTATGTTTGAAGGAGGACTGGTTATTGTGAGGGGGAGATTCTTTCTTTTCTCTGAACTAGTGGGGAGAAGGAGAAATAGCAGGAATCAAAGTCAAAGCGGCTGCCATGGAGGAGGGGAGGGGGTTAAGGGAGACCTTAACCACATCGGAATCAAAGATCTTGGTCCTTTTACAGGAATTAGTTACACACACTCTCTCTCTCTCACAACACACACACATACGTAGAAGTCATTATAAGAATATACATAGAGGTGCAGAATGAATGCCTAAGAGTAAAGAAAGTGAGGAAAAAGTCACCAAATCAGCAAAATTCCACGCCTTTCCTGGGAGGATGGGGGGGTTAATGTCGCATTTATATATGTATAGAAAACTTGCTTTGTTTCGCGTTAGGTTACTTTTATTCTTTTGTGAACCCTAATGGGGAAGAATTTTTCCTTACCCTAATTTTTATTTCCTTGAAAAAAGAGGTGTGAGCCTGATTTTCATCTATCAAGTTTCTTGTGATTCCAAATATTATAAATGATCTCTAAAGCCAGAGACTCTCATCACTTGTATTATTTTTTTCTCTCCTCACACATTTCAGTACAGGAATTTTAAAATCACTTGGCTGTTTCTTTTGAACATTGTTGTGATTTTTCTACCCTTTTAGTTTGTCTTGGGCATGGCAGATTCCATTGTTGCTTAACAGGGTACATTAGGTATTTCCCTTGCCTTATCTTTCCTGTTAAAAGTTTTGTTTTGTTTTGTTTTCTAATATGCCCAGAAGTCTCACTTACTTAATAGAACTGGCCAAGGTTAAAATCATTTTGGAGGATTCTTTCCATTTTAGCACCAGCTTGTTATAGGACTTTTGTCATAAATTTTCTTTGCAAACTTAAATGGTAAAATCTGTTTAAGTTTTTTCTTTATCACTTATACTGTGCTTTAGTGATTATATGGAAAGTTGTTGCAGTACATTGATACTTCTGACCTTGTTGTTCTGTCTCCAATTCCTTGTGTACACACCCATCACACAACTTTAGTGAAACCAGGTGACTCTAGGACTTTAAAACACCCAATCTTTAGACAGAATACTAGTTTGAAGAGAAAGATTGGTTCCTCTGATAGATGATGCAATGCCTAGCATTCTTCTTCTTCTTCTTCTTCTTCTTCTTCTTCTTCTTCTTCTTCTTCTTCTTCTTCTTCTTCTTCTTCTTCTTCTCCCTCACTCTCTTTCAAATATAATGTGATGTAATTTATAGATAGATTCTATTTTACTAAGTTAACAGAAAAAGAGCAAAGATCTCAGTATTGAGTATCCGGGGTTTTAGTTTTTCACAGAACATATTCTAAATGAACAATAGCAACTGAAATTCTCCCTACCTCTCCCCCCTCCAATAATTATACACTGTACTTTGCTTCTCAATGGAGCTACCAAGACTATGGCATTTCTAGAATTCACCCTCCTAAGATAAGCTATTATTATATTTTCTAGGTGTGAAATTGACAAGTTGGTCAGTTTCAAAAAGCTGTCAAATTGTGTCCAGTAAGAAAAAAAATTGCTAAAAGCTGTAAATGTGCTTGCATGGAATTTTTCTTTTGTGAAGGAGAGAAGGCAAGGGGGTGGCAGATTGAGGGGTGTTATTAATTGGAGACTTTTTAGAGGAGTTTCCATTCTAATTTTAGGTTTATCACTGTACTCTTGTGAAGAAAGAAATGTGTTTCTTTCACCCAAGAAGTGGTATCCTGTTTGTGCCTATGGACATTAAATGCTGAAAGAATCAACTAAGTCAAAGACAGCTGTCCTTAAGAAGCTCTAAGACATTGATGGTGGTGTGTGTTTCCTATTCCAAGATGTCAGGAATGGTATTTTAAAAGGAAAAGAGTACATAGCTTTCCATGCTTCAGATTGGGATTTATCATTTATAATGTGCTTTTGCATTTTGCAATTAGTATATTACTTTTTTAATGATATGAAAAGAGGTTTGTGAATTAAAACCATTGTGATGGTTACATAATCCAAACAGGAGTTATGCCTATGCTACAACTAAATGTGAAATAGTGAAATCTTTGGCATTTAATTGAATGTGAAAAACTGTGACAGGGAAAACTGCACAAAGTGTTAAACACAACCAATGATTGAAATTCAACTTTCAAGATTGCTATCCATTGAAAGATGGGAATATATAAAAGACCAGAACTGAGAGTAGGGATACCCCTTCATCTGCTGTTATGTTTGCTGAACCACTAGGGGCCTGTATAACTGTTCTTATACAGTAGACACTATTGCATTGGCATATGCAAACTCTAATTCAAATATCTTAAAAATTCAGATAGGCAAGTCAAAATAAGTTGTTTGCTTTTGTTATAATTCTTTAGCTTTATGAAAATGATTGTCAGGTTTTTCAGTGACCATATATTAGAAATTTTTAACTACAGTAGTCATAGGAGAAAAGAGCAAAGAAAGAGATAGTCGTTTTGTATTTGTAGAAATTCATAGATAAGTTCATTTTCTCAGGATATATAACATGTTAACGAAAATAGGGAGAATTGTAACACAAGCTATCCTGATTAGTCTGATAATAATGCCTTTTGCATGATGCAAGTATAAGGTTAAAGAGAAATGAAAACATAATTACCTTAAATAAGATACAGACATACATGAATGGTGTATTTAAACTAGTTTTATCAAGTACTGTGTACATTTGCAATTGTGGAGAATTTGAGGCTATGACTGAAGTTTAGTCAGCACTTATGGGATCTAGAGGAAAGATGTCCCATGCATTTTTGAGTGTCAGTTTTACAAATTTAAAATCAACCAACCATGGCCATCTTGATAGACATTAGGCAATTAGGTCAAGTATACTTAAAATGTTCCTTTGTTGATTTTCAGTTTTTCAAATTGACAAGGCGGGCCATTTGTAAAAAGAGTGCAGTTGAGGAATTTACATATTGGATTTCCTTCAGGAAGAACCTGATTTATCAATTCCTTGGACAATTCCACTTCAGAAGGAATTCTAAGGATAAATCAGAAATCACCAAGGTCATACAGATGGAAAGTATAGTTTCAGGACACATTATTTCCATTGAGATACTTGACTCTAAAAACATCTGATTTCTGTCATAGTGCCTAGAATAGTTGTGGGTGGTCACAGAGTTGAAATGTCTTCTTTTGTTTTGGAGAATATCTCATACATGCACCATTTTCTTTAAAAGAGAAAATCTACAACTTTTTAAAAGAAACGTACTCAGAACATATTGGAGTTTTGAAAACTAAGTCACTTAAATTCATTGGCACCTGTTTAAGTTTCAGGGCTTTTGGAGAACCAAAGAAATGATTAATGTTTATATCTTCCATGTGTATGTAATCCCCTAAAATATGTTTTCAGGAGTTGTATTAGAAAAACACATTGATGCAAAGAAATGTGGCGTTCTAAACTGGAAGAAAATAATTGCCTGAATTTCATGGTATTCTAAGAGCTCTTATTTAAGGTTTCTCATTGGACAGGCATTTTAGGAAGAAAAAATTAGTGTGTTTTTTTTCTTTGCTAGATATGTATCAAATTTTGCATTTGCTTATGAAAGTGTTTACCTTATATATTTAATTCTCACAGGTTTTGATTCATTTGGGAAACCATTTTTGAAGAAGTAGCTTATAAGGTGTGCAATCCAGAAGCCTGGTGCAAAATTTGTGTTTAAAATATTTTTTCATGTATTGTCAATGATTGACCGGGAAGGAATAGAGAAGTGATAGCTTTCTCTGAGATCTGCTTCATTGAATGATCTTCTACAGCAATTCTTCTTTAAAAATATGATGATATAAAAACTATTGCTTAGAACTGCTTTACTTAAAAATTCCTCCACGACCCTCAAAGAGTCACTTGTTATTTAACCTTCTTTATGTTCCTTGAATCAAGGTATATTTAATATAGTTCTTTACACATAATCTTAATTGCTTCTAGATACTGATTGGTTTGAAAAGCAAAGCAAAACAACCCCTACTTTGTGTATAATTTTGATAATTAAAACATTCAAACTTATTCTTGCAGATTTTAATTCAGTATTAATTTATAAATAGATTGGGTTTAACAATCTGAGTTTTAAGTTTTCTTTTTTAATTAAATTTTGTTTTGTTTGTCTACAGTTGAGATCTTTAATTCTCTTTTCGCCTATTTATTTTTTTTAATCACAAATAGAACCATGTATAAGTTGAGCATTTTCCTTGAGTTAAAAAGAAAAAAAAAACCTTGTGATATTAAATAGCAAATGCATTAAGGCTTTCGCAGTTAATGGAACTTAAATATTAACACCCCAAAAGAGTGGTGCTAGACATTTCAACTGACAAGCTAAACAGTTACAACAAAGGATATTTCATAATATTAGGCGACTCGAATTGCTTCTTAGTGGATAAGCACCTATTTGCCACGTAGCTTACATATATAAAATTGCAAATATTCTTTGCTCTTGCTATTTTATTTAGAAAACATTATTTTAATTTCCTTTGCTTTTGTAAGGTAGATAGTATATCTTAAATGATTGCTGTAGTCCAGGGTATGATACTTCCTGTCAATATAATTGAAATACTACCTATGTTGTTTAATATCTGTGATTTCTTCCTATCACACCACATTGAAATGCTTGGATTTTTTTTTTCATTTTTAAACCTTTTGGACCTTATATCCTAGAACAAACAGAGGGAAATCTCTCTTTGATTCACAACTATTTTGCCCAAATGATTTTCCTGTATTCTTGTTTACCAATTATCAACACACCCTCAAATAATATGATAGGGGAAAAAATAAAACAAATTGGCCAACTCCATCCCAGATCTATTAGGTCAAGTTTGTAGAGAGATGTAAATAAGAATACAGTGGGCTTGTCCTACAACTGGAGCAAGCCTTATTTTCCTTTGCAAACGTCTGCTCTTTTGCTTTGGATTTCAGTCTCCCCATTTGGCATCATCCCATTTTGTGGGCTTCATTCTGAAGCTAGGCTTTCTGTTAGTTGTCTGAATTCATTGACTGGAAATACACCTTACATTCTGCTTTTTCTTTGACATTCTGATTACAGTGTCAGAAGCTTTGTGACCTTTGTAATACAGTTGTTTACTGAGTTTGAACACAGTAACTTGCTTGTTTCATAAGGTTGATTGAATTTAGAAATTCCTTATTGTCTTTTTTTAACTGCCCTTGAGCTACATTCTTTAAGGTAGAATTACTTGAGCAAATTGAGATTTGAACATTGTATCTCGAAAATAACACTTGTAAATTCTTTTCTTGGAAATTTACTGAAAGGCTTCTTTAAAATATGTGAAGAGACAAGTGTAGTCATTGACCTCCAAGATATACAGGGTCCTAGATAACCTTTTAAAGTTTGGGGAAATGGGCATTTATAAATAGAGAGGTCCAACACTAATTTAATAAATATAAATAAAGCACTATGGTGCCTTCCTTTTTGAGATTGGTGTTGCATATCACACTTTACATATAGATGTGCAAATATATGGAATGGCATTAATTCCACTTCCCTCCATTCTATATCCATCTTTTCCTTTAAGTGGATTTCCACCAATGCTCTACCCCACCTCCAACATCTCCAGGAAACTTTCCTCTCCTAACTATAGCCTTTGGCTAATTCTTCAGTACACATCGATCAGATCTCTTGAATCAACTCTTGAAAATTAATTATGATTTGTACACATTTACATTGATTCTATGTTGTTTTTTTTTTTCCTTCTCAGATTAAATTTTTAAAAACTTGTTAAGAATAGGGACCATTCTTTTTGCACTTCCCTGGTCGTAGGATCCATTTTGGCTGAGCTACCAGAAAATGAAAGCCTATTTAGATATGGACTTTTTACATTTATATGCTCTACCTTTTGTTTACCAAAGAGTAGTTAAAGTAGGTTTTTATTATTATTTATTCAGATATATTTGTTTAAATATAAAATCCTTATAGAATGGATAGTTTGCTCAGAGTTCCCTGTTGGACATTGTGATCATCATGTAACATTATTTTTCTTAAGGAAAAAAAAAACTGTTTAAAATTCATATTAGAACTGATTTTACATAGAATGTGAAAATAGATTATTTTCTGGGGGGCAGAAAACTCTATGTCTTTAGAATGTTGATTATATCTGATGCTGAGCTACAATTTGCTGAAAAGTTTTTAGAACAAAGTCAAGTAAAACCAAGAACTAAAAGTAAGCCCATTTGGGCAGAGATGGAATTTGGGGGGAGTGGTGAAATCACAGTGTATCTTAGAAAGCTGCTTAGCACGTTGCCCAATGCAGCTGTCCTTCCCTGAAAGATTAGGTTTCAAAAGCAATGATGGATGTTGGATGCCTGGAGCCAGTTGTGAGGTTTGCTCTGAGGTCAACAGTACTGATGGAAGATAGGAATTTACTGCCTTCTGTCTCTATATAAGATCAACCAGTATAATTTCAAAGGAAAAAAAAAAATATATATATATATATATATATATATATATATATATAGTGTAGGGATAATGTTCTAGCACAGGTCAAAAACATTTGTTTTAGATGTTTAAAATAGATTATCCTCTCTTCATCCCCTTCTTTCTCCCTCCCCAAATAAATGATTGTATGTTATTCTTTTTAATTTCTATGCATATGACATATCTTGTAAACATACTCTAGAATCTTGAAATATTAAGTTATTTAAATTTTAAAGACTTGTATGTGAGGAATGGTATCTATAAATTCATATTGCTAAGTCAATTTTAGCTGCCTCATCTATGCTAAACATTATGCTAAGAAATGGCATTTTGAGGGATATATGTGCAAACACACACACAAAAATATACCCATGGAGAACATGCAAAGCAAATGAATGGTGATCTTGGAGAAGAAAGGATTAGAAGCTTGTAGGTCCAGAAAAGAAGTTGGTCCAGAAGTAGATCTAGAAGATATTGGTGCTTCCGCTGCATCCTGAAGAAATCTAGGGATGCCAGGAAGTCAAAAAAAAAAAAGAATATTCTGGGTATAATATAGTGCCAGTGCAAAGGTAGACAGGAGACTGTCATATATGAAGAAGAGGAGGTTGGCCAGTATGGCTGGACTTCAGAGCAATAAATAAAAGTCTGGAAAGGGAGGCCAGTTTGTGAAGAGCTTCAATCAGAAGAATTCATATTTATGTCAAAGGTAATAGGGACACTGATATTTATTAAATGGAGAGATAATGTGGTCAGGCCTGTGGTTTAGGAAAATCATTTTGAGAGTTATGATGAGAATGCATTAAAGAAGGGAAAGACTTGAAACAAAGTAGTTTTCCTAAACAAAGTTTAGGAAACTGTTACAGTCGTCCAAGAGAAAGGTGTTGAAAATCTGAACTAGAATGGCAACTTAATAATGGGAGAGAAGAGTGTTTAAGTGAGAAATATTAGTAGTTAGACAAGGCAGAATTTCAAAGAGGATTGGATATGTGAAGTGAGGAAAACCGAGGAGCTGAAGATAACACAGGTGCTATATATAATATGCCTCTTAGTTTTAGTGAATCTTTCTAAAATATTAGACTGAATGAAAAAATAGTAATATACCATTGAGATGGCCCTAAAATATTAGTCATTTGCCACCCAAATTGACATTTTAATTACTTCTTGACTCAAGTTAGAAATGATTAAGTTATAGCCTGGAGGGGAATTCATAAAAGACTCTCCCATAAATTATAACTGCTATATGTAAATGACTTTTTTTTCAGATCCCCTTCTTGATCCAACCTATCTTTGGGAACATCTGGCAACATATGAATGTATTGAATGCATTTTTTAATTTCTATATTTTTTTGATAATCTTAAGGAAGAATGGATAAAGGTCAAAATCCCCTAAATTTGCTTGAAATTTGCAAGCATGGCACTTTAAAATGTATTTTCCCCTTGGGAACAATTCAATAAACTATACCTGCTCTTATGGTGCTTTGAATCTAACTCTAGTACTGTGTTTCTGACCTAGAGCTAGAGCTGGAAGTGGCTTGCTGAGAGGATCTGGGCCAGCCTCCTGCCTTTAGGTCAGGCAGAAGAATAACTAAACCACCCAGAACAAATAGTTTCCTAATTTCTTCTTAAATATCTCAAGGGATGAAGACTCCAATGTCTAGCTCAGGACTCTAGATATACCAGCTTGCTATGCAGCAAATTTTATTGACAGTTTCAGGTCACAGTCAAACATCTTTATAGATGAAACGGAAGCCAGAGCCCAGAAGGACACAGTGCTTCCTTAGAAAAACTCAAATAACTTTATTTACAATGGTCATCATTCGAGGACTTTAGAGAAGATTATAGGTTAATGCTAAAAGAACCAGGGACACAAGTCAACAAGCATTTATCTAGGTAATGTAGGAGATAGAGTTCTGGGCCTAGAGTCAGGAAAACTTGAGTTCAATGTGACCTCAGACACTTAGTTGCTCTATGACTCTGAGCAAGTCACTTAAACTTTCTCTATTTGCCTCAGTTTCCTCAATTATAAAAAGGGATAATAATAGCACTTCAGAGGGTTGTAGTGAGGATCCTATGAGTAAATATTTTTGAAATTTTTAGGATAATGCCTAGCACATAGTAGGAACTTAATATTTGTTCCCATTCCTCATTGCTCCCTTCCCCATATTCCACCTGTACTATGTGCTAAATTTCATGTTAAATACTGAAAGTAGAAGAAAAATAAAACAGCTCCTACTATTAAGCACCTCACATTCTAATAGACGAGGACAAACAATTTTTACAAACAAGATGCATATGGTAGGAAACATCATAGTTATCATACAAGGAATGCACTAACATTAAAAGGGATTGGAAAAGTTCTTTTCTAGAAGATAGGATTTTAGCTGGGACTTAAAGGAAGCCAGTATAGCCAAAAGATGAAGATGAGGCTTGAGACTATTATAGGCATGGGGAACAGTCAGTGAAAATGCACTTAGGAGATGGTATGCCCTGTGCAAATAACAGTAAGGAGGCTGGTGTCACTTAAACAGAGTACAGGGAAGGGTAAAAATAAAGTGAAAGAAGATAAGAAATGTAGAACAAGAAATATTATGCAGGCTCTTAAAAGCCAAACAAAGTATTTTTATATTTCATATTCATGGGAGCCAGTAGAGTTTTATAAATTGCAGAGGGGTGGTGGTAATATGGTCAGAACTGCACTTGAGGAAAATCAGTTTGCCATCTAAGTGGAGAATGAAGTGAAGTGGAGAGAGATTTGCATTAAAGACAACAAGTAAGAATTAAGAAATAGGAGGTGCCTTTATCCTAACCCACAGGCTCACATGTCCTTCAGAAACAGGTGCAAAGTTCAAAGGGTATTGAACAGAATACTTAAATGTCAATTTTTCTCAAGGTTCCAGTATTCATATATTTGTTGAAACAGTAGAATGGAAAGCCATGTTACTGTTAAGTAGAAAATTGGTTCAAATGAATGCTTAAGTTTCCTTATAGGTCTGAAAGTCCACCATTGTATCTTCCTTTACCAAGAACTTGAGTTGTCTTGTCATCATGAGACTGGAAGTTAAATGCAAATGCCTTTATATAGAAAAGTCTCTGAAATCTCAGGCAGACTGTTTCACAGCTGCCAAACAGGTAAAGAATCAGGAGCATTTTGATAAAGAGGAATATATATCCAACAGGGATAACCGAAGAGCAGCAGTCCATCAAAGCAATGGCACTATGCCAAGTGACTTATATGCATTCAATTTGTTGGCAGCTTGCCTACATAATTTTAACTGGAAAACTTGCAGCAATTAAAGCAAGGCATTCAAATACTGCATGTTTTCTATTTACCAATTAATTCTATCATCAATAACAGATGGATAAGCTGATTATTTTTTTTCCATTTTAACTTATTTTATGATATAGGTTTTTTTTTTATCAAGCTATCATATGCATCAGTGGTCTATTTCTGATTAATCACAGTTTTACAAATAGCAAAGTACATGTTGTTAGGTTTGTTTGATGACTTGGAAAATTATTTTGTACTTGACATAAGGAACCCTGAAGATTTTCATTAGAGATGAGCAACATAATATAATATTAATTCAGAAAAGTGTTATGGCATTATAACCTTAAACTGAGGGGATTTTTCCCCATTAATGTTTCTAAGATATCTCTTCACACACATACACATTCTATGTGCTTCCCTAGGAAGATAGAACACTATATCTGCTTTCTTATATTATTGTACTGTCACTGACTATAAACTCCTAGGCTAGGAGTTTTGATATCAAAAGGCATGAATTTGAGTTCAGAATCTGCCTTAGATGTACGTCTCATTCTCTCTGACACACTCAGTTTCCTCACCTATAAAATGACAACTGATTTCAAAGGTCTCTTCTACTTCTAAATTGTATAATTCCAAAAATAAAAAAAATCCTCAAAACTTTAGCCACTGTATGACAGTGGCAAAATTCTTAGCCTATTTAAGCCTCAGTTTCTTCATCTCTGAAATGGACACATCTTTCTCACAAGACTATATTTGGGGAATTAATTACGTAAATCTTTACTATCTTCAGAAATGTGATGGGCATTCTCATTGTCATTATTTTTATTCTGTGTGTAGCACAATCAGTCTTCCAAAAATAACCTTTTGTAAAGTTACTTTTAAGATAATCAGTTAGTAATTGTTTCAAGAAATATTATTACCCTGATCCAGTTGTCACATGTGAAACTGTTGACTGTTCTCATTTGAATTGTTTATGATGATATGATCAAAGACTTCCTCTCCCAAAGGAAAATGAAAATTTAGGATATACTTCCTAAGACTGAGGTTTTTTAAATTATGAATTAGATTCCATTTCTCCTTAAGTTAGAGTATCAAATTATTTTCAATAGGCAAAATGAATTTAATTACTCCTGTGAATGCTTTATTGTTTTATGAATGTTTCAAATAAATGCTGCTGGTGAGATCAACAGACATGGAGAAATCTGGGGATGTTTTATAAATTGGAACAATTTACTTTCTTTGGAAAATCTCTAATCCAGTGGATAGTTATATGGGTTTTGAATAGTAAGGTAATTATAGGTTTATTGATTTATAGAATTTTAAAGTAGGGAGGGAACTTAGATATCCTTTAATCCAGGGATTATTAACCTTTTTTCCCCTCTGGTTCCCTTTGGCATTCTGCTGAAGCCCATGAATCACTTCTCAGAAATGCATTTTCTAAAAAGTATTTTTAAGAATACATGGGATTACAAAGGAAACAAATTCAATTGAAACACAGTTATCAAAATATATTTTTAAAAGCACAAATTCGTGGACCCCAGGTTAAGAACCTCTGTTCCAGTCCAATACTTCAGTCCCACCACACTTTTGCTGAGTAGACTAAGTCCTAGAAAGATAAAATGAATTGCCTAAGACCACACAGCCATTTGGCAGATGAACTGAAAATTCAAGTCTCTTGGCTCTCAAGCAAGCACCTGATTGATTATTCAATAATGAATTACACATAGATTTCTATATTTATTAGGATTAATTTCAACTTAATTTGAATATTCATTCTATATCTTCTCATATGCTCTGAAACAGGTTAAATCTGCCCCCAATATCTAGTTATGTTTGACATTCCTAAGTGTACTTGGTACTAACATAGTCATAAGCAAACCAAGACTTGGATAAAAATAACTTTTTTTTTTAAAGAAGGCTTTTCCAGGTTGCCAAATATTAAAGGTTTCCTAGGAGTTACTATAACAGTTAATATATTTTTATCCATTTCTGTTCAAATGAGTACCTTTTACTGAGACAACTCATAGCTTAACAAAATACACCTCACTTTTGGCATGTCACCTCTATAACAGTAGTAACCATGGAAAAACAGTATAGGAATTTTCTAGTGGGAACATAGCTCAAGGACCAAAAATTGTTCTAAAGATCTTATCTTTTAAAGTTAAGTTTCTTTTTCAAGTAGAGCCATGTACTTTTTTCTCTAGCCTTGGGTTAAACTCAGCAGGATTTGTAGCATTCAGTACTTGCTTTGTTTTGCATGGAAGCACTGAGTGTCATGACAAAGGCTTATTCCATGCCAGCTGATGAAAGAATGGTTGTGTCATGTCAATTAACATGTGTAAAGGAATAACCTGGGAAGCATTATTGCTAAACCACTGGTATAGTAGTAGCCTGGTATTTCCTGCTGAGATACAGTTTCAGAGCCAACCAACTTTGATGTTCATCAGGGCCGTGTGGTTTCTTGGATAGAGTGATGTACTTAAGACTCAGGGTAATCTGGGTTCCTAGCCCTGGACATATTCCTTAACCTTGTTTACCTTATCTGCAAAATGGAGATGATCATAGTTGTCATTTAATATATGTTTGAGGATTGACTGATATAAAACCTATTGCTTGGCTTTTAGATCCTTTCATCACCTGGACCTTTTCTGTCTCTCAAGCATTGCTTCTTTTTATTCCCCTCCATATATACCCCTAAATTCTGGGCATGTTCACAGGTTGTTTCCTATGCCTACAATTGTCTCCATCCTCATCTGTACCTCGGGATTTCCTTATTAGTTCTCAGATAAAATCCCACCTTCTCCAAGAAGCTTTTCTTGGTCCTTCATAATGTTAGTGTCTTCCCTCAGTGACTGTCTTTATTTTATCCTTTGTGTATATGTGTATATGTCGATATATGTGTATATATTGCATAGTTTCTATAGTTTTCCCAGATACAATGTGAACCCCTTAAGATCATGAGATTCTCACCCTTCCTTTTTTAATTATAAATTAAAATTTTAAATTAAATAATACATTTAGCTAAGTGTATGTCACATACTAAAAACTTTACAAATTCTTTTTGACTGACTGATTGACTAATTAGTTTGCCAGGGTATGATGAAACTAAGAAATAAACTAACAACCAAGAAACAAACTAATAACTAACAAACTGCCTCTTGAATAAAGTACTTACCAAAAAAAAAAAGTCAGAAGAGCAAAATTTCTTAACTTGAAGACTGTTGACTTTAAGAGGATCTATAAACTTGAATGGAGAAAAAAATATTATCAATTTCAATATAATTGGTTTCGGTTGTAATTTTGTACATTTATTTCAATCATTTAAGAGTATTCTTCTGATAAGCAGGCCAGTAGATTTCTCCAGATGGCCAAAAGGGGTCCGTAACATATTAAAGATTAAAACGACAGTGTCACATGAATTGCCAACTTTACATGTGAATGATGTATGGACTTGAAAGTCTTTGGTTTTTTTTCTCCCTAACCTGGATATTGACTTTATGAAACATGAATTTCCCACAAAACCACTAGTTTCCTATTTCATCATTTCCATATTTCTGGTATGTTTTAAATTCCTGTAGCATGTAAATCCTTTGAGGGCTTTAGACTATTTTATTTATGCCTTTTATCCCCAATTTTTAGTTCAGTCCTTGGCACGGGCTTTCAATAAGTGATCTTTGATCAATTTGATTGAATTATAATATTTTTTAATCTTGGTCACAGACTAAGATTTCTAAAATCTTTGGAAAGCTGTACTCATTAATTTCCCATCAGAAAGGAAAATTGCTCAGACTATAGCATTCCTTGAGTGTTCCACTAAATAAGGAATCACAATAGAAGAAAGTTGCAATTTCTTGTCCAGGATCAAGAGTTAAACCCACAGTTATTTGATCTCATGCCATTTTCTGTGATCTATTGAATAAGATGTTATTAGGTTAGGATTTGTCTATTATTAAATCATATGCTGCATTATTTTTAATAACTAAACTTGATACAGAGGACAAATTATGCTGTACAGATGGCTAATTTCAGTGAGAAACTTTTTACAATGGGCAACATTTCATGAAATTTTGAGTGATAAGTTGTATCTCAAAGAGGTTTTATGATTTAGTATCTGTTTTAAGAGACATATACCTCCAAATATTTCTTGAATCATCAGTCCCTTAGTGATTAATGCTAATATTTAAAAATGTGTATAACCAAAATAAAAGAAATGGAATATGATTTTGTTTAAAATCTAATAAAGACCCCATAGTTTTATTTCTAATTAAGTTTCTTTGAAGTAATCCATTTATTCTGAGAATGACAGATACCTAAAAATTCAGTAGGACTGTGCATTTGTCAAAATCTATGTTCTGACTTTTATAGCCAGCTCTTGAGAAAAAAATAAAAGTGTATGACCACAAATATGCATAAAAATGCTATCAGCAACAACTTAGAAATATAATTATATAGGCATTTGAAAAAAACCCTCTTCTTTTTTCCTTTTTTTTTCTTTTGAATATTTATCAGGCTTTAAAAATGTCACATCAAAGTATTTTGCATTGCCATAGCTAGAATTCAGAACTGAATTCTTTGGTTAGATTAGACTAATTCTCCCTGATTCCATGGCCCAGCGGTTTACATAGTTTTTAACCTATCTCAGTGAAATTTGAAGATCTGTACTCTTTAGAATCTGCATGCACAAATATATGTATGTATAACATGCACATGTATATATATATATATACACATATGTTTATGTATCCATGAATATACTCATTATTTGTACATATATGTATATGTGCACAAGCATATATACTTCAAGGAACTATGTATATATATATATATATATATACATATACATGCACATAAATATATATATATATATGTGTTTGTGTCTATGTGTATTTGTGTTTTATGATTTCAAGGAATCCATCAGTGTGCATAATCCCTCTAGAAAAGATTGCTACTCTTCTATTCCTCATGAAACTGCCTTTATAAATTGCCTTGATGGAAACCAATTCATTTGCACAGGGTCAAATTCCACCCCCCTCATGAATCCTGGAAAACTTAAGGAGGATCTCTGAGTAGTGGCAACAGTTGTTTAACCATGAACACCCTGGAAGCCTTATCAGCTTATTTGGATCTGCCAGAACTCTCTTTTTTCTGACATATAATACCATGGGCCACCTGCATGATACAAGAAGACTAAAGAGTATAACTTTATTGAAGGAAATCTATGAACATGTATGCATAAGTATATAGTGAAATCTTTGTAGTTTAGGGCTACAGTGAGCTTCAGGAGAAAAAGATCTAACCCTAATAGAACAACAACAAAAAAAAACCTAAATAAATAAATATTCACGTATACATATATGTCCAGATATAATGTACATATATGTATATGTATATGAATACATATACATTATACACACACACACACACATATATATGTATTCCATGCAACTGATGTCCCCCTTCCTTTTTCCTTAGGTTTTTTTTTATGAAAAAAAGAGGATAGCAAGAATGATCTTTTATTTTTTTTCTCACAAACATTTCCTTTCTTCACGAAGGAACAGCACCTTTCCCACACTTTTGCTAACTACTTTTCTCCCCTAGTATCTAAGTTAAAAATAGTAATGTTAGATGAGAGGATCTGGAAAGGATCTAGAAACATTCACAAGGACTTCTAAGTTATCAACTCAGAAAGTCTCAGCATTGCCAAAGAATCATGAAGATCTAGTCATCTAATTTTAGATCCAATTAGATATATAATTTTAAATCACAGTGTAGTAAGGTAGAAATAGCAACTGATGAGAATTATGTATATATGTATATTATATCTGAACATATATGTGTGTATGATTATTTATTTATTTAGAATTTTTTTTAACTCAGGTGGAAGAGAAGATTCGTTGCCTCGATTGCTACCTAGTCTTAATTACTGAATGAGTACAGCCTCAATCAAACTGAGAGCTGTTGAATATCTTATCTTAAAAAGCCCAAGCTCAAGGCAGCTAGGTGGTGCAGTGATTAGAGCATCACCCCTGAAGTCAGGAGGACCTGAGTTCAAATCTGTCCTCAAACACTTAATACTTCCTAGCTGTGTGAGCCTGGGCAAGTCATTTAGCCTCAGTTGCCTCAGGGAAAAAAATGAAAAGGCCAAGTTCTCCCACTACACCTAGGGCCATCTCCAGTGGTCTTGATCTATATATTGCCACTGGAACCAGATGGCTCTAGAGGGGAAAGTGAGACACCTTGTACAACCTCCCCTCATTTAAATGTCATTCACTTGCATGTCATGCTGTGACTTCCCTGATGTTACAGTCTTCTTCAAGAATGAAAGACAAACAATAATATGTTTATGTGTTTTTATCCTGATAGGAAAAAATATATTGGCTTTGTGGTGAATTAATAAGATTATTTGAGGGAAAGAAGAATGTTAAAACCCTATGATTTCCCAAATTTGAGGCAGCTACATGGTATAGTGGATAGAGTACTAAATATGAAATAAAGCAGAACTGAATTTAAATGTTGCCTCAGATGCTAGTAGCTATGTGACCCTCAGTAAGTCATTTAATTTTGTATGCCTCAGTTTCCTCATCTTCAAAGTGATATTAATAATAATAACACATACCTTTCAACACCATTGCTAAAATAAAATTAGATGATTATTTTAGGGTACTCAGAAAACCTTAGAAAGTTACATAAAGGCTGGCAATTTTGTTGCTGCTGCTGCTGAAGTAAACCTCCATCTTCACAAATCTCAATCTCTTCTTTCCTTTCCATCCATCATATAGGCTTATTATTAGGCTTACCTCCTACGTCTTCTATTATTTGGGGGATTTGTCCAGTTCATTGATTTATTAGCTCATGCTCATTGTATGACCCACTCACTTCTTTTTCTAGGCATATATGTATTTTGATGATTCTTATTGCATAGGATTTGCATGTGATGATATAAATTGGTAAGGGCAATACAATTCAAAATGTAGAACTTTTTTTTTCATGAGATTTTTATTTTTTATTGGAGAAACTACCTCTGTTTTTTCTTTTGTCTTGCATGTCTTGTTTTTCTCACTTGCTTTTTCTTTTGTCTTCCATATTTTGCTTTTCTCACTTGCTGTAATTCTCTTAGAAATCAAGTAAAGCCAGAATTAATGATCCTAATTGAGGGAAGAAACAGTGGTTCTAAAGGATCAAGATACTTTAAGGGAGCATTGATACTGATTTATTTCCTCTCATGAATGACACAGACTTTGTAAGAAAGATAACAGACTAGAGTTATATTGAGATTATTTTTTAAGTTCAAAATTAGTTGTCCCTATTTTTCAGATAGTAAAGAATTCAAGTAGATTTTTAAAGAAGGAATGGGGAAGATAATGCCAAGCAACTATAATTGAAAAACTAAATAAAAATCAAGAAAGAGACATAAGTTTTATATAAGTTCTGTTACCAAGTAACTGTGTGGTCTTGGAAAGTCATATTGCTTTTTGAATTCCATTTCATGCCATCTCCTTCATATTTATGAAATTGCACTGGTAGGTGCAAGAATTAAAAGTAGGTAAGAATTAAAAAATAAGATAGTGGTATAGCCCATATTCTCAAGAAGTTTATTGTCTTTTAGGAGAAAAGGGTATGTTACATGCAAAAGTTCAATATGGAATTAAGAACAAAGGAAAAAGATGAAAAAATGCTATTGGATGTTGGACCTCACTTTCTTCATGTGGAAAGAGAGAGGAGTGAACTAGATCAGTTGTTCTCAAACATTTTGGTATTGAGTATAAAGATTCAATAATTATTAATGACCACCCACATGATTTATTTTTCCTCTGTGGGTTATATCTGTTGATACTAGGTGTATTTGAAATTATGTTCATGCAGCTCTTGTGACCCTACCAGGTATAATCTGTATAATAAAAAATAATATAGATATTTTTAGATGTTAGAGATCCTTTTATTTTGAGTGATGTTTTCATGGGCAATTAATTATCTTGTTTGGTGGGTACTTGTCCAGTAAATGTGGACTGGTTACCTTGCCTTAAGTAGAAACTTGATAGTTTTGTTACTTTTCTAAACTTTTAATAATAACAGTAAAGATAAGATTAGCTCAAATTAACACCAGCAGACCTACACAGGTAGGTAATATAATGGATACAATACTAACTCTGGAGTCAGGATAATCTGAAGTCAGATCCCTCTGACTTGGTGATGTTCCTGTTGTAATGCAGAATATATTATCAAGTTATTTAAAAGTAGTTTCAGTTTTCTGGGAAGATATTAGTAAGTTTGGGAATCTCACAAGCCCTTTATTATATGATATGATATCAACCCTTGCTGATTTTACTGGTGAACTGACATATTGTTATAGCACAGTCTGGTTAATATGTCTTCTTTATCCACTTAGTTTTTTTTTTCTTTGTGGATTATTAGATTAGTCTTTTTTTAAGTAGTGATAGATTTAAAGGAGAAGTCTCTATAGGATTTTGGAATTGATAGCATGAGTACAATGTCCTGTTTAATTTTGTTAATGAAAACTTCTAGATGTTCTTGTCTGCCAATGATACTTTGCTGTTTGCAAGGTACATGCTAGTGTCTCCTCAGTAAAATTCATTAAAAATATTTCTCAACTGTATATATGGGGAAAATCAATTGTATAAATAATGTGACTGTCCAGGCATTTATGTGGAATTGGATTAGTTGTTCATTTAGTTAAAACATCAGTATATTTTCTAGGGCATTATATTTGAAGGCAAGAAGACCTGAGTTTCATTCTGTTTGAAAAACATATAGGCTCTGTCACTCTAGGCAAGTTACTTCTCTGTGACTCATTTTCCTCTCCTGTAAAATGACAGAGGTCATACTGGAAGCTTTTAAGTTTCCTTCAACCTCTAAATTTGTGGTCCTAGGAGTCTAGCATAGACATGTAGATGGACAGCGAGTGGGGCTCAGAACTTAAGAGGAGGGGAAGTCTGGACTGATTTTGGAAATTGCATAGTGCTTCTGGACATAAAAAATAAATAAACATAGATGCTCCCTCAGGCTGCACATCTTGGAACTTTACAAAATTGTGGATGGCTCAGAGTGTTTTCAAGAGCTGCATGGTAGACCCAAGAAAGCTACATGGTGTTCTCAAAAAGTGATGTAAGGAATAATGTTTTCAGGGGAATATATGATCAGTAAGAGAGATGTGTCAGTCATGTTGAGAACAAGGGAAAACATTGGAGATTCAAATGTATGGCATTGTTATCCATAAAATGTTAAAAAAAAAACAAAAAAAAAAAAACAAAGGAAGACCTGTAGCATGTTATGTTGCTTTTCTGGAAAAACTGTGGAAGAATATGATAACAGCCACACAATATGAAAAGTCATGGAGAGGTTGAAATTTGTAAGAATGAAGGAATTACACACATCAGTGAGATCATAGGTTCATTAAAATTAAAAATGATCATTTAGAAATAAAGTTGGTGAACAAAATTATCTCTATAATTGTATCTTAACATGGTAGAAAACACATAAGGAAAATATTTTTTCTTTGGAAATAAGTATTAAAATATATTTCAATATGTAAAGTAGAAAATATAATACAACAGCCAACATATTTAGTTCCCCCAAAATGAAAATTTCATAAAAAGCAATAAATCATTTTCATGAATTTATCTAAAACATTTCAATTGAACATACATTTATTAAGCACTTCTTTGTAGAAAACATAATTCAGTAATGTTGAGAGAGATACAATTATTTAAAGTATTGTCTTGGTTCCCTCCTCCATGAAGATTGCAATACAACAGGAAAATAAAATAAAACTAAATAACTTCAGTGCAAAATACTATCTAATAAAGTGGTGGGGTATAGTATAGGTTGAGCTAACTTTGAAATCTGAAAGATCTGGATTCAAGTTATACCTCTGACACAAGTTTTGTGAGCATGAGTCGATAATTAACTTCTTAGTACCCTTGGTTAATCTGAATCATTGGAGTTTTTCCATATCATGTAGTTTCCTATAGTGATGAAATCATAAGTCCTAACCAAAAAGGGAGGAAAGTACAAAATAATGCTTGGTGGAAATCTGAGTAGAAAAGTTGTTTGATACTTAAAGGATCAGTAAAGTATTCCCAGAGGTAATTGCATTTGAGTTGAATAGAAAATGGTTAGAAAGTTCTACAGGTAAAAGGTGTTGGGAAGTGGAGAACAATGGCAAGACTAGGGAACTACATGGAAAAAGATAGGGAGACAGAAGATTCAGTCAATCACAAATTTATTATGTTCTGACTGTTTGCCAGGCATAATGCTATGAGTGGAAATACCATTACCAAAACAAAAGTCCATTATCTCAAGGAACTGAACTACTTTGCAACACACATACACACACACACACACACACACACACACACACACTTCAAATGTATTCAGGATAATATGGAAATAGAAGAGATCCTGATGAAACTAGCATTGATCATTATTGATTGTCTGGGTAGCTGTCTGGGAGATGGTACCTTAGTGGAGCTTTCTTTGGGTGAAGCTAAGGAATTGACAAGATAAGGAAGGAGTCCTTTCCAGGGAATAGTTAGACCTTTCCTAAAAGAATATCCCATTAAGATTGGATAAGTGAAAGTGAAAGATAGATTGGAAAGAGAAACTGGAGGGAGAGAATCTAATTAGAATACAATTCAATTAAAAAACTTTGAACCCTGTGGAGATGCAACCTGGCAATTGCTCTTACAGGTACTACAACAGTTATTCTGAAGACCTAGAAAAGAAAGTTGGCACTTTCAAATGTTTCAACATTAGAAATTGGTCTGATTGACTTTAGATAAAAGCTATTAGCATTTTTTTTTGCTACTGTACTCTAAGGACCATAGTTGCTTTTCATCTAAATTGCAGCTGAAACTTTCCATATAGGTTTCCTCTTTCACTAGAATGTGAGCTCTTGGGAAGGAAGGACTAGATTTTCTATTTGTATCCCTAGTAGTTAGCAGAATGTTTTGCATGTAATAAGTGTTTAATAAATACTTCAGTCATTGATTTATTAATTAGTCTAGACCCGGGCTTCTTAAACTTTTTTCACTCATGAACTTTTTTTTTTGCCCAAGAAATTTTTTCATGACCCCAGGTATACAAGTATATATATAAAATAGGCATACAGATGAAGCATACATTATAATTTCACAATTCCCACATTCAGATTTAAGACCCCATATAGAATTGTAAACCATGGTTTAAGAAGCTAGGGTATAGACAAGAGAAAATAAAGCCCTGAACTAGAGTGATAGCTGCTTGAGTGAAGTGGAATTGGTAAGAAAAGTATTATGGAGCTACATTGGCAAGACTTGACAATTGAATCCCAAGGAGATAAGGAAAAGTAAAGATTACTTAGAAATTACAAACATAGGCTACTAGGCTTTTGTGGGAAAGATAATGGAGGACCACTCTGGAAATTTTGAGTTTCAGGAATGTATGGGGCACCCACTTAGAAATGTTCTCTAGGAAGTTGGTAATTCAGGATTGAGCTCCAAAGATGAGGAGATTAGGCTTGAGCCATAGGACAAAAAGCCATGTACTTGGAGGTGGTAATTAAATCCATGGGAACTAATGAGATAATTGAGAGTGACAGAGCTTTGGAGTATTATCACTTGTAGAAGATTAGAAAGGGATGATAATCCTTTAAAGAAGATGAGAAAGAGGCTGGAGATATAGGAGAATGATGAGAGCACAATGTCATAAAAAGCCAGCAAGGAGATGATATTTAGCGATACAGGTGTGGTCAGGAGTGGCAAATGCAGCAAAAAGGATGAAGGAAGGATGAGGACTGAGAAAAGAACATTTGATTTGGAAATTAAGAGATCATTGGTAATTTTGAAGAGAGCAGAATCTGTTGAGTGATGAAAGCAGAATCTTTGTTGCAAGGAGTTGAATAAAGATGGGAAGATAAGAGTAAAGGAGAAGAGGGGAAGGGAAGGGAGGAAGGAACAAGGGAGAAGGAAATAAATATGAAAAATAATACCTATTATGTGCCAGACATAGTGCTAAGAGCCTTTTGCAAATATTATCTCCTTTGATCCTTACCACAACTCTGCAAGGTAAATGTTTTTGTTATCCTCATTTTACAGTTGAAGACATTGAGGCAATCAGAAATTAAAGGATATGTCCTGGGTCACACAGCTAATAAGTAGCTGAGGCCTGATTTAAACTTAGGTCTTCCTTTGACTATTGTACCACTAGCTACCGCTAGAAGAAAGAGAAGACAGAGAAACTGGAAGTTGATGGGAATATTGCTAATTTCATTTTATTTTTTTTTGGGGGGGGGAGTTTGATTATGAAAGGGAAGATATACAATGATAGGTTGATAGGTAGTGTCAAATAAAGGTTGCTTTGTTTTCTGTTTTAGTTGGATGAGACTAATGAACAAAGATTAGTCCAGTTTTCCTGAACCAAAGTTTATATAGAGGTTGGAATAAGGAGAATCATAAAGCATAAGATTGCAAAAATAGCTTGATTACATGCTAATCAGAAGTATTTGAAATTTACTTGGTGCAATAGGGAGACCATGAAGTTTGTTGAGCAGATCAGTGATACAATGTGATCTGTGCAATAGGAAGGTAAAACTGACAGTGGTTTTATCAGATAAGGCTTGAATGGTTATTAAAAAATTCTGCCTTTCACTGGCTTTTGTGTTTATATAATACCATAAACTTACACAAAGGAAAAATGAGACCAAAATAGCCCTCAGTATAGGCAAGAAGTGTACATGACATTTAATATGTGAAGTAATGGCATGTGTGTATGTGTGCATACTATGTGATTATAGAGAACAGATGGCAGAGTAAGTTAAGAATTTTTTGAAAGAGAGGTTCTAAAGAAGACTATTACTAGAGAGTTCCAGTTATAAGTAGTTTAAATGAAAGCATGAGGTTTGACTATGTTTCTTTCTTGTACTGTCCTAATACAATTATTCAGTAAGAATGCTTTCAACTTTCTCTGCCCTAATATTTTGATTCAGAAATAAGAAACATCTTATTTCAGATTTTTATCTAGCATAGAGAGAACACTCATGCCAGTTTTGCAGGCATGGAAAATGTTCTGAGAGCTAGGAATTATGAATATATCAATTCTAGTCAAGTTCTTCAGTACATCAATAATTCTCCCCACCTTTTGTTCTTATAATTTAATTTTTTCTTAGTATACATGGGAGACTTTGAATTTTGTGAAAATCAAACACTCAACTTTCCTTGATTTGTGACATTGAGATAAATGGTTTGGTGGATAGAACATTAAACTTTGTAATCTGAATTTGAATCTCTTCTACCCATTAGTTCTTTCATACAGGGCAAATCCCATAATCTTAGTGAGCCTCAGTGTCTAACTCTGTAAAAATGAACCAGATGTAATAATAGTATCTGCCTCAAAGGGCTGCTATGAGGTACAACATTTTGCAAGTCTTAACATCTGTATTAGTAGGCAAAAACAAAAGAAAAATGAGCTAAATGAGAACGATGCTTTAGTCAGAAAATGCCTGTCTTTTTCATGAATAGGATTTTCTGACAATCCCATCATTTTTTCTCATTTGGAGAAGAGCATTACATTATATAGATAGCAAATTTTTCATCAATTTCTCAGGCTTTTTAAAATTTTCTTTTGATTACTTGCTATTCCCTCATGCCATGCTTAGGATTACAGATTTCTTTGGCTATCATATACATGAGGAGATGAAAATGATAAAAGTTAAATAAATCTAAATGCAGGCTACCCTGAATAAGAGGGGAAGCTAAAAGGTGAAGTTGATAGAGCCTTGGGCTTCAGGAAAAAAAAATCAAGTTCAAATCATATTTGTTATGGATTATTATGTAAGTTTAGAAGCTTAGTAGCTGGGTACCTTACTCTGGAAAAGTCATTATAAACTATGGTCTGCCTGAGTTTCCTTATCTGTAAAATTGGTATATTAATAGAACCTTCAACTGAGGGTCATTATGAAAATAATATATTTATATATTAATATATAATAAAATAATATTTATGTTTAGCACAGTATGGGTACTTCATAAATCTATGCTTCCTATATTTGTGTGTTTAATACTGTAGTTATTTAATACTGTAGTGATTTAGCTATATGATATTTGCTGATATATAAAATATTCTGTGAGAGTCCTAATTTCAGAACAGTGTTGAGGAATCATATTTGCTCCAAGTGAAAAGATAAATTGGGAGTTGCTGTCTTTCATAAAAAGGACTGTAGGGCCCTTCGTTCTTCTATTGTGAAACTAGTTAAATATTGTCGTTCTTTTATTTTCCCTACTACTGGAGAAGTTCTAAAATTTTTAGTAGTTTTCTACTGAAAAAAAAAAAAGAAAATGTTGCGATATTGCATTTTAACTGTATTTCTTTTGCTAATACATTTCTCTGTTACCACTGTACATAACAGTGATAATGGTTTTTCAAATTACATAAAGTGTTTTACATTTGATGAATAATTTGATATATATAATAACTAGATACTGTTATTCAAGTTTATAGCTGAGTAAACTGAGGGTGAGAGTTTAAGTGATATTTCAGAGTCACAAATCCGGAAAAAAATCAGGATTTGAATTCAACTCTTACTGTCTCCAACAGCGGCTAAGTGGCACAATAGATAGAGTTCTGGCTCTGAATTCAGATTTATCTTCACCTACTAGCTATGTGACATTGAACAAGTCACTAAATCTCTGTTTACCTCAATTTCCTCAAATATAAAATGATGGTAATAATAGCACCTACCTTGTGAGGATCAAATGTGATTTTTTATATATATATATATATATGTATACACGCACACACACACACACACACATACATGTGTGTATGTGCGTGTGTGTGTGTGTAAAGTTATTTAGCTCAATGCTTGGCACAAATTAAGCATTATTATAAAAGCTATCTAATATGCTTACTTTCATCCTAATTTTTATTGTTGTTGTTTTGTCATTTTATTATGTTCAGTTATGCCAACTATGATAACCTAATCTGTCCTATTTATACTCAAACCCTAGCATGAGAAGGCTAATTGATAGTGCACATGACCCTGGGGGAAATCACGAAAGCTCTCTAGATCTCTTTTAATTATCTGTAAAATGAAAGCTTTGAACTTAATGACCTCTGAGTTGTCACCAAAACATGGGTATGTTCCATAATCCAATGGGCAATAATCAAGAATTAATGGTGCTGGTAGTGGTGATACTAATTGTGGTGATCGGAGAAAAAGTAGTAGTAAGTAGTAGACATAGATGGTGGGGCTGTTGCTGCTGCTCTGTTAGTGCTAAAGTTTTGGCTTCTGTTCTCATTCTTCAGAAGCAATCTGAAAAATGGAAAGGGTAACAATTAGATGACTTTCTGTCCTTGAATTTTCTAGTCCATTTCTTTCAGATTATGAGAAGTGGTTTTCATAATCTCATCAAGAATGACTTATTAAATGCCTGTGATTTTGACTTTCACTTCTTATGAAGCATTGATCTAATTTTCTGAATGTGGTAGTATTAATCTCCTTTTTTTGTTTTAATTAAGCAAATAAGACAAAATTAGCAGCAAAAGGAAAGTGTCAGGTGCTTGAGGGGAAAAAATTAACTTTCTTTTGTCTGACTGGAGGAGTTTAGTTTATGTTCTTCAATTATAAAAATAAATTATACTTCTAGATGTCATATTTTCTTTTTAGAGGGGAGGTGGCCCAGACCTCTGATTTCATTGTGGGAGTTAAGGATGTTTGAGGAAACTCACTCTACTTATGCAGATCTGCAACTGTTCTAGAATTTATAATCTTAGAGATCAAGTGATTTTTCCAGCATTACAAAGCTAGTATGAATTAGAGGCAAAACTTGAACCCAGATTTTCCTTCCAGCTTCTTGAGGTAATTGGTGATATAGAGGATAGAGTAGTGGATAAGTTCACATCTATTCTCAGACATTTGCTAGCTGTGTTTCCCCAGGTCACTTAATAATGTTTGCCTCAGTTTCCTCATCTATAAAGTGAACTGGAGAAAAAAAATGACAAACCACTCAATTATCTTTGCCAAGAAAACTTCAAATAGGGTCATAAAGAATCAGACACAATTGAAAGGAAAATATAACCTCAAGGACTTCCTATGTAATCCTGAACTTAACCTGTCATTTAATTAACATGTTTCCCTCAGTTTCCTCAATGGTACAATTTATATAATAATAACATTTTGCAGGGTTCTAATGAATATCAAATATGTGTAAAGTGTTTAACACTGTATATAGCACATAATAGTTTCTATATACATGAGTTCCTTTCCTTCCTGACTCAGTGGCTTATTCTTTATCCATTGTACCATAATGCCATAGCTTTATATATCAATTTGATAAGAATAATTTCTATTAAAAAATATAAACTGCATTCTATTCTTTCATCATTAGGTTCGTAAAATCTATGTCAATGTTAATATAAAAGTCTACTTCAGCAGTATCAAAAAGAAGCTTATAGGCTTGCTTTTTATCCTTATAGATACCACCATTTATGAACCATCCTCATTATAATAATCTTTACTTGTAATGAAAAGATATGACAACAAAACATATTTTGATAAAATATTTACCAGAAACTTTCTAAACGAGGAGGAAAAGAGTGTGTTGGAAATAACACTGATTTAGCCTGATTATATTCTTTGAATATTTGCTGCTATTGTAGAAGCAAAAATTTAGAAAGAGTTCTGTAAAATACAATTCTTTATTTACATGCATTTTTCTTCAAAGCTTGTCCTTGAAATGCCATTTTAAGACAGGATAGCTTGTTTATTTTTCAACATAAAACATGTAGAGAAGATGAATTTTTAAAAAAGAGATTAAGTTTTCAAGTGTAGTCTTATAAAAGCATATGAATTTTAATAGTGGTGTTACAGCCTTTAAAAAATTTTAAAATATAATCAGAATTCTTTATTATTCTTTGTGTAGATATATCTAGCTTTTCTTGAATATCTTACTTATTTTTCTGTAATCTGGGGATGGTGAAATATCCTAAAAAGCCAGCCATGTTACTGAAATGATAAGGCTAATGAAATAATCACATCTGATTTTTCATTTTAGAAAATTCAAAAAGGATGCTGATAATAAAGTACATTATCCGTGGTAGTCAGAAGAAGTTAGAAGTTAGAAGAAATTAAATTTTTCCTTTAATAAGTTGCCCAGTTATTATTACTCGTTTCTTCCATCTCTTGTAATTCTTACCTTGGAGCATATGTAGGATCCATGAAAATTGAACAACAGTACCAACTATATATTTTAAAAGTCTAGAAAGAAAAACATTTTTCTAAGTGTAAAGGAACTATGTATATTTTATGGGTTGAAAAAACAATATTGAAAAAATCATAGAGAATAAAAAAAATTACTAGGTTATAACTTGTACCATCAAAGGGCCAAAATAGAGAAATGCATGCTATATCTAACAGATAATTACCATTGTGATTGAAGACTCTTCTAGAACTCTTATTTTTGTCTAAGGAAAGAAAATTTTTTTTGTCATGGTTCTTTTGTTATTATTGTTCTCTTCTTCCTCCTCCTTCTAACTGAAAAATAAATAAGTTTTATAATACTAAATGTGGGAAATTACTTACATAAAGTGACATGTTTTCAGTGTCTCTAGTAGTTTTAGACTCTATTTGAACACACAGTTATTCAGGGGGGATGACAAACGTGCCCCTTACAATTAGAAAGCAAAAATGTCAACACTGGATATGGAAGAGTAGTGAATATCCAAGTCTTCTTCATAAATGATTAGGTTTACAGCTGAAAGGTTTCACATTTACAGTAATCCTCTTTGTTAAATTCTTGTGATCTTCCAGTGTGACCATAAACTTAATCAGAATCACTTTGTTAGCAAAACAAACATATTGTATGCAAACATTCTGGTTAATTTTCTGTTTCATATACCTTGAAGTATATTTGGATTGTGCAGTCGGCTATTTCTGAAGCATTATGGATGTTTTGGTAATGGCTGTAATAGACTATCCCTTTCCATGTAATTCATTGCCTGTTTTACCCGCCATTTTCACTTTGTTGATTATTATTTGCATGAAAGCCATGATAGCTTCGGCTGCCATTGCCCTCACATTTGACATCTTTCTGTTGTTGTTCTGCTTTTATGACTACAAAAATATGCTGTTCCCTGCAGTCAGATTTTGGCAGGGTCTGGAAGGATTTTTCTCAAAGCAGTCTTCTGTTCAGGTAAATTAAAGACGGTCGAGGAGCTTTGGGGATTACTGGATCAATGCACATCGTTTTACATAACATTTTCATTGCTGTATACTCAAATATATTTAGGGGCCGCTTTAGCAGCCCATCAGCCATAGTGTTTTTTTTTTATTCCCTAACTACTGTTTGCATTCAATGCACATTATAGCTCTCCAAGGATTGCAAACACTTTTCATTATTGCTTTTTATCTGTCATGCTGTTTGAATGATTTTACTGGACACTAGTAAAGTAGGAAATGGATACAAGTAAATTACAACTTGTATCCATTTCCAACTGTCAAAAAAGCACTAAAGAAAAAATGAAATATGGCCTTGGTAAAACATTGTTATTTAGAAAGCAATTTTTGCCAAATTAGTATATGCAAATTGTCTTCTCTCTGGAACTTTCACTGTGGGATTGAAATGTTTACAATTACAATTGACTCCTAAAAATAATACAGTGGTGAGGTATATTTCTAAATAGTTTAGAGTGATAAAATTTATGTTAACTATGTATTTTTTAAAAAAAAACCCATATCTGGCATTGATTTATGTTTGTTAGTATTTACAAGAAATGTTGGAATTATAAGGAATTAGAATTTGTACAGAGACATGATATTTGTTTTTGCAAGATCTAAAGGACTTTTGGATAGGACCAATTTATACCAGCAATTGTTAACTTAAAGTATTTACTGGACTTTGGACTTTATGCTTGAAAATCGTCCGTAGTTTAGTTTCCAAATGTGTTTACTTCAGGTACTTTTTGGGGTAAGGATAAGCCAAATGTACTTTGAAACACAGTAAATAAAAAAGCTTTTAAACTCTGAGTTAAGGCAAGTCAATCAGAAATAAGTATTAACTAGATTCTTTCAGAAAAACAAAACAAAACTGGTTTTACCAATGAGAGAAAATACCACAGGAACAAAGGTGACACCCTAAATGAATGTATATTTCTGTTAACACTGTGTTTACCTGAATAAGAATTTTTCGTCTCTGTATTATCAGAAACAAAATATTTTTCTTTTTGATGTACAATAGAAAAAAATCATTAATTCAATTGCAAGTTAAAGGTATATTACTAAAAGGCAAACTTAAAAACCTCTGGACTGATTTGACTTCTTACATTTCTATTAAGCTTAGTTGTAGTAGAAGGGGTATAGATGTTTTTTTTAGCATGGATTCTTATATATCAGTAAGAGTTTGGTATTCAGTTATGCACCTGTGCTTATTGTAACCTTGATAATAGCTATGATGAGAGAGTCTGAAAGATAGCCTGGCAACAAGTGATAATGTGAGATCCATGAAAGAAAGTCAGCTTCTCATTTATTCCTCATACTTGTTTCCAATCTGACCACATTGCTTGAATACTTGGTCCACTTTTCAGAATCTCTTTTCCCTTAAGAAAGGACTGAATAGGACAAATCAAAGAATTTTCTATTAGATTTGAAAGTAATTTCTCTGCATATGCTTAGCTTATCTGCACATGCTGTATATTGTAGAATTGCCTTAGAAGACCAGTAAATGCAATTGTGAGTCTTGTCTATTCTAAAAATAAACTGTTTCCCTTGAAATTCAAAATTGAGCATTGCCTTATAGAATTCAAATTTGGTAGTGAATATAAACAGTTTTACCAATATGAACTCTCTACATAAACTAAGTAAATTAGCTTTAAAATATATTTTCCCCTTCAGCAAACTAGTTTGAAAGTTCTAGGAAACTAATTTTTGAAATAACAATACTTGTTTGTAACAAGTAACAAATAATACTTTTATTGATTGGAGATGCAAGTTTCTTCTTTTCATTCAATGTTCAGCAAATATATATTAGGCACTGATTCATGTAGAGGGTTGAGTTAGGTTAGAAGATTCAAAATTTAGATAAAAAACAGTAATTGCCTTCAGAGACCATGCCATATAGGAGAGGATATGCTAGTTACACATATATATATTTTTAATACTACATGATACATAGGATGAATAAATAGATAAATAAAGAACTTATTAAGCAGTCATGTCCCAGCTACTATATTAAGCATATTAAAGATAGGAAACAGTGGTAATTGACTGGTTATCAGTGAAGGGGAACTAGGGAAGGCTCATATGATTCCAAATTCCAAAAAAAAAATTAAATAATTTTTAAAAGTTTCTTTTTTGAATATTAATGACCTTTAAAATGCATTCATACTTGCATTAGTAAATTGTGTCATATACATTTGAATAACTGATCACAGATTTTGACCTGTAAGGGACTTTGGAGATCATCCCATCAAAACTCCTCATTTTACAGATTTAAAAAAATGATAACCAAAGAGGTAAAATAATTTACCAAAGTTATGTAGGTTAGAGTAACTGATTCCAAATCCTGTACCTTTCTAAAATACCACCTGTAAAGCCAAGTAATGTCTTGACTTCTTCCCCCTCAGTGCAGTCTATACTATGCATTCTGGGCAAATCTCATTAAGCTTTCTGTAACTGACACATAATATTTATCCTTTGCATTGAAGTTAGAAATATTTGATTTCAACACATTGCCTCAACATGACTAGCCTGCTTCTCTTTTTTGTTTGCAGTGTTGTCAGTATTGCTTTTTTTAAACCACTTTTTGCTTTCAAATCATCACTGTATTACTAATGTTACAATCTCTTTATATCCAACATGGGTCTTTCCATTATACTCCATGACACCTCAAGATTTGTTTCTTCTGAGACTCAACATTCCATGATTCATATTTATTGTTGTGGAAGAGAATTTGTAAAACAAAACACATGCAAAAAAATTTCTTGAGCCCTTAGTTATATATAATTTGCATTGAAATAGTTGGGAGCGTTCAATCTCTGTATAATAAGGTAACTGAAATGTAGTGAAAACTTTTATTATATTCAGAATTGCATAATTTGTTGATTTCTCATTTTACTGTATCATTTTTTTCTGCTGAATCACAAAACTGAATCTGTGTCTGCACAGGCTTAATGAAGTAGAGAGGTAAGTAATTATGCCATGAAATTCAATCAGCATAGCCAATCTGGATAATTTTAGCCCAAATCCTCAGTGACAGTTTTTAGCTGAATCATCTAGATGATTTCATCAACTTTCCATTTTGTTCTGCTTCTTAGTGTCTACACTTATTCCCCTGAATTCAGTAATTTGTTCACACTACCAAAATCATTCAATGTTGATATTGTGTCTGGGAATTATAGAATAGTAAGAGTAAAGAGATTCTAGCTTTTAAACATTTTAAACCTTCTGACTGACTTTTGACTATCCACGTAATATCTCTAAGACTCGAGGTTCCTTATCTATTTTTGAGTTTGAAAGTGGTACAGAATTCTACTTATGAGGTTAGTTTAGATCATCACTAATATTCCTTCTAGTTCAAAAGTACCATAAACTTAGTCTGTACTTATATATCAATTTTATTGTAAAATTAAATAGGATCTAAATTGCATTTGCATGTGGATCCCAAATATTTTGATTCTTGTGGTTGCCAAAGATTACACTCTGAAAGGCAAGCATAATAGATAAGAAAAAGGGCTACATTTGGGATTACTAGATTTGGCTTCCAAGATGGACATTTGATCATCTGTATTTTTTTTTCTGTGAAACTCTTCCACTGAAGATCCACCTGACTAAGGGGTGTCTTCCTCTAGGTAAGTATGTGGTACAGTGGATAGAACCCTAGACTTGAAATCAGGAAGGCTCAAATTTGGCCGTAGACATTTGTTGGCTAGATGAATTTCAGTAAGCTTCTTATCTTTTGTCTGTCACTTTCCTCAACTGTAAAATCAGTGTAATAATAGTGTATTCGTCCCAGAGTTGTTGTGAGGATCAAGTGAGATAATATTTGTAAATTTTTTAGCATAATCCCTAACATATAGTAGGCACTTAATAAATGCTTCCTTCCTTTCTTCTTTCCTCTCTTCTTCCCTCCTTTCCTCTTTCCTTTCTGCCTTCCTTTATGTTTTTAAATTTAGCTTTGCTTATTTTTAATATTACTTGAGCACGAGTGCAGCATTAAAGCTTTCCATATGCTATCTCTTGCTACTTTCCTGGCACTACTTCCTTAAAAGAGAATATCTTTTTAGTGACTTTTGATGTTCAATTAACTTTTGCTAATAAGCTGCAGTTTCTTTACACATATCCTGCATCTCTCTATTGCTATTTGTGTGATTCATAATTTGAATTCTCTTGAGATTGAATATTCCATGAATGATACCCATGTGATATCATAGAAAGAATATTTATGTTAAAAAGATGAGTTTTTGCTCTCAGGAAAAGTGTTTGGGTCATTGAAAACCCAAATTACTAAGTTCCCAAATTAAATCCAGGCAGCTCTTTTTAGCCTGTTCAGTTTTTGCCCCAACTAAATCCATTTGAAATGTCTAAGACTAACTCAGTAGACCTTTCATCTAGTATAATGATCTAGATAACATGGAATCTTCATTTGCTTATTTTTTCCTGGTGTGTATTTTTTTTTTCTTTTCTTGAATTGATATCTCCAAAGCCTTAACAATGTATGACATATAAGAGGCAGTTAATATACTGGGTTTTTGTTTTGTTTTGTTTTGTAAACTGAAATTGGATAGAGAAACAACACATGGTGCTGATGTAGACCTACCCCTAAATAATTGCTCTGAGCCCTTGGATGGGTGGGCCCATTTATCTAGAAAAGAGGGATTCTTTATAGGCAGCATATAATGGCTCCTTAAAGAACTCCCCAGATCTACTCAATCTGGAGAGTGAGAAGGTAGAGGTGTCTGAAGTCCCATGAATAGGTGGAAACCACCAGAATGACTGGGAGTAGGAGGTTGGTATTATTTGAATTGCTTTGTTATAAAATAACATGCAACTTGAAGAGTTGTCTTGAGGCAGATCAGAACAAATCAGTTACTATCCACAGGAACTGTGGTGAACTATGTGAAGTGGTTGTGAGTCTCTTTCATAGCAGTCTATAGTTCTCTGGGACTTGATGACAATTAAGTTAGTGTCATTCACAAAAAGAATTATCAGGAAACATTTGCCTTCCTTTGCAAGCACACGTTGCATTGGAAGACAAGTAATGAAAACTATTTCTGCTGCTTCTTTATATTTCATTTGGTAGTAATAATTGTCAGAAAACTGTTATTAAACAAAGTTATCTCCATTAATATTTTGAAGACTTTTGTATGGTTTTAATGTGTGAAGTACTTTGCATGAAGATAGCCACTTCCAAGGCAAGATTTTGTCATATAAAATCAAATATTTTTTAAAAATTCAACCAACTATGTTTATAGTAGCATCAGGTGTTTTCTGTACATTTTAGTCAACTTTATAACTGAAAAGCTATGATTACCAATAGAATAATTTAAAAAAATGCTTCCTTCTTTCCTTCTCTTATTTTTAAAAGAGAGTTTCTGAGTGCATTTATAGATTATTCTCATAAAGTTTTGTACTGATGTGAAAGGAGTTGTGTGAATTAATATTTATTCATGTTTTATTGTCTTTGGGGAGTGATGACACTATCTTAAGTTTTTTTCCCCATTTGTCTGGAATCTTAGTCCCACTCAAATATCTTTGAATCAATTCCAAAAAGCCATCAAAATCATGTTGCCTCTAGTCTCACACACACACACACACACATATGTATGTATGTATGTATGTGTATATATATATATATATATATATATATATATATATATATATATATATAAAGAGAGAGAGAGAGAGAGAGAGAGAGAGAGAGAGAGAGAGAGAGAGAGTGTGTGTGCACCTAACCCAGCTAATCTTTCTGTCTTTATTTTCTTTATTACTGATCTTCATTCCTCTTGTGGTACAAATGGGGACTGAGATATTAGTATCCCTTTGCAGTGTTGTATTGGTGAACAAAATAGCTTGTTATGGAGTGTTTTTTTTTTTCTTATTATGTTTATTTCAGCTTCATCTTTGAAAATGTTTTTAAACATTTGTCTTGGCATAGCGGGCTTTCTGTAGGTTCACTTTTCTTTCCTTAGCCTTTCCCTGTTTTAGGAGGAGAGTCTACTTACAATCTTCCACCATCCTGCTTTGTGAGATTTTTGCAAATGAATTTATATTCTAAAATAATGTTGCTTTTGGTGTTCTGTTTCTCTGGCAAGATGATCAAATATTTTCTGCTTATGGCAGATTTTAGTTTTTTTTTTTTAATTGCCTTGTTGTAATGATTGATTTTTTATTAGCAAAACTTCTATCATCATTTGCTACTGTCCTTGTCAGTAATTGTTCTTTATCCATTTTTTAATTAAAGCTTTTTATTTTTCAAAACATATGCATGGACAATTCTTCAACATTAGCCCTTGCAAAACCCTGTGTTCCAATTTTCCCCTCCTTCCCCAACATCCTCCCCTAGATGGCAAATAGTCTAATAGATGTTAAACATGGTAGATATATATGTTAAATCCAGTATATGCACATATATTTATACAAGTATTGTGCTGCACAAGAAAAAAAGAGAAGCAAGTTATTTTCATTTTGATATTATTTGCTTTTTGCTAAATTCAACATTTTCTGACTTTCTGAACAACATATTCTGATATATAGGCACAAAACATTTGTGATGGCCTATTGTTCTGTTTTATTTCTTGATCCTAAATCTTATTTGTATAGATTCATAATTGGAGTAAAATAGCTAGCAGTCTTCTCTAAGAAATTGACATTTAGAAGGTTTAAAAACTGAACACATGGAGATTTAACTGCATAGATGCTATTATAGTTTAACTGAATTTTTTCATAGTGTTTTTCTAAGTACTTGTCCTCTGGAATATGTATTATGTATTTCTGTAAATATTTCAGTTATCTTCATGGTGTTTGTTTTTGGATTATTGTTGTTGTTTTGCTTATCTTGTCATGAGTACTGCAAGATATGATGACTGAGAGCTCCATGAAATAGTTTATTGTTACCTTTATACATACCATTAAACAAACTCTGCCAACCTCTTAGTTTTCTTCCCTAAGAAAAATTTCCAGTTAGCTCCAGCTTTCTTATGTTTTCTGGTATTATAGTGTTATGATCAGAGTTGGGTTTTTTTTTAACCACATTGTTGGACACTGATCATTGGACAAAGATTGTCAATTTAAAACAATAGCAATTAAATTAATGTTACACTTGCTTTGAAACTGGAAGCCTGAGCACCTTCTTCCATCACTTCCAAAACTCTCTCATCATTACTAGTTAAACAAATATGCAGGAATGTGGGTCATTTTTTGTAATATGCCATAATCAAAGATCTGTCAGCATCTTACTGGTAATAAAACCTGTTCAAACTTAGATAAAGTGATCCTCAGGTACTAGTCTTTATATATTGTTGGGACAGTTCTTGAAAACTTTCTAAAATAGTAGAACAAGTTAGAACTTGTTTCTTTCAAATAGGACTTGATCTTCTTGGAATAAGATTCATTTTTACTATACAGTCACTTCATGATTCACTTACAATTTCTTAGTATGATCTGTTGTATTGGAATCATTTAAAAAAGAGGCCTTTGCCTATTCTGCCTTCTGAATTTTGTACTACCCTCACTTTTCTGGAGAGATGATGCAGAGCATGGGGATTATTGGTGGGGGGACAATTTGTAATCTGAAGACAATTTCATTTGTCCTTCTCTACAACCCAAAGGTTCTGCCTAGTTTTAGATAAGGAAGTGTCAATACAAAAAGCATAGTGTCAATGAAAATTTCCCTATGTAAATTTGGATACTAATGTTGTCTAATATACATGTAGATAGAGCTTCATAGGAGTGTATGTGTTTCATAGGCAAACACTTGCCGTGAATGAGTCTTATATTTTAGAGAACTGACTCGGACAATTTACATAACCTGAGAAAAACTCTTAAGTCAACTAGACTTGAACTGAGTTTCTTGTGGATGTTTAATATAGTACACTGTAATTTTAAAAATTAACCTTGATCAAATCACCTCTATTATTTTTCCTGGGAAAAGTATGTCAGTTTATTTCCCAAATACTCAGTTACTATCTCAACAATTTTCTCTACCAAATTGCTCCTATTTTACCACTATTATAATCTAAACTCCTTGAGGGAAAAGTTCTCTTTTTAAATTTTTTTTTTGTATGTAATCCCCCAGTGCTTGGCAAGTACTTACTACTTAATAAATGTTTTTTATTCATTCATTCACTTATGAAACAATTTTTTATTTAAGCATTTCCAGTGTATCAAATGATAAACCATTGTTTTGTGAGTGTGCTTCCCCATTTGCAAAATTAGGGCTGCTTACAGAAAAAAAAAAAAAATATATATATATATATATATATGTTTTATAGCCACTTATTTCTTGTAAGAAATGAGATTTGAAAGACAGAAATGTACTAGTATATTATATTTTAAGAGAAATTATTTCTTATTTCTATCTCATGCTTTTAAGGATAAAGTTTTTCTTGTTTTCTAATTCTACCAAAAGTGGAAAAATTGGGATATGAGAACCTACAGAATTCAATTCAGTGTAACAAGAATATATTTAGTCCTCACCTACACTGCTAGGTAATGTTATTGAGTTATTTAGTTACTGAGTAACTAAGCTTCTAAGAATTAAAAACAATAGTAACAATAAGAAAAATAGCCTTTGTCCTCAAAGAGATTATATTCTACAGAAATCTAATTTATAAAGAAGATATTAATCTCTCATCTTCTGAAGATTCTGTGCCACTTCTGTTCTCTATTAAGTACAGGGACAATGATGATAAAGATTTTTCCTTACTATCCTTAGAATGGAAAAAAGGAGGTTGAAAAAGTTCTATATTTACAGCTAGTTTCTGAAGAGTTAGATATGATTGAACAACAATAAAAACAATAAGAGTAGGATGGATTTGAAACTCAAACTTCTGATTTCCATTCTAGGACTCCTACTCCTCATGACCCCATTTGGGGTTTTCTGGGCAGAGATTGGTTTTTTTTTTAATTTAATAGCCTTTTATTTACAGGTTATATGCATGGGTAACTTTACAGCGTTAACAATTGCCAAACCTCTTGTTCCAATTTTTTACCTCTTATCCCCCACCCCCTCCCCTAGATGGCAGGATGACCAGTAGATGTTAAATACATTAAAATATAAATTAGATACACAATAAGTATACATGACCAAAACATTATTTTGCTGTATAAAAAGAATCAGACTCTGAAATATTGTACAATTAGCTTGTGAAGGAAATCAAAAATGCAGGTGGGCATAAATATAGGGATTGGGAATTCAATGTAATGGTTTTTAGTCATCTCCCAAAGTTCTTTCTCTGGGCATAGTTGGTTCAGTTCATTACTGCTCCATTGGGAATGATTTGGTTGATCTCGTTGCTGAGGATGGCCAGGTCCATCAGAACTGGTCATCATATAGTATTGTTGTTGAAGTATATAATGATCTCCTGGTCCTGCTCATTTCACTCAGCATCAGTTCGTGTAAGTCTCTCCAGGCCTTTCTGAAATCATCCTGTTGGTCATTTCTTACAGAACAGTAATATTCCATAATATTCATATACCACAATTTATTCAGCCATTCTCCAACTGATGGACATCCATTCAGTTTCCAGTTTCTAGCCACTACAAAAAGGGCTGCTGGGCAGAGATTGTGAAGTGATTTGCCATTTTCTTCTCCAGCTCATTTTATAGATAATTAAACTGAAGCAATCAGGATTAAAGGAATTACATAGGCAATAGAAAGATATGTCAAATGAAGGAGGAAGAGACAGCTTCTCATGGTCATGGTAGGAAGATCGACAGTCTGATTCTCTAGGAGCCTCAGGTTCTTTTTTAGTACCAGCTGACATTACCATTTGGTTGGAACAGAGCTGGGGAGGGGAAGGTCTAGTTGTCTGGACTTTATTGAACACATTGCAAGATCCTCCAATGTCAAGGGGAAGGGTAATAACAAGGGGTAGGAGGGATGGAGTGGTATAGAAGTAAGGGAAATTTTCATTTTCTAATGGAAAAATTACCCTCAAATATAATACCAAACTCTAAGTTGAAAACCACTTTTATCCTTGAAATTTCTGCTAGTAATAATTGTCTTTATGTTGAATATTTTCTCTTCATTTTCTGAATTATTGAAATTGAAAGATGACAACAGAGTTGGCTAAGTAGACTTCTCAATAGTTAGCATGTATTAGAAAACTAAATGTTTATTTGAATTCAGTATAAGAGACAGCTCTATTTCAAGATAGGTAGTAGAAACATTCATTTTTTTGAAATCTAAATATGTTCAACTGGCCCATTTTAATTCAACAGACATTTCTTAAACACCTGCTACATATATTATAAAGCATTGAAGAAAGAAAGATAGAAATGAAATAGTTCTAGGATTAAAGTGTCTTACTTTTTATTTCTACCAGAAGACACAACAAATGTTAGAAGGAAAATTGAGGAACAAAGAACTAATAAGTGGGGAAGAACAGGAAAGGCTTCATGGAGAAGATGACATCTTAAATGAAGCTCATATAATTCGGAAAGGGAAATAAAGAACATTTTGCAGAAAAGGACTGAGAGAAGTTTGGGAAACAGCTAGCCATCTGAAGGGGAATTATAGAAAACAAAGCCAAAAAATGGTGTCATCTTTCCTTATTCCTTTGAATAAATAAGAACTCCAAACTTCTGAGTCATTGTACATATATTCCAATTTTTTTTTTTCATTGTGTTGATCAGTTGGCTCATTTTTTTCTCATTTTTCTTTTTCTTTTTTGGAAAGGCAATTGGGGTTAAGTGACTTGCCCAAGGTCACACAGCTAGGAAGTATTAAGTGTCTGAGGTCTTATTTGAACTCAGGTCCTTCTGACTCCAGGCTAGTGCTCTATGTACTGTGTCATCTAGCTGCTCCTATGCTATCTAGTCACCCCATCTTTCTCTTTTTCAAAAAAAAATTGTTAGTAAAGAGGTAAGATGAGGGGAGAAATAAAGGCAATGTGAAAATAAGATATTTTCTTTTTAAGGTAAATGTTAAGGTAAATTCTTAACATTTTTTTAAAAAATGTGTTCCAAATTCTATTCCTTCTTCCAGCCCTTCCTCCACCAAAAGGCAAGCATATGATATCAGTTTTGCATGTGAAGATATCCTAAACATATCAATAGAAATTTTCTTTAAAAAAAGAAGAAAACAAAAAAGAAAAGTAGCAGGAGCTAGCTCTGGTAAAGGCCATTAAGAAGTTTGCTTCCTGATGCCCATCCTACTCTCCCCCTCCCCAAACATACATATATATATATATATAAAATAAAGTAAAGTTTTTGGATAGGGCAGTGACAAGTGGAGGATTGGCTATAGCATTGGCCTTTTATCCATGTGATGAAGGTAACTTGCAAAGATGGGATAATGATTCTCCATCTCAATCCTTTGTATATACTTGGATCTAATATACTTGGGCTAATCGAACAGCTTTTCATCTCATTTTCCTTCTGTATGTGTATTACCTTAAAGTTGCTAGGGAAATTTAGCCTTGAATTACTGTTCCCAGGTGCTTGCTTCATCTTAGCCCCATCTGATTTGGTTTTGCCAAGTTTTGGAAAGATTATGCATAATGTAATTGTAATGTGAACAACTTAATTTTGATTTTTTAGCTATGTAACAAGGATGCTTTCTAATTTATTCAAATATAAGTTCAACACAAAGTCTTACAAAAGTCAATATTGAAAATTATGTTTACATGCATTTGAGAAAATAAAATATTGAAAAAAAAAGGAAAAAATAAATTTAAATATAACAGACAATGTCCAAGGTACTGGATATGTAATTACAAACTGATGTATGGTCTTTGGCCTCAGAGAGTTTTGTGGAATATACTCACATATCTATATCTATAACTCTCTGTCTATCTATATATATGTATACACATACACACAAAGATATACACAGACACAAATAATGGAATGAACCATATTTCAATGAAACTATTTTCTGCAATCAGCAGGGATGTAAATTTGATTCCTTGTTCTACCAATTCACAGCTATGTGGCCATAAATAAGTTTTACCTTTTTGAGCCTCAGTTTCCTAATCTGTAAAATAGAACTAATATTTGTGGTATGTACCTACCTCACAAGGCTGCTGTAAAGAATGAATTGATTTATGTGAAGCATTTTGTAAATCTGAAAGCACTATGTAAATGTCACCTCTTATTCCTACAAAGCAAAATATAATAGACAAAGAGAAGAAATCCAGACAGGGTACTCTGAGAAAATGTGAAGTGCTTTTGTTTGCTTAGAGGTGACAGTGAGGTTGCAAGGAAATTCCATGTACTTTGAAATAGGATTTTGTATTCCATACCACACACAAAGCAGCTTTGGAAGTAATGTTTTCTTTTTTTCCTCCAAATCTCTTAGAACACATACCTTTTGAGGAAGAGACACTTACTGACACCTTTTACATCTTACAAATGTGTTTTGCAACAAGCAAATACAGTAATACCTCAGAGAGACTTCAAAGACTATTTCTAGAACACAGAACATTGTCTTGCAACTGTAGATTATATCTTTCATACTAAATAACAGTACCTAAGGAATAATAGAGTTAGTATTCAAAATAAAAAGAATTTGGACAGACTAAAGAAATCAGAGTTTTGTAAGTCACTATAAGTTTGGACTCCAATGTTCTCTTATTTGTAAAACTGAAGAAGTTGATGATCTTTACAATCACTGCCTTCTTTGAAAAGTTATTCTCTTTAGTTAGATGAGTTTAGTAGAACAATATATATATATATATATGTATATATATCTTGCATTTCTTAAGCTCTGTTTGCTTGTTGCTGTTGTTTTTCTAAAGTGCCTGGATCATATATTTCTTTATATTCAATTTGGTGAAAGGCTTATTAGTATCAGAGGAGAGTTTGGACCTACACATGCACACACAAAAAATCATAGAATCATAGAATTTTTGAATTGAAGTGGAATGTAAATATCTTATGGTGCAACCCATGCCCATAAAAAGATTATTCTCTATCAACATCCTGCATAATACCTTTACTTAAAAATCTCCAAAGAGGAAGAAGTTTACTAACTTCCAAAACAACTTATTCCACTTTTAAACAATTCTAAGTTGTTTAACTTACTTAGTTAACTTACTTAACTTCCTTACTGAGGAACCTTTTCACTCAGTCAACAAACATTTATGAAGTATCTACTATATGTTAGGCACTGTGATTTTCCTGAGGAAAATTTGCCTCTTTCTAACCTATGTTCCTAGTTAGTATTTTTGAGATTTTGGAATAGATTGGAAACATTCCTTGAAAAACATAAGAAGCTAGCTATCATACTGACGTGAATGAGATTTGAGGCCCTCTGGAGTACTGATCTCGATATTACATTTAAAATCCAGAGTTCTGGGTTTGAATTTTATCTCATTTGCTTTTACTATGTATTTAACTTATTTTTAAACAAGTCTTAGGACAGCTAGAAGGTGCAGTGGATAGAGTAGCAGCCCTGAAGTCAGGAGGAACTGAGTTCAAATTGGATCTCAGACACTTAACACTCCCTAGCTGTGTGATCTTGGATAAGTCACTTAACCCCATTTGTGTCAACAAAAACAAAACAGGATGTCCATCAGTTGGAGAATGGTTGAATAAATTATGGTATATGAAAATTATGGAATATTACTGTTCTGTAAGAAATGACCAACAGGATAATTTCAGAAAGGCCTGGAGAGACTTACATGAACTGATGCTGAGTGAAATGAGCAGGACCAGGAGATCATTATATACTTCAACAACAATACTATATGATGACCAGTTCTGATGGATCAGGCCCTCCTCAACAAGAGAGATCAACCAAATCATTTCTAATGGAGCAGTAATGAACTGAACTAGCTATGCCCAGAAAAAGAACTCTGGAGATGACTAAAAACCATTACATTGAATTCCCAATCCCTATATTTATGCACACCTGCATTTTTGATTTCCTTCACAAGCTAATTGTACAATATTTCAGAGTCTGATTCTTTTTCTACAGCAAAATAACATTTTGGTCATGTATACTTATTGTGTATCTAATTTATATTTTAATATATTTAACATCCACTGGTCATCCTGCCATCTAGGGGAGGGGGTGGGGGGTAAGAGGTGAAAAATTGGAACAAGAGGTTTGGCAATTGTTAATGCTGTAAAGTTACCCATGCATATATCCTGTAAATAAAAGGCTACTAAATAAAAACAAAACAAAACAAAACAAAACAAACAAACAAACAAACAACCTCAAGTCTTATGTAAATTTATGAGCCTTGATTGCTCATCTGTAAAATAAAGAGGTTGAATTATTTAACCTCTATGGGTCTTTATTTCCTAAATCTTATAATACCTTTGGATACTCTGCAAAGTTCTAAGAATGGTTGTAAGACTGGGTCTTATTAATCATCGACTTTATTGGGAAGACAGGAACAGAATCTCATTGGATTAAGTATGTCTAGTTTGTGACCTGCAAATGAGAGAATATCAACAATGTAAAAATGACTAGTCAGTAATAAATACTTTTGCAGAAGAATTGCTCTAAATTGAAGTAGGAAATGTTAAAGAAAACTGGATAAACAGAATTATAATACCTAGATCTGTTAACTTCATAGAATATTCACTCTGAGGATCTTTGTGTCAAGATTCAAGATGATAAAATTAGTTGGTGTCAAAATTAGGACTAGTCTGGCTCTTTTGACTCTGTAAGTCTGGTGAGAGCCAGGACAGAATACTGGAAAATACTGGAAAAAATCATGAAATATTGGTCCTCCCAGCCTTACCATTAATAAACCAAGAACCTTGGACATGATCAAAATGGAAATTTGTTTTGCTTGACTATGTATATTTGCTAGGAGAGTCCTAGGAGACTCCTATTTTTCTTTAACTTCTCATTGGAGAGGACATGGTAAAGATTTGGAATGGGAAGAATGTAGATGCCTTTTAAATGAAAAAAAAAAAAAAAATTGAATTAAAAAAAAAAAAAAACCGAGACCTAGGAAATGTAATCCCTTCTGGCCTGTGAAGGAAACAGATAAATTCTGGCATTAATGAGATATACCAGATATTAGTGAAAGGTTCAAATACAGATTCAACAAGTAATTACATTCCTATCATGTGTAAAGCTGTGTGCTAAGGATACAAAAACAAATATGAAACAGTTTTTGATCTAAAGGAGTTTACATTACCCATAAAGGGTACAATATGAACATATATAAGCATAAGAGATTTTTTTAAAGAAAAAAAAATACTAAGAAAAATCTGAAATATTGTGAAAGACTTGTAAATATTAAGTATCATCATTATTATTAGCATTTTATATAGCTCTTTGGTGGGTTGCAAATTATCTCATTTTATTATCACAACAATCTTGAGAAGTAGGGATAATTCTTATCACCATTTCATTTATGAGTAAACTCTGGCAAATAGCAGTTAACTTTAATAATAAAAATAAAATTTAAATGGAGAGATGAATAAGAAGTGTATGCAAGGGTAGGGCAATGACTTGGAAAAATATATTGATGTAGAAAATGGAGTGTCAAGGTCCAAAATGGTTGGAATGAATGAAGTAGTTATTATGAAATAAACCTGGAAAAACAATTTGAATCCAGTTTGTGGGAATAAATCCCAAGCTGAAGAATTTCTGTTTTGTTACGGAGTTATGAGTGCGGCACTGAAGATTTGTGAACAACAAAAAGACATTTTAAGAGTGCATCTTGGGCTAGTTATTTTAACAACTCTATGAAGGGTTCACTATACAGATTGTAATAAGCAAGCAGAACATTTAATAAGCTAATATAATAGTCAAAGGAAGAGAATAGATTACCTGAACAATAGTGGTCACCATGTGACAGAAGAGGAGACAGTCATGAAAGATGCTTCAGAAATAAAATCAATAGGATTTAGCTAGTGATGAGATATAGAGGGTGAAAGAAAATTTGAAACTGATAGCTAGTAGGATTACAGTGCCAGAAACAATAATAAAGAAGAATGGAAATAGAAGAAGATTTAGGAATGAAAATGAATTTAGTTTCAGACATGTTGAGTTCAAGGTACTATGGGATATCCAGCTGAGATGTCCAATGTTGGTGACCCAGAACTCAAGTTTGAGAAAGAGATTACACTAGGTGCAGAGATCTGAGATTCATCCTCAAATAGATAATAATTAAATACATAGGGTTTAGTATAGGTAGAGAAAAAAGAGAAGAGGCAAGGATTGGGTGATAATCCAATACAGAGGATTTAGAAGGCACAGTAAAATGGCTAAAAGGAGAATCTAGATTGAATTGTTTTGCTGATAGATACAAAAAGTTGTTGATGGTACCAAAAGTTGCAGTAAAGTCAGGGAGGATCTATAAAGAAATGGCATAGATATAGCTACTGTTGCTAAATAACAACAGCAACAATAATTCATTTTAAGATTTGCAAAGTGCTTTGTGTATATTATCTTATTTGATTTCATTGAGTTAAGGAGGCATTAACACCATTTAGAGTTTTTGCAGAACCATGCAAACATTCACAATAAAATAAAGAAAATGTAGCAAAGCATTTCAGAAAACCAATGGAATTCAGGGAAATGTATTGATAAATGATACTGGACTTGACTTGACTTGAATGGTGGTTCAGCTTATTTTAGTCTTGATCTTTATATATATATATATATATATATATATATATATATATATATCTGTGTTCAGATGATTAACTCCTTGGCTATAATGCGGTTAGGCTATTGTTTAGGGGGTTTATTACCTTGATTTTTTATTTTTAATTAGACTATTTAGAATGGTTAGGAAATGCCCGCCTCATGGCTGTCTTATCTTTTCTGACTTGTCCTGTTTTTTAATAAGAGAAGAATGGTGACCTTTTCCAACCAAAGCTAATTTCAGCTGGAAAGTCTATAATAATACTTCCTACCCCTGACTGTTTTTGAGACATGAAATCTGTACTGATTATGGAATCTTTGGAGAAGGAAAAAATGTGATTTTGCTTGGCACTGCTCCTCTAAATGAGTTGTTTGTGGAAACCTCTGGTGTTTTTTTGGCTTTTCATGTTATAGAAATGATTTTCTAGTAACTATTCATCTTTGCCCTGGAAAAAGAATCACTTTTTTTTTTTTTTTTTTTTTTGCTTCTGAACAAGACAATGAGCATGCCCTGACTTGGTTTCCCTTTTCACTTTGAAAATAACAATTTTCCTGTGATTTATTGGGAAAAGAAAATGTAACTAAATATTCAAAATGATTGCAACCTAAATTTCTAATGACAGCTGCCATGAAAAAGGATTAGGGAGTCTAGAATCACAGACTTTATAGCTGTAAGGAATTATAGGGAACATCTAATTCAGCCTCCTATTTTCTCTCCCTCCATTCCTTTCTCCTTCCCTCTCTCCCTCTCTGTCTCTCCCTCTCTCCCTCTCTGTCTCTCTGTCTTTGACTCTCTCTCTCTCTCTCTCTCTTTCTCTCTCTCTCTCTCACTCTTTCTCTGATTTTGACTCTCAGTGTTTGTTATTTTTTCCAATTACATGTATTCTCTCTCAATATTTATTTTTGTAAGATTTTGAATTACAAATTTTTCTCCTTCCATCCCTTTCCCCCAAGATAGTAAGTAATCTGATATAGGACATACATGTACAACTATATTTTCATGTTAATCATGTTATAAAAGAAGAATCAGAGCAAAAGGGAAAAACAGTGAGGAAGGAAAAAAAGATGAAAATAGTGTGCTACAAAATCTAGTCAGATTCCATAGTTTTTTCTTGGGTGGCGATGACATTTTCTTTCTAAGAGTTTTGGAATTGTCTTGGGTCATTGTATTGTTAAGAGGAAAGTTAACTATCATGGTTGGTCATTGTTCAATGTTCTTTTGCTACATACAATGTTCTCCTGGTTTTGCTTACTTCAGTCAGCATCAGTTCATTTAAATCTTTTCAAGTTTTTCTCAATCAGCCTGCTCACCATTTCTTTTTTTTTCTGATATGATTCATTTATTGTTTTTTTTTTTATTTAATAGCCTTTTATTTACAGGTTATATGTATGAGTAACTTTACAGCATTAACAATTGCCAAACCTCTTATTCCAATTTTTCACCTCTTACCCCCCACCCCCTCCCCCAGATGGCAGGATGACCAGTAGATGTTAAATATATTAAAATATAAATTAAATACACAATAAGTATACATGACCAAACCGTTATTTTGCTATACAAAAAGAATCTGACTCTGAAATATTGTACAATTAGCTTGTGAAGGAAATCAAAAATGCAGGTGGGCATAAATATAGGGATTGGGAATTCAATGTAATGGTTTTTAGTCATCACCCAGAGTTCTTTCTCTGGGTGTAGGTGGTTCAGTTCATTACTGCTCCATTGGAAATGATTTGGTTGATCTCATTGCTGAGGATGGCCAGGTCCATCAGAACTGGTTATCATATAGTATTGTTGTTGAAATATATAATGATCTCCTGGTCCTGCTCATTTCACTCAGCATCAGTTCATATAAGTCTCTCCAGGCCTTTCTGAAATCATCCTATTGGTCATTTCTTACAGAACAATAATATTCCATAATATTCATATACCACAATTTATTCAGCCATTCTCCAACTGATGGGCATCCACTCAATTTCCAGTTTCTAGCCACTACAAAGAGGGCTACCACAAACATTCGTGCACATACAGGTCCCTTTCCCTTCTTTATGATCTCTTTGGGATATAAGCCCAGTAGTAACACTGCTGGATCAAAGGGTATGCACAGTTTGATAACTTTTTGCTGCTCACCATTTCTTATAAAAAATAGTATTCCATTACATTCTTATACCACAACTTGGCATTCATTTCCTAGTTGACGACTTCTTTAATCATTTCGCACTTGATGTAGTCTCCTCCTTTTGTGAATAAAGAAATTGAGGCTTGGAAAGGGAAAAAGTACTTATGAAGAAATAAATAGAAGATTGAAGTTTTAAACTCATGTCCTTGATTTCACATCTAGTGCTAAAAGTCCACTATGAGGCTTAATAGATTTGTTTTTGATTTAGGACCTAGACCCCAAGCTTAGAAGAAAACATTTTTTTTATTTTAAATTTTAAATCAAGAAAAAATTTTTTTGTTTGTTTTTCAGGCAGCATGTTGCACAAATAATTAATTCTCAACCTCATTATTCCTTCCACCACTATCATTTCAATACTATTCCCCTTGCTTTTGTAGCAGGATTTGTGCTAGGAACTTATTTGTAGAGCCCTTAAGAAAGGTCTACATTTTCACTTGCTTCTTTCAAATAGCCCCATCCATAGCAAAGCTTCTTTTCAAGTATTGTCATCATATAATGATAATATACAATTGTGAATTTTAAGTGGCCTTCTGAAGTGTTAAAAAGAATAGATTCATATTCAGAGACCAGGTGTCCAGGATTTATCAAATCCTATATAGTTCTTCTAGTATAGTTACTTTCTATGCCATCATCATCTTTTATAGGCAGGAAACACTGCATTTATCTTTGATTCTTTCTTCTCTCAACTTCCACTCTCAACTACTTAAGTTCTATCTATTCGATCTTCATAGAATCTCTTACTTTATCTCCTGGTAGTTCTGATCTATATCTTTCTACCGGACCCAGATGGATCCCAGGAAGAAAATGAAGCTGGTTACTTTGCTCAGCCTTCCTTCACTTAAATGCAGTTCACTTGTATGTCATGACATCACTTCCCTGATGTCATGTTTTCCTTCATGAATAAAGAACAATCACAACTGGATTCTCCACAACTGGGTTGCAATATAATTGTCTAATTCCCTGCTTCTGTGCTCCTACTTGTGCAATACATTTCAGCTAAACAAGGCTATTTGCTATTTGCCATCTCAAGTTAATTTTCTTTCACTGTCATTCTTTTGTTCTCTTTGAGTAGCACATCCTTCATGTCTGTAATACATTGCTTTTATTCTTTCTGTTGAAAAATTGTTTTTCCTAAACAGTCAAAATGAGATGCAGATTCCTACAGTGGTCTCTTCCCTCACCTCTATTTCCATCTTCCTGCTCCTTCCCTTTCTGCCAAATTTCCACTTATTTTTACCTTTTCACATTTCATATTGTATCTTGTATCATATATAGTGTCTGTCAACATTCAGTTTGATTGTAAACTCCTTGAGGACAATGGTGATATCATGTTTAATTGTTTATCACAGCTTATGGCATCAGGCTTGCTTACAAGAGACACTAAAACCTCAAAATTAGCCATAGAGAAGTAGAGTGTGTTTCTAAAATTATATATTTGTCAATACTGTGTTGTATTTATGTTACATTCATACATGTGCTGTTACTTGGAATATAACAAAAGTGGGTGATAAAAGACTACATTTTCAGTTATGTTGTTTTACATGTGTACAGCATTTCAACAGAATGTGAACTATTTGATGATTTTACCCTCTATTTATTGTTTAAACTTTACAACACTTCACAACACAAAATTCACACTCATAATTATATTTTCCTAGAGTATCTTGATGTAGAAGAGACTTCTGGATTCATTGTCATTAAAACCTGGGCTCAAAGTCTGCCTCTGACACTTACTATGTGATTATGAAAAAAATCACTGCAGTTAATTTCAGTTTCCTTTGCCTACCACAAAGGAGAGCTGAGATAATCTCATGACTTAATATACATAAAGCAGTACCACATAAACATAAAATATTACTGTTTGGTACCTGCAGGTTTAAGGGATTTTAATTTCTGCATATCTATGACCCAGTTATGATAATTAATCCAGAATGGTTAACTTCTTTGTCTAGTCATCCATAAGCTTGCAGGATCATAGTTTTATAGCTGTAAGGCTATGGTCAAACTTCTCATTCTATAGATGAGGAATTTGAAGCTGAGTAAGGTTAAGAGATTTGTCCAAGCTCACTCGAGCTAGTGTCTGAGACAAGATTCAAACTCGAGGCATCCAGACTCCTATTACTTTACTTGATCCTGCTCTTCTATTTTTCCTTCAGAAGGAAAGAAAGGAGGACTAGTCTTTGGATATTATTGTTTTAGAATGTGGTCATTTTAAACACTATAAATTAGTCCTTTTCCCTCAGGCATGTGTGTTTTATAACCATTGCACCAACTCCCAATTATCAGTGGATTATGAAACTAACAGATGCTAGTGGGTTTTATTTTCTTCTTTAATAATTGTATGGCTGTCTAAATTGATCAAGCAGTGCCAAACAGATTATTGAGTATATTACTATCATCATTATTATTATTATTTTGATGATGATGATGATAAGTGCTGATTAAACATGCCTCAGGATATTGTAGTAATCATTATGAAAATGTATAATTTTCAAGAAAGATGCTCTTCTATGCAATTTCAAGCCTATTATTTTAAATGGCTCTCATTCAAGTTCATTTAGCTATGGCTTAATTGGGTTAGCTCTGTATTTGGATTAATTCAAGATTCCTAACAACCTATAGTGGGTGAGTAAATCTTAGGACCAAGGCATAGGAAAGTAAATATAGCATAGGCAAAAGTATTTGCCTAAGGGATCTACCATTTTGAAATATCAAATGATGAACTGTTTTTAGTGACCTTTTGTAGGATTTCTACCCATTTATAAAGGCCAACTTTACTACAACTTCCTCTATGAATTTTTCTTTGAACTTCCCCATAGTTTTCAAGAATTTTGCTCTTGGATCAGTTTGATAACTCTCTGATGCATGTTTTCTAGTTATCACGTTATCCATTTATAAAATGATTGAGCTAGATGATCTCTAAGGTCTCTACAATTCTATAAATTTTTTGGTGTAGCTTATCTCTTTATTGGTCTGGAAGCTCCTTGAGGAGAGGGATTGTGTCTTAGCTAAACTGTCTCCTCCAGGGCTCTGCATTGCCTTACTGAGAGCATAGAGAGTTGAATGTAACAGGAAATAATGTGAGCTTGGAGACCTTTGAGAGTTAGGCTTACTCCCACTGTTAAACATTGTCGTTTTACAACTTGTTATATTGCCACTGCCTGGAATTTGTAGGAAGGCACACGTTTACATGATTATTCCATTTCATTGATTTCAGGGGTGTTCTGTTTTTCTTTTGTTTACACCTCAGGTAGTTAACCTTGCTCCTCAACTATTAGTGTCCTTAACCTCTCTCTGAAGGGGGTATCAATCCAACAATTCACTGCTCCCTAGGAAGAATGCAGAATTGTAGTGCATTCGTACCTCCGTGCGCCACAAAGTGCCCTTCACTTGTCAGAACACGTTTCTATGGCTAGGGACCTTAACATTTGATTCCAACTTCTTCTCACCTTTTATTTCATAGCCTACCTTTTGCTTTTATAGTGCTTAGGTTATTGCAGCACTGGCTAAGACAGATATTAATAGGGTGGAGATAAATGTTTCAATAGCAAAAGTGAAAGAGAAGTGCCATCCTAAATCATGGGGTGTGGGAATGTGTTTATGTGTATGTATGTGTGTGTTTTGGGGGGAGAGGGGAGATTCAATGCCTTAACTACACTTTAAGATACAGCTGGAATCCAAATGGGAAACATATAAAGGACTGTAGTTCTTTATGTCTTTATAGTACCAACAAAATGAAGCAAGGCAAATGCTTACCAAGCAAAAAGAAGAAAAAGAAAAGAAAAAAACAATTTCAGATTTTCATTTTTTTTATGCTGACTGAAGCTATACCTCTGAGATCTTTAAAACTCATAGGATTTCTTTGTTCACAGACTTGGTGTTTCTTTCTAATTTTCCTTTTTTCTAGTTGTGTCAGGTACATGTAAGCTTGATCAGAAGAGTAGTACAGAATAGATGGAGAAGGAGGAGGGGAAATGCCTTTTTGAGTTCTAAGCATAAATGGTTTGTTAGAACTTGACTCATTCTCTAAATAGCTACTGGAGAGCTATGTATATATGTATGTATGTATGTGTATCATACATGTCTCATTTTTCTGTATACATTTCTGCATCTATATGTAGCTATCTACATCTATGTATATCTCTATTTCTCTGTATCTATATATCTCTTTATATGTATATATCTATATTCCTATCTATCATTTATCTACCTAATCACCCAATGCACATTTGTTTTTGTTTTTTCTCTTATTCTGAAGCAATTACTTCTTCTTTAAAGGAATACTAGCACATTTCAACTGTCCACTAAAGAAAGTCTGTTGGTACTTTTCTCCTACTTATCTGTGACAGCAAGTCACTTCCCTTCCCTAAACCTCAGTTCCCTCTTTTGTAACATAAGGTTTGCATTACTCTCTATTCAGTGCTGTTTTGAGGAGAGGTCTTTATAAAACTTAAAGCACTATAAAAAGTTTTTGATCATTACTATGGTCAAAGAAAACCACCTTTCAGTGAAAAGTTTGAAAAGTTTTTTTGTACTTAGGTAGTTATATCCTTGGACAGCAAATAGTCTGCCTCTGTCTTGTTAGGTGATGGCTTCTCAGCTTTGTAGAAGTTATTCACCAGCATGGCTTTTGACAGTTCAAGGTCATGCCATAGTATAAGGATGCATCAAAATAAAAAGAGGAGAAAAAAGGTGAGAATTTTAAAAAGACACATTATTTATTATTTTTAGCTGTAAAAATTATTTACAAATACTTTTTAATGAATCTATCCTGTCCTCAATATTTTGAGATTTATATGTTCTTTTAATGGACTTTGATTTGAACTCTACCTCTCTTGCCTACTACCTATGTGTGACTTTTTATAAGCAAACTGCCCTGGGTCTCAGTTTCTTCATCTGTAAAATAAGGGAGTTCTGTTAGATGGCCTCTGAGATAATTTTAGCTCTCGAGCTATGATGCTGTAATCCTCATAAAAGCCAATGACATATATGTAGGAAGCACATGACTATTTACTTTACATAAGTAGTACCATTGAAATCCCATAAATCTCTTTAAAGTCTCTTCTTATTGGAGAGTATATTGTGAATCTACTTGGTTTTGGTACCTAATATATTTCTACTGTTTCTGGGTCCCACTTGCTTGCATGAAAAGGAAATCATCTGCTATATAAATGTTTCAGAGCCTCTTTCAATGGCAGATCTATTGGTTTTTTTAAAATGTGCCCTCATTTGAAATATATCTCTTGAGGAAAAAATGTTATTTTTTTCTTTTGAAAAATCATATTTAGAAAATTATTCATCCACATTCAAAAAATATGCTGTGCTATTGTAGTAAGGAGAAGATAACATGGTTTAGTGTCAAAGTAAAAACTACTTTGTTTGGATTCTTACCTTTTTCTCTTTCACTTACCTACAGTGTGTCAATAATAATAATAATAATAATAACAATGAGTATGACAACAAAATTAATAGTAGCTAGCATTTACATTGTGCCCACTATGTGCCAAGTGCTATGTTAAGCACTTTACAAATATTATTTCCTTGTACTTCTCAACAACCTTGGGAAATATCTTTTTCATCATTTTATATTTGAAAAAAATATGGCAGATAGAGGTTAAATTAGCCAGTAAGTGTCTGAGGCCTACTGTGGGATCTCTGTGAACTAGTTTTCTCATTTGCACATTGAGGGAGGTGGAGATGACCTTTGAAGGCCATTTCTAGCTTTAATTGTATGATCTTAATTTGGATGAAGAGTAGATTTTCAAGTCAGAGAATATTTGAGTTCAAGATCTGACTGTATCATTTATTAGTTAGGTGATCTTAAACAAGTCATTTCTATTTATGAGCTTCAAATTCCTCATCTATAAAATGAAGAAAGGGACAGTGTGGTGTAGGGAACAGACACTGGAATTTCTGTCAAAGAACCTGGGCCTAAATTGTAACTCTGACATTACTTAGGTGAGTCACTTAACCTTTCTGGGTCTCAGTTTCCTCTTCTAGAAAAGGATATGTTGGATTAGATGGCCTCCAAGATCCTTTCATACCTACCTATGTCTAGATATTAACAATAATATATGTAATGGGTTATTGTTAGGTTCCAATAAGTTCATTATATATATAAAAGAGCTTTGTATAATATAATGTGTTGGGAGTATGTGATATTTTCATTGTGATAAAACTTAACCCTTCAAGGATCTATAAAGTGTGCTTTAGTGGGCTGTTTCATGAATTATTATGGCTTGACAATTCTTCACCTGGTCATTAACCCTACCAACCCACCAACATTTCTGCACACAGCCTTAAGTTTAGAGAAGAAACAAAGGGACCATCCTTGGACCTATGGTTAAATCTTTCTAATTTGATAGAAACTACTGGAGCCTGTTCACTATTGGAAGAACTCTAGAGAATACAAAGTCAATTTCCCCATAGGACAAATCATAAAAGCAGGCTATCATGAAGGATTTTTATTAAACTTTTCTATTTTATAATTTTTTTATCAATGGAAATATCAATGGAAATAATCCATGTCACCTTCCAGTCATGTATTTCTCAGTAAGATTATCATTAGTATTATATGAAACGTTAGCAAGCATTTAGTAATTGGCTATAAACCAAGCACTATCCTAGGTTCTATCTAATAAAGACAAAGATAAAACAGAGCCTGTCCTCAAATAGCTTAAAATCCCTAAGGCAAGATCATAATGAGATATTCTCTCCAATTGGTTAATGTCTTACCTTCTAATGAGAAAACTCAAAATGAATGTGGCATTTCTTATGTCATCTAATGAAGGGAAAGTATTACCTCCCTTATAATGGAGACTATGTTTCCTAATGCAGTTTGAAATGGTATTTTGCCTCTTCTAGCTAGTAAGGAATCTAATATATAGTCAATCAAATTAATCAAAAATTTTTAGAGGGGAGTGACTGTTGACTATGTGAGTTTACCACCTACTAAACATTGCATTTTTTCTAGACAAATTCCTGTCTAGCATTATTTTGGATTTATGAAATGATTTTTTAAAATTTAAGTTTAAGGTTTATTTTTATCTCTTAAATTTTGCCTTACCAAATTTGGTCTTTATTTTAACCTATTCAGATCTTCTTGGATACTTACTCTAATATACAATCTCAGTTTTTAGACATGATGAAGGAATCCAAGACTCTAATAGAGGATGATTATTAATGTTACTGTTGATAATGATAATAAACTGACCATTTTTGCCAACTAAAAAACCTCAATGCAGTTCTGGTTTGCTCATTAGGACTACTATCTACAAATCCTAATTTTTAGCAGCAGCCTTATTAATCTGTTTATTACAGAGTATTGAATAGTTAATATATTAGCTAGCATTTCTATATTATTTGATATAAAGAAAACTGCATATATACTGGAATAATCAAGTGAGGAAAGGAAATGTGACATAGTGAATAAAGCTGGGATTTGGAATGAGAAAGGTTTGGGATTCAAATTCTGCCTTTGACATATTTATGGCTGTCATAACTCTAGTCCATTAAGTTATGTGTACCTCTGACAGTCCTATCTTTTATTTTCATATAAAATTTTAACAAAATATTTGAGAAATGTAAATTTGAGAGTTGGAGGGGTTATTGAAAGATTAGCATTCCTAGGAAGTCAAGGTATGAAAATATATTATAATGAAAAAAATCAATCACCATAAAACCTCATTAAACATTTTTTTCCATTGTGTTTTATACTTTTGGGAAATGAAAAGGTGAGATGCAATTGAAAAGAACAAATGACTGGACTGAGTAACCACCAAATCAATCGGAGTTGTTGTGTAGGAAAAAATCTATTTTTTCCCTAGAAACAATGAAAGGATTATTTAAAATCTCCCCATGATGATTACAAAAAGAAGAGCAAGACCAAAGTGTTGATTATTATACATCTAGCTTTAGTTTTATGTTGTGTGTTTTCTTCTTAAAGAAACTAACTTTATGAAGGAGAAAGTAACTGTAAATGTAAAATACAGCCATCAAGGGAACCAGCCATTCCATCTGGGTTCACTTCAGTAATTGATCTGGTAAATTTCTAGAAACAGAGCTACCAGGATGTGTTATAAAAATTTAGATGAAGATGCACTTTTCAAGATGAACTTTTCTATCTCTGAATAACAAAATCTGTTTGAAAAATCTGTTGGGACATGATTTCATTTGCCATATATTTCAATTATACCTATGTGAAGACTGGATTGTATTGTTTCTTTTCTCATAGTATTCATGACAACAATTTCTTCAACCCAAAGTATTGTCTTTTTCCTAAATGAAAAACGTATCTCAACAAATCCAGCTGATTTGGTTCCTTTTCCAGTTTTATTCTCAATATGCCACATTGATTTCATCTAAAGTTGACTATGTTCATAGGTATGTTTGTTGATATATATATTTATGTAGATGCAAATATTTATGGTTATAAAAAATGAACACAACATAGGAGTTGGGATTTTCTCTCCATTCTACTCAAATGAATTTAGTTTTTATATTCATATGGTGTGTTTGACATTTGTTGAAATCTCAATACTTCTTGGGGAGGCTGCTTCTCTTCTTCAATGAATTGTTTGTCTCCATTACTTCTAGAACACTTCCTATTGCCTTACAATTTTAAAGTAGTAAGACATTACCATAATATGGCACACTTTAATAGATTAAAATTACACTGACTTTTGGAATACTCTCTAAATAGACAAAACAAATATATAAAAATACATACTTAGACATCCAATGTACAAAACTATTCTAACAACGAAAAGTAACATGGAATTGAAGACAGCATTTTTCCAGGTCTCCAAGATATATAGCATATGTATGTATATATGCATGCACGCATACATTCACAATATTCTTCTGAAAATCGTGAAATAAATCATAAGTCTTTTCTGTAGTATCCAGAAGAATTATGTGCCTTTTTTTAGTCTATATTTTAATGTATGGTATTGTCTATATTCTTCTTAAGAGAAATATTGTATTGCAAAAGTCATAAAAAAATGAAAACCTGTTTCTCTCGGTGTGCATGTTTATATATATATATATATATATATATATATATATATATGTGTGTGTATGTATTTTTCCCAGACTAACTAAAAGATTGCCAGATAAACACTTTCTTTAGTTTGAAAGTAGTACTTTAAGATTCCTTGAATTTTAAAGAATTATCACTTATCTATATAGTCAAAGGAAATTATACTTTTGTTACAAGTTTGTTTTTAGACATTTTATGGAACAGGAAAACAACACACAGAAGAGCAAATCTATTATTCATTGACTTTTGTACAGTCTGATTATGTGTCACATCTAAAAATTATCTGATAATTCTAATTCCCAAGAACTCAGAAATAATCAAGTGAAGAATAGGGCTACCTAAGGTCATAGATTTTGAGTTAAAAGGGTACATAGAAATTTTGTCTAGTCTGTAAATTTACAGACCCTCAAAGAAACTGAGGACAGAAGTAAAGTTACCATGTTCTAAAGGAGAATGAGCAGCAGAATTGGGATTTAAACCAAAGTCCATTTATAACCATTCAAACATGCTTCACAACTACAATGACAGTGAAATTGAAATGACAATGAAAACATTATAGGAATTTTATTTTTCTCAGATGTTTATAATGGCCTTCATTTATTTGAGCAAGGCTAAATTAGGCAAAAGGTCTTAAGAATTTTTTTAGACTATATACTAGAATAACCAAGTAAGGAAAGGAAATGTGACATGGTGAATAAAGTGCTGGGATTTGGAATGAAAAAGGTCTGCCCTTGACAGAATAATTTTCTGACTAATTAATAGCTGACATTTATATAGCTCTTTCAGTGTCTTTCCACCTGTTATTCCTTGCCTTTTAAAACTAGTTTCAGTAAGAAGTTACAATGCACTTTGTATATTGTCTATTTGCATTCCTATAGAAATTGTTTTTTTTTATTTGGTTCACAAACTTCATTAGTCATGACCATATTTAACAATTTACTTGGCATTTGGATATGTCCTGATTGTGAATAAATAAGTGTAATGTTTTAAGTTAATATAAAAATGGCATTGATTGAGTTGCCCATCTCATTTAAGTTAATATTTCTTTGTTTAATGAATATAATAATAGTGTGTAAGTTTAAAAACAAAGCCAAATTAAGTGACTGAAATTACTAAACCTTTAAAATTTCCATTAATTTCTTACAGCATACTCTCAAAACTTAAAATATTGCAGAATTCTTTAAAATATTCTATTCTTAGAGAAATTTTTAACTTGTTAAATGCTATATTTATGTTAACATAACTTAAAAATCAGTCTACTGAATTCTAAATTCCTCAAAATAGTATCCTAGTGTGATTAGCTTAGCAAGATTTTATATTTGCTGGTGACATGAATTTTATAGTGTGCCATTTTATGGTAACATCTCACTACTTTGAAATTGTAAAATTTATATAATTTAATATATACTACAGAATATTATGGACTAACATATTGTAATATTATATATTATACTAAATATATTTACAATTGTGAAAGGGTCCTAAAAATAATTCTGTTACAGTTTCTCAAATTTTTGGTTTCTGGATCCTTAATGAGCTCTTTTTTATGTGGGTTATCTGTTGATATTTGTCATATTAGAGATTAAAATGGCTTAGTATTATTATGAAAATAGTTTTGTCTTCATGAGCCCCTGGAAAACAGACACCTAAGGTGTCCTTGGATCATACCCTGAAAATCACTAATCTTATCTAACCCCTCCAAAAAACATGTGACTGAAAAATGAAAATCAAACTAGAATCTCAGTTCTGCAATTAATATTCTGCTAGTCTTTGGTGCTCATAGATTGTGATCCATTAAAACAATAGAATATTGACATGATCTTATTGTTTCTTTGCTTTCCCCCCAATATTGAAAAATTGAAAAAATTGCTAATTGAAAAATTCTCTGTGGTTCATTTATACATCTTAGCTGTTATTTCCTACCTGGCCATATATGCCAAGTTTTTGAAAGGAGTATCTGGTAAAGAACAATTGTAGTGCTTTTTCCGATGGCAATTATTGTTATATTCAGAGAGAAGATAATAGACAATGATTATCTGAATTTTTAGAGACATAGAAGTCTGATACCACGAGCACTAATTTCCTGTTAAGCCCTTTCACAGTATTTTATTTTCTCCTTAGTTGTTTGATATTATCAATGGATGAAATAACATCAATTTTATTTTATTCAAATTTCCAAAGTAAATCAAAAGTTAAGAAAGGGCCATTCTTTTTAATTTTGCAAAATAAAATAAAGGAAAGGAAACGAGAAAGAGCTCTCCAATTGGAGTTTAAATATCTGGATTTATGTTTCCTATTTAAAATTGAACATTTAACCTTTGCAACTTATTTTTCTTATCCATACAGTTAGGAGGTTAGATTTGATAACCACTAAAGCCTTTTCCAGTTTTTAAGGTCTATACTTCTGTGAGGAAAATAATGATTATATTTTAAAATTTTTCCACTAGTGAGATGGATTATATTAACAACCTCTTTAACAAACTCTGCCCTACTAAACATAAATTCATTTGGATTTTGTATTAAATTGTTGGTATTAGGAAAGATTATAGGTGGACATATTGTTTTCATTAAAAAAATAAAGTCAGTGATTTTGCCCAACTTTTAAGGTCTTTATGGTATTGGGTCAATTCTTTCTTCTAACTTAATTTCTTCTGTCTGACCTAAAGATTTCTCCAAAATGATGGCAATAACTTCATGAAAACGGGGCTCCTTTTAAGAGTCTATTCCATTAGATTGGAAGGTTCTAAGGACAGGGATAATCTTTTGCCTCTTTTGCCATCCCTATCACTTACCATTGTAATACCTAACACATAGTAGGTGTTAAATAAATATTGGTTGATTGTTGGTTATTGATTAAAAAGACTTGAGTTTGAAGGCCTGCCTGACTATTTATGTGATCATGAGCAACTCATAAACCCTCTGTGACTTGGGCAATTCTCTAAGACTCAGTTATTCATCAGTTGGCTGTGTACATTCATAAAAAAAACTTTCAAAATCCAGAGTTTCCTATAATTATAAAATTATCAAACAAACAAATTAATCACAAATTTTAAGTTGTAGTCAGCATTGGAAATTTGCCAATCCACAGCTCAATGTTTTGGGGTTTTGTTTTGTTTTTCTTTTTTTAAGTCTAGGAAAAGCAACCTTATTATTGATTCATTTTTTCCACATCACTCCTGGTAGGTTGCAGGGCTGGGAATTTTGGGGGCAAAAATGTTTATTACTGTTGGAAACATGGTAGGTCCACTAAGACACACTGAACAAAAGTCAATGAGATGCAGGAATTCTCTTGTTGCAGTCCAGAGAGTGAGGAGAATAATTCATCTTTGAAAGTGAACATTCAGGCTTAGGGCAATCACATTGCTAGGTATATCATGCCATCACCTCCCTCTCCTTTACTCTCCCCCATCCCACTTCTACATATACACTTTAGGAGGAGGACCAGATAGGAAGCTCCTTTATCTTGAAAAAGAAAGATTTTAGGCTAAACATTTTAAAATAGCATAGAAGATGAACATCATACCCGTATTTGTAAAAGATTTGTGCCTTTTCCTGTCTTTAATAACATAATTAATATTATGTTAATTTATTTGAGTTATACAGTCTCTATGAGTTTGCTAACAGAAGTTGACATAAAAGCCTTTGTGAGGAAGCTTGATTGGTTTGGTTACCATAGCAACATGGTTGAATGCAAGAATGATTTCCTTTAGGAGCCTTTCCTAAAAGCTGTTTTGTACCCTATAACGATATCTCTAGATTGCCATCCCTTGTGAGGAGGTGAACAGAGATCACTTCAAGGGTCAACTTTGTTTCTTGTGTTTATAGATTATCCTTGGCAATCAAAAGGCTGCTCAGCTCTTATTCTTTGCAGAGGCAAACCAATTCCTTTCTTCGGGACATCCCGATAATAGGAAACACTGAGAGACCTTTGTGTTTTGAAACATGTGAAGAGTAACTGGAACTAGCTCAGCATTCATATTCCTTTAAACATAACTCTTTTCAAGTTGTTTGCTATAAAATTTTAGTTTTTTTAAGTATTCTTTAAATCTTTGAATAATATGTTGGAAATATTTTCCTATGGTTTTGAGAAAACAAAAGCATTGAACCTGCAAATGGTTCAGGAGGAAACTTGTTTTAAAACTTCTAGCTGAGGTTAGGAGTCTGGAATTGCTGTAAACCATAAGCCTTAGGATAGAAACTTCTTTTGTTAAAGATTGAATTTCTGTACTATTAACAGCAATTTTATACAAAGGAACATTGAATAAGTCAAGTATCACTGTAGGGTGTTTTGCAATGGCTAACACAATCAAGTTGTTATTTCAGTTGTTAATTCAATAACAGTATCAGTAAGGCTTGTTACATATATATATTTTTCCTAATCAGTAATGTATGTGTAAGTTTTCATGTGCCTCTCAGGTATTTAGAGCTAGTTATTCTAAACTGTTTATGACTAATATTAATAAAGTATTATGTCCACTTTGTCAGAAATATCATATAGAATTGAAGTTAGGTTTGGAATAAAAATTTGGGGGGGGGAAATGAAAAAGGTATTGATAGCTAGTTTATGAATATTTGAGGAAATCTTAAAGACTGTCAATCAAAATGGCTTGGAGTATACAGTCTTTTCATCCCTGATGTCTTGTAACGTAATTAGAAAAAATAACATAGCTCATTAATAATATTATATTAGATTTCCTGTTTTATTAAGGCAAAAATAATTTAAACAGTAAATCTTTAGTAAATTAGTAAATCTTTAATGGAGATAAGTTTCAGCAAAACTTTTACATTTTTTGATTTCACTGAAAAGTCAGGAAGAATTTTTCATAAGTGAAAAATTATTTTCAATAGTTGTGCCCTGTTTTGAGATTGATTAATCAGGGTTTAATTACTTGTTTCTGTAAAGACTCACCTCCAGGAGTTCAGTAATCTATGCTAATATTTCTTTCTTCTTCTCCTTGTCCTTTTTCTATTTGCCCTCCTGCTCCTCCTCTTCTTCTTTCTCATATTTACGGCTGACCAAAAAAAAAAAAAATATCTTAGAAAGAGGAGTTTTGATCTTTCTTGGTGGTGAGCACAAGCTTATTTGATAAAATCATAGGCTTCTGAAATATTGAACTATTGGTGATTATGCGATAAAGAGTAGGATTTAAAGCTTTGGTAAAGTCCAGATGTTATTTGTTGCTTCCTCTTGTTTTATTGATCATTCTTTACTAGAAATTTTGATTATTTTGATAGAATTTCTTCTGTAGAACTCTCTGTTGACTATTATGGATGACGTCCCTGATCACTTCAAATATGTCTTAAAAGATAATTTTAAAAGAAGTTCAGTTGGAAGATGAATGTTCATTTTTGAGGGAAATTGTAGGGGAGCTTTTTGTTCAGCTAATGACCTCTGAAGTTTCTGTTAGGCTACATGACTTCAGCTGTTCAACTCTAATATTTGGTAATTATACGGTGTGATTCTTTGCTTCTAGGAAGTGTGGAGAAAAAGATTATGTGATTCTTCCTCTACCTCATGCCCTTTGGGAATCTTCCTAGGGCTTCTCAAAGTACTGAATTCATTTGGTAACTATAGGATCATCATTTATTAAAAAACAAAACAAAACATGTAATCGGTATATCCTTAAAATCTTTCATGAAAGATTCAGTTCAATTCTGCATGAATTGATCAAGATCATACTGTTGGAAAGCACTCTAGGTACAAAAACAAAAACAAGAGTCCCTGTCCTCAAGTGATTTGCATTCTGCTTTTAGAAGTTCTTAAAGGTTGTGCAATCAATCACATTGGTCAAATCCTGAAGCATATCTCACCATTGCCTATAGATATGGAGATTTATGGTTTATCTGTGTAGATCTAACTTAGCTTGCTGCCTCTCTCATTTCTGACATACTTCAGGCTTAGGAATATGCATTTTTCCAAATGAAGTAAAATACATATGAACCTAATTATAGATGTTTATGTAAACAAGGTTGTTCCTTTTTTTCCCAAAAATAAGTTAATGCAAGTCTTACATAATTTATTTATGCTTTAGAAATGAAGGTTAAATCCAACAGTGACTCATGCCCTCACTTGCATGAAAGACTATTTACCTAGATTCATAAAATCATATGTATCTTAACAAAGTTTGAAATAATCTAATATAATTGTGCCATTTAGACAGTGAAGTGAATAGAGCTCTGAACTTAGAAATAGGAAGACTTTAGTTCAAATACTGCCTTTCACGTTATTTGTATGATCTTAAGCAAGTCACTTAACCTCTATCTGCCTCAATTTCCTGATCTGTAAAATTGAAGTAATGATAGTGCCTGTCTCCCAAGGCTGACATGGGGATCAAATGAGATAATATTTTTAAAAATGAAAACAAACAACAAGAAAACCTATCACAACCACTTTGCAGACCTTAAAAAACTATACAAATGCTATGTGTTGTTGTTGATATTATCAATATTTATTATTTTCTGAGCAAGAATTATCTTTATAACATCTCCCCAGAATTTCCCTGTAACCTCTATGTGAAAGTTTGAGCCTAAGGGGAATGCAATATCTAAGTAGGCAGCCCATTCTACTTTCAGAAATTTCTAATGACTAGGAGAGGGAGCAGAATGGTGTAATTCAGATAGAAACAGCCCTCTGAGTCACATCTTGACTTGGAAAATCATAAATAAACTATCTATTTTGTATTATTTTTTTTCTATTTTTTTTTAATTTAATAGCCTTTTATTTACAGGATATATGCATGGGTAACTTTACAGCATTAACAATTGCCAAACCTCTTGTTCCAATTTTTTACCTCTTACCCCCCCCCCTCCCCTAGATGGCAGGATGACCAGTAGATGTTAAATATATTAAAATATAAATTAGATACAAAATAAGTATATATGACCAAAACGTTATTTTGCTGTACAAAAAGAATCAGACTCTGAAATATTGTACAATTAGCTTGTGAAGGAAATCAAAAATGCAGGTGGGCATAAATATAGGGATTGGGAATTCAATGTAATGGTTTTAGTCATCTCCCAAAGTTCTTTTTCTGGGCATAGCTGGTTCAGTTCATTACTGCTCCATTGGAAATGATTTGGTTGATCTCGTTGCTGAGGATGGCCTGGTACATCAGAACTGGTCATCATATAGTATTGTTGTTGAAGTATATAATGATCTCCTGGTCCTGCTCATTTCACTCAGCATCAGTTCGTTAAGTCTCTCAGGCCTTTCTGAAATCATCCTGTTGGTCATTTCTTACAGAACAGTAATATTCCATAATATTCATATACCACAATTTATTCAGCCATTCTCCAACTGATGGACATCCATTCAGTTTCCAGTTTTTAGCCACTACAAAGAGGGCTGCCACAAACATTCGTGCACATACAGGTCCCTTTCCCTTCTTTATAATCTCTTTGGGATATAATCCCAGTAGTAACACTGCTGGATCAAAGGGTATGCACAATTTGATAGCTTTTTGAGCATAGTTCCAAACTACTCTCCAAAATGGTTGGATTCATTCACAACTCCACCAACAATGCATCAATGTCCCAGTTTTCCCGCATCCCCTCCAACAATCATCATTATTTTTTCCTGTCATTTTAGCCAATCTGACAGGTGTGTAGTGGTATCTTAGAGTTGTCTTAATTTGCATTTCTCTGATTAATAATGACTTGGAGCATCTTTTCATATGACTAGAAATAGTTTCAATTTCTTCATCTGAGAATTGTCTGTTCATATCCTTTGACCATTTTTCAATTGGAGAATGGCTTGATTTTTTATAAATTAGAGTTAATTATATATTTTGGAAATGTTGTATTATATTTTTAATTATTTTGTTAAACATTTTTAATCTGGGGACTAAGCAGCTATGAATCTGACACTTTTGCTATAGTGAATAAACTTCCCTTTCCATGATCAAGGCAACCTGAATTTGCATAGTACCTTTGACAAATACTGCCTCTATGATTCTTGACAGGTCAGTTGGTAACTCTCTAAGATTATGAGGTGAAAAACAGTCACTGATCTGAATTGATAGAGTTTCCTTAGCCACTTCCTGTTCCATATAGTCATAAAATCACAGATCAAAATATAGCACAGAAATATGTTTTAATGGGGAGCTGAAATCCGCTTCTTTGCACCTTACTTTTATCCTCATATTTAAGCCATATGTATCAAAAGAAAGTATATCTACTTCCTCCTCATGACAAATGTACTCCTCCTAAATTTTCTCTTCTCCAGGCTAAATATGTTTATCCCATTCAGTGAATCATTGTCTTACATTGTTTTCAGTTCCCCATCATCCTAATTACCTTCCCTTAGATGCACTTGACAATCTTCTTAAAATATGTTGTGCAGAGGTGCACAGTGTAACTCGGATGTGATCTGACATGGTCAAAATAACCCACGTGGGTCAGAATAACCCAGAATAACTTGTTGATTACTGAAATTCTACTAAAAACTGAAGACCTTTACCATATTAAAACTACCAGGTTTTTTTTTCTTTTTCATGATATTCAATCAATCAACAAGCTTTTAAAAGCATCTATTATGAATTAGCCTGTATGGCAGGTGTTGAAACTATAAGAATAAAACTGATATATTTTCTAAACTGAAGTGGCCTACAGTTTAGTGAGGAGAGATAAATAGAGGTATCAATATTTTTGAAATATCAAAAAAAAAGCAATGCAGTACATGAATCAAGAAAGCCATGGAAAGGAAAAGAAAGTAGGATTTTAAGCTGAGCCTCGAAGGGAAATAAGAATACTAAGAGCTAGGGCTAAGGAATGAGTATATATATTCAAGGAATGGAATCCAGTCATTATAAAGGCAAAGAGATAGAAGATGGAAGGTACTGTGTGAAAAAATAGTAAGGAAGCCATTTTGATGAGTTTACTAGAAAAGGTAGAATGAGACCAAATAGTAAGTGCTTTATGTGCCCAATTACAGGGAGCCATTGAATGTTATGGAGAGAGAGAGAGTGTTAGATAAAAGCTTTAGGAAAATCACTAGCAATTGTGTAGAGGATGATTTGGAGTAGTGAGGCACTTGAATGAGAAACGATATTATAAAGCAATGAAGTTGGCCCTTGGTTCTATTTAAATATGGCTATTTGAGTAGAAAGAAGGGGATATGTTAAAAAAAAATATTTAGAGATTTTTAAAAACTTCTTTTAACAAGGCAGTTGGAATTAAGTGACTTGCTCAGTCACACAGCTAGTAAGATTTAAATGTCTGAGCCTGGAGTTGAACTCAGATCCTCCTGACTTCAGGGCCAGTATTCTATCCACTGTGCTATCTAGCTGCCCCTGTATTATAGAGATTTAAACAAGCTTTGACAAGTGACTATCTCTGTGGGTTGAATGAGTGTTGATTTGAGAATGATAGTACCTAATGCCAAGTAACAGGAAAATAGGTGGAATTTGTGAGAAATATAATAGGTTTTCTTTTAGATGTGTTGAGATTGTCTGTGAAGCATACAGTCCAAATGTCCAAAAGGCAGTTCATGAAGTGGAATTAGACCTTAAGGGAAACTAGGTATAGATGAACTGATATCTCATGAAGTGATTTGATATAACTCCTCTATCTTGGTATAATTTGTATCTTTTAAATCAAAGTCAGAATGGACCCCCATCAGATTGCATTCAGACTCTTTTTATCTTCTTAAAATTCCATCTTTTGCATGATGTAATTAGTGAGGTGGCTTTAGAACCAGGAATAACTGGGTTCAGATTTTACCTCTGACACATATTGGTTATGTATTTATTCCTAGGGAAGTCATTTAAGCTCTCGTTTTTCTAAACCACTCTCTTAAAATTGTAAGTTGCAGGCTCTGTATGTACTTTTCAGGACTAAGTCCATTATAAGGTACTCTCTCCCTACTTATAATATGCTCTCTTTAATAGCATCTTTCTCCTTACTATAACTCTATACTCCTTCCTAGAAGTAACTCCTTACTATAACTAAACTAGTTAGTCTGCTAAACTCCTCTGTGAATCTAGCCTGCTAAATGGCATACTCAAACCTCGTGATATATTATTTTAATGGCTTCTTCTAAACCCCTTTCCTTACTAAATCTATTGCTTTCCCAAATCTATTTTTATTTTTATTTACCTCTCCAAGTGCCTATTTTACTTATTCATTTTTTCTGTAATCTCGTCTCTTGAATAAAAGTACCTTTTGACAAAAAAGAAAAAAGAAAAGACTGTAAGTTGCAGAAAAGATGTCAACTTGCATTGGTTGATGGAGTTTTCTCATCTGGGAGTTCCCTACAGTGATGAAAGGGCATGTCTAGTCCTTTTTGGTTCAGCAATTAACTACTCAATACCTGATTCTGTCATCTGGCATGTTAGCTCTATGTCATCTACAAATTTTTATAAATATGCTAACTATGCCTCCTTCCAAATCATGTATAAAAATATTCTACAAAATAGAGCAAGAGTTTTTTTTTTAATTATTATAATGCCATTAGATATTGTAGGTTAACATTAATCCATTCATTGCTTCTTCTTGGTCCTATTTGTTCAATTATTTTAAGTCTTATCAAATTGCATATCTCTAACTTTTGTTTACTGTTCTATAGAATTCTTTTGATCTAACAGTCTAGCATCCCTTTTAAAAACCAATATGAAGTTAGACTAGCATGACATGTTTATCTCCATTTCTTAAAACTGTTCCTTCCTTCAAGAGTTAGTTCAGGGGCCATCTCCTCCAGGTTTTCTTCTGTGGCTAAAAGTGGTACTTTCTTCATATTTTCCTGAAGATCTTTGAATTTCTCCTTAATTGCATCCCATATTTCATATAGTGTACATGTTATATCTGCCTTCCTGACCCTTCCTTTTCTGTGACTACAACACCTTGGGATCAACTATCATGTTTATTTTTTCCCATCTTTGTGTCCCCACACATTGCATTTAGTAGGTGCTTAATTAAATTCTGTTTAACTGCTTTTGAAGAAACCCTTCCTAGCCATAACTTTAGCTCTAAAAGTGTTCACAGAATATTCCTTTAATAATGATGTCTAAATAAATACCCAGGAGATCAAATCAAATTCACTAATCCATTCATTTATAATGAAATAACAAGCTAAGTTTTTCTTAGGTAACTGCTTTTCATAGGCATTGCATTAGAAAACCTCTAAGGTGCTTGCAAATTTTGAGGCTCCATGATTTTCTCACTTATCTGAGTTAGTCACAGAGTTGGGACTATAACAAAGATCTTTTATTTCCCATTCAGGAGTTATAGAAAAGAACATTTTTCAAACCTTTGTCAGAAATCATTCAGTAACTTTGCAACATGGCAATCATGTTTTTACTTTAGAGAATGGGGTGGTCTGCTACGGATTTACTAGATGGGTGTGTTAATGTAGGAAATCATCTTTTGTGGGCAGCATCTCATTTCTTCTTCCTTTGCATAAACCTATTCAGATATTTTAGGGTGCTCTTCTTCAGATTTTTGTCCCCTGGGTCGCTAGTCTTTAGAAACATATTTAGCTATTGAAATGCTTTAAAATCTACTGAGAAAAGGTAACGTGCAAATAAATTTCTATTGATGGTTTGTTTTGAAAGTGAATTTGAACAAGAAGGCTTCCAACAAAGGAAATTCAGATGGAGAAATAGCAGCTGATGAAGCCCATTATACCTCATTTTGTTTCTAGGGAGCAAAAGTAATTTTTCTTTATTATGAAAAAATTGATATAGTGAAGCCACTTGATCTTAATTCAGGAAGTGTGGTAGCCAGTTCAGGAAACAAAGTTCATCTTTGTCATATGACTTTAATCTTGAAGTCTTTAGGAATACAAGGCCTTGGGAGGAATCAATTAAGACATTACTGCTCTTTTCCTCCGTGACCTGCTTTTCATGCCCTGGGCTTAGCACAGTTTTAACTGAGGTTGATTTGTTAGTGTTTTTACCTTAATTCATTAATGGTTTTTTCATGTAAGTATAAGACATGATGAAAAAAAATCTAGGCAATTGAGTGTTTGCTCAGATTTGTTACCAACTTTTGCAGCATGGAGTAGAAGGGTGTGGGATTTGTCAGGAAGACCTGTTTCTAATTCCACCTGTAATGCTGGCACATTTCTCTACAGGTCTCAGGCAACTCCCTAGGTTTTGACTATTAATAGGAGACAGGTTGGTTGCCTGGAAATTTCTACACTGATTTCCTGGAATCTTTAGAAATTACAATCTCTCCCCAATGGTCAAGATGAAAAAAAAAATACTAATTCATGTACAATTTCAAGAAATTAATAGGCATTACATTCATACATTAATATACATAAAATAACATTACATTCATCTTCTGAGTAATATAATATGATTTAGGGATATCTTCTACCATGAGTTTTTCCCTTTGAAAGGAAAAATGTGTGTATCACGTTCCAGGTGTAGCCTGTGGAAGGAATTCTGATGTGTTTTGGCTTTTTATCTACTATTAAAAAGTGCCTATCAACTCTGATTAATTGGATCATTATACAAATAACCTTCCAGTCATAAACACCCATTGTGTAGCAGTAAGGCATATGTTTGTCAGAGCCATTTGGGGAGCACTTGGGGCACAGAGGACCAATAAATTGGCCTGCATTGTCTTACTACACAGCTGTCATAGAAGCTCTGATAGCAGGTGATAGTTCTGCAAGTGTATGTCAAATTTGAGCTTATCTACTTTGACATCTGTTGATAGAAGCACTGTTTTCCATTTGATCCAGACAATGACCTTGATATTTTTGGTGAGGAATAAAGGCCCACAATTGTTGTTTTAAGAAAGAAAGAATTGTAGTGTGTGCCTCATACCAGTCACATCAAATTATCAGGCAACACCTGAGGATACACTGGGTGCTATCCCTGATAGTATTAAATCTCTTAGATTTATTGACTCATTGGACCATATACTTGTTATTTCATTGAAATCCACTGAGGTGATATGTTATCAGCAGCCATCTCAGTAAGATTCTGCTTATCCTGCAGGATAAAATCAGGAAGTTCTTGAGTTAATTTTAAGAAGAGAAAATACATCAATGTGCTTACGTTCTTTCATCCTCTTCCTGCCCCTAAAGTGTGTGTGTGTGTGTGTATCTCACTATCATGGTATTTCAGTGGATCACTGATCTCACTGATGTTTTTCTTCTACCCTACAAATCACAGACTCTTCATATCTTTCATCCCTTGCTATTCTTGCCTATGTCTTTGTATAACTACTTTGTAGAAAGATCTATTTTGAAGGATTTCATCTAATTTTTTCAGTGTGGTGGGATAGAGAATGAGGCATCCTGTTTTGCTAGTTGGGATGTTCTTGTGTTCCCTCTCATTTTCACCACCTGATTGGATGACTACTGATCAAAGCAAATAGACTGATAGCACTCTAACTACTAAGTAACTGTTGCCTTTTACTCCAACTTTTCTCATCAAAAAGATCTTGACAAACATTGAATAAAGAGAGAGTTATGTGTGTATGTGTTTGTGTGTATGTATGCAGTTGGTCTTCTCTAAACTGTCTATGTAGTAAAAGGTGGGGTGCTATAGTAGAAAGAGGAGTTTTGCTAGGAAGGCTACCTGAGCTCTAGACTTGACTTGGGTACTAAGTTACTTTATATGTCTTTTGATAAATTATCTAACCTTTCTAGACATCCATTAGAAATCAGGTTGAAACGCCATTATGATGACACTGAGATTAATAAAAACAAGTTCAAATCTTGTTCAGAATAACTGAATTTATAAGTAATGTCACAATCTGTAGAAATTTGGGATACCCCGTGTGGTGTTCTTCTTTTTTATAATCTATGATGGTTCTCTCTGGGAGCAGGTTTCTTGGGGAGGTTTTTTGGAGGCAGCCTTAGTTTCAGTTCAGAGTAATAATTACCTCAAATACAGCCAGATGATAAAATCCAAACGTTTATTTTCTCCTTCCAAGTCTTGTCTCCTTGCCTGGGGCTGGGCAGCTTTCTGGAGAGCCTTTCAGAACAGCCTTGGTCTCAGTGGGGGAAGTGCAGGAGGCCAGCCACCATAGTGGTGTGAGATGAAGTGAATGAATCTGGTTCCACCTCTGAAAGTGGGCTTCTTCTGAACTGACTCTCACTCTGTTCATCTTCTGAAGTGATTTCTGGCTCTTTTTATGCTCGGTGTAAAAGGTTGATTCCTCCTCCTAGAGGGTTTCTGACTTGTGAATCTCATACTAAATCTCCCAAAAGTGTGAACTCCAATGAGTACTTAAGTACATTAGTGAGCTAGAGAATTTGCTAAGTACCATGCTAAATTAGGCAACTGACTTATCACTTTGTAAGGATTCCAACAATCCCAAAATTTGCTATATGTGAGAACAGCTAAACTATTAAATTATAAATACTGATCAAAATCCATAACCCTTTTAAAAAGCCAAATCTTTGAATTTTAAAAACCAAAGTGATTCTGTCCATTAACTATTTGCAAATGTAATTAATTATCTGAAGACATAGTAGTACTTTCTAAATACTAGTATAAGTCTCTTCTAACATATAGTTGCTTTGTTTGTTTGATTCTCTCGATTATAGGGTGTGTGACTGGGTAGGTATTACAATTCATACCATCAAACAAACTGCAGTCTGTGAATGCTGGTGGTATCTATTTTCATCTTTTAAAACATTAGTTCCTACCATTTTTGTTGTCATGAATGATTCTCTTAACATAAATATTTTTGTCACTGTAATTGTGAGAGAACAAAGGAAATTCACATAGATACATCTCTATTTCAGTTGCTCTTCTGACAGAAGTAGGCTTTGATTTTATCTCCAATGGGACATCAGCCCAATATTATAATAGTATGAAATCCATTGGGGTGGAGAGACCATAGAGAAAGAAGTTTTCAATTTTTAATTTGAGCAATGTGACTCTAAAAGATGTTTTTAACAGTGTTACAAATTTCTCTCTCCTTTTTTTAAAAATCAAAACACTTTTAATCAGATGTCATGCATAAAAAAGCCTTGCTAGGAATATCAGCTTGTTAGTTACAGAAGGGTGATTATGCTATCTATTCAGCAGCCTAGAGATATGGAATGAAAATATCTAGTGAATTTAAACATCCAGAGTTAATTTCAGGAAGGTTTTGCCAGAACTTGCTTCTGATTTATAAGTAATCTTGAAACATGCACTTTTCAGCTACATGACTCAGAAGCAGTTAATTTGAAAAGGGAAAGGGTAGTTTTGTTTGAGGGTGGCAGGTATTATTTAAATTGCTAGAAGTGTTCTGATGTTGAAAGTTTGACTCTGTTATTCACGAATATAGACTCTTTTAAAAAAAATTGTTGCCTACTGAGATTTCATATTTGAACCCAGTTGATGCTTAGTGAAGTCTATAGTGATTTTTTAAAAATCTGTGAGAATAAAAACTTGACTTTTATGTTGAAATTAAAATGGAAAAAATAGCTTTCAGGATAACAAAACAATTTACAAATCACAACAACATTGCAATACAAATTTCTTTTCTCTCAATTTCTCCTGTTTCAACATGTTTTTAGTTATCTTTGTGGCACCTCCACTAAAATCTTGCTCCTATGTCTCATCATAATGGGGAGGTTCTCAGAGATTATGCTTGTGGAATAAAAATTCAGATGGAGTCTATAAAGCTAGAAAGGCTTCATTTAAGGTTTTGAGAACAGGTTGTATCTGCTGTCTGAAGATCAGCCTAGCTAAGTACAGACCAGCTTAATTCAAGCATTTTGCCACTATGTGATGAATTCTTTGGTCTCAGTGACACTTAAAGTAATGAAAAATATAAAATGGTTCCTTGTCCTATGTATGCTTCCATTTCTTCTTTAGCTGGAACCACATCAGTGTGATGAGAAAGTAAGAAATAAAATTCTAAGAATAACAAAGTAACTTAGAACACCTACAAATATTATTTTAATTATTGATGCTTTCAAGACTTTTTACTAGTGGAGATACTATGCTGTCATGGAGGGACAGCAGATTGATATCCCGAAGGTTTTTTTTGCTATCTCCAAAACATAAGAAAAACAGAGGACTTGGACACATTGGATAGGTGGTAAGTCTCTTTATGGAAAATCTGTGGAAGATGATAGATAATTGTGGCATAGGATGCATTGGCCTAGAGAGATTGTGTTGTTCATTAGGGGAGAGAGTGTCCACCTTAAGAAGAATATGGAGCTAATCAAAATAACCTTAAACAAATCCTAAAATATATAAGAACTTCACTTTTGGCTGTGATGATGTATTGTACTTTTTTACATAATAGCTTACATTTATAATAGAGCTTTAAAATTTATAAAGTTCTTCCTTCAATCTTCTGACCTAAGTAATGCAAGCACACTTTTATTTCCATTTAATGAAATGGGATCTGAGAGGTAAGATGTTTTGTTCAGAGAAAGTGTGTTCACTGCAAATCTATCACATCTTTTATAACAACTTTCTGCCTCTCAAGACTCCATATACTATTTATTCCCTATCAGTAGGAGATATGAATTCTCATAATGGGAATGGATTTTTATAATGATTCATTTATATTCTCTGGTATTTTCTCAATAGTAGTGGTGACAATATTTTTTTCAGAACTGAATTCAAGATGTGATCAATCCATCTTAGCAGCGTGTCAGGGTTGTGTGGGTTTTTATATTACTGACAATGGTACAGTACTATTGGACTTTTCATATTGAAATGTCACTTATGATCATGAGCACTATCAGATCTCTTGCATTAGATGATAGCACTATATATATATATATATATATACATATATATATATACTAAATACACAATTGTTGAAGCACACAACACATTAGTTTCTGTGCTTTTTAAATGAATTATAAGAGCTGTTTCTCCAAATAGTGACTATCTTTTATGACTTCCAGATATTTCTATGCTTTTATTATAATGTTTACTGACTTTATTCATTTATTTATCATTTGCATAAATATTGAAACTTGAGGACATTTCTAGGATTTATGGGGACAACAGGTCAGAATTGATATTGTCTCACAAATATAGCATATATGGTTAACATGTCAGCATCAAGGAATTTTCAAGGTGAATAGACCATTTCACAATTGAAGGCTTTTTTCCATGCCAGGTTAAAACACATGGTTGTAATTTTGTCTTTTCAATGTTTTAAAACCAAATGTCTGCTAGCATGGAGAAGTGGTCATCTGTTGTATCCACTTCAATCTCATCTACATCCTGAAAGTATTAGACAGGTGGACTATTCTTTTCTAAGCCCATAAGTTCTGTGTAGTTGTAAGATAAAAATATTTTTAGATCATCTGAAAAGCAAATTCTGGCTGCTTTTTCTCCCCTGTGAAATAAAGTTAAAAAAAAAAAAAGTAATACTGTTGGTATATATCAGAAAAAGTCATCATATGTTTCTGGATTCAGAAGACATGTAAGCAATGTATTTAGAGGGTCATAGTAATAAATGAAGATTTCATGTATAATACCCCTTCTTGTCTATTCCTCACATTGCATTCACAGGTCTATAAATAATCAAGTCTCCAAGGGGTGATATTTTAGGCTCAAGAGAATATCATTGGTAGCATTTCTCTGGCCCATGAATTCCCTACCAATGTGCTTCTCATGAACAATCATCTAGAGAACATGATGAGTTTCTAGAAAAAATATTTTTGATAACATAGTAAAAAATAAATAACACATTATAAAACATTTGCTCTATATCCCAAGGGGACATTCTTCTACAAATCCACACAAAATTCATGAGGAAAATGGGTTCAATCAAATGTACTACAAAGGCACTAACGCAAGGAACATGTGGCCAAAGCAACTCTGGAAACTATAAGGCCTTGAAACTTTTCTCTAGAGAATCAAAATTCACTCCTGATTGCAGTGTCTCTATTATGCTAATTGGATTCCCAGTCTCCTCCTCTCAATAGCTCAACTCAATGGGCCAGCTCTCTCTTAAACCTATAGCAGGCTTGCTTTTTTGCTGTTTTTTTTTTTTTTTAATTTGCCACTAATATTTTCACTATGCCATAAATTCTCTTGAACTCATTCTCCAACTGCTAGAAATGGTACCTTCTTTTGGGGTAGACCTTTGCTAGATTCCATGGCTGGATAGGGAGGAACAGGGTGGTAAATGGCAATAGGATGGAGAGAAAGGTCCTATAGAAATATGAAGAGATGCATTTTTCATCATTTTCATTTTTTCATTTAATTGACTCCTAATCATAGAGTTTCTTGAACCCAACTATTGAAATGTCTTAATAATCACCCAGGAATGTGTTTTGTTTTATTTCTTCAGTTGATGGGGTTGCCCATTCTGATTCAGTCAGAGAGAAAAGTCCATACTTTGTGAAGAGATTTGAGAGTTTAAACAGTTTGTTATGCTCTAGGATCTTGTCATCTCTGACTTGTATCCAGTGACCCCATTAACTCGAGGATAAGAGAAACCAAATCTTACCTTATATAAACATAATGAATATTAGTACTAGCAGTGCCTGGTATGTGATTTAGATTATTTGTTATAATAAATTGTCCTTTGGCATGGTTCCTCCGTAAATAAATCCTGGAAGATAAGAGATGGGTACATTCAGGCATTCTGATAAAAAATGTTCTGGCAAAATGAATATTAATACTTTATAATGTAGGCTTAAACTTTAAAATGAGTAAAACTATAAAATGTGATCACTCAAAAGAGCTAGAATGAGTAGATCTTTGCAAATAAAAAAAAGGTGAAAAGGACGGATATGTAAAAATTGATTTCAATTTAACAGTAAAGGTATATGAATTTGATAAGTCAAGGATCTTAGGAAGATGGGTTCAGGCCACTGGGTTTCAGCTGTCACATAAAAATTCACTAGTTTACTCTATTATCTATGTTAATGAAGGTATGGGATGATCCTGATAAAAAGAAAGCTATGCTCAAATGAACAGAAAGACTTTTAAAGACAGAGTAATTCAACACACATCCCAGCAGATGCCAACAACATCAGCTTCCTCTCCTACACAGGAGGAACTGGTTCAAATTCAGAAAGACGCCTAGAGAAAAGGGGATTAGATTTGGCAGCTGAGAATCACTAAAGTATCAGGGAATGAACCCAGTTCCTAAACAAACCTAATTCTTCCATGTCGGACTCATTGAAGATCAATTATTGTGCATATGTCTTCCTCCTTTCTCCTCTTTTTGCTTATATATTTTGTTCTCTTCCTTTTTCATCTTCCCCCTTTATTTTATTGGGGGGAATTTTTTTATAGAAAAGTTCATGGGATTTAGTAAAAAATTGTTGAAAAGATAAGATATTGCTTTAAACCTTTTAAGATCTCCTTAATGAAAAAAATATTCATGAAGTGAATGAGAGAGAGAGAGAGAGAAAGAGAGAGAGAGAAGAAGGGAAGGGGAGAGGAGACAGAGACAGAGACAGAGAGAGACAGAAACAGAGGGACAGAGAGAGACAAAGAGAAAGAGATAGAGAGAGAGAGAGAGAGAGACAGAGAGAGAGAGAGAGAGAGACAGAGAGAGAGAGAGAATGAGAATGAGAATGCATTGTTAAAAGCACTGGTGACACCTTTGTATTTAAGTATGTCCAGCTTGGCTAGAATCAGGAGAAATTAGTTGGGAAGTTTGATGGGAGATTGGAGGCAGTTTAATCTAGTGACTAAGTACTGGATTTGAAGCCTAGGGAGAGAAATTCAAATTCTACTTCTATAACTTTTATTTAATAGAAACTATATTTGGCAAAGATACTAGAGTGGTTTGGCATTTTCTTCAGCTCATTTTACAGATGAGGAAACTGAGGCAAACAGAGTGAAATGACTGTCCAGGGTCACCCACCTGCTACATACTAGGTATCCGAGGCTGATTTGAACTAAGGTTTTCCTGAGCCCAGGCCCAGTACTCTCCACTGTGCCCACTATGGTTTGTGACCATGAGCAAGTCACTTAATCTCTCTAAACATCAGCTTTCTTATCTCTCAGTAGGGGATAATAATACACCTCATAGGATCATTTGTTAGGAGGATCAGATGAGATGATATATCAAAAAGCTATCAAGACTTAAAGAACTGTGTAAATGTCAGCAATTATTATTAAATAACTACCACATCATTATATATACTTTGTATGTCGAGAATTGAAAATAGCTGTTAATTTATACCAGTAGCAACTAATATGTTATAAGAAATCCAAAGAAATGGTGTCTTCCAGAGTTGTCTGATTTTAAGTGCTTAAATAGTGAAGAGAATGTGGCTTATTACATGTGACTAAAAAGAGAATTCTGATTCTTATGACTTATGATTTATAATACTTTGTATTTACATAGCATTTTATAATTTTCAAAGCCCCTTCACATTATCTCTTTTGACCTTCACAGCTTTATGAATAGGCAGAGTTAGTGTGTGCAATTTGTATGTACATGTACTTATATATGTATGTTATACTTATATATATATATATAAGTATAAGTAACTAATACATACACACATACACCTTATGTTCAACATGATGTCCTGATGGCAGGTACTCTTATTCCTATAGCCCAAGAGTTCCTTTTTGTGTGCTTCCCATAATCAATTCTATAGTAGGTAATGATTAGCTGCTAGCAAAATATAGAATATTTCTATATCTATAGCTATGTATTAGAAAGAAAATACAACTTAGTTTTGAATGGGAAGACATCATCATATAGTAGAATGAGCAGTGACTGGATTCAGAAAATGTGAATTCAGACCTTGCTTCGGACTTGAGTAATACTACTCGAATGGCTTTGGGCAAATGAATTATTCTGTCTGAGCCTTCGTTTCCTCATCTTTGGGTTCCAGTTCTGACATTAGCAGTATGACTATGGACAAGTCACTTTCAGACTTGGTTCAGGAGTTGCTGTTTTAAGGTATAACAGGCTTTCAGTCATTCTCTGGAATTCTGCATACAAATCTGATTTATTGAACTATGTTGACTCACTTCTTCACCCTAATTTTAACAGTAATCTTGTAAGAATAGAGAAATTTTGGAATTTCTTTTTAGACTATTCCCAAGGAGAAAGTGTGATATGGTTTACATAATATACCCAAATGGCACTGAACAAGATATAGAGAATCTTAAGAAGCAGGCAAGAAGTCCCATAGCCATTAAAACCTTTCATAGCAAAGAGGAATTCAAAATACATTTTTTGTGAACTGTTGATGCCATGTTATGTATCTGTATATTTCATTCAGGATTAAATCATATATTCAAAGTTTCAGATTTTTAATGGAAAGATACTGTGATTTTCTGTATTTGTTTCTATAATGAGTATGAATGTCTGATTCCATTTCTAAATCAAGAAATATACAGTAGCATTTTTTAAAAAATGAACCATTTAATCAAGAGTGTATTGACATATAGTTGGGAAAGGGAAGATATTCTCAGGATCATTTTTGGGAGTGTGGAAAACCTGTCCTGAATGGTGAGGGTCACAAATATACTCACTAACAAAAAATAGTATGTGTGTGAATTGGGGGTAGGGTGGAGGCAACACTGAAAGTGTAATTAAAGGAGTACATTTTTGTGGTAGAGTAAATAAGACTGACAGATAGTCATTAAAAAGTGCATCTAAACATAAATGAATAAAGGTTAAATGTTAATTAAAGCTGGCTGCTTCTTCACTCCAATTTTTTGGTAGAGGTGTACGACTTGTGAAGGCAACTGGAGTCTTCAGCAGCTTGCTCAGTCTTTGAGCTAATGGTTATCAGAACCTCAGTCCCACTGCTTGCTAGTCACAGATAAAATCAGTTTCTTTTCCTCAAGATTAGGATGTTAGGGTAAATGTTTAAATGGAGAAGTACTGTTTTTAAAAAATGGCTTTCTTGGTACCTGTAATTTCTTGAATTAGACAAGTTAAAAAAAATTTGGGGTTCAGTGTAACTTAGTTCTTCTGTTCAGAGTAGAGATGGTTAAGGGATATTTCTTCATATTTGCCACAGTCTCTGGATATGAATGCCCAGTGATTCATTATTGTGAGTACTCTCAACTAACATATTAAAATCCTTACATACCTGGGAAGGTCTGTCTTAGTATAGTTGAAAGAGTTCTTCATGGAATCAGGTGCCAATGCTGCCTATGGTACTTATTAGCTATGTGAGAATGGTTATCACAAACTCTCAGTCTTGATTTTCAACAGTGTAAAATGGGAATAATAAATAATACACTCCCTGCCTTTTAGGACTGCTGTACTTAAAAAAAAATACTTTGCAAACTTTAAGGTATAAAAATATCAGTGATAATTTTAATGAGTTGATCCAACCTAAAAACTCCATTGGCCTGAGGGCAAAATGGTGACATTGCTTCTCCAGACTAAACTAGAGAATGGTTAGCGTACAAATATACAGTCAATTTTTAGGCTTGTAAATGAGGTCATGAAGAGTTGGACATAACTGAAACAAATGAACAATGACAAAAACTCAGAACCTTTATTGCCTTATTATTTCATAGTCTTCGTAATCACTATGCCATGAATATGCATCAGAGGAGGACCTTGGAGGACTTACCACAAGAAAGCCAAAAATTATTCAAGCATCATCTTCTCAATGGGTTCTATGCTATTGCTTTAAAGGCTCATATTTATGCTTCTACAAGACAACTAGTTATAGTGATGATAATGCTAATAGTATCATGTTATTTTTGTAACATGCTTGGCATTTTTTCCAAAGCTCTTTTATATGCAAAGTGCTTTGTAAACTTTGAATCATTATGTACATGTGTTATGATATACATGTGCAATATGGTGTAGTTGATAAGAAAGCTATTCTCGAGAGTGAGGAAGATCTTATTCAGGTGACCTGCTGGCACATACCAGCTGTATGATCCTGGGTAAATTGCTTAACCTCTCAGTTCCCTAGACAACTGTCTGAGACAATTTCTCCATGCTTTAAGTAGAAAGTCTTAATGAATTGCTCTGGCTTAAAAAAAAAAAAAAAAATCTATCACCTGGTGGCAACATCTTGTTAATGAGCATTTCCATATTTAGCTAAGCTTCTCCACAAATGACAGACAACATTGATTGTGGGAATTTTTTTCACTGGAAATTCCCTATGCTATTGAAATTACAAATCTGGTCCATAAAACTATGTATAAATTATGTATAAAACTATGTATTAAATTATAAATTAATCCACATAAGAATGCTGTGAAATAGGTATAGCTAGAGTTCCCCAGCTCCCTCATTCTCTCCAAAGTCCCCAGATAAGAAGGAAACATAGTCACTTTCTCTTCTATATCAGAGAGGAACACTGTCTTCCTCCCACTAAGCATAAGAGATTCTAGGTTTCCTTCTCAGTAGAGATTATCTAGCAAAAACTGAATGGGCACTCATCTGGAATGTTGAAGTTATTCTCATTCAGGCACAGATTGGATAAAATGGTCCTCATCTGAGATCTCTTCCAAAATTTATATTCTGTGACTTTTTTTGGTCAGTGAAGTTGAATCCAGATCCATTTTCTGCCCTCTTCCCCTGACCCTACTCATTTTATATATTAGAGTTAAGGCTAAAACAAGTGAAATAACTTGTCTTGAGAATCATAGCTAACTAGCAGCAGACCCAGGAATGTTTTCCAGATTCCCATGCTCTATTTTAATTGACAACTTGACTGGTAGGAATCTCTCTGGAATTTTACTCAGTTCCCTTTATTTTTTGGTAATTCTAACTGAAGGAAAAACAATTCCTGTATGTTCTTGGTTTCTTGAATGCAATCTGTTATCAAAGGATAACATATTGTAGTAAATATATTCATCCCCAGTGTTTGGTGATGGGAGATGTTGAACTGGTTAATTGAATATTAAGGTTACCTGGAAAGTACATATTTGAAGCACTTAGAGTACCAATGTTCCAAGCCTTTGAATTTAGCAGAGTGCACTTAACTCCCTAACTGGGATGAAAAAATTCAGCATTTCTTTGATGATTCATAAGGTACTTCAAGGTGCTACAGTACTGGAGGATCATCATCATTAACCCTGAACATAGTTATATGGAAGCAAGTTCTTGTTAAACGTATTTTCTATTCAAGGGAACTAATGGAAAAAAAAATCAAATGAAGGCAGCTTAGCTGTACCTGATCTAAAACTATATTATAAATCAGAGGTCACCAAAACCATTTGATATTGGCTAAGAAATAGACTAGTTGATCAGTGGAATAGGTTAGGTTCACAGGACAAAATAGTCAATAACTATAGCAATCTAGTGTTTGACAAACCCAAAGATTGCAACTTTTAGGATAAGAATTCACTATTTGACAAAAACTGCTGGGAAAACTAGAAATTAGTATGGCAGAACCTAGGCATGGACCCACACAACACCATATACCAAGATAAAACCAAAATGGGTTCATGATTTAGGCATAAAGAATGAGATTATAAATAAATTAGAGAAACATTGGATAGTTTACCTCTCAGACTTGTGGAAGAGAAAGGAATTTCTGACCAATGAAGAACTAGAGATCATTATTGATCACAAAATAGAAAATTTTGATTATACCAAATTAAAAAGGAAAACATTTTTACAGATAAAGGTTCTGATAAAGGCCTCATTTCCAAAATATATAAAGAATTGACTCTGTAAGAAATCAAGCCATTCTCCAATTGATAAATTGTCAAAGGATATGAACAGACAATTTTCAGATGATGAAATTGAAATTATTTCTACTCATATGAAAGGGTGTTCCAAATCACTACTTATCAGAGAAATGTAAATTAAGACAACTCTGAGATACCATTACATACCTGTCAGATTGGCTAAGATGACAGGAAAAGATAGTGACAAATGTTGGACGGGATGAGGGAAAACTGGGACACTGATACATTGTTGATGGAGTTGTGAACGGATACAGCCATTCTGGAGAGCAATTTGGAATTATGTTCAAAAAGTTATCAAACTGTGCATACCCTTTGATCCAGCAGTGTTACTACTGGGCTTATATCCCAAAGAGATATTAAAGAAGGGAAAGATGCCTGTATGTACCAAAATGTTTGTGGCAGCCCTTTTTATAGTGGCAAGAAACTGGAAAATGAATGGATGCCCATCAATTGGAGAATGGTTGGGTAAATTGTGGTATATGAATGTTATGGAATAGTATTGTTCTGCAAGAAATGACCAGCAGGATGAATACAGAGAGCCTTGGAGAGACTTACATGAATGGATGCTGAGTGAAATGAACAGAACCAGGAGATCATTATACACTTCAACAACAATACTGAATGAGGATGTCTTCTGATGGAAATGGATATTTTCGACAAAGAAAAGATCTAATTCAGTTCCAATTGATCAACGATGGACAGAATCAGCTACACCCAGAGAAGGAACACTGGGAAATAAATGTGGACTACTTGTATTTTTGTTTTTCTTACCAGGTAATTTTTACCTTCTGAATCCAATTTTTCTTGTGCAACAAGAAAACTGTACAGATCTGCACACATATATTGTATCTTGGATATACTTTAACATGTTTAATATATGTAAGATTGCCTGCCATCTTGGGGAGGGGGTGAAGGGAGAGAAGGGAAAAGTTGAAACAAGAAGGGAGTACAAGGGACAATGTTGTAAAAAAAATTACCCATGTGTATGGTCTGTCAATAAAAAGCTATATTTTCTAATTATTTGGCTTCTGGATAAATCAAAGATGACTGCATTTTCCATAGCTTGTATTTTTAAGCTAAAAGGTCAGGGCTAGCTTTTTTTTTTTTTTTTTTCACTTAGGATAATCCAATGAAGCAGGTAAAATGGTGGGATTGAGGGTATGAATGAAGAGTCATTTAGTAGACTACTTGATATACAAGAAAGGCAGGACTTTTTTTTTTTTGCCTATTTTTCCTGAAGAACTCATATGAGCAAAATCAGGACTTCTGCAGTTATAAAAAATTTAGAAAAGGAAAGGACCCGTTAAGCTCAATTCAGAATAATTCCTATATCACTGTCTCTAGTACTTTGACTAAGAATAAATATTTTAGACTACTCAATACTCACTTCCTTTAAGTTACAGATAAATGTAGATAAATTTATTCTGCTGGGACCATGCTTATATCTGTAACATCAGATTCTCTAAGAATATTTTGTCTTAATGCGCACATTGCTGAAGTCCACTATCCCTCATTAATTTATTTTAGGAACATTTGCCTCTTCATTCCTTTCCATGATTGCATATTTCTCTCCTATTTGAAACTGGCTTATATCCTGGTAATTAAGAACCAAGTATGTTTGCTTTTAATCTCACACCAGGTATCATTAAGTATCCCATAATTGGCCTTTAAAGTCAGTCTTCTGCTGTAGCTGCTGGTAATCTCAACATTATCTAAATGAGAATCTGTTTTGAGCTGTTTTATCAGCCCAAAGTTGTGCTGAATTTGAATCCTATCTTACCTTCTTTGGTCTATTGTAGGGGTTGGCCTATTTGATCTCTAAACACTTTTCTAGGTTTGCAATTTTACTGCCCTTTAGCTGGTTTTATTTGTCATTTGTAGTAAAGCTGTGACAATAGTTACTTCTAATAGGTATGCTGTTTTTAAAAAATAAAACAATACAAAGGCTGTTTTTTTTTTCTTGTATATCCATAAATAAGGGGGGAAAACTGTTTTATCATTCCTTTATATCACATTCATATTTACTATCTTCATAGTGTGGTTTAAGTTTAGTTTTGGGGACAGCTTTGTGTATGGGAAGTGCTTTGATCTCATACTTTAGGTCCCAAATGTCCTTACTGTATCATTAAGTGCCTTCAGTAATATTGTATGAAATACTTTTTTTTTTTCTTTTTAAAGGAAACAGATTCATTTAGTAGGCAACACTATGATTTAACATTTGAGGAGATTTTGGAAAATGACCCCAGAAATAAGATCCCAACTGCACTTACTTTAAAATATTGTTGAAATAACATTAAAGACTAGATTATTTCACATAGAGTTTGAGGAAGGTGAACATCTTCGCCTACTAGATGTAAAATTTTTTGTCATCTGTTATTCACACAAAACATTAATTTGCCAGTTCATTTTATTTTTTTCCAATCTTGATAGAGTATTTTGTTTTTGTTGATTAAAAATAAAACAATGAAATAGTAGACAATAGTGAATACATTTTTCGCATTTTTGGCAAAAGCTTAGAATTCTAATTAAAGTGAGCTATGCATCTCTGAAAATAAACAAAGATTCCATCCTTCAGGCTAAAGATGTTATGAGATTCAATAAAAAATAAGATATCGAAGTTAAAGAGTGAACTAAACTCTGTCCCACTATTAAATGGAAATAATATGACCAAAATGAAAACAGTTTTCTGCGTCTAAGAATTTTTAAAAGGAACATGGAATGTTTTTATACTCCAAAAGTGATAATGACTATTTTTGCTATTCTGCAAACATTAACTACCATCAGTGTGGAAGGTACTCTGCTAGGTGGAGTACACAAAGAAACAGCTAAAAAATCCCTGGCCTCAAAAGCTTACATTTTACTGGGAATGTAACAAATAAACAGATGAATAAATATATGATAATTTAAAGATAGAGAAAGTACTAATTACTATAGTGATCAAGAAAGCCTTCCCTTAGAATAGAGGTTTTAGCATTTTTTTTTAATACACAGATCCCTTTGGTGATATGGTAAAATCTGTGGACCTCTTCTTAAAAAAAAAAGTTTTTAAATGCATAAAAGTTAAGATATAGAATTTGAACAAAAAGTGATTATATTTATCCCCAATTTATCAAATTATATAAAATATATGAAGTTATATATTAGACATAATATGTGTAACTTATCCATTATATATAATGACGTGTAATATGTACACAATTATGTATAATGATACTCTATGTAATTACATGGAAAATCCAATTTGTCAAGTTATATAAATAATTATATGATAAATAATTATGGTTAGTATATATCAAGTTATATATGTATAATCTGATAAACAGGATTTACATATATACACATACACATACACATATAAATATATATGTATATATATAAACATATATAGTGTGTGTTATATATCATATGGTATATATACACATTATTCATATAAACATATTTCATACATCACTGGTTGATATTATCTGCCTTTAAACTTACTTAAATACTCAAGGTAACAAAAATTTCTCAGGCAAAGAGCGGTCACAACTGAAAAAAAGTTTAAAAAGCCCTGTCAAGATATGAATATGGGAGATGAATGTCAAATTTGGGTAGAGTGAGTCTACCAATTTAGCTACAGTGAAACATGTGTGAAAGCAGAATGTGTAGTTGTGTTGTAAGCCTAGAAAGGTAGACTAAAAGCAGATTGTGAATGGCTTTATTTTACATACCTAAGGAGTTTGCATTCACATATTATTTCATTTCTTACAAAAATCCCAATGAAATGTTTCAGATGTGTTCACTGTCATCTTCTGGATGCCAAATCAGATTTATCACCTTTATTTCCCTCTTTAGAAGTTGGTTACTTTACTCCCAAACTTAGCAAATATGAAACAGTCTGCAAGAGTGTAAGATTGAATATAGTTTGTGCTACATACTTAGTTGGCCTATAAAGAAATTCTTTCAGTGTTTTGAGACATCTGAAACGCAATTTTCTACATATGACTTTTACAATGGGCCATAGAACAGTCTTATTTATTCTATTCTCTGTTGCCTATATCCTTTGTAATCTGAACATCACTGTTACCATAATGGCGCTAAGCACCATATGAACTAGGTTTATCATTCTTTTCAGATATTTTCTACTTTGGAACAGATGTTTGATACCTGTTCTTCTTATCCTTTGTCACATAGATGAAAACACTGCAGTTCTGCTGTAAACCATTGTGAGTTTTCATTTCTTTGATCATAGGATATTTTCAGTAATGACTGATAATATGGAACGGTCATCCAGTTCATGTTTCCTTATTCAATAAGCACGCTGTCTGCCATTTCAACTGAATCAGCCTATTCTCCTATAGATCTGTCGAAAAAATATAGGTGTCCTAGTGAATTCGAGAACCATCCTCTTTGATCCTAGGAGTTTGTGCATTCATGATAATGTATGATAGACTGACCTGGGTTTAAATCTAGTTGATCATGGATTATATGTCCTCTTGGTTTAACCTCATTATTCATATAACACATTGGATTTGCTATTAAAATCTGCATAGTCTTGCTAATTGTCTCCTATGATCTATGAATCTAATATATAAATGTAAAAAGTTTCAATGTAAGCTATTCGACTCACCTTACCATATTTCGAGTTGTTCATAATAATTGTTAAATTAAGTACTTATAACTGATTTGAGGAAAATAAACTTGATAAGTCTAAGGTTGTCTAGAATTCTATTGGATTATACTGCACCTTCCTGATTGAATGTGTTCTAAGCCTTTCATTATTCCATTGCCTCATGATAATTATGAGAATTTCTTTAAATACCATCTAAAGTATATTGTGATAGGTAATTTCTGTAAAATCTCTAGTTGCCTGTGGGATTCTAAATGATATCTACATATATAAATGGTAAAAATTTGCAAGGAGCTTTGGCTTCATTATCAAATTTGATGTTCATAATAATCTGTTTAAATTAAGTACTTATTAATCTCATTTTATGAAGGAGAAAATAAAAACTCAGATAAGTTAAGGGATTTGTCTAGAATCTTGTGGAGGAACCAACCTCTCCTGATTGAATGCTGTTCTAAAGCTCTTTTCACTATCCCACATTGCCTCCCATGATAATCTTAATCAAAAATTCATAAAGTGACCCACATTAAAGTATATTTGTGAAATAGGTAATTTCAGTATAAAACTCCTCTAACTTCCCTGTGGATCCAAAATATATCATGTCAGGTCTGTCATGAATCTGCAACTGTTATAGTACTTAGCTATGACATACAGCTCTATTTCTCAAAGAAGAAAACTCACAACTTTGAAAGGAATGTGGCAAAATTTATGATCAGAAACTGGGTTTTGAAAAGTACTACTTACTATCAAAATCTCCTCTCTTTTGCCAATGGGACCAAGTATTTTGTTTACTTGTTTACTTCTCCTTTAAAGAAAGGAGAGAAATCTCTCTCTCTCTCTCTCTCTCTCTCTCTCTCTCTCTCTCTCTCTCTCTCTCTCTCTCTCTCTCTCTTTCTCTCTCTCTCTCTGAATATTTCATTATATAAATCAAAAGATTTTGAATTCACTTATTTCCCCTTTCCAGGCCTCAATTTCCTTGTCTGTAAAATAAGAGTGTGACTAAATCATCTCCAAGTCTCTGCTCTGTGATCACTTCAGAAAGATATTTAAATATACAGTGTGGAAAATTCAATTTAAACAATTTTTCCTCTTTCAGAAAAGATATTCTTGCTCTTGATAGACCCTGACATATTCTTCACAGTTCTAAGATAGCTGTAGTTTTCATTTTTGGAAAGTACATCTCATACATTTTAAAGCACTGGTTTATTTATGCTCTTTTTTGTCTGCTTGGTGTCACAGGTACACCAGAAAGCTGATGAGTTAGTCATTTTGATTGCCAGAGCTAGCAGAAACACGTATTTGGTAAACCCTTGGAAACGGAAGACTCTTCCATTCAATTGGTAAATGAGTGAGGAAAGAGGAGATTGCAGACCACTTTTTTGGCTATGCTACGTCATTTGTCTTATATTTCTGAACTAAAATAATAGACTCGTATAGTTGATCAATTTTCTTTAATAAATCTTTAATAAAATAAATTTCATGTAGTTACATGAGATTAGTGTGACTAAAATGTAATTTTAAATTTATAACTCTTAATCTTGTATTTGAATGCATCACATAATAAAATGATATTTCAGTCAGATCATGAGAAGTAAAAAAAGTGAGTAATACAGCTAACTTTGCCTTTGCCTTTTCTATGAAAGTGGGTAGTCTGGGGAATTAAATATTTTTCTGCTTCTTTCCACCACCACCCCAGCTCCAGCCCCCAGTTTCATCAATCCTGAATTCATTGGTCAAAATATGACCTGTCCCTAGAAGAAGCTATTGGTGTTCAAACCTTGTTTACAACAGGTTTTACCTAGATTCTAAAGAATTGAGGTTTTTAAAAATATCTGTTATTCTACTGATAAAACTTCATTTAAAACTTCATGGATAAAACAAAATATTTCTTGAATGATGTGCCCACTTTTGTTATGGTTGGTCTTATGGAAGGTTAGTTGCTAGAGAACCAAGTTATAACCAACTCTGCCTCTTAGTCAATTCCTTGGCACTATTTATTGAAGTTTTTGGCTAAACTGAGTAAATGGATATGGATTAATAAAAAGACATTCACTATTTGTCATATGTTTCTGGGAAGTTTCCTTAAGGTAGCTTTCAGCAAAATATAAACACAGTATTATAAGCTCTTTAAGAGCAGGAATTAGTTTTCATTTTTTTATCTTTTTATTTCTTAGTACCTAGAACAATATCTTCCTTAATGAGTACTTAATAAACATTTATTAAATTTGGATAGGATAGATATGTCAAATGCTTTATAAAACAAATTATGATCCCTGATTTCATGATAGCAGCTCTGAACTTTAATTTATTAGTTCAAAACTTTAAGGATGGTTGGGAAAAGCAGGGGTTCCAGATTTTAAGAATCAATAGGACAGCTGAAAAGCCCAAAAAGTTTCCATTTTAAAAAATAGTTGAGAAGTGTGCATGTTTCTGTAAATCATAATCCTTTTATAAAACTGCTACACAGACTATATTAACTTATGAGAACATAGTTCTCCACATAGCAATCTTATCAAATAGGTGCTACTATTTTCCTCATTTTATAAGACAGAAAACTGAAGCTGAGGTCCTAACCAATGGATTTGATGCAAAGGATATTTTCATTGGTTCTTTCCACAGAGGAAATGTGACACATCTTTCCCAACTAACCTTAGGTGGAAGTAAAGGAAAATTCTTATATTCCTGAGATTTAAGGGAGAACCCTATATTGTAAATTCACATATATATGTATGTGTGTATATGTATAATATATTATAAATGATTTTACAAGCATTTACTTGCTCTGTCCAGATCATATCTCTGGCCACTGTACCACTTTACTTCTGCTACATGGAATAGGAGATAAAATGCTGAGGTTGGAGTCAGAAAAGACCTGAATTTATATCCTACTTAAAAAAAAGGCTGTTGATTAACTTCCTGATGAACAAAGAGTTTTAAACAGGTAGTGCTTTGTAAATTCTTTGGGAAATCATTTATACAACACTTCTTGAGCAACTGATTTATATTTGAGGAAAAAAGAATTAATTTCAAGAAAATTGAAATTCTGTTTTGTTTTGTTTTTTTTTGTATTAATTTTAGTGAAAATTAGGAGGTGGAGTTTCAGTTCCTCTGTGGAATGAACCAGGAAAAATAACCATTGCAGCATTTCCATTGGTTGAGTATCATTTGTAATTGGACTGATGACTAATCTCACTTTATAAATGTCTCTGTTAAGCATTACAAGTGACATATTAATGTTTGAGTAAGCCCCTGACCTGCCACAGATTCAAAGTGGAGTCCAAAAAGTGACAACATTTATTTTCATTTTCTATGTACTGAGTATACTCTGTCTTGTGTTTGGAGATTAAATCACTTTCCCTATGGATGACTTGCTATTTAATTTTGGTCAGCCAATTTGTGGTTATATTTTCCTCTCTTTAAAATGGAGATGATTCTTATCCTCACGCAAAGATGTGGGGATTTTTGAGGCATAAGACATAGGAAAAAGTGATACATTTTCATTTCATTTCCAATGCACAAGCATTTTATTTTTTGTACCTAATACATCTCAGACACTATGCTAAGTTCTGGACTAGAGAAACAAAATATGAAACATTTTCTCCTCTAGGAGCTTATGTTCTTTGTGTAAATGCAAAAGTGTGGGAGAACAACATGTGCTAGATGTGAAAGGCCTTAAATGCCAGACTAAAGGAATTTGCATTTTTATTCTTGGAAAGATGGCACCATATGAAGAGTAATTAGAATCGATGTTTCCATAATAGAACATAAATATTCAGTCAAGTAATGATAATTTTATATTTTCTAAAAAAATATCTTTTAATCATCAAAGTCACGTAAGTTTTTTTTTTTTTTTTCTCTGAGAGACTGCCACAAGTAGGCAGTCTTGGTAAAATCAAATATAGACCTTATATAGGAGGAGTTAAAGTTAAAGAAAGCTTTTGGAGAAATGAGAGGTTCCTCCACAAAACAGACTTAAAAGACATTTTTCTGTCTCTAGCCTTTCCAAAGATCCTATTCTCCTCCCACAAGGAAACAAAATGAAGCCAAATGACCAACAAACAAAAAACACCTGTCTTGGGTAAACTTATCCAGGACAGGAAAATGTCAGATTTTAAAGATAAATTTGATATTTTGATTGAGGCTCTTTCCCCCACTAAAAGATTTTTGTATTTGAAAACAATTCCAGCAAATACTGATAATTTGAATGAAAGCTCAGATCCTTTGAATGATAAGAAATATAGCCTGGGTAGGTGTTTAGCCTGGCCCTCACCCAGGACAAAAATCATAACATTCCCTTTGCTGACTCTGAAGAAAATATTCTTAGGTTAAGTTCAAGAATAATATCTTATGTGAACCAAAAGGTATTTGACTAATTTTTTCCGTCAATGCTTTTTGGCTACTCATAAAACACTCCTTGGTTGTTAATTTAATTTTCTTAAATTAATTTTGAATGTAGAATAACAGATGTGATCAAGCACAGAATGTTTTCAATAAGTACTACTATTAAAAAAAAAAACCTTCCTCATTTTAGTATAATGAAACCTATTTACAATAGTCAGTGAGTGAATTGGGTGAGTTTAGTTTTCAGAAGTTGTCAAATAGCAACTTTAAAATGTGTATGACATTTGGATTGGGGGATGAGGTGGAGAACAGATTTAAAAAACAAAAGGAAAACAGCCTACAAGGATTTCCAGGTAGGAAAATACTGCTGCCATTCTGCTAGGTTGATATTACTGCAGCCATATTCATTGTTCTAGAGAAAAAGAAGAAAGATTTCCAGAGATTGGGGTGAATACAGTGTAAACCTCTCTGGCACACTAGAAAAATCTCTGGGGTTATTTCTATCCTGTTAGTTTAGTTCTTTCCTTCTGTATCTACTCAGGTGGTCCTTTCAGCCTCTATCTCCACCAGAGTTAATGGGTAAATAAATGTTTATTGAATATCCATGGTACCATGGGGTACACAGCAGTTTCATAAGTAAGTGGCCATTTGCCACTCACCCACGAAAGACCTACTTCCATTGCCACAGGAAACAGCAACCTCTGACTCTTCTTATTTAATTGAGTAAGATATTGAGGAGGGGGAAGGAATAGACTTGCCAATTTTGGAAAAGACATAGACTGAAGGAGAGCAGAGGCAGAGAGATGTGCCAGACACATAAAAGGCATGAGAAAATGAACTGGAACCCAAATCACAAAGCTTTAGGATGGCCACGAATCTTACTTTTCTTGACCTATAACTACCCAGCTGTAATCCATTAATGGTGTAGCATATTGAAGGATAACCAAGTATTTTATCGGATGGCTATATAGTTCAAGCATTAAGAATGGCAAGCCATTTCCTTTTAATTAAAGGCCATGTAGTATCAATATTTCTTATTTCTCAGGACCCAAACATAGAACTTTGACCATTGTTTTCTTATTCAAATCTTAACTCTAAATAGCACACATCACATCTGCTTCAAATGATTGAGCATCCCAACAATCTCGCTAATTGCACTAAGTGCATTTGTGCCAATTTCAAGAAATTTTCTGATGTTTAATTAGCAGTTCCCAAGTTGCCTGTATTTAATAAAACAAAACTGTAGTTAAAATACAGCATGTTTTAGCACAGTTTTTCTCTGAGTACCTAATTTATGAATCATGTCTGACAGTTCCCATAAAAAAAAATGCTGGTCTCCTCATCATTTCTCTCTTCTGATCTGGCAACATGGGGTTGTAGAAAAAAAAAGTCTCGACTGATTACAAAGAAGCTTGGTTTCTAGATATTAAAGTCAGCCCATTTCTCTGATCTTTAGTTCTTTGTAAATGCGGTGCTTAGGCTGATTTCTAAAGCCTTTTCTAGTTGTAACAATTTGAGAAATTTTCTATATTTTTTAAAAAGAAAACTACTCCAAGGCAAGCTCAGTAAACTTTGGGTAGAAAATGCAAAAGAAAAAAAAATAACAAAACAACATTAATTTTACTCTCCATCCATTTCCTTGCCACCTGCCTTTCTATAACCTTCATATTCTATGTACTTCCCTACTCCTCCTGCTCTACCTTTGTTTTTTTTAGTTTGGGAATCATAATTAAATCCCCTGTCAACCCTCCTGAAATGGATGGATCTATCTACTATCTTATGGCTTCATTCAATATCTTGTAACATTCCAAAACAAAATGTTTCTCCCTGATCACCCCTTCTAGACTATAAACTCCTTGAAGGCAGCTGTTTTTTGCTTTTATATTTGTATCTCTAGAATGTAGAACAATGTGTAACATATAGTAGGTGTTTAATGAATGCATTTTTTTCTATTTATTCAAAAGGTGATTATTTCAAAACAAAACATGGTTTGCTATTAAACATGAAAACGAAAGGGACTCCTGATTGCAACCTATGGATTTTGTATTTAGTTTTCTTTTATGACTTACTATAATATGATCCCTAAACCCTGAAATGTTTTCTATCCTTCCTTCTATTGAATTCCTGCTTGCCTATTAGAACTCAACTCAAATATCATCTCCTCTACAAAGCTTTCCCTCATCTTCTTGGATTAATACTGACACCCATAGCACCTATGGTAGAGCACTGAAGTGTATGGTTTTTTGCCTGTACATTGTGTACAGGCAATTGTCCTGAAAGTTTCCTGTGGGTAGAGAAAGACCATGTTTCACCTGAATTTTATACCTCTTCATAATACAGTAAAAGCTTACAAAATATTTAAAGAGTGAATAAAAGTATCTTTTCAAAGAGGGTTTGTTAATAAGCTTTTTTTCAACTCTTGTCTGTTTTTTTCAGCCCACCTGCCTTAATTGAAAAAGAATCTTCTCTGCTTTGTAAAAGCGCATTTTCAAGGAGGAAGTTTCATTGTCTTTGATTTGGAGGAAGTTGCTACAGAACTTTTTCCCCCTTTGATTGAATTATATCTTATATGGTTTGAGTATTGTGTTCTTTTTTTGACTTGAGCACCAGTCTTCTGATCTTGAAATTCGTAAATATTCTATAATCTCTAGTGCCTTTCCAGAGGAGCTCAACCTCCCCATTGCTTATCATGACCATAACCTTAGGCAACTGCAGTGTTGTGTTGATTTGCATAGTAATTTCTTTATGAAGTCTTTGAACAATAATTTTGGATCTTGGCTCAGTCTATAGTCTCTCTTAGTAACTAAGGTCCATTTTATTTTGTGAATAATGTGGTTGATAAAGGACCAAGCTGATACAGAGGCAGATGGGAAACTGGCAGTAAACAATGGTAAGTCAACCAACACTGGTTCCTTTGACCACTGTGACTCTGAATACAAATCTTAGACACTCACAAGGATTTTTAGAGAGGCCTCAGTGGAACCATGACTGCAGTAAATAGCTGAGAAGACTTGTACTTCTGTTTTGACTTAGGTGTTTTCACATGAGTCAGAGGCTATCGCTGAATGCAAACTCATTGTGTTTGGACTGCCCACAGCCTTTGCAAAGTAGTAAGTTCAAATTAAAAATCTCTACCACTTTCATCCCTCTTATCATTCTCCATTGTTGTTATTTGTGTTCCACCTGACTACTGGAGGAGTATAGGGTTGTGAACTTAGTGTCAGCTGGCCTAGATTCAAAGCTTCTCTTTGACAGTTATTTTATGACCTAGGCTAAGGTTCTTGATTATTCTGGGCCTAGGTTCTCAGCTGTAAAATGAGGGAATTTGGCCAAATGATCTCTAAAGTAATTTCTAGTAGCCTGAAGAGTCTACTAGTCCTAGTATAATATGGATTTATGATTTTAGGTAATCAATTACTTATTTTATTATTTCCTAATATTCATTAGGTTTTCCTCATTTCATTCTCCTTTTTAAAGCCTGTCTCCACCACCTATATCTTTTTTTCCTTGGTTTGTTCACCAAACCCATATTTTTGGTAGTGTTTAGGAGGCTACAAAGTGACACAATGGAGATAAAGCACTGAAATTAGAATTAGGGAAACCTGAGTTCAAATTTGACCTCAGACAATTCCAAATGTTGTCCTGATTACTTAACCACTGTTTGCCTTAATAAATCGGGGAAGAAAATAGGAAGCAATTCTAGTGTCTTTGCAAAGTAAACTCCAGAGACAATATGACTGAACAATGGGGAGACTTAGCAGCATCTAAAGAACAGTTTCATTGGCATTACAGCTGTTTTTAGTCAAGGATTTTTTAAAATTAATCCTCAAGGGGCAGAGCTGGCAAGGGGCAACATGTTGGTACAAGAGCTCAGCTGGTTTAATATTACTGCTATAGTCTCCAATCTTTTGTAACCTGACAAGAATTTGACCTTGAATTGGCGATTGTAGTGGGGTGTATAGGAGAAACAGGGAGATATAGAAACTTTAGAGATATTCTGAGTAAATACAAACTGTCTAGATAGTTTTAGGAAAGTACTCAAATAGTCCTTGCTATTTAATCTTTTCAGAAGATGAAAAGAAAAATTGTCCAAGGAAAACAAGCTATTGGGAGAGAAGGAAAGCTAACATATATAGGCAGAAATAGCCTTATTCTGTTTTTTAAATGTATTTTGCAGGGAGAGGGAGGAAAAATGAGTTGTAACACTTTGGGCTATTTTCTTTTGTTTTTACAAAGGAATGGGGAGGTTTAAAGAATCCAGTTATTTCTCATAGGAGTATTTTGGGATAGTATATAGAATTAGAAGGTTTTTGATGACATTTCATTAAAAGGAGAAAACAATCCAGCAAAAAACCCAATTCCATTTGGGAAGGGCTTTGCGTCTTTCAATAAGCTAGTCTCTGAAATGAGTGTAGGTGAGCATATAGCTGGGAGAGCAGAATTTTACAGTGGGAAAATAAACTGCATATAAAGTCAAGGGGCTTGTGTTCAAATCTTTTTATTTCCCTTGTCCAATTCATTTAATCATTTGGAAAGTTTTTTTCCTTTTTATAATGAGAAGCCCACATTTGATTTAAAGATTCTTTGTAGCTTAAAATGGGTAATTTTTTTCTGACGTTCTCAGTAGCTTTGCTTTGACACCTTTATCTTGGTTGTATCATTGTCCTTGAGGATTATTCAATAAAATTATGGAGTGATCAAATCAGAGAATCTAATACCTTCATATATGAACATATCTGATTTAGAGATTGACAGAGAAGAATACACGTATAATAGAATACATTTATATTTAAGAAATATAACTTAACTATAACCAGGAACCTTGTGAGAAATGCTTGGTTGGGACTGAGTCATTACCCAGTTAAAAATAACCTTTCCAGGTCATGTCATTTTGTTTGCCGCAGTGAAATAAGTTTATTTCAGCAGAATGAAGCCATTATTAGCTTGGCAGAGTCCACTTGTCAGAATTTTATGGAGCAGAACACCGTTTGGCTGGGAAATTCAATAAATACCGTAATGTGAGAGGAGTTAAACTCCAAGGGCTGAAGGGGCACCGAGTGGGGGATTTGTCACTAATACAGTGTTTTACAGCTCCAATAAGAAAGTATTAGGATATATTAAGAATCATCATTAAAGGTCAGACAAACAAACCTTTGTGAAATACCAAGGAAGCAAAGAGTGTAAATAAAGCAAAAACTTAAAGGTATGGTAAGATGAATGGCATTGAAAGATGAAAATAAATATAAAGGTGCTCAAATTGTTAAGTTTTTTTTAATTAGTCCTTTTTTTCAGGACTATGTCTTTTTAATGTGTTCCCCCTGCAGTCTGAAAATTATTGAATAACTAAATTATATTTGAACAACCTGAGTTAATAATGTCTCTAACCATCAGGACAACTTGCTGGGTGAAAATGTAGCCATTAAAAATTATATTAAAAATATAAATAGATAACTAGTAGCCATTTCTATCAAAGTTGATAATGTATTCAGCTCATGTCCTTACTTCCTGGTGGAGTCCATGGCTAGCAAATATAATTCTTAAAAAAAAAGGAGAGGTCCATATGATATTCCAAAAGTCCATATAATATTCCAACCTTTCAATAGTTTGTTTTGGAGGCACAGTGCAATACAAGTTACTGTTCAAGTATAGGTACTTTATGAAACAATCATCTGTATTATGAAGCATCTTTTTTGGTTGGAAATAATGTAATTAGCTTGGGGATGATGGAAGAAATTACAATTCTTTAGCTTTAGATAGGATATATTATGTATAATTATAAGACATACCTACATACACATATACATATACACACAAATATATGTGGGATCTTTATTGTGAAGTATATGAACTATCTGTGATTTTCTTAGCATAGAGAACTCCCAGTATTAGAACTTCCTTTATCACAATTAATGATAAATCTGAATTAAATTCATAGTTCATTTGTAACTTAAAAGAAAAGTCTTAGACAATGATCTAAAGTGTTGTTTATTGCCTCTTCTTTTGTAGCTTGTGACACAATGGATAGAGTACTAAGCGTGGAGTCAGGAAAATCTGAATTCAAATCCAAGACACTTCCTGGCTGTGTGATCCTGGACAAATCATTTAACCTTTGATTACCTGACAAAATGGATCCACTGGATAAGGAAATGGCACACTATTCTAGTATCTTTGCTAAGGAAAAACCAAATTGGGTCAAAAGTCAGAATGGATTGAAACAACTGAATAACAACAACAAAAAGTATCATAAGATTCTATCCAAGATACAATGATACCTTTAGTAGCAATAAAAATACTAAAGGAGATACATTATTATCAATAAATAGGCTATGACAGAGACAATTAGAACTCCGTGTTCTTAAAATGAAGAGATCATTTTCCAGTAGGATGATCAGAGAGGACTTTGTTGAGAAGTAGTGGAATTTTAGTTGGAGACTAAAATATTGAGAATCTGCAGAGTTTAGATTGTAATGAGGATTTGAAGAATTTAAAAAAAATATATAATAGTGTAAAATGAGGATTTGAGTGAGTATTGATTCTGTTTTTCATTTTCTAGGATTATTTATTGCCATTACAGACCATCTATTTTTTTAGGAAGTACAATCCGAATTAGAGATAGAGCATTCCTGCCTTTCAGGATAAAATACTAACCTTTTATATCTCAGAGATATGCTGATAAATAAATGTTTACTAGCTGACTGAGAGGAGGATGGTGTATGTGTGTGTGTATGGGGGGGGGGGGAAGGTTATATGGTAGAAAATATCTATGACACTTTTAAAGTTTAAGCTGCAATATTAACATTTTCCCCATTATTTACTTAAGTCTAGGAAGGAACAGAATCACAAATTCATACCTGATTTGTAGCATTGGCTTATTTACACTGAAAATTGGACAATCAGTTGGTACAAGCTAATTCTAGCCCACTTCAGGTTTTGTATCTCTACACTTGGAGATGTCACAGAAATGGAAAATGTCTTATCTTATTTGCCTGTATGCAATAACTGGATTTAGAGATAGAAAGGATCTTTGATATCATCTAGTTTACAGGTCTCAAAACATGTTTATTTCAATCTGGTGAAGACTATGGAACTCTTCTCAAAATAGTAAAAAATACAATATTACAGAGGAAATCAATTTTATTGAAATACAATTATATTTAAAAGTTCATAGACCCCAGTTTAGGAACTCTGTTACTCTTATTTTATAGATGAGGATTCATTTCCCAGATGGTTTTAATGCCCAGGCTTTAAGTAGCTGATCTGGATCGAACCCAAGTCCTGACTCCACATGCAAAATTCTTTCCAACTATCCCAGAGAGTTAGAGGTTATGCTCTTTTCATGCTGTGATCAAAAATGAACTACTAATTAAGAGGTCAGTACCACTTGTGATGTTTCAAGGTCTTCTCTTAGGCATGAGTTACAAATCATTTACAGCTTGTTGAAATAAAGCATGATACAAACTAAAAATGATTTTGAAAAAAAAAGTTGTAAATACCATACGCAACTCCCATTTGTGTTATCCATTCAAGAGCTTTACCTTCTCACATCCCCAATATATTCTGATTAATATTCAGAGTACTCAGAAGTTCATTTAATTAAAATGCTACTTTGGAGTTCTGTTTTTGCAAAATATTAGCATAGGGCTCTGAGTGTACTCTGTATGTTTAGAAATCGCTTGTTAAATACAATCTTTCACTCTTATTTTTTCATAACTTCTTGCAACTTTTGGACTATGTACAATTATTTTCCCCTCCCTTCTTAGGCTGTTGAAGTTTCCTAACATTTAGTTTTTCCCCCTTTTCTTTTTTTAATTTATTGATATACCTTTTCTTTAGTACACTGGCCTTCTGATTTCATCTCCTTTCCTTTTAATACCTTTATCTCACTAGAAGCATTTTCCTCAGAAGCAATAAATTTAAACAATATGTCCTGAAATATATACTTTGAGCCCTAAGAAAGCCAGAACATCCTAAAGGAATTAACTCTAAGATAGGAAGAAGAACTGCAATTAAATAACAACTTCCTGACCCTGAAATATAGTATATTTCCTGGCAGCTGATAGCCAGATGCTGACAGTACATTATACTTCCCTTACCATTTTACCCATCTGAACATTTATGAAAACATAGCACTTGCTAGACATAAAATACACTACTTTTTAATCAGGATCTGCAAAATATGATTGAGGCAAATCATAACTGAACTGAAAAAATTGAATTCACCTTGTAATTACAGCTAAGCCTAAAAGAAAAAAAAAAAAGAAGGCTTCTTCAGAATGTAATGGTTCCCAAGGGTGCTCTCAATAGAGCAGGATAATTTACACTTACAATATCTGGCCATGGCTGATCGATAGCTCTGGGCCGGCAAAGACTTGGAACAGAGGCAGTTGCTACAGTAAACAGACACGTCATGCCAACTGACACAATTCCCTGCCATTTCGTACTCTATTTGCTGTCTCATCTCTATTAGTTTCTGGCAACTGTATATTGGAGGCTAAGGATGCTGATTTTTTTATCTTGTTCAGTTATCTGTTTCCTCTTGTAAATGCATTCTTTCTTCTATAAAACCTCATGCAGGGAAATGGCTTAATTAAAATAAATGCAACAAATCATAACATCATTGTTGGCAGTAAGTGACTTGTTTTTTATTCTCCATGTTGCTCTTTGAGTCACATGCAATTTTTTTTTCAATCAAGTCATAAAGAATCACTGGAAATAAGTTTTTATTACTAGAAAGTATCATACTTTTAATGTGCTGAGTAAATTTAGAACACCTTTTGTTCAATTTTCCTTTGTAGGAGCAATATATGTTGTCAGATTCTTTCAGTTCTGTGTGACTCTTTATGTCTTCTTTTTGGAGTTTTCTTGGCAAAGGTACTATAATGGTTTGCCATTTCCTTCTGTAGCTCATTTTATCGATGAGTAACTGAGGCAAGCAGGGTTAAGTGATGTGCCCAGATTACCATAGCTAGTAAGTATCAGAGGTGAGATTTGAACCCATAAAGATGAGTCTTTCTTATTCCAAGCCCACTGTGATACCTAGCTGCCTATAAACTGTAATTTTATCTAGAAATGGATTAATATGTTTATTATTTGAACATCTGATGTCTCATCATTTCCTTCAGGAATCTTCTGCAAGGTTATTGCTGAGAAATATCCAAAGAATGTTATAGCTACAATTATTAATATTTAACTTATTGTGTTTCATGATAATAGACCATACCTCAGTAACTTGTCATGAAGATCAAACGAGACAATGTATATAATTTTCTTTTGCAAACTTTATATAATGGGAACTGTTACCACAACTGATTAAAATATGATTAATTAGATTGTAACACAACTAAAAGTTAGACTCTTTAACTAAAAGCTTTTCTGAGAACCTCAAGATACTATCTCATCAACATAATGTTGTCTCTTGAGGCTATGCTGACTTCAGCACACCAAAAACTTGATGCTAGGATATAGTTCATGGAACTAGAGATGACCTGAGGCAGAGCTTTTTCTTTAGCAGGGCTAATTAAAAAGAAAAAGTCTGAACTGACTGAAGAGAAAGTGGCATCTCAAGCCTTTTGTATTAGTCTGCACCCAGCATTTTCATGGTTGTTGAAATGCTATGAATTTTGCTTCTTGTCTCCCTCATTTGGAATGAATAATGGGTTAGGGATTATTCTTTAAAAAGGAGAAACAGTATACCCTCTAAAAGTATACATTCCTTTATGTTTCTCTTTGCTCCCTAACTTTCTTTCTGTTTTTTTTTAAATGTATAAATATATTATGTTGGGGAAGTCTCTGCATTGGAGGTGGGAAGGAAATGGATCAGTGAAGCAAGGAAATGGATGGTAGAAAGGTGTCAGATGCTAAATGTGGTATTTAGACCAGTAAGATTATTTCAGTTAGCAGTAGAGTAGATTTCAAAGAAAAGCAAAGATTAAAAATTGGCTAGAATAAGTAACAAATTGAAAACATATCAGTGTGAATACTGGATAATTCATTTCTATGCACACTGTCTGTGTCTCTCATGGACTTACTATTCAGGATTGAGGGAGATACAATTTATGTTAGAAAATCCTTGGCCAAGGGCAGCTAGGTGGCACAGTGGATAGAGCACCAGTCAGGAGGAACGAAGTTCAAATCTGGCCTCAGACACTTAATACTGCCTAGCTGTGTGATGCTGGGCAAGCCACTTAACTCCAATTGCCTCAAAAAAAAAAAATCCTTGGCCACAGGGAGCTTAGTCTAGTATATAAATATCATACCTATTTGATAATGATTATGTATAATTAATTATAATTGCATAAGAGAGGTACAAAACAATGCTTTCTGAGATCAAAGTAGAAGTCAAAGAAGGCTTTGGTTATCACATTGGCCCTTGATGGATGAACAGAGATCATGAGACTAGAAGATTGTAACAAAAGATGGGATGTGAAACTTCTGTTCATATTTTCTTTATGTGTACTTATTCCATGTTGCTCTGGGTTGGTTATATAAGCAGCCCTTCCAGTGTTTGAGGATTAATGGAATAACCAGATTTCTCTCAATCTTAGAATAATGGGTAAAGACATATAAGAAGTTGCAGGATAGCCCCTTCACAGCATTTAAACTCATCACTGACCTCACAAGATGTTACTCCAGTACTCATTAGGTGCCATGTCAGCAAGATGTCCAAATAGTGTCACAGTGCAAGAAAGGACAAGGAGTTCTTCCTGTCAGAATTCAGTCGAACAACTGTCCAAGATGTCAAGAATATATCGGCTATTAACCTTAGGTTAAAAATGGGACTTGATGTCTAAAGAGAAAAAAAGTCTAATGTGGTATTTGAAAAGCTGTTAGCAAAGGAACTTTGTTGTTTTCCATAGGTCATAAGTATCACTGTTTGGGGTTATGTTCTCAGAGAAAAACAACCCTGTATCAACTTGAGAAAGTTTACTTATAGATAGGCGGTATGACCTGAGTCTGCAGATTCAGACTCAAGTCAGACTAACTGATTCTTGCTCACTTCAAAGTTGGGAGACAGTGCTATCCTTCATTTACAGAGGAGAAAGCAAGCTCAGAGGCACACAGTTAGTAAAAGGTTGGAAGGATTTGAACTCATTTCTTCTTGTCTTCAAGTTGTTTTTTATCTACTGTGGCATCTATGTACCAGTATTTTTATTGAAGAGGAAATTTTATTGACTCATTTAAAAAAATGATGCACACATGCATACAAAAAACTTTTTTTTTAATACATGACCAAAACGTTATTTTGCTGTACAAAAAGAATCAGACTCTGAAATATTGTACAATTAGCTTGTGAAGGAAATCAAAAATGCAGGTGGGCATAAATATAGGGATTGGGGATTCAATGTAATGGTTTTTAGTCATCTCCCAGAGTTCTTTCTCTGGGCATAGCTGGTTCAGTTCATTACTGCTCCACTGGAAATGATTTGGTTGATCTCGTTGCTGAGGATGGCCAGGTCCATCAGAACTGGTCATCATATAGTATTGTTGTTGACGTATATAATGATCTCCTGGTCCTGCTCATTTCACTCAGCATCAGTTCGTGTAAGTCTCTCCAGGCCTTTCTGAAATCATCCTGTTGGTCATTTCTTACAGAACAGTAATATTCCATAATATTCATATACCAACTGATGGACATCCATTCAGTTTCCAGTTTCTAGCCACTACAAAAAGGGCTGCTACAAACATTCGTGCACACACAGGTCCCTTTCCCTTCTTTATAATCTCTTTGGGATATAAGCCCAGTAGTAACACTGCTGGATCAAAGGGTATGCACAATTTGATAACTTTTTGAGCATAGTTCCACTACTCTCCAAAATGGTTGGATTCGTTCACAACTCCACCAACAATGCATCAATGTCCCAGTTTTCCCACATCCCCTCCAACAATCATCATTATTTTTTCCTGTCATCTTAGCCAATCTGACAGGTGTGTAGTGGTATCTTAGAGTTGTCTTAATTTGCATTTCTCTGATTAATAATGACTTGGAGCATCTTTTCATATGACTAGAAATAGTTTCAATTTCTTCATCTGAGAATTGTCTGTTCATATCCTTTGACCATTTTTCAATTGGAGAATGGCTTGATTTTTTATAAATTAGAGTTAATTCTCTATATATTTTGGAAATGAGGCCTTTATCAGAACCTTTGACTGTAAAAATATTTTCCCAGTTTATTGCTTCCCTTCTAATCTTGTCTGCATTAGTTTTGTTTGTACAAAAACTTTTCAGTTTGGTATAATCGAAATTTTCTATTTTGTGATCAGTAATGATCTCTAGTTCTGCTTTGGTCATAAAGACCTTCCCCTTCCACAGGTCTGAGAGGTAAACTATCCTATGTTCCTCTAATTTATTAATAATTTCATTCTTTATGCCTAGGTCATGAACCCATTTTGACCTTATCTTGGTGTACGGCGTTAAGTATGGATCAATGCCTAGTTTCTGCCATATTAGTTTCCAATTTTCCCAGCAATTTTTATCAAACAGTAAGTTCTTATCCCAAAAGCTGGGATCTTTGGGTTTGTCAAAGACTAGGTTGCTATATTTGTTGACTGTTTTATCCCTTGAACCTAATCTATTCCACTGATCAACTAATCTAATTCCTTAGCCAATATCAAATAGTTTTGGTAACTGCTGCTCTATAATATAATTTTAGATCTGGTACAGCTAAGCCACCTTCATTTGATTTTTTTTTTTTCATTAATTCCCTTGAAATTCTTGACCTTTTGTTTTTCCATATGAATTTTGTTGTTATTTTTTCTAGGTCATTAAAATAGTTTTTTGCGAGTCTGATTGGTATAGCGCTAAATAAATAGATTAGTTTAGGTAATATTGTCATCTTTATTATATTTGCTCGCCCTATCCAAGAGCATTTAATATTTTTCCAATTGGTTAGATCAGACTTAATTTGTGTAAAAAGTGGTCTGTAATTTTGCTCATAAAGTTTCTGATTTTCCCTTGGCAGATAGATTCCTAAATATTTTATATTATCAGTAATTACTTTAAATGGAATTTCTCTTTGTAACTCTGACTGCATACAAAAATCTTTGGGAGAAAAACAGAAAAATGCATTCTGGTAAAGAATAGTAAAGTAGTATAGTAGAGGGAGAAAAGAATCTATGATAGTGGTAGCACAATAGCATCTAAGTTCTGATGAATAGCATCAAAGTATTGTTAACAGGTATGGTTTACCACAATAGGCCCATATTAGGAATGTCCATCACAGTAGGTGAGCCCTATGAAAAATGTAGCAATGTTAACAGAATTTGGACATTTACCTCTCTCTAATACAGTCAATAAAAAGAAAAAAGTTCCAAACACATTTGACCCAAGCAAAATATATTAAAAATAAAAACAAATCAGACTGAATGTTAAATAAGAATCTTTTCTAAAATAGAAAATATTCCCACTGCTCCAATTTCTTTAGATCATTGGTGCCAACATCCACCAGATGCAGATACATTTGCTAAATAATAGAATGATTTGTAAAACTCTGACAAGAAACAATATGATTTCTGATCAGTGTGGGAAATCTATTAGCTGAATTGCTTTAAATACATCTGAAGTAGGAGAAGGATTTGATATTTGCTTTCACTAGTAAAAGGAATTCATTAGTAAAGGGAAGCTCTCTCTAATAATGCAATTCAGCATATTCTCTGTCTCTGAGAGTTCTTAGAGAGTTACCAGGAGTGATGAGAAATTTTGACTTGAAATAATTGAACTTTAATACTATGGGCTATCTGATTATAAAGGATTCTTCCCATCCTCATATTTTGGTAGAACCGTCTGACTTCATATTTTATATATAGTGAATTATCAAAAATGAAAATGCTTTTATATAGATTTGGCACAAAATGTAGAGGGTTTTTTTTTTTTACTATCTCTTATAATGTGTTTTTTACTTAAAATAATTTATTAAATACATTATTTAAAATAACCAAAAAAGTCTTCTCAAAATATGATCCACTAGATTACTAGAGTACAAAATTGAATCCTTTACTTAATTTTTTATCTTCATCACTATTCTTGCTGAACAAGAAGGCTTGAAATCATCTGCAATGTAACCTAGATCTAAGTCTATGTCAATTTAGTGTTTTACCTTGTTCTTGATTCTCTAGAATTTACCCAAATTAAGATAAAATTACCAGAGAGAAAGAAGTAGAAAATACATCAGAGGCTGTAATGTGAAGTAAGACTTTCTTTTCCATCGAGGAAGTTAGACAAAGGCACAGGAAGGGTAGCACTTTATTTTCTTCCTTATTCATGCTTCATTCCAGGTTTCATGAGCATTCGACTACCCATGAATTCTAGCTTCTATTAGTAATGATTTCCCTATTTATGAAATTCCTACCAGCCATTGTTCCTTTGAGCTGCAACTTCCGGGTATTTCTAATGTATTTATTACATGATTGTCAACATAAATATAATTTTACTCCAAATTACAGAATCTGAAAATTTGAAGACCCATCACAGCAACCTAAATTTAGTCCAACCTATACATACATTGGCAAGTGTTTGTTTAGGCTTTACATGGTTTCTGAGGAGAAGGAAACATAGCATTTAGCAAGACAAGTCATTCTACTTTGGTATTTTCATTAAATGTGGTTTTTTGTAATTTGTACCTATTGTTTCTGATTCTGTCCTCTGGGACTGAATAGAATAAGTTAACATATCAACACAGTGGTTTTTGGTGAAAGATCATTGGAATTGATCAGTTATCATGACCACTGTGTGAAAAGTGTTCTAATATACTTCATTAAAATACACACATATAGACAGAGAAAGAAAATAGACCAGTGTATAGACGACTTCAGTCATAGGAATTATAGGATTTTAGAGTCAGAGACTTCTTTAAAGATCAAGTTGTCCAACTTCCTTATTACAAATAAAGAAGTCAGCTTAGAGTAAGAATGGAGAGTTAAATAACTTGTTCTAAATTATGAAGGTAGTAAGTGGTGGAGGCCTGATTAGGACCCAAGTCTTCAAACACCAAATCCAGTTCCTTTGGCACTACAAAAACAAGTGTTATATTGGTATTCATAAAGTAACTAACAGATTAATTGTCTATTATTTGCCACATACCATATAATAAAAAAAAAAAACAAAAATAAAATAATTTCTGTGTTCAAATAGCTTAAAAACTCTAAGGGAAAGCATTAATTATTTTCATCTAAATTGGTCAGGAAGATGGGAACATAGTCATTGAATTATTAATTATCTATTATGTATAAAACATTGTAGAAGTTCTTACCATGTGTTGACTTCTTTTTTTTTTTTTTTTTTTTTTTGCACCAACCTTTTTTGTCACCTATTCTTTCTTCCAAAAGCTAAGCTAGGTTCCAAGAACAGCTGACCCTTAACCCCTCACCTACTTTCACTTACAATGGCAATAAGTAGTTCCATTTCCAGAATATATTCTGTTGGTTGGAGATAACATTAAATGTACATCTAATAGCCAATTGGAATTTTTTTAATATATAAAATTCACCTTGGAAACCACTGGCTTGAAATGGAATTTTTAATGAAACAGTTTGCAAAGCAGAACTGATTCTTACATTTAAAAAATGCCTACTCCCATCTATTCTTTTCTGAAATATTTATTGCCATCTGGCACAAAGACAGGGGGTAAATATAATTGAGAGATATTCTTCCCATTTTCCAGTGTGGAAGCTTTTAATGGATTTATTTTTGATATGTGGAAATTTTTTATTCTTTGAAATTGACAAGTTAGTTTGAATATCTTGTATGACATATAACAACGACAACAACAAAAGCATTGGACTAGAAGTCAAAAGATCTGGGTTTATAATCTACTATTCTTGTGACCTCGAATAATCCATTGGACTGCTCACAGTTTTGACATCCTCAAACATAAAATCAGCATATGCATACTTTCCTTTCCTTACAATATCAAATTAAATATATATTCACTAATTTTATATACTGCAAAGTCCTGTCCAAATGCTAGAATTATTATTTGTATTATGATTACTAAAAGGAATGTATCTCCTAATTGCAATGACAAGGAGCAACTCAGTGCAGCGTAAAGAGCATTCAGAGTCGGATGTGTGATCTTCAACCTAAGCTGCAAGAAACTTACCTTCCTTTAACTATAGTTGGCTTATCTGTAAAATAAAAGCAATGATGTATATAGTAAACCTATCTCAGAGAATTATGAGAAAAATATCTTGATATTAAATAAATTCAGTGCAACAAATAGTTAAGTTCTAACATTTATCCCTCATGTTAGCCTCATATAAATATCATAGCATCATTTTTCTGCTGATGTATGTGTATATATATGTTCATATACTCTCTCTCTTTTCTTTTTCTCCATCTCTGTCTCCATATTTGTTTCTCTCTGTTTCTCTTTCTGTGGCATTACAGAAATTGAAAATAGTTAATATATTGTCCCAAAATGGGGTGCATGGGGTGTCTTAGTAAGAACACTAAGAGTCTTCTAGTATAGACTTTATGACCAAGTGTCAGGATATAATAAAGGGAATTTCTGCTCAGTTTATGTTGGGTTGGGGGCCCTGTGGGTCTTTTCTCTTCTATTCTGAAATTCTATGATGCTGTGACCGCTTTGGAATCAAAATTCCATTTTATTGGATGAGAATTGGTACTTTGCATTCAGCCTTGAGATGGTACAAAAAAAAAAGAACATTTGTGTCCAAAATTCTCATCTCACTTTTTTACTTTGTAACCCTTGCATAGCAGGGCTGTTATTTTCTTATGCCAGACCCTTACTGTTTTTAGTGGGAACATATTCTGAAACATTCTTCCAAGATATTTAAAATTAAAACAAAGTCTTACTATATTTTTCCGTGCACCTGCCTTAATGGAACAGGTGGTCAGCATATAAGCCACCTTTGAAAAATTGTCATAAAGTCTTCAGACTTTCCTAAGTCTCCTTTTCCCCTGGAGTCTAAGTAACACAATCCCTTTAAGATTTATTCCCTTTGATCATTTTGGTTCCAGCCCTTTGAAAGTATGTCTTTTGGCATACTTTTTTTTGAAAGTATGTCTTTTTTCATGTGAATTTGTCTAGCCTGTTTGTGGAAGGCATTTGATACACATGTATGTGTATTTACATTCATATGCATATTTGTAGTTTTATATATATATACATATACACATACATATGCATATATAAATTCATTTACATCAATGATAAAAAGTCCTTAACTCCATGTACATATGTAGACACACACATATATATATATATATATATATATGTATATGTATTTATTTATCTTAGTTTTGCAGTAGTAATAGCATAGTAACTAGCAAGAGCTTAGTAATTAGAAGAATTTTATTAAGAACTTGGAAATTGAAGGCAAAAGAAGCCATCATTTGTACTCTTCAGGTTTTTAGCTTTCTTAATTTTAAGCATTATTTTATTATTGTCCCACATGTACAGTGCCTGGGATTTTACATTAATGACCTTTCCAGGAATATAATTTACTGCTTCATATTGTTTGGGAAGTTCAAAGTTTTTCATCCTTGCTACCTTCATAATACACTGCAGGAAAAATATCTTGGTATCCCTTATCTCAATACCTTCAGGAAACATGACAACTTAAGAAGCATTTTAATTAAATGTCACCAAAGGCTGTTATTTTTTCTGAGAAAGTAAACAAAGCTTAAACCAATTCTAGCCAATAAATTTTTTCTTTAAATGTTTTTTTTTTTAAGTTTTAAACCCTCTACTGTTTACATATAGTTGTTGGGTGCTTAAAAACATTTTCCAAAATGTGTTTTTTCCTAGTTATGTGTTTTAAATACTGTTACAGTCAGTTAGATCACAGAATGCTCTTTAAAGGAAGTTAAAATTAGCTTCATTTACGGCATCACTGGACAGAAGTATTCAAGACTTATTGGATATCATTCTGTTGGAGAAGTTCACTCTCAAAGCTTCTTAAAGAGAGGAAAAAACAAATCTCTTTTTATACTTATTTTGGGATAAAAATGTAAACAGATTATGGAATAGTCCTGTGTCTCAGGGAAAATATTTCAGTTTTGCTACCAGACCTTTAATATGATTATCAAAATTATGTAATCTAAATCATATAATGACTAAAGTTATTTAGAAAATACTTTATTTCATGATTTTATGTTATTTACTACATATAAATTTAAAATCTGGCACGTTAGGTAGGGGGAAAGAATTCTCTGGTATGGACTTAGAATCCTAAGGAATGCATTTGGTTAGTATTTATGGAACTTATTTACTGTTTAACTCTAAATACATAAAGTATTTCACTTCTCTGAGCATCAGTTTTCTAATTTGTGGGGAGAATAATAAACATGCCATTGAATTCCTGGTGGTAGAGAAAATGCTATGTAAACAAAAGCATCCAGCTCTATAAGATTTATTATTTTAAAATGGAATATGGATTAAACTTGTATGTCATCAAATACTAACAGTGTTGACTCCATTATTTCAAATATAATGTACAATTGTATCCTATCTAGGCATTTTTCCTTATCAACTCTAACCATTTTAGATATAATGGAATGGAATGGTTGTCATTTTGGGATATTTAATAGTTCTGTGTTTGTGGACAAAAAATAAAAAAGGTAGAAAACATTGGCTCAGATGAGATATTAGGTATTTTCTGTGGTTTTTTTTTTTTTTTTTTGGCTCTTTCTATTAGCATAGACACCTGTGGGTTGACTGTAGTTCTGAGTATTCTTAATGCCTATTATTTAACTTTAGTAGATATCATCTTAGCCATTATATTACAAAGCAGTTTCTTTGTAAATACTTGCTAAATTGGACTTCAATGATTTTTTTTTTTTTGCTTTGTTTTCTTTTTGGCCCAGTGTGCTGTGATTTATTCAGTGTTGTAGGGAACTTCAGGCTAGAAACTCCCTCTACCAATGCTTATTGTCCTCTCATTTGGAATTATAATCTTGAAGGGCTGATTGAGACACTAAGAGTTTAATAATAATAATAATGACATCTTCATGAAAAGTATTTTAATTGAATTATTTTACTGTGAGATTGCTAGGATATTATTTTTTCCTATTTACAGCTGGGAAACATGAACAAAGAGGTTAAATAATTTTCCCCATCATCACTTAGTCAGTGTTCATAAGAAGTAGGACTTTAAAAAATACAAAAGAAATTATTTATATTTTTTTAGTTTCTCTAGTAATAAAAAATTATTTTAAAAAATCAAAAACTGTTCTCATTTGTAACCATAACCTTTTGATTCTCATACTCGTTTTCTCACCTGAAGTTTTCAGGGGGAAAAAGCATTTACTCAGTGGTTAGTACTTTCTTGATGCTGACATTTCCAAATATTGATTAGTTTGTGTTAACATGATTTAGAAGGGCTATTTGGTTTATTATCCACTTTGGCTCATCTCTGCATGCTCACATTTCTAGCACCATGGAAGAGAAGCATTTCAATTGTGGTTAATGTTAAGCCATTAGAAAAAGATGCCTGACCTCCAGTTGGGCTTTTCAGACACACATCTTCTAGAATAAAATTCAGATGTGGTTATGGGCTCCAGTGTGCACATTCCCTCGAGAGAATGAATATTCTTTCTTAAACTCTTTCCAAATGTTTACTTGAATTCCTTCTTTTTTTGCCTTTTTTTCATTGAAAATTAAGTAGCCAAAATCAACATGTTAATATATCACTTAATGGTCAGAATTTATGTCAATAACATAGCAAAAGTCTTTTTTCTGGATCCTGCAGGCCAGTTTTCTGCTATAAGTTAAAATTCTTACCCATAATGATCTGGAAGGGATGAGGGGAAGGAAAGGGGGAAAACAAATTTCTTGTTTACTGAGTCTGTGAACAATTCTCTTACTTTATATATTCAGGAAGATACTCCTAGTAAATCTTTTCACCTCTTTAATATTTCTAAAATTTCTTGACAGCACAATGGTGGTCTCTAATATCGTCCTCATTTTTCCTTTATAACTGAAAAAGTTTTGTAAATTATAGCTTATTACGAAGTAAATGCTGAAGAAAAGCAGTTTATACAAATCAAAGTCTATAGAAACTGCTTTTAGTTGTAATAGAAGAGCTGGAAGTTTTCAATAAAGAATAAAGACCATAATCAAAAGAAAGTGTGTATTGTAAAATCTTATTTCAACTCAGTGAATACTGATGAAACCTCAAAGTTGTCAGGTTTCTGGTACCATTTGCCACTTAATGTAGTTTGTATATTTAAAGGTTCTGTCTATAATTATGAACTGTTTTAGGGAAAGCATTTCAAATAATTAGTAGAAATAGAATACAATATTAAGAGAAAAAATGGATGATCAAATTAAAGGATTAAAATTTTATATATATATATGGGTATATATATGTATATAGAGTGTGTATATATCTATATGCATATAAGTGCATGTATAAATATATATGTGCATGAACATATATTTATATATGTATATGCATATATATTAATATGTGCACATATAAATATATGTATGTATATAAATATAGATGTATATCTATAAACATATATTTATATATGTGCATATAAACATATTTATGTATATGCATATATGTATATATGTGAGTATAAATATATAGATATGCACTTATATATATGTGGTGTGTATATATGTGTATATATATATATATATATATATACATATATGACTATATATACATATAATGTTTGATGGGGAATTCCTTAACTAATACAAATGGACAATTGCCTCTGCAACTTTTAAAATGAGAGAGTTGCTAAGAGCATGGAAAAAATAAGTGATTTTTCCTTTCATCTCATAACTAGTATGTGTCAAAAGAAAGCATTTGAACACAACTCTTCTTAATTCTGTGATCATTCTCTATCAACTAACTAACCATCCTGCCTCTTACAACTCAGTGCCTAACTCAAATGTTCAGTTATCCCAGTTTGTGATTTACAGTGTAGGTTGCTCCTTTTCTATAGGTTTTGCATTTAGACATAAAGTTTTTCCATCTTTGTCCCTTGAGTATGAGATAAGCTTTACCTATGTATAATAATCATGTAAAGCTTCCATGATATTAAACATTTCAAGGAGATAGTGTTTTAGGATAGAAAATGAATTGCCCTTTAATGGAAAAATCGACAAAGCTTTATCTTCCTTTCAGCATTTCTTTCTTCACCCTGTTGGGAGCTATGATTTCAGGATTTTATGTTATAGCATTCAACTAAGAATACTTTGTGTACCACCTTTGTTTCAGCCCTCCTCTTTGGATTATGATACTTAATGTTCAAATTTGGGAAGAAGCATCTAAGCAAATTATCTTTTCCTCTGCCTTCCCTTCTTCCCATCTCCCTTTTAATCATTGCCATTTTTAGGCAATAGTGTTTATGTGAATGCTGTCTTATCTGACTTTCTTTGGCCATTTGACTATATTTGTACAGTTAGTTATTTTTCAGGAGATGGTAAGAACAATTTCAAGAAAGTTCCTGTATCTCACACCCTAATATTAAAAATATTTTGAAAATGTTAAAAAAAAGTCTTGATACCAGCGCTTTCCCTAGCATAAATGTCCTTTCTTCTAATAGGAAAAATTAATTCTGTTGTTAGAAGGAAAGCTATTTTGTTAATATTGGATTTTCTAAGTACAGTAAAAGACATAGTTTTCACTTACTAACATTAATTTCCCCATTCCCACAGTTTTTCCTTCATTCCTACATCTGAAAATTAAAAAATACAAGGTACTAGAGGCTTTATCAGCTAGTGCCTAGTATAGAACATGCATACTTTGGCTGCTCAATAAATATTGATTAATCATGTTAGCTGAAATTGGGGTGTATTCTTAACATTCTCATCCTACTTTAATTACCACCTTTAAATTTTTATTTCTTTTTCTGTTCAACTGTTTGCAGAACTGTCACATTGTTAATAAATCAAATAGAGTTATATGCATAGCATATGACTCTATAAGTACTGAATGAATTAATGAATCTAAATAGATGGTACAGATAGTAGGCACATAAATGCTTTCTAATCAAATTCTTAGTAATAGTTCTCTTTTCTCACTGATAAACTTCAATTTTGAAATCCTCCGTAACTTGTGTTAATATCATAAACTTTAAATTAAGTGACATTCTTTGAAGATATACAATTTTAAATTTAACTCAGAGCAGTATTTCTCAAAGATTCTATTTATACAAAAAAGGGGGGATATGACAGTCATAGATACCTAACCCCTAGGTAACATGTTCATAGATAAGTATATACAATAATACTTAGTGGAAAGGAATGAAATGAAGTCAAAAGTCAGCCCTAAGGACTGAAAGGTCATGGGTCAAAAGATTGTTTTGACCTTGTTGAATATGACATCTTGATAGAACATTTTGGAAATTTTCAGATTATTGGTTATATTTGAGAAGTTTCTGTGCCTAACAACAAAAAGAAAATTTGCATCATATGAACCCAAAGCAGAAAAGTTAATATTATAGGAGTAAGGGAAAGGGAAAGTAAGCATTTAAATAGTATCTCCTATATGCCAGCCACTGTGCTAACCTCTTTTTTCTAAACAAATATTAACCTCAAAACAACTCTGTGATGTAGGTGCTATTATTATCCTTATTTTACAATTGAGGAAAATGAGGCAATTAGAAGTTAGGTGATTAAGTAGAAAGTACCTAGTGTGGACTTCCTTTCTCCAGCACTCTTGCTGTTTTGTCACCTATCTGCCTCCACTATTATCTGAAAAGAACTCTGGATACAGTTCTGCCAATGTGGCTGTGAATTAATCATCTATCCTATCCAGTCTTGACCTGTGTTCCAAGAGAATGAAAGATGATATTTCAGGTAACTTTCAAAATCTGAATTCTGTGATTCTCTATTCTCCTTTCTCAGCCATCTCAGAATGTTAGACTTTATGTACATGGCAACAGAATATTTCACTAATTTAATTAAAAATATTCTCCCAGTTTTTTTTTTTATTATTTCTGTAGACAGAATAGTTAGTTGATAAGTTAATGGGTTTTTAAAACTCTCTAACATGTTATGGTGAAATCAAATCATCACTTGACAGTCCTGCTTAGCTCTACTCATAACTACTTCTAGTGGAGGTTCTCACTTAGAAATTATTTCTTTAAAGTACTGTCTTAGACATAGTGTAAATCATTTTATTGATGTAATTAAATCTTTTACTGAGAGGTAGCTATACTTAAACTTACTATTTTTCTTTTAACCCAGTTTCCTTACCTTATTTCTCAGAGGGACTATGAAAATCAAGCTTATATCATATCAAATGCCTCATGTGGAGAGATAAATGGCATAAGCTGACCTTCTCATCTGAGGTAGGGGGAACCTTATTTAAAATGAAGACCATAAGTCCAGAAAACCCTCTGAGATGCAAATTATTTTGCTTGAGCCTCCCATTGGGTCCAATTTACACCTATTGCCCCACCCTGGGATGGAAAGAGGAATAATGGAAGTAAGTAGAAAATAAATGATTTAGGGTTTTACTTTTTATTTGAAAGGACCCAGCTATAACCTATAAACAAATTCTTTCCTTTTTGTTTATTATTATTTATTCAAAAAGTATTTAAGTACTTACATATAGATATGGATATGATATAAAATATAGGTAAGATGTGGACCTTACCCCTTATGAAATCCAAAGTTGGTATTTATATTCTTGAAATTCATTGTAGAGTCACGTATTTAAGGGGAAAAATGAAAAAAGTTTTCTGTTATTTCTTGGAAATGAGGTAAAAGAGTAGGAAAAAGTCTGTGGTCCTGTCCCACCAATAAAATTTTAAAACTTAGAAGGGCAGTTAAACAGCCACGTCCTAAAACATGCCACTGGAGCAATTGGAGTAAGAATAGAATGTTATTAACTGGAAGAAAATTAATCATAATGAAAATGAAAATTATTCTTATATTTCAACTCTTTTTCCAAAAGGGTAATGCATGATTTGATTACTGAAAGAACTGGCAGTTGTGAATGATTAATGAAGTACCATCAGTGGCCACTAAAAATCATGGATTGATGGCATAGGACTAGAGAAGAGCAAATGTTATAGTTTTCAAAAACAAAAGATTTGGGGGAGAGTAGTAAGAAATTAGAGTCTGAAAACTGTTGACCTGGGACTTTGATTTAAATTATTTCAATTAACAGAATGATTAATAACTATCTACAAAAAGGAAAGGGCAGAGTGCAGAGGGAGGATGGATTCTTTCAAAATTCCATCATTACTTCTTAAATGAAGAAAAGGTCATTCCAGACTAACCTCCTTTCCCATTTTTGATAGGGTTTAAACTGATAGATCAAGGGGCTATAGTACATATTGTCTACCTAGATCTTTAAAAAGCTTTGATAAAGTATTTAATACTACTTTTGTACAAAAAATATATCAAAGAATGTAGATTAGGAAACAATATAGCTAGATGAATTTGGAACTAATTGAACAGCTGGAACCAAGTAGCAGTTGTTTATGTTCAATGTCAACTTGTTAGGAGGGTTCCAGTGGAGCATTCCAGGGAATATGTGCTTGGCCCTGTGCTATTTTGCATTTTTATCAAGGCATAGATACCATGCTAATCAAATCTGCAGATGACACAAACTTAGGCAGGGATAGCTAACACACCAAATGACAGGCACAGTTGGTAAGGAAAAAAAAAACCTGACAGGCAAGAATATTGGGCTGAATTTCTAGCAAGAGGAATTAAAAAGGCATGAATGCAAAATCTTTATACTGGGATTCAAAAAGTCAGATGGGAAGGCCTTGCTGGACAGCACTTAATCTGAAAAGGATCTGAAGTTTTGAGTGAATTGCAAATTTACCATAACGTGATGTGATCATCAAAAAACAAACGAACAAACAACCCTCATTTAATCTTGTGCAGCACTAAAAAACATAACTTCCAGGAATTAGGAGGTGATTGATAGTCTTTGCTATATTCTGCTTTGTTCAATCCATACATTTCTGAGCACTGGTCACAGTTTAGAAAGGATGTTAGACACTTAAAATATCTAGGAGAGAACAAACAAGATGATGAAGGACCTTGCCTCTATGTCATGGAAGTCCAGGTTAAAGGGAATGTAACTATTTAGCTTGGTGAAAAGAAGATTCAGGGGAAAACATGAAGACACTAGATTTCTGTTTAACCCTAAATGACAGATCCAGTAACAGTGAGAGAAATTACAGTAAAAGTTAGAATTGACACTAGGGAAAAAATTTCATAAAAATTAAAACTGTCCAAGACTAGATTGAGCTATCTAGAAAAATCATGGATTCTTTCTTTTTCAAGGTCAAACAATGAAGCAGGTGAATCAACTCTTGTTAAACATGTTATAGTGGAAATTCCTTTTATGTATGATTGGACTATACAGTTATTGAGGTTCTTATACCAACCCTGTATTTCTATCACTGGATCCAGAAGGTTCCAGTGGATCATCCCAGAGAATACCTGCTTGATCAAATGTTGTTTTACATTTTTATCAAGATATAAATGCCATAGATGTCAATGTTAAAAAAAATCTAATATTAATAGTATTATCACTCCCACAAATCTATGATCTGTGATTTCATTAATGGAAGTCCTTTTAATCATACAAAAGGCAGCCTGTCCCCATTTTGTGTGAGGAATCATACTGAGGGAAGAAGGATGACAGAGGGTAGATGCCCAATATAATGGGGATATTTTGGTATTAATGAGTGTCAGTTGAACACATAGGATTTTCACCAATTATTCCTTGCTTTAGCCACATGAATGGTATATCTTCTTTTCAATAGTATATTTTTGATGGCATCCTTTATACTACTCATTTGTGTAAATTTCCCATTTGTAATTTATTTCATCATTCTCATGTTTACCACATGCGTCTGTTTCTTTTGTGTGACGATCAAATAAACTTCATTTATTTGAAACTTTGGTATTCTGAAATTTGCAATCATATGTTGTTGAAAGAATATTGCCATTAAAGTGGTGGGCCTTTGTTTCATGGAAAAGCTTGGGGGTCATTTAAAGCACTGTTCACTTTCCTAAAGATAATGCCTTTGGTTGCATATTTTCTTTTTTGCTAGTATCATTAATTTTTTTATTGTAAGTTTGTTTATTTTAATACACATTTCTTTATGAATCACATTGGGAAGAAAAAAATCAGAGCAAAAGAGAAAAACTGTGAGAGATAAAAAATAAAAAAAATAAAAAACAGTAAAAAGAAGTGAACATATAGCATGTATTGATTTAGTTCTTTCTATGCTTACAGATGGCATTTTCTGTCCAAAGTCTATTGGTATTGCTTTGGATCATTGAGTCACTGAGAAGAACCATAGCTTTAATAGCTGATCATCACACATTCTTGCTCATATTGTGCACATTGTATTCTGCTTGTTTCACTCAGCATCAGTTTGTGTGAATCTTTCCAGGCCTTTCAATAATCAGCTTGTTGGTATTATTAATTTTTTTAAAAAATATTTTTAGAAGTTAGATCCTTTGGTTCTTAGATTTAAACAAAGTGAAATAGAGTGTAAACTAGTTTTACCTTTGACAAAAGTATTCTTTCATTTTTTTTTTTTTTTTGCCTTGTGATTGTAAATATTTTGGGCTTACATTATTTGATCATTTTTTTTTTTTCATTTTTACACTTGTTCATAGAAATAATGAATCTTTTCTGGGCCTTTAATCTCCAAGAATTGTCTTACTCTTTCCCTAGATACCTCTTGTCTATCCTTCAAGGCTCAACTGATATATAGTCTTTCCTGGTATACTATCACCAGAAATAATATTCCTTTTCTCTGAATAATAATAGCTTGTCTTGCAAAGATAAAATGAGATGAGATTTATAATGTGCTTTGCAAACTTTAAAGTGCTATATAAATACTAGTTGTTATTGTTACTGTTATTATATAGATATTTGTAGATCATCTATATGAGAGATGAAATTCATATATAGTAGAATTTTTTTTAAACTGAAGAAACTAAAACTGAGAGAGTTTAAAGAGCCAGTACATAAATATGAATTTTTTATGTTCAAACATAGTGTTTATTCTAGGATAGCATCCTAACTTTTAGTTGATGTTACACTTTGTTACCTCTCCTCTAGGATCTCTCTCACTTGATTGTGATTTCAGGGACTACTAAGATCAGCCTTATTCTTTCTTGTAATTTAACAGTACCTTAGGCAAAAGTGGTTCTTGAATATTTATTAAGTGAATGAATGAATAACAGTAGCACCAAAATGGTAACTTCAGGGGCTCAGGAGTAATGATCTTAGTTCCTGAGATTGTTTTAACATTTTATTTTTTTGTTTTTATGGTGCTTTCTTTGGCTCAATAGAAAGCTAAGTTACTCTTTGTCTAAAGTTTTCAAGTTTTAATTGATGTTATCTCTTTTGAATATTTCCAAACTCTTTTATCTTACATCTTGAGAACTTTAGATAACTCTGACTGCATCTGATTTGGGTATTGGCAAATACCAAATATGTGAGGTCAAAAATGGAGGAAGGTCTAAGGGAGGCAAGGATGATTGGAAGCAATGAGGAAATTCTAGATCACCTCGATTTTTAAAATATCTAGGTTGTCCCTTGTCCTAAATATTGTTTTAAATCTAATGAGAAAATGTATGTGAAAGTTCTGGGAGAATATCTAACAATGTACAATTGCATAGTTTAATAATATTCTGGGATCCCAGAATAAGTAAATCAGTGACTTGAGTGGATAATTTCCATAAAGGAAGTAATTTAGAGACTAGGAGGATATGCTTAATCCTTTCTAATAATAAATGCTGGGTTTGACTCAGTTCATAAATGATCGTAGATGAATTTCTTCACCATATTACCCAGGCACCTACAATACCCAGGTCTTTAGTGTGAGTAGTGTCATAATATTCTAGAGCTTGATCCATGATCCCAAAAATCTCAAAGCCTGCATTCCAGATGTTTTTAATCTCTAAGCTGTCAGGGTGTTACTGGGAACATAAGGTAAATGCCTCGAAGCAAAGCTATAATGTGTTTTTAATGAAAAGACCTTTCTATATTGCTGAAATGGGGATCAAGAGTTTGCCTTTCTTGCAAGGGTTTTTTTCTTAAGGCCCTTTGTAATGGAACATATGGCTTATATCCTGAGAAAATATGTCAAAGAAAAAGAAATAAAGAATGCATGCTATAGATGTGCCATGTCTGGTACAGGACTCTACAGCATGTTCATGAATGCCCAAGACTCTAGTCCTTAAGTATAATGGTTCATATTTATAAAAGGGTTTATCATAGAGAAAGTTTGTATTTGCGATGAAGTAAGTAGTGTCAAAGCTAATCTTTGTTTTACAAATAGGAAATCTAAGGACCAGAGATTCTGGGTAACTTGTTTACAGTAATACAGCTAGTAAGTAATAGAAACCCATAGCTTTTGGGACTATGTCATATGATTAGGAAACTCTCAGATCCCTTTATATTATGAGATTATATGTTCCTGTTTACTATGCAAAACCAAAGGCCAGACTATACCTAATCACTTTAAAAAGATTTTTTTATTTGTGTGTGTGTGTTTAGTGCTGCCAGTAGTTTAAAGTTTTTGGTTAATTAAAATTGACTTTATTTTTCAAATTAAGAAAAAGTCTTTTTAGAAATATATCTCTTTTTCTTTGTTACTTTTTCTGTCTGTATCTATAAATCATTTCCCTCATATAACATTAGATAGAATTCAAATTTCTAAAGTAAACTACTAAGAGAAACAATTTCAGTCTCTCCCACACCCTTTTTTTCCCTAAAATCTTACATTTGCTTTGTGGTTTTTTTTTTTTTTTTTTTAGCTTAATGGGGATACTTGAAAGATGGCTTAATTATCATTTTCTTAATTGTAAACAACCTTCTTTTTGCCACACTAATTATGCCAATTTGGATAAGGGTCTTTGATCAACAAGAGAATTGTGACTTAGAGTAATTTACCTCTGGAAGCATTTTCCCTTTTAATATAAGAATTTATGATGGTTTCCCAAAAACTGACTATTTTAAACTTTGTGTCGTGTGTTCCTTATCTGTAGACTATTGTTTCTTAAATGATTTTCTTCATTTTTTTTAATATAACAAGCCTTATGGTCTATTACAACTCTTCATATCAGTGTTAATTGTCAAGTGTAAGGAAAAAGTGTATTAAATTGCTATGTGTCTTTTCTAGCATGTAATTTTTTTCTTTTTTCTTTTTGAAATCACATTTGTTGTGAGGATATAAAAGACATTACACCTGTAAATTGAAGTTTTTGTTGTTGACAGTGTTTCTAAACCTCATTGAATTTCTAGTTATGACTCTTGGCAAGAACTTCCATTTTTTTTGCCATCAGGTACACAGATAACTGTGTCCCGTTTCTAAGACATTTTCTGTAAATCTCAGCATATAACAGAAATTGTATAAGAGTCTATGATATCTGCCAAATGGAACCCTCTTAGAGATATTTTTAAAACATTATCATAGCTATTATTTAATTTCAGTCATATGTTTTCTTGGGCTACTCTTTTACCTGCAGGACAGAAGTGGGTTCAGGGGAAAAGGTGCTTTTTCTCTTCTTAATTTGATGTCCTCAGATATTTTGCCAACTTTATGGCCATTTCCTTTTCAAAGATTCCTATGTGGCTTGATTGATTTAGTTCATTTTATATGGAATGTACTTAATATTGATTAGTCAACTAATTTATTGATAAAAAGACTCTTGTTAAATACCTGATTACGAGCCAATTATATGATAGACTGAGAATACAGATACAGAGATGAAATATTTCCTGCCCTCAAGAAGCTTATATTCTATTAAGGGAAACAAACTATACTACTTAACCCATATGTAATATGCATATGTGTGAATAAAAAGCATAAGTTAACTTTTTGGGAGTGGGGGAATCAGGAATCAGAAAAGTTTCATATAAAAAGGTGATGTTTAAGCCAATATTCGAAACAAAGGATTCTAATAGATGAAAATAAAGATGGCGTTTTGGGCATGGGTAACATTTCAAAAACAGGAGTTGTGGTATCCTGAGAGGAATATCACGAAAATGAATTTGGCTGAGTAGGTATGAAAGGGAGTAATGAATAATAAAGCTAAAAAAAAAAGTAATTTGGGCCTGAATGTGAGAGCTTTTAAATGCTCCCAAAAGAAGATTGTTTCAGCTTTGGTACTCAACATGGCTTCAGAACCTTCAGTTCCCTCTCCTCTCTTATTGGATGGCTGAAAGGCAAAGGAAAAAATTCCTCCCCAAATCTTCCTTTATGGAGGACTTTGAATTTTCAACTCTTTATTTCTCACCAGCTGCTCTGCTTGCCTCTGGCAGTTTGTGCCAATTTGACACCTCCCTGTTTCCTTTCAGTCTTCTTTTGTCAGTTTTAGATTTTAAGCTCCTAAAGGGCAGAAACTCTCCTTTTAGCCCTCCCTCTCTCCTTTTCTCTTCCCTTCCCTCTCCCCTTTTTTCTTCCCCTTCTTCCCTTTCTTCTCCTCTCCCTTTCACTCTTTTTCCTCTCCTTCCCTCTCCCTCTTTCCTGCCCCCTCAATTCCCCTTTCCTTCTCCTTCTCTCTCTCCCTTTCTCTCCCTCCCTCTCACTCTCCCCTCTTTCTCCATCTCTCCTTCCTTTTCTCTTTCTTTCCCTTTCTTCCTTTCTCTCTCTCTCTCTCTCTCTCTCTCTCCCTCTCCCTCTAGCTCCACCTTTTCCTCTTCCTCTCCCTCTCCCTTTCCCTCTCTTTCCTATCCCTGTCCATCCCCCTCTGTCTCTCTCTGTCGGTATGTGTGTCTCCCTCTTGCTCTTCTCCCCTCCCCTTCTCTCTTTTTGTCTCTCCCCCCCCCCACTTATTTAGATCCTCTATGCTTACTACAGTGCCAAGCATATAGTAGGTGTTTAATAAATATTTATGGACTATCCTAGAGGCAATCAGGCATTACTGAAATTTATCAAGCAGGAAAGTGGAATAGTCATATATACACTTTAGTAAAAATCACTTTTGCAGATGTGTGGAGGATGAGTTGGGGTGAGGAGACTCGAATCAGAGAGAACACAATGAAGTTTGGGCTCAGTTAGTTATTGGTGGACACAGTTATAGGAGAGAGAATTCTATGACTGGACAACACCAAAGAGATTACTTAGCCCAACTCTTTTTTTTTTTACAAATGAAACTTTAATCCAGAGAAGTCCATTGGGGAGTACGTGCCTAGTTCTTTACTAAAACTAGTAGGATTATAACCCAAGTTTCTTGATTCCCAGTCCAAGGATCTTTTCCACTAAATCACACTGATGTACTTAAGATGGCTTTGTATTTTTTATCACAAAGGGATAGTTGCATCTTAGAATATCCTAAAAACCTTTTCCTCCCATGAAGACACATATTTCCTGAGGGTTAACTGGAACTAAGGGGGTGGAGAAAGTGCTTTTAATTTCAAGGGTCAGAAGTTAGGAGAAAAACTATAAATATTTCCTTTCCCGAGCACTCATCTTGCTGCAACAGGCCCATTAATTTTAAAAGAGATTTTCTATTGAAGGAACTCATTCAGCTGTTGACATGATGGGTTAGTTTGTATTGCTTTCTCTCCTCTGATGCCAGAGAGACACTGTTGATGGGTGATTTATTTATTTATTTTCTCATCCCTAAGGATATTATTAGTGATTGGATTTAATGATAAAATATAAGGATCTATGTCAGGGAGCTGTTAACTTTTTAGTGGAAAGAATAAAAGTTCTTTGGTGCAAACCTATGTCAAATACAAATAACTGTTTCTTCCAAGGGGTTAAGACTGTTTATGGACCTGACGTGTGCCATTAACTGATAGTCCAACCAAACTGCAAAAATGATTTATCTTTTGTGCCTCTCTCTTAGTAAAAAAAAAAAAAAAAAAAAAAAGATAATAATAAATTCCCTCAGGGTAATCTTTAGCATTCAAACTGGAATCTCGCCAGCATTCCATTACGCTTCCAAAGATTAGATATAATTCTAATGAATGCTAAAAAGATTATAGCGAATTGGATTTATATATTTTATTCATTGAAGTTTTCCTCTTAAAATGGTTAGTCCTGCTGAGTTTCCATATTTTAGAACTTTGAAAGGCAGTTATGACGTTTCATCTTTATTACTTTCTCCAACCTGTCCCTTTTAAAATGCTTATTTCCTATAAACTTAAGAGTGTACCTGGGTTCACATGACCTCCAGGGATTATAACTTTTACCTTATGGCCCCAGTTACATTCAATATAAAGGTAAGCAGAATAGACTGCATTTCTGGTCCTGATTCATTAAAAAATTTTTTTCCACTTATTCTCTCTCTCTCTCTCTCTCTTTCTCTCTCTCTCTCATGTGTATATATATGCATGTATATATGCATATACATATGTACATATACACATATGTATATATATATATGTATAATTCCTTTGTATCTTTCACATGATTAATCATAAACCACTTAAATGTGAATAAGCAGGCAATACTGTTCCCTTTCATCCTCGTTTTCAGACACTCACATCACTTGAATCTTGAGAGTAATCTCTTATCACCCAGAATAGTCTTCCTATATTTTTTAATCTCTCTCTTAAAATCTCAGGAAGGAAGATGTCTTCTCTGGCCCTTATTTCTTTTGATTTGCCTTCTCTTTCTAAAGCATATTCAGACAATTGCAATATCATATGGTAGATAGTTTTAGGAAAGCAATGTTACATGGCATTAGATAGAGTCAGAGAGGGAGTTTGAAAGCTTTTTACTGGTAACCACTTTGCAGAATTTTCTCTTTCTGCATATATATCTCTACAGATTTCCTGAGAAAGTCTACTGGTCACTTCTCTTAGCTATTGCATTTGTAGTGTTGTGTACTCTCCATAAATCACCAGGTTACTCTTCTTGCCTTGCCTACATGTAATGGAAGCTAAATTTGCTTCTATTTGCCCTAAGCTCCGAGCTCAGTTAATTTTTTAAGCCACTTACCTCCTTAGCATTAAATCACTAAATCAGCTATTTTTTCCCCTCCCTGGTATTTTCTTACCTGGATCCTACACCCTCAGCTCTGCTTCCCAAATCAGTTGAAAGGGCAAAGATGTAACACCACATAGATTTTATCTCAGGGAAAGTACTTCTCCACAGGCTGGTGTTTTAATGTACACTTAATGTATTTGCAGGAACAGTTTAGGGCTCTCACTCCAGCCCCTCCAATATGCACCAGACACAGGGCTTGCAAATATTCCAGTGAAACAGAAAATGACACAGGGAGTTAAACTAATGAGGGTTCCTGCCACCACTTACCTCACTCTTCCTCTAACTTGCTAAGTTCTGGATATTATTCTTTTTGTGTGAAAGCAGACTACCAAAGACAAATCATCACCATAGGCCAAAACATTATTCAAACACACAGAAAGCAGCGAAGAAAAAAGGAGTCTTTACTTTGAAAACTCCATAGACAGATGAGAATATTTGTTAAACAAAAAATGAAGAATGAAATATCCTCATGTCTCAGGATTTGGAGTATAGACTGTCAAAAAATCATTTGGAGGAGGAAAAACAGATAATTTTGGATTGACATGTCTAGATCTTTTGGGGGTTTTAAAGGTAGTAATGAAGGGAAAATCATCTTTCTTCATAAAGAGCTGGATGCTTTTAAAGGGAACTCATCAGAAAGAAGCAAAAAACAAAATAGGGAATTATTATTTATTTTAATCTTTTGCTTAATACTAGACTTGGGGCACTGGAGGAGAAGCAAAAATTAATTAGATTTTAAAAATAAAGAAGAATAAAAAGTGACTCCAAAATATAAAGCCCCCTCTCTTTATGAGAGAGAAGCCATTATCTCCAGAGGCAGCTCCTTCTACTTTTGGATAGTCTTGTTGTGAAGAATTATTTTGTTTTGTTTTCCTCCACACCTTAAACTTAATTTCATTCCTTCCAGGACTTTATCTCTCTTAAGCAAATCAGATCTTCAGGGTCTTTCAGACAACTATTGTGTTCCTTTCTGAGTCTAGTATTCTCCAGGGTAATTCACATCAATTTAACTTAATTCAACAAGTTTCTATAAAAGTCTAGTTGGCACCATTATGTTTGCATGTGTCAGTAGGTAAAAATAAAGGACTTGTTTGAATTCCACCCCTTTAACTTGTGATCACTGGACATATTATTAAACCTCCCTGAGCCTTAGTTGGTCTCTTCGTTGCTAAAACCAAAAGAATGGATTGGAGCACTTCCAAGCCCTTTCTGGTTCTAAATCTGCAATCTTATAAATACATTACCTCCAGAGGGTTTACATTCTCCTAGTGCAACGAACATTTGTCCATATAGTTAGGAAATGATTAATATCAGAAGATTGTATCTTGAGAAAAATCAACAAAGCCTTCTTGTTCAATGAAACCTTAGGCCTCTACTTGACTTACAACTCAAATTGGTCCCTCTGCTTAGAAGTTACGCTAGCATGAATTAGTGTCATGAATGAATTCCATTTATCCATATATTTAGTATTAAAATATATGATTTTGCATATATGTGCTGTTCATGAACACTAGTTCCATCCAGTCAATATTAGAAACAAATTGAGAGGTGGCATGAAATACTAGATATATAGAGTGATACTCATGCAGCCAAGAAAACTTGTTTTCAAATCCTGTCCTTGACACTACATATGGTAGGAGGAAAATACTTTATAAACTTGAAGATATCCCATTTGCTATTCTTACCATTGTTATATGCATTTTACTTCTTAAACAGTGGGGTATTTCTATTTCTTTCTTTTGAAAAACAACTCAAGTTTAAGAAAGGTATGCTGTTTCAGCTCTTGGCTATTCCTTTACAATCTGGTTGAATTTGGATTAGTCGTTACACTTTTGTGATTCACATTTTCATCATTAAAATGGAGACAGCAATGTCTACCCTGGCCACCTTACAGATTTGTTTTGACAATCAAATGAGACATTGCCTGCAAAATAACATCATAAGGATGAATGAACAAACATCCTCATTTTACAAATGAAGAAAATGGAGGATCCAAAAGGTCAAATGACTTGCTTACAGGCACACACACAACTAGTAAGTCTCAGGATATGTAAAAAATAATGCAAACTGAATAATGCTAATTATACTATTACATATTGTTGTAATAATAATGCTTATTTTCTTAAAATAAATAGTTGAAGCTAGAATAATAAAAAATTTCAGGAAATATATTATATTCTATTCATCTCCAAATTTGGGGGCATCTAATTTCTCTCATGTTGAGTCTAATATAATATTTCCTTTTTAAAACCATCTACTCTACTATAGAAATGACTATAGCTGGAGAAAGTAATAATAATATTAATGACTCAAATTAATGTTCTTTAAGTTAAAATCCATTATAATGACTATTATTATAATTATAATGACTGAATATATGTATTTGGAAGCAATAGTATTCTGCTTCAATGGAATATTTTATAATTCATCTCTTTCATTAATTTATACTACTTGCCTTACTAAATTTTCCTTTTGTGAGGTTTTATATTAGTAAGACAGATTTAGAGATGAAATAAACCTCAAAGGCAGCCAATTCAAATAACTCTTTTTACTAATGAGGAAACTGAGGCTTACCATTGTTAAGTGACAGATTCAGCTGGATACCAGGTCTTCTTCATGCTAAAACCAGCACTTTATAAACTTTACTACACTATCTCTCGATGCCCCTGTATTTGAAAATTTCTAATATTGACTAGATGGTTGATTTTTAAGGGAGAGTAATTCAATCTTTAAATGATAGAGGACAGATGATATGATTGAGTTAATTCAGCCCAGAGAAGGAAAAAGCTTGCTTCTTAGCCACCAATTTTTAAATGGCATATTCCAAACTGTAAAACATCACTGAGAGAAAGCATTTTCTCATAGATAATAATATTATAACACAAGGATAGATTCTTCAACTAGTCCACCACAGCCTATTTAATACATGAAGTAACTAAAATGTCATGTTAATGACAGATTAAAGCTTTCTTTTTGGGTTTTGGGGGGAAAAGTGCATGGAAGGAAGAAGAGGAAAACTTGTTACCACTTCACTTCCTTGGGGAAGGGGCAAGGCAGAGCTATGACCAATTTTAGAAATACATGTTTTATTGATAACTTTTGTTTTCATGATATTTACATTTACTTTTCTATCTCACTCCTTTCCCTCTCATCTACCAAGCAATATTTCATAAGAAAGAAGAAAAAAAGAAAGAACAACTTGGTAAAACTAACCATGCTCCTTTATCAAAAGGTCTGACAATATATAATATATTTAATATTTCATACCTGTAGATTCTAACATCTGTAAAGAGAGTAGAGGGGATCTAAGATTAAATTTTGAAACTCTTTGTCTTTGGCACATTTCTCTTGGAGATTGCATGAAACTTTTTTCCCATTCATATTTGCTTACTGTTTACATATGGACAAATTATAGAGAGCTCTAGATAACAAGATATTGAGGCATTTATTTTTAGCCATATACCCAATTAATCGATGCATAGAAACCATATCTTCAGATAAAATGTATTTCCTTGTGAGTTGTAAATCTAAGTATGATACTTGGTTTTAATAGAATCTATTTATAGGTTATCTTAATTGGAATATTGCTGATTTTTTAATATTCTTTTTAAAAATCAATTCAGTGATTTTTTTTCTATTTTCTTTAAATTGTTTTGCTTGTATCCTGGTCATTTTTGTGCAATTTTTACATTGTCAATGTTTTTTTAGTGTCCCTCCCTCCCCCCATGCAATTGGGGTCAAGTGACTTGCCCAGGGTCACACAGCCAGGAACTGTCAAGTGTCTAAAGTCAGATTTGAACTCAAGTCTTCCTGACTTCAGGGCTGGTACTCTATCAACTATACCAACTAGCCACTCCCTTATTTTAGTATTCTTAAACATCATTGCCAAGGACCATTTAAAAAACTTTGTCTTACTATGATCTTTTAAATTTTATTATCATGAATTATATAAAGAAAAGAAGAATTTGTGCTACTCGTGTGGACAATGAAGGGTTAACTGAACATAAATCCTACTTGAGCTGACTGGTACAAAATACTCTTATCCATAGTAATTCCCATTTCTATAACATTTTAAGATTAACAAAGTCCCACACCAGCCCTGTGAGGTAGGTTGTTAGATCTCATTTTACAAAGAAGAAAAATATTCTCAAAGATGTGAATTCACTTCTTGAGGATCATACAAGTTGATGATAGAATTGATATTTCAACCTAGCTCTGAAACTGGGCTTCCTATTACAGCTTGTTACTACCTAGATGACTCAATTGTTAAACCCTACAGCTGTAAACATTAAAAAAAAGCATTTGTACGATTATTCTATTTGTTATTGTCTTCTTTGGAATGGTAGAATAAAGCATTTTATTTGTCCTTCTAAAAACAGCTACATCTTTCCTAAACCAAACAATGCTGAATACAAGGCCTAATTTGTCTACAAAAGAATAAACTCTCTCTCAGTTTTCTGATCCCAGCTGACATTTGTTTTTTGTCTTGCAAACCCTCCTGTGTGTGTAATATTAATGGGCTTTTGTTACTCACTAATTCTGACAACATCCTCATGAGAGAGGTAGGAGGCAGCTATTATCTCATTTTATAGATGAGCCATCTGAGACCCAGAGAGGTCAAGGGTTATCCCAAGGGTCTCATGGAAAGCTAATGACAGAGTGAGTAATGGAGGAATCTTTCAACCCAACTACCAATCTAATGCTAGATAGCAGTGTGCCAGCCCATAAGAGAGTTGTCATGAGTAATAATAAAAACAAGTCTCACAGACCTCAGTGATGTAAAATACTAAATAATATTAAATAATACCGAGGAAATCAGTCAAGGAAGTGGTAGAATCACTGGCATTAGTGCCATTATCTAAATAGTGCATTTCCTTGCAATATATTATGAAATACATTATGATTCAGTTCATTTCAGCAGACATTCAGCACCTGCCCTGTGTAAATCTGCATGCTGTCACCTTACAGACATGGAAAATGATGTGATTCTTGACTGCAAGAAGTTTACAGTATGAAAATAGGAAAGAGACTATGATCAATGTACATATGGTATGATAATTAAAAATGATGTTTGCAGTGGGAGAAAACTGAATGGCAAGAAAAATTGTAGGCTAAAGTTATCATTCTCGAGTTGACTAGATCAATGAAGATGTCCAGAAGAGATAGCAGCTGTGATGAGTAAGATCTCAGAGGAGAATAAGAAATTCTTGTTGTAGCAGAGGATAATAAGTTCAAAAACTTAGGGGATGGGGGGGCAGGAGCATCAAAAAATTGTTGAAAAGTACAATTTGTCTGGAGTTTATATTTTGCTAAGCCTTAATAGCTAAGTGACTATATGAGCTAAGAATTGCAGAAAGAAACCAGATTACAAAGGGTTGAAGAGTGATTGACCATTGAGGCAATAGACACGTTGAATGTGGAATACGTTTTCTAAGTATTTATTAATGGAAGAAAGAGATAAGATAGAAGTTTGAGGAAATGGCAAGTTCAAGATTGGATGTTTTGTTTTTCATCCTAGGCTTTATTGATTATGAATTCTTAATCTTGATCCATTAGTAAACCAATTCAACTCTAACTGACTTCATCACTCAAGTCTCTTATGTCCTTATTCTGTTGCTGATCTTGCCCTGATAATTTCAGCTTTCAGCTACTCTTGACATCTGCTATCTTTGCTTTTACTAGTATGGTACTGAATAAAATTGGAGAAAATCTCTATGTCAGAATTCTAGGACCTTCAGTTTGCACGTTTTTGGGGGAACAGAATTTCTGTTGAATTGAGGATCATATTATTAAGCCCGCACATAGTGTCTAATACAGTCTTCACAGAATATATTAAGTGTTGTGGACCCACTTTTTTTTTTGGTGCCTAGGACATAGAGAACAAAGAATTCCATAGCTAAGGATACTGTACCCAGAAGGTGCTTAATAAATTTTGAATGATCAGTTGGATAAATTATGCATAGATAGATGTATGCATATATGTGTGTGTGTATAAATACATATGTGTGTGTGTGTGTAGATAGGGAGGATAGATAGATTGATGGATAATAGATTAATTCCCTATTCTGTTCACAAATATGCATTATTAGATAGGGAATTAATCTGTGATTTCATTGGCATATAGAACTTCCATATGAGGCAACTTTCTCTATATAGGTGGGCACTTTCTCTGTACTTAGAATATTGAAAGTTTAAGTGATGTCCCCAGTATCATATAGCAAGTGTATGTTAAAGGGGAAACTTGCATTCATGTCTTTGTGGTTCCCATGAAATCTCTCACATAAATAAGTAGTTTAATTATAATTTATGTACACGTGCACACAAATAAACTACAAAAACACAGTGGGATAGTGCAGTCTTTTTAAAATCAATTATTTTGTCAGAATATGAAGAATTATTTTTGTTCTTAAAATGTCTAGTTCAGGTGTAGATTTTCAATTTTGTGCAGAACTGCCAAGGCTTTGTAAATGTTTTCTTAATGGCTCAGTGATTACAAAGATGGGAAATTGAGATTTAGCACATCAGTCTTTCTTTTGGGGCTTTATGGACATTTGCAGAGAGAAAATCAACTAAGTGGTAAACTTTATATTGTATCATTTAATACTGTTGGATTTGGGGTAGCCACCTCCTTTGTCATTCTCTTATATATCTACTATTCCTTTTGAAACTAAAGTCACTTAGGGATTGAATAACGATGGTCTTTACCGTTCTTAATAGCCACCTATTTAGCCTTTTCATTTTAAAGATTTAGTTATTGTGCATGTGTGTGGGTGGGTGGGTGGTATTGTATAGGGACATAATTTTCAATTTGGAGTTTCTAAACAAAACTTGGGACACCATTACAATCCTCAAGATTCCACTGCATTCTAGATGCTATATTTGAACTTTAGCTGTTTAAATACTCTATTTACAGACAGATTGAAGCTCTTCTTTGATACTCTCCATATTCTTATTCATTATATGAAGTATATTTTTTTTCCCTCAGAAGAAATCATTTTGGTTGTTACCATTATTTGTAGGCCAGCATATTAGAGATGAGAGCTCTACTGAGATTAGTTTGAGTATTCTTGACAGCAGTTCTGGTGCCTAAGGGAATAGGTTGCTATTGTTCTGAAGGATAATTGAGGTCAGAAAATTATACTTCCCTTGATTCTCATGTTAATAACATGTATGTCACTACAGGCAAGATCTGGTTTGATTAAAAAGCTACTTTCAAACAGTTTTCACAACCATTTTGCCACTATTCAGTTTCAGTCTCAAAAACTCTACCAAGTTAAAAGAGAGACTGAATGGTAAAAACTTTAGTTTCACCCCATTTCCTAATTTTAGGAACTAGATTAAAGTATCCAGAGGCAAGTCAAAAACTAATGCTTAATTTGTGATTATATCAGTTGTGTGGAAACTTAAATTGTGGGAAGTTTTTTTTTTTTTTCTTTTAATACCAGGTGATCGATGTCAAAAGAGAAGAAAATGAATTCAGTGATCAGCCATGAGGAGCCATACCTTATGCTTGAATAATTGGAGTTGGGAATAAAGTAGCCAAAAAATGTAAATTTTATCATTGGAATAGGGTAGAGGATACAATTCTTTAATCCTCTGTGCATTGAAATTGCATTCTGTCCTCTATCTTTATTTCTGTGAAGTTAGAAACTAGGAAACTCAAACCTCTTCTAGTGATTAGTAGGGGGAAAAGAAGAATCATATATCAGCTCATTGGTGTATTAAGTCTTCAGTAATTATGGAAACCTTGCACTGTACCCTATGTTATGATATTAAAAGAACAACTGAGATTGGAAAATTAATGTGGCAAGCTAGGCAGCAGTTGACTCATGGCAGGATTTGGTTTTTAAATCCTGAAAAGGAAAGTTATTAGAAGGCCTGCTAGGATGCATGATAGTGGTTTATGGACAATTATAAGAAGAATCAGTAAGAAAACATTACTGAAACTAAATGAGATAGGGATTAGACACTAGGACCTGGAGTCAGGAAGATTCAAGTTCAAATTTAGACTTTTAGTAGCTGTACAATCCTGGGTAAGACAGTCATTTTCCCCTCAATTTGCTAATTTGTTAAATCGGGATGATAATAATAGCACCTTCTTTCCAGCATTATTTAGAGGGTCAAATGATATAACTTTTTTGAAATACTTTCTGGCCTTAGATGCTACCTTACTATCATCACCATCATCATCATTATTATTAAGTACAGTTGTAGTTTTAAGTTTAGAATCAGGGACTGCCATGAGCTGAAGTCTCTGTCCTTTTTTCTGTATGTTAAGGTGGATTTACTTCAGTTTGTTTAAAAAGTAACCAGAATAAATTTATCCTCATTGCAGGAACACTTTAAATGGAACAAAATGGCTTTATTGGAAATGTTTTTATAGGACAGTAGTGTGGGAGAGGGAGTCAACTCTTTTAGTTATCTAGGACATGATGTTATATGAGGAAAGAGGTGTTGGCTGAGAATCTAAAAGGAACAATATTAGAATTCTAATTGTGGTAACCAAAATCAGTAAGGGGAGGTTATCAAAGGACCATTCCAAAACAGATCTATATGAATCATCAGAGAGGGTCTGTGAATACCTGCAGAGATTAATGTACTTCTCTCAAAAGACATGGACATCAGAGAACAATGGACATGTTGAAATAAATAAGGTGGAATCTTCTACCAGGATATGGGGTAAAAACAAAGTTGTTTTGATTTCTGGCAGTGTGATTGAAAAAAGAAAAACAAACAACAATCTTTCCCTGAATGAAATCTAGTTGTTATGAATCTTGCAAATAAGGACGCTGAAAATCTTGATTGTGACCTTGTACCAGTGGTCTAAAACTGAACATTTATAAATGCTCCCATATGATGCTTATTCAATTTTAAGCTAAAGTTCTCAGTTTATAGTTGATTAGAATTTTTTTTCCATTTGAGTAGGCCACTTTTTTTAAATTTAAAGTTGAGTTCTGGAATGATTTTTATTTTTAAAAAATGCATTTTTAAAACCCCATCTATTATAGGAAGGCTTTCTCAGCTCTTCTCCTATTATTACCTATTTGTCCTTTAACAGTTTTTTTTTTTTGTATATTTTCATTTCCATGTTTTATTTCTCATTGAAATGTGAGCTCCTTGAAAGCAGAAGCTATCTTTTACAAACTCTTTTTGTATCCTGAGCACTTAGCACCATGTCTGGTGCAATGGTAGGAACTTAATAAATATTTATTGATAGATTGATCTGGAGACTCTTTAGGCTTGACTTTAAACTCCCTTGAGTCTCTGTATTTAAGCTCTCTTTATGTTTTATGCAAGCATAATGAAATGACAGTATTTTATAGTCTTTCTCAAAATTACAGATTTTCCAAAAGAGCAATTCTGAACAAATCTTTTCCCACCATTGCAATTATGTCATGTCTTAGTATAGGTAATGCATAGTACATTTAGTGCTCCAGGAATTTTTGTATTTTATTATCAAATCATTTTATAATGCCAACTGCTTCTGAAAAATAACCATTGTGCTTCTTCATTTCTTCTTTCTACATAGTAGTATTGCCTTCAGCCATCTTGTAATAAAATGCAGTCAAGCATAAATAGTTCCAAGTGGATTGCTGTTTTGTATAAGCTCTGAATATCCACCATTGATGGGTAGTCATGCTTCAATCTGATTAATCAACAACTCTACTGCCTACAGTTGAAAGTTCGTGAAAAACCACACCTCACTTTAAAAATGAACTTTGTGGTAATATACAGGATAAATATGCCTAAGGTGTCACAGACACGTGTTTACATGTTGTAAATACAGTTACCTTCTAGAATTCTAAAATTTATTTCTGGTTAATAATCTGTAAGACTTAACTCTCTGACTCAGACATGTGCTAGTGCTTGCAACCTGATTGTTGGATTCCACATTTTCTACTTGGAAGCAGCTTTTTCTGTGTATGTGTGTAGTAAATTTGTACTTGTGTATCCTCTTTCAGTCTATGATAGTGGTTCCAAAATATTTTTTATCCAGTGTACTATTTTTGTAGTACAAAAGCAACAATAACAACACCCTTTAGGTACATTCTAATGGTGAGACAATATATGTCATTAGATGTATTAGAGATACAAACAGAATTGATTGAAGATAATTTTAGAATGGAAGGGGAATAGGAAAGGGCTACCAGAGAAAGTGACATTTGATTTGAGTCATGAAGAAAACCAGGATTTTAGGGTGTGAGGACTATATTACAATTAGGCTATTTGGGTGACAAGAGGAATATTTAGCAAACTGTAGTACATCCAGATGAACACGGATGGTGATGGGACTTTAAACTCTGAATTTGTCAGACAGCTGAAGTAAGAGAGGATACTTAATCTGGAAAACAGAAAATACGATGAAAACATTAGTGTCATCTTACTCTATGCAGTTCCAGAAGGCAAAATTTGAATCTTCGAAGAGAAACTCAGGAGATGGAGTAGAACTTTTGTTACTTCTCTTAATTTTTGAAGATGTGAATCCAGCTGGTAGCTTTAACCCAAGAAAGAAGAGTAATGTTTAAAAGCCCAGCATATTCAGCTGGAGCCAGATTGTAAAGAATTTAAATGCCAAAGAGAGGATTCTGTATTTTATCCTGAGTGATTCATGAAGCCACAAGAGTTTATTGAGTAGGGGAATGGCGTGGACAAACCTGTGCTTTAAGAATAACTTTTTGGCAACTGTTTGGATGATATATTCTCTCTAATGAGGAGGCAATTATCATAGTCCAGGTTTAAGAGGGGATAAGAAAACAGATTTGAGAGATGTGGTGGCAGAAGAAAATAATATTTTACAAGTGACTGGATATGTGGGGTAAACAAAAGTTCAAAGTTGAGTGGACATGAGATTCAAATTTAAATGACAAAAAGTGTTAGTTCTATTTCAAAAACTTAAAAGAATTCAGAAGGAGAAAGCTACCATTTTAGAGCCGGATAATAGAGTTTGAGAAATGATAAACATTTGAGAATTTTGTAGCTCTAAGGATCTATGTAAAAGGCCTAATAGCAATTTGGACTACCATGGTCTTTGAGTCAGAGCCAGAGAATCTTAAAGTAAGAAAATTTGAAGCTAGCAAGACCACAGTCAGGGAAAGGATCAGGGTCGAGAAGAAGTGAACAGCAACTTCCCAGAAATTAGTAAGTTGTGCTAGAAAGAATCAGTAACATAAGGGGCAATAAGGGAAAGGGGAAAAAAAAGGGAAAAGGGAAGTAAATGAACAGTAGAGGAATGAGGATTTGGTCCTCAGCTGAATCAGAATAGGTATCTTGGATAGAAGCTGACAATTGGACTTTCTTTTTCAAAAATAAGGGAAGTTGCAGAAGTTTTACTTCTTCCCCAAATTCCTCTCCGTATTGCTGTTCATTATTATATTCTGCTTAAAAACAAAACAAAACAAAACAAAAAAACCTGTTCTGATTTTAATCCAAATATAAAGTAGCCAAAGGTTGGCTGGAAACATTAAAAAAATAAATTAAGGTGATGATTCTATGTGGGATGTCAGAAGTTTTCCTAACCAGTCTATTAAGATTGTACCAATAACTTTTTGTCTGATCACTGAACATAAGACAACAGGAAAAGGAATTGTGTAGGTCATTGTATGTCACCCCCCCCCCTTACTCTACAGCTAAAAATGTTGCATAAATAAATTATCACCCTGCTCCCCTCTTTTTCACAAGTGGGGATAATAGCTGAGACCTAGCTAAGGTTTACTTTCACTCCTTCCAGAAGAGAAGAAGCAGAAAAGATCAATTACTGATACCATTTGGTGGGGTTATATTTGATAAGTTTCTTATCTATAGGATAGACATTGGTGAAGTGAGTCTGTATCTCAAGAGAGATACTGGAGCTATCAGTCAATAATCAGTGAACATTTATTGTGTCCCTAATTATTAGCACACCAGGCAGTGTGCTAATCTTTGGAGATGCAAAAAGAGACAAAAGACAATCCCTTCCCTCAAAAAGCTAGCAATCTATCTCAGATTTATCTGCACGTAGATAGTAGTGGAACCCATGAGAGTTAAGATCACTCAAAGAATAGAGTTAGAGAAAGAAAATCACTAGAACAGTATACATAGAGTTTTGGAATCCAGTACTTCTAGGACTTGGGAATAAAGTCAAGAGAAGAGAGTGCCTGAGTAGATGAGGATGAAGGGAAAATAAAAGTAGAGAAATTAAGAATTGCAAATTAGCTTCTATCAGATGATATTTGGAATTCCTTCTATTTCTTTTGCATCAGTAACTTTTTGATGATACTTAAAATAGCAACCAGTTTTAAGAAAGATGTATTGAATATCTGCAAGATTTGACTTGAGTCAAGTAACTCTCTGGGGACTTAGTTTCTTTGTCTGAAAAATAAGGGGATTCAACTAGAAAATACTAAGGTTACTTTCTGCTCTACATCTGATGATTTTATAAAATGAAGTTAAAGAAACAACCATGGTATGGATTTAGTCAAAAAGAACAGAGAAAACAGAAGCATTGTCTATTAAGAAAAAGTCTGCAAACTTCTGTCATTATAGTATTTAATGTGCAAAGGAATATTAGATATTGTCTAATCTAAACCCCTCACTTGATGATGGTGATGATCCCTCATATTGTATCTCAAAGTTTACAAAGTGTTGTACAATTGTTATCTCATTTTATCCTCACAGCAGCATTGGGAGGTAGAAGATATCATCATACTTATTTTAGGATAAGGAAACTGAGGCATACATAGTGGTTAAATAGTTTACTTAAGGTCACATACTTTATAAGTGTCTAAAGCTGTATGTCCAAGTCAGTGTTACATTTAAAAGTTAAAGTTCACCTGAGAAAACCCAAGCTGAAGTGATTTGTCCAAGGTTGTCCAAGAAGTACTTATGATAGAATAGCCTTGTCCTTTTTTCTCTGTATTTACAGAATCAACCAGCCTCCCCAACTGTTTTTCTTTTTTGGAGAGAGAGACTCACTTTCTCAGTTTTCCTCAATTTCCCAAGTATCTTTTATGAAAATAAAATAAAAAGTAGTCTTCCCCAGTTATTGAAAAGGTAAATATTACAACATTAATTTTATAAACAAATAACAATTAAAAACCCCACCATAGAATACTGTGAGACTTGAACTTGTTTTTGGTACATGAATACAGTATAAGCTGCTTAAAGAGTTTATCCATGATTGCACTGTCTTTTGGTAGTTGATTGCAGGTGGTCTCCTAGGAAGATTTTATCATATAAAATAGTCACAAGAAATTAGGGATTTAAAAAAAGGAGGTATTTTATTTTTCCTTCAGATATATATAGTTTTTTTTTTTTTTTAGAAGGTTGAGGAGACAAGGATTTTGCTCCCTCTCTTTTAATTTTTCAGGGCATTCATGATTTTTACTTTCCAAAAGGAACAGAAAAAGACATCATAAATATCAATAATATGGTTTTGCTATTTTTAAAAGCAATTAACATTCATATGCTCTTTAAATGCTAAGTTATTTGAAATCCCATACCTATGGAAGTGCTATTGATATTAATTTAAAAATGAATTGTAATGTGTAAAATTTAGACTAATAGTTATTGACTTGACTCTAAGTGTTGTCGTTAAAGACATAGAGTCTTTTGACATATTCATTAGCTATCTTGTCTTTATAGAAAGAGCAATTTTTACTATATAAGCTCACTAATCAGATGATTTTTTATACTTTACATTTTCTTTTGGTTTATTTTATAATGTGCTGAAATATGATGGTTAATTATTTTGCATAGTTTTGTAAGTATTTCAAAGATCTGCTATTTCAGTAGTCACTTAGCAAATGCAAATAACTACTGTTAATTGTGTTAGTAGATTATAGTATGAATTTGCTGTGGCCAAAAGAACCATTAACTCATAGCAATGAAACATTTCTTTATCTTATCCCTCCTTTTTCTCCAGCTTTTCCTAGCCTTAACACAATTTAAGACTTGAATTTGTTTTCCAAAAAGGAAAGAAAAAGTGTGTTCTTTTGAGGTGCTTTTCTCTGCTCTTTTCCCCCTTAGAAGAAATTAATTTTTAGATTTTTAGATTGCAGAATAAAAAAATGTTTCTTTCTTGAGAAGTAGTTCATTTTTATGTATGTATGATCCTTAGGTCTCAATATGATCTTAGAAATGGATTATTATTCACTTATGCATGAGTCTTCTTGCGTCATACTTGTGTTCATTTACTTTACTATTCTTGCCTAATTTTATGTATATAAGGATGAAGTCAGCTTATATGAATTATTTCCCCAAGACATATTTTAGTAGTTTGTCTCATCTATGGGGGAGTCATTTAAAGACTGCCAATTTTTTTTTTATTCTTAATGGATATTCCCAAGTGCATGTCCTTACTTAAGAATTTTGGCTCCTTCACCCACATTTTTGTTTGGAATTTTCCCATTTAATAACTATTAGCTCATTGAATTTTGAAGTTCTTTTTTGAGGAAAAATAGCAAAATTTTCTGTTGCGTGTTATATTCAGAATGCATGACGGTGTCTAACTGAAATTGTTGCCCACTGACTTCTAAATGCCATGATTTCCTAAGGGTAATTAAATTGAAAGTGCTGTAAAGTATAACATTATTATTACTGCACAATCTGCTATACAAATATTAGCCTTTTTATTTTACAAGTGGCTCTCTAAGGAGATGTTTTATTTAGAAACACCTCACATGTTCTTTATATCACATGTATAAATGTTCTTTTTTACTCTTTAAAAATATGAACCTATTGACATATCTTTTCATGTGAACAATTGTAGAGTTTAATGAAGAAAGAGTTGAAATAGCATATTTAAATGAATTTCTGTAAACACTAAATCAATAATTAATCAATAAGCTCTTGCTAAATGTATACTATATTCTAGACATTGTACCAAGCACTGGATATGAAAAAAGTGGTATAAGATAGTTTCTACCCTCAAGAAGCTTATAGTTGAATGGGAACATTAATACTAGTTTGGAATGGTTTGATGTAGTTATTAGTCTTATTTCTCTAGAGATTTGATCTAAATTTAATCAAAAATGTACTTGTAAGGACAGAGACAGACTATGGAAAATAAGTTCAATAACACCTGTTCTTTTGTAGTTAGTGTTCTATAATCAACATGATTTTCCAGTTAAAAAAAGAGAGAGAAATTAAACTCCAAGTCCAAGTTTTGCCTCTATTTTCTCCTTTATTTTCAGTCTGAAAAAATATTTTAAAAAACCTAATATATATAGCTAAGCTATGTCCTTTTATCCGGATATTTACATACACCATACAGTGCCAAGTATGTACACACACAGAAACACACACACATATACACACACACACACACACACACACACAAACACCACAAAACAAAATGGTGACATTATTGATGTTGAAAGAAAGACAATAGGATAGATGTCTCCCTGTGTGAACACTTAAAATGGTGACATAGCAACTTTCTGATAAGGGCACTCTTGGCTCTATTTTTAATCTACAATCACATAGATTGCTTGACCCTTCACTATTTCTGCTTCTCTCACACACAAATTTAAAGACTGGCTAATTGCAAAGTTACACAGTTAACATTTTCTGAGGTTCATTCATGTCATGACTTGGTGTTGTGGGAATTAAGAAGCCCACACATTTTCTTTTCTTACCTACTAATTCCTTTTTAAGAGTATAACCTCTTGTTGAAAGACAGAGCTAATGTAAAGTGGGCTACTTGGCCTTGCCTTTTGTGAATGATTATTGATCACAGGCAGTCAGTGCTGTGTTGTGACTAGGTGCAAAATACTTTTGCAACTCCATTCTTTTTTTTTTCTTTTTTCTCTTCACTGCCTGTTTTTGCTAACTCTTCAGCTACATAATTCTGGAAGATTATAAAATTAATTAACCCTGTAAGCTGCTGTTTGGGGCAGTTAGTTGGTATAGTGGATAGAGCATTGGACCCAGGTCCAGTCAAGAGACCTGAATTCAAATGTGGTTTCAGATACATACTTAACTCTGTGACTGTGGGCTAACCAAATCCTGTATGCCTCAGTTTTCTCATCTGTAAAATGGGCTGGAGAAGGAACTAGAAAACCACTCTAGTACCTTTATCAAGAAAACCCCAAATGGGGTCATAAAGAATCTACCACAACTTAAATGACTAAACAACAAAAGCTGCTGGTTGGAATATTTTTTAAATCTGTTTTCCTTTTCTGCCCTATAATCTACATTCCAAATTCCAGATGTGCATGATAGCTTTTCATTTTAAGAACCGTGTCACTTTTGTGCACCAACTAGTAATTGAATAAGGGCTTTCCTGGAATGAATGTCTAAATTAAACATTAGAGCATTTTGTGTTTGTGTATCCCCCTTTTTCTCTTTACTCCCTAGTTTGCATCTAATTTGTTTTTAACTATGAATGACCCAGATTGCAATTTAAATATTTATGCTAGGGATTCTTCATATTTCCGAAATGGTTCCTTTACAAGATGCCTTATGGAATCGAAAGGTAACACTTCTTTTTGCCTATAAAGCATTTTTTAAAACTATTAATGATTCTGATTGTAACTTAAATATTCGTGTTAGGGCTTCTTCATATTTCAAGCAGTTCCTTTACAAGGTCCCTGTATATAGTCTACAAATAACACTGCTCTTTGCCTTATAAGGCAGGTCTATTTGAAACTATTTCTATCTTCTTGAGCTATTCCTTCCTTCTAGTACAAGAAACACCCAAATCACCTCTTCCCTGAAAGTGCATTTCATACATCTCCATCTTTGTGATAGCACTAGAGTCATTATGTAGCAGTTGGCTCTGATACGCTTGCACAGACACAAATTGAGTCCGACAGGACTGATGTCTCCTGGACTTTGCTGTCATTTGAAATGCTGGCATGAGGATGGTAGCAATGAAAGGCAGGGAGGAGAAAGGAAAGGAGCTGATGGCTGCACACTTTCCCTAGGAAGATTTTTTTTTTTAGGTTTTTTTCTTTTGATATAGCTGTGAATGACTCCAGGTAGTTTTATTGAGGAGATTGATAAGAATAGTCAATTCAGCATAGCTGGGCAGCAAGTGTTCCCTAATAGGTCCTGAAACTTATATTAGAATTTAAAACTTGATTCTTCTTACTATCTCAAAATCCATATTAATGAATGATCATATTAGATTGACTTTTCCTCCCTTTCTATTTTTCTTTGACATAATCTACTCATGCACAGTAGTAAAATTGATATGATCATTTTCCCCCTCTTGTTGTTTTTAATAAGCTCAAGAATAGTGTTTGTCTTGCAGGCTTTTTTAAAATCAGGTTATTTCAGTGATTTGGCCAATTTTGGGACACCTTCAGAGTTTCTTGTTGTACAGTACTTGTATGTGTTCTATGTTCCAATATGACAAAATTAAAGGTGTCAACTTTTTGTTTTCAGACATTCTGGTTAAACTTGAACATTCACAAATTCTTTCTGGAGGGAAGAAATTAGAAAAAGTCAAATCAAATATAAAAATAAAATTATTCTGTGACTACTGAGCTTAAGAATTAGTTCTAGAATTCCCGGTTTTGTTATAATGGTGTTTATCCCCACTCAAGTTTAGGTTTTTATTACCCTTAGTATTGGTCTCCCTGTTTTCAACCTCTTTATTCTATCCTTTGAATATTGAAAAGCTTGAAAAGCTATGAGATGAATCATTTTTATCATGGTTTTGATCCTGTTGTATTCAGGTATCCTTCAAAGTCAAACCCATGGCCAAGTGAATAAAAATCCAGGCTACTTAACTTGTCACTTAAGCACCTTGTCATATTCTATACTCTGCTTGTCTTCTTTTTCAACCAATTATTTAGTTGCTTCAATTGTGTCCCACTCTTTGTGTCCCAATTTTCAGGTTTTCTTGGTAGAACTACTGGATTGGTTTACTATGTCCTTCTCTAGCTCATTTTATAGATGAAGAATTGAGGCAAACAGGATTAAGTGACTTGCCCAGGGTCACAGCTAGTGTGTTTGTGGCTTGATTTGAACTAATGAAAATAAGTCTTCTTGTTTACAAACCAAGTGCTATATCCACTGTGCCACTCAATTGCCTTTCATGCCATGTAAGAACTTTTATTTTTTTTCTTTCTTATAACTTAGAATCCTTCTATCACCCCAGAACGCTGTCACTCTTACAAGAAAAAAGTAATGTGGGGAAGTAGAAGGACCATTGATTTGGAACCAAGAGGGCTTTGTAATTCTGACTCTCTCTACTTGCATGATCTGGGACCTTCCTAGGATTCAGTTTCCCTATTTGCAAAATGAGGGAAATTGCGTTACATTCCTCCTATATCTTCTCTAGTTTCTATTGGTAATGTTTCATATTCTTTTAATTTCTGTGTTGCTCCTCTCACCCATTAAACTATATTTCCTTGAATACACCTTCAATGTCTTAGGAATCATAACTCTGGACCTTCCATTTTACCAAAGAAGAAACCTTCCTAGAGTCCAGGGTGTTCAAATTTTCCAATTTTCCAATGGTAATAAAATATTAGTGGTAGAATTTGAATCCAGGTCTTCTGATAATGATCTGTTGCTCTTTCCACTAAACCAATTCATCTTTCTTTCATCCACACCAACTAGTACAGTCCCTTATACCTTCATTCAAGAAATGAAAGAATGGACAAATAAATGATAGTAATTGTAATAAAGGAAAATGTGACCACCGCACTAACACCCCGGACACTCCAGAATCAGCCAGAGTCAGGATAAGCAAAAGTCTTTAGTCTTTATTCTTGGTCTTTAGATGCAGGATTGAACAGGATGGAAGCAGAATCTCCGCTACTGCCTTCTTTCTCTTCTACTTCAACAAGTGACTCTGGCTAGTCTTACTCCACCCCCTAGTCCCTCCTACAATCCTCTGTATACACCAATGATTGAGCCAGCACAGGATATGCTTGTGCTCTCTGTGCTATCTTTTCCAAAAGGCATATTTTCCTTTTCCAAGCATATGCACATTGAGTATTGTCCAATCAATAATTAGCCCTAAGTGCCTGAACCAACCTCAGTGCAATGACTGAAGAGTTTCAGCCCTCTACAGGAAAATATGCTTAAAAACCCCAAAAACTTTTCAACCTTGTAGCCTTAAAAATCTGGAGATCCCTTCAAATCATAAATGTTCCTGAGCTCTTCATTGTGACATAGAAATGTCCTTGGGTTTTATATGATTTTTTGAAAAAATAATAAAATAAAACCAAAAAAAAAACCCAAACCCTAAAAACTTGAGCTCTGATGGTAGAAATGTTTTCATAATGTCTACCCAAAGAATGTTTGCCTATTGCCTGCTGACCAATAAGTTTGGATAGATATCATTAAAGGATTGGCAAGCAAGTGGATGTCTTTTTGTGACTCCAGAAGTTACTTTCTACATCAGTAGAAGGAGTATCCATTTGAAGAAGTTAATTCAGAAAGGTCATGCTAACTATTATTTTGACTTATGGAAGCCAAACTAGACTTAAATGTTGATGTGTCTGCAGGGAGAAAGCCAAATGTACCATTTAAAAAAATTCAACCTTCTACCATTTAGCCTGAGAAGTTGAATTAGCCCTGTCATTTCACCTACTGCCAAGAAAGCAGCTTCCATTATGTTGTCAATAATAGACTTTTATTCTGCACGGTAGAACTTCTCTCAAATCCCTCGTATAGCATTGGTGTGTTTCATTCTACTGATGTATTCAAGTAATGTTTCATTAAAAGTGACAGTTCATTCTCATGGTTTATTGCCCCAAAGGTGGCATTGAGTAGGGGAGAATGAAATCTGAGGAGGTTAACTTCAGGTTAGCCTGAAAATGGGACAAGTTGGTCTTTGGTGCTGACATTTAGTCACTCATGAATAAAGTGGACCTAAGGATTTCCTTCCTAATGTAGATGGATTGTGGTTACAATTTATCATGTTTTCACAATGCTTTGTGTATCTCATTGTGATTGTGATACAAAGTTAAAGAAAAAGAAGCAGAAATCTAACCCTTTTTTTTTCTTCTTTTTTTCCTCTGTCTTTTCTGTTTCTGTTTCTTTGCAGGCTCTGAAAGCCCATCAGCTGAAATTTCAGACCGGACAGACTCGCAGTGGCTTCTGGGCCCGTGAGAACGAGGCTGCCAAGGCTTGCTGGTGCCAAGCTGCAGAATGATTCACGTAACCAGGCCAGTGGTGGTACTCCTGTCCTTCATCCTCTGTGCTGAGGCCGAGAGTAAGTGCCATTCTTCCATCCTATATGGGAATTGTGACCATAATGAATAGTTTTGTTTTCATTTGGCACTAGGATCCAGGTCTCTGAATAAGTTTCCTTTGGAGTAAATTTTGAGACACTGTGGGATCCTCCTTGGCTCTCAGCCAGTATCTGAAAGGGATTATTTACATGACTTCCTTGCCATTTCCCCCCTCTTAATGCCCCCTTTCTTATACATTGAACTGATCCTACTGTGTTTTATTTACTTCTTACCAGACTGTGGATAAAGACAATATGAGGAGAATGATATCCCCCAAAGGGAGGTTAACCATTCAATGATTCTAAGTAGCAACCTATCATTCAGGCCCATTATAAACTTCTTTGTGTGTATGGTGCATGTGTGTGTGTGTGTGTGTGTGTGTGTTTATTATTTCTAAGTTTGGAAAAATGCACAATATCATGTTGAGTCCAATTAAACTTCCAAGCCCCTAGTAACTGTCACAGCAGCTGTTCTAATGTATTATTTCCGACAGCTGTCGTGGAGTACAGTGTCCAAATAGATCAAGCGGAACTGACAACTTTGTGGCTCAGTGAAATCAGTGTGTGTATGTGTGTGTGTATATATGTGTGTGTGTGTGTATGTGTGTGTAAAAATATATGTGTTTGTAGAAATTGGTGACAGAAACTGAAGCTCTGATTACTGCACTCATTTTATGAAACTATAGGGTTTTGGTCAATTAGCTTGCCAATTAATGAGAAGATAATATCTTCTTTTTAATTAGAAAATCATTAGGTCTACCTTGTTTACACGTGTTTCTTTTCCCAGCTGTCCTGTGGCCTTTTGGAAAAGATAGCACAGAGAGCAAATTTCACTTGCTTGTACTTGTTGACAGGGCTGGTTTCTTGCTAGTGGTTCCATTCCCATGATTGCTGGCCTTTCTCTTTGGGAGTCCCTTATTGCTGCTGTTAAGAGGAAAAACATCTGCAGTCATTAGTTTCCCTCCCTCTGCCCCCAACCGACTATTTCAGAGAGATTAAGTCAGATCACGTTAAGGATGTCTCTTATTCAAGGGCTCTGTGTCATCTTGGCTCTTACATGTTAACTGTGTTCTGACAAAACGACCCCAACAACAGCCCATTTCCTTGTTTAGATAAAGGCCTCTATTTTTTCCACATAATCTTTGAGGGGTATGAATGAGAGAGTACACATAAAGATCATATGTGTTTGTAGCATACCAAGGGTTAATAATGTGTGGGCTCTTCTCCAGGCTGTTAATGACCAGCTGCTAGAGTTGTGTCTAAGGTGAAGCCAAGGACGGTTTAACACTTTAGCCAGCAAATAATTAACTGGGAAAAGACCCAAACATGGGGCATTCTTATTCTTTCAAAACATGGTTTATGTCTTAGTTGCTTTTAAAGTTGAAATCTAAATTCAGTTAATGAAAAAAAAAATCAATTTGGAAAAAAAAAGTATAGTACTCCCACTATGTAAAAATTATTCTTCACTTTGGGCAAAATGAAAAGTAAAGTTGCTTTATGTATTATATTTCCATTGTCAGAAAAAATTTAGACATTTACTTTAAAATATGCTTTTGGTTCATTAAGTATTAGTCCAGTACATATAATTTTCAGTATTGATGGAGTTCTTTTAACTTTGCAAATATAGAAAGAGATAGGCAGACAGACACAAATACTTTCCTATATATAAGTACTCTTCATCTTGACTTCCTGAATCTTTGGAGGAAAGGGCAGGCTGATTCAAACACTGATCCATCTCCTTTCAAGACTATAGTTTAAAAAAACAAACAAAAAAAAAAAACAACAAAATTTGAAAGCAACTCTTTCTACAAGAAACTTATCTCTGTCATTCCCCTTCATTTATGGTATAGCACACAACTTCCAAAGAAATCACAATAGTATCTTGTTAGTACATTTTAGTTATGTAAAAGTAATGTTATTGTGTTAATTTTGAGAATTTATGTGATTTTTATATTCAACTGTAGCTGGAATACAACCCAGTTTGCTTCTCTCTCATCTCATCAATGCAATTACATTAATGAACCTAAGATTGGGAAGATGAAACAAGAATTGTTTCATGTCATAAGTGTGGATATACATGGGGTATATATGATATATTCATACATGCACACCTATGCATGTCTGTACATATGTGCTTGCATGTATGTGTTTATACATCACATATTCCTATATATTATCCTAATATATAGTATATATTCCATTATGCATGTATATATATATGCTCATACCTGTATGTATTTACACATATGCACATGTGTATGTTTATATATCAAATATGTACATATAGATTATCCTAGTATATAATATATATTATTGTATATGCAAATATATACATATAAATAGTACACAATACATATATGTGTGTGTGTGTATATATATATATATACACAAATATAAACACATGTGTATTATATATCACATGCATGTATAGATTATCCTGGCATATGGTATATCTTATTATGTGTATATACATATATAATCCTAGTAATGAAATCCCTGCAGCATCTTTTTTACATAATTTTCCATTGAACTAGGAAGAATAGTCAACATACTGCTCTGTTCCATGTATTTTTTATACCCTTTATTTTACTGACATAGAACCAAAGGATTACCACCTACATTTTGAGCTCACTTTGTTATATCAGACATTTACAATATGCACTTATATATGTGTGAGGTTTCTTCTGCTTCTAAGATGGCAGAGTTCTCTGATTTGACACAAGGCATATTCAAGATTTTATAACAACTTATCATGCTTCATTATCATACTACTTGTTTTATATAAACTATTAACAAGCAACAGAAGCAAAGTATAAGGCAAAGAATACTTAGGTGTGAGTTTTCTCTCTGTTCCTACCTCTGTGACCTTAGGCAAGTACCTTAACCCTTATAAGCTTCAGTTTCTCCATCTGTAAAAAGGAAAGGTTACACTAGATGGTCTGTAAGATGTCTTCCAGCTTTAAATTCAGGCCACGTGACTAATCAATTAAAGATGGCAAGCAAAAGGAGCTATGGCATGCATTCTGCCAATGTGAGTGGTTTCAGTGTTTATTCTGCCGAATGAATAAATTTAAGAGCAAGACTCATCATCTTCACAACATTTTGACCCTTTATCATTACCATCAAATTGCCTAGATGATAGAAGGAAGAAAAAGAGTGAGGATTAGAAAACATTATTTTTTTTGTAATGATTTCTGCCATTTAAAATGCTCCTCTTCAAGTGTGGACTAATTCACCTAAGAAACATTCATATCTTGTTAAAAATGCCTTTCCCATATTATTATTTGAGCTCATAGATGTGAAACATCTAATTATTCTTAAATAGATAATTTGCTGAACTTACTATAGCAATCTAGTAAAATTTCTTTTGGCAATATTCATATCTGAAAGAAAACAAATGTATTGATTATTTTAACTAGTTGGAATATGTTTATTTAGAAGTTTCTTCTTTAGGAAGAATAGAGGTGGGGTTTTGTTTTGTTCTTTCAGTGCTTATTAATGCCAAGTTCCCTTGAGTTTCCTTGATTATAAGGCAAAATAGAATGAAAGACCCTTTGCTTTTAAGTCTTTAAATTAGCAACATCCTACTGTATTGTAATGACAAAAATGCTTTAACTTTTTCTGTGATCCTTTCATTTTCTTCTGATTTTCTGCTTACTTTATGAATTAATTGGTCCCTAGCAGAGGAGTAACCATCTTATAACTGCTAAGAAAACAAAACAAAAATAACAAATATATATGTCACACATAATTCTGCATAGTGTAGCATAGATCGCTGTCTTTTCTTTTTATCTTATTTCCTTTTTATCAATAAGGTAGCACATTTGTTTTTTATTTTATCTTTGAGTTCTTTGTGAGGTGAGGCACTAAAGAGAAGGAAGAATACTTAAAGTGTTTATGAGGTGTTCTTGGAAGCCAGTTATTACATTCCTTGAAGCGTGGGAACACTTAGGATTCCACTGCTATGTGATTGCCTTTTTTCCCTCCCTCCAGGTCACCAGCTGCTTGTTCTACACTCCTTCCACCTAGTTACTATTTATAGGGTCACTTTTAACCACTTAAACTTTGGTTTGTTTCTGAGGCTTACCTCTTCCTGCCAGTATTTACATGACCCAGTCCACCATGAAAGTAACAAACCACCAACTACCTTTAATTGAGGGATGGGGCTACTGTGTGAGGAGGGATAAGACACAAATACATGTGATTGATTAGCAAACCCACTTCCCAGCAATTTCTAGGCTTAATCTGAGGTTCTGAAAGAACTTTTTTTGATAACTACAATTCAGTATACTTTTTCTGTGATCCTAGGTATTTTTAATGCATTGGAAATCTTTATTCTCAGAGGAGGTCCAAGAGTACACAAGACTGCCAAAATGGTCTTTCCTTTCCCCAACCCTTTCCTTCTCTATTTCCTTGTCTCTATTTCTGTCTTCTGTTTTCTTCTCTCTCTCTCTCTCTCTCTCTCTCTCTCTCTCTCTCTCTCTTTCTTTCTCTCTCTCTTGCTCTCTATATCTCTCATACACACACACACACACACACACACGTTAATACCTGAGTTAGATCTTGCATGGTTTTCTCTTTTCTCTCTTTTGTGTTCAGATTCTGTGGCCTAAATATCAATAGATTCTCAAATGAAACATTTTCCCTCAGACCTCAGTTTGACAATCTGTATCTTATTTTATTATTTTTTCTAACAGCAAATTGAAAGCTTCAAAGAAAGAGATATCTATTGACATGTATAGTGCCATTAAATTGACTGTGTCTGGTTATTTTAGAGAAATAAATCTGTAATATATATATATATGTGTGTGTGTGTGTGTGTGTGTGTGTGTGTGTGTGTGTGTAATGGGCTGAAGCTCGAGTTGATGCTCTTAGGTCCCAAGCACATGAGGCTAAATTGTAATTAGACCATACTGTATTAATATATATGCTTGGAGAAAAAATGGCCCCTGCCCACTCTTTGTGCAAGTCCTGATGTATTGTATAGGAAATGACGATTTTGATGGGTGGAGGCAGAGGGGCGGGGAGAGGAGTGGAATGAGAAGGCTGTTTGGCTTCTGGTTTGGGTGGCTTCTTGACTTAGCTGCACACATTGCTATCGCAATCCCCCCTTCACCTCCGATCCCCCTCCACCTCCAATCCTTCTTCACCCTCAATGCATCAACTCGAGCACACACACACACACACATACACACACATATATATATATATATATATATCATTTTCTTTATATGCAGTTCTTTTTCCAAAAAGAAACATTAGTCAGAATGCCCTTGACTCTTCATGCAATCACTTTAGAGATTTCAAATAATATAAACTTAATGGGCCCATTACCTTTGGGTAAGTCTGTACTACTAAAATTTGACCTTAAAAAGTTGACAGTAAATTGGCCTAAAAATGTAACCATGCTGAGTAGGAAACTTCCAGATTTTGGAGTGATAATTCATTTTTCATCATTTATAATTCACTTTCTGAAATGTGTTATTTGTCTCTATCTTAAATATTCTAACCATCAAGTTATCCATGTCTGAGTTGAAATATTTTATCTCAACAATAGCAACAATAGTAAATTAGTAATTAGTTTAGAAATAAGGATGAAGTTTCAACATTTTCTGATATAATCTATTTCTACTTTAGTTTTATTCTTACAGAAAAGTTTGCAGATGCAATTTGCAGTTTGAGTAGAAAATTTTATAGCTATTTTTACAAAAATTGTCATATAGTGTTGTGACAGTAATTTTATATTACCATTGTTAAATCTGACATTGAAACACACTAAGTACTCATGACTTCAGTTGGGGGAAAAACACTACAACATATACATTTCCCTCAGATGGAAGATGAACAAATAGTTTTAACCATATCCATTCTGCATGTCTCTGTATTTCTGTGAAATGAAAGGTTAAGATGGAGGGCCAGATGTCAGGGTAAAAGAAACTCTAACTCCTGAAGCTAAAAATCTTTCTGGTAAACATTTAAGTTCTGATTGCTTTTAATTTCTATAGTTTTATTTTTACTTTAAAGTTAATTTGGAATACATATATTGATCAAAACATGATAAAAATTTCTAGATTAGATACAATCAATAAAATAAATAAATTGAATTTTTAGGCCATAAATCTTTTGTTGGGGTATGTTTTTGTTAGACTTCACTTAAGTATTACTAATTCATGCCACTACATAAGGGTTATTATCTCTCATATTAGCTATGTAACACTTGGAAAAAATTAATCTTAGCAAAACTTAAAATGCATTTTTGATTACTTGGTTGACAGAATTTCCCTTGTGTGGTGTTGTTACTGTTATGGATTCATTATAAATCATAAAGTCATTTTAAATAGCTAAATAAAGGAATCTACCTTCAAAACTATAATTATAATTCTTTTGGCTATCAAAATTATAAACATTAGCCTTTAACTCTGATCTTTATTTATTGAGATAATCTGGATTATTTTTGGAAGTCAGTGATAATATCATATCTAAAATTTTACCTAAATATCCCCTTCGTAAGTTAATTTCATTAGAGTATGAGAAAATTAGCCCATGTAATGGTTAGAATTTGGACTTGGAGTCAAATTCCACCTGCAAAATTACCAGCTGTATAATTAGCTGCCCTTTTTACAAATCACCTTGCCAGAATAATATTTTTAAACAATGATATAAATAGAAAATGAAATTCAGAGAAGATATTCATTGAGTTGACAGAAACCTTAATGGATAATCTAGTTCTGCCTTTTACATCTAGGCAGGATAAAAATATGTCCCGGATAATAGTTGTTTTCCCCAATTTGTATCGATAGATAGGTATAAATATATAGATAAAAGGTCTCATACACCTTTCATTAGTAAGGCTGCCCTGTTGTTTATAACTTCTTGAGATATCTTAAAAGATGTTTAGTTTAAATCATCTTTCATTTATTTCTACCAGGTTTAAGCCAACTAGATATAGGTTAGCCAGAGAATTAATGAAAAACCATCATGGCTGCCTTTTCTATAAAGTAAATAATTATAGTATTATTTTTTCCTCCCTTTCTTAATAGAACGTATTTCTTTTGAATTTCAAAAGTTTTTTTTGATATTTTCTTCAATTAGTCTCATTCTTGTTCACTATAATCAGAGCCTGTCTTTTTGACAATGAGCTGTAAAATAGGTCTCTTAAAGATCCCTAGGCAGTGTGATTTTTATCATTTCCACAATTATTGCTTATGTAATACATTGTATCCCTGTTTATTACGAGGAACCTATCTGCTTATACAGTGTTGGAAAATTATTTTAAAAGCCCTGCATTCTAAAAATGACACTCTACAACAGATACCCTGAAAGACTAGATTAGATTCTAAATTCAGCTACTCATTGGCTCTTTGGCCTCGAATAACTTATTTTTTATTAGAGTTCAGTTTTCTTCTAAGAAAAATAAAAGATTTGGGCTAGATAATTCTTTTTATTATTTGTTTATAATTTTCAGATTCTAATCTTTTTTAATATTTTATTTTTCCCAGTTACATGTAAAACAATTTTTACATTTGTTTTTACAACTTTGAGTTCCAGATTCTTTCACTTCCTCCCTCCTCACTTCCTCCCCCTTTAAAAAGGCATATGTGAATTTATGCAAAATATTTCTATAAAAGTCATTTTGTGAAAGAATACTTATATCCTCCCTAAACACCCTCAAGAAAAATAAAGTAGAAGAAAAAAGGATGCTTCAATCTGTATTCAGATGCAATCCATTCTTTCTCTAGGTGTGGATAGGATTTTTATTTTAAGTCCTTCAGAGTAGTTTTGGATCACTATATTACTGAGAATAGTAAAGTCACTGTATCCCACAGTGTTGCTATTACTTTGTACATAATACATTTCCCTTTGCATGATCTCATGAAGTACTTTCCAGGTTTTTCTGAAAGCATCCTGCTCATCATTTCTTAAATAACAAATTTATTCAGTCATTCCCCAATTGATGGCCATCCCATCAACTTCCATTTCTTTGCCTTAACAAAAGAGCTGCTATAAATATTTTTATACATGTAGCTTTTTTTCCTTTTTAAAAAAAATTTTGGGGATACAGAACTAGTAGTGGTATTGTTAGGCAAAGGGTATGCATGATTTTATAGCCCTTTGGGCATAGATCATATCTTTTGATCATTTATCAAATGGGGAATGGCTCATTTTTTTAAATTTGATTCAGTTCCCTGAACATTTGAAAAATGAGACCTTTATCAGAGAAACTTGCTTCAAAATTTCTTTCACAATTACTATTGCTAACTGTATTTCTAACCCATTTTCCTATTCTATCTCCTTTTACCCTGTTGTTCCTCAAAAGTATTTTGCTTCTGAGCACCCCATTTCCAATATGCCCTCTCTTATCATCCTCCCCCGCTTCTCGTGTCCACTTCCCATGCTACTTTGCTGCAAGGTAAGATAGATTTCTAAAACCATATTGTGTGTGTATGTTATTTTATCTTTGAGCCAATTCTGATAAGAAGACTCACTCATTCTCTCTCCCTGACTTTCCCCACCTCTACTGTAAAAGCTTTTTCTTGTCCCTTTTGTGGCAGATACTTTAGCCATTCCACCTTTCCTTTTCCCTTTCTCCCAATGCATTACTCTCTCACTCATTAATTTTGTTTTCTAGATATTATTCCTTCATGTTGAACTTACAACTGTGCTCTCTGTCTATATATAATTCTATTATAATAATGAGAATTTTCTAATGAGTTACAAGTATCATCCTCCCATGAAGGAATGTGAACAGATTAACCTATTTTAAGTCCCTTGTGATTTCCCCTTCCTGATTACCCCCCTTATGCTTGTCCTGAGTTCCTTTACACTGCCATCTTGGCTCTACTGGGAGGGTAGATGGTTCTCAAACTCTCCCACTTCAGCATTCTGTGATTCTTTAACATGGACAGGAACAAAGGAAATATAGAGGTAATTGACCAGATGATGAATTTATATCCCCTTAAGCCACCATGATACACATATAACCTAAACATGCTTTTTTGATTAAGCACCTTACCAGTTTACTGTGATTAAAACATTATGCATTTTGGTTGAGATGACATAGTTCATGCATCTCTCTCCCTCTGTTTCTGTCTGCCTCTTCTTTCCTCCTTCCCTTTCTCTATTCCTGCCTCTCTTTCTGTGATAGAAACACTCTTACATTTTTTCCTAGTACCTAACTCACCTCTACCACTGTATGGGGAACATAAAGGCTGTCATTATCTTAACTAGATCTCCCTATAGTGGTATTATTTGAAGGGGAAAAAATCAGTCCTAATTTTTTTCCTTGTAGATACTCTTTGTTGGTAGTTTTAAATTTCAAGTTCAGAATTTTATATTTGTTCCTGGAAGTAATAAGGAGCCATTGCAATTTACAGGTCTGTACTTAGAGAAAATAACTCTACCAGATTAGAGGAGGTTGGAATTGGGGAGAGACTTGAGGAGAGAGTATGAATATATAATTTGGAGTTTGGATAAGTAGGTAGAGTATGAATAAGGGAGTCAACAATGACATTGATTTTTCAAGTCTCTGTTACTACATGTATAGTGGTAATATTGACACTAATAGGAAAGTTGGGAGGGGGACAATGGTGGTCTGGGAGAAAGATAATGAGTTCTATTCTCGACAATGTGAATTTGACATGCCCACTACCTGACCATCTTCTGAGACCATCTTCCATTTTTGCTGTGGATATTTTATATCTATTATTTTTGCATATTCTCACCTCCATCTGAATGTGAGCTCCTTCAGAGCAGGTATTTTTGCCTTTCTTTCTATATTCAACTCTAGACAAAGTGCCTGCATGTAGTGAGAATATAATGAAAGCTTGTTGACAGATGGACTGTGGCATATCTGAAATGAGATGTCCAAAAGGTAGGAAATAGAGTTTGGTAAATTGCTAGCAATGCTCCAGATTACAGAATTGGTATACAGAGTTAGCAAATATACACAATTAGCATATAGGGTTAAAAAAATCAAAGTAAACTAAAGCTGAAAAGTTAGAGGGAGATAGTGTGTTTTAGTATCAACATCTACATGAAAAATTTATATTTTATCTGAGGTACTAGGGAGTCAGATTTTTTCCAAAAAGTGATTGCCTTGGTGAGATTTGTGTCTTAATGATATTATTTTGACAACTGTGGGGAGGAAAGACTATATGAGTGGAGAGAAGAGAGGTGTAAAAGATATTATGGAGGTTGAATGGATAGATCTGAGTAACTGAATCAGAGATAAGGGGATTTTCTTAGCTGCCCAGCAGAGAGAATAGGGCTAATTGCAGCCTGAATAAAATAGAGAAGAGATTATAAAGGGGAGGCACCAAAAATAAAGGTCAAAAAGAAAAGAACTGGAGAGGTGAAAAGGACAGTAAGATGAAAAAAGATGGAGAAGGTCAAGGAGAGACTTAGAATATTTTTGGTTGTAGAAAGGAACAACATATGGAGTACTGACGATTGTTGCTATCAATGAACAAGTGCTATACTGTTAGGAAGGTAGAATGTTTTCAGTAAAGGTTGTAAAGATGTGTTTCTGTGTAAAGCAAGCTGTTTGAAAACCTAATTGAATATTAAAGTCTCTGATCCCAATATCTTGAAGAAAAGCAAACAGGAGGCTGTTTTCCTCAAGACTTCTTTACTTTACAGTAAATGTATGAAGTCAAAGGCTCTAAATTGACCTTCTTTTGTACTGATGCAGTTTGGTTGGTTCCTTGAAACTTAAAAAGTGAGTTAGTGATTCTTCATTGTCACAAGGTTTATAAACATTAGGCCTGAAACAGTGTACTCAGACTTTTGGAGGCTCATTCATTGTTTTGGGGATCAAGAAGTAGCCTTCTGTACCTTGTTAAAAATGATTTAAGTGAAACCTGCTAATCTAGTTGTAATATATGCTTATCTTATTGTAAGAATTTCAGTCCCAATTTGTTTCTATTCGATAGGCACTTATTAAGTGCCTATAGTATGCCAGGCTCTTTGCTAGTTACTGATCATAGAAGACAAAAGGATCAGCGCACATATACAGATGGTTATTAATAACAATGCTGCTGCTCCTGATAGCTGCTCACATTTCTATGTCTTTAAGATTCGCAAAGAGTTTTCCTCACAACAGTCCTGTGAAGTAGTTGATGCAAGTATTATGATGGCCATTTCTTCCAATGAGGAACCTTGAGGGTCAGAGAGATTTATAACTTGTCCAACACTGCTAGTTAATCTTAAAGCCAGGATTAAAATCCAAGACACCTGACATCCAGTAGATATATAATAAACATCATAAACAGTTGGCCGTATTTGGCCTCTGACCCACACTGACCCCATTTCCTTGGCCAAACTTAACTGTTATATGTATCTATAAATGAATATATTAAATGCATTTTAGTATTTTAATTATGTTTATGTAACAGCCGGTTGTTGATTCATTAATCAATGCATTTATCAAACAGATACTTAGTGAATGGAATTATGGAATGTCTGCAATATCTAGCGATAGAATCTGCTTCAGTGTAACTGTCACGCAAATATTTTTTCATAATTAAAATTCTTAAATTTAAATTTGTCCCACTGCGAATTCTTATTTCAGGCTCCATGATGATAAGAATATACACTAGAACATATAACTTAAGCTGAATTATTCCATTTCATTGTAGGCTCTATGAGTATCATGGAAGGAATTACTATTTTGAAAAATAAGCTTGGTATAGATATCATCACAATAAATTTAGTATAGATATCACAACATGTATCTTTATATTACATAATAGTTCTCTTCTCTGCTTACATATTTGGTTCACCAACTTTTAAGATTCTATCACTCTCTAATGGATATCCTTAATGTGGCTTGGATGATGTAAAATTACATCATTAAAACACATTACACTGAAGTAAATTTTTAAAATTAATGCAAAGATTATGAGTTCATAATAGCAGTTTGCAAAAGTATTTTCATAAGTGAAAGTGCATCTTTAAAGGAGCAGCTATACTTTAAAAATTTTTTAATATGTTTCATGATTCATCAAATTAAAAGTACTTAGAAGAAAAGATGACTACAATTTCTAAGGGTTAGGATTTCTGACTCTTAAGGAAAGATTTGAAGAATCAAATGTTATAAGTATTTCTTGGCAGCTAGTATGAGGCTCAAGTTTTTGAATATTTGTGAAGGCAATGAGTAAAATGCTAGTCAGGATGCAGTTTTTTGGGGGAAGATGTTGTGTAAAGATGTAGGACTAATTAGATTAAACAAAATTTTGGCTGAAAAAGAAGGAAAGTAAATTTATCAGATGGTAGAATATTCTCAAAGGAAATAGTCTAAGTCCCACACCATGAATCATTGGAAGTACATAGTAGAAGACAGTAGAGAATTACTGTTTATGAAATAATCAGAATTGCATTGGCAAAAGCAAACAAAAAGATCAGTCGTGAATTGCATAATTCTCTTCATTTTTAATGCTCTAATTTGGAAAACAGGAAGCAAAGAGGGAATATGATAATAAAAAATTTACTTGGATTCTTAGATCCCTTTGTATCAGACAGATCCCAGTTTAACAAATGAAGCTAAATACCACCATTGAGAAGGAATGGATTGGTTCATTTTCAAGAGTTGGATTTACTCAGATTTCTCACACTTTTGTAGAATAATTTTATAAATCACAGCAAGTCACCTAAATTTTATTAAATCCATAAATTTGCAGCAGTTATTTCCCTCCAAGCTCTTTTAGCTGCATTCATAGACTCATAGAATCATATAATTTGCACATTGTAGATGGCAAAAGTTTGTACTAACGCTGGTTCTATAGAAATAATCTGCCAATAGCAAATACTCGAATTGTATTTCTGCAAAATGAGTAGAAAACTGATTTTTTTTTTCTGAATTAATTATTCAAAATAAAAACAAAATCTTAAAATCCCCAAACCTTTTCCCCAAGGTTTCTGAATTATCTATGTAAAAGCCTTAGGTATCTATTTCACATACTTAGACACAGCATGTTTTAAGAACCTCCAGTGGTTTCCCTGTTTTATTGGGAAAATCACCTGCCTTGGGTTTAGTTTCATTTAGCCCCTGAGATAATATAGTTCCTATCATTGTAGTAATAGGATAATCCTCTCATTAGGCCACTATGACTATACTCTTTTTTTGAATGTATTTAATATATCAGAGTATCTTTGGATACCATTTAAATTAAATCTCCTTAAGATCAGACCATTTAATTTCTTGTTCCTTTTATCCCAATGCCTACACCTTTTACACAGTAGGTTTTAAGAAATGTACATTAAAATGAAATAGTTGAAGAGCCTTGAGTAAGTTTATTGATTATAAAGCAGTATTTGACTTGGTAGAATAAAATGCAGTCTTAAAGGCTGTCATCCAGATAGGTGTCTCCCCTGAATTTTCCAAGTTCTCTTTACCTTTAATCATAGAGATAACTTTATTCAACATTCTTTTGATCAGCAATGTCAAAGCAATAAGTAATATAGTCAGGACTAAATCCCAAGCCTTTTTACTTGCTGACAACTACTCTCCATTCCCCTATCTCCTTATTTATACTTACTGCATTTAAAAGGAGAATAATAATGTAGTGTGCTGTCTCTCTACTTAATGTAATATACATACATATATATATGTATATATATATACACATACACACACATACACATATATATATATATATATATATATATATATTAAGATCTCTCATTGGCATTATCTTTTTTTTCTTCCAACCATATTTCCATATTTATTATGCTGCACAAGGAAAACCAGATCAAAAGGGGGAAAATGAGTAAGAAAAAAATAAGTAAGCAAACAACATCAATAGCAAAAAAAGGTGAAAATACTATGTTGTGATCCATATTCAGTCCCTCATAGTCTGCCCTTTGGATGCAAATAGTTCTCTCTCCATTACATGTCTATTAGAATTGGTCTGAATCACCCAATTGATAAAAAGAGCCAAGTCCATCACAGTTGATCATCAAATAGTCCTGTTGTTGCTATGTGCAATGATTTCCTGGTTCTGCTCATTTCACTCAGCATCAGTTCATGTAAGTCTCTCCAGGTCTTCCTGAAATCAGCCTGCTGATGGTTTTTATAGAACAGTAATATTCCATTACATTCATACACCATAACTCCAGCCATTCTCCAACTGATGAGCAGACTCTCAGTTTGCAATTCCTTACCAGAACAAGAAAGGCTGCTTCAAACATTTCTGCATATGTGGGTCCTTTTCCTATTTTTATTATCTCTTTGGGATACAGACTCAGTATAGACATTGCTAGATCAAAGGGTCTGCACAGTTTGATAGCCCTTTGGGCATAATTCCAAATAAGGCATTATCTTTTCACCGTCTACCTCATAACGCATTTGTCATCACAGATATTTGAATTTTGAGTAAAAGATGATGGTGGTGGTGGTGGTGGTGGTGGTGGAAGGATTGAGGGACACATTTTTGAGGGCCAGTTACAAAGTCAAATAGAAAGTTAGAGATAATCTGCAGAAGTAATTGCCAACAATGATTCAGGCATGTAAGATTCATTATCTCCCAATCCTTTGATGTACTTTGTGCATAGTCCTAATGTATATTATATAATGTCCAGTTGAAGAACACTGCCTTAAGGACTGGAGTTCTCTGCACTATCTTTTTACAGCTGCTGAAAGAGGGGAAAAGATGTGCTATTGCAGCTTTTGGAATCAGCTGCTGCCTTTCTATTCCCACAGCTTCACTGTCCTGCCTCTCTGATTGTAATAGCAAGAGGAATCTTTTGAAATTGGGATTCACTCAGAATAAATGATGAGTTTTACTAGGAATTTAAAAATATGATTTCCATTCAGTTTTCCAGTCTGTGCTTTGATGCCCTATTCTGATGTAAAATGGCTTAGGCTTCTCAAAGGCTATATCAGTGTAGTGTGGTGGAAGCTTAACCAGGACCTACCAAGCTTGTAAAGCTTGGAATATAGAATTGGCATATACCAGCCCATAGAAACTCAGCAAAGAGGTAGCCCATTATTTTTATTTTTGCAACTCTAGAAAATGAAGTTTGAGCAGTGGAGGAGTTATGTTTTGCCTCAACCTAGGGAGACTCACATAGATAAAATCAAAAATCTTTTGAAGTATTGAAAATATTTCTTTTGGAAATAAATTATACATTCATTTATAATATCTACATATATATGATATGTGTGTATACATGTGCATCTATATACATGTATATGTGTGTATGTATATAAGTGGCATAATTAAGACATTTACATCCTCATATTACTGAACTGAAATAGGATAATTTGACTCCCTTTCATTTTAATCAAAAATTGACCTATTATATTCAAATATCATTAAGATAGATCTGTTGCCATACTTTTCAAAGCAGAATACTATTTATAGATTCAGAGCTTCTTATTTTTAATAAGTATGTTTGATCCTACTGAGATGAACACAGGGGCTACTCCATTTCACCCCAATTTTTTGCTCCATATTTACTGGCGACCTTAGTTATCATCCAGTAATTATAAGCCAGACATTTCCCTGGATAATCCTTTCCCCAGGCAGAAAAGGTGTTATATTGTGAAAAGCATTTTAGATTAGCATCAGACAATCAAGGTCTGAATTCTGGCTTTACTACTTAACTACTTTTTTGTCTTTAAGGGAATTTCCAATTCTCTGTGTCTTTCTGTAAAATGAGGTGGTTGGATTATTTAACTTTGAAGGCTATTTTCATTAATGAGCCTGTATTCCTATGACTTTTCATATCTCAACAAAATAATGAACTCACAAAAGCATGTAAAAAGATACACACATACACACTCTTACACACATATGATTGTGAAAAATCTGTTTTACAAATACCTGACTTTGTGAAGCATTCAAATAGTTCCTTGAAAATCATTAAATACTAAAAGAGTCTTCATGCTAGAAATTACAGAGAAGTGGCAGCTAGGTAGTACAGTGGATAGAGTACCAGCCCTGAAGTCAGGAGCATCTGAGTTCAAATCTGGTCTCAGACACTTAGCACTTCCTATCTATGTGATGCTGGGCAAGTCTCTTAACCCCAATTGCCTCAGCAAGAAAAAAAAAATTACTGTGAAAATACAACAGTTTATATTTCTATGAGAGTCACTTTTGTATTTCTATAGGAAAAACTACATAGTATAAAGCTTTCCTATTAACTAGGAAAATCTTGTTTCAAGTGTTGTCCCTGATGCATACTGAACTCTCTGTGTGACTCTGAGCAAGTCCCATGCTTTTGTCATGGCTCTAAAGAATTCTCTAAGATTTGAGGTTACTGAGAAAATGCTGACGTGCACGAATTTCTTAGAACAATGATATCCCATGTCTAGTTCCTCTATTTCTCTAAGGATTTATGGTTTGTCAGTGGTTTACCTTACAACTATGTGAAGGAGGAGCTTACACAGTCTCCTTTTTACATAATAGTAAATCTATAAAGGTGGAGTGATTTACCTTAAGATCACACTAATAGAAAAGTTGGTAAATAAGATTCAAATTAGATTTTCTCATTGTAACTCTCATACCAGGTTCTTTCCTTGACATCGCATTTGGAAGAACATCTATGATACAAGATTTTCTGTCATAGACGATTTATTATAACAGAGCAACAAAGAAAGCATTTCCCCCCATGGTTTGTCTGCCAAAGTATCAAAAAACTTTCATTCTTTGCTGCAGTGCTACTTCTGAGATTCTTCTTTTAATATTATTATTTTTTAAAAAAATACATTGATTGGTACTTTGGAAATATGTGCTGGTTGAAATTGGGAATAGAATTATATTTTATAGCCTCTAGAGAAAATGTGATGGTGGCATTTCTGTTTAATCAGCACTCTAGAGCCTCCGTTATCATTTTTACTTAGTAAGGTATAGTAATTATGGTTAAATAACATAAAGGCTGTGCTTCAAATTAGTTGTTTCTCTTAAGGATTTAATTTAGTTTCAAGGAGAGAGTTTCTGTATGCTAATTAAACTAAGGCCTTATTAAAAGTACACTTATTGATGTTTAACTAGTCAGGAATAGTAATTTAGTTATAATATGTCAATTACATCCTTCTAAGACTTTTAAAAATAATTATATATTTGATTAAAATAGGTACATGTTAGATATATAATGTAATTATATATCTGAATAAAATAGGTAATGAAAAGAAATGAATGTCCTTAATTGCCTAAGCATTGATTTTTATATTACTGTTTAAATATATGTGTAATATATATTATTATTAATGAGTTGTCAAGGTAGTTCATAACAATACTTAGCAGCTATTCTTAAGAAATTATGTATTCATTTGAAAAATGCTACTGCATCTGTTCCATCTTTATTTCATATTTTAATTGCTTAAAATAAAATGATAGGAATTTTTCATATCATACAATTCAATCTGATAAGCTTTTTTTAAGTGTCTGCCCAATAATAGGTTCCAGGTATATATATGTAGTTATAAAAGATGATGTTCTTTCCTGAAACTTCCTCAACTAATTATTCTTTATCACTGTTATTTATATTTGGTCATCAGCCTCCTTATAGGGTCAACTTTTTCATCTTAAGTTTCAATTTATTATTCCTTTGAATTCCTTGATCTGAGAATTGGGATCAGAAATAAAATTGTTTATATCTTTGTCTTGATGTCAATAGAACTTGCATTTTAATAATACCTAATTCTGTTCTGAACAGCATTGGGTGAGAGTAAGCAATTTTAGGGTGTTTAGGATGTTTAGGTGTTTAGGAAAGAAATAAAGCTTCCTTAGAGTTTTTTTATGGACTAACTATATAGTTAACTCGTTAGCTAAGCTAAAATGGTATTCTGCATGAAGAAAAAAGGAGGGAAATAGTATCCTCTATTGATGAGATTTCATTAAATAATTGCTAAAGCAATCCAAGGTTAATTAGAGCTTAATTTTCATATTTCTCTTGGGTTATTGAGGAATGGGCAACTAGGTATTACAGAAGATAGAGTATGGGGTCTGGAAATAGGAAGGCTCACCGTTCTGAGTTCAAATGTAGTTTCAGACACTTAGTAGCTGTGTATGTCACTTAACCTCTGTTTGCATGAGTTTCCTCATTTGTAAAGTGAACTGGAGAAGGGAATGGCAAACTGTTCCACTATTCTTGTCAATAAAACACCAAAAGAGTTTACAGAGATTTTGACAGAATTGAAAATGATTCAAAAACAATAACAATTAAGAGATAAGATGTATGATATTTTGTAGGAACTTAACATTCACATATGCTCATTGTGCACCATAAGGGGGTATATGGAGAGAAATTTGATCCTTCCATGTAATAAAATTTTGTTCACCTCAATATGCTGGGAAGATACACTTGAAAAGTGTAACAAAGTGTAACTTATGCTGTGCCAAAGGATTATTAGTGAACATGCATCCTGCCTCAATGGATTGAAGCAGAAAGGTGGAGAAAAGAGAGAGTATGATAACTTGTATACTCTTCTGACAACTTGCTTCCTCGAGAAGTTTCCTCAGGAATCTGATCAGTTCCTTGAAAGACTTATTCTTAGAAAAAGCTATGAAACATATTCATCACCATCAAAGATCACCAAATAGCCATTATTCTGAAAAATGAATAATAGCTATGATAGTACTAACCTAGCTCCCTCCCCATATAGTCTCTTTTTGGCAATGCAGTGAGCTCAATATGAATGTTAACATTGCCAGGGACCATTTACTTTGGGTACTTTGAATTTAAAATGTAAATCTTCTATGTGGAGAAGCCATATAATGATGGATTCAATTTTCTTGTACATTTTATTTCATCTTTAGGAAAAATTGTTAAAAATTAACTTGGGAACTAAGTCAAAATTTGCATGATTCATCTAAACTAGACCTTTTACTAAGTGCTAGTGATCCAAAGGAAAAATAATCCCAGCTCTTGAGAAATTTGTTATACTAGTACTATTTTGATATATATATATATATATATACATACATATATATGTATGTATATATACACACACACACACACACACACACACATTTATATCTGCTCCAATTGTGGAAGGCATCATGTTTTGAGAGTTTTGTTTACATATGTATTAGAAGTGTTTTTATCACATGACAAGAAGGTGGGGACAGACAGATTTATGAGGTCAATTCCTTTTTTTAAATTTTCTTTATCCCAAGAAGTATTTCTTCCTTATCATATATATGCGCAGTAGCATTCTTAGAAGCATAAAAAAGTAGAAAACATCCTTTTTCTTTGAATAACCTATTTATTATCTCATCAATGAGAGAAGATAGAATACCTACAAAAAATAGTGATAAATATTTTAGAAAAGGAAGGGGAAGAGATGCCCAGGAGTTTTGACTGGGGTCATCTCTATGTTCTCACCTTCAGTTTCAGTCAGAATCTTTACAAGTGAGGTTTAAATCTCATCTCTGACCCTTAAAAGCTCTATGATCATGAATAATTTACTCAGAGTTCTGAGGCTTAGTTTCTTCATTTGTAAAATTGGGATAATAATACCTGTAATATCAACTTCACAAGGTTGTTGTGAAGCCCAAATGAGATAATGGATATGAAGGCTTTTAAAATCATTAAAGTGCTTTTAAAATATATTATTAATTCTTATGTTAATTGCATTAGCATTTTGGTATATTACATTCCAAAATGGTTGTTTTTCAGTCACTCAGTTTTGTCCTACTCTTCTTGATCCCATGGATCATAATAGGCCCGTTTACCTTCTACTATCACTTGAAGTTTTTTAAGTTCATGTTCATGGTTCATACTACCTTTTCATCTCATCTTTGCCATCCCATTTTCCTTTTGTCTTCAAGCTTTCCCAATATCAGGGTTTTTTCCTATGAGTCCTGTTTTTTTTTTTTTTTTCATTATGTGGCCATGACTTTCCAGTGAATAGCCTGAATTAATTTCTTTAATTAATTTCTTGACTGATTTGATCTCCTTGCTGAACAAGTGACTTTTAAAAGTTTGCTCCAGCACCATAATTCAAAAGTATTGATTCTGTGGTGCTCAGCTTTCCTTGTAGTCCAGATCTCAACTTTACATTGCTATTGGAACAACCAGAGTTTTGACTATATGGAGCTTTGTTGGCAAAGTTACATATCTGCTTTTTAGCCTGTTGTTCAGATTTGCCATAACTTTCTTTTAAAGGAGAAAGCATCTTTTAATTTCATGGCTGTAGTCTGCAGTGATCTTTGAGCCCAGGAATATAAAATCTAATACTGCTCTCTCTATTTTCCAGGAAGTGGTGAAGCCAGATGCCATGATTTTTTTTGGGGGGGAGTAATTTTTTTTTAATGTTAAACTTTAAGCTACCTTTTTATACTCTCCTCTTTCACCCTCATTAAGTGATTTATGCCATGAGAATGATATTGTCTACAAATCTGAGATTCTTGATATTTTTCTAGGCAACCTTAATTCCAGCTTCTGATTCATTTAACTTGGCACAGTACAGAGCTACTCTTATTAAGTTATATAGGGGGCAGCTAGGTGGTGCAGTAGATTAGCATCAGGCCTGAAAGACCTGACCTGACTTTAAATCAGACTTCAGACACTTACCAGCTGTGTGATCTTGGGCAAATCATTGAATCCTGTTTGCCTCAATTTCCTCATCTGTGAAATGATCTGGAGAAGGAGATTGCAAACCATTCCAGTATTTTTGCCAAGAAAACCCCCAAAATGCAACTAAGCGATAAGAAGAAATCATACATAGACTAGTTGCAAGAGACAATCAAATTAACCAAGGACTAATTCCTATACAATCCCTAAACAGAGTACACTTCTTTTCATAGATTATTTATTTCAAGACTTATTTTAAAGATCCAAATCCAAAAATGTGACAACCATACTAGCATTTTATACATGGAAAGGATATAATTTATTTTGTAATCTCAATTCAAAAGGAAATATGAAACAACCATTGTCTGCCTATAAAATATCTTTCTTGTAATGTTTTTGCCAAAAAAAAAATTATTTAAATAGGCATGTAATATATACATTCCTTTAGTAAAGGTGGGGTTGTATTTGATTACTACAATTATGAACTAATCAAATCTACACATTTTTAACAACTCATAAAATGAGTGTAATCCTCCAGGTCCTATCCTAAAAATAGAAAGTTTGTATAAACCTAATTGATTGTAGGCTTGCTGTTGTTCATTATCTTAATTAGTCTAGGTAATTAAATCATTAATTGATTGGAGCTGATGCCTTGCTAACAGACAGGGAAGCTTGGTTCTTTTCTGTCTTTTCCCCCAAGACCTGCCATTTAGGTTTCTACTGCACCTCTTTATTTGAGATATTTGAGTTGGTGAGAAGCCTGGTATCATCTTAGGCCATTCCAAGGAGAATGGCAGCTGGAGAATTCAGCTAACCTGTGGGTATAATTTTTCTGAAAAACTGCTGTTTATGAGACTTGCTTCAGTGAAATAGGGAAACAATACCAACCTGACTGTGGCTAATTAACATTGGACGGTAAACCATGCAGAATGCAATCCATTATGAGGACAGGCCTGACTTTGGCAATTAACTTTCATTGTTTGTTGTGTTTTGCTTGGGTACCTTTCTGAAGCTGTAGGTTTCCATCAAAGTATTTTGACAGACATTCTTCTCCAGTGATATCCCTGTAGATCTTTATTCATGTGCAGACAGTAGAGAGGAATATTTTTCCCCTTGCTCAAATTCAGATGCTCTGAAATAATCTCTTCGCTTCCCCGATATCTACAGCATTATTCTGTTATGACTTTAAAACTACTTCAAAAATCTTTGCTGACTTATAAAGTTTTAGGTGAGTTGGCAAAATTGTGCCAGCCCCCAGTTGTTGAAAAAAATTCCCTTAAAGTACCTTCAAATCCAGAAAGTCTACATTTAAAACGAACTGCTAAACCTCTAATTCCTATGTGAATAAGTTAGACTAAACAAAGCACCAAGATAAGGCAATGAGAAGCCATTTTATCTTGGAAGTGAGTTATCAGGCCCACCCTCTCTGGTTTTAGGAAAAGTAATGTTTGCAGTTTTATTTGTTTTTCCAAGTCTCTGTTTCCAAATTAGCCATATTTACTATGATGGTTAGCATTAAAAGGATCAGTGAAGAGAATGAAATTCATAACTGTTTATTTTTTTCTTAAGCTGATCCATTGAACCTAATAGTAATTTTGAAAAACTTTTAATTCACTTATCTTCTTGTGGATATAGTAGCCCCTTCAAAATAACAAAATCAGATAAAAAATGAAAGATTGGTATATAATACTAAGAAGTTGGTATGATCATTACCTAGAGTATATTCCAAGTCCTTAATATAAATGCTGGCTTTACTTTAGATGAGGAAACTGATAACAATGGCTATCATTTATGGAGATTATTAGTTATTCTTTATTGTTTTCATAGAATATTAGTAGTGCTGGAAGTCATGGAAAATATTACAAAGAACAAATACAAAAGACATACTATTCCAGAAGGTGATTCCTAAAGGATTGCATTCCTTCCTCTGACACAAAAGTTCAGTCTTACTATAATTGTTATTTAATTATTTTAAAAGAGCCAAGCATCATGGAATAATAATAGCAGAAATAGCTCACATTTACATAGTGCTTTAAGATTTGCAGCAGAATAGTTTATATATATATATATATATATATATATATACATATATATAATTATTATTATTATTAAATATATCTTATTTGATAGAAAAAGGAAATGATGTTTAATCATGAGGGAATTGCCTATAGATCTATACATGTGTTCTCTTGAAAAATGTTTTATGTAGAAATAATAAAGTCAGTTTTCTTCCCTTGTATGATTCCTAATTTTTCTTACTTTATTTTTCCAGCATCTAGCACAAACTCTGACAAGTAGAAACTGCTTCCTATTTGTTGATTGATTCTAAGGCATCGCTCATATTGCCTGTTACCCTCTGGTTTAGTCTCCGTATGGAAGTAGCCTTATGCTTGTTCTCATAATTCATGGATAACAGGGGGAAGGGGCATTAGTAATAATCTAGTCCAACTCCTTTATTTTACAGATTAGAAAACTGAAGCAAGAGAAGTAAAATGATATGCTCAATATTACACCTGAATATGTGTGGGACAGGTGGATTGCAAGACTCCCTTCCTAATTAACTAATTAGAGACATCATCAGGTACAAAGAGAAAGCATTTATTCAATCCCTGCAGGGAGAGGCCCAGACACACCTGGAAGTCATCCCAACTCCCCACCATGTGTGCTTGGAACCTAGCCAGCTTCCGGCTTGTCCAGGGTTTAAAAGCAAAAGACTCAAGCCTTCTCATTGGATAGACTAAAAGGACGTAACCCTCCTTGATCAATGGTCACCAATGTTGGCTGCCTCCCACAGGTCATTTCACTTCCTGCAACTTCCTGTATCTCCAAATTCAAAATTCATTCCTCCAGAGATCAAATGACCTTCCCAAGGTCCCAGTTCTGGGAACAGGAATCATGTAACTCAATACTGAGAAATACTTCATCCAATCAGTCCCATTCAAGTGGAATAGCCGAGTTGGGATTCTATAGAGAACTTTCCTTACAAGAACTATTGGAAGTATTATAAGCATCAGTCTACCCATATACAGATGAGGAAATGGAGGCTCTATGACTTGCTTATGTTGATATTATTTACATATGGTGGAATCTGGTTGCTGACCAACCTTTCTCTATTCTTTCTATTATAATTTTCCATTTTATAACATCTTGAATGGAAAATAATAGGAAATATTTAGGAAATTTTCATAGACAAGCTTGGCTTTTTTGGACTGTATCTTTTGTCGGAATTGAAATCTACCTATCTAAAGGTAAAGAAATGAGTTCTATTTTTAGAGGTAGAAGATCACAATATGAGTCTTGCTATGACATTTAGTAGCTGTGTTGACTTTGGGCAAAGCACTGAACCCCTCTTTATTCTTTTATCAAATTAATTTAATAATATATGTACCTACTTTATAGAGATATGAAGAAATCATTTTCTAACTTTTACAGTGCTATAGAAATGTGAGCTACTTTGCATCTCATTTCCTTCTATAGGAAGTCCAGTGTCTTTTTTTAAAAGGAATTTTTAAAAATGATTTTTCTTTTCTTCTTCCCACTATTATATTATCTTCACCTAATATCCCAGACATTTTGCTTCCATTGTTTTTGTTTTAAATTAAATTATTGATGGGCAAAAAAAGGCAATGATATTTACAGGACCAGGCACCCAAAATAAACATAATTAGAATTCCACACGTTAGAAAAAGGTTACTAGAAAGTGATATATCAAGGCCTGGTGCAATTCTAGAAATTTTGTTTGTTCACTGAATAGTGAGGTTAAAATCTCAGGTTTTCTGTGATTACTGCTCATGAAGATTATTCTTTCCCCTCTGTGTGCACCTGCTAGATAATGTAGCCCATTTCTTTTTACAAATGAGTGAGAACATTGATGATAACTGAGCTCAATAATATAATACATTATCTTTTTCACTAGTTCAAAATAATAAAAGCACATCATAATACATCATTGCCATTAATAGATGACCTCAACTGTACTGAGCAACCATGTAATTGAATAATATCATGGGGGGAAGGGTAAGATTAAAAAAATGATTTTAAGTATAGTACAATGATAAGGAAGCATAATGACAACATGGAAAAGAATTCTAAAATGGAAAAGCTAGCTTTGACACTCTTTGGTCTGGTTACTTTTCATTGCTAGAAGGAATTTAAGTGTTTATTATAATAAATGTAAATAATAATTCTTCTGCATTTCATTTCACTGATGGTACAGTTTCTTAGATGAAAATAATACCATATCATAAGACTTAAATGATATGTTTTCCATTAAGATGTACATCAACAAAATGTCACATGCAATGATAAAAGAGAGGATAGAGTCTGAATAATGGGGATAAGTTGAAATAAAATATTGGATAATATAGGATTTAAAGAACCTTGATTGCTTTGGTTACTAGAAATCATAATCCTGCTTGGGAATTGATATTCCAGTATTTTTCCCAATTCCATATTTCCTATGTAACTATCTTAAATATGGATTATAGCTTTAAGAGCTGGAGTTTATTCAATATCACTGACATTTGATAAGTACCATTGCAAGGACATTTAGAAAGTCAGGAGAAAAAATATAATTAATTTAAAGCTGTTTAAAATCATATGTACAGGTGGAATGGTAAAGTAGATATAGAGCCAACCTTGAATCAAGGAAGACCAAGATTCAAAGCTTGCCTCTGATACATACTGTTTGGCTGTGTGATTCTGGGCAAGTCATTTACCCTCAGAGTGCTCTAGGCAAATATCCAAAACTGTAAATTGCATAAAAGGGGATAATGACTGCAGTAGTAGAGGAAATTTCCTCTCCTGGACTTTCTTATACCAAAAGTCAAAGAACTTCAATTAATCTTTAAATTATATGGCTAAATTCCAAGGCAGAAAACCATTGATATTGTTAGACTAGGGAGTTGCTACCAGTTTCCCTATACGAATTTGACATTACTAACTAAAATTTTTGTTGTGTGTGTGTGTGTGTGTGTGTTTTTCTTATCAAGTGTGAAACATTACCAAGAAACATGGATATCTTGATCATTTTTCTAGTGAAATTTGCATTTTTTCTCTCTACCCTACCATGGAACTTCTTGGAGAGATCTGGCTTAATTACACATACCTCCCCTCTCTACCCCCCCTCCCCCACAAGCACATCATTTTACTAATGAGGACATAAAACTAAGAGGGTTTTGAATGACTTACCCTCACAGGCAATGAGTGGCAGGGCTGAGATATTCTGATTTATTTCCTCACAATCTAAAACCTTTTTATGAAAAGACTTAATTTTGTACATTATTTTTCATTAGAATATGAGAGACTTTTTCACATATTTCTCACACACAGAACCAAATGAAAATGCAGAATGGCACATAGAGTTTTGAAATTTCATTAGCCTTCCTAAGTTAATTCCTCCCTAAAACCAGCTGTCATCATTATTTTTACTTAGTAATGAATTGTCATAAATAAATTATAAATGAGACATTGTCATGGAAATTTTATTTTCTGGCTAGAAATGCAGAGGAAATCACTATAATGTTATACTGTCCAGAATTAGCTGTAGTGTTAACTAAGGAAAAATTGGACTATACAAATTGGTCATTTAGATACTCTCTGTCACAATCCCTTTTTTGTTATTGTTTTTAATTATGCAATTCATTGAAATATTTTCTTTTTCTTTTTCATCATTCTGTCAAAGACAGGTTGAAAGGCCCAACAAAAAATCAGAAACACGATTTAATGACTTGCAAGTGCAACTGTTTAACGTCTCTCCTCAAGGCAAAGAATTGAACTGATAGATTTTATAAAGAAAGTGAGGGATCATTATACAGTTCATCTGAATTTCATTACTTGTAAGAAATTCATTCAAAGGATCATAAATTCTGTATTTTTTCATTAGTCAAGAGCTATGAAAACAAGATCTATATTTTGTGACAAAATAACAAAAAATTCTGAGGGATATTAGAAATATAACTTTCAATCAAAGGGAAGAGTAGTCACCCCAGAAATGTATGATGATACTTCATTGGCTTAGCAGCAGAAGACTTTTCTATATTTTATTTATGAATATTGTTTTTGAGAGAATGCTTATTAAATGCTAATGCTTTATTTTGTTTTTGCTTTAATTTGATACTCCAAATCTACCATCAAGGGTCTATTTAAGTGTTTAGATGTTTTGTTCCTTTTTAAATGAGTAATTTCACTGTGATATTAAGTTAATTACAATTGGAATTTGTATATTACTTTAAATTTGCAAAGGACTCGGCACATATAATACAAGTTGACCTATGCAACAGGTCTGACATGGGTATTACAGTTATTATTATCAAATGTTTTATTTATCATTATTATCAAATATAATTTTATTTATTTATTATTATTAAAGTTATTAAGTGATTTGCCCACAGTCACATAATCTATAAGTGGCAGAGGCAGAATTTTAATTCAGATCTTGATATTCTACATCCAACGTGCTCTCCATTTGGTTATACTGCCTGTAGGTGTAGTTAAAGAGAACCCACTAGTGTAGTAGTGCAGGGAAGAGACTTGACAGTGACACAGTCAATAGGTAATGGCACTTGATAAGTTCTTGTGGGAGGAATGTATGAATGTATCAATGGTGTATACTTTCATTAGTGTGGTAGCCATATTAATCATGGCCCTTATGTGCCTTGCTATATGTTTGTCATGGGTTGCTGTGCTCATAACTTTTCATCTTCTTGTAGCCAATCCACTGTAAATAATTCTCTGTAAACTGAGGCAGCTCCTTGATCACAGTCTTTAGCATCCTTGTATTCCAAGCCTTTCTAGTTTTAATCCCTACTGAAGTTTGTGTTGATCTGTCAAATCCAAATCCTACAATAACCTTGGGTCCCCAGGATGCCATGATGAGACAGCCCAAAAAGAATGTTAATGAAAGGTTATGATTAATTTTCTTTGGTGGGAGGGGGTCCAAACCTGAACATTTATCAGTGTGGGGTACTCTTAGTGTGGATTCTCTAATGCACATCAAGCAATTTGTCTAAGATTTAAGGTCGTAATTTTCTGGAAACATTGAAAGACTGTCTTGCCATGGTCACAAGATGAGTGTCAAGATGCTGACTTGAACTTGGATCTTGTTGATTACAGATTCAACACTTTATCCCCTGCCATAACAAACTGTCCCTTTTTTAATGGTCCATAAATGCATGTTGAATGCTGTCTTCAAACAGTATATGTAATTAATTCTAGGGCAAGTTGAATCTTATTACTTACTCCTTCAACTTTAAGTTCATAACTTCATAGGACTTAATGTTTCCTCTAAGTCACATAGGAAGAAGAACTAAAAACTCTTCTCACCAATCCCATGCTCTCTCTACTGTATCCTGATGCTTAATGCCCCTTTGGCTGAGATCCAGTGGAATGTTGTAATTATGATTACATGAGAAAGTACCACCTGCCTCTCCCATATTTGTCATAAATTCTATGACATTTCCATTCATTACCATAAGTAAATTAAATATTAAAATACATAGTCAGTTTGGTAAGGATACCAGGATGTCTAGTCTGGTAGGAACCTCCTGATCTAAAAACAAATATGCACATTGCCAGTGATATATCTTTTCCATCCTGGAGTAGGCAAAGTCATTTAGCACTTAATACTTACTTTTATGAAGTCCCTTTGCTTCCTGGATTTCCTGTGTTTACTACAGTTAGCCACCTTTAAAAATTTCTGTAAGGTGCTGCACTGAGGAGGCATATTGCACAATAACTGGCACATAGTAGGTATTTAATGAATATTTGATTTATTTGTTGATTACTGGGTTTCAAGATGAGCAAACTGAGGAAGTAAAAAGAAAGGATTTCATGATTGCCATTCAGTGTCTGTGTCAGAACAGTTGGTACCAAATAGTCTGGTGCCTTGCAAAAAAGGTCATTTTATTCCTAAAGCTTCCACATGCTCTTCTTATGTACTTTTCCAGCTGTTGTTTCAAAGGCTAAATCACAGGTGCAGAATCCCCTTAGGAGGCAGCTGAATCTAAGCTGATGTTAGCACTTCAACTCTTTAAGATTAAAAAAAAAATCCTTTTGTGTGTTTCCAGGAAACTAAGCAAAGCTTGTTAAAGCGCATGAAGAGATAACACTTGAAAAAAGAAAAGAGAAGAAATTGGGGATTATTTGATAAACATAGCTTGTTATTTTATAATGGTATCATTTGTTATGTGTAATATATTAACTTTTTAAAATGCATTCATCTCTCTTCAGTGCTGCTGAGCTAGCATTCTTGGATTTGGATTTCTTTTGAAGTCTGATACTCTAATTGGCTGGCATTCATGTTGGATTTTATTAGATCCTGCCTCTTACACACCTTTACACACACACACACACACACACATACACATGCTGTCTCATATTTAGGATGATGGGATCATTGATTTAGAACTTGGAGGGATCTGTAGAATTCATTTTCTTCAATCCCCTCACTTTACAGATGAAGTAATTGAAATCGAGAGTTTGTGACTTTTCCAATCTAATCCAATCCAATCCAATCCAATCAAGGTTTATTAAGTATTTACTTTGTGTCAGACACTGTGCTAAGCTCTTGAAACACTTAATAAAAAAGAAAAGAAATTTCCTATCATCAAGGAACTTACAATCTAAAGGTAAAGACAACACAAAAAGAGAGTCAGGAAATATGGGAAGGGGATGATATACCAGGAGGCATCTGATACAGGAAGCACATCTAGTTTCATGGAGTTGAAAACAGGCAGGGCAGCAGATAAAGCAGAGTGCGTTGAATTCAGTTTCTGCTCTATATAAAATCAGGAATTGGAAGAAATTTGGTATTCCATGCTCCAGCCTTCAAATCAAAAGGGGAGAAAAGGCTGAGGAAGGTGGCATCATCAAGACTTAAAATGATGCTAACTTTAGAAGTGATAAGCTTAATTGAAAATGTGCCCAAAGGGTTATAAAACTGTGTATACTGTTTGATCTAGCAATACAAATGCTAGGTCTATATCCCAAAGATATCAAAAAAGGGATAGGGAAGAAAATATTTATACCAAAAAAATATTTATAGTACCTCTTTTTGTTGTGGCTAAGAATTGGAAATGGAAGAGATACCCATCTCAATTGAGGGGATGGCTAAATAAGCTGTGGTATATGATTGTGATGCAATATTGTTGTGCTGTAAGAAATGATGAGTGGGTTGATTTCAGGAAAACCTGGAGAGACTTACATGAACTGATTCAGAACCAGGAGAATGTTGGACACAGTAGCAGCAATATTATTCAGTGAGGAACTATGAATGATTTAGCTATTCTTAGCAATACAATGATCCAGGAAAATCCCAAAGGCCTAATGCTGAGGCATACTATCTGCCTGCAGAAAAAGAACTGATATTGTTTGAATGAAGACTGAAGTATGCTATTTTTCACTTTCTTTCATTCTTTTTCTTTTATTCAAGTCTTCTTCTACAAAATAACTAATATGGAAATGTTTTACATGATTGCATATGTATAACCTCTATCCTGTAATCTCTCCTCTTCCTTGATGCCCTCCTTTTTTTTTTTTTTCCCATTCTAGGATGCCTTTATTTGCTAGTTATTGCACATAACTTGGGGTCATTACTTTCTAACCACCAAATGTTTCTAAAGATTAATTATATTTTATCAAGTTTAACATTTATATCAGAGTTTGTTTTTTTTTTTTTTATTGTAATAGCTAACTCTCGAGGAGATGGGAGAGAGGAAAGTATAAAATTTGGAACTCAAAACTTTAAAAATATATATATTTAAACATGTAATTGGGAGGAAATATAGGCATTTTTGATTTAAACAAAAAGAAGTGATGACTTTATTCTGAGAGAAGCATCTTGTTTTTGTGGAAGTCATTTTGGCAATGTGTTCTAAAACTAGTACTGAATCCCCTGTATAGTGCTGTCACTAATGTATCCAATCTTCTCTTATTTATCCCTCATCCCTGTTTCTTCAGTGGGATTTGAATAAGGCATAGTATTTGAGAGCTTTATTAAGAGTAGACAGATTCAGTGAAAGTGATGGTCTGAGAGGTATCACTAGAAGAATGGACTTCAGGACCAATCTAGGTCAATCTGTATTAAAGCACCTCATCTACTGCTCTTAGGAAATCTTTGCTTCTAGGGGGTCTCAGTTTCTTCTTCTGTAAAAACAAAGCAGTTGTACTGGAGGATCTCCAAGGTTTATTCCAGCTTTAATTATATGATCTTTTGATTCCTTTGAAATCTCTCTGAGAAGTATATATTCATGCTTTATTTGAAGATCTTTAATAATTTTGAACTCATATTCTGAGGCAACTCATCCCATTTTGGGATAGCTATGATTATTAAGGAAACTTTTCTTCATATTGAGCTAAAAATCTCTTTTGTAGTTGCTATGTAAGTGGCCAACCTTAATGAATCAGGTGCTTTTCCTTACTAACAGCCCCGAAGATGAATAGAAAAATATTTATTAAGCACTTACTATGTACTTGATAATAAGTGTCTTTCCAATCTCCTTGACCACACACATATATACTCACACACATATGCACATGCACACACATACCAGATCAGCCCCATTAGCTATTGTTCTGTGACTTCAATTTCTCCTCCCCTCCTACTTTAGGCCATGCATGCTCTCATTGCCTTTCTTGACAAAATTATTGCTATGTATTCTAATTGACATCCAAATATGCTTAATTTGTCCTGAAAATACTATAGGTAGGAATAAGAGGAGAAAAGTGTAGAGAGAGGGAAAGAAAGTGATTCTTCTGAATAAGAATTAACTTCCCTGGGTTGTCTGTTTGCCATTTCTCTTTTCTTTCTTTCCTCCCCCCCACCCCCCCTTCTCTCTCAACTTCCCATTATCGATTTGTCCCTTCCTCCTATATCCAAGCTATTAATAAATAGGCAGGGATCCACAGTTAGAATTTAGGTGATTTTGATTACTGTTAGTAGAGAAAACTATTAGAATGCTTTGTTTACTGTACCTCAGGCATTACCCCTGACTAATATTAGTGCTTCCCTGGAAATAAAGGCTATCTTAATTCTTTCAGAAATTATGTTTTTGTTACTTTAATGCTTTGCTCAAACAGAAAGTACTTTCTTCCCTTGACAAGTAGAGAGATTTAGCCTATACACACACCAAAAGTCACTTGTAAAACCTTCTCTACGTTTTTATATATTGTACTTTTTCCAGATATTTAGAATATATTGATCAGTATGCTGATTTTCCCTTTTTCTTTCTTTGTTTTTTGGTTTAAAAATATTATTTGTTATATGGGATGGTACTTGAAGAGAGGGAAGGGAAGGAGATAGAATACTGTAAGTAAATGCTTTTCATGTAAAAAAAAATATGAGTTAAATCTATTTTTAAAAAATTATGGAATTGGAATTTAGAAAATTACAACTATTATCTCACAAAACAATGCAAAAATAAATAAATAAACTTGGCATAGGACCCACTTAAACCAGATTGTTCTTAGAGCATTTATATTTAAAATTGGGAGGGTACTAAAACAAAAACTTAAGGGAACAGATCAGTTGTCAATAAATATAGCAATGTTCCATAGTTTTGTGGTTTATTTATGTCATCAATCAATGAGTATTTATTATCTCCTATTTGCCAGGGTACTAAATGAAGTACAAAGTTCAAAGAAAGGTAAAAATATGATCCCTACTCTACAGGAGTGCTCCTTCTATTAGAAAGAAAAAAACTGTGTGTGAGAGATATGTACATTGTAAATGGAAAGTAATCTTAGAGAATGGAGACTTAGACTGAGTAAGGTTAAGTGAGAGGACTGAGGTGGCTAGGAAAAAAATCTCCTGTTCAAGGGGGAATTTGCACTATGTATTGAAAGAAGCCAAGGAAACTGGGAATTGAAGATAAAGGGGAGAGTTATAGGCATAAGAGGATTGCCATTGTAACTGCATAGATGAAGTATCACAATTAAGGAATAGCAAGTAGGCTGGATCATCAGTTGTAGAGAGGAATAAAATGTTCAAAAATGAGAAAGATAGAAATAGGTCTCCTTGTGAGCTTATTTTACATATCAAGAAATAAGATTCTGTGAGAAATGACTTTTTTAGTGTCATTCATCTGTTAAGATTATTGCTAGAATTTGAATCCAAGGTTTCATATTTTCAGTTTGATATTTGCTGTAATCTCATAAATGTCATTAATTACTATATCTAAATGGAAAAATTAACACAATTTTAATACATTTTCCAGAGCCTAGGATATACAAATATTATACTGGGATAGAAGAAACAGATTTTTTTTTAAGTCCCTCCCTCATAAAGCTTATGTTTTCTTCAGGAAATATATCATTCACACAGATAAGAAAATAAAATATAATTTTAGGAGATAGTGTATACAACCAGCTAGGAAGAAAAGGAAATCCTTCTAGTTGGCACTGGGGATGAATCTTAAGATAAAGCAAGGATACTGAAAGAGAGAGTTGGAAATGTCTTCTAAGTGCTGGAACAGCTTTTAACATCTTAGAAAGAGATTAAATGTTGGATTCAGGGAGAAACAAGGAGACCAATTTTGATTAGGCCAAAGAATGAATATGGGATAATGATATGAAATGTATCTGAAAAAGTAGTGTAGTTAGACTGAAGGAATTTAAAGGGTAAATTGAGGATTTCATATTTTGTCTGAGAGGCAATAGAGTGAAGAATTAAGAACAACCTAAAACAATGATTTATTTTTATCTCTGCTTGTGAGATTTAAAACAGTATTTTCATTCAAAAAGTTAAATATCCTTTTAAATGAGAATCCTTAGATTTTTGCAATTTTTTGTAAATTCCATCCTACAAATGCATATCAGGGCAGGTGACTTTTTTTCCTCTTTAAAAAAAAGCAAAAAATAAAACACAGCAAAACAAAGAAACAAAACCAAAGCATTCCTTTTCATTTTGAACAAATTTTTAAAATTATTTTTACCTTATTTTAACAGTAATGAGTAGCATTTACCTTTGTAGTAGCTCTCTAAAATTTAGCTAGAAGGCCAAGGATAATATTTGAGAAAAAAAATCTGTGTTTGTCAAATGGAAAAAGAAAATAATACTCTTAGGAGAAGTAAATGTTACTGTCAAGCTTCAAAAAAAACCAAACCACATTGTAACTATGTATACATATTTATACAGTTGTCTTGTTGCACAAGAAAAATCAGATCTAGAAAGAAAGAAAAAAACTTGAGAAGGAAAACAAAAATGCAAGCAAACAATAACAAAATGAAAATGCTGTGTTGTGGTCCACACATAAGTTCCCATAGTCCTCTCTCTGGGTATAGCTGACTCTCTTCATCACTGAACAATTGGAACTGGTTTGAATCATGTCATTGTTGAAGAGAGCCACGTCCATCAGAATTGATCATTGTATAGTCTTGTTGTTGCTGTGTATAATGACCTGGTGGTTCTGCTCATTTCGCTTACCATCAGTTTATGTAAGTCTCTCCAAACCTCTCTAAAGTCATCCTGCTGGTCGTTTCTTATAGAACAATAATATTCCATAACATTCATATACCATAATTTATTCAGCCATTCTCCAATTGATGGGCATCCCTTCAATTTCCAGTTTCTTGCCACTACAAAAAGGTCTGCCACAAACATTTTTGCACATGTGGGTCCTTTTCTCTCCTTTAAGTTCTCTTTGGGATTATAAGCCCAGTAGCAACACTGCTTGGTAAAAGGGTATGCACTGTTTGATAACTTTTTGAGCATAATTCCAAATTGCTTTCCAGAATGGTTGGATTCGTTCACAATTTCACCAACAATGTATCAGTGTTCCACTTTTCCCACATCTCCTCCAAGATTCATTGTTATCTTTTCCTGTCATCTTGGCCAATCTGACAGGTGTGTAGTGATATCTAGAGTTGTCTTAATTTGCATTTCTCTGATCAATAGTGATTTGGAGCACCTTTTCATATGACTACAAATAGTTTCAATTTCTTTGTCTGAAAATTGTCTGTTCATATCCTTTATCAATTGGAGAATGACTTGAGTTTTTATAAATTAAAGTCAATTCTCTATATATTTTGGAAATGAGGCCTTTATCAGAAATTTGAATGTAAAAATGTTTTCCCAGTTTATTAGTTAAAACTTTTTAATTTAATATAGTCAAAATTATCTATTTTGTGATCAATATTGATCTCTAGTTCTTCTTTGGTCACAAATTCCTTTCTCCTCCACAGGTCTGAGAGGTAAACTATCCTATGTTCTTCTAATTTATGTATAATATCATTCTTTATATCTAGATCATGAACCCATTTTGATCTTATCTTGGTATACGATATTAAGTGTGGATCAGTGTCTACTTTCTGCTATACTGGTTTCCAATTTTCCCAGCAGTTTTTGTCAGATAGTGAATTCTTATCCCAAAAGCTGGGGTCTTTAGGTTTGTCAAACACTAGATTGCTATGATTATTAACTATTTTGTCCTATGAACCTAACCTATTCCATGGATCAACTAGTCTATTTCTGAGCCAGTATCAAATGGTTTTGATGACCACTGCTTTATAATATAGTTTTAGATCTGGTATAGCTAGACCATCTTCATTTGATTTTTTTTTCATTAGTCCCCTTGAAATTCCTGACCTTTTGTTCTTCCAGATGAGTTTTGTTGTTATTTTTCCTAAGTCAATAAAATAGTTTCTTGGGAGTTTAATTGGTATAGCACTAAATACATAGATTATTTTAGGGAGTATTGTCGTCTTTATTATATTCGCTTGACCTATCCACAAGCACTTGATATTTTCCCCAATTGCTTAGATCTGACTTTATTTGTGTGAAAAGTGTTTTGTAGTTTTGCTCATATAGTTCCTGACTTTGTCTTGGCAGGATAAATTCCCAAATATTTTATACTATCAACAGTTATTTTAAATAGATTTTCTCTTTGCATCTCTTGCTATTGGATTTTGTTAGTGATGTATAAAAATGCTGAAGATTTATGTGCATTTATTTTGTATCCTGCAACTTTCCTAAAGTTGTGGATTATTTCTAATAGCTTTTTAGTTGATTCTCTGGGGTTCTCTAAATATACCATCATATCATCTGCAAAGAGTGATAATTTGATTTCCTCATTACCTGTTCTAATTCCTTTAATGTCTTTTTCATTTCTTATTGCCAAAGCTAGCATTTCTAATACAATACTGAATAGTAATGGTGATAGTGAGCAAATCTTGTTTCACCCCTGATCTTACTGGGAATGGTTCCAGTGTATCCCCATTACATATGACACTTACTGATGGTTTTTAATAGATGCTACTGACTATTTTAAAGAAGAGTCCATTTATTTCCATACTCTCTAGTGTTTTTAATAGGAATGGGTATTGGATTTTATCAAATGCTTTTTCTGCATTATAGATGAAGAAATTAAAATAAAGTAAATTGAAACTTACCCAAGATTATAGAGTTAATTATTGAAATCCAACTCTTTTGACTGCAAATATGGACTTTGTTACTACCACTTTATATGTTTATACAAAAAGGCATCATCCCTTCCAGTGATAAGGTATTGTAGGAGAACATAGGGGAGGACTTGATTTTTTTGAATCTAACAAATTAAGTTTGTTGAATAAATAAGAATTTAAAATGACAGCATTAAAAACATGGCGGGGAGGGGAAGAAATTCTTGAGATTATATAAAACAAAATGTGCTTGAGACAGCTAGGTGGCATGGTAAATAGAATGGTATTCTTGGAATCAAGAAGTCTTTATTTGAAACATTTGGCTTCAGACATAGAGCTTTAGACACTTACTAGCCATATGATCAAGAACAAGTAACTTAATTCCTGTTTGTCTTAATTTCCTCAATTGCAAAATAGGGATAATAATAGTCCCTATCTCCTGGGTAGTAGTGAGTATCAAAAAATATTTTTCTTAAATACTTAGCACAGTGTATAGCATATAATAGGTACTTAATAAATGTGTTTCCTTCCATCTGTGATTCTTTGAACCTCGTCAATTTATATATGCGAGTTAAAAGCCTAAAATTTTTGTGATTTGTTCAAAAACACATAAGTATTAAATGGCAAAGTCATATTCAGACTCAAATACCCAGACTTCCAATATAGCATTTTTCTTACATTGTACTACCCTATTTTCATATGCCTTATTAGTATATTGAAAATGTGTCTAGTGGCGCAGTGGATAGAGCACCAGCCCTGAAGGAAGGAGAACCTGAGTTTAAATCTGGCTTCATATAGTCAACACTTCCTAGCTGTGTGACTCTGGCAAATCACTTAACCCCACTTGCCTCAGCAAAAAGAAAAAAGAAAGAAAGAAATTTTGAATTTTATTTTGAAAATAAAAATAAAACTAGGACATTGATTTTTTTTTTTATTTTTGCATAATAATGGCTCAAAACCTGGGCCAAAATTATCGATCAAATTTCCCTTAATCCTTTTCCCCTTATTTATTTGTTTATCACTTAATTGTTCTATGTTCTGTGCTAGGCAGTAAACTTATACACATGTAAACAGATATATGTATATAGACATGTAATATATATACACATAGTATTTTTAATACATAACTACACATATAGATGTATATTTATATGTATATACATGCAGATGTATACATGTACGCAGTATTCCAAATATATAAATATCTATTGAGGCATACAGATATACATATACACACAAAACTAGTGAATGCTTGATATAGATTATTAATACATAGATCCATGTCTTTTGCTCACCATTACTTATAGTAACATCGTGGACAAGTTAATTTAACCTCACTCAGCCTTAGGTTTTTTTTTGTTGTTGTTTTTGTTTTTTTCATTTTAAATGGAAGTGATGTAGTCATTTAAGTCAAACACTCACATAATCAAATGCTTTAGAATGTGATTATTCACAATAAGAATCTTCTTTATAATATGGTACATTATAAAATCATTCTAAAGTTTCTTCTAAAACTTACTGCAAAAAATTTCTTAAAATTCAATTTTCATTTTTTTTCCCTTTAGTAATATAAATTTTGGATGTAGCATGTTATATCTGGAGCTAGAGGACCTAGGTTTGGATTCTAGCTTTGTCTGTGATTTCATGAATTCAATTATATTTTGTAAACATTTCTTGAGATCCTACTGAATTAGAGGATTTCCCTGTATCCCTAGTTTGCTTAAAAGTTAACTACCAGTCAGAGGATCTATTTTTCTAGCAATATTTTGGCCATTTTTCTGGCATGTGGCCCTGGGCAAGTTATTTGACCAGTCTGGGTCTCAGTTTTCTATACGATAAAGTGAAAATGTTAAATTGGGTAACCTCCATAATCTCTTCTATGATTCTATAACATAATTAACCCATGTTTCTCTCCAGAACTGCAGTGCCTCCTCATGAACTACCTATAGAACATTTCCAATCTGACATTCTGTATTTATCATAAGCTCAACATGTCCAGAATAAGATTTCTAATCTTTCCTCCAAAACCTATTTCTCTTCTGAACTTCCCAATTTCTGTTAAAAAAAAAACACCATCAATGTCATTTTTGACACCTCTTACTTAACTCATTTCAGTTACCAAATATTATCATTAATCAACATCTCCTTTTCCATATAGCTACTACCACACTGCCACCAAAGTAATTTTTCCAATGTTGAAGATTTATATCACCTGGTGCTCAAAAATATCTAGTGACTCCCTTTTGACTGTAGGCTCAAATACAAAACTTTCTAGTATTTAAAGCTCTTCACAACATAGTCCCTTCTTATCCTTCCAGTTGTCTTGCATATAGTTCTTTTCCTTGAAGTGTGAAATTGATCCCAATTGGCCTATTTTTTGTTCCATGAGCAACACTCCATCATGTCACTACAGTAGTTGTTTCCCATACCTGGAATGCAGTCTTCCTCACCTTCACCATTTGGAATGCTTGGTATCTTTCAAGATACAGTTCAAGGGAAAATTAAATCTTTGATGATCCCAAATTCTCAGCCATCTTCCCCACTAACATACTTCTTTCCTTAAATACCTTTTATTCATTGTGTGTGTGTGTGTGTGTGTGTGTGTGTGTGTCTGTGTGTGTGTGTACATCTTATCTCCCACTTTAGATTACAAGTTCTTTGAGGGCAGAGCTATCTATTTTGCTTTTAATATAGTGCCTGACACACTTACATGGAACTCCCCTACCAATGTAAAGAGGAACAGACATGAATATATGTAATGACTTAAGGATGAAATTCTATGCATCCTCTTTGGGTCCACAATTTGAAGAACTCATGTTCTTCTTTTGGAGAAGGATCAGCAGCCGTAGCATATTTTAGATAAAGGCACCCAAAAAGGTTAAACTTAGAAAAGTAATGTTTTGGCTTGAACAACTAAATAGGATGCCAATAACTATAAATAACACATTTATTGTTTGCTGCTTGAAAAAAAATCAAGATTTAAATACATGAACTTCATTTTATTTACTGAACTTAGGTAAAAATGTCTAGGCAAAAGCAAATGGTTGTTAGTTTTACTTGGCAGAGAGGAAAACAAGTGTTTTTAATCCTGAGCAAAATACATTGTTCTTTGTCATTTTTATCTTTTGCTAGTGGGCATGTTTAGATCTTGCCTAAAATATTTTTTCTCATAAATTCAACTTTTCTAGGAAAAAAATACCAAATGCCAGAGCATTTTTATTTCAATATGATATTCTATAAATCAAATTTTCCATCAAACTTTTGCTTGGAAAGTTGGTGTTAGTATGAATTTTATTAGTATAAATCTGCCTGAAGGTTAGGTATTTTTGTAAATAATACACCTTAGTGATTTGGAGCTGTTTTCTTTTGTGAAGATTAAAAAAAAATGTGATTATAACAGAATGACAGTGAATTGAATTTTCTTCTAAAAAGTTTCTTTGAAAGCTGTTCTGGGAAAATGGAATGCTTAGTTTTTTTTCAAGACATAATTAAAGGGTCAATGAAACCTTTGGTGATCCCAAACTCTCGGCTCCCTTTGCCAGTATTAATCTCCTTTTCTTAATTATATTTTATTCAGTTTTTATATATTGTTTATATGTGTGCCCATGCTGTCTCCCGATTCTAGCTTTAGGTCTCCCACTTTTTTTCCCATCTATTTGATAATTGTTAGTTTCTTAAAAGAATATTACCACTAACCACCATTACAATCATAATCATTGATTGCCATTCAAAGTATGATGCTACTTAAAAACAACAACCAATAAACTCCCAAAACAGAACACCACGCCTGTCCTTTAAATGAATTGTGTGGGAGGAAGGGGCAATAGTTAAGCTATATATTCCATAAAGTCTTCTTTGTCACTTTCTCCACCACTTATCAGTCATGTGTATTGTAGGGATAATAACACATAGAAATATTTTGAGGAATATGCAAGATTGTATAAAGTTATAGTTTTTGTTTTTTGTTTTATCAGTAAAATATTACTGGCAAATTTCTCCACCTACATGTAATGATAGTTTTCAACATTCATTTTAATAAACTTTTTTATTTTGAAAACATATGCATGGATAATTTTCAACATTCACCCTTGCAAAACCCTGTGTTCCAAATTTTTTTCTCCCTCCCTTTCCCCCATCTCCTTCCCCAGATGGCAAGTAATCCAGTATATGTTAAACATGTGCAATTCTTCTATACATATTTCCACAATTATAATACTACATGAGAAAAATCAATTCAGAGAAACAAATGAAAAAGAAAACAAAAACAACAAAATAAAGTGAAAGAACTATGTTGTGATCCACACTTAGTCCCCACAGTCTTCTCTATGGGTGCAGATGACTCTCTTCATTACAAGAACCATTGCTAAACATTCATTTTTGTAAGATTTTGTGTTCCAGATTTTTTTCTCCCTCCTTCCCTTACCAGGAGTTTCCCCTCAAGAAGTAGTCTTTTGTAGGTTATATATGCATAATCCTTTTAAATGTATTTCATATTTGTCATGTTGTACATGAAAAATCAGACTAAAAGGGTGGGGGGGGGAACACAAAAAAGAAAAAGCAAAAAAAAAAAAAAATTTGAAAATACTATGCTTCAATTCACATTCAGTCTCCATAGTTCTTTCTCTGGATGCCTATGGCATTTTCCATCCCAATTCTCTTGAAATTGTCTTGAATCACCACATTGGTGAGAAGAGCTAAGTCTATCATAGTTGATCATCACATAATCTTGCTATTAGTGGCTACTATGTTCTGCTGTTTCTACTTACTTCACTCAATATCAGTTCATATAAGTCTTTCCAGGGCTTTTCTGAATTCAAAATGACTTATAGTTTTAAAATTCTATGTAAATTTGAGTTATTTGTCTAAAGTGGCCCCATTTCCATAAAGAGCAGTGTAAGGAGAAGCTACCAGTGCTCCTTAGGTTGTTTAGAAAAAAAGCTTGAAGGGTGCTCCCTACATGAAAGGTACTATGGTAGGACAGCAAGGTGATGTCATTCCAGTGTTTCTTAATTCTTATGAAGATGGCTTGGGAGATTTATACAATGGAAAATAGGAGTTTTTGCAACTCTACCTGAAGTAATGGATACTGGGATTTAGGAGATGATGAAAAGACTAGAATAATAAAGCTCCACAGATGAGTTTTTAAACATAAATTGATCATTTTGAACTTATATAAAAATGTCATTAAAAATCAATCAAATATTATAGTTAAAGTGATAACAGAAAATAAAACAATTTGGTTAGCATTAGTAGTGATTTCATTATGGAATTCTGATTATAAGAGTTTGCAAAAATCCAGGAAGGGGATGAATGTTATCTAGAATCAGAAAAGACACAGGTGAATATAAGAATTATGTAGGAAAATATAGTATGATCATATATTTACATTGAATTGACATTCAATCGCCAAGCATTTATTAAGCCACTGCTGTGTACCAGGCACTATGTCAAGTGCTGACAAAAAAAGCCAAAGGAGAGTTCCTGTTCTCAAAGATCACACAATCTGATGAAGAAAATAACATGAAAACAACAGTGTAAAATAAACTATAACAAACCCCAAGGTATAGACTGATAAGTTGGAGAGCGAAGGCATAATGTCCTGACTTCAAAATTGGTTCTCTAGTCACTGCTCCCAGCTTATAGAACATATTTCTATAGTCCTCTGAGACTTATAAAGTACTTATCTCACAATAACTGTGGGTTAGCAAGTGGCAACTTCCAGGGAACACTGATAAGCTAGGAGATAAAAGTATACCCAGTAGTTTCCCCCAAGCCTTTTTATTGTTCTATTATAACCAATCCTCTCCCTTTTATTTCTTAGGCAGCTAGGCTCCCCTCCAGTCTGCTAAGCCAAGCAAGAACTTCTTTAGCAGCAGATATATGCTTCCATTGAGTGTCTTACTCCCTTTTAATGTAGACTAGTACTTAACTGAGCTTGTCCCAGGGTGTGAATCTCTGAGTCCTTTATAAGGGGACTCAGAGGGGAATCCAGCAAACCATATGCTGAGATCATGGCACAGTACATTTTCCTTCTACCTTGAGAGAAATATCAGCTTGGTAGTATGGGTGGAGCAGAGGATACAGTTGCCTGTCAGGGGGATCCAATAGATGAGGGGAAGAGTGAGTCACTCTTGTATTGTCACTGGTCAAAGACATCTTGCTTCTTCCTCAGAATAGCTATTACTTCTGCCCTTATTTACTCATTTACTTTTCCACAATTTCTGTAACACTCACTAGGCCCATTGTGTGTAATGTTTCTAGACAGTGGTCTAGAGTAATCCTCTGAAGAATGAACAGTATTTAAAATAGGAGCCATATGTGTGCTTTTATTATATCACATAATACAAATGATGTTATCTAGACCAGTTCCCTCATTTTACAGATAAAGAAACTGAGACCCAGAGAGGCCCAGTGGTACAGCATTAGTCTAGATTTAATGGTTAGAAAAACCTACATTGGTTAGAGAATATTACTTGACGAATCATCCTATTATTCTACTTTGAGAATGAGCCTAGATCACATAGTATTTACTTGACTTTCTCAGTTCCCGGCTTCTTACATCCAGGTCCATAATATTTCAGTTGAAGTACTGTCAACAGCAAAGGGGGATTTCAGCTATCCTCATGGGAGCAGTGAAATACATAAGATACTGAAAAGACAGTGGTTTCAGGGGTATGTGCACAAGTGGTAAGAAAAATACAATTTAGGAATCCTCAGTCTTTTGGTTGCTGCTGGGAATTACTAATACTGTAGGTCACTGACTGGGAGTTGCTGAAGTTAGTGTATTGGGATCCTGGGATATTGTGACCTTGAATTTTGACTTGATATGTTCCAATATATCTTAGCATTACTTAATAGTCTTTTGTTAGCCTGCAAGTGATATTATTCTAAGTAGCTTTTTTGAATGGACATTTCTCTTAATAAGGCATTGAAAGTCATTCTTATCTTCCTTCTTAGAACATTGTAAATGTTAAGCCCATTTTGAATTCTTCTACCACCAAGTGAAAGTTATTTTTTTCCTGCTGAGGATTTCCTAACATATTTTCCTTGTTTTTTTTTTCCTTTGTATATACTTCATTCCAACTTCTGTTATATTTATTTATGTAATGTCTTGTCTTATCTTCTCAGATCCCCTCCCCACCATGCTATCTGACTAACGGATTGTAAACTCCCTGAGGACAGGGATTATACAATTTTTCATTTTTTTTCATTCATAGAGCTAGCAGAGTTTCTTGCACTGGTAAATGTTTAATTTAAAAACTAAATTAAGTGCCCATAATGAATAGGTGATTAATAATTATGGTCAACTGAATCAAAGAAACTAATGTTATTGAGCATGCCTTTGAGATTTTAATAGGTACACAGAATGCTAGTTGGAATTTTAATTATGAATATAACCTGAACACTAAACAAGTTATTTCATAATATCTTATTGCTTCTTTGAAATTTTGGTGTGCAATTGGGAAATCATGGTAGGCCTAAAAGGGATGGTAGCTTTGGTACTATAATAGCTCTTATGAGGATATTATGTAGGTAAGCAAAATCTTTTAGGGATGAACTTAATTCTACTTGTTGTGATTTTTCCCCGAAGGTTGGAAATTCCTTTCTTGTGGCCTTGATTCAGAGACAGATATTCAACATATAATCTTAATGTTTTAATAGTTTTTTTTTTTTTAATGTAGTAGTTTTTTTTTTTTCCTAGTTATTTAGTCTTAGCAGTTCATACAAGTTTGAGTGGGGGGGATTTTTGTTTTGTTTTTTGTTTTTTTTAGGCATCAGCTTTCTTAAAGCTTTTTGGATTCTATTTTCTCTTCTGTAATTGGTTGTCATTTCTTGTCAAGCAGGTAGGCATTTAGCAGTCACCTATAGAATTTACACAAATCCCCACTTTTTGATGCAGAGCTTTCTTGGAAATTGTTCCTTAAAGCAGGTTGTCACAAGATAAAAATCCCCTTAACTATACGTGTATTGTATCTTAACTACATATGCACCATTGCCTTGACTGTTCGGACATGTTTGGTGCTGTTAGAGGAAACTGCTACATGAACAGATAAATAAAGATGAGAATTGCTCTTTATTAGGGAACATTCAATGAGCAAAGAAGTGGAATGCAAAGTAGTGAAAAGCAATGACTGTCTTTATCTTCATCATGGACATATACTAACAAAGCCTGTTGTTAATGTTTGGCTGTTCTCAAATCTTAGAAAGTCCCTTTTAGAATTCTGCTCTAGCATTACTTGGGGTGAGGGTCACCTTATCACATGGGGATACCATATTCACTGGTCTCTTTTGATTCAAATTAGCACAGAATATAAAGATAATGACAGAAATTTCCAAAATGCTTTTTACAAATCACTTTACCTATCTTATTTCTTTTGATCCTCACAAAAACAAGATATGGGGGTTCATGGATTTGAAGGAGGGTCTCAAATGTTATCTAACTCAATAATCTTTAGAGAATGGAGGTCAAGGGGGTAAGTAAATTTATTGAAGTCTTACAGGAAACACATAGTAGATGGGAAACGCAAACTCAGGTCTTTGATTTCAAATGCAACATTTCAACTACCATCCCATGCTACTTTTTCACCTTGACAAATGTTATTCCATTTTAGCAATTAAATAAATGGGGCTCAGAAAAATTAAGTAACTTGCCCAAAATCACACAGTAATAAGAGTTAAAGTAAAGTCTGAAGCCAGGTCTCTCCTGATTCCAAGTTTGGTACTTTTTTTTTTTTTTCCCATAACACCACTGAGTTTTACAAGAGAAGCCAAAATGATTTTTCAAAAAGAGGAGATTAAGCTCTTGGACAGCTGGGTGGTCTAATGGATAGATCATCAGGCCTGGAATCAAGAAAACCTGAGTTCAAATCATTCCTCAGGAACTTATTAATTGTGTGCCCCTGGGCAAGTCACTTAACGCTGTATGCCTCAGTTTCCTCATCTGTGAAATGAGCTAGAGAAAGAAAGTGCAAACCATTCCAGTTTCTTTACCAAAAAAGCTCCAAATGGGATAAAAAAAGAATCAAATGAAAAAAAAATTTCTTTATGGTCCTTAAATTTATTGAGATACATTTATTTTTGTATCTGTAAATTTTTTTAAGTTTTTAAAATCCAAGCTGTCTGCCATTCCTATAATTTTAAAGTGTTCTACAAAAGTATTCTCTCCAAGTTAAATTTTTTACCAACCTATCCCCCAATATAGACGGTTATCTTGTCTCTAGAATTTGCCTAAGTAATAAATATATTAATCCCTTATCCATCCAACCCATGTTTATTACTTTTAATTCATTCTTTTCTGTTGGAGACATTTCTCTGTATCCTATGTTCTTTCTCAAACATTTCTTTTTTAAATTTTCCAGCCTTCATGTTCTCTTCTCTCCTCCCCTTTTTAATCCTTAAATATCTGAATGTTTAGTTGCATTTTGCTGAGAAATGTGTTTCATGTAGTCTTGAATAAATTAGCTTATGTTGATAGATGATAACTTATTTTTAGGTCTAAATATTTTTTCAAAAGGCAGTTTTTGCAAAGTCATGTATATAGGAAAATTAACTTCATTTCACTCTAGCTTGACTACGATGGTTAAAGAAAAGGTTTTCATTTCATTCCAAAAATACAGGCCTTTTCTTCTAAAAGGCAGTGAAATAGTGATCACCTGAGGTTAGTAATATCCAAATTGTCTGATGTACTTTAGTGTTCCATAGATAACTACTATAGGTAACTTTCCTTGGGATACAGGAAAATGAAATTCCTCTTTTACCAATTTCTCAGTTTTTGGTATATTTGGGCCTATTCTGATTTTTATATCAATAATACTACCAGCCATAGTTTTCCACCCTAGCTGACTGAAGATCAGGATGGGGGTTTAATGGTGCTGATGTAGCAGATGATGACACCAGATGATAATGATAGGCATCAAAAGTTGGGGTTTGGTAATGTGAGGAATTCACAGTGGCCATTCTCTTTTGCAAAAGGTAGATTTACTTAGGGAAATAGGTTACAGACAAAATAAAGAGATACAACAGACATCAGGAGTGATAAATATGAAATAGAGAGGGAGAACAAATGAAAGTACCTTAGTAGAACCAACAATTACTCAGTAGAAAGGGAGGACCCCATGAGGTTGGAGGTTTAACCTATATTAGATTGTTTGCTATCTTGGGGAGCAGAGAGGAAAGTGAGAAAAATCTGAAACAAAGTTTTACAAAGGTGAATGTTGAAAACTATCTTTGTATGCTTTTGGAAAAAACAAGAAAAAAAGATCACTGGCCTTAAGTTCTTAAGACTAGGCTTCTTATCCTATCTTTACTTTTTTATTCGTTTTTATAAAATCCTGAGCAAGTTATCTAATCTCTTGGCCTCTATTTCCTTATCTGTAGTCTGCATCAGACTAGATGACTTCTTGAGTTCCCTTCTTGCTTTGAATCTATGTTCTTCTGTTCCCACTCACTTCCCTATTTCTCTTGAATGGCACGAGCAGCTTCCTACTCACAAAAGCCTATAACCTTATATTTCTTTCTGAATTTTCCATTTTCTTCATCCTCATCATCTTATCAGTTATCAACCTTTGCAATATTATTCTCTTCCATTTTTTTCCATCTCTGCTGAAACCAGCTTAGTTAATCTCTGTTCACTCCAGATATTATAATTGGCCTTCCTGATTTATGGCCATCTCCTCTACAGTTAATCCTTCACAATTTTCCCAAAGACCTTGTATTCTAAGTACACTTATCTGCTTACATAATTGTTAAAAAAAAAAAAAAACCTTCAATGTCTCTCTATTGCCTGTTGAACAAAATGTAAATTTTTGATCTGGGCATATGAGAATTTCTACAATCTGATGAAATGTACTTTTCTAGTCATTGCAGATTTCAAAACTTCAGTTTTCCTACTAAGCTCAATTATATTTTATCTCAATTCTCATCCTACTATGTTTAGTAATGGTGTCTTTGTTCATGTCACCAATGAATTCTCCCTCATTCCTGCTTACTGAAGTTCTTTCTTTCATTGAAGGTTGAACTTGGCTTCTCTGAAGCTTTCATGGACTCCCAAGTTTTTCCTTGTGCTTTGCTTTGAACCCCTTTTCTTTATTGTGATCATAGTTTCCCCTGTATAATAGCATAGCAATTGTTATTGTTGTTTGTCCTTAGTTCTCAGAAAGAACCATGACAGAAGGGAGTTGATGCCATGACATGAAAGTGAATTGGATTTAAATGAGGGGGAACTGGGTAAGGTCCCTGCCTCACTTTCCCCTCCAGACCCATCTGGGTCCAGTGGCAAAGTATAGATCAAGATGACGGGAGATGGCCCTGGATGAAATCAGCATAGCAATGGGTGTACATAGAGACTGTCCATACCTTGAGAGCATTCTCTGCACCTAGCCCATTGTTTTGTAAGCTGAAGTCATTCACTTTTTTTTTTTTATTTATTTAATAGCCTTTTATTTACAGGATATATGCATGGGTAACTTTACAGCATTAACAATTGCCAAACCTCTTGTTTCAATTTTTCATCTTACCCCCCCACCCCCTCCCCTAGATGGCAGGATGACCAGTAGATGTTAAATATATTAAAATATAAATTAGATACACAATAAGTATACATGACCAAAACGTTATTTTGCTGTACAAAAAGAATCAGACTCTGAAATATTGTACAATTAGCTTGTGAAGGAAATCAAAAATGCAGGTGTGCATAAATATAGGGATTGGGAATTCAATGTAATGGTTTTTAGTCATCTCCCAGAGTTCTTTTTCTGGGCATAGCTGGTTCAGTTCATTACTGCTCCATTGGAAATGATTTGGTTGATCTCGTTGCTGAGGATGGCCTGGTCCATCAGAACTGGTCATCATATAGTATTGTTGTTGAAGTATATAATGATCTCCTGGTCCTGCTCATTTCACTCAGCATCAGTTCGTGTAAGTCTCTCCAGGCCTTTCTGAAATCATCCTGTTGGTCATTTCTTACCGAACAATAATATTCCATAATATTCATATACCACAATTTATTCAGCCATTCTCCAACTGATGGGCATCCACTCAATTTCCAGTTTTTAGCCACTACAAAAAGGGCTGCCACAAACATTCGTGCACATACAGGTCCCGTTCCCTTCTTTATAATCTCTTTGGGATATAATCCCAGTAGCTGAAGTCATTCTCAATAGCATTACTTGAATTGAAATCATATCTTCAGTTTTAAAAGGCTTTTTTCAGTGTTTAGGTAGCTGAGATTTCTATCGTGTTGGAAATTCAGAGGGTTTTCATATGTAAAATTGTTCAGATAGAATTGTTTAAATTCTAAATAGAATTTAGAATATATAGAATTAGTATTATAACTGGATATGTAATATTGGAACCACAGAACTTGGACTTGTAAAGATCATTAATTTAGCACCTCCTGTTTCTCTAGCATTATAATAGATGCTAGTGAAGGTAAAAAGTTTAAAAAAGACATGAACTCTGACCTTTTGTTTAATTCCCTCATTTTACAATTGAGGAAATAAAAGACTAAATTATAGAAATTACTGTCTTTAATCACCTTCAAAATTAGAATCTATCTGGGGTGTAAATATATATCCCAAGTTTCAGGTTTTCTACTGTGCTTTTAAGTTTTTTGGGCTGTGGACTTTTGACAACAGCAAACATTGCATTTTATTATGGTGTTAAGCAATCTTTTTCTTGTATTCTGTTTTTTTTAAAAAAAAAAAAAGTTGAATTCTGTTAGTTAAGAGGCATCTTAAATTTTACTTTTTAAATATGTATGTATAGGTATATATATATATATATATATATATATATATGCACACATATTCTAAAGATCTTAGTTTGCTTTACATATAGTATTTAATACTTATGAATAGGGAAACGAAAAAGACAAATGAGAGAATATGAACTACAAATATGCCTAGTTAACTAAGGTAAATAAAAATATTATTTGACCAAACTGAAGACTGAATCATAAAGCAATCGGAATCATTATTCACTTCCTAAATTATTCACTTAAGTCATATGATCATGAACATGAAGTAAAAGGGCCTTTCTAGGCCTTATAGTCCTCAATGTTACTGATGAAGAAAATGAAAACAAGAAATTCAGAGACTTCTCCAAGATTTTACAGGCAGTAAAGATAAGAGGAGAATTTGAACCAATATCATGGTACTAAAGCCAGCACTTTCCATCACACTATTAATCCAAAGAATCAGCAGCCCTATACATATTGATCTTACAGAATTTACAAAGTTGTGATGAAAGATTTTTTTTAAACTTTAAAGTACTATATGTGTGAGCTTTCATTATTATTAGGGCACTTAAATTATGATTTTATAGAATTAGTATTTAGAAATGGAGAGGATCTTAGAATCATCCAGTTCAGTCTCTTAATTTATTAATGAAGTAGTGGAGACTCCCAAGAAGGTATGTAAAGGTATAGCCCCGATCCTTTGATAATAAATATCAGAAGAATTTGAACCCAGGTCTTTTGACTCCAAATACAGACCATAAGTCTTTTAAAAGTGGGACTTAATAAATTCTTTTTTCTCTTATTTTTTTGGTAGTAGAATCCTGGCTTTTTCAAAGTTTGGCTTTGAATAGCCTATAGAGGTTACAGGGTTTTGATCATTTGTCCTGAAGCTTCAGAGCCAAAACCAGCAAAGGTCACCAGAGTCCAGTGTTTTATTTAATCCTGTATGAAATTGTTAGAGTAATAAACCAGTGCTGGTTGTTGGCCTTGGCACTTTGGAGAAAACATATCAAGTGAAAGAGGCAGTGTGACATACATGGGGTTTGATTTACATACTTGAAACATATGTTTTGAATTGTCCTCACTGAACTCTCTTGAAAGGGTAATCATTTTTTTTTTTCCTAAAATAAGTTTGTTATTTGACTAGTCTTATAATCAGTATCTATTCAGAGGTTTTTTTCTTTTCTTTTTTCCATCCTTACCACATTCCTGGCAGAATTTGAGAAATAGGCCATGGTAAATTTTATACAATAAGAAGTTGGAAAGTCTTGAAACAAAACATTTTAAAACCAGTTCCAATATGAGGACTTTTTTCTCCTACATTTTCTACTAAGTATATTCCAGATTTTTTTTCTTAATCCAGAAATCAAGATCTTTGTTATTGTTATTGTTTTAAATTAGTCTATCTGGAGTGACTTTGGCTAGCATTCTTTATTTTTTTTATTTTAAAAATGACACTACTAATTTCCTGTTCTTTAACGTGGAATATATAGGAGTTTTCTTGAGAAAATCTTACTTGAAACTTCTTGACATCAGAAGAGTGAAAAGATTATATTATTTTCCCCCGTCAAACATTTATTTTCAGGTAGAGGTTAAAAGGATTTGAAGTGATTACTTTTATTTATGATGTCACTCTGAAATGAATTTTGTCTCCTGATCTTTATCTGTATGTTTGAAAGTCACATTTGACCCATTTCTTAGAAAATCCTATGCAGATGATTCAGTCTGGTCTAACTAACTCTTCATTGCCCACTTTGGGATTTTCTTAGCGAAGATACTGGAATGATTTGCCATTCCCTCTCCAATTCATTTTACAGATGAGGGAACTAAGATAAAGTTAAGTGACTTGTCCAGAATCACATAGATCGTAAATGTCTGAGGCCAGATTTGAATTCAGGTGAATTTTACTAACTCCATGCCCAGAATTTTAACCACTGCATCATCTAGCTGCCCCATGAGAAAGATTAGTGACTTCTGGATTTGTTTGTTATATTATGGCTTTTACCATGGTCAAAAAAGAACTTTTTGGAATCACAGAATTTCAGACTTGGAACTAATCTCAGCAGCCATCTAGAAATATTTCTAAAAACAGAATCCTTTTTACAACATATATGATGAGAGGTGATTTTTTTATCCTTTGTTTTTTTGCTTCTAGTGAGTGGGAATCATGACTTGTAGAAGACAGCCTATTTCACTTGTAATAATTTGAGTTATTAGAAAGTTTTTCCTTGCCTCTGACACTTTCTCCTGCTGATCTTAGTTCTGCTATTTGGAGCCAAACAGAACAAATCTAATTCATTTTTCACCTTTAGTTTCTTCTTTATTTTAATGTCTATAACTTTTAGACTGAGGGGTAAACTGAGCCAGAACTGAACAATTTATGAACAAATTTAGTGTTGTATACTTCTCACATTTGATATCCACTGTGTATATATAAAGCCTATACAGCAAATATACTATGTGACATATACTTGTCCTTTGTGTGTGTGTGTGTGTGTGTGTGTGTGTGTGTCTTTGTATGTGTGTGTGTGTGTGTGTGTGTCTGTGTGTATATATATATATGTATATATATATAGGCAAAATATGTTGTTAATAATAACTCACATTTTATAATGCTTTATTATTTGCAAAACTTTTCACAAGTGTACAAGGTAGATGATAGAAGAAAAATTGTTCTAGTTTTAAGGATATGAAACTAAGATTCAGAGAAATTAATTGACTTGCTCAAATTTACAAAATTTTGCCCCATTATTCCCAATCTTCTTTAGGTAATTGACTCTGCCCACAGTGCACATTTATATGAATTGATTTGTACCATTCATAAAAATTAATATTTATATTTTTCCTGTAACAGCACCATGCTAATTATATTTGTGTTTGTCTGTTTTTTTTCTTCTGTTTATATTATAATCTCCCTGTTGTAGGTCAAATAGTCAAAAAGCATTTATTAAATACTTATCATATGCCAGGTCCCATGCTAAGAGCTGCAGATACAAGGAAAGACAATAATAAGGTCTCAAGGAGCTCTCATTCTAATGGAGTAGACAACATGCAAATAACCATGTGCATCTAAGATAAAATGTAAATGGATATTAATTTGGGGAGTTTGGGGATGGGGGAGGAGGTGAGGAAAAGAGATCTGAGAAAGTCTTCCTGGGAAATTAGCAGTTGTAGATAAAGAAGGACATGTCATATTAGATAGTGAGAATGCATTGAGATGGAGAGTCAAGTATGAGGATGAACAAGTAGCCCCATCTTGCTGGATCATAGAGTATACAGAGAGGAGCAAAGTGATTGAGAAAACAAAAGATTGTAGGTAAGAAAATTAAGTTCTTGATGCTGAGTGAAATGAGCAGAACCAGGAGATCATTATATACCTCAATAACGATACTGTATGAGGATGTATTCTGATGGAAGTGGATTTCTTCGAAAAAGAGAAGATCTAGCTCAGTTTCAATTGATCAAGGATGGACAGAAGCAGCTATACCCAAAGAAAGAACAGTAGAAAATGAATGTAAACTGCTTGCATTTTTGTTCTTCTTCTCAGGTTATTCATACCTTCTAAATCCAATTCTCCCTGAGAACTGTTCTGTTCTGCACACATATATTGTATCTAAGATCTACTGTAACCTATTTAACATGTATAGGACGGCTTGCCATTTGGGGGAGGGGATGGAGGGAGGAAGGGGAAAAATCGGAACAAAAGTGAGTGCAAGGGATAATGTAAAAAATTACCCTGGCATGGGTTCTGTCAATAAAAAGTTATTTAAAAATAAATAAATAAATAAAAAGAAAAAGAAAATTAATTTCTTCTGATCTCTCCCTTCCCAAATGAAAGAAAAATAAATCTCTTATAACAAATATGCATGGTTAAGCAAAACAAATTTCTGTATCTCCTATGACCAAAAATGTTTCTTTCATTTTGCATATTTATCCTATAATTTCTCTGTCAGGAGGAAAGATCATTAGATCTGGCATTTTAGAGGTCATTGTTATCTTCAGTGAAAGTGGTTTGAAATGAATGAGGTGGCCAAAACTAGTTTAAGGAGTGGTTAAAAGTGTGAGGTTAGAAGGTGGACATACATACTGTAGGTAGATTTTTTTTGTGGAGTTTTAAACAAGGAAAAGAAAAGATATGGAGGGTAACAGTTTCCATATGTAATTGGATAAAGTCTTTATTATGGATGACAAACAAAAACAAAAAATGGGGCTGTTTGCAAATAGCTGGGCAGAATTAAATCAGGAGAGTTTGAAGAGCCGAAAAAGAATAATAATAGGAGCTAGAGAAGAAAGTAGGTCAAAAGATGAAGAGTTCATTCCAACTTAAGCCCTGTCATTCTTATAGTTGCAATTTGTACCTTATTTTTTGTTTATTTTGGAAATATACCATGAGAAATATGCTAACTTTTCTAAAACTTGCAGCATATGCTGCTTTTTATTCAAGAAATAGTCATTTAATACTTAAAATCCGAGCTTTTTTTAAAAGTGTTTTCATCTTTTGTCATTCTTATTCATCAGTAAATCCCCCAAAGAAGATGTACCCAGCCCTTCCCCTGATTATTTTGATATTATATAGGTTATAATGTAAAGTGTTTTTTTTTTTTCTGTCCCCATTGAAATTTGGAAAAATAAAATCATCTTGTATGTCTACCTGCCTCTCCCTTACTGTCTCTTTCAAGCCATATGTAAACTTTATTCTTTGTGTAGACTTTCTTTTGGCCATGACTGTCCCAAAACCCAGTTAGACTCTGAAAACACAAATTCTTAATACAAAAATCAATGGATTTTTTTTTTGAAGGTGGAAGTACATGAGACTATTTTTGTAAAGAAAAAATTAGATCACATTGTGTGCTAAACTCAGTTAAGAAGTTCAAGGATTTTAACAGAGGCAGATGTTTTGATAGTGTGTGTTGAATGTGAAAGGTCTATATATAGCCTTCCTTATTAATGTTTCTACTGTAGGAATAAAGGAGTTTGGTTTTGACCTGAAACTCATCACCCCCAACAGTTTTTGCTTTGATCTACTAAGCAGACTAGCCAGATGTTTCTCCAAATAAATATTTCTTGAAAAATATGGTTGAAATTGTAATAAAAAAAAAAAAAGGAAAGGTTTTAATCTGAATGAAGCCTTTATTTTTTTTTAAATTCTGGATTAGAATTTTGACATCCTGGGAACATCTTTTCTATAATATGAAAGGGAATGATACCAGACTTATTTAATTCTCTTCTATTTTGATTTTATCTAAGTTTCCATGCTAGGTTTCTCAAATGAACAGATTTGAACCATTTCTATTTATGTTATGAAATATTTCCTGACTTTTGACTTTCACTTCTGTTGTATTATTATATTACTAGACTAAGGTCTACAAGGATTAGAGATGGAAAGCTAGAGGATTACACCAGTGCCCAGAAAATAGGAAACCATCTAGAAGGAAGGCTTATAACACATTGGGAAAACATCAATAAGAATGACATAGACTAGAAGGCTTGGATGAGCTGTGATCTACACCAATGGAATGAATATCCATACGAATGAAATCATAGATCCACTGAAAAAAACCATGGCTGTGTTTACATAATGTCAAAATTCAGTGAAACTTTTGGAGAAAAGGCAGCTTTATATAAAATATCATTCAAAAGTTATTTGATATGCATAGTAAATTTTCATGAATACAGAATTGATGCATCCAAATTCAAGATATTCAGTGTTCCTGAAGGTGAAAATTCACATTAAAAATGAACAAGGAAATACCTTGACTGTGAGTATTTGATTGAGGATTTCTGTCCTTTAGTTCTATTCTCTAAAAGTGTAAATTTAGTTTAATTCTATTTTACGATTTAATGAAGCTTGCAGAAGTTTGATAGTCTCTTACACAGTGTGAATCTAAACTCCATACCCTTATATCTTCATCCTTGCAGAGAGATTTGCCTACAGGTCAAGCTTTTGCCCTGTAACTGTTGTTTGCTCTTTTATAGTCATGTCTGACTCTTCCTGATGTGATTCCTTTTCTTGGCAAAGACTCTGGAATGTTTTGTAATTTTCTTCTTTAGCTCCTTTACAGTTGAGGAAATTGAGGTTTAAAAAGGGTTAAGTAACTTTTCCACAGCTAGCAAGTAATTGAGGTTAAGTTGAAACAAAAAATTGAATCTTCCTGACTCCTGACTCCTGACTCCAGGTCTCCAAGCTCCCAAGCTCCCAAGCTCCCAAGCTCCCAAACCCCCAGGTCCTTCACATTTAGTCAACTAGCTGCTCAATCTTGTAATTTACTCTATCTTTTATTCTCATACCCTTCAGTCATTTGAGTCTCAATTCTATTATTGTAATTTGTATTCCACTTTGGTATTTATCCACCTTTGTAGTTTCACCCACCACCCATTTAACATAAATGTAAATTCCTTTGTGACCTTGTCTATCATCCTCTCAACCAAAATTCTAGTGGATTCTACCAAAGTTGCTGCTTATCTACAGCTTAATCCTGTTATCTGAAGACTGACTATTCTCAAATTCTAAATTCTAAAAGAGCTGAGATGACTCTCAAACCACTTCCTCATTAAAATCTCTACCAATTAGGATTGTCTTACTTTTGCCAGGAAAGGTCCAGAAGACAGAGTCAGGCCAGTTAGAAAGAAAGATATAGCAGCTTTCACTCAGTCATTTTGCCTGAGCCAGCCATCTTGATCCATTTTGTAATTATATTCTTATGCTCTGTTTAAAAAAAACAAAAAAAACTTGAATAAAGCTTGGAAATTTTGAACTTCAGTCTATATTTATTAATTTATAATACCACAATTTACATGACCCTCCAATGTGAATTTTATAAATGACAAGTAAACTTGAATATAACCAAAGTAGTGAAAATAGTCACAATTAAAAATATGAATAATCTTCTTCCTATTCTGCCACTCTCACCTCCAACATAATGAATAGTATTTTTTCCTCCTATATTTATGCACGCTTTTGTAGAGGCCTTTTTGTTTCTTTTAAAAGATAGCTCCTTTCATCTTTCTGGCTTTGTTTTTTTTTTTTTTTTTTTTTTCCATGCAATAGAAAAGCTACCTCTTGAAGGCTCCAAATGTGAGGATGGTTTTTATTGGCACAATCCATTGGAATAAAAACTTAGCATGATTGCCCCTGGAGATATCAGAAATGAAAGTCACCATGACAGCCGTTGCCCTGATAAGCAGACAACCCATTTTGAGGAAACATTTTTCAGAGGTACAGACATTTATTTAAAGCAATCTCAAGGTAGGAAAAACTGACCAGCATTTCCCCCAGTACACTGAAGTTTCTGGATATTGTTTTCACACATGCATATTAATCATGCCCACAGAGAACAGCAAAATTCTTTGAATGAAAACATTCATTGTGAAAGAAATGAATGCAATTATAATTCATAGGAGCACTTTCCCTAAATAACAGCTGTTAACCCTTAATTTGAAACTATGTCAGGAATCCCTAATGTTACTCATTTAGGCATCTTGTGGTTTTTAAAAAGTTGCCACTCAATTTAACATCAGTATTTTTGCTTCATCCTTCATTCTTTCCATGCATTTCTCAGTGCACCTGACAATGACTATCACTGAAGAAATGTATATAGCAGCATAAGGGGTAGATTTCTGGACTGAGTTTCAATCAGTCAGTTAGCATTGATCCTGCTAAATGTTATGCTAGGAACTGGGGAGGTAAAAAATACCCTCAAAGGGCATTTATTCTATTAGAGAATTCAGTAGGGATATTAATCACATAAATATGTAGAAAACATATACAAAACACCTACAAAGTCATTTCAGGTGAGAAGGAAACATTAGCAGGTGAGTACATCAGGAAGGACATTATAGAGACAGTGACATTTGAGCTGATTTCTGAAGAAATCAAGAATTTTTAAGACAGAGGTAAGAAGAGGGATCATCCCAGCTTTGAATTACAGCCATTTGAAAAGCACAGAGTCAGGAGATGAAATGCATAAAAGAATAGGGCAGAAAGAAGACAAGGATTCAAATTCTGCTTCAGATACTTAATGGCCATTTAACTTTATTACCTCAGTTTCCTCAGATGTAAAATGGGGATCATAATATATATCCCACAATTTTGATATGAGACTGAAATGAGATAGCATATATAAAGTGAATTAAACTCAGATCCTCTAACTCTGGAATCAATCCTTTTGTGACTTTATCCTCTACTGATTATACCCACTAGATTACGATTATAGAATCTAGTTGGAAGACCATTTGGAAAATGACCTTTTGAGACTGGAACAAGATTCGTGTGTTTGGGAAGAGTAGGAACAACTAGCCTGTTTGGAGGAGAAAGTTCTCATAGTGATGAGGGCAGCTAGGCAACACAGCAGATAGAGTATCAGGTGTAAAGTCAGGGAGATTCATCTTCTCGAGTTCCAGTCTGCTCACAGATATGAACTTATGGTCCCAAACAAGTCAGCCTATTTTGTCTCAGTGTTCTTATCTGTTTGAAAGAAGATGGCAAAGCACTCCAGTTTCTTTGAATCTTTGTGATGCTTTTGGGGTATTTCCTTGGCAAACACAACTGAAAAATGACTGAACAAAATCAACCAAAATAATAATAAAAGAGGCAAGCTTAGGAGTGTACACAGAGACCTTTAATTGCCAGACCAAGTTTGGACTTTATCTTGAAGGCATTTAAATGTCCACTAGACATTTTTGAGCAGAAGACTGTCTTTATGAAAATATTCCGTATATGTTTGGGAACTGAAATTGAGACAAAAAGATTCAGTGAGTTGTTCTTGCTCACATATCTGCTAAATTTTTAATCCCAACTCTGATTCTAAAGCTGATGTCTTTTTTCAGATGCCAAACTACTGTCAGTGCATCCAAAACCCTTAGTTTAGAGTGGCAAAAACTAATGTCTTGAAAAGATTTACTTGAAAAGGTTAAATAACATGCCTAAGGTCTCACTGTTTGTTAGTGACAATAGTAGAACTAAAACTTCCATCTTTGGATGACTATACACATTAAGATGAAAACTCTCTCCATTACACCAAATCATCTCTTTCAATCCTGTGCAAGTGAAACAGGGATTGACCTCAGCAATAAATGGAATGTATTCCAATGAAGTTTACATCATGAATTCCTATATTTTTTTAACCCGAGTGGGGGGAGGGGAGTCAGAAATGATTCCCTAGAGCATGGGACAGGGGGAAAAAATAGATTTGAGTGGAGTCATTTGAGCTATGTATGTATCCTGTGATTTCTTAATGTGTCCTGATCTATTTTTCTAGTTCTCTAATAGAAATTCAGATTTTTAATCAGAAAATTGATTGAAATTCATTTCAGACATTTGAATATTATATAGTTGGGGAATTATAGTGAAGCCACTATTAGTCTTAACTCTGCCTTCCAAATGAGAAATGATATCTATCAATGGTTAATGCACTTCAAAAAATATTTATTGGATACATGCTACATGAGGGGATTGTGTTAGACAATGGAGATATAGTTAAAAATTAAACTATCTCTGCCCCAAAGAAACTTACATTCTAATGTAAAGTCTTTTATGTAGGGAGTTGGGAACTAGAATGAGGAAGATGGGCTTTTAATATACTTCCAGATATTTGTTAGCTCTATAATTTTGGAAAAGTCATTAACCTCTGAGTTGCTATTTCTGTAATCTATAAAATGGAATAATAATACCTATAGAACTTATTTTATAGGGATGTTAGAATTAAATATGTTAATATATGCAAAGTGTTCTATGAATGCCAGTTATTAGTATTACTGGGTGATGGCAGTTCTAGAAAAAAATAGAAGAACTGATAGGGAAAGCAAGTTGTAGACTAATAAATAGAGAAAGGGAAGAGTGCCAATGATGAAAAGACAGAGGAGAGAAAAGGTCCATAGTCTGGTTGCACCAATAGCCAAGGTTGACACAGTACCATTGTAAAGGCTTATCAGTCATAAAGCAGCTCTGCTGTGTAGATTGTTTAGGTGGAGCAATGGATGCTGGCAAACAGCCATTGTACTTTTATGAGAAAGAGACAAATACTCCAAAGTTAGTGACTGTCAAGGATTTTTCCCCACCAAGAAATCTACTTCTACTTCTGGAAATATGCTTGTTTTTCTATTACACATAAATCCAAATGAAGTATATTATATTAATTATATCATAGTTACTAATGTTCATAATGATCTAGAGTGATCATAGATAACATAAATTATTATCTTTCCTATAGTATATTGGGGCAATTAGGTGGCACACTGGATACAGTGCCAAGCCTGGAAAATGAAATAGCAAATCATTCCAGTATCTCTGCCAAGGAAACCCCAAATGGGGTGACAAAAAGTTGGACTCAATTGAAACCGCTAAACAACAACAATAATAACAATGCTAGGTTTAGAAAGGTTGGCAGTGCAAAGTATGTCTTAGAAAGATTTCTGTAAAGAACAGTGACCATTAAAAAGCCTTTAGCACATTTTGCCTCAATAAATGTGGGGCAGCTGAACAACGCAGGAGATATTGCTTGACTTGGAGTTAGGAAGGCCTGAGTTCAACTTCTGTCTTAAAAGTGACACTGGAATAGTCACTTACCACCTCTTATCTTCAGTTTTAGCATTTTCCTTGCAGTTTCTATGAAGATAAACAAGTTAATATTGTAAAATGCTCTTCAAACTTTAAATGATAACTGTTACTATTCCTTCTGCTATTCCTGTTCTGCTTCCTTCTTCTTCTCCCCCTCCTCCTCTTCTTACTTTGTCCCTCTTCTTGCTATTCTTACAATTGATCAATAGTTTTATTAATATCTATGTTTCCTCTATTGATGCACCAGAAGCCTTACTGTATCTTCACAATCTTTTGTAAACCTTCTCCAGGCCCTTTCTCAGAGCCTTTCAGAGTTTTTCATAAAGCTTTCTCAAGGAACCCATCTAATGTATTTGGGTTACTTTTCTTTATTATCCTGCATTTGGCCTGGGAAAAGATTAATACCATACCTCTTTCAAAAATTCATTGATCCATACCCTAATTCCTGCCCCCACTCTTTATAAGACTGTATTGTTCAGTTTTCCTGCTTTCTAAATAGACCAGAAAAGAGTGGTTCTAGAAGCTTGCTCTCTGATGAGAATAGAGGTTTAAAAAAAAAAAAGTAAAAAAACTCTGAATTTTGTAGGGTAGGTCTGTATAGGCTTTAAAATTTTGAGCACATTGTTTCACTCTATTAAAAAGTAACATGTTAAAGGTCATTAGTCTAATTTTCACCTGCTCATTATTTTTTTTAACTATATTGACTTAGAAATCAAGTAAATACCTGTACTTAATAATAACTATTGACTAAAAGTTGCTTTAGAAGTCAAGTAGCCTATACTCATTTGTATAACTTCAGGGGCAATGATTCCCTTTGCTCTAACATGGGGGTGGGGAACCTTTTTTCTGCCAAGGGCCATTTGGATTTTTATAACATCATTCACAGGTTATACAAATTATCAATTTATAGAATTCAAGCAGTGAGAGGTTGTTGTACCTCGCTTTCAGCTCTTCATCACCTAATGATTTCTTGGGCTTTATAACACTATAGACCAGACATTCCCCAGCTCTGCTCTAACATGTTGTTATTTTAAAAGGCATGGGAATAGATTATTAGATCCATTTTGCAGATGATGAAACTAATGAGCTTAGGTTAAGTGCTTTAGACAAAGTAACAAAATGACCAATTGGCCTGAATTTAGAAGTGAAGTTTTCTCAATTGTAGTCACTTGTGATTATCTTATTGATTGTAATACAGATGGCAGAGAGTGCATCTTATTTTAAAGGAGACATAATAAGTGAATATTTACTTAGTTTTATTTAGGGACATAGAGAATAGAGATTTCTGAGGCTAAAATGAATTCTAACTTATGGGTAAACTAAAGACATTGGCTCTTGATATCTTATGAGTTGATTGTGTTTGTCACTAAGAATGTGAGCTGAAATAGAGCGTTAATTAGTAGATGTCTAATGAAACCAGAAGTCACAAAAAATGATTCTAAAGGAAATTGGAAGGTGTGGTAAAGATAATTCTACCCAGTCATATGACCCTTCATTTTAATTGGTTCTAGTGCTATTTGCATGTGTTAATGAGGGCAGAGCTGTACAAATTAATACTCTGACCAGAATAACATCTTGTCTCCACCATTGGCAGTGTTCTCCTTATGTCTAAGTTAAAGGGGAAAAAAGTTAATTATTTAAAGCCAGAGTTCAGTCTTTCTCGGTGGGTGACCATGTTGTTAGTTTTTGCCTGTCATCAAAAGACTTCATGAGATTTAGATTTTTTTTTTTGACATTACTTAGTAAATAAATTCCTCTTGCCTTTTTAGGCATGTCCACTAGTAAGGCATCACTTGCTATTTCTTAATAGATGAATACAAAATATTCACAATCTCTCTTATTCATGTTTCACAACTTTCATACATATTTCAACTTCATCCTTACAAAAAAAGGCATAGTATTAGCTAAATATAATGAGAACATTTGTAATTTTATATATTTTCACATATTATCTGGTATATAAGGTTACACATATATAAGAATTCATAATTATTATAAATTATAATATCCATTTTATTAATAGAGATCTGGAGATCAAGAGAGTTTACATGATTTGCCCCCAAACACATATCCTTCTTCTAAAAGAGATGGGATGAAAACCAGGTCCCCTGAATCCCAATATTTTTTGTTTTTTCTTCCCCTGAATAACATGTTCTTTCTTAAGTAGTCAGCTTGTGTGGCACAGAGTACCAACAGCCAAGAAGACCTGAGTTCAAATTTGGCCTCAGAATCTTACCAACTGTGTGAACCTGGTCTATGAGACACATAACCTTTGCTTGTTTCAATTTCATTATTTATAAAATGGAGATAATAACATAATAGCATGTATTTTCCAGGGTTATAAGCAGGGTCAAAGGTGATAATTATAAAGAGTGTAGCACAATTGGTATATATAAATACTATATAAATATTAGTTGTTAGTAATTATAATTAAGCATAATATCACTCACATTTTATGGTGCTTTAAAATTACAAAACCTTTTCTTCCTAATAGCTCTGAGAGATAAGTAATTCAAACCCAGTTTTCTACTTTTTGCAGATGAGGAAACTGAGGATTAGAGATTTTTGTTCCAAGTGATGGAAATGAGATTGAACCTAACTTGCTTGACTGAAAGGCTATTATCTGTTTATATCATGTTTTTAATTCAGCCAGCACATATTTTAGTTTACTTGTGTCAGGTGACAGATAAGCTAGTAATTTTAGCATGAAGTCCAGGGGAAATAATCCTTGTTTACAGTTGCTTTTTGTATCTACTGTTTGCCTAGGGGTATAGATATGTGGATATACCAATTTGAACTTAGCTTTAAGTTTCCACCCAGCTGCTAACCTATCCTTCTTTGGTATATTTCAGTGTTTGTAGTCAAAAGACCATGGCAGATTAGAATTGGTTTCCCAAATAAGTAGATAATATATGTTTGAATGATGAAGACAATTTTTTTTTACTTACTTAAATCAGTAAATAAATAAATAGTAATTAATAAGTGGAGAACACATCCATAATGAGATATTTAAAAATTCCGAGGAGCTCATTACTCTCTAAAATCTCTAGTCCCTTCTCCATATATGGGATCAACCTGGACTATGCATTCCAAATAATAGATGGTTTAAATCTTCCCTTGAGTAAACAATGGAGTGCAACAAGGAATACCCATAAGAGATTTGACTCACATTCTCCATAAGAACTAGTTATCAGATATACATATACAAAGAATGTAAAAAATAAAAATATCACTGTTATCTGTGTGTGTATTCTCCCTCTCATAGAATGTAAGTTCCATGAAGGTAGGCACTATAAATTTTTTTTATTTTTCCTATTGCTTTTTCCTGATAGGTTCTGAATAGATGTTTAATGCATGAATGAATAAATAGATGAATGAATGAATAAAAGCAATAAATAATATTACTGAATCCTTTGGCTAGAGAATTTAATGATTTTATGAAAAATTTTTGTTAAGAATGAGAGGCCAGTTTTATTGTAGTGAAAATAGATTTCAGTTATAACCTAAAATGATGGATTACAAATGAAAAAACAAAAACTAGAAATGTCTTTTGATAAAGGACTATGGTCATCTGGAACCTACAGTTTCTCAGTTTACCAAAAGTTATAGACACAGACAATGCAAATGCCTGTGCGTGGGTGAGTGCACACACATGCACACACACACACACAGAGCTGTGCTTACCATTGCCATGAGCACTATTGTAGTTTAAAAACAACATTAAGGTGGAAATTTTTTGCTAAATATCTAAGTTTAAATATGGAAGAAATAAAAAGGAAAAACCAATGTGGGGTAGAAAAAGTAGCCCTGGGAATCAGAAGATCTGGCTTCAATCCTTCCTTTAAGGCTGTGATAGTTGGGAAAAATCCTTTCCCTCATTTTCCTCATCTATAAAATGAGGATGTTTGTTTGAATCAATGATCTCTAAGTATTCCTCCATCTAGTTCTAAATTATATGATTTAAGGAGTCAGGGTCCAAGAACAGATTCTAAAGCAGAAATGGCATACCAGCATGATTGCACCTCTCTCCCCCGTCCCCTCTTGTCTTCCCTGGAATTGTTTGACTTTCCTCTTCTTTCTTGCCTGGAATTTTGATAATTAATGATTAGGATTAGAGATGAGTGCCATTTAGTAATGGAAGATAGGGGATTGCCAACAATGTGATTCTTACAAAATCTTGTATCTGAAAAATGAATAAGAACATATTTTCCATATTTCTCTTTGCTACATGTGACCAAAATTTACCCAGTGCTATAAGTAAAATACTTTAGTTAAATAATTGACTAAATTCTTTCAAGGGGTGGGCTTTTCTAGAGACTGGCACTACTTCTGAAGAAAAATCCAAGTTGTCTACACAATTAAGTATAGCATTGACGAAATAGAACTGTGTCCCCCTGATCTTTGTGGAGGGTGGGCCATCTGGCCTGTGGAAATTCCTAAAAATGATCCCCATGCCCTTACCTGCTTCCCAGGTCAATCTCCTACTTCTCAAATGATCTGGGAATCACTTTGGTCTGGAAAACAATCATCACCCTTTATTGATATGGAAATTAGCTCCAAATCACTCCCTAGCCTCAAACCATAGAAGGCTAATAAAAAACAAATTCTGTGCCTAAAATGTTGCTAATTCCTAATCAGGAAGTAGTCCACTGAGTAAATAGTTTCTCAATGAATAAACCCATTTTTTTTCTTTTTGGCCAAAAAAAAAAAAAAAAACAAAAACAAAACTCTCATGGAGATCAGAACTGTGAATTCTTTCCCAAAAACCTACGGCACCAGTCTGGGGACTCCCATTGCTGTTGTGGTATCTCTCATCCCTCAATATCTCTTACCCATTGTAAAGGGCTGAAACTCTTGAGTTGATGCACTGAGGTCAGGACAGCCGAGCATTTGAGGCTAACTACGGATTGTACAGCACTCTATGGGCGTGTGCTTGGAAAATGGCCCTTCCCAGTATCCTGTGCTGACTCAATGATTGGTGTATACAGAGGATTGTAGGAGGGACTAGGGGGTGGAGTAAAACTAGTCAGAGTCACTTTGGCAGTAGATGAGGAAGATAGAGATTATGGAGATCCTACTTCCATCTCCTTCACTTCTACCCCTAAAGATCAAGAATAAAGACTAAGGACTTTAGCTTATCCTGACTCCAGCTGATTCTAAGGTAAACTGGGTGCTAGCACAGTCATCACAACCATTAATAGCATAATAGAAAGAACATTAAGTTTGAAGTCAGATGTTCACTAGTTTCATTCATGTCCAACTTTTTGTGATCCCATTGGAGGTTTTTTTGGCAGACATACTGGATTGGTTTGTAAGTAGAAAACCAACTCGTTTTACAGATGAGCAAACTGAGAAAATAGGGTTAAGTGACATACCTAGGGTGACATGGTAAGCATTTAGCTCAGATTGAACTCAGGAAGATGAGTCTTTCTGACTTCAGGCCCACTTATCCACTGCATCACCACATCAATTATTTGATTTTGATTACCACTGCTTTATAATATAGTTTTAGATCTGGTACAGCTAGGACACTTCATTTGATTTTTTTTTACATTGGTTCCCTTGAAATTCTTGACCTTTTGTTCTTGCAGATGAATTTTGTTATTATTTTTTCTACGTCAGTAAAATAGTTTCTTGAGAGTTTGGTTGATATAGCACTAAATAAATAGATTAGTTTAGGGAGTGTTGTCATCTTTATTATATATGCTCGACCTATCCCCAAGTACTTGATATTTTTCCAATTGCTTAGACCTGACTTTGTGTGAAAATATTTTGTAGTTTTGCTTATATAGTTCCTGACTTTCCCTTGGCAGATAAATTCCCAAATATTTTATATTATCAACAACTATTTTAAAAGAAACTTCTCTTTGTATCTCTTACTGTTGAATTTTGTTAGTGATGTATAAGAATGCTGATGATTTATGTGGATTTATATTGTAACCTGCAACTATGCTAAAGTTGTGAATTATTTCTAATAGCTTTTTAGTTGATTCTCTGGAGTTCTCTAACACCATCATATCATCTGCAAAGAGTGATAATTTGGTTTCCTCATTACCTACTCTAATTCCTTTAATCTCTTTTTCTTCTTTTATTGCCAAGGCTAGCATTTCTAATACAAAATTATATAGCAATGGGGATAGTGGGCAACCTTGTTTTACCCGTGATCTTATTGGGAACGGTTCTAGTTTGTCCCCATTAAATATGATGCTTGCTGATGATTTTAAATAGATGCTACTGACTATTTTAAGGAAAAGTCTATTTATTCCTATACTCTCAAATGTTTTTAATAGGAATGGGTGTTGGATTTTACCAAATGCTTTTTTCTGCATCTATTGAGATAATCATATGGTTTTTGTTTATTTGGTTGTTGATATAGTAAATTATGCTAATAGTTTTCCTGATATTGAACCACCTCTGTATTCCTAAGATTTTTGTTTCAATATTCATTAGGGGTATTGTTTTATAATTTTCTTTCTCTGTTTTCATCCTACCTAGTTTAGATATCAGTACTATGTCTGTGTCATACAAGGAATTTGGGTAGGAATCCTTCATTCCCTATTTTTTCAGATATTTTATATAGTATTGGAGTTAATTATTCTTTAAATGTGTGGTAGAATTCACATGTAAATCCATCTGGTCCTCAGGATTTTTTCTTATGGAGTTGATTAATAGCTTATTCTATTTCTTTTTCTAAAATGGGACTATTTAAGTAATTTATTTCCTCTTCTGTTAATCTGGGCAATCCATATTTTTGTAGGTATTCCTCCAACTGAGGTTGTCCAATTTTTTTGGCATAAAGTTGGGCAAAGTAACTCCTGATAATTGCTCTAGTTTCCCCTTCATTGGTAGATAGTTCTCCCTTTTCATTTTGGAGACTAACAATTTGATTTTCTTCTTTCCTTTTTCTAATCAAGTTAACTAAAGAGTTATCTATTTTGTTAGTTTTTTCATGAAACCAATTCTTAGTTTTATGTATTAATTCATTAGTGTTTTTAAGTTTCAATTTTATTGATCTCTCCTTTTATTTTTAGAATTTCAAGTTTGGTATTTGATTGGGGGGATTTTAATTTGTTCTTTTTCTAGCTTTCTTAGCTGCAAGCCCAATTTATTGATCTTCTCTCTCTCTATTTTATGAAAGTAAGCCTCTAAAGATGTAAAATTTCCCCTTATTACCGCTTTGGCTGCATCCCACAAATTTTGGTATGCTCTCTCATTATTGTCATTTTCTTGGATGAAATTATTGATTGTGTCTCTGATTTGTTGTTTCACCCATTTATTCTTTAGGATTAGATTATTTAGTTTCCAATTTCCTTTTGGTCAATTTTCCCCTCACCTTTTATTGAGTATAATTTTTATTGCATTGTGATCCAAAAAAAAATGCCTTTTCTACTTCTGCCTTTCTGCATTTGATTTTGACATCTTTACATCCTAATATGTAATTAATTTTTGTATAAGTTCCATGAATTGCTGAGAAGAAAGTGTACTCCTTTCTGTCTCCATTCAATTTTCTCCAAATGATCTATCATATCTAGTTTTTCTAGTATTTCATTTACCTCTTTAACTTCTTTCTTATTTATTTTGTGGTTTGATTTATGTAATTCTGAGAGAGCAATATTGAGATCTCCCACTATTATAGTTTTGCTGTCTGTTTCTTCTTGCAACTTTTTAAACTTCTTCTTTAGGAATTTAGATGCTACACTACTTGGTGCATATATGTATAATATTGATATCACTTCATTATCTATGCTACCCTTTAGCAAGATATAGTTTCCTTCCTTATCTCTTTTAATTAGACGAATTTTTGCTTTTGCTTTTGCTTGATCTGAGATTAGGATGGCTACCCCTGCTTTTTTCATTTCACCTGAAGCATAATAGATTCTGCTCTAGCCTTTTACCTTTACTCTGTATATATTACTCTGTATGTGTGTGTTTCCTGTAAACAACATATTGTAAGATTCTGGCTTTTAGTCCAGTCTGCTATCCACTTATGTTTTATGGGAGAGTTCACCTCATACACATTTACAGTTAAAACTACTAATTCTGTATTTCCTGCCATCTTATTAACCCCAAATTATACTTTTCTCTTGCCTTTTCCCCTTTCCTTCCTCCCTAGTATTTTACTTATGAGCACTACTTGCTTCAAACAGTTCTTCCCCTTTAGAGACCCTCACATTTTCTTATACCTTTCCCCTACTATTTTTCTTTTCACTTCTATTTAGCCTACCCCTTCCCTTTTTCTTTTTCCCCTTCCACTTTTTTATAAGATGAGAGATGTTTCTTGATGAAACCAAATATATCTAAAATTCTTTCTTTGGGCCAAATCTGAGGGAGAGTTAGATTCATACAATATTCATCATCCTCCCTTTTCCTCCTCAATTATAATATGTTTTCTTTGCCTCTTCCTGAAATATAATTTCCCTCATTTTACCTTTGCCCTTTTTTCTGTTACAATCCCCTTTCCATCTCTAGTTTCTTTTTTATATTATAACAGTAAAATCAGATTATACATGTACTCTCAATGTGTACCCATAACAGAAATACAGTTCTCAAGAGTGTTTTTTTTTTCTTTTTTACCTTTTTATGCTTCTCTTGAGGTCTATATTTGGAGGTCATTTTTTGTTGTTGTTGTTTAGCTCTTTTCACCAAAAATAAATGGAGTTCACCAGTTTTATTAAATGTCTATATTCTTTCCTGAAAGAAAATGCTCAGTTTAGCAGGGTAATTTTTTTCTTGGCTGAATTCCAAGTTCCTTTATCTTTCAGAATATCACATTCCAGGTCCTTTGATCCTTTAAAGTGGAAGCTGCTAGGTTCTGAGTAAGCCTTTTTTGTTGCTCCTTGGTATTTGAATTGTTTCTTTCTGGCTGCTTGTAATATTTTTTCTTTATTCAGATAGTTCTCAAATTTAACCACAATATTACTATATAAACACAATTACAAAATACCTTCTACACAAATAAAGTTAGATATACTCCACTGAAAAATTATAAAGGGAAAGCATTTTGAAAAATAGTATTTTGTGTATATTACCTTGGGGTTTTAATTTTGGGGTCTCTTTCAGGAGGTATTTGGTGAATTCTTTCACTGGTCATTTTACCCTCTGTTTCTATGATATCCAGGCAGTTCTCTTTGATGATTTCCTGAAAGATTGTATCTAGGCTCTTTTTTTTAATCATGTATTTCAGGAGCCAATAATCCTTAGATTGTCTCTCCTAGATCTATTTTCCAGGTTGGTTGTTTTCCCAGTTAGATATTTTACAATTTTTTCTTTTTTTTGGTTTTGATTGATTGATTCTTGTTGTCTCATTGAATCAGTCATTTCCATTTGTTCAATTCTGATTTTTAGTGAATTATTTTCTTTATGTACTTTTTTTTTTTACTTCTTTTTGTATTTGTCCAATTGAATTTTTAAATGACTTGTTTTGTTCTATGGAATTCTTTTCCATTTCACAAATTCTGTTTTTTAAGGAGTTATTTTCTTTTTCCATTTCACAAATTCTGTTTTTTTAAGGAGTTATTTTTCTGTTTCACAAATTCTGTTTTTCTGGGAATTACTTTCTTTTTCCATTTTATCAAATCTATCTTTTAATGAGTTATAGGGTTTTTCCATTTCACTAAGTCTATTTTGTAGTGAATTTTCTTCAGATAGTTTCTGTGTTGCCTTTTCTAAACCCTCTTGCAAATTTTTCATTTCCTTTCCCCATTTTTCTTCTAACTATTTTTAAAGATTCCTTTTGATTTCTTTTAGGAGAGCCTTTTGTGATGGGGAGCAGGTTATATTGCATTTTGGTGCTTCATCTGGAGACAATCTGCCTTTCCTTTCCTCGGGCTTTGAAATTTGTTTTTCTTTTTCTACATAAAAGCTGTCAAAGTACTCTTTACTTTGTTACTCTTTTTTCTTTAAGTTAAGGTCTGCCTTATGGGCAGGGGAAGTTTTCCAAGCAGCCACAGCTGTGCTGGGTCAGTGTTGATTTACTTCCAGTGTTGGGTGGGTGTAGCCAGCTCCTGTGAGATTCTGGCATTTTGAGGTTCAATATTGATCTTTTGTATTTGTTTAATAATTTTTCTGTTGATATACTAGCTTGCGACCAGGGCAGAGTGTCCAACACTGCTGTCGATTCCTGTATATTTCTACCCTTAGATTCTGTGCCACACAGAATCAGCACAGGCCTGGGATTCAGCTGGTTGCACTGTCTGCCTCCCCATTTCCACTTGAAACAGACATTTTCTGGCAATCTTTGAAATTATCTTCTTCTGATAATTTGTTCTACTCCCAATATTTGTAGGTTCTGCCAGTCCAGAGTTAATTCAGAGGCACGAATTTTGTAATTAGTATGAGGGTTGTAGAGAAGGTCAGAGAGAAACATGTGTTGTCTCTGCCATCTTGGCTCCACCCCTGGAAGTTTGCCTTTCCTATTTTTAAAGTCTTTTATTTCATACTTTCTTTACTATAATCTATAATCCAGGTACAGCTACCTGCTTGCTTTTTCAAATCTCCCATCTAACGACTTTTGTGTGAATTTTCTTCATGCAAAAAATGTTCTCCTTCACCTGTGCCTGTTAGTTTCTTTTACTTCCTTCAAGTTTCAAGTGAGATAACACTTTCTTTGGGCCTCTCAAGCCTACTAGAAGCTTTGCCCTCTGAAATTATCATATGCTCCCTGTATATCTTGTATATAACTGTTTTTAACTTTGTGGCTCCAGTTTATCATGGTACCTGGCACATAATAATCACTTAGTAAATGATTATTGGTTAATTAAATGTGAGTAATCAGTACACATGAAAAGAGAGCATGCTAAAAACGCAGCTACATTCACTGATGATGTTGGCAAAATTTCTCTGTATAGATTATCACATAATACTGCTCATTCTTTTACTTCTGTATTTCGGTGTTGACTGTAAATATTTATTTTCTACACCACATTTGTTTATCTAGAAACCTACCAGCTGAGTCCTTGAAAGAAGAGGACAAATATTTGATATTTCTAAAGTGGCATAGCTCTAAATGGCTGAAGGCATTCTGTGTTGTATGTAATTGCTTATCACATAAAATTGTGGTGCTGGTTTCAGAAAACGTCAAGAAAATTGTTCAGTTCACTAGTAAAGAAATCGAGGAATCTAAACACAAAGTGTCTTTTTGCTTTAGCTTCATTTGCCTTCATAGTAGTGAGATTTTAGAATGCTAGACTATAATACTGGAGGAGATTTAGGACAACAAATGCCAGAAATAGAAGGAAATTTAGAATTGAGAGAGAACATCGGATGTTGGATCTGAAAGGGACCTTAACACATATGGCATACAATTTTTGTTGTAGAATGAAGGTTGAAAGAAATCCTAGAAAAATTTAATCTGACTCCCTTGCAGAAATGAGAAAAGTAAAATCCTAAGAGGCTAAACTGAACTTCCTAAAACCACATTGTTGTTCATCCTTCATTCTTGAAGATGACTTATGATATCAGGAGGGTGACACCATGACTTGCAAGTGAATTGAATTTGGATGAGGTAGAGTCCAGCCTCAATCTCTCCTCCAGTGGGCCAGGATGACTAGCTATGGCTCCAGATTCCCTAGGAGAGCTTGGCCTTTTTCTAGCCAGGTCTCAGTTACTTAAGTAAATTTTAGAGTTGGCCTTCAAATACATGTTTGCTCACTCCCAGACCAATGCTGTTTTCAGCTGGAAAGAACAGTAGAATCTTGAATGTCAGAACTGGAATGTGTCTTAATATTAAAAAAAAAACAAAAACACAGAAGTTAAAACTATGGGATCTAAGAAATCATTAAATATCTAAATCCTAGTTCAACTTTTTAAATTTTAGTGAGATCTCAGAAAGGGAAATGACATTTTCAAAATAATACAACTCATTGGTGGCATGTTGAATACCAAGTTTCCTGATTTCTGTCTCAATGTTCTTTTCTCTACTCTCCTAAACTACGCTTTTAAAACATGAATTATTGACTGTTCGCCTTTCATTTTGAACCAAGAGCAAGACAAAGGCCAGCCTAATTATGGTTTTAGTTTCCAAGTGGCCCATATAAACTCAATTTTAGTGTTCTCTATTTACTAAATCCTGATGTGTGGTGTTCAATTAATCACTTCCCAACATGTTGCTGAAATAATAGCAAATGGAACAAATGTCTTTCCCATAAACTATCACCACACAGACATTGTGGTGGTGAACATTAATAGCTGCTACCAGGTAATAATGGAATGCTATTTTTATAGCCCAATGTGATTTTAACATGAGCTCACACTTTGCCGTACAGTTGAAATAAAAATTGGTGATATTAGTAAAAGTCTGTTTCCAATAAAATGAAGAAAACTCATGCATTGTAATTCATATGAGCAATGTAATTGGAAGCACAGGTCTTACTTAGGTGAATCGGTAATAGTTTAATGCTTTTCTGCCTTGGGGAAAAAAAATGTCTCTCATTTCCCTTTTCCTCAACTCCAAATCTTCACTTACTGCAAACCAGACATTTAGGCAGGTGAGAAGTTGATAAACTTTATTTCCAAAAGGGAATCATTGGATCATATATCTAGAGCTCTTAAGTTACCTTAGGGACCAGTGAATCCAATTCCTTCATTTTATAACTGGAGCAACTGAAGTCTAATGAACTAAATTAATTTGCTCAAGGTAGCACACAAGTAAGTAGTAATTCAGAACTAGAATTTGAATCAACATTCTCTGACTCCAGAGTCAGTGCTTTTTATACAGTACTATAGATTTAGAGCAAAGTGTTTGCTTTATCTGATTTGATTCTTAAGACAGTAATGTGTATTTGAATCAGAAGAGCTGGAGTCACATCCTGGATCCACTACTTACTGAATATGTGACCTTGAGACAGACACTTTGGTGCTCCAGGTTTTGGTTTCTTCATATATAAATTGAGGATTGGACAACATGATCTCTAAAGATTTTTCAAGCTCTAATATTATCCATCAATACATATTCAAATATATTGCTTAGCTATCCTTTGGGGTTTTTTTCATATATATATCTTCAATTATTTTTGCAGTTCACTTCATTTCACACCCCCAGAGAGGCAATTTGCAATTGACATAATTGATGGTATAGGGTGGCTATTAAGATATATGTATTTTAAATTTTGTGAGTATGAATGTGTTAGATTGGGGAAATGGAACAAGTCAGTTAGTTTCTCTGGGCCTTAGTTTCCTCATTTTTAAAATAAGGGGTATTGATTAAATCAATGATTTTTAACTTTCCAGATGTGAGGACCTTGGTTTTTAAAAAAATACCATAAAATGTCACATTTTAAAGTATGTATTAATATACATTGGTAGAGAAAATGCATGATAATGCATTGTAATGTACATTATACATTCATATTACAACATTTAAAACATTCAGAAAAAATAGAAAATATAAACGTATGGCCCACGTATGTAGGCCAGTATATAATTTAATCTGCCTTTAAAAAATATTCACTAAACAAGATCATGATACACATTTTTTATACATGAAAGCCAGGATGGCATAGTAGATCAATCTTGGAGTTAAGAAGACCTGAGTTTGTATTCTGTCTCTGACACACTATGCTATGCAATTATAGAAAAGTCACTTAATATCTCAGTAGCAGAATGCTTTAAAACCATAAATCAGAGCTAAGTTGCCAGTCTGCATTAGTGTGGGAGGCTTCTACATGAGCCATTTTCCACACGCAGACCTGTACCAAATGTAAAAACATAAAATAAAATAAACATTAAGATGACATTGATTTCATGGACCACTTAAACTGGACCTGGCCAACAGGTTTGGTCATTTGGTCAAGATGATCCCTAAGCTCCTTTACAGCTCTAAAATCGTGGGCTATTTGTTTCTTTTGAATACACACTCTCGCGCGCACACATGCACACACACACAATAATCATATGTCACAATCATCAGCCTCAGAGGTCCCTTACAGTTCCAGATCTCTTACTAATATGACTACATATAATTCTAATTATCATAAAGTTTACCAGGTTAGCCCTATGCACAAAATTCTTAGGACTCTTAACTGAAAAGAACAAAATTAATCTATGTCTGCCTAACCAAGATTTCCTGTTGTTTTTCTTTGTTCTTCAGTGTTATCAAAGCAGTGTCCTCTAAGCACTATCTAAATCCATTCAGTAGTATTTATTTTTCTTTTCATGTCAAAAGTAACTTAGCATTTGCATTAATAATAGCTCCCCTTTAGAATGTGTTGACATTGTGTTTGTTTTTGAATGGCCATAAATGGTTTTGTGAATCTGAGTAAGGTTGATCTACTTATATCTGTAAATGGAAACCACTTCTATACATGGACCACAACATAAATAGATAAGCTTATCTCTGTATGTACTTTATAGCATATATGTACCATATAAATATACATGGAAATTTTGTTGTCATATTATCACAACCTGGGGTTGTGAATATCTAGTCTATTTTCAATAACTATATTGTTCATGTTTATTTATAAGAGCACTTTGAATTATCACTGTCCCCTGTGTAGAGTTCCCCAAACAATATTAAAATGTTTCTGTGAGTTTCTGGCATCCCTGTAAAATATGGCTCATGAACTTACTGCCTTCTTTTTTAAAAAAATCATCATTTAAATTGCAATTATTTTTGTATTAATTTTCAAGTTTATCACAGGCTATTTGGATTAAATTTTCAAATATTAATCCCATAATGTAGAAATATGTAGTGATTCAGAGTCATTTCATTTAAAATCAGCCATAATCCTTGCTCACCATATTCTGAGCTTTGCCTTTGTCTTGATGGTGAACATAGAAATTCACTTTATAGGTGCAGCAACCCTGAAGTCAGGAGGACCTGAGTTCAAATGTGGCCTCAGACACTTAATAGTTCTTGGCTGTGTGACCCTGGGCAAGTCACTTGATCCCAATTACCTCAGCCAAAAAAAAAAAAAGGAGGAAGAAGAAGAAGAAGAAGAAGAAGAAGAAGAAGAAGAAGAAGAAGAAGAAGAAGAAATTCTCCTTGTTAACTGCCTAGCCAATTTGAGTCTATGATCAGAGACATTAATTTAAATATGTCTATATCTCCTGACTTTCATATAATAGGCAAAGCTGAGAATATATATCTTTTGTAATCACTATTTTTGAATTAGAGGCTAGTAGACAGTTTTGAAATTTTAATATAAAATATTTTATATTTTGATATTTTAAATTACCGCTTTGTTATCTTTTCTACCATTATTGGTATTTCAATTATTTATTCAAGTTTCCATCTGCTATGAAATATGAACTTTATTGCTAACTTCAATAACTCTTTGTAGTATTTAAGCTAGTGTTATCGTGTCTATATATAAAATGCTTTGCAAACCTAAAAGTGATGTATAAATTCTAGTGATTATTGTTGTTTTTGGTATTCACCTCATAAGTATTTGATGAATTTTAATGTTCTTTTAAATTTTATTTAATGTATGTTTTCTTCATGGGCTTACAAAGAGTTAACATTTATGCATATAGTCACCAATCTAGAGTTTATGATAAAGAATGATAATTTAGAATCATAGACTAAGTGCTGGGAATGACCTTTTAAGGAGGAAGATGAGGAAGGGAAGAGGAGGAAGAAGAGGAGTAACAATAATAATAACATTTAAGGTTTATGAAGCATTTTTAATCATCACAAAAACCATTGATTGAAATAATCCCAATTTCTGGGAGATAGGTGCTATGCAACTTGCCTAACTATAATGTTTGAAGGAGGATTCAAACTAAGTTCTCCCTTGGACTGATACTGGAGTAAGCATGGAATGCTAATTAATCATGGAATGGTAATTCCATGCACTGGGTACCTAGTTGTATCTAGGTCAGCCCCACCTTTTTTTTTCCTCCCTCCCTCCCTTCCTTCCTTTTTAGTTTTTCAGTAATTTGCTCAAAGTCACACATGCAAGTGAAATGGGATTCTCTAAATCTAACTCCTACAGTCTTTATTATACCACACTGCTTCATTATATAGGGGAAAAAAAAAAAAAAAAAAAGCTCTGGCAAAGGAAGTAAATTTGGAATTAGTACAATAGGGTTCCAATTCTGATTTATCTATTTAGTCTCTGTAATATCAAGACAAACCATCTAACATTTCTGTCTCATTTTACTCACTGAGAAAATCAAGAGGTTGGATTGAAGATTATCTAAGGTTCCGTCCAGCTCTAGTTCTGTAATCCTTCATTTCATTTTCTGTGTATTTTTTTTGTAGATAATATAAAACAAAACAAAACAAAAAAAAAAGCCAAATGCACAAATTGACTTCTTTTCTTTTTTTTTTTTTTTTTTGGGGGGGGGGGGTTGAACTAGTAATTTTTCTGTTCCTATTTATAGTATTATTTAAATACATTAAAAACAAAGATTTTGGGGGGAGTAAGAAGGAATCTGTATTTAGTGATGGCAACAAAGAAATTGGAGAAAATAGTAAAAGATACCTTATTTTAACTGAATTGTGACCTTGTGAAATGAGAAGTCATTTTTTTTCATCTTTGACTCTACCTTCATTTTAATGCAACCCAAGGGATCCAAACATTTTATATGTTTTAACAAGCTAAGTGATTTTATAAAAGTGCTGTTAGCACGATTTATTTTAATTGGTTGTAAGACATAGTGACCTTAAATCATAGCTAATGCTTAGCTTATAGTTTTATTACCAGTTGGATTTCATAAGCAAAGAAAGTGATCTAAATATTTTCATAAAATAAGATTTAATTTTAGAGTCATTTTGTAATAGCGTTTGACTTCAAAACTGTTCATACTAAACATATTTAAAATATATTTAGAATCCCTCCAGTTTGCTAATTCTCAAACATCTCATTCCAAGTTCCATCTCCCTTTGTCTAGGGGTAGGCTATCTGTATCTTATAACTAAACTGCACTTGCTCCTTACCTCCTATGCCTAGAGATAGGACCTCTAACTTTCTTTATTTTTTTATTTAATAGCCTTTTATTTACAGGATATATGCATGGATAACTTTACAGCATTAACAATTGCCAAACCTCTTGTTCCAATTTTTCACCTCTTACCCCCCCACCCCCTCCCCCAGATGGCAGGATGACCAGTAGATGTCTAACTTTCTTTAGAATTCAACTCAAATACCACTTCAAATATCAGACTTTTTTCAGATTCCCTTAGTTTGTGAGAATCTTCTCTCCTACTTCCAATTACCTTAACTTTATTTTACATATATTTTAAATTTCCTTTTTTGTAGAATGCAAACCTCTTGAAGGAAAAGGGATTTTTCTTTTCTTTTTCAGCCACTAGCACATTGCCTTGAACATTTGAAGGACTTAATAAATACTTAATTATTAATGAATGATTAAAATCACAGATTTTTAGAGTAGGCAAAACTTATATGGCTAAGGCCATTGCTCTCTTTTTTATAGATACAACAACTAAGGCTCAGACATAGCATATTTGGCATAATTTGATGATAATCTATGATTGATCATGCTCTCATTGTATATCAATTGTAGTATATAGTATGCAAGATGCAGTAGGTTTGCCTTCAAAATTGTTCTCTTTAAAAACTATAGAAGATAAGGAAAGGCAGCCTGAAGTAGGGCAAAAAAAGAAAAAAATCCCTGATTTTAATAGCTATTTCTGACTCTAACAGCTAATTATGAGCCATGCAATTTTGCAATTTTTAAAAAAGACATTTACTCATCTTGGACATTGGTTTCCTAGACAATTAAAAAAATGAGAATAATTAATACTCAATATCCATCTTGGATTTCTTGTGAAGAACACTTTGTAAACCTTAACTCACTAATGACTATAAATTATTATATGCATGTGTATAAGTATATATGTGTGTGCATATATATGCATGTATGAATGTAAATTGTGTTTCAAATATTTTCCAAGCTACTTCCTCCCCCAAAAGAAAATATGATTTGTTACTTTAAATAATATTTTATCAATCTTTTGATCTGTGTTTTGAAAAAGAGTCATTAAGACTATAGGGGCATGGTGGATAGGTCGAACAAATATAATAAAGATGACAATACTCCCTAAATTAATCTATTTATTTAGTGCTATACCAACCAAACTCCCAAAAAACTAAAATATTAGTTTCTGGGACCTAGAAAAAATAATAACAAAATTCATCTGGAAGAACAAAAGGTCAGGAATTTCAAGGAGACAAATGGAAAAAAAAACAAATGAAGGTGGTCTAGCTGTACCAGATCTAAAACTATATTATAAAGCAGTAGTCATCAAAACCATTTGGTGTTGGCTAACTAGTTGATCAGTGGAATAGGTTAGATTCACAGAAGAAAGTAGCCAATCATTCTGGAGATCAGTTTGGAACTATGCTTAAAAAGTTATTAAACTGTGCATACCCATTGATCCAGCAGTGTTTCTACTGGGTTTATATCCCAAAGAAATCTTAAAGGCGGGAAAGGGACTCACATGTGCAAAAATGTTTGTGGCAGCCCTCTTTGTAGTAACTAGAAACTAGAAACTGAATAGATACTCATCAATTGGAGAATGGCTAAATAAATTATAGTATATGAGTGCTATGGAATACTATTGTTCTGTAAGAAATGACCAGCAGGATAATTTCAGAGAGCCTTGGAGACTTACATGAACTGATGCTAAATGAAATGAGCAGAACCAGGAGATCATTATACATGGCAACAAGACTATGCGATGATCAATTCTGATGGATGTGGCTCTCTTCAACATTGAGATGATTCAAACCAGTTTTACTTGTGCTGTGATGAAAAGAGCCATCTACACCCAGAGAGAGAACCATGGGAACAGAGTATGGAATACAACATAGCATTCTCACTCTCATTTTGTTTTCTTTCTCAGTTTTTCTTTTTCTTCCTTCTTGATCTGACTTCTCTTGTACAACAACTGTATAAATATGTATACATATATTGGATCTATCATATATTTCAACATATTTAACATGTATTGGACTACTTGCCAGGTAGGGGAAAGTGTGGAGAGAAGGAGGCAAAAATTTGAACCAAAAGGTTATGTTATACAAGGGTCAGTGTTGGAAAAATTACCCATGTATATGCTTAATAAATAAAAAGTTTTAATAAAATAAATAAATAAATTATGGTATATGGGAAAAAAAAACTTTGGGAGCATATGATAAGAAAGGGGCAAATGGAGACATTTAAAGAGATGAGGCTAAAGTTCTTTATTTTTCTTTTTAAAGGGCAACTAGAAATAGGTAGAAGAGAAAGTAGGATTAATGGGGTGGAAGAGAGAGCTAATCAGTGGGAGGAAATGTGCAGGTGACAGAAATGCATCCTCCAGGTGTTATACAGACAGGAAGAAGAAAGGCAGGCCAAACAAGTGACAGGTAGGATGTTCCCATTTTCCTGTTTATTAAGAAAATATATGTGTTATTACTGACATTATTAATAATTTATAGAGCATGAAAAATGCGCTAAATGCAAGGCAGAATATAGACTTCGTCATCACCCAGAGAGTTTAGAGCCTATAATTATGCAGATGGAACAGACACAAACACAGACCACAGGAAAAAGAGGTGACAACATGGTAGAAAGGGCAGGAGTAGGGAGTACTTGATTGCATTTGATTTTCCAATCATATCCTTGTTAACCTTTCTTTGCACATTTTTCATTGAGATAACTTCTGTATATAATGAATAGAAAAGATGTGATAAATGGAGAAATACCATTTATAAGAAACAAAGATCAGTTTATCAGATATGTTGATATTTAATGATTTGATAATAATTTAAATGTATTAGCTAGCTATTATGATTTAATTGATGTGGGAGATTAGTCTAAAGTGCCCTAAATAATTTTCATGGGAAATATATAATAGATGTGAGAATATTTGAGTCCACATTTTTTTTAATATTCAGTTTTTTGTCATATAAATTTAAGAGTTACATTTTTAAAAGCAGGTCAGGAATAGATATGAGCTTTTTCTCATTTCTTTTGGGTGGGTTTAATATGATTACTTTTATTATACCTATTATTTTTAATTGGCAGAATTGGAACAGGAGGATTAGGCAAATTTAGGCCCATGTAAAAGACTTTAATATATAAGTACCCAAATTAAAATCTTTTAAAACTGAAATATATTCCATTTCTTTGCTTGCCATGAAATCTTATTTGAATTCTTAATTTAAAAGGATATAAGCTGTTTGCATTTTGATATATTTATCTGAAAAGGATATTTGAAATAACCTTTACTTACTACCACAATGCAAATCTAGTTATGAACTAACATTTCAATAAGAAGTTACATTTTAAACCCAATGATTTGGGAGACATTTTATTTGTTTTTCAGTTTTATTTTTTTTTCCCCTCAACTTTAAGGTAGGATAAGACCAGAATAATGACTAATTTTTAAAAAGTAAGCATAGTTCCACCTTAAAATTTGAATGTGGTCTTATCAATATAAATAAATTCTTCTTAAAGTTCAATGAAGCTCAAATTCTTCAAAGAGAAAACAGAAAATTGAAATGTAAAGTCATATTATTTTATAAAGATATTTGTAATATCAGATGGGGGGGAGGGGAAGAAGTGTGAATTAGTGTCCAATTCAGGTGAATTTTCTTCTATTGTATCTTTGGTGTCAGATGATGAAAAACTTAATGAAAAGCCAATTATATAGACTGTTTGAGTCTTCTTCCATTTAATTATAGAGCTCTTCTTTAAAAAAAAATAATTTTCAAGATTCACTGGAAAAAAATGAACTTACATTAGAAGGCATAAGAGTTACTTAAGAAAAAAGGTTATTGTTAAGATTTCTTTAATGTTGGTTTGAATCAGAGTTGCAGTGAACACTGAAGTCAGACAGAAAAGTAATGCAAATAAATTCTTTAAGTCTAGTAGTAGTGGAATGACAAATTAATTCAGAATAAAATTCAAATAATAAAAATTCAGCTAGAAATATATGACATTTTGCTCTCATACATATGTGAGACTTGGGGAATGGGGAGATTCTTAAATATTGTATTAACCTCATGCTTTTTTTGAGAATTTAATGTGTACACCACTTATTTTGACTGAAAACAATTCTTTTAGTAATTCTATATAAATATATTTGAGTGAGAACTCACTTGCATAAAATGTTTGCAGATTGTAATGCTTTATATAAGCTTAGATCTTTGCAAACAAATTTCTTTAGCTTAGATGCTGAGAATTGTGCCTTGTGAAGAAGCAATCTGGCAATTTGTGAATAAAGGTTCTTGACAATGGGGATACATTTCAGGAGATTAACTGTTATATATGAGCATGATCTAGAATGATATGTCTTAACGATATGCCCTCTTTATTCGATTTACAATTAACATTACTTGAAATAATATGTTCATTTCCATTTCCAATATTAGAAATTCTCTTGGTCCTGCAGCCAACGAGAATATGTGACTGAGTGAATTTTTAAGAAGGCATTAGAATTTATTGCCACAAAGCTTAATTCATTTATCATGGAGTACTTGACTAAACTGTTTTGTGGTTTATACAAACACTCTCTAGAGCCAGGGTAATGCAACCATCCATTTGTTGCTATTAATTTGAAAGAGGCATGTTTATCAATGTTGTTGTCCTTTCTTGATGTAAGATTATTGCATGCTTATTTACTACCTTCTACACTCTTCAAATTATGGGAGAATATTTGCTGTCTTTAGGAGAATTCATTTTGGTGAATATATTTCTTATTAAATTCCCAAGAGCTTGTATATTACTCATCTATAGTATCAAAATAGTCATTTGAGATCATTTATTTAGAGTGCATTTCTTTTCCATTTTATATTTTAAAATAATTTTATTTGTGTCATGGGTAACAATAATGTGTTCTCATACCAACTTTAATCATAGGTGGAACATCAATATATAATAATATTCCTATTGTCTGACATTAACTAATGGAGATGATTTTTATAGCTATTTCTTCACATTTTCAAGATCCTTTTACTGCTACTTCCTTACCACCCTCTATAATCTGACTTCTGCTCTTACCATTCTACTCAAAGATTCTCTCCAAGGAAATCACCAAATAGAGAAATTTCTCTATTCTTGACATTTCTGAGATTGTTTTGAGACTACTGCTCTACCCTAAGATACTTGGCTCTTTCTTTTTGGCTTCTATGATTTTAGAAAATTCTCTTCTTATGAGGTTCCCTGAGTGCTCCTTCACTGTCACTCATAACTGAATCTTTTCTTCCTCCATACCCATATATGTTGCCATTTCCTTAATCTAAGACCTTTTCTTCTATCTCTTACATGTGACTATCAGAGACATTAAAACCCCATGATTTAAATTATCTCCTTTGGATGAAAGTTAATATCACACCCTCATAACTTTCCTACGTATCAAATCTCAATATGCAAGTTTTCAAAATGTAGTCCAAATACCTCCTTTCCTGCAATTTGTCTTTTCTTAATGCCATTTCCCCAGTAGGAAAATCTCCTTTTTCTCAAATCCTGGAGTTTTGTTGTTGTAGTTTTTGAGTTCTTTCTCTCCTATGAGACCTTCACAGGTCTAAGACCTAGTCCACAGTAATCTTTCCATCATTTGAACTCTGATGCCAAAATGTATTTTTTTCTTACTCAGAAATGATGCACTGTTATATAGCTATTATATAACTATGCTGTCATTTTTATTATTTCAATTATGTAGATATTTAACTTTTTTGTACATTTATAGCTTGCCTTCCCAACTAAATTATGAAATTTTAAGGGGAGAGGAACTAGCAAATTATTCTTCTTGACCCTAGAAGTTTAAAAAAAAGAAAAAAAAATACAAAAATAGCACCTATATCATAAAAGTTAGAGGGAAAGGATTTGAGCTCATTATGATACAACCTAATCCAATAAACACTTATAAAATACCTCCTCTGTTCAGGGAATTATGTTAATCTCTAGAGATAAAAATACAAAATGAAAACAAATCCTTCCCTCCAGGATCTTATATTCTACTGGGGAGTGGGTGATACATAAGCATAGGTAAGTAAATATACTAACAAGGAGATTATTAGGGGAAGCAAGAAATACCTAGCATAGGCAATGACATACTTATAGGATCATAGTGCTTAAAGCATAGCAGGCATTTACTAAATGTTTATTGATTGATTGAAATGAAGTTGTCTTTTTGGAAGATAATGAGCTTCCTGTCACAAAAATTCTTACAATTAAGACTAACAGTTTGTCAGAATTATAAGAATTCATATTTCTGGAAAGGATTTGATTTGATAACTTGAGATTTATTCCAATTCTAGTATTCTAGCGTCTTATAATCAGTCTCATCAATAAGATAGTAACAAATAGATAAGTAATGATGACATTCATTTAACATTTCAAGATGCATAAAATATTTACATAAATGATTGTATTTGATCCTTCCAGCTACCCTGTGAGGTAAGTACTGTAAGTTTTATCAACCCTACTTGATAGATAAAAAAACTGAGTCTCAGAAAAGTTCTTGCCCAGGGTCACAAAGCTACTAAGTACTGGAAAATGATTTGCTTTTAGGCTTTTCTCTGACTTTTCCCAATGCAAATAGTTACTTTTCAGTGGTAAAATTGTCTGTAACCAATACTTTAGATAACAAAATACACTTGCATGCATTCACACAAAGAAATTGAGGGTTAGTATACTTTTGTCCTGTTCAAACTGGGCTTGAAAATTTTTGGAATGAATGTTAAGGCTCAAATGACACACTTTTTCTTTTTATTACCTTTGTTTCTGCCTCTCTGTGTCTTTATGTCTGTGTCTGTCTCTGACTCTCTATCTCTTTGCTTCTATCTCTGTTTCTCTCTTAGAGTTCAGATTTAATGACTTGTTTCGAATCACACATTTATGGACATTGTGATGAACTAGTATATTGAGTTGGTTACTGGCAGCTTACCAAATTGCCCATTTCTAATAGACATGGTGCTAATATTCTCTCTTATCTGAAGTCTATTTCCTTGACCAACTGTTCATCTTCTTTTGTTAGAGGGCATCAATTTCACATGATTTTTCAGATCCAGAATCATCAAGGAGGATGCTCAAAAGTAACAATAAATTCATTGGCATTGTCCTAGTGACTGGGATCTGAAATCTGATTAACTCAACTTCACACCTGAATATAATATAATTTCTTGTGTTGCTTAAAATAAAATCATTTATTATAGATGTTTTGTCTTTAGTATTTTTTTACTAAAATGCTATCCAACTATATCCTGAATAGATTTAGCTAAGACTTAAAAAATGTTATTAGTATCACCTAAATAGATTCTGCAATGTCCTTTCTTCTTTAACCTCTCTTATTCAAAGAGCCTTTTTTTATGCTTTAATTACCTAAATTCTGCCTATGCTTTAAGGTATTACTGAAATACTATTTCATCCATAATGCCTTAGGAAACCTGATCTAACATATGTTCTGATATTTGAGAGCTCAGACCTCAATTCTTATTATTTGAAGTTTTATTAAATTTTACCCATTTGTGCCCTGGGTTCCCAACTAAGTTGGAAGTAACTAGAAAACAGGAAACTTACCTTACTCCTTTTTTATTCTCTCCCTCACTCCTCCCAGTATTTTTCACTTAGGGGATGGTCAATAAATATTAAATCCTTGGTTGACAGTTCAGAAATTTACAACAAAATGTAGAGCCTCAAAGGGCTAAGTCAGATGGACAATAAGTCAAACATTCTTCCATTGGATTCTTATGAACCTTTTGGGGAGGTCTTTTTTATAAGCTAAATGTATTTCAATGCAATTGACTTTTTTTGCAATCTTATGGATTTTATCTTTTCATTTAGAACTATTTTTTAGAGAATGGTCTACAGCCTTCACCAGACTGCCCTGTTAATGGCACAGAGAAAGATTAAGAATCCTTACCTTAAGCAGATGTGATTATTTTAATAGGAAAAGCACTAACTTTGGTGTCAGAAGTTCTGACTTAAAATTTCTACTCTCTGTTTGATTTTAGCCATTTTACAAAACTTCCATGAGCTGGATTCTTGTTGTTGTTGTTGTTTATATTAAAGGAAATATTTTCTTTTTTTAATATTAGCTTTTGATTTTCAAAATATATGCAAAGACAGTTTTGATTATTCACCCTTGCAAACCTTGTGTTCCAAATATTTTCTTCCTTCCTTCTCCCTACCTCCTCCCCTAGACAACAAGTAATCCAATGTATGTTAAATATGAGCAATTCTTCTATTCATATTTCCACAATTACCATGATGCACAAGAAAAATCAAATCAAAAAGAAAAAAAAAATGAGGAACAAAACAAAAAGCAAGCAAACAACACTATGTTGTGATCCACATTCAGTCCCAAAATTCCTCTTTCTGGATGCAAATGACTCTCCATCACAAGTCTATTGAATGATTTCATTGTTGAGAAGAGCCACATCCATCAGAATTGGTCATCATATAATTTTCTTGTTTCTGTGTATAATGTTCTCTTGGTTCTACTCATTTCACTTAGCATTAGTTCACATAAGTCTCTCCAGGCCTTTCTGAAATCATCCTGTTCATCATTTTTTATAGAACAATAATATTCCATAACATCCATATACCATAACTTATTCAGCCATTCTCCAACTGATTGATATTCATTCAGTTTCCAGTTTCTTGCCACTGCAAAAAGGGCTGCCCCAAACATTTTTGCATATGTGGGTCCTTTTCCCTTTTTTACGATATCTTTGGGATAGAGTCCCAGTAGAGACACTACTGAATCAAAGAGTATGCCCAGTTTGATAGTCCTTTGGGCATAGTTCGGTATTGCCCTTCAAAATGTTTCAATCAATTCACAACTCCACCAACAATGTATTAGTGTCCCAGTTTTCCCATATCCCCCTCCAATATTCATCATTATCTTTTCCAATCATCTTAGCCAATCAGAGAAGTGTGTAGTGATACTGGTGAGTTGACTTAATTCACTTTGATCACTATTGTTTTAGAGCTTTTTTATATTACTAGATGGTTTTAATTTCTTCATCTGAAAATTTTGTTCATATCCTTTGACCATTTATCAATTGAAGAATGGCTTATAAATTTGAGTCAATTCTCTGTTTCAGAAATAAGGCCTTTATAAGAACTCTTAGATGTAAAAATGTTTTCCTAGTTTTCTGTTTCCCTTATAATTTTGTCTGCGGTTTTATTTGTACAAAAACTTTTTAACTTAATATAAATCAAAATTTTCCATTTTGCATTTCATAATGTACTCTAATTTTTCTTTGGCCACAAATTTCTTCCTTCTACACAGGTCTGAGAGGTGGACTATCCTTTGTTCTGATTTGTTTATGGTATCACTTTTTAAGTCTAAATCATGACCCCATTTTGACCTTATCTTGATATAGGATATTAAGTGTGGGTCAATGTTTAGTCTCTGCCATACTATTTTCCAAATTCCCTGGCAATTTTTGTTAAACAGTGAGTTCTTATCCCCGAAGCTGGGGTCTTTGGATTTATAAAACACTACTAAATCACTATAATCATTGACTGTTGTGTCTTCTGAAGCTAACTTGTTTCACTGATCAATTACTTTTTTTCTTAGCCAGTAATAAATGGTTTTGATGACTGCTACTTTATAATATAGTTTTAGATCTGGTACAAATAGGCCCCTCCATTTGAATTTTTTTTACATTAATTCCCTTGAAATTTCTTGACCTTTTGTTCTTCCAAATAAACATGGATTTTTTTTTTCTAGCTCTGTAAAGTAATTTCTTGGCAGTTTGATTGGTGTGATGCTGAATAAGTAAATTAATTTAGGTAGAATTGTCAATTTTATTATATTTTCTCAGCCAAACCTTGAGCATTTGATATTCTTCCAATTGTTTGGATCTGACTTTGTGTGGAAAGTGTTTTGTGATTGTGTTCATATAGTTCCTGACTTTGTCTTGGCAGGTAGACTCCCAAATACTTTATATTACCTACAGTTATTTTAATGGAGATTCTCTTTGTATCTTTTGCTGCTAGACTTTGTTGGTAACATAGAAATGCTAGCAAATTCTGTGGATTTATTTTTTATCCTGTAATTTTGCTAAAGTTAATTGTTTCTAATCGTTTTTAATTGATTTTTTAAGTACAATCATATCATCTACAAAGATATGATAATTTTGTTTTTTTTACTATCTTCTCTAATTCTGTTAATTTTCTTTTCTTCCTTTATTGCTAAAGCTAACTGTTTTAATATAATATTAAATGGTAATGGTGATAGAGGGCAATCTTGTTTCACCCCTGATCTTATTGGGAATGCTTCTCATTTATCCCCATTATATATGATGCTTCTTAATAGTTTTAAATAGATGCTTCTGATCCTTTTAAGGAAAATTCCATTTATCCTTATACTCTGTTGTGTATTTAATAGGAAAGGGTGTTAGATTTTGTCAAATGCATAAGCTGGATTCTTTACTTATGAAAATGAATGAATTAAAAAACTCCCTGGGGACCCTTTGAGATCTAAATGCTTTTATTGGTGATTAAAAAATTCTAAATGTAGTAACTAGCAACACAAAAGAAATGTTTGAATAGATAACATTTTAAAAACAATTTATGCATAAAAACTAAACTATGAATTATTTAAATTTTGCTTAAAATGTGTATGCCATAGTGAATAGGGAAGTATGTTTAGAAGAGTTGCACATGTTTAACCTATATTAGATTGCTTGTTGTCTAGAGCAGAGTTATATATTGATTGGGGAGGAGGAAGGGAGAAAAATTTGGAGCACAGGGTTTTGTAGTAGGGAATGTTGAGGGCTCTCTTTGCATATATTTGGAAAAATAAAAGGCTATTTATTAAATTAAAATTATATTCTTTTTGTTTCTGATATCTTTTTCTTCTTAGTATTTTTCCATGATTTTATTAATAATTTTTTAAAAAAAATTTTCACGTGGCTACATTTGATAAACTTATTATCCTTATACTTTTTTTTAATCTATTATTTTATATATCTTTATTTTTTAGTATTCATCATATATCCTTTTTTAAGGTCAAATAACATATCCAATTCTGTAAGCTATACTGCTGTTTATTAAGCAATTCTTCAAATTTTATACTTTAGCTTGTTTCCAAGTTATAGATCTAAATTCTATTATAATCTATTGGCATGTCATTTTTTTTTCCATCCCCAAAATATGATACCTTAAACCTAAATAACAGGGAATACGTAAATAAGAAATGTCTTTAAAAAAAACCCAGCACAAACCATCAGGAAGTAGGAATGCTTATTTACAGTATCAATTAACAAATTAATCAACAAATACTTATTAAACACCCACTTTGTGCTAGGAACTATGTGGTAGGCACAAAGATAAAAATCAATCTCTGCTACCAAACAGCTTGCAGTGTGTACTGGTTTATATAAAAAGGAAAGAAAATCATGGGTGAGAGAGCAAAAGCTGATTTTATTGTCAAATTGAAAAGCAAACTTGAAACTGTACCCAAAGTGACACAGAATGCTACCACGTTAACAACATCTTTATTCATGATCTAAAAACTGGGTATCTGGAAGGAAATATCTCTTTTATACATCAATGAGGAACTCAGCAACTCTTCTCATTAGGTTTTTTAATTCAACTCTATGTAACCTCTTCTTGTCTTTTATAACTCATCTCTAATGAAAACCAAGAAGTAAAGAGTTATACGTGACCTCAGAAGCCATCTCTTCCATCCAGTATCATACAAAAACCTCAAACCAAAAACTGAATCATGGTTTCCATTTAGCTACTTCCTTGATGACATAACTTCTCCACTTAAGGAAGACATTTAATTAAAAATTTATTGACAAAACTACTAATTTGGTAATATTAAACAGTGCAAAAGTCTACCTCCAAATCAATAAGATGTGTTTTTGTTTATTATTATTATATCTTATTTGTTATTCTATTCATGTATAATAAAAAGAGTATAGCTAGTCAATTTTTAACTGTTTCACAATTTGATTTTTAGCTATTCATCAGACAACATTTTTATGACCATAGCCCCTCCCACATCTTATAAATTTCATTATAAGTAACAATACAATGTTTGCCTTCTTTGTGCCTACAGCCTTTTTATTGAAGATAATATTCCTGTAAATATTATTTCAATCTGAATAGTTTTTAAATCCTATAGTTTCCTACTGTTCTACATCAACGAAGGAAATATGTTTTCATACTCTTTTCTCCAAGATTTACTTTGGTAATTTAATTTCATCCAAGTTATCTGCCTTGTACCATTGTTTTCTTCTTTATTTTTGTAGACATATTTTTCTCTTTGTTCTTCTTTCATTCCTCATATAAGTAGTTCCTATTTTTCTCACAGTTGTTATTTAAGTTAGTTTGTACAACCATTCCCCAATGAATGTGTATAAACTTTGTTTTCACTATTTTGCTATTATGGGAAATTTGCCCTCTTTCTCTCCTTTATGATGTAGTATTCTTAATACTGGAAAAGTAGAGACTAAAGGTGTATTGCTAGGGTAAGTGAGATAATGATTACTTGAACGCCCAGAGTTATTTATAATTATATGAAGTAAGCAGTGTCTTTAACCAGCTTTCTCATCACCCTGTCCATTTTCTTATTTCTTAAGTTCTAACATTGAAGTAAGAGGATGAGCTCATGCATCCACTGAAATACAGTGGGAGAATTCTTATATCCTGTCATTTCAGGTATGACATAATATGGAAGCCTATGTTGAGAGGGATAAGTTTTGAGCAGTAAATTGGGGGTTGAGGAAGAAGAGAGTTTGAATTAGTCTACCTTATTTTATTTCACCCTTATGTCTACCCATGAGCCTCTATTTTTAAATTATATTAAGCTTACTTATATTATGTGCTATATGGTTGTTTTATGAGTTATATTAAAGTTGTATTAAAATTTCAAAGTGTGTAAATGGGGCAGGCATAAGAGGGAATGACCATATGAGTAGACATAAGTTCTGAGATAGAACATCATGTGTTTTTATAACTCAACTAGTGTTGGCCTCTTGTTCTACAGATAAAATAACTCAAGTCCAGGCAAGTTAAATGGTTACTATCACACAGCAGTTAACCATCAGGAAAAGCAGGATTTGAATTTCTTGATTTGAAAATCAGGCTTTAGCCAGTAGCCAGGTTACTTTTTCTTCCCCCACCCAATTCCTTGGGAAACATTTTTTTTTTTTTTAAAGATTGGAGCAGTTCACCTTAAAAGATACCTAAAGAGAGTAAGACAAGAAAATTGGAAGCCCTTCAGCATTAAAGGGAACACAGTTCAATATAGATTATAAGATTTCTCCTAAAAGCTGTTTTTTAAAATAAATTTACAAATATATTAGCTTAAAGAAATAGATGTTTTGCTTCTTTCTCTTCCTCCTCCTCCTTCTCCTCCTCGTCTTAGTCATTTTTCTTCTTCTTCGTTCTCTCATTATTCTTCTTCATTCTTCTTCTTCCCCTCCTTCTTCTGTTTTTCCTTCTTCTGCTCCTTCTTTCTCCTCCTACTCCACATCCTTTCTTCTCATCCCCTCTCACAGACACACACAGATGCATATACATATATATTTATAGATATTCTATTCCAGATCACTGGCAACTATATTTTCCTCTGTGGCGGAAAATACTTAGTTCCAGTTTTATTGGTGGAATTTTATGAGACATTGACAACTATAAGGCTTTTTGAGAAAAGGCCATGTTAACTAACTTTATTAAATTTTCTATCATCATTTTTGTCTTTTTTCTACTCTGATTCAATGGTTTCTGATTGCTAAAGTACCCAAAAACAATAGAAAAGGAAAAGTATGATAAGGAATTCTCTTTTTCTTCTTTTTAACCATACTATTTATTTTCATTTAGAAATTGAATGTTGACTTAACATTAAAAATTGTGTCTGATGTACATTGTAAAGTTTTGCTGTTTTGAGTGATTAACATAAATATTCACATTTGGATTTCAGTTGATCCTTCTATTTTGAAGCTGTGGTTCCCAATCTTTTGAAAAAGAGAATGGCTTTTTAAACTTTAAAAACATTGTAATCCTTCATGTGATACTTTTTTTAATATAATGACAAAAAGTGTTATAAATTCAGGAATTCTTGTAAATTAATATTTTTGTGAACAACTGAATTTAAAGACATGAAAAACAGATGATATGGTAGAATGCTAGGCCTGGAATCAGGAAAACTTTTTCCTGAGTTCAGATTACTAACAGTGTAGCACTGGGAAAGTCACTGAAACTTATTTGTCTCGGTTTCTTATCTACAAAATGAATTGGAAAAGAAGAATCAAAACATTCCAGGTTCTCTGAAAACCCCCAAAAGGATCACAGAGAGTGTTGGAAATGAATAAAAATGACTAAGCAATGACAGCAAGGCATTATTTATAAAATCTCTTTATTAGAGATTCTGGGATATATATTAGCTTATTTATATATTTCCATATGGATTTGAACTTTTCCCCCCCTAATCCTGCAGTCCACTGGTGTGCAACACTCTTGTTGGAACTATTTTAAAACACGTATTTTCAAGTAATGTGTGTGTGTGTGTGTGTGTGTGTACACACACATTCAGATAGATATATATGTAGACATCTGTAGACATAAATATAAATTTAGATATACAAATGAGGAAATATATTGCAATAAATTGGTGGGAATAATAAATCTTGAAATATGAAGTAATATTTATTCAGCAAAAAGTCGTTATAAAAATCTCTAAACAAATGCATGGGTAATTAGGGGGAAATGCTTGTTGAGTTCTATATTTAATGTACTTTATTTTTATGTAACCCTTTGAGTTAATAAACACACCCATGCATTTCTGAGACAGTAATAACTAGTGTATCTTATCAGATAATTAACTTTCACAAACATAATAATGAGACTACTGAGCAGCCATGACAGAGTTACAGTAACTTATTTGTTTGCATGTCAAAGACCAAAAAAAAAAAAAAAAAAGAGAGAGAAGCTACTGAAGTTCAAACTTTGTTCTACTTGAAACGAGTCTGTCACTTTGGATACTATGTGTAATGTAGTCAGACATTGGGGGTGGGGGGAAGAGTGGGCAGATCCAGAAATAGATAAAATGAAAAGAATGGTAACAGATTTAAAAGCAAGAACTTAACAAATGGTGGGAGGCATCATTGCAGCTGCATTTGAGAAGAGTAGATTGAATGTTTAAAAATAACTATAATGATCTTTATTTAGAATAAATGATTTAGCAGTAAGACTTTTCTTTCCAACTCAGGTAAAGTCATTGCTCAGGAAATACTCCTCACAGTAATGTAGTAAAAAAATACTTCCTGGCTTTTCAATTACTCCTTTCCTTGCCATTTGACTGGACATAAACTACGGGGCTCACCTATCCCATTATCAAACTGGCAGGTCTGGCAAAGCCACAAGATAATTTAAATTTGATGGCATTTATTTAGGTCAGTATCTGGTGAAGAAACAAGTCTGTCACATCACTGATAGTTGGGGAAATCCTTCTTTTCTATCACATTGGTAGAATGTGAGCTCCTTGAATCTAGTTATTAATTTATTTGTTGTTGATTTATTATAATTATAATAATTGCTTTTTTCTTTTGCTCTCCATGCTTTATGCATAGTAAAAGCTTGGTAATTTTGTTAAATTTAACGATAAGTGGGGCATTTAATGGGGAAACAATAATTTTCACTTGATTTAAAAATTCTTCAAAGTATTAAGCTGTTGGGAGGGATCTTGTATCAGTATTCCAATTCTCTCTATCTTGTCTCCAAAACTTTTGACATATTCTAGATTTCCTTAGTCTTTAAAAAGAAAAGCAGCTATTTTTCCCTACTTTTTATGTGCATTCAATATACAAACTTTTTTAAAAAGTTCCTCCTATGTGGAGGAAGATAATTCTTCTAGACCTACAGAGAAGAAAAATAACGACCCCTGGCCTTAAGAAACTTAACTTCTTATATGGAAATTGTTTGATTAACAATAGAATGTGAATTGACCAAAAGAATCATCTAGGAAAAGGGGGAGGTCTAAGGAAGGCAGAGAGGAGAATTAGGAATAATTTCTTTTACTTCCCTGTTCCTGAGATTATCTTTGAATGAAGAGAAAGATTTTGATAGAGTCGAAGAAAAGGAAATTTGCTCCAAACAAGAAAAGCAGATTGGCTTATACATAGGACATAGGAATAAAAGATCACAGACGGGTAGAGACCTCAGAGGTCCTGAAATCCAGCTACCCCATTTTACATATAAGGAACACACACACACACACACACACACACACACACACACACACACAAACAATTGAGAAACAGCTAATAATGTATCTTGATCATGACAAAGTAGAATTTTGAAATGTGACGGAAAGAAGCGAATGAAATAAAATCTGACTGGAAATTTCCTGAGCTAATAGTCCTGCTGTGTAATCATCAGTCAGGAGAGCAAGAAGTCATGGAGGAAGTATCCAGCCATCATGTCTGGTTTTATCATCAAGACAGTTAGAGGAGGTTATGAAGAAGGTGTAGAAGAGGAAGTAGTAAACACACTCTGAATGCATTTAGGAGTCTTTAAGTGCATTTCTTTGTGTACATAAACATGAATTCATGCTAATCAGTCAACAATTGTCTCTTTGTATAGGAATACTTCTCTAATGTCATATATTTGTATAGCACTTAACTGCCCTCATTTCACAGTCTTTATTATAAGGCTTTGAGATAGGAAGGGCAGGGATGATAAGACCCTTTAACAGATGTGGAAACTGACATATAAGGTATTCAAGTAATATTTATTTCTATTTTAAGAAGTTTTGGTCTCTCCTACCATCTTTAGAAAACAATGGTATGTTCCTGAATGGTTGTGGCACTCCCCCTCCCCCATATAACTTGGTGCCCAACTTTTGGTAATGAGTAGTAGGACCATAGTCCTAGTCCAGTTCCCTGAAATCACAGTTGCCATGATAGAGATTTCAAAAGCTTAAATGAATTGCTCAATATTATGCAGGTAGTAAGCTGTAGAACTAGGATTTGATGTTAGATCTGCTCACACAAAGTTCAACAATTAGTTTGAGTTGTAAGATGGTCTCTGGATGACATACTGCATTCACCATTGTTCCCATCCAATAAATATATATAGGTGAAGATATGAACATACTTACTGTACATACTTATTCTATGAGTAAAAAAGTCTGTTATTTTTAATATTTAGGAGCATATTCCTTTGGAAGTAGTACAAAGTTAATGATATTCTAATAAACTATTTTAATCTTTCATTTTATGAACATAATGCATTATTTTGAGCGCTTGTTGAGAAAAGCTTTTTCCTATTGCTACATTATGATATAGGATTCTGTAAACAAAGATGTGTTAGCATGAATCAACATTTTCTTTCTGCCTTACTTCTAAACATATGGCAAAATAATCATAACTGAGAGGATGCAGTTACTCATGTTATTTAATCCAACTATAACTTCTTTTTAATTCCTCAGATAAGAACACTTGTGTAGTGATCTGGTTGGTTTTCTTTAGGTCTTTGGACCAGCCTTCATTTCATCAGAGTAATCACCTTGAGAATAGCCAGGTGTTAAAGTCCAAAAGTCTTTATTGGCTTCTTCACAGTCTATCTCCTTGTCTGAGGCTTGGCTAGCTGTCTGGAGGTTCTCCAGGATGTGTCTTAGTTTCTGTGGGGGAGGCAGGAGGACCACCACGAAGGTCTCTGTCTTGAAGTCTCCCTGAGTCAGGGAGCTTATTCTCCAGCCTCCAGTCCTCTGTCTTTCCTGAATCTGTTCCAGTCCCTTACAGTGGTGGGAGATGTAATGAATGTCTGAATCTGAGGGCTTGTGTTCCAGCCTCCAGCCACCACAAAAGTGGAAAATGGAATGAATATCTCTGGCTGAGTTTGTCCCAGCTTATATACTCTATTATAATTACATCATCATAGGTGTCAATCTTGTAGAACTATATTAAGAATTAAGTACATGTACTGAATTAGAGAACTGTTAATCACCATGCTAAACTAGATAATCATTGTCTTATCAATTCCACTGAGTTAATACCTTGTTGTAAGAATTTCTCCATAATTCTGGCCCATTATACACTTGGGCTTTTGACATTGTTCCTGCACCATTTCCATATCATTATGGTTGCTTAGTCTTCTCTATTTAACCATTCCAAAGATCTCTAACATCTATCCTTTTATTTTCATTTAATCAACCACCACCCTAGTTCAGAATTTCATCATTTCTTGTTTGGATAATTACAGTCCTATAAGTCTTCTTACTTCCAGTCTCTTCCATATCTAATCTCCCACAATTTCAATAAAATGAAATTCCCAAAGCACAGATTTAACCATTCCATTACTTGGTTAAAGAGTGTTTTTTTTTTTCCCTATAAATCCAGAATAAAATGTAAAATTCTTAGCCTCTAACTTAAAGACCTGTTTAATAATAATAATAAATAAAAAAGATACTGATAATCTGGTGAATGTCAAGAGGAGAGCTACTCAAATGAACAAACTCAGTTGAGTTAATGGCATATGAAGATCAGTTGAATGAACAGAACATATGTAGGATGTCTAGAGAAAAGAAAACTGAGGGAGGGAATGGGAATGGGGAATTATGTTTGTCTTTAGGTATTTGAAGGTATATCTTGGAGAAAAAGATTAGATTTGTTTTTTTGGCTCTAGAGAGCAGAAGGAGGAATAATGTAATTAGGTAGAAATTACAAAGGCTCATGTTTGGAATTCATCTCAAAGAAAAATATATAATTAGAGCTACCAGAAATGGAATTGCTACCTTTAAGAGGGGATAGGTTTTCCCCTTACAAATCTTTACACAATGTCTGAATCATTATTTGTTGGATACAGTTTATTGGAGATTTATTTAGTTGTATGGGTTCAACTAAAGTGCCTTAGTTGATCTCTGAGGTCTCTTCTCTCATGTTCTATGATTATGTATTAGTCTGGCTCCAGCCTACTTCATCAGACTTATTTCACATTATTCCCCCATTTTCTCTGTATGTTTCAGCCATACAAATCAACCTGCTATTCTTTGAACTTGAAATTCCATATGTGACCCCATTCTTGGACTGTCTGATTTCCTCTACTATTAATATCCTTAATTGCCTTCAAGGTTCAGCCTAGGTATCTCACAAAGTTCTTCCCTCTTCCCCCAGATGTTTTTTTTTAATTTAGACTTATGTGTTTGCACATTGTATCTACCAGTAGGATATATAAGCCTTAAGAATAGAGAATATATTTTTATTTTGCCTCTCTATTCTTAGCATCTGGCACAGTGCCCTGTACAGAGTAGTGTTCAGGAAATATTTACTGAATTGCTTTGAAGTAAATTGAAAAGTTAAAGATATTTTTAAATTTAGATGATATTCAGGCCAGTTCTCAAGTAGTTTATGTTCAATACTGAGAAAAAAATTATATATCCTGGGTTGGTCATTTGGTTTTTAAAAAGATTTACTTAGATGTAGAAAGAATTTTCAATAAGAATAGGCATTGAGAACACCTGAGTTTATTCAGTTAAGTGAAGCTCTTTAGACTAGAGTTGCCAATTGTTTCCCTCCTTTCCAGCATCAGAGAATGTCTTTGGCATTCTCTCAGCAGCTTTATATAAAAGTAACCAGGAAGTGATATCAGTAGCATATGTCTTTAAGTTCCTAATTCAACTATGCATCAAGAATTGTCTTGCTTAACTTAGAAGGGGCAGAGGAACTGATGTTTCTTTTACTCTAGAATGCTAATAAACAACAAAGACAAGACTAGGGTCTGTATTATCAAATTATAACCAAAGAACTCATCTTACTATTTCATGTTCCCAGAATCTCAGGATTGGAAGGAATTTTCATAAACCTCTCTATTTCAACTAATTCATAAATAAGAAAACCATCTACAAAACTATTGGAAGAGGTCATCCAAAATTAGATTGAAGACCTTCTATAAATGGGAACTCATTACTTCCCAAGACAGCTCATTTCACTTTTACATAGCTCTAATTATTGGGAAACATTTCCTTACTTCAAGCCTAAATTTGTCTTTTATGCAATTCATACCCATTGCTTTTAATTCTACCATTTGTCAAGTTAATCCCACTTTCCTGAATTCTGCCTGTTTTCTTCACACTAAATATACCCAGTTCTTCCAGTTCATCCTCATGTAGCAAGATCCCAAGGTCCTCTCCCATCTCCTGCCTTCTTATGGTAGTATAATTATTCTCCCTTCTATTTCATAATGATATTCTTATGAATACAAGCATTATCTTATCACATATCCAAAACAAGCTTAATTTGTAGAGAAGGGTAAGAAGAGAGATTCTGCTATTTTTCCATTTCTCTTTTGTTTTCACAAATGACAGTAAAATCATTTTTAATGTGTGTCACTCAGCATCCTAAAAGGTATTCCTTGTTTCTAAACTGAAAAAATTTCCCATTAATGAACTTCTGTCTTAAAAAACACAAGATTATTTTCCCCAAACCAAATTCAAAATGGTGGGAATGATATAACTTTTAATCTTGATTTTGAAATAATTACTTTATAGAAAATACAGCATCTGTCATAATGGTTAATGAGAGAGAAGAAACCGATTATGAACACTTTGGTTTCCCTTTAATTCAGAGCCCTACTATTCAGTTTGCTGAATTGAGAACTAAAGCTAATGGGATGGACTTCTTTTACCTCTACAAATTTCCTCAACATAGTCCACTAATTTGTGGACCCTTAGCAAGATCATTCCCAACCTATTTTAGATTGGCCCAAAAGTCATTGAAGATATTATGTAAATTCTGATTATGGTTTCTGGCCAAGGCAACATAGTGGAAAGAGAGAGAGAACAAATTTAGGATCACAGTCTTAAAGCTGAAAGGGAGCTTAGATAACATCTTGCTTAACTCATTCATTGTGTAGATGAGGAAGTTAAGATCCAGAGAGGTCAAATCTGGCCTAAGGGCTTATAGTAGTGGGCATTAAGTATGTTCTTCTTCTTGCTCCAGAATCAGGTACCACATTGCCTCAAAGATTTCTAAAGCTAAGAAAGAGAAACGACAATAGCAATTTTGTTTAATAACATCAACAGCCCATTTACCTGTCTTCTAACAATCTCAAGCCTCAAAGAGATATTCTGGAATATAGCTGAAATTAAACAAAGGTTTCTTTCCCATATTTTAAATCTTTCATAAAATCTTTTTATGAATGCCATTCACTTCAGTCCTGTTATGCTCACTTGTAGTCTTATTTAAAAGCAGCAACTGTATGGGAAAGGACATTCATTAACTGACACTTCCCTTTCATCTGACAGATAGGAGCCAATAAAACTCAGTGATAATCAAGCCCTGATAATGGCAGACTTATCTTTGCTTCAGCATTACAGCAATTTCTTTTATTCAGTCCATTGCCTTGAGATAGTATGGATTCTCTCTTACTGGAAATCTTCAATGAGAAAGTAGATGACCATTTATCTATAATTTAAAGGGTATTTTTGGCCAACTATTGATTAAACTAGATGTCACCTGAGCTCTTTCCAAAATAGATATTTTGATGCATATTTAATATACAAATTCTTAACAGCTTTGATTGTTTACTTTCTCAACTCACAGCAGATAACAAACACCAAACCAGAAGAGAAGTGAGAAACTATTTGAAGCTGATTCCTTAAAAGTAAGATAGTGGATAACTATTAACTTAACTTTGAAGAAAAGCCATAGAAAAACCTCAAATGCACACATAGGCATTACTTCTTAGAACAATAATAGTTGGTGGTAATGATGATCCTGAGTCATTAAGAAACATTTGGTTTTGTATAGTATCCTTTACTTAAGACAAAGAATTGAGCAATACATTTAAAAAGGCTTCCATCAAATAAGATTTTAATAAAATCCAGAAGCACTTGAATTTATAAGGATAAACTTCTGGTGTCTCAAAAACTCACTTATGTATAACGCATTATTTCTTAATTATGCAAAGGAGATATTTCTGTACCTAATTATAAAAAGCACAAGGAACTTTCCAGAATATTTTAAAATTCAATTTAGAGTATTTCTTCTGGGGAAAGGGTGTGTGTGTTAATAATTAATATCTCCTAGAACAGAAGAGAGGATAGAGTGATTGAGGTATCAACAGCCAGTCATTAATCAAATTAAGATAGAATAAAAATCTGTTGACTACAGTATAGTTTTTCTATTACTAGAACTTCTTGCCTTGGAAAAAATAAATGGAAATTCCCATGTGACTACATTGCTAATAAGCTATGTTTTCTCTTGTTTGTATAACATTTACAGGGTTTTTTCCTACATTGGCCAAGTGCTATGTGTGTGTGTGTGTATGTATGTATGATATTAATACATACATACACACACACACACACACAACCTTGTCATCCCTTAAAAAAAAATCCCTAAAAATTTACCTTTTTTTCTCAGGGATTGTTTTCTCAACATGACTCTTTGTCTTTTTAATAGAAGTGTCTCATATTTCCAACAACAATTGATGTAACTAATAAGATTCTCTGTGTCCTGATATATTTTTCAGGTGATAAAATTTGGAGAAATGTTTGTATATCAATCATGCTTACTATACCACATTAGTAAATTCCTCTTGCTTAAGTTAATTAATTCTTACTGGTTAATTGATCATCAGTTTTTGAGGAGTACATGCCAGATGGAGACTCAATTCTAGATAAATGGCAGTACTAGAAACCACTTACAATCTTTCCATGCTATACCTAGAATCCTTAGGGAAAGAATTAGTTAGCTTCCCTTTGGGTACTCCAGACTGTCATTTTGAATGGAAGTTGGTGAAAATAGCCCAGAAGCAGTGTTATACTATATAGTTGAATTTTTGAATCTTGGATATTTTCTTAATCATTATACTTTAATTTTGTTGTATTTACTCCATCACTGTAGCCTGTTGAGACTTTTTAGGATTCTGTTCCCATCATCCAGCATGTAAATTTTCCTTTCCCTCTCTTTGTTATTTCAAAGATTTGATAAGTATATTACAGTAGCTTGCATTAAAATAATTAAAATGTTGAATAGAATAAGGCCAAGGACAAAGACTTGGTCCTCCATGTACTCTCCCGCCAGTTTGACATAAATCCATCAATCAGAAGTCATTAGTCCACCAAATCTGAACTCATATAATTTGACTACCATCTATTCCATATTTTTTCATCCTAAGTATTAAGATATAAGAGACTTGATCACATGCTTTCCTAAAATGTTGATTACTAATGTCCATGGCACTCCCTAGGCTTGGAAACTATCAAGTGGAAATGTTTTTATAATGGAATGTTTTATTCATTATAAAGCAAATCTGACTCTCACTGATAACCTCATCTTATTTTATGTGCTCACATTACATTCTTTGAATATGTCATCCTAGAATTTTGTGAGAAGAAAGAAAAAGGAAGAAAGAAGGGAAAAGATAAACAAAAAGACATATTTATTAAGATACTTAGTAAGAACCAAGTACTGTGTTAATCACTAAAAATACCATTACAAAAATCATTCCTGCCCTCAAGGAGCTTGCTTTTTAATATGGAAAAATAACAAGGTGGGGGGCGCCTTGCTCCATAATGTAACAGAGATATTGAATAGTTTAAAAGACTGAGAATATTACCCTTCCCTTTCTAGGAATAATAGGACAGTTAATTTGATTGTGGTTCCAGAACAGAGGATAGTCAGGAGTAGAGTTGGGGAGTTGAGAGGGCAAACCGATGGCAAGATTACTGAGAAAAAAATTAGAAAAGGACCAAGGAGAGGACTCCCCTCTTTTATAAATGTAAGAAATTCACCAATATAGAATTAATACCAAGATCACTGGACAAGAGTCTGGAGCATCTGCTACCTTCTTTGGAAATGGGTTAATACTTTCCCATCTCTAATCCTATTCTCCCTTTAGTCATCATGATTCCTTTATGAACATGATCATTTAACAGCCATATCTCACACACTTTCAGGTTGTAAGATATAATTCATCTGGGCTATGTTACTGACTTGAACTTAAAAAAAAATGCTAGCTAGCATTTTTTTTACATGTCTTATCTTATATTTCACATCCTTATTATGCATTTTTATTTATTCCTTGGCAATCTGAAGACCATTCTCCTTGATGTTGTTGTTGTTTAGTTGTGTCAAAAAATTAGTGATCCTGTGGCCCCATTGTCTATGGGTTTTTTTTTAGCAGAGATACAGAAGTGGTTTGACATTTTCTTCTTGAGTGGATTAAGGCAAATAGAGGTTAAATAACTTTCCCAGTATCATACATCTAATGAGTATCTGAGGCCTGATCTGAACTCAAATTTTCCTGATTCCAGGCCCAGAATTTTATCCATTGAGTCAAGCCATCAAGTTGCCTCTCTTTAATAAATAAATTTTCCTTAAAAGGCAGAAATAAAATAGGACTTGAATATTTCTCCCTTTTCTCCATCATTATCTTCCCATCCTCACCAGTGAAACACACACACACACACACACACACACACACACACACACATATATTTATTCCCCCCCCCCCAAGCAATTGGGGTTGAGTGACTTTCCCAGGGTCACACAGCTAAGAAGTGTTAACTATGTGAGGCCAGATTTGAACTCAAATCCTCCTGACTTCAGGGCTGGTGCACAATGAAATATATTTGTACCTTAAGGTACTTCTTGTGCAGAGCACATATAATAATGTAAGAAAATATCCTTTTATTGCTTTTATCATATATTGGAAGCAATACATTACACTTTATGACATTTATTATAAAACCTTGCGATTCTTTTACAATGATCCTTACTCTCTTTTGCTTCTATTGCTTATCCATTTTCTTTAGAAATAGGAGTTCATTAATCAGAGCCACATTCAGCCACATTGATCTCTTTAGATATCTTTCCCCTTTTTTCATCATCAGACTCAATTGGAATTGTGTCACTGGAATTCCATGCTTAGTCTACAGACATGATATCCTAACTATTTTATTTCTTTGAAATATGATTTTCTAAAGACTAGAGTATAAGCCAGACTATGCTTGGCAATCCCCTTATTATTAGTCATGAACTCTAACATGGCATCCCAAAGTTCTCATCATTTCCACTTTGCCAATCAATTCCTTATTCAGTATCACGTTCAGTGTATCAGTTACTACATATTCCTTGCTTACTTCTACAACATACAGATTATCAACAAATTTAAGCATCTATTAGCAGAACTGCTTTAAGGCTAAGGTGAGATCTAGAAATTGCCTTGAATATTTGAAGTTGCCTCCCAACACCACTACCTTCCTTACATATTTCCTTAGTTATTTTTGTGAGGAACTCCTTATCTGGTTTTTCTAACTGTTCAAGAGCTCCATTCCTACTATTGTATTGTTTATCTTGTCAGAGATGTTGTAGAGTTGATTCCTTTATGAATATGGATTGGATTAGATTAGATGATCTCTAAGATTTTTTATAACTTTTAGTGATATGATTCTTTCTCCATCATTTGATACTTACCTATATGTGCTCTACTTTGCTTTCCTTCCTCTCTCTTCCTCTTCATCCTTAAAGAATGTTTCCATAGAAACAGTACTACCTACAGTCCTTTCTAGCCAGTCTTTTCCTTTTAAAAATAATTTAATAATTAGGACTTAAATGTTTTACATCAATGTTGAAAATGTTTGTAATGAAGCTAATCTGCAGATTTATAAAAAACATGAATGTGAACTTTTAATGATATTTCATTTACATTTAAACTTAAGGATAAAATTTCTTCTTTATCATCCTTGCCCTGGATGCCTCCACAGGTCTCATGTATATTTTTGATATGTATATGTATATCATTATGTGAATATGATTTGTATATGAATATGATACATATATTCATATATATGAAAGAATTTACAGATTTATAACTTTTGGCCATATCATTTATTCACAAAGGGTTATGTATTCCCTAGGTGCTCTAAATTTCTGGTCTTAATGGTATCCAAATGAAGCAACTTGCCTATATCAATAGTAATCTTAATTGTTAGTATTGTCATAGTTGTGGTGGTATCCTGGAAGAGTGTCTATGGAGTAGGGGCATCCATATTCAAAACCTGTTTTTAACCCTTCACTTTATGACTTGGAAAGGTCCTTCACCATTAACTTCTCATCTTCAATACAAGAATGATGAACCAAATGACTTTATGAAGTCCTTTCTAACCCTAGAAATATGATTTTATAAATTTCAGATTTTTAAGTAGATTGATATCAACTCTGTATGTATTGCTTGGGGCAGAATCAAACAATCAGATGTTTGGAGGTAGAAAGGATTTTAAAGGTATTTCAACCCCTCATTTTATAGATGAAGGAAATGAACTAAAATCTTGAAAAGTGCTCATGTACACATAGATTGTAGATGTCAAACCTAGAATTCTGACTCCAAATCTATTTTTTTCCACTTCACTTGCTACTTTCATATTTAATTAATCTTTGCTTATAGTTAGATTTTCATATATTATTTGGATGATTTGGACAACTAGCTTAAACCTTTTTTCTGTCCTTAACCAAGACTTCAGTATCCTTGACTAAATCTGTTAACATTATCAGTAAATCAAAGCAAGTTCACACAATATGTTTTCCTAATTTCTAAACCCTAAAGATTGGAATCTTCCACATTAAGGTTATCAAATCTGATTTTGACAATGAATTATGTTATTTAATTTGCAAAGAGCTAAAGGATGTATTTGTATTGTTTGTTAGATATTCTTTAGTCAGCTTTACCTCTGGCCTATTATAAGCAAAACAAAGATATCTATAAATTGGCAGAGGAATTCTGATGTAAAAATCTTAAGCTATATCTCTGTATCTCAAGGAAATTTAAAATTAATCAAAAGCACAAAGATAATAAAATACAAGCAATAAATTGGAATTAAAACTGAGAAGTTTGCAATGAATTATAAAATTGAAAAAAAGATTCTAATATGGTAAATTTGCTGAAGATCAAATTCAACATTCAGGGTCAAAAGCTAAGAGTTTTCTGAAGGAGTAAATGGAACGAAATCAGACCTATTATTTTTTTTATTATAGCTTTTCATTTACAAAATATATGCATGGGTAATTTTTTTTTCAACATTGACCCTTGCAAAACCTTCTGTTCCAAATTTTCCCCTCCTTCCCCCTACCCCCTTCCCTAGATGGCAGATAGACCAATACATATTAATATTAAATATGTTAAAATATATGTTAAATCCGATATATGTATACATATTTATATAGTATCTTGCTGCACAAGAAAAATTGGATCTAGAAAGAAAAAAAACCTGAGAAGGAAAATAAAAATGCAAGCAAACAATAACAGAAAGAGTGAATGGTATGTTGTGGTCTACACTCAGTTCCCATAGTCCTCTCTCTGGGTGTAGATGGCTGTCTTCATCACTGAACAATTGGAACTGGTTTGATTCATCTCATTGTTGAAGAGAGCCACCCGATCTATTATTATTTTTATTTTATTTTTTTTGCTGAGGCAATTGGGGTTAAGTGATTTGCCCAGGGTCACACAGCTAGGAAGTTTTAAGTGTCTGAGCACATATTTGAACTCAGTTCTTCCTGAGTTCAGGGTTGATTCTCTCTCCACTGCACTACCTAGCTGACAGACCTATTATTTTTAAAGTAAAATATTAAAATTGCAAAATTGCAAAACTTTAATATTATATAACACCCAAGATTAAAAGATAATGACTTTTGAGAAAACTAAGATAAGGAAAAGTATAAGAAGCAGCTTTAAATAAAGTTGAGGAAAAACTTAAAATAGTAAAATCTGGCTAATACACATACTATCTACATGTGCAATATATATATGTAAGAATACAACAACATGCATAAGAGTCAAATTTGATAAGCATTGATAGATGGAGTGGGGTTTGCTTCCCTGTAAGAAGCAATCAAATTAATGCAATCCCAGATCTTTTTGAAGATTGAGGTATGATTTAATTCTACCTATGAACATGGTGAGTAATATGGCTACATATAGGCATTTATGTACATGTAATATATGTATTTGTATATACTTACAAATAGTACTCAGAAATATCTAGGAGCTTATCCGTGTGGATGTTCTCTTCCATGATGCAACTTTCAACTCCTTGATTGCCCTTCAAGTGTGATGACTCTTTTTCACATCTTTCAACAAATTCTACCCAGAGGGTAACAGCTATGCAAGACCTTAAGAGTCCTTACTTACTTTCTTTTGATTTCCAGAGGGTACCATTAGAATTTTCTGCTAGATGTGTATATCTAGAAAAGGTAATACAAATATTGTCTCCATAATTAAACAATGGAGAAAATGGTTTGGGATGCCTTTAAGAACTTTCAAAGTTTCTTTGAGGATCCCACTCTTCTAGAGACAATAGTTGATATTTGTAAGACAGGCAATCTAAAGATTGTGATATATAGTTGTGATACATGGAATTTTGAAGAATTCAACATTAATATCACATGGATGAGCAATGGAAAGCACATTGTAAGTCCAACAGGCTATGACTTATAGAATAATTATATACATGCATATGTTTATATGCATGCATGCCTATATATAAACATAAATACATAAATTAAAGAATCCATTGACATTCGCATAGAGTGTAGAGCTGGAGTCTGGAACAGAGAAATAAGGGAAGTAACTCAAAGAGCTCACTGACATTTTAGGGAAAATACTGTGAAGCCAGTATTTTTTAAATTTTAAAATATCTTTATGTAAGATAGACTTTATGAAATAGTTTCAGGATCAGCTCAATCTATGGGTAATAATTCTAAGCTGAAAAACATGAGCAGAAGATAGCTTTTCCAGTTTAAGTATATATCTGAAAGATATAAATAAATGCAAATATATACAGAGTTAACCCACAGGCCTAGTGTTTATCAAAAAGCCTGGTTATTGCTTCATGTTAGTGTTTTTGCAAGGATACATAAAATAAGCCCACATATAGTTATCAAGACTTAGTTTATCTAATTCTTTCATCATCTTTTTAGAAGAAATGGCTCATAAAATTACAAACCTGACATCTTACTTTTATCCTATTTCCCTTATTCATTTGTCCTTATTAAATGTGTGTGGGTAGATGACAGCAGGACAGGAAATAAGAAAGAGAAGGAGAAGCAGGAGATATACATAATTTACAGACCATATAATTAGTTTCTAAATAATTGAGTTGATATCATACTATAGAATTTAGCAATGTTAGCCACTGTTGAAAACTTAGTTCACAATTTTTATTTAAATTTCTAGAGATAATATATTCTTCCTCTTCTCATCTATTCTGCTATTTCTGGTGGTCAAGTTGAAAAATCACCTGATAGAGATTAGGGAGGAAAAGAATCAGTTAGCCTAATACCCCCATTCCTTCCACCTGTACACGAATACATTATATAGATAAAAAAAAAAAAAAAAAATAAGGCCTAGACTAAAGTTTAAATGCTTTGCCCAAGTTTATATGAGTAAGAAATATCAGAGCTGGGATTTAGACCCAGGTTCTTGGTCTTCTAATCTAATCTCTATACTCTGTACTAATACCACTGTACTCTGTATCTAATCTCTGTACAATACCACTTCTATTTTATGAAAATATTGTATAGAAACTAACATAGCTCTGAACGTAGCATTCATTATGCCAGTGCTACCAGGAACAATCTTTAATTACTATTTGGTATTTTTCTGGCCACATTATTCAAGAAAAGAATTTTGACTTGGGACAGTGTATTTTCTCCAAATATGCCATTTTAGACACTAAAGACAAATTGTAGGAATTAATTGCTACGGCAGAGTCTCATCATCTCATGTTACTTAGTTGGGATCCATAAGAGAGAATTTTATACCTTCTGAAGAAGCACTAAAAATTTGTTATTTTGTTAACTTTTTATTGGCTACTAAAGTTGGTTGAGGAAAAATGTCCGACTTGATAATTAACTTCTGGGGAACTAATGCTCCAACAAGCCTGGGTATGATTTTTAAGGAAAACTTGTGATAATGGATTGAGTATCAGACTAATAACCAAAAGCAATACAAGAGCTATTTATCAGACACACTATTTCTCATAGGACAACTGTGAATTTACCCAGCCTAGAAAATATAATATTCCTCACAGTACAGATAGAAAAAACACTGCCACCATACTCTCTAATGAGGATAAATTTCATCAGCTACAAACATTAGTAAAAATTGTATCAATTAAATTATAATTTACAGAGAGACTGAGTCATAGAGATATCTCCTAGTTATGTGAGGTACATTATTCCAACTTCTTTATGGTACCTGATTATATGGTAATTTGGTGGTATGCTAGAATCCACAATAATTTGAAATCAAGACTGTCTGTCCTACTTTTATTCTCTTTGCTTTTAGACTTAAGCTCATAGCTTCTGCAGTTTTAGGAGGAAATAAAAGAAAAAAGCATCCTCCCATACATAATAACTGCAGAAGACAAACAACCTTTTTGTTTTCTGAGGTTTCTGGCCAATGGTAAATAGCATGATGACCTGGAGAAACAAGAATCTGAAAATTCATTAAGAAATAAAATCTGCTATAGTAAAGAACTAGAAGTAAAGAAGATGTCATTACATTGGGAAAATAGTTAAGCAAATTGTGGTATATGATTGCAATGGGATAGTACCATTAAGAAACAACAAATAAGATGCATATTACTGTAAGAAACAGTGAGTGTAAGCACAAAGACACATGGGAAGAATTATATGAACTGATACAAAGTGAAATAAGCAGATCTCAGTTACACAGTATATAAAATGGAAATAGAAATCACACCAATCACAAAACAATCTAAATTGAATATTATAAGTTTATAAATATTAAACTTTGCCCCAAAGTAAAATAGCTTTCCATATTCTTTTTGCCCTCTAAAAAGGGGAGGGGGGGGGGGAGTAGTTCCATGGGTATAAAACATTTCATGTAACGTTAAATGTACTGATTTTGCCATTTTTTGTGTTTTTCTTTGTTAATTTCTATTTTCCTTCCCCCCCTCCCCCCCCCAGCCGCCTCCCATTCCCATTGATTAGCCAGTGCTACCAGGAACAATCTTCAGTTACTTTTTGGTATTTTTCTGGCCACATTATTCAAGAAAAAATTTTTGACTTGGGACAGTGTATTTTCTCCAAATATGCCATTTCAGACACTAGAGACAATTTTTTTTTCTTTTTTTCCTCTCTCTTTCCCAATTTTTTAAAAAAAATTTTTCTTTCTTTTTCTTTTTCTCTCTCTCCCATTCTTCCTCTTTGTCTCTCTCTGTCTCTGTGTCTCTGTCTCTCTCATTTAGTACTCTGGAGAATCAGAAGGAACAAGGATACAGAGAAAAATCTAAATCTTGGTGAAAGATATTACATATCTGTTTTTAAAAAATAAAATTTAAGTGAGAGGAAATTAAATTTTACTTCATAAAAACATCATTTAGAATAAGATATCTAATTATCACAGTAACTTGTCATTTAAATTTGTCTTTCTTTTTCATACCTTGTCCTCTAAAAGATTTTACTCTCTAAAATATCTAGAATTATTTTATAACATAACTTCTTACTGCATTTTTATTTTGGATTTAGAAATTCAATGCATAAGGTCAATTCAAATAAAGCATCATTTCCAAAAAAGCATTTTGTAGGAACTGGAGAAACAAAGTTATCACTATGGTTAGATGCAAATGTTAAGCAAAAGTATCACTCTTTTAACAACTAAGTTACAGAGCTATGGAAAGCATGTCAATCCCTCCATCATGAAAATGTTAATTCCAGCATTAGCTACTGAATTAAGCTTCTCGAGAACATTAGAGAAAATATGATTGCTTTAATCTGAAACATTTGGAAGCACTTAGGTATAGTAAAGCAAAAAGCCTATTGAAATAACCTCATATGTGAAATTTGACCTACCAAACATCCAGGACAAATAGGGAAAGGCTTCTTCAATCCTGTCCACATGCCTCTTGGTAATAAAACTCTTCTTTCCTTATTAAATATTTAATTGTTTCCTCCATTTTCCCTGCATAAAATATCTTTAAAGCTCTCACGTAAATTCCTATAATGTTAGACTTTTGAGGTTGTTGTTGCATTCACTTTAAAGAGATCAGAAACCATCACAATAAAAACTGGTAAAGATATTGGAAAGAAACCACTGTGAAGTGAAAAAATAATGATTTGTAGGCAAGAAATAAGAAGTAATAACTTAGCAATTTAGTGAATTTGAACAATGCAATGTAATAGTGAGTTCTGTGAGAGCTGGGGCTGCCTTACATTCCTTTGCATTCCTAGTACTTAGCATAATGCCATGTTTATAGTAGGTGCTTAATGAATGCTTATTGGCTGTCTAAAAACCGATCCGTGGCTACAGTCCTTAGACTGAAGGAGGAATTATTATATTATTTTCTCTGGTTCATTTTCAGACTTCCCATGATACATTTAGTTCTGGAAGGAACCTAGTATGATCTAACCTCTTAATTTACAAATGAGGAAACTGAAGTCTTGAAGTTAAGTGACTTGTCCAAGGTCACCACAAAAGTATCTGAGCAAAAATTCCAACCCCAGGCCTCTGACTACAAATGCTGTGTTTTCTCCCTCCCACTATGCTATATCTCTTTTCATCAGAACTAATGATGGTGTTATTTCAGATGTATGTCATCATTTGCTATTAGTGCCCATAAGGAAATTAAAATGTATTTGCATGTCCATAGATATATTTGACAGTTAAAAACTGTACAAACCTAGACCTTTTAAGTTCTTTTGTATAAATAATGTCACTAATTGTCAAAACATAGTTTACCAAAAGCACGTGAATGAATAAAATTCAGTCTAGATTTATAAATGTAATTCCAGCTTATGAATTTGAAACTTGCTCTTCTCTAATACTTAGGTTTTGGATTAATATATATGTGTGTGTTTACATTTTGATCTGGATGAAGGATTTCATCCATGTAGGTGAGCTCCCAGTGTAGAAACTCCTTCCTTCCAATGCAGGTCAATCATGAAGGAAATTTAAACTTTTAGATAGTTATTTGAGGGGAAAAAGGATGACTGAACAGTTAAATGACTTTGCTGGCATGTCAGAGCTAAAGAATCTCAGAGACAGGGCTCTAACACAGGTACATCTGCATTTGAAGCCAACCATATTACCTCTGATCCATATGTATGTCTATGAACACAGCCAAAAAGTATAAATAGATCGTTCATATTAAGCTTGTATAAGGAACATTGGAAAGGGGCCCAGGAGGCCTATATTTTAACTCTAATTCTCCAGCAATGTGTGACAATAGACAAGTCAAAGCCTCCTAATACCTTAGTTTTGGGGGGCATTCTTTGTACAATGGAGGAATTGGATTAGATGCTCTCTAAGATCCCTTCTACCTGACATTATTTAATCCTGTCAAATTCATGCCTTGGATGCTATTTTCCAATGAGTCTTTTCCTGAACTTCTTTCTCCATGTCTATAAAATGAAGGGGTGTGACTGTATGCTCTATCTCTGGAATCATGGACAGTTTTGACAATCTATGATTCTATCGGTAGAGGATCTTTTTTTTTAATTTCATGACACAAATTCTTGGAATAAAGGACATGCAAATAATATTTCGGCCATCATTATCATTATTATTATTTTTGAGTGACAATACTGAGAAAGAATGATAATAATAGTTCACTTATATATATAGCTTCAAATTTTGCATTGATTTCATATACATTAAATCATGTGATGACCACAAAAAAACAGTAGTTTAGGTGCTATTATTATTCCCATTTTACAGATAAGGACATTGAAGTATAGAAATGTTATGTGCCTTGCCCAAATTGCATAGGCACATCTGAGGTAGGATTCAAATCCATTTTATTCTGAGCATAAGCCTAGAGCACTATTGATACTCTAAACTATATTCTGCCCACACCAACATCATTTAAGTGAATTTTGCTATAACAAGAATTATAAAATCATAATATTTTAGAAGAGTAAAGCTGGAAGAGATCTTAGAAACCATCTTACTGTCGGAGGACCCAAGCAGGAAAATTATCTACCCATGGTCACATAGTTAGGAAGAAGCCTACCAGGATCTTGGATCTAAATCCAGGGATCAACCCCACCTTATCATGATGCTTCTCTAATTACAAGTTGATGTCCTGTGGTTTAGCCTCAATTTCCTACTATAGGAGGAAGAGCTGTTTAAATTATCCCACTATAAATATTGTAAAAGTGTCCCCAATAGATAACAAAATTCTCATTTTGTCTTTCCTACCTGTTGTTCTTAAACTGTGAATATTCTAAAGGATATTTTTCTACTGCTTCAGTGAAAACCAGACATATTTAATCATCATGGAAACCTTCCTCGTTTAGATTTCCATTTTTCTTAAAAAAAAAAAAAAATTCCTGTTTTACTTCAACTACTATGAAAGGAGATCAGGTCCTGTCTCATTCTGAAATACACGTTAGGAAGCAGCTTTAGCTCTCGGTTACCAAATAATTCATATGCAGGCTGCAGACATTAAATTTTGAAAAAGGAGCAGCAGAGAGCTTTAAAGCCAAATTTTCTTTCATTAAATAAGTGGATATGACAGGGTTATGTAATGTTTTGGAGGGATGAAATGGTGCACATCACTAACCTTTTAGATGCAAGAAGGTTTATGCTTTTCATTTGCAACTAGATGGAAGATTAACACAGGATTATCTGCAAACCTCTCTTCTAATTCAGGTAGATTAAGTCCAGCCAGATTCCACATATGTGTCTATGGACCTATTCACATATGCTCCCAACACACAAATTCAAGGAAGGAATTTTCTTCTCTGCACAGAGACATTTGTGAGTGAGTGAATGTGTGTGTGTGTGTGTGTGTGTGTGTGTGTGTGTGTGTGTATGTGTGTGTGTGTGTGAGAGAGAGAGAGAGAGAGAGAGAGAGAGAGAGAGAGAGAGATAGAGGTGGGGCTGGGTGAGGTAGGGAGAGAGAGAGAGGTGGGGCTGGGTGAGGTAGGGAGAGAGAGAGAGGTGGGGAGGGGAGGGAGGGGAAGGCAGAGAGGGAAAGATCTCCAACATTCCAAGATTTCAAGGTACTCCCATTTTATGATGGAATGCCCAAGAAAATGACATTCTAATCTTAAGGCATTCTCAACCCTGGTGCTAGGAATAATTGCAATGATCTCTCAATCTTCTTTAGTATGAATTGTCTATTGTGCCTCTTTTGGATTAGAAGAATGATTGAAGTGTACCTGAATCTGGCTGGAGGCCTTGTCTATCTGTGCCTGTGTTCTAAGGAAAGCAGGGGGTGAGACCAATCAGCTGTCAGCCTCAGCTTCTGTTTATCCTTTAAACAATCGCTGCGCGCCAGGGCCCATAATTACCGGGTGGTTTTAGTTCTAAAATAAGTGTCCTAATAATTTGTCATGAAACCAACTTAAATTGTTCTGATATTGCCTGCAACAGCTTAAATTGGAGAAAGCCACAGCAAGAAATGTTTCAGTTTATTTCTACTTGCCGGCTAAGCATATTGGTAAACAGTGTAATTAAAAGCTCATTTGCAAGTTTTTCACAGAGGTTCTTTCGATGTGGGTAAACCCTCTAAAATCCTTTGTTTTCCCACTTGATAATATGAGTTGTAAATTAGGAAAAGGAAAAAAAAATAAGGTCCTTGGCAAATGGCAGCCTTCTCTGTCTATGCTGCTTTGGAATGCCTGCCATGTTCCTAGGGCTCAGATAATGTGTTTCTCTAGAAACATGCATAATCGGCAACGAAATGAGCTGGGACCAGGGTCTGCACAGCCCAGGGATACAAATTAAGCACTTGATATTTTAAAATTAGACCAACTGAACAGTGTTGTTCACGTATTCCAGGCGTACTGCCTGACTTACTTATAGAGGTTCAAGTGTCAGTTTATTTCACTTATCAAGAGAGGCGGAATGAATGCTTATCTGGATAATCTGATGCTGTTCAGAAACTGGAACAGAAGGACCGGCCAGAGCTTAAATCATTTCAGGGAGGAAGTGGATAAGAGTGTCTTTCTGCTGACGGTTATCTAAATTTGTAGCTTGTACATGCGGGTATATTCATGTATGTACTTTCATGAGTGTTTTCCTCAGCACAGCACAAAAAATAAAGTGCTAAGTTTTTTTTGTTTTTTTTTCCTTTGGATGTAATGTGCCTTCATGGTATTAGTAATATGGGTTATTTACTGGAGAGAATTTTTAAAAATTAAAAAGGCAAATGAAAATCATAGCATTGGATTATGTTTTCTCTCTAGAGGCCAATTTATTAAAGTTCCCTCTAGAGTTTATTTCCATCTACAAACTCAAGAATATTGTAGTAGTCTCTGTTCCTAAGTTGGATATCAATGTCAACTTGAGTTCTCTCTTTGTTGTTCATGCTCCCTGGATGCTCATCTATTATTTCATTGTAGTTACTTATTTGAATATGATTTCACAGCCTAACATAAGATCTGTTATCATGCCTTTGATATTTTATACCCCAAATAGAACAGAGAGGAGAACGTTCATTTGGGAGGATGGCAATCCAGTGTTTGAGATGCTGAATTTGGCAGTGAGTCCCTACAATTTAAAGCTTAAAGTACCATGTTGAGACTTTTTCCATTTCTATCTCTTCTACAGAGTGGAAAATACTCTATGAATTTCTAGTGATGACTGTTAGTTATTCAATAAAATAAGGAAGCAAACCTGTATATATATATATATATATATGTGTAAATACACACACATATATATGTATATATACACATATGTATGCATGTATATGTACGTATACACACATACATATATATGTATATACATATATATATATATATATATATATATATATATATTTTTTTTTTTTTAGTTTTCCACATAAAGTTAAGGGACCTGATAGCTGCACACATTTGAGTCAGAATCTCAGTAAATATTCCAAGTCATTTCTTAATCATTTTTGGTTTTGAGATTTGAGGAAAAAGCAAATGCTTTTCTTTTAAGAACATGCAAATTGAATGAAACACATTCAAAATGCCATTAAAATTGCTTGTGGTTTTTAATATATATATACATATATTTTTATATATAATAAATATATATGACATATATAAACATATATACATAATATGTACATGTATGTATCTATTCTTTTAATTTATGAAATGTGCATGCTAGATGAGTCCCAGTAGCCTGGATACTTTAAACATCTATCTTTTGTTTTTAAACACAAATGTTGTCCTGATGATGCTACATGGCTGTGAATCTTGGAATGTTACAATCTTCAAAGAACCAAAGTAGTGAATGTCCCACAAGGCAATGGAGGAACACATTGTAGGCACAAATAGGCTGAAGCAGCAAATCTCCTATTTTAGTTTACGAGATGCTGAAACAAGCTCAGTATATTTTCAATGTTTTCTTGCAAGAAGTGGTTTAAAGAATTTCATCCAGGAAATTATGACAATTAGAGATGGGGCTGGTTGTGTCATATGAAAGGGAGATGAGAGATGCATGGGCAGCCCACATCTTGTACTAGTATCCACATGTTAAACAGTCAGAATGAGATAGTACATTGGATATGAACTGTCCGAGGCACAAAGATTAGGGGAGAATTGTAATTTGTACTGATAGGTACCACATCACTGAGATAATAGAACCTTTGAAGAATTCATAGCTTATATATCCATATCACTTTGCATCTTACAAAAGACACTTCACAATTATCCCATGAGGTATAGTTAGTTAACAGGTCTTTTTAACCCTATTTTACTGAGGAAGAAATATGTGCAAGTGAAATGACAAGTACAGCAAAGCAAAACCAGACATATACTTTGGGGCAAGGCCCTCTGATTCCAGTTCATTGTGAATCTGTTATTCTAATTGGTTATTTTTATAAAATGTTTTGTAATTTCCAAAGTTTTTTTATAAGACAGTCTAGCATAATGAAAAGATCCTAAATTTCTGGTCAAGTATTTCAAGCACTTTCCTTTTTTTTTCCTCAATAGTATTTTATTCTTCCAAATACATGTAAAAATAGTTTCAACCTTCATTTTTGTAAGATTTTGTCTTCCAAACTTTTCTCCTTCCTTTCTTCCCCCTCCCCCTCCCCAAGACAGCAAGCAATTTGATAGAGGTTAAATATGTGCTATCCTTTTAAACATATTTCACTTTGTCATGTTGTGCAAGAAAAATCAGACCCCCAAAAAATGAGAAAGAAAAATAAAAACAAACAAGAAAAAAAGGTGAAAATGCTATGCTTCAATTCACATTGTCTCTATAATTCTCTCGTTGATTGTCATTGGTATTTTCCCTCTTAAGTCTAATGGAATTGCCTTAAATCATTGCATTATTGGGAAGAGCCAAGTCCATCACAGTTGATCATTACATAATCTTGTTTCTGTGTATAGTGCTCTCCTGGTTCTGTTCATTTCATTTAACATCAATTCATCAATTTCCAGGTTTTTATGAAATCACCTAGCTCATTATTTCTTGCCCTTAAAGAATTTATATTTTATATTTTAATATTAGAAGACAATACAAAAATAAAAACTAAAAAATGAGTGGAGAGCAGGTTTACCTGGTTTAGGGACCTGGAATCAAACAAAGCTACACAGCTGGAAAATGAAAAATGGAGCCACCTGGAAAAGTCAGATTCTAAACCTTTCTAAAGGAAGTCTTTGTGAGGAGGGTCATACTCTACCCTCCAACTCTCTAGTCGAATGGAAGAGTTTGAGAGGAAATTAAAAACATGTGGAGCATCAAAATCTGAGCCAATAAGCATGATGATGAGATTTCAGGTTATCTGCTTCTCCAAGATGGGGTGTCATGGCATCACTTCCCTGATGTCATAGTCCTTTTTGAGAATGAAGGACAAACAACAACATTTCTGTAGAGTCCAACTAAGCAAGACTCCTGATAGAAAGTAGAAAGTAAGCATGTCAATTTTATATCAAGTATCATAACTTTACATTGAAATAACATTTTTGCCCTACTCTTTTTGTTTTCTTTGCCTTGTAGATAAAAATAAATATGCATTGTCTTTTGATTCAGCTTATCCTTTGAAGTATTTTTAAATTCCAGTTTTCTGGCATTAACTACTACTAAACTGAACTATAAAATAATAAACAGTAGCAAAGCTGATCTTGAAAATGAGAATTATGTATATTGGAAATGTTTGAACAATGAAATTTTGATCCAGAATTCATTAATAAGTTGTTCTTCAGCCCTAGAATCTGTTCCTATCTCTCAGTATTTCTAGTTTTCTTAATGCTTAAGAAAAGGAAATAGACAGAGATACGTATTTATTAAGCACATAGTGTGAGATGAACATAGCTAAGTTCTTTATTTAATCCTCATGGTTTTTATTTATTTAAGTTCATTATTTAATCCTTATAATAATCTTGGGAGGTAGGTACAATTATGATCCACATTTTTTTTTTATTTAATAGCCTTTTATTTACATGATATATACATGGGTAATTTTACAGCATTAACAATTGCCAAACCTCTTGTTCCAATTTTTCACCTCTTACCCCCCCCCCCCCCCTCCCCTAGATGGCAGGATGACCAGTAGATGTTAAATATATTAAAATATAAATTAGATACACAATAAGTATACCTGACCAAAACGTTATTTTGCTGTAGAAAAAGAATCAGACTCTGAAATATTGTACAATTAGCTTGTGAAGGAAATCAAAAATGCAGGTGTGCATAAATATAGGGATTGGGAATTCAATGTAATGGTTTTTAGTCATCTCCCAGAGTTCTTTTTCTGGGCATAGCTAGTTCAGTTCATTACTGCTCCATTAGAAATGATTTGGTTGATCTCATTGCTGAGGATGGCCTGATCCATCAGAACTGGTCATCATATAGTATTGTTGTTGAAGTATATAATGATCTCCTGGTCCTGCTCATTTCACTCAGCATCAGTTCATGTAAGTCTCTCCAGGCCTTTATGATCCACATTTTACAGTTGAGGTAACAGAAGCATCCATAGATTAAAGTGACTTGTCCAGAATCATCCAGGTAGCAAGTGAGACTAGATTCTAACTCAGTTTTTCCTTATTACAGTCCTAGTACTTTCTCAACTGCTCACCTATCTCCTTTTCTTATATTAGATATTAGTGCTCCATTCTTCTCAAAATATGTTGTACACCCTTTAATCCACCAGGTATTAATTATCTTCTTTATATCAAGTACTAAATACTGAAGATAAAAATAAAAAAAGCTCCTGTATCCTAAGAGTTTAGAACATATTCAAAGATAAGTAAACAGTACAGTATATAGAAAAAGTAAATACAAAAGTATGTGATAGAGATAGAGAGAGGGTAATATTGGGTTTATTGAGAATGACCTCTTAAAGGAAATAGTACAGGGACTTATAAGAACCTAAAAAGAAAGATAAATATTGTATTTCTCAAGTTCTGTAGAAGAATCTTGAGGGGCAAAGGCTTTCATGTTGTCTTCTGTATCTTCGGTGTCTTGTCTATAGTAAGTACTTAATAAATGCTATTTGAATTGAATCATATGAACTTTTCTCAAAATTATTTAGCTGAAAATATTCCTCTCTTTCATAGGGATGGTATATCCCAAAGGTACTACTCATTGTTGTGCTAAGGTTTATGGTAATGAACTTTAAAGAGTGGTCTTACCATGATGCCTGCAGATTTCTTGCCAGCTTGGTTGGCACAACATCCATTTCTATAGAAACATTTGATGGATCTAAATAATCTGTGGGATTTTTTTTATCTAAAATAATTTACATATGATAAAATCCACCATATGTTCCATCTAGCAGCAGCAACATTTTTGTCTGTCTCATGACCCAGTGAACACATACATTTTTGTTATCACTATAAGTAAATTGTGTAACTACTTTCTCCTCCAAAGATTTTGTAGCCCTAAATACAAATATGGGTTGTGGTTTACTGAAAAGATTTCTGTGTTTGGAATCAGTAGACATGAGTTTGAATCCTCCCTTTGCCTTATATTGCTTCTGTGACCTGCCTCCTCTCTGGTCCTCAGCTTTCCATCTATTGGGTTGAGTGGAGTTTTAGACTAAGTAACCCCTAAGATTACTGCCATCTATAGATCTATTATTATAATCATGTTATATACAAAATTTCTGAAAAACTGGTAATGTTACTGTCTTTTCCAAATTCTGATAATACCTTTGCAGTTGCTGTAATTCAAGTTATGTTCAAATAAGGAGGAAAAAAAAACAAACAAAGGATATTTCTTTAATTATATAAATACTATTAAGCTTACTCAACCTGGAAAATGCTTCCCATTATACTACAGTTATCTCAAATATACCTGTCCTGTTCATCATTATTAATATTTTGTGTTTTTATTGAGCAGTATGAGTATTAGTATTTTAAAAGTCACTTTGCAAAGGTGTTTCTTTGTTTCTTCTTAACTATCCTCCCCCATTAAACTTACTTTCTTGTCCTTTTTGAAATAAGAAACCAATTAACTTTTCTGCATGATCCAATTTGCAGGTACATGGTAAGCACAGGTTAGAATTAAGGAAAAATGATTACTTATAATGATGATCAGCGTAACTTATGTGATAAATTATGATTAATGAGTAAATTAGCAGCAAAGGATGTAAATGAGTCAGCTTTGAAAGCCAGATCTACCAAAAGGATGTTGAAGGATCTGTAAGACTGCTTTTTGTCAAATACTGTGGCTGTGTTTAATAGCCTTTTGAGTATATTACCATTTAGAGGAAATATAAAATAGCCAATAAATCTTATGTCATTTGGCTGCATCTCTACTCTATGAGAGTGGGAAATTGTATGTAATACGTGGCTATTCATCTGTTTCTGCATAAGGACTTTCATCACTCTATTGAATGTAAACTGGTGCATAGTCTGTGTATTTTGAATGTATAAATAGCTAGCAAGAAAACCCCAGGGCTTGAAGTGAAAACTGAAGAGTGAATGACTAAATAGCACTCCTAGTTACATATTTTCATTAAGAATTCATGAGTCTGCCACAAGAAATAGGAAGAGCAAATTCATAGATTGTATCTAAGACTGAATTTGAACCATTTAAGTTCCCTTGCTGAAATTTCACATCTGTAAACACATAGAATCTATGACTATCATAGATCCCACTCAGATGGTGACTTCTATCAATAGCTAAAGAAAAAAAAAATATAGTCTGGTGGATTATTAGGTGATTATGTCCCATTCCTTATCCTCAACTTATATTTCATTTCATCTCTCTCTCTCTCTCTCTCTCTCTCTCTCTCTCTCTCTCTCTCTCTCTCTGTCTCTCTCTCTCACCCTGGATTATTATAGATGTTCCACTGGAAAGAAAATTTTAGCAAACCCAGATAGTAAGCAGGAAAGGCTTCTTGTATGAATATCTTTATGTAATCTGTTTGTGTTGTCCAAAAAGTAGCCCAAATTCAAAAAGATATTCATAAGTTCAGAGAGATGCTTAGCACCCAAGGAAACTATTTGATAATGGATTTTGTTTTTGTTTTTGTTTTAAGTCATAGCACCTAATGAAACAAGGCATAAATTCAACTCATATCAGCAAATATTTTTTGTGTTTACTATATGCCAAGCAGTGTACTAAACACTGAGCATTTGAAGAAAGGCCAAGATGGTCCCTATGCTCATGGAGCTCACATTTCATTTGAGAGAACTATATACATACAATTATGTAATGCAAGATATATACATCATAAATGGAAAGTATCTGAATACAGAAAAAGAACTAAGAAGACTGAGTATAAATCAACACATACTATGTTCACGTTTTTTTTTTTTTTTTTTCCTGTTTCTTTTATCTCTCCCATGGTTTTTCACTTTTGCTCTGATTTTTTTCTCCCAATATGATTCATAAAGTAATGTGTATTAATTTTTTTAATTAAATGGAAAATAATCTCAGAAGAAAGGTACCAACATTATGGATGGTGGGAGAAGGGAAAAGCATCTTGCAGAAGACTAACTATGTAATTTTTTGTTTTATCAATGAGGATACTGAGGAATAGAAGGGCATAGTTATTTGCCTAGGGTTTCCCTCAAATAACTTGAAGTCATTCTTTACTTCTTGATCTGATGCCAAACCCTGGTATGAGACAAACAAAACTTTTGCTTTATTGCTCTTCACTCTTCAGCATCGGGACTAGGACAAACTAATGTATTGTAGCATGGGTCATCCTATAGTCCTCATGTAGTCCATGGATAAGGTCTTTATTATAGGATTTGCTTATCAAGCTATTAAACATACTGGAGAGTTTAGTAGAGGAGAGAACTCACATTTCCAATAGTATTATCTCACTTAAAATATGCTAAGAAATATGTGCATGAGTTCCATACTAAACTCATGGAAATTTAAATCTACTGCCTTTTCAAATAGATGAATGATAACAGATTGGCAGTCTGTTGTCACAAAAGACTGTAAAGGGTTGGGTGGAGCCCCTGAAGAAGATTTAAGGGAGGCCATTCACAGGAATTAGACAAATGAAAAGATATGAGTCTCAGTAAACACCACTGAAAGAAGTAACTCACCTGTTAAGGTCATAACCCATCCATTCAAACATTGAAATGAGATAAGAGTTGCAAGGTGTTGCTTAGAAGGGAAACAGACTCTGGTTGAGAGATTGTTGGGAGACAAGTTTGGAGGCTATTGACAGTTGTCTAAGTTACATGTAAGGTTATTCCAGGACAAAACAACTGTCCGTGCTGTAGGGATTGTTCAAGAATTTTCACTTTGGAGAGTTAGCCTATATATATGCATAAGAGCAGAATGCCTACAGCAAAACGTTGTATTGGAAAGAACAACTGTACTGACTTGGAGTCTTAACTACCAGTTACTAGCTGTGTAACCTTATGTAAACCTTTCTTATCTAAAAAATCAGAATAAATAACACTGGCCCTATCTACTTCACAAATGATTGTGAGGACAGCACTTTATAAAGTGTAAATCTCTGTATAAGCATGTGATATGCTATGAGTGTTCATTACAGTATTTAATAATGCTTCTAGGAGAAAATACTGACTTCTAAGTGAACATTTGACATATAGCCTTTTCATAAATTCAGAAATATTTGTATATTCTCATAGGTATTAAAAATCCTAAAAGTGTCAATAACAGGGCACATGGTAGGCACGTAATTAACATTTTTTGACCTTAGTTGAATTGGTACAGATGTTCTTGCTTGTGTTCTCTCTCTCTCTCTCTCTCTCTCTCTCTCAGTCTCTCACTCTCGTTCTTTCCCCTCTCTATGGTACTATGATTAAACTTTTCTCTTTGAAAATTTAAAGTATTTTCTTATGACAAATATCCCCTTTAAAAAACAAATTGCACTATTTAAAGAAATGTTAATCAGCTAAAAGAAACAAAGCCAATTAGTTACAGACTGTTAGTTTTGTTCCCCACGCTCCATATTTCCTGATGTCCACAGATGCATCTTATTCATTAGAATTACATTAGACAAATGAAATGCTTGTTCTTTCTTTTCATCTTTTCATCCTATGATCTTTGGTATGATTTAGTTTTAAGACATACCAGTGGCTGGGATGTTTAAGAGAAGATAGCACTTCAAAATGCTCCTGGTAATATGCCACACCTCTTTTTCCATGTTTAAATGGTATTTATAGAATTAAAAATCCTTACACATTTTTGTTTAATGAAGTTCATGGTCTATGTGTTTTGTTGTGTGTGTGTGGTGTGTGTGTGTGTGTTTAAACTCAACTCAGCAGTTTGGCAAGGAAGGTTATAAATACTTTGCTGATCCTGAATCGACTCTGCCCTAACATTAGTAAGAACCATGGCATTCCAATCATTGTATTTACCATTAGAGAGCCCGAACTGAGGTCTAGTTTGACACCTCTCTTGTCTCCCAAAAAAATCAGCTTCAAATGATATGGATATCTCATGGGATGCTTTAATGAAAATCCTTTAAACAGTGCATGTTTTTCTACAAAAGTTATGGGTAGGATAACTTGCTCCAATGGCCAACAGTCACATTTTGGAGCCGCTTTAAGCTTTATGAAGTCCTTTCCTCAAAACTATGCTCTGAGGTGATTATCCACTGGTTATTTACTAGATACATTCAGAGAATGTGGAGTCCTTGAAAACAGACAGCTTCATGTGACCCAGGAGTTCTGGAATTACAGCCATGCTTTTTCCCTGACTCATATGCATGTTTAGTCTCTCATCTTTCCATTTAGAAAATAGACTTTCAGGGCTTCAGAGTAATTTGACATCTTCAACACTCTGCATTAGTTCAATAGAACACCATACTCCTCACTTGTCAGACCTGCCTTGAGAATAGATACATTTTGTAAAACCTCGAGTTGGTAGCTACAGGCTGATAACAAAGACAGTTAACTGTACTATATGATAACAGAAGGGCACCTATTGGACTCCTGGGGTCTGAGAAGTTGGAACTCTTTCATTTTCTGCCCCTCATGACACCTCTTCTCATATCATATTAGGCTGTCCACTGATCATTTCATCATCTTGGTCAAGACTGAGGATTTTGATCATTTAGCCCTGAGATTATTGTCCGATTCCCAAATAGATTTCCAATATTTATTGTTTCTCTCATTCTTGCCCTTTTTTTCCATCCCTAGGCTATTTCTGTTTCTCTTTTCCATAGTATTTCACAGAACATTTAGATCCAAAATATAGATAGCTTTTCGTTTTCCAAGTTGAGATTGAAAAGAAAATCATGTATTGTATTTTTTGCCACCCTTTCCCTGCTTTTAATCCAGCCTTTCTTCCCAGTGCCTAAAGTGGTAGACGGTAGCTGGTGTGGTCAATGTTGAGGCACTTTATGGCTAACAATTCTGGAATTTTTAACTCCTTTTCAAAGAGAAAAGACATCCTATATTGTTATTTATTCTGGTGGGTAAGAATAAGGAGGGAACTTTTTTTTCTTTGGAACTTTCTTAATTTTTGTTTTATTTGGGGTTTTTTGCAAGGTATTTGGGATTAAGTTACTTACCCAGGTCATCCTGGGCACTCTGTCATCAATTTTCAGTGCATGCAAAAGTGGAATAAAGGCTAGAAAAATATATGACACTATTTTGCCACAGAACTTTTAGAAAATAGGCATCTGTATACAAAATTTCTCATGCATATCCCTTCTTCTTGATGCCTTTTGTCCCTTAGGCTGCATTATCTAGAAATCTTACCAGAAAACTATATTACTATCTAGGGAAGTATTTGAATTGGTCTTGAAAAGGAATCACTTTGATTGAGGGTCACTTTCTTTCCTTAAGTTTCTGTCTCTTGCTAAGGAGCTCTGAGGTTTTTCCCTTCTCAACAGCACAGAGATCTTTAATTGATTAATGTTGATCATAAAAGTGTCCTTATTATGCTTATTTAATGTATGAGGAGACTTACGCAAATGGATTTTAAGTGACTTTGCCTAGAGAACACATAGATAACTAAATATCTGAAGCTGAATCTGAATTCAGGTCATCCAAGATGCCAAATTCAACATTCTATCCACCATGCTACTAAGATGTCTGTAAAACATTGCAGGGATAGTTTGGGAGTTCTCAATGTAATAAACTAACAAGGATTTATTAAGAAGTCATGCCAAGGTAACCCTTTTTTAAAACATATTTCGTAAACTGTTAAGTCAGACTAATCTTTTTTTTTGTTGACATAGTATACTTTAATTTCAGGAAGACTCTTAATGAATTATCTAATAGTATCATTGTAGACAAGAGAGAGAGAGAAAAACTAAATGATAACAGTGCATTTTGAACTAAACACATGGCTCAAAACATATTAATTAAATGTTTTGTGTCAAACTGAACAGAGATTTCTGGTGGAATATGCAGGACTCTTTTCTTCATTGTTTTCTGATCAATTTTGTCATCACTAGTTTGGGCAAAGGTATAGATAACACGCTAATCAGTTCTGGAAATAACAGGAACCTGAGAAAGATGTTTACTATGTTGTTTAAATGATTCAATATCTTCAAAGATTTTGTTATGTTAAAATTATGTTAAAATAGGTGACTGGAGTTAATAAGGCATAACTTAATAATGATCAATGCAATGTCCTTCAGTTGGGTTGAAAAAAAAATCAACTTCATGTGCACTCAGTATGAGTCAACCACATAACATTATTCAAAACAACCATGACTTATTTGCATTTATAGATATAGTATCCAGAATAAAGCAGGTATCTTAATCAGTCATGAGCAGAATGTCATGTTAGGTTTCAGCACCATGTGTTATTAAAGACTTTGCAAAGTACATCTCCAAAGGAGGGGAACCAAAGGCAGACTTATTCGAATTCACCCTATACTGGAATCAATAAAATATATATAAAATGAATTTGATGTTTTTAACCTAGAGAAGACAGAAAAGAGATGATTGGTCTTTTCATCTATTTGAAGGTCATAATGTGAAAGGATTATATTTGTTCTATTTGGTTCCAAAAGATAGTACCAGAAGCAATAATAAGAAGGGGGAAAAAACTACAACTTTCAGACATTCAGAGTTATCTAAAAGTAGAATGGTAGCTTTGGTAAATAGTGGATTTATTATCTAGGTGATTAAAAAAAAACAGTAAAAAATTAACAACTGTCAGGTTTATGGTAGACGGAATTATACTTTACATATAGGGGCCTAAATGACCTCTGAGGTTCTATCCAAAATCCAAATTGTGTGATTGTGTTTTATTTTGTCTTTAACAGTGGATGCTCCTTCTAGGTCTCAAATTGATAATTTTATTTATGATTCCTGGAAAGTAGTGATGATCCTGAAATCATTCAGAATGATTATCAAGTCATCTTAAGATAGTTTTATTAGGAATCATAAAAATTATTAATCAATCTTTCCTATCTTACTCTTATTCAGTCATTGGCTTTGGCCATATACATAACAAAAAATACTTAGAAAAAAAATTTTTTTAAATTAGATGCTAACAAAGACAATGGCTGAAAAGAAGAAAAAAAAAAGCTAATCAGTTGAAATAAATGAAAACACTGGCAAAGTTCTACTTGCATATATACATATGAATACACATATAACAGAGTGATGGTAAATCTTTAGAAACTTAAGATTTTTAAATGTAAAAGAATACAAATTTGATCTCTTGTTGGATCATTTTTTGCATTTTTATATCTCTTTCCTTCTATTACAATATTTCTTTAAAAACAACTAAACAAACTAAAACTACAATTATTATCATCCATAAACTTAAAGGTTTATTGACCTTTTCTTCATTAGTCATTAGAGATTATGTTTCAGGTAAGGGAGTTTGTCATATGTAGGAAAAGGGCATTTCTGCTACAGACTTCTTTCTGTTTCTGGTCAGACCTCCTAATTTGGCACTGTAATTTCTTGCCTCCTTAAAAATTGTCTTGAATTTATCTGAAATGTCACTAATTTTAATAGCTCAGAAGTAGTAAGACTGCTTTCTGGCCATGCCCTGATAGCAGCATCAAAGCAAGGAGCTAGAATTTTATTCACTTTGATTGATGAGCTCATTTTGGTACAGAGGACAAATTGGATTTTTTTATAATGGTGATAAAAATTAATGTGTGATGTTGCTATTCGGATGTTATTGGATCTCTGCCTTAATACAGATTTCAGCAATAAAAGCACTAACAAATATCTTGACCTGAAAGTTACCCCCTTATTCTTTGTAAACTACCCTCAAAGGTAACTTACTGCTTCCCAATTTTGTAGACTTTGTACTTTGTCCTTTGAAGGTTTGGGTTGGGTTGTTTTTTTTTGTTTTGTTTTGTTTTGTTTTGTTTTTTGAGGAGAGTGGGTGAGAGTAGTAGAGATGATTGTGTCTAGCTTCCATCTTATAGTTCTTTATGTTCTTGTTTCAGCACCTCCACGATTTACTCGAACTCCCGTTGACCAGACAGGGGTCTCTGGAGGAGTCGCTTCATTCATTTGCCAAGCAACAGGAGACCCAAGACCGAAAATTGTCTGGAACAAAAAGGGAAAAAAAGTCAGCAACCAGAGATTTGAGGTATTAGGTCCATTGTTCTGTTCCTCTGGGAAAAGGAAAGAAAAAAAAGGTCTTTTAAAAATTGGATTTGGTTTCTGCTTGCTCATTTCTCCAAATGAAACAAGCCAGAGTTACCAAAGACCAATAGACCTATGGGGAAGTTGTCTTTAATTGTTTGACTGGTGTGTTGGAATGAGCAATATGTCTAAGAATGGTAATACTCTGATAAAAATTTAGAGTATTGCCAATCAATAGTTTGGATAAAGTAGTTCTATTAAATATAATCTGTATAATTATGATTAATTAAATCATTTTAAACCATAATCAAGAAAAAGAATATAGACCATGAATTAAGCTGAGCAATGATTCCTAACTCCCTCTACCTCATCATATTTAATACCAACTTTCCAATTTGTCTTGAGAAGTCATTACCATTCCCTCTCCCTTTTCCTTTGTTTCCAATTATTCTATAGATCAATGGTTTCCAATTTTTTCCCCCAATCTGCTTTATCTGAAATAAACATGTAATGTTTTTAGATGTTCTAAGAAAGATTTTCATGGCAATTCCAATGAAACATGTAAAGATATAGAATAATAGTAGGGAAAAATCATAAATCTGCAAAGGTTGTTAAAAATCCATAGAGGTAAGTAAGCAAGGATTTCATTTTCATTATTTAAGATTTTATCCATTCCTTTAGTGTTTATTTTTTCCCTTCAGAATCATCCCACCTACAGCTTCTCTAAGGTGGCTGTGGAATCAAGCTTGCAGTTTTGGCAGGGCTACTAGTGTTCTCAGTCCATTTTAGAACCTAGTTGCTTTACTGTGTTAGGTACTACTGTGGGGAAGATACTTCTCTATCTGACTGCTAAAAAAAATCCCTCCCATGAACTGGAGAGTATTTTCCAGTCACTATTTTTATGGATGGTTTGGAAATTATTTTTTGGAAGACTCTATGCATAATTCTTGCCTTCTCAGCCTTATCTCTTATGACTCCCCTCTAGATATTCTATCCTTCAGATAAACTAAAATGCTTTTTCTACTGAGTATGAGGTAGGTACTCACCTACCTACTGTACTTCTCCATCTTTGCTTACATTCTTTTTTTTACCTTGAAGGCTCTTCCTCCCTCTTGAACTCCTGGCCTTCCTCCTTTTAAAGTCTAAATCAAATGTTACCTACTCCATGAAGTTGATGCCCTCTTAGACCTCACATACTATTTCATTTTGTGCCTTTTTGATAAATTTCTCTCAAATTTAGTTTATCATATATATGTTGCATCACTTATGAAATTGCTAATTCCTTGAAGTTGAGAAGCATGGCTTATATTTTAACTCATCTAGCACTAAGCAAAGGACTATATGTACAATGGACACTCAATAAATGTATAGTATTGACTTGATTTTATCTAGTTCCTCTATGTCCTCATTAGACCTTTTAGATTGTCTGAGTTAAATTCATTTGCTCTTTTTAAAGCTGGGGTCTAACCTTTAGATGAAATTTTATTTCTTATCATAAACTATCATTTAGGCTATCTCCCCTTCTGGTAGCAATCTATACTCAACAGTACCTAGAGCTTGTCATAGATACATACACACACACACACACACACACACACACACACACACAAATATATATATATATGTATGTATACGTAGTTCTTTCCGTGGATTACAGTAGACTGAGATTATTTCCTATACACAATTGGGAAACATTATGGCTTTGGACAAGTCATTTAAGATTTTTTGTGCATCTCAGTTTCTTCTTCTTTAAAATGAAGAGGATGATATTTAAGGTTCTCTCAATTCTAACATTCTAAAATCTCTAGCTTCTGGTCTGATCAATGATTCTAGAGGTATGCTCATTAAGAAATCTAAGATGACAGCTCAGTAGTACTCTTTCATGGCCTATTTGACCTACTTTCTGGGTTAGCTTTGATGACATCTTTCCAAATGAATGTTTTTTTTTTTAAATCCTGTCATTGTAGAGTTGTAGTATAAAAATTATATATATATATGTGTATGCATATATATGTATGTATAAACACATATACATACATATATAATAATACAAGCATATCTAAAGGAAAGGAATAAATCTGTTTGGAAAAAGTCATAAGTTAGAACTTGTTATTACCAAAAGAAAAAAAAATTTCAAACAAAATATTAATAACTACCAATCCATACCATCCTTCTTTCTCATCTCTACAAAATTTATATGAGCTTAATCTATACACACACACATTGACGGTATCTTTAGTGAAAGTATGACAAGAGAAGAATGAGGCTTTTGCAAATAATGATCTATAAGATAGTACTTTTACAGATAAATAAATTGTGAAAACACAGAGAATACAAAATCCTACTATTCATATTATTTTATTATAAAAAAAGCATTTGATTTAATAGAGCCAAAACATTCTTGTAAAGTCTCTCCAGCAAAATATATGCATATTTCAATGAAGTAACAGCCATTTGTTGAATACTTGCTTAAGTGCCGTGTACTATGATAGGTAACTGGAATACAAATACAGAAGCGAAACCCTCCTTGTTCTCAATGATCTCATAGACTATTAGATGTTAGAATCTTGAAAGATTCCTCGAAAGAAATAACAATGAGGACTACTTTGTTCACTATCTCTCTGATTGTTAGTATCAAGTAAGGCAAAAAACCAGGAGATATATATTTATTAGAAGTATTTTTTATCATAATGGAAGATGGGTCTAAATGGAAACAAGCTACTCTATAAATTATATAGTTCCCCAGATACCCCTATTTGCCAATTACATTACCCACAGCATTACGAACCTACCTGATAAACTTCACAAGCTCTGAAACTAGATAAATTGCATAAACTCAGCCTAATCAACAGGAAAATCAAGTAGATGAAGAATGGTCATTGTCTTGAGAATGATATGCAGTTGGATTGACCCATAGATCTGGTCTAGCAACATGTAAAAGTAGGACAGAAACTGAAAATGAACAATTATCTGGGTTGCCTTTGGGGAATTATGGTCTTTTTAGTGACCCCAATCTTTTCATCTTTTTTTTTTTCATCTTTTTTAACATCAGTATTCTTCCACTGAAGCTGTATGGTTATTGTTTTAGAGCACTATAGTGTTTAAAAAATTAAATTAAAATTGCCAGTCTCTCAGAGGATCTTGAAAAAACACTGTAGTCATAAGTAGGTTGAGACTGAAGAATTATACTAGAAGTGTAAAAAAATGTCATCAAATATAAATGACAGCAAAAGGAGGTGGGCTGATTATGTAGTATGAACATGAGATAACTTTTTCACAGTCCATTTGCTCTGTTGGTATTGACACAGTGCAGAAAGACCTGGAAGAAGGCCTTGAGCAAATTGTATGGACAACTGCCTGACCATGGAGGATTTCAGCAAAGTTAGAGATGAGAGTCATTCAAGACAATGAGGCATTTGAGGAAATACTCACATGAGATCCCAGATCCTTTGAATTACTGAAGTACTCTTAATAGACTCTTTTTGCCACCAGTAAAACAAGAGTAATCTTGTGACAGTCTTAACTGAAGGATTTCCATACTAGGAGAAATGTATGGTTAAAAATAGGTCTTTAACTGCCACTTTTAAAATTAATTATTCCTACCTACTTCTACACAGAACTACACAGTTTCAATAGAGATACTAATAGTTTACTTCTTACATAATGGGAAATAGAAATCTCTGTTCTTATGTAAAAATAATAAATATTAAAATATCTTCACAGGATTTTCCAAATTACCTATATGATTGTGTTTCCAATGAAATGGAATTTCTTTTTTAAATTATCTAAAAATGTTTTCTACTTTTTGTGAAGACATGAAAGGGATATTTTGTTTCTTGTGTTCATCCCTATGGTTGTTGCATACATACCTGAATTTTATATATGTATAGGTATATGTATACACACACACACACACACACACACACACACACACATATATATATATATATATATATTCCTTTTAAAGTATATTGTAACACTGCTTGATAATGAACTTGGTTTTATTGTAGGAACTTTTGTGACAAAAATTAAATGATAGCAATATGAAAAATCTTTGATTAACTCTTAAAGTAAAAGTGTAACTAACTTTCCCTCAGTGCATACTTCTATACTGAGAGTTACATAGACATCCCCCAGAATAAATTAATTTTTAGAACTATCCTGGAATTACATTGCAGAATATATGCTTGAGGAATCATAAGAGTGAAGATTTCATATATGTGTGTGTGTGTGTTTTTATATACATATATGTGTACATACACATACGAACACATATACAATATGTGGTATTTCCTCCCCAGGTATTCCATGCTGGATTTATCACATTATTTGGTAGCAAAATCATCAAAGTCCAAATATATGAAAAGAATTATAAAAATTTTTGTCTGTACATAGTAAGTTGATAAAAAATTTAAAATCTCATTACAAATGTTAAGCACTTAAAGCAATAGCTTGCTTTGTGAGATATAGATTGGTTCTGTTCCATATAAAAATGAAACCACATATTAAGATATTCCTTTCCACCCTAAAGGGCATAATAGAGTCACACTAAATGTAGTACTTAATTAACGTAAGAAGCAAATAGAGACATTTGAAGAAACTGTGAACCTTTGGGCATCTTCCAGAACATTAAGGAGAAAGTAAGATGAAATGGGCTTGTTTGAAAAATAGCACCGGGGCCTTCTTTGACAAAATCATTTGAGAAAAATGTATATATAGTTATTATAGCTGGAGAAAGTCAAGAAATTGAGCTGATTTCACTCACTATAAATTTCTTGTGCATGAATAACCTCAGCTGGGCTCTCATTGCTGCTCAGCAGTTCTCCTGTTCTACTCTTACTGACTCTTTCTCATTCTCCACAGCAGCTATTTCAAATTTTTTCTTTTCATCCAAACACCTAATCATAACTTTACTCCTAATAACTAACCTCCCACTTCTCTGTGAAAACTGATGTGATACCACATCTCAAAATTTCTTGACATCATCACTAATATTTTTCTGTCTCTTTCCTTATCTCAGAGGAAGACATGATCCTATAAATACTACATTTTCTGCCTATGCTTTGCATTCATTACTACCTCTTGCTTCATCCAGAAATTTATTCTAGCACTTATTTCTCTTTTAGGTATCTGGCCTTTTTCTGTTTACTATTTTTTTCTTCAGTCTGCATTCTCAAAGTTCTCCAATCATTTAAAAAAGAAAATAAATAATTCCTTTGGTCCTTCTATTCTTTCCAGTTACTATGCTGTTTCTCTCTTCCCCTGAACCATACGTTCTTGAAAAAAAAAAAAACTATATATACATAATTTCGCAAATTTCCTTTTGTCTGTTTTTTCCACAGTCCCCTTGAAAAATCACCTTGGTTCCACTCCTAATCATAAAACATCATTGACTCTCTTTCTTTCTTGACCTATTGTAGCCTTTGATCCCGTTTATCTCTCTCAATAGGGAAACTGTGGTAACAGCAACAGTAACAACAAATCTCTTCTCTGTTAGCTTCAGAGATGCTTTCTTCAGCTACCTCTCATACTAGTCTGTCCTTGCTAAATTGGTTACTTATTCACCTAAAAGTAGCTGAACAGCTCTGTGCCTGAAGTCAGGAAAATGAATACAAAATGAAGCTTAGACATGAGCTGTGTAACTTAGCAAATTTCTTAACATCTATTTGCCATGACTTTAAAATGGGAAGAGTAGTAGTAGCACTTTGCAGGATTGTTGATCAAGATCAAATGAGATGGTTTTTGTAAGGTGCTTAGCACTGTGTCTGGCACATAATAAACACTTAAATTTTATCTTTTTTCTCTCTTTCCTTATTCTCTTTTGATGCTTTAAGTTAGATAACAGTTCCCCAGAGTGCTATCCTGGGTGCTCTTCTGTTGCTCTACTGTTCTTTGATCATTCTATTCTCTCTTTTAACTTAATTTCTTTCTCTATACCAATGAGTGCCAATCTGTGTGACCAGTCTGGTCTATTTTTTTTTTCTGTGCTCCAGTCCTTTCCCTATCCTTGCCTGTGGGTTATCTTCACCAGCCTCTCAAACTCTAACTGAGCTTCTTTTCTTTGCCTCAAACCTTTCTTTTCTCCTGTATATCCTGTTTCTGTTAGTGACAACAATATTCATTCAGTCTCCTGTGTTTGAAATATTGATATTATGTTCCTTCTTCTTTTTGCTTTTCATGGTCCTATTGAATCTGTGTATTATTTCTTGCTTCTGTCTACCCTTCACTTCCCACTTCTAGCACCTTAATACAGACCATCATTGCCACCCACAGTTTCTTAACAAGTCCTCCCTCCTCTGAGATTCTCTCTCTCTATTTGTACCTCACTTGATATTAATTAACAGAGGTATTGAACAAAGTTGATTTTGTTACTTCCTTAGAAATTTTAAGTTATTTTTAAATTTAGTAGGGCATAAGCTTCTTGAGAACAAAAATGGTATCAGTTTTGTGTATGAATATGTATATATCTCAGTGGCTAATACAATACTTGACACATAGTAAGCATTTAGTTATTTATTGATTTACACCAGTATAAACTTTGTTGAAGAAGAGCCTATAAAGCAATGCTTTCCTCTACCAAATCAAATATTAATAGTATTTTTTCAAAAATAAAATAACAGATTATAAGGTATTATACTCTTCCATTTTATATATATATATATATATATATATATATGATATAAGATATCATCTTCCACAGAACTACTTGATTGATCTTGTTCATAACTATTGAAACCAATCAATTGTTAACTCTAGCTTATGAAGTAGAGTCTAAAATTCCCAACATAGTATTCAAGAGATCCCATACTCTGACATCATCTTACTTGCCTAGAAGTATCCCACACTGTTTTCCTCTGCATACTCAGTACAGCAATAATATTTATCCCAAAGTAGACCAGAATTCTTCATTATGGAGTGGATTTCTGTTCTTTGTAAGGCTTCAAGCAAAGCTTGGATGAATTATGTGATTCAATGTACACTAATAAGTAGTTACAATGTACATAACCACTTGGATTATGTAATAAAAGAGATTCTTGTTTAGGTACAAATGTGACTTTGTTTCCCCTGAGGTGCCTTCCCACTTTGAGCTTACGTTATTGATTCTGAACTATTTATCATCTCTCATCCATACTCTGTGCCTTCATCTTTAATGACTTTACTCATATTGATCCCTACATTCATCTTAACCTCTTGAGTCTTTTACTATCCCCTAAAGCCCAATTTAAATGTATCTATTTTCTTCCATGAAACCTCCCTGATACCTTCAATGAGTAGTGATCGCTCTTACATTGTATTTTTCCTTCCTTATGCATTGATTCTGTATTTTGTTATATTATAATTATTTACATATCCCTTTATCAGAAAATAGTGGTCAGAGAATCCCCTCATAATCAGGGAGACATAGGCCTAGATTCCATCTCCTTATCTCTCAGTGCCCTATCTGGTTCTCTAAATCTCTAAATTGCAGAAAAGGTGCTATACTTCATAAGGAGTGAATGTTTCCTCATCTGGGAGTTGCCTAAAGCAGCAAAGCTACAGATCCAGTTTACCCTACCCTATTTCTCTAAAGACTGACTGTAATGTCTCTATCTTATCTAAAGATATTGTGCTTTCCCTGCAGTAGATGCTCAATACATGTCTGTTTCATTTTGAGTGAATTTCGGTACTTCATAAATATATTTATGAACTTGCTTAAAAGTTGTTTCTTTCTTGGATTATACTTGTTTTATACAAAACTGTCATTCAGTTAAAATACAATCTGGTCAACATCTCTGAAAACTGCATTCAGAACAAAACATAATTGTAAAAAAAAATGAGGGAGTAATAAGATCTCTTAATCATAAGCATTGAATCTGTTGTTTTGTGGTAGTGATTTTTTTTTGTTCTTTGACAATCTCCTAACATGAATATTAAAATAATAATATTACAACTCTAGTACAACTAGAGTACAGAAAGGTAGAAAGTTAAGGTTCCCTGGTAAAAGTATTTTTTTTTTCCTTTTGAAATAACTCTCCATTTTCCAGGAAGAATGATCTCAAAAAATACAAAGAATACTAACAGCTAGAATAAATACTGGAACGATTTACAGAAAAATTAACATAAGCCACCAGGCTTTAATGTTATGAAAGCTGTCCTGTTTACTGAATAAATGCTAGATTTATGTACCTACTCTTCATGGTTCTTCCATCTATACCTCTTAGCAGATGATATTTTATGCCAGAAAAGCTATCTGTGATGATATGCATTAATTCTTCCCATATTGTCCAATTATTGAATGGCTGCATTTTGGCACTTAGACAAGGCACAACATCAAAAAGATATCCATCATTGTTTGAAGCATAAAATGCATTTTTCTAAATTAAAAGGGTTCAGTATAACACATATAGATGTACAAAAACTACATTTATATTTTTGTGTCATTGTGAAAATTGTGATGCCTTCATCAGAGCCCAGAAATGTATATGCTTGTACATTATAGCTGTGCATTTTCTTACTTATAATCTGCTAAAGAACCAATTCACTGAATTATGCCAGATATTATGCTTAGACATTTCATACTCAAAACTCAAATTAGTTTCACTCTTAGAAGAACATATAGTTCATTCTGCACACACAGGATTAGCTGAAAGGTAGGCATTTGTAACAACACCTATGACAGCTGTTGTTTCCTTCAATAGGTAATAGAGTTTGATGATGGATCCGGATCTGTTCTCAGAATTCAACCTTTACGAACTCCTCGGGATGAGGCAATCTATGAATGTGTTGCCTCCAATAGCGTTGGAGAAATAAGTGTATCTACCAGGCTCACTGTTTTACGTGGTAAGTGAGATTGTTCATTGATTACATCATTGTCAATGTTTGGTGTTATTTTTTCTTTTCCTCTTTCTTTGATGGGGTGCTTGGAAAAAAAGAAACCATACAATGTGGCTAATTATATTACAAAAGGATCAAAATTGGACTCAAACCCACCAAATCTTAAGAGTTTAACCTCTCAGTAACTTATCCCTTTCCTGATCTTTTGAGGTAAGGATTGTTTCTAAGATTTCTGTCCTTAGTTATCTTCTCTTTTACTATTTTTTCATAATACCTATTTTTCAGATCTCAAGGAAGTTCAAAAAAAAAGGAGAAAAGAAACACAAAAATAAGTTAATTCCTTAAATTCACCTTTTTCCCCCCCCAGGAGAATTATGGTTGTAGGGGATAGTTAAGTTTGAGTGTAATTGCTTTTCCTGGGCAGTTTTTTGATTTATTCAGTAAGCTTGTACAAAACAGATCGCCACCATGGATATTGTCTTTAACAAAATTTCAGACTTAGTGGTTAAGTTTCTATGTTGCCTACAAATGTTTTTTCTCTTTGCTGGATGGCCATGCTAGCTACCTTTATCTCTTATTACAATTCTGGTGCTTCTGTAATTAATTCAACATAGGATTCCATATCAGCATTACCTTACACGATGTCCATTCTGTATTTATTTCAGGATGACTATGCTCTTAAATAAGTGGTAGTGACAAGGATATGTCCCTATCTCTAATTCAATTTTATGTCACAGAATAAGAACTTTGTTGTTTCTCACCTGGCCATGTGGTCTTGGGAAATTTGCCTGATTATTCTTTCTCCATGATACACTGTAGCATCTTTTTCTTTTTTCTTTTCTTTTTTTTTTTTTTTTTTTTACATATACTAGCAGTCAAGACACCAGATTTAATGTGTTAAGATGAAGAAAATTGGAGAATGTGTATGAAAAATCTAATAATAAGAGCTGAACCTGTAAAGATTTTCATGGATATTTGATTTTTAAAGCTATTAGTTTTTCAGTCTGATTTTTCCCCCTGAAGGATTCATTTACTTTTTGTTTTCATGAAATTAGCAACATTTTTGCTTCCTGATCTTTGTGGTAACCAGAGATTTAAAAAGCAGTAACATCCTGCTCCTCTGCACGAGAATAAGCACCTCCTGTTGATATTGGCAAGGTCCTGGCTCTTGGGAAGAGAGCTGATACTAATAGCATGGGCCAGATTTACCTGGTAGATTGGAGAGGAAATGCATGCCATAAAATACTCAAGCAGCTTAGAAAATCAGATTATCCAATTCTACAGGCAAAATGCTCAAGAATATAAATGAACATTTTATTAACATGAAAAAGAAAAGACTAACCAACTGAATGTAGTTTTTCAAGTTCACTTTCTATATAGTACAGAAAATTATATCCCCTTAAACTTTACATCATGAAATGTGTGCAGTTTACTTATTTGGATACACTTTGCAAAAATCATCCAACTGAATATCAGATTCTTGAGAGCCTGGCATTCATCCACCCATTGAAGAAACCTTAGAAGCATCCAGCATTTCTAGACAATCATCCACCTTACTATTTACCCTCATTCCATAAAAAAAGAACCTGGATTTGATGCTTTGTTGTTGTATTTTCAACATCTGGAACATAGTAGGTATTTAATAAATTGGTGTTGAATTAAAACTGAGATTGTGCTTAAATATTATGATTTTATTATTCTTATCTAAAGCAGGATTAAACACATTGACAGAATGTATTTCTGCATTTAACTCTAAAAATATTTACTTTTTTGGTAATTAGTTGCTAACCTCAGGGTTTTGAATGATCAGCTATAACATCTAGATACAAATATGTAACATAGAAATAGTTATATAAATGACTCTTGATGAGAGTGTATGGTAAAATATGCCTTCCTCTCTTAAGGGACATTCCTCTTTTAAACTGGAAGTCAAAAAGGGAGTGGCACTGGGTTCATAATGTGGTATATATAAATATATATATATATATATATATATATCTAGAAAGATGTTATTATTTTGTTCAGTTTGTCTTAATTACTTATCTTTATATTAAGAAGGGTCTGAGGGGTAAGAAGGAACACAGAAATCATTGCATTATTTTAAAAATTATGTACATAATTTTTAAAATGATGAACTATTTCAGATATTGATAATGTTCTGAATATTCCTTATTGATGATTTGGAGACTCTTCTATGTGACTTCCTATCCTTTATCTGTCTGAAAATTAGTGTCCATATCTGTAAAAAGAGAGTAATTGGATTAGATAATTCAACTGCTTCTATTATAATCCTTCTGAAAATACCTATTAAATACAAAGGAAAATTAAACAACCACTCAACTTTTGTTCAAAACAACTTGAGATTGGCAAGGCATGCAGGACAAGAAATTTATTTTTCAAATTAACAAATTATAATAATTGATTATATAGTCATTACATTTTTAAAAATAGGATTGTGAATAGACATTTAGCAGCCTTTTGGTATAGTGCTTATATATCTAATTGTGTTTTTTTTTCCTCTCACTTTAACTTTGTGGGGTAGTTGGCATAGTTATTTTCTCCCATTTCACAGATGAAGAAACTGACATTCAGAGAAATTAGTTGATTTTATTAGGTTCTTATAGTGAATAGTTACAGAACCAGGATTCATAAGATATTATACTGGCACATTTAGTAGACCTTTAAATGTAATATCACAAAATCCAAAAGTTATCTCTCTTAATACTCTTATATACCAAAAAGGTTTTAAATGATCTAGAAAAAGCCTTCTAAATTGTGTGTGTGTTTGTGGGGGAGAGAATACAAATCAGAGAAACTGTTCCCAAAATAACTGATTTTTATACAAGGAAGCTAAAACAAAAATAAAAATAAAGTCTTATAGCAGGCAGATAACCTCTTGTTGTTTGTTCTACATTCTCAGAGAAGATCATAACATTAGGAGGTAGTGCCATATGCAAGTGAATTGGATTTAAATAAGGGAAGGCTGTGCAAAATCACGTGCCTCACTTTCCCCTCCAGAATCATCTGGGCCAATGGCCAGATATAGATCAGAATCTGAAAAACTTAAAATGTTATGAAATTGTGCATAAAATATTTTATAGAAAAGTGGGGAATATTCAACTTATATTGTGGCTTACATATTTGCAAATTTGTTTTATTAGATTAGAAATCCTTCTAATTTTACCACTTTAATTTCAGAATTTGGCAATAAGTGAATCTGAGAAAATGATTGAGTATATTCTCTCTACAGCAATCAGTCTTCCATACAGTTTCCAAAGTGATTTTCTTAAAACATGGGTCTGACCATATCATTCCCTAAACCTATTAATTTTCAGTGAATCCCAATTCATTCCTCCTGCCCCTACCCCTTGCCTAGAATTATATAGAAGATCCTTGGTTTGGCATTTGAAGCTCTTCACAACCTCATCTTATCCTACCTTTCTAGCATTTTACATAATTCTCTGAATTCATAGTATTCTTCCACATGGCATTCTATCTCCCATCTCCATGCATATCCTCTCATTGGCTATTCCCATTCCCTGGCGTCCTCTCAATCTTCATCCCTAAAGTTTCTCTGTCTTTCTCTGTCTCTGTCTCTCTGCCCCCATTTTCTCTCCTTCTCCCTTTCTCCCTCCTTCTTTTTTTTTCTCTCTCTCTGCTGTCTCTCTCTCTTTTCCTATCTAAATAATATATATATATATATATATATATTAGTTCCTCCCTGCTATTGGAACTGTCTCAAGTTGTGCAGCTTTCAGCCTCTATGTAATATATTTGATCAATCCTCTGGGTATCCTTCAGACCTGGAATGTTTCCCTTCTTCAAATCCACTATTCTTTTCATTGTACTATGGCTCCCTTCATTCTGATTATTATTATTATTATTATTATTATTATTATTATCATTCTGATTCACACTGATTCTCTCAGTGAGACTTTCTCCTATTATTAGTCAAAATGAAATAGCCCTGCTATGTCTGTGCATTTAATATTGACGGTTTACTATTTATGTACACTTATACACAACTCCCAGGTGCTCCATTTTTCACAGAGTGTACATAGCATAATCCTTTTGATGTTTGCATGCCAGGTATATGTTTTAGGAAATGTATTCATATTTATGATCAGAGAGTATCTTATGAACAATGTGGCACAGCATATGGAGAACCATCCTTGGTTCAAGTCCCTGATCAAATATATCCTGACTGCATATTCTTAGATAACAATGTTTATATTTCTGTGTCTCAGGCAACTAAGAATAGACATTATAAAGTGTCTGCCAGATCATTTCCTCATTAGAATTTACCCACATCAGTGAAATATCACAGGTTTGTCAACAACAACAACAACAAAAAAAAAAACTAGCAAAATTATAGTGTATTTGTTATTGAATAAAGACATCTCAGGAAACTTCTCATGATTGGCATGCTAACCACTTGTATTGTGACCTTTAGAAAGTGACAGGTCCAAGGAAGAATAGCTGAGAAGAGAGCCAACTGTAAATGAAGATTAAAGCTCTTGAGGATGCTCTTAAAAATTGACTATTTACTATTTTACAATTTACCTTCAGGAAGATAATATTCAAAATGGAGAGGAATACCTGCAACAGGTTGAAGAAGGAAGACTAAAGGAAAGGAGTAGAATTCTATCTCTTGCCCTTCCCAAACTGGCACTTACATTTTAAATTAGAAGAACATAGCAGAACTCTGCTATTTAGCTGGTTTGAGTCTATTCAAATAAGAGGAGTAGAGAATCTGAAATCTGGACTTAGGGTATTACTCAGAAAATGACCTGTTTCAAATCTGAGATTTCTGCTTGTTGGGTCTATGCCCATAGATTTTGATTATTTGTAAATGTGCATAGTAATATCCTGCAGCAGGATGTTTAATCAACCTGGAGCTAAGAGATGGAGAATGGGCCAAGTACCACAGATACATACCCATTCCAGGAAAGGGCTGTATGAGACCTAATTGATCTGTTCACCTTACAGAGAGATCTGCTGATTCTCTTCTCCTGATTCTCCCCTAATTACTTTATGGTTAACCAAAATATATTTATATTTCATAGAATAATATATTTAGAGTTGGGAAGGACCTCAAGTTCTACTTCCTTATTTTATAGATGATAAACTGAGAGATACAGAAAGATTTACTTTCTCAGAGTCACATTGCTAGTTTAATGTTCCAGTGCTCTATATTTATATATGTTTATGTTGTATTCTTCTTTGAGAGAAAACATGGTTTCATTATTTTATGTCAAAGAGCAGTATGAAAATATTCCAAGAAGACAAGGAGAAAAAACAGCAGCCAGATGTTCTTGGGCTACATATATTCTATACTAGAGTGACTCTTCTACTTTGTTAATTCTCTATTTGCCCATATTATTCACTCACTCTGGGTATCCTTATAAGAAAATGAATCTTGCATTTATGGAAAGATGTGTTATCATTATTTTATTTCTAATGACTCTTCTTTGAGCTAATTACATCAATTGGCAGATTAAAGATAAGAAAACATATTGGGGGTTCATGTGATAACAGCGTTAGGAGTGTGAACATATGGAGCAAATTTCATTTGAGGTATCTACTGTGTAAGGAACCCCACTATCAAATCAGGATTAGAAAGTTAGCCTAGAAGTAACTCAACATATAAAATCTAAGTGTACTCATATATAAGTATTTTAATGAATGAAAATCACTACATCAAATACTTAAAAGATGAGAAGAAAATACTTTGTCAGAAGTGGAATGTTACCGAATGAGTAGAGACAGAAATTACTGGACAAAGGTGAGCAATTGACTGAGCTAAAGGAGACATTTTGGTGGGAAAGAGAGAGAAATGTTTGCATACATATGTTTCTTTCAAAAGTGTGCATCATTATAGCAGTTGGAAAAGAACTTCTACCATTTTTCAATGAGAATGCAGCCAACTATCAGTGCCATTGTGTAATACTCTGTGATCAGAATTAGCATGTTCATTACAGTCTCATTTTATTAATGCCTCTTTTTGAAGATGAACACTGTTGTCCCCGCTGTGAAAATGGTACTTTACAGTTTACGGTATAAAGTGGTCTCTGCTGGGGAGCTGGGCTAGGAACATTAAAGAACAAAGCACAGCTGCTTGACAGTCACACAAAAGGATTTTTATGAAAGACTGAGACAAAAAAAAGAGTGGCCAACATTGAGCAAGCTTGCCAGCATTTGGGGTACAGAGTGAAATGACTCAAACTGGCTTATAAAAATGGATGTATACTTAAGTTAATATCAAATGAAAAAGTAATTATTGTTTTCCTTTCCATTGAGGAAAGATGTTTAAGCGTATGCAAGCTTTTTTTGTTTTTTTAAGTAGTATATTTTTAGTGCTTAAAATAATAATAATAATAATCATAGTTATCTTTACATATGAGGCCTCCAGACTTGCAATTATTTGAATAACAAAAAATTATCAAGTATATTGTTCTAAGTAGAGAATATTCAAACTGTAGATTAGACAACCACTGACCTTGTGAATATTATACTCTAGAAGGCAGCAAGGTGGTGTAATAGATATAGTGCCATATCTGGAATCAGGAAGACTTGAATTCAAATGTGGCTTTAGATATTTGCTATCTGTGTGATCTTGGACAAGTCACTTAACTTTGCCTCAGTTTCCCTATCTATAAAATGAGCTACAGAAGGAAATTGGAAGCCATTCTAGTATCTTTGCCAAGAATATCCTAAATGAGGTCATAAAGAATTGGACTTCGCTGATATAACTGAACAACACAAAGGAATAATAAGACACCAAAACACAGCTCTCTTACACAATAGCACATGATAATATTTGTTTTTTAAATTCTTTCATAATTTGGCCCCAGTTTATAATTTCATTCTTTTTTTATGCTCTTTCCAACCAAACTTTGGTTATCTGTTTCTCACCTGCTGCATTCCACCTCTCATCTCCATGCTTTTTATACTAGCCTTTTCATAAGTCTCTTCACCTGTACTTACCTTTATTCAGCATGTAACTAAAGCACTATCTTCTACAAACTTTTATGAGTCTCCCAACATTTAGCATCCTTCCTCCCTAATTATTTTGTATTTAACAACTATGCATTTACACTTGTATTTCATAGAATCATAGATTTAGAACAGAATGCGATCTTGGAGTCCATCAAATTAAACTCATTTTTATAGATGATGAAAATGAGAGGTACAGAGTGATTAAGTGACTTCCAGCTGGTTTAATGTTTTAGGACTTCTAGATCCCAAGTCTACTGCCCAATATTTATATGAATTCATGCTGTCTTTTCTGAATGAATGTAAGCTCCTTGAATGATGTTTGATTTTTTTGACTTTCTGTCACATCCAGCAAAAGAGATACTAAAAAAAGAAAGATTAAGTGACTTGCTTTAAGATTCCAGTGGTATAAATGGCAAAAATAAGATTTGAATCTAGATCCCCTGACTGTAAAGTCAAAGGTATTATTTCAATTTTGTTCCATATTGATATTGATTAGTAGCAAAATGTAAACTCAGAGGGTAGGGAAGGTTATATGTAAATCTGATTAGCATAATGAATGATGCCATACCCTTTGTGTATATTAAGGGCCTTTTGGTACTATTTAAAGATAATTATTAGTTGAAATTGAATATAAAAGCCAGATGTGGTGGCACACTCCTATAATACCTTTTTTGGGGGAGGCTGAATTTTGTGGATTTCTTGAACTCTGGAATCCTGTGCTTCAGCTAGGCAGTTAAGCTTGGCTCTAATAAGGAGAGAGCCTCAGAATGGGGTTTGTTAATGAGGTACAAGATGACCCATATCAAATATGTAAGTAGTTAAAAATGCTTTGTTGATCAGAAAAGGAGGAGGCTATTCCTCTATAACTCCAGCTGAGGCAAGATATGAAAGCCCAGTCTTTTATGACTCTATCTCTACCTCTATTTTTAATGTCTATTTTTATATAATTTTTTTATGTTGATATCTCTATATAGATAAAAATCTCTATATTATCTATAGATATAGATAGACATAATTTTGTGATATCTCATGAGTTCAGTAAGCAATATAATAAACAAAAGAGGCAACTACATGATTATTATGTATATATATATAATTTATATATTTAACATGGATTGATGAGACATAACAAAAAAAAACTGAGTGGAAATTTGAAAAATATAAGCTTATTGTCAAAGTTACAAAAAATAATTTCATATAAATTTACATATCTATATCTATATATAAAAACTTCATTAATTCTACATTTATTTGTTCTCAGTGAGGAAAAAAATCTAAATGACTTAAGATAGTTATTAAATTAAATTTCAAGATATTCAAAATTAGTTTTATGATTCTCATAATTTTGATAGTTTTAAAAATATTTAATAGCATTTATTTTCTCTCTCTTCCCCTTCCCCTCTCTTCCTTTTCCAACTAATCCTCTTCCAATTGAATAATTTAAAAAAAGAAAAAGTAATTGTAACTTCATAAAAAATAGTCATAGTACAAGAAGACACATTTCCACATTCTGTATTAGACATGTTTAAAAGCTTTTTGCGTTTCTGTGCATTTTAAGTACCTTAACTCTCTGGCAAGAGTTGGATAGCATATTTCACCTTCCCTTTTCTGAATTCATTGTTTCTGTGATACAATTTTGAAAATTATTCACACATATTTTTAGTCATTTTTTAAATTTGTGTGTAAGTACTTCTAAGTCTTAGTATTATACTTCTTTTGTAGTACATGTTACTTTTTTAAAACTTGATTTGAATAACAGGAGGTTCCTGTTTTCATGCCATTTAAACTATTGTGAAGAATATAAATTCTGGAAATAAGATATTTAACACTGGCAACAGGGCTTTTGGTTTTAAAGATCAATTATCTGTAATCTTTACAAATAACTGTAGCAACATGTATATTTTAGAGCAATGAATGTTGACATTTTTTTCACTGAGTATGTATTTGTAAGATTCCAATTTTGGTGGTGAATTTTTTAAAGATTTTGCCTTGAATTGACCCCTTTAATACAAAGAACTTAAAAAACTAATAGGTCTTGGTCACAAGTATGTCCCAATTAAAATGCTTCAGACAAGTGATTAATGAGTGTGTTCAGTTTGAAAAACCGATCACAGTCTAGTTATTCTCAGGGGAGAACCTAAAGTTTTTTACAAAGCGTAATATGAAGAGAACTGCATAGAGAAGAAACTGTCTATCCATGCTCATTATGTGGGGTACTCTTTCCTATAATCAAAGAGGCAAGTGAATCAGTATTAAAAATATTGTTGTAATTTTTCCATCCTTCTATGCAAATCTCTACTGTTCATCACACAGAGAGGTACAAACACAAACACAATTCTCAGACACACACACATACACACACAAACACACATACACACACACACACACACACACACACACACACTGACTGTTTTCAATATTTGTATATAGTTGATAGAAATACTCTTATCAGGGTTAACAAGCCCTGTGAACTTTAGTAAAAAAATATATTTATAACAACATTTCAATATAATTACTTCTTTTATTATCCTTTGTATATTGTTTTATGTATTTTAAAATATTTTTACTGAGATATCCATAGGCTTTACTGTAGCACCAATGGGGCCCAGAATACAAAAGAAAGGTTAATAAGTGAGAATAATCCAAAATAGCATATAATTCTTTGTTCTCAATTTCTTTTCCCCCAACAAAATCATATATCTACTAGGACATACTTTTCTACAAGATTAATGCCTCCTTATGAAGTGAGTAAAATCAAAGTAATAAATGAAACCATAACTGGGATGTGAGTCTTGACAATGGTTTAAAAGAGAATGGGGGAAAAAAAGGAATTCCTTGTCCTTTTTAATATTCCCCAAGCTTTACCCACTGACTGTTGGGAAGGGGAAAAGTAATGGAGAACCTAGCATAGAATGGCTTCCCTGTGTTTCCTAAAGAGTTAGGGATTGCCTTTTCTAGCTTTTTGAGAAAGACCTCACTGTTTCAGGATCCCAATGTTTTGGAGAGTGTGGAGTGTGGACACTGTCAGGCCATGGATTATCTTGGCCAGAAGTTTGGAGTTTGTAGACTTTTAAGATGATAGATGGATAGATAGATAGGGATGGATGGATAGATGGATGGATGATAGCTGAATAGGCAGATAGCTATATTTCAATGAAATTAATTTTCTTTTGTATCTTAATTAGTTATACATTTAAAAGCATTCTGAATAGTAGTTTGTAGGTTTCTCCAGACTACAAAATGTGACCACAGATATACATCCATCCCGAAAAAGCCACTTGAGACCTAATTGATTTGTTGATCCAGCGGAGACATGTGTTGATTATCTTCTTTGTATTCTCCCAATTTTTAGAGCCCTGCTGCCTTATTTATTTTGTATTTGATGTATTTATTTTATATTCAATTATAATCCATCTATTACGTTTTAAATATCTTATTTCAAAATAAAGTTAAGAAACCATGGCCAAAGCAAAACTCTGGAATATTCTATTTAATTTAATTCAGTTTGGCAAGTATTCATTAAACATCTGCTATTAGCCAGGAACAATGTTGAATTCTGAAATTTAAAAAAAAAAAAAAGCCCTTCTTTCAAGGAACTTACATTCTCTCATGATATACAAAATTTGCACAAATAAATATAATGTAAAGTGAATAGAGGGAGAAGACTAAATGGGGATCATGAAAGCTTTTCCATAAGAGATAGCTGAGTTAAACTTTGCTTAAAAACCAAAGCTTTCAAATGGTCTAAATGAAAAGGAAGTGTATTTCTATAGAATATCTGATCACCCTCAGTTGAATTTAACATTGCTTATAGATCTTTCAAACCTGAGGAGCTTTAGAAAAGGTTTAGAGTTATTCATAACTAGAGATAAATCATCTAGTGCTAGGAAACTGAGGTCTAGAAAGGGTAAATAAGTCACCCAATATCCCATATTTGTTTGAGTGAGGAAATTGAGCCTCAAATATAACAGAATGCCAGTCTAGTCAGATCTCAGTCTAGTCATACCATAAGCAGTCAAGAGATAGATTTGTTTTACTGTTTGTTTAAGCAAAGAATAATTAAATCTTAGCCTAGTTATGCTTCCTAAAGGCCAGTAGTAGGATCTCTTGAATTCTCTGCTCTTTGGACTTGTCTATTGCTACTTCTTTCTGTGAGCCCAGATTTTCTCTTACAGAAAAGGCCAGGTTCTTGAACTTTGGCATTGACTTTGATAAACTTATTCTGAAAGATACTTCATCCAGGATGGTGATATAAACCATGTTTATTGTCGGGGCCTATGAGCGATTGATTAGTTGGCCTAGAGGATAGAATATATAGGACATCAGTAGTTCTTGCTTTTTAGATTGGATATAAAATGCCTATTGTCTTCAGGGAGAATTTACATATGCCTGTTCCAAAGGTTAATTTTTTAGAGATGTAATAATTACATTGTAATAAATTGCAAATGTAATACATTATCTTTTTCAGGGAGAATACAGAAATTGTCTGTTACAGCGTTAATCAATCAACATTATTTATATCCTCATTTTACAAAATTTTCATAGTCTTTTGATATGGGTCAATGGTCTCCCAATTTGAGACATAAATTTGTGATCCATGTAGTTTTATCCAATTCTTTACTTTTATAGATGAATAAACTAAGGAACAGAAAAGGTAGTGATTCTTCTAGTTTTCTAGGCAGTAACAAAGATGAAATTCAGATTAAGTTCTTTGACCCAAATCCAATCATCTTTTGTTTCATTTTGAATTGTTTACCCTTTCTGGGTTCTGATTTCCTTCTTTCCTCAGCCAATATCAGTGTATTTTCAATTCTAAAAGGTAGTTACTTCCATTGAATACCAGGAAATAAAGTATATAGAATTGAAAAGTATTGGGATGGGGTTTGTTTTTTTTTTTTTTTTTTTTTTTTTTCGCTGCTGTAGTAGTGAGGAACAGATTTGATAGGAGTTGAATGATTTCTTAACTTTGGTTCTCCTCCTTATATTATTTTTTTTTAATGGCATTGGTGGAGAGGGAGTAGAGAGGAAGGAGAATATTTTTGAATTATTTATTTCTTCTTCAGAGCTGCTTTCATTTAAGCATTTATTCAACAGTGAACAAAATTAGCTATATTTCTTCTAGCTTTGAGGATGTGGTACCAATGTATTTGAAAGCAACTTGTGTCTCCACCAAGAAATCACAGTTTTAGTTATGATGATGATTGCAGCAAATGAACATGTAAGATACATGATTGAGGGTAATCAAGCCAATTTATAGGAAAAAGGTGCTCCTGCTGTAATTCAACCTACAGCTTTTGAGGCTAGTGGTTTCTGAGCACACTAATGTCTCATCAAGTGCACTATTACTCTGACAGCCAGGTTTGTTGAAAGGTAGGATGTGTTTGACAGAAGAGTACTGTACTGACAGCAAAATTAAAGTCTTTTTTTCCCTCCAATGGAAAAAGATATTCTTAAAGAAGAAAATCACATATATTCCAGAAGGGTTTGAATGTTCTTTGGTTAAGTTAAAAAAATATATGACGCAATAAAAAAAAATTCAAGTAATTACCCTTGGAGTATTCCCCTCCTTTTGTTTCTTTCTTGATTAATAATACTAGAAGTTTTTATTACTGCACTTAGTAGTTTTATGTGGTGTCTTTTTGCTCTTGGTGGAGCATGACAAGACATACATAAATATGAGATGATTTTAAAATGTACTAGTAAAAATACAATAGAATATTGTGTCTCTTAAAAGACACACAATATTTATTAAGCAAAACTGATTGTTGAAAGTCAAATATTTAGATATCCAAAAATGGCATTTCTGTTATTTTTCTTCCTGAGTGATCACCATTGCTAAAGGTGCCAAATCATCTGAGATTTGTTTGTATTATTATTTAAATGGAAACAACCAGGATTAAAGCAAAATGTGCCTCCTAATAACCCTCATTTTTATGCATGTCATTAGATCTTATTATGATATTACTTATTTCCAGGTATTCCCCGCATTGTTGTAAACTGACAGCATGTGCTATAGCCCACTTATTATGATGCCATTAATCTTTGTTACAAAGATACATTAATAAAGTAATCAGTCACTAGCTCAATAGCCAATGGAATTCTTCACTTAGAGACAAATTATCTTCTTTGAAGAGTTTTCTATGACTTAGCTTCTTCCTTACACTATTTTACCATAAACCTACTACAACAGAGCACATGACAACATTAAATATTGTGTAGTAGACATATTATCTGGTGTTTTTTTCTCCTCTACCCATAAGTATGCCAAGAAATATAGCATTACTGAAAGCAAACACATATGCATAGACTCACACTCGAAAAATGATGAAGATTTTTGAAGTGGATATGTTTAAATAAGCCTTTTAACTAAATACATATTAATTGCATTGATTAGAGTCAGGTGTTACTGTGCTCATTTCCTCCAGACATATTTGCCAATGTACCAGTATATAGTGAGTAAGTACCCCTTTTTTTGAAGCGTGGTATCCTGGGAATACTGCTAAACATGGTCCATAATCTGAAGTACATATTTTGAAGGTAATCTGCCCTACATGTATAATTCTGAATTGCCAATTTTTATAACATTTAGCTTTATGTGAAAGAATAGCTCCAGATTTTTTCTTTTTTAGCCATAAACTATGATCTCCATTATAGATTTTTGTGATATGAAGGGCTCAACAAGTTCCCTGTGTCCATGAGGATTCCTTCCCAGGAACTGTATTTTTCTTTAATTTTTTTTCCTTTCTTTTCTTATTTTTTTAAATTAAGAAGCATTTATTTTCTCTTCCTATCTTTATTGGGGGAAGGGGAATCCTTATAAATAATATACATAAACAATACAAACAAATTCTCATGTTGGCCATGAGGCATTGAAATGTATCCATCATTTTTAGCAGTTTGGGTCTATCATTTCTTGTCAGAAGGAGATTATTTGTATTTTTTAAATTATAAGTCCTATGAAATCATGGTTGGTCAATGCATTGATCATAGTTCCTAAATCTAGCTGTGGTATTTTTATTATATACATTGTGCTGGATTCTGCTTATTTAACTGTATATCAATTCATACAAATCTTTCAAAGTTTCTCTGATGCCATTCCTTTAATCATTTCTTGTAGTATGATGATGTTCCATTTTTATAGGGCTTATATATTTAGTTTCTAGTTTTTTGCTACTACAAAAATTATCCCTTCCTATGTTTCTACCTTCTCTCTTCTCTTGGTCACACTGGTCCATACCCAAAATTCACATTGTTATGTTATGATTCAGATTAGGAAGCATTTGGATAGATTTTAGTTGAGTTATTCTATCTCCTTCATTTTTAGATGAGATATTGAGAAGATAAGGTTATTCAAATCAAATGCTCATAATATACTTAACACTATTACCAATGCATATCATCAATAAGATACCAAGGAATGGTAGGTTATATTTCACATAGCTTCATTTCTAAAGCCTTATGACTCTATTGAATCAAGTTCTATTTTTTTAAAAAGCTTTTATTAAATGATTATTTTCATGAGCAATGAAACTCCCCATGTGACTTTTTAGCAAGTCATTTAATTTCATCAGTTCCATAAATTCATCTTATAAATCAAAATAAACATATTTGATACTTAACCTAGGGCTTCTTTAAGGACCAAAGAAATCTTGGTCCTTGCCCTTACTTTTTAATCCCTTACTCCAAATCTGCCTTTTTTTCCCTTATTCCATATTATACTTCTTGTGAGCTCAAGTAAAAAATAAAGGGGCATTCTTCTTTGAAGAGATCGTTTATTCTCCCTAGTGATTTAAAAGTGGCTAGTGACTTCATTCTTAATTTCTAAAAGGCAGAAAATGATTCTCCTGGTAATCCCTCTTCTGTGATGGAAACAGAGGAAGCTCAGAAACACTGAAAAAAAAAAAAAAAAAAAAAAAAAAAAAAAAAAAAAAAAACTGTGGTTGATAGCTAAGGACTCTTAGCCAAGCTGTCTTGAGATAATATGTAAGAATTTGTGTTTATTAATTGAGAAGGGTTCAGTAGTCAGTCTATCCGTCAGTCTATCCACAAGTATGTTTAGGTACTAGGGATATAAAGAAAAGCAAAAGACAGCTCCTCTCTTTAGGAGCTCACATTCTAATGGAAGAGATAATATAAACAGCTATGTGCAAAGATGACATATATATGATCATTTGGAGCTAATCAGCAGAAGGAAGGCACTAACAGCAGAAGGAAGGGATCAGTAAAGACACTTTATGTATAGTGAGATTTTAGCTCTGAATCCAGAGATGGAGTGTCTTGTGTAGTGAACAGCAAAAAGGCCAACAATCATTCAGAATTTGTTGGTAGAGAGGCAAAGTTACAGAGTGTAAAAAGATTAGAACAGTGGAAGAGATATCACAAGAGATACAATATAGAACAAAGGGAAAAGAGGTGGATTTGGAGTCAGAGAGGCCTGGATGTAAATCTATATTGCTGACTCCCCATGTGACTTTTTAGCAAGTCATTTAATTTCATCAGTTCCATTATCTATAAATGGGTTTGGAGTAAGGTCCATTTAATTTCAGATATTCTTTGAGTCTGTGAATTTCAGAGAGGGATTGTTTCTGCTACTATAGTTTCTAAAATGGCAAATATCCTTATGATAAATATGCATTTCATCTTGGTCTTCTACAAGGTGACAGCAGAGTTATCTTCCATAGTGGTAGAAACTTTGTAAGTGACATCATGTATGTGTGTGTGGCTGTCTGTGTGAAAGTAAAACAGCAGGTATGAGCAAAAAAATGGAGAATTTTGGGAGAAGGTGGGAAGAGATTTGGCAATAATGAAAAAGAATACTTGCAAGAAAGTGTCGTATTTCAGAAAGATACAGGGATTATCAAAGGAGAAGTGAATTTTTAAAGTGTGTCAATGAAGTATTTGCCCAGAAGTATAGTAGAAAGTTTTAAAGGTCAAAGTTGATCATTTCAGAAATGCTGAAAATGAATCCTATTCATTTTTAATATCATATGAGAAAATCACAAGTCCTTCAAGATTTGAATTACTGTGAGCTTTCTAATAAGCAAGCAGGGAAAAGAATTTCATTCATTAAGAGAACTGTCTAATAGAATCTCTGAGATAACTAATGGTGTTACTTGTGGCTTTGTACGCAGCATGTTTTGAGAAAAATGGACAGACTTAAGTCAGTTCTGTATCTATTTGAGTTTTAAGAATTATCAGCTGCTGAGATCTCTGAGCTAATTGGAAAGGGGCCAAAAATTTCATTTCCTCCTTTTATGTGATCATTATTTTATCTTTTTCAGAGGAATGGAAGAATATTAATCTTTTTTCATAGTCAGAATTCTCCAGTTGAAGGAGAAAAGATCCTTGCCCTACGTACCTCAGAAAGTTGTCCTCTAAAACAATTCTCTCTTTTGTATCTGTCTCGAAGAGAAGTTGCTGGAAGCTTTATAAGTCTTATTGTTGGGGAGGTGACTTTAAATTTTTATTTTAGGCAAATGCATCTGCAAATTAAGACTGCAGAAGCAGCAGTGTGTGGATCCTCACAGTTCTACTCAGTTGGACAATTCTTCATTACTTTGACAATTTAATTGGGTGTAAAAAGAAATGGCAATTAGAAATCAAGGCTTTATATGGGATAACCTACCAGTTCCAAAGTTATGTTTTTAAAAATTCAGTAAGACTTGAAAAAAGTTCATTTTTAATTCCCTTTAGTTGGTTATTTCCTATTTTAAAGTTATTTACCACTCTGACAACTTTATTGTGATATGAAGATGATATTGGCTTCTTGAAGGTTATATTATCAAACCTCAATCTCTGAAACTTCCAACAAGTAAGAAAATCTTTGAGTACAGCCACAGAGATTATTTATATATTTATTTTCCAAGCACTAACCCAGCTAAATTCAAGAAGGTTTAACATCAGATTGCCTGTAGGATGATGAATATTTTTATCACAGTAAGTTGGTCAACAAGTTGCATATGTACCCATGCTTTTATCCTTAATGAGTTCCCATTTTCTTCCTCAATGGAATAATTTTTCTTTGTCTCTTTGAAATTTCATTTTAAGACATTCTCACTCTTCTTAGGCAGAATTCCATCACCACATGTTAGCCTGTGGCACCGTGCGTATCCTTTTTTGAAACCACTGAAAATTGGTCTATTAAATTTAAGGTGCATATTCTTCTCTATCAAAAATTTTCTGATGAAATAGTCTCATTTTCCCAAGTTTTTCTATTCTTTGTTTCAACTACTTCTTCCTTATTGTTACCAGTTAATTCCAGTCTACCATTTGCTATCTTGGTCTTCCAACTTATGAATTATTGTTATTATAATTATTTTACATCTATTTTGCATATGCATATATGTATAGACATATACATAAAACTATAAATTGTGTGTATGTGTGTATATGTTTATAGAGATAATAGTTATAGATATAAATGTAAATATAGGCAATATAACATAGACAATATAACATAACTCAGGTTCAGAAGACCTGCGTTCAAGTCCCACATATAAACTTTAAATTTTCCCAGGAATAAATCTCAAACTCACACTGGCTGTGTAACCCGGGGCAAGCTGTTTAACTTCTTAGTCTTCTTTTTTTTTTTTTTAATTTAATAGCCTTTTATTTACAGGTTATATGTATGAGTAACTTTACAGCATTAACAATTGCCAAACCTCTTGTTCCAATTTTTTTTTTTTATTTAATAGCCTTTTATTTACATGATATATATATGGGTAATTTTACAGCATTAACAATTGCCAAACCTCTTGTTCCAATTTTTCACCTCTTACCCCCCCACCCCCTCCCCTAGATGGCAGGATGACCAGTAGATGTTAAATATATTAAAATATAAATTAGATACACAATAAGTATACATGACCAAAACGTTATTTTGCTGTACAAAAAGAATCAGACTCTGAAATATTGTACAATTAGCTTGTGAAGGAAATCAAAAATGCAGGTGTGTATAAATATAGGGATTGGGAATTCAATGTAATGGTTTTTAGTCATCTCCCAGAGTTCTTTTTCTGGGTATAGCTAGTTCAGTTCATTACTGCTCCATTAGAAATGATTTGGTTGATCTCGTTGCTGAGGATGGCCAGGTCCATCAGAACTGGTCATCATATAGTATTGTTGTTGAAGTATATAATGATCTCCTGGTCCTGCTCATTTCACTCAGCATCAGTTCGTGTAAGTCTCTCCAGGCCTTTCTGAAATCATCCTGTTGGTCATTTCTTACAGAACAATAATATTCCATAATATTCATATACCACAATTTATTCAGCCATTCTCCAACTGATGAACATCCACTCAGTTTCCAGGTTCTAGCCACTACAAAGAGGGCTGTCACAAACATTCGTGCACATACAGGTCCCTTTCCCTTCTTTATGATCTCTTTGGGATATAAGCCCAGTAACTTCTTAGTCTTCTAAGAATCTCTCTAAAATTATAAATTGCAGAGAATGTACCAACTTGCATTGATAGAGAAAATATTTTTATCCATATCTATATATATCTATATATATATATATATTTATGTGTATATCTCGCTATTCTTCCTTCTTCATTTTTATCTTAAATTTATTTTGATTAGATTAACAAGATTTCATGAAAATACATATTTTCTGTATATATGTTTTGAGCTTCAGCTTAAAATCCCAAACCCATTCTTAGGTACCATGTTATCTCTTTAATCAGCAATTCTCTGCTCTCCTGTGTTTCTTATGATTCATTGTGTGAATCATAAAATTTTAATGTGTTTATGTGTTCATCAGATAGTTTCCTCTACAATAAATAGAAATTAAGTAATATGAGAAAATTTTAAAGACTAATATTTTGTACTAAAATTAGAATATTATTTTGCAGTGTATATGGATGCTAAGTGTGTAGGGGGCACTCCATGGAGCATATAGGTGCAAGTACTTGTTCTTATGGAAGATATCGCTACATTCTATGCCAGTGAAATTTTTGGAAGAGACCCAAACTTGACTGGGAGGGTAGTCTAGGAAACACAGAGATTTAAATCTTTCTGGCAAGATTTATGGTAAAGGGAAGTTGATAATCCTTCTTGCCAAATAGTAATTCTAAGTCACACACACACACACACACACACACACACACACACACACACACAAAAAAAAAAAAACATCAAATAAAAGACCTTGACACTGCTTATCAACATCAGTTTCTATTTATATAGCTTGCAGTAGGAGTATAACTTTATATGAAGTTGTTGCTTCAATTGGCATGAATCATTGAGCTCCCTTCTTTGTGGGTTTCAGGGACTTAAAAAAAAAATTCTTTACCTGTTGGGCAGCCTTCTGTGCTTAACCTGTCCTCACTTAATAGTTGTTCCTCTGACATGCAGCAGGCATAATTAGTTGCTTTCCAGCATGGTAAGGTCTACCAGATGTTGTGTTACACTGGCATGGTCTTGGAGAATTCAGGGCACTGTAATATCTGGAAAAAGCAACTTTCATAGAAATTTATGAGGTTTTAACTATAAATATAGGTCTTGCTAGTAATATTTTAAAATTTGAAACTTTTAAACTTATGTCACTGAGAGTGTAGGAATCTAGAATAACCATCTATAATCAGATGACTATAGAGGATAAACTAGACCTACAGCTAAGGAAACCTGAATTTAAATCTTGCCTCAGTTAGCTTATTAGATCCTAGTGAGCAAGTCTTTTCTTTCTTCCTTCTTTCTTTCCTTCCTTTCTTCTTTCTTCTCTTCTTCTTGAAGGTCTGCAGGACATCAAAATAGATTGCCCCTGAAGGATTCATAGAAAAATATAGAAAGAATTGAGTGGAATAAGAGGGTCTGGGAGCAGGTTCAGTTAGCACAGGTGAAGAAAGGATCCATATCAGGGTCCAGAGACCCATAGACATATTAAATTCTTAGGAAACACCTGATATTATGCCATATAAAATTAGATTTCTGATGAATGGTTTGTGATGAATAAACATAATGAGTCTAGAATCTATACTAGAAGTATTTTAAGATTTAAGAATATTTTCTTTACATAATCAAAAACATTCATCTTAAATTCAACAGCATTTGTGAGAGGATCCAGAATAAGACCTTGACAGGGTACTAAATCAATACACAGAGTGTTACAAAGGCTATTTATTATAAAGAGGTTTAATACTATTTGAATTGTTCCTAATATTTCCTTAGTTCTATTTTGCCTTAAAAAGAGATGGATGAGGAGCAACTAGATAGCACAGTGGATAAAGTATCAGCTCTGATGACTGGAGGATCTGAGTTCAAATCTGCCCTCCGACACTTAACACTTACTAACTGTGTGACCCTAGGTAAGTCACTTAACCCTAATTGTCTCACCAAAAAGAAAGAGAGAGAGAGAGAGAAGAGAGAGAGATGGATAAAAATATTCTTTGTTTTATAGAATGGGAATGAGGCAGGGGAAGGCTATTGGGAGACATTTGGATAATGCAAAAACAAAAGATGTCGATGAAAATGTATTTATAAAGAGATAAATCATGAAACCTAAACTAATATTAATGCATACAGATTTTTACTGAAACTTGATGTATATTGATTTCATGTCCTGAAATATAGACATTTTTTCATTTAAATTGGATGGAAAGAGTAAAAATGTTGCTTCCCAACCCCATCATGAGTGAATAAAAAGGTTCTTTTTTTGTTGTTGTTTTTTTTTTTTTTTTACCATTATGTTTTAGTACCAAAACTTTTCCAGCTTTCCTCCATTATATACTTAGAAAACAGTACCCTGAATTTGTACAAATGCCAGTTTAGATGTTTCTGTATGGAAGTTCATCTTTCAATTCTGACAGAAACATGCTTCCCAGTTCTCATCAGAGAAGGGGAGCTCTATACTTATAAAAGGAAGCCTACATTAATTTTTTCCTAATTATGTACATTTTTTTGTTTCAATGGAATGGTATTTAATGAAGTGAGGTGGAATGTAATGGTCCAAATGCCTGGGAAAGGACTACAATGCTGAAGAAAGAAGAGGCAACAGAGCTTAGGAGATTGGATGTTGGACTTGGAACGGGGAAAACTTGGTTTCAGATTTCACTTCAGACATTTAGTAATTTCATGACCCTGGAAAAAACCCTTAACTTGCTGCTCAATTTCCTTATATGCACTATATAATGTGGGATTTGAAATCAGTGACTTTGGAATAATTCTTTAGTCTAATAGTAACTGGCATCTATACAGTGCTTGACAATTTGTAAAGCACTATGCATGCATCCTTATCTGCTTTGTGCTTTCCAACATCTTATGTGTGAGTATGTCAGTATTATAAGTATTGTTTATTACCATTTTTAAGAGGAGGAAAAGAGGCTTAGAGTAGTGGAGTCTTCACTGGGGTCACCAAACTAGAAAATGGCAGTTGGTTCAGTTAGTCATCCAGACTGTGAAACTAGTTAAAGGCAGATAGATGAAATGAGTAAAATTTTAGACTGGAAATCAGGAACATTTGAGTCCAGATGTGGATTTCAGACATTTATTAGCTGTGTTAATCTGGGAAAGTCATTTAAGCTCTTTCTGCCTCAGTTTCTTCAATGTAAAATGGGGGAAACGATATTAGCTACTTCTTAGGGACTTTGTGAGGGTCAAAGAATTTAATTGTAAAAGGTTTATTAGTTTAGTGCCTGGCATATAGTTAGTGCTTAATAAGTTTTTGTTTTATTCTCCCTGTATCCAAAGTATTAGAGGTGGGATGTGAACCCAAATCTTTCTGATGCTAAAATGGGAGTAACACACCTTTCTTCCAAGGTAGTTGTCAATATAAAATGAAATAAGATTTATAAAAACCTTTGCAATCTTAATGTTCAATATAAATGCCAACTATATTATTATTATTCTCATCATCCTCATCTATTATTCCATTGCTTTTTTAAAAAAACTATTCTTTTGAGATTAGGTTATAGTTTGAACAATATCAATTTCAATTAAAATAATGAAAGCTGTCTGTTCATTTCAGAGAGGATAAATGATGCCCAAATACATCTTTATTTGGGCAATGATTTCTTCCTGTTCACACAGAGGTGATAAGTTGGCATTCTACATTGGCATGGATTCCATTTTGCACAGATATTTAGCATATTCACTCTGCCTTCCTTGAAAAATTTGGGCCATAAGGTTTAATTGCATGCTCATCAAGCAACAGACTTGGAGGTATATTCTCTGTGCAGTGAGCTCCCACAGCTCCCATTAATGCTAATGAGAGTTACACATGTGTATTGAGGAGAGAATAATATACCCTTTGAAGATAGAGTTGCTAATTGAGTGCTTTCTTCACATGTGCTCAACTTTAGTACCTAAACAGAACTGGAGTGGTCTAAAATGTCATTCTCTATTAAAACATTTTCAGCCTTTACATTCCTCTGCCAGAACACCAAAAAATCAAAGAATAGGCATGACCAAAATAATAATAATAATAATATAAGATGCTATTCTCCCCCAAATGGAAAAAAAAAAAAAAGAACTTATAGATGAAGTCAATGAAAGAATGAGCAGGACTCATGATTTCATGTTCCTGTCCTCTAAAATAGAATGCCTGAGATGAGCTCATTGGGCTGAAAGTAAATACTAGAGTGAAGGAATTTGCCAGCATTGAGGAAAGCAGAGGCAGAAAAACATTTCATCTTCTCCTGGTTATTCAGATCCAGCCTGATGTAATGGAGCTTCTGCTGTGTGGTATCAGGAGATTTGGGTTAATTGATATAGCTTTCAATCCTATTCTTACCACATCATCTTTGTGAGAATGAGCAGTGACTTTTCTCTGAATCTCTGCCTCTTCTCTTGATTATTATAGTAACACAGGATTATTCTGAAGAAAGGTTTTTTCATGTTAAAATGAACCTTAATTAAAGGAAAGATACCTATATAGCAAGTCAAATAAAAAGTATTCTACTTTATTTTTCTTCCCCCTCACTAAATCTGTCTTTTATTTTGTCATTTCCTTCTCATTGTATGAAATCTTTTTTTTTTTCCCTGAGGCTAAGTGACTTGCCCAGGGTCACACAGCTAAGAAGTGTTAAGTGTCTGAGATCAAATTTGAACTCAGGTCCTCCTGAAATCAGGGGTGGTGCTCTAACCATTGTGTCACCTAGCTGCCCCATTGTGTGAGATCTTTTTAATTGTCTGAGATTTACCTAATGGACCAAATAGATATTGGCTTCACTATGGCCTGAACTTGGCTGTCCAGGCAAAGTTGTCCTGTAGAAAAAAACAGTTCTCATGCTCTATATCAATTTTATGTTGGGGCAGATCCCTTTCTCTTTCTTTTTCCAGCTAATATTAATAATTCATATTTTTATAGTGCTTTAAAATTTACTAGGCACTTTCCTAACAACAAACTTTTTAGTACTTTATTTTTCTTTTTATAGGATAAGATATCACTTTTATAGAAGAGGATTCTGATGGTCAGAGAGGTTAAATAACTTGTACAAGACAATATAATTTCTAGTGTTGGGGAGGGAATTTCATCCTCTTGGAGTGATTATTATTCCTTCCACCTCTCATGTTTCTACTCCATCATGCTACTTCCAGCAAAAGGTGAGATTTGAACTGAACCTTGAAGGAAGGTGGGAAAACCTCTATTTTTCCTCTGCTGTATAAGTTCCATCTTGGGCAAGGTAGAAATATGAGAATTAAAGAAGACAGAAGCTAGAGTACAAAGAAAGGGACTTATTTTTTACCCTGATCTTGTCTTTATTCCTTCTAAATATGAATTTCAAAAATAGAGTTGCTAATTGAGTGCTTTCTTTACTTGCACTCAACTTCAATGCCTAAACAGAGCTGGAGTGATCTAAAATGTCATTCTCTATAAAAATCTTTCCAGCATTTGGATTCCTCTGCCAAAACACCATCAAAGATTTGAACTGAACTTTCAAGGAAGTTGAGAAAATTTTCTATTTTTCCTATGCCATATAATTTCCATCGTGGGCAAGGAAGAAGTATGAGAATGAAAGAAGACAGAAGATAGAATACAAAGGAAGGGATTTCTTTTTTACTCTGAAAACATCATCTTGTACTTATTCCTTCTAAATATGGGTTTCTTCAGTTGATATTGATAAGCTTATTGGCCAACTGCTGCAGGTAATTAGAAGTATGGCAATAATGAGTTCACAGTTTCAATCTCTTTAAGCAGTAGGTTTTGCCTAGAGACTAACTAGGTTCTTGCAAGATCCTAATCTAGCCATACTCATCTTGATCAACCAGACAGTAATTATAAGGAAGACCAGAAAGAAAATGGAATCCCTCAGGGCAAACTCATTACTATCACTGGAAAATTACTTAAATTGTATATCTCACTGACAGTGGGTTAGTAAGAATACCTATAGTGTGGTGGAAAGAACATCAGATTTGGAATCAGCAGATTGTGGTTGTAATCTTATCTCTACTAGTTACTCACTGAGATAGCATGAGTGATGTGACACTCAATTTCCTTATCTGCAACATGCAGATAATAATACACTAGCTTCCTCACAATATTGTTGTGAGCAAAGTATTTGTCAAATCTTAATTTATCTAGCCATATATTGTTATTCATATATGAGGGACCAATATGATTCAAAATAATATATCAGAATAATAGAAACACACTTAGTTAACTCAACCACATCTTTTCCCAGTAGCAGAGATTTTCCATTCCAGGTTATATATCTAATTGAAAAACACAGATTTAAGAAGGATATATCTATATTATATTTCTAAAAGGGACTTCTTCAGTTTTTGTGATGAACAGTTAAACATCTTCTATTATGTCTCATTTCTTATCTTTAAATGAAGGCAACTATCTGAATTAGTGGAAGTTCAAGATCAGGATTCCAGGGGAAGTAGAAAAGAGAGGGGAAATATATTCTCTTTCTTTCTTGTCATAAAACTAGGAGGTTGCTTCAATTTTTTCTATTTACCTGAGTCTGTCCTTAATTTCCATCTGGATTGTAAATCAATCCTTCAGTCAAAAAGTCTTGTTTACTATGGGGTCAAGAAGCACTGTATTGTGTCAGTGATACAAATAAAGGTAAAAACAGCATCTCTCTTCTAGAAGTTTGTACTCTAAAGGAGAAGATAGAATGTAAATAACTAGATATATATACACAAGATATATGCAGATATTATATATAGCTATAACTATATTACATATGTATATATTATGTATATATGTAGATATAATATATATACACATACATATGAACATAAACATGTATCTTAAATATAAGATAATTTCAGAGATGAAGGCACTAGCAGCAGAAAACAGTGGGAAAGGCCACCAGCAGAAGGTGAGATTTAAACAGCCTTGAAGGAAGTTGGGTAAACTAAATAGACATGAGGAGAAAAAGCATTCCAGCCATCATAAAAAGGCAGTGTAAAGGCATGGGGAGAGGAGATGAAGCTAGGTATTCAAAAATGGAACTGTCCAATTATTTCTAAATGAAAGGCTGTTGAGGGGAATTAATATCTTCTTCATTACACATTCAATTCCCATATAAATAGAAATTGAGCAGGATGTATAGGGCCCCAAATTATGGGACAATGTGATGAATTTCTTTCTCTGTCTTGCCCATTCTCTGTTCTAGTCTTTCTAGTTTTTCTCTCTTTATCTTTATATATTCTTTTTTCTCTATCCTTTTTTCCTTTCTCCTCGAGGATTCATTCATTTTTTTCTTTCTGTCTTTATTTTTCTCTCTTTTCCTCTCTCCACCCTCTTCCTCTTTGTTTTTTTTTTGGTTTTTTTTGTTGTTTTGTTTTGTTTTTGTTTTTTGGTTCATTTCTTCCTTTTCTGCACCCTCTTTCAACAAAAAATAGATTGGGAATTCTGGGATAACAGAACTAAGCTTATAATTTAAAACACAATATGATTAGTTGGGGGTTGGGGAGGTTGCTTTTGTTTCTCAGCTCCTTGTAACACAAAGTAAGAGAAATCTCACATTTGCAGTATATTAATGCATTTTTAGGGTTCTATTATTGACTGGCAGAGGCATGAATATGAGTATGTGAGATTGTTATTGCATATGATTTTATTAATCTTTTTCATTTTGTAAATTTTAATGAACATCTGACAACTAATTATTTTTCCTTTACACTGTCTTATAACTTAGTAATACAGTTGCTAATTACCAAAGACATTTTGATATAAAAGCCATTCATTGTCATTTAAAAATCACAATTGAAACTAATTTCCAGCCATACTAATGCTCTTTCATTGTAAATAATGTTAGGGAACTTCAATTTTTAATTTCACTTAAACTAGCTTCATTATGTGGCCATATGTGAATGTATATATGTGTGTGTTTGTAATGGAAAATGACTTTTCAGCAATTGTTACTAAAATAATTTCTAAAAATATAGCTTCTTGCTTTTCTATAATTAAATCTTAGATATAGAAGACTCAGTTCTTCAGTTCTCAATATATTCCTTTAAAATTCCTTTGAGCCAAATAGATGCATTAAATGTATTACATTTCCTTGGTCATTGTTTTTTCATGATGACATTTTAAGCAAAATTTATATTCTCACAATTATTGTGAATAGTATATAGGAAAATTGTTTTTTCCTGATATAATACAGATATTTCTCTGAATTATAAGATAAGAAAAACAAAACGAAAAATGAATTACAACTTAAAATTCTGAGTTAGGAATATTATGAATAGAAGAATCCTTAAGGGATCATCACACTTGACTTTGTACTCCATGTTTAAAAAAAAAATGCCTTTCTTGTTATATGGAAGGTTACCTTAAAAAAAACTAACAATTAGTATGTTGGCCTAATCCAGATTTTGGGGGATCTGTACCTCTAGACCTTTATTTTCTAACAGAAGCAAACAACTTATCTGATTGTGTCAGAGATATACTAACACAATTGCTAGTGGCAAAGGCTAACTCTGAACTCTGAAAGATTTCCTTATAACTGTATTTGTGAGTTATGACCAAAAAAAAAAGGCTTATATTGAGTGTTTTTTGCCAAATGTGATTTTGTTTTATAAAGACCTCCTAGAATTGCATTTCTTGGCCTTGATACTTTCCTGAGGCAGGCCTTTGACTTTCTGATAGACACCTAAATTTTTTACTTTTCCTTCATGTCTTTTAATGAGTTTACTCTTGATAAACCTTCATTGTTTCCTAAGAAAACATATGCCCTTTGCAAATAAAGAAGCTACTGACCTTTATTTGTGGTATAAAATGAATTTACTTTTGAGTTGTTTCTTCAATAAGTAATGCCTTATTGGCACTTATCTTTATATCTTTTTCCTTTAGTACCCTTTTGTGGATTCTGTTAATGAGAGAGGCAGTATGTGTCAGTATAATGATTCTGGAGTGACACTTCTTAGTTCTAGGATCAAGGAAGATCCCTTAGAGCTCTCCAAGTCAAGTAGTTTGGAACTATGCTCAAAAAGTTATCAAACTGTGTATACCCTTTGATCCAGCAGTGTTACTACTGGGCTTATATCCCAAAGAGATCATAAAGAAGGGAAAGGGACCTGTATGTGCATGAATGTTTGGCAGCCCTTTTTGTAGTGGCTAGAAACTGGAAACTGAATGGATGTCCATCAGTTGGAGAATGGCTGAATAAATTGTGGTATATGAAAATTATGGAATATTACTGTTCTGTAAGAAATGACCAACAGGATGATTTCAGAAAGGCCTGGAGAGACTTACACGAACTGATGCTGAGTGAAATGAGCAGGACCAGGAGATCATTACATACTTCAACAACAATACTATATGATGACCAGTTCTGATGGACCTGGCCATCCTCAGCAACGAGATCAACCAAATCATTTCCAATGGAGCAGTAATGAACTGAACCAGCTACGCCCAGAGAAAGAACTCTGGGAGATGACTAAAAACCATTACATTGAATTCCCAATCCCCATATTTGTGCCCACCTGCATTTTTTATTTCCTTCACAAGCTAATTGTACAATATTTCAGAGTCAGAGTCAGATTCTTTTTGTACAGCAAAATAACAGTTTGATCATGTATATTTATTGTGTATCTAATTTATATTTTAATATATTTAACATCTACTGGTCATCCTGCCATCTGGGGGAGGGGGTGGAGGGGTAAGAGGTGAAAAATTGGAACAAGAGGTTTGGCAATTGTTAATGCTGTAAAGATACCCATGCATATAACCTGTAAATAAAAGGCTATTAAATTAAAAAAAAAAAAAAAAAAAAAAGCTCTCCAAGTCTCAGGTAACTCACTAAGACTTAATGAAATTTTGGATGGCTTATGACCTGTTTCAGTGGAGTAAACTTTCACATGAACAAAATCAAAGTTCTTTGTTGTGTTTTGAAATTAATTGGTTAAAGTTAGATCTTAATAACTGTCAAACAGGATTGTTTCTGGGTTTTTTTTTTCCATTTCTTTGAAAAATTAATTGTTACATATATTCATTAAACTCTATGACCTTGGCCTTTTTAAGTGCCTTCTTTAAACATTTAAGCTAATTCAGGATTTGTCCTCAATATTTAGATAATTGATCATTTTGGTTTTCCTTGTTTATATTGTTTACAGAAAAATTAAGAGAAGTTAAAAGCCTCTGAGCAAAAAGTGTGATTTGGTGGGATTATATAGAAGATCATCTCATTGTCAATTAAAACTAAACTCATAATTTTTTCAACTGTATGGCACCAATCTAGATTCCCAGTAGATAGAACATAAGGCTTAGAGACATGTAAACTCATCCTCCTGAATGCAAATTCAGCAGCAGACATTTACTATTTTATGTGACCCTGAGCAAGTCATTTAATCTTATTTGTTTCCTCACTTGTAAAAATGAACTGGAGAAGAAAATGGCAAACCATTTCAGTACCTTTAATCCAGAAAACCCCAGAACAGAGTAAGGAAGAGTCATACACAACTGAAAAAGAAAAACAAATAAGCAAAAAAGCAAACAAATAAATGAAATATCACATTTTAGGAAGTTGTTCAAGATACTCCAGATTGGTTCAGAGGAGGGCAATCAAGACAGGAAAGGACCTCCTGAACAGACCAATAAAAAGACTAACTAAAGGCACTGATAATGTTCATCTTGAAGGACAAATGACTTACGGGAACATTTAGCCTTCTTTGAAGTTTTTGAAGAGCCATTATGTGGGACACAGACTGAGTAAATTTGATCTGCTTAATTAATCCAGGGAGCAGAACTGGAAACAGTCAGTAGAAAGGTAAATTCTAGCTCTGTATGAGGAGGGGGAAAAAAAAAACCTTCTTGATCAACAGACTTTCATTCATTTACTTTTTCCACAAAATTGTTATATATTGTCTTAATGAACTCCGAATCTTGGTTTTCTCACCTCAAAAATAGGTATCATACCAACTGTAATGCCTACATCCCAGAATTGTGGTAAGAATAAATTGATCTCATGTATATATGGAGAAAATCTTTTAACTACCAAACAAATATCAGCTATTAGTAATATATGATTCTGTGATTTTATTCAATTAATATGCAAATGAGGAAGAGATTTTGATTTGATATTATAGAGTTGACACAGGACATGATATTCTCATTTATCATGTGGATATCATTGAGATATAATATCAGTATCCTATATTATCATTTAAAAATTCAATATTTCTGAAGGTTTAATAGAATGATAATTTCTTCCTTTTCCTTTCTATCAGACTTTTCAACTTTTTCCTTTTTCAGTCTTATCGTTTGTATTTTCTCCAACATATATAAGAATCCTTATATATAGTAGGTGCCACATACATCATTAGTGACTGTTAATTCTAGATTTATCACAAACACCTTTTTAAAAGCCTCCAGAATAATTACATCTTTCAACAAGAACAAGGAAAAAATAGCTTCTAGTTCTTTAATGTTCACATTATACTGAATTTTTTTTATTCTAAAATTTTATAAAGCATAGGAATTTCCCAATATTGAAACTTGTGATGACCACATTAACACTTGGATACCTTAGAATCAGCCAGTCAGGATAAGCAAAAGTCCTTGGTCTTTATTCTTGGTCTTTAAAGGTAGAAGTAAATTGGAGGGAAGCAGAATCTCCATGACCTTCCTTCTTCCTTGTCTACCACCCAAGTGACTCTGGCTAGTCTTACTCCAACCCTTAGTCCCTCCTACAATTCTCTATTTACACCAATCATTGAGCCAGCACAGGAGAGTGGGAAGGGTCATTTTCCAAGCATATGCTAATAGAGTATTGTTCAATTGGTAATTAGCCTTAAGTGCTCCAAACCTCAGTGCATGAACTCAAGAGTTTCAACTCTTTACAGAAACTCCCTTTACCAGTATTGAATACAGTATGTAATTGATAATCTTGTTGAATTGACTGGGAGCACTCAGAGGTTAAATTTCTTACCAAGAGTCAAACAACTTTTAGATGTCAAAATAACTTACATTTGTACCTAAAATAGAAACTGGTCTTCTATTCTTACTAGCTTCTCATTATTTTGGCTATTATTCTTAAAATCACCGGTTCTCTAGTGGCCATTAAATAAAAATAATTCTTTGTATATGTCATTTGTGTTGATATTTATTTATATAAATAAGATAGTCTATATATATATTTACATAATACATAAATAAACTGTGTGTATAGATACTATATATAGATAGATATGCATAGGTATGTATAGATATGCATATATCTATACACATATAAATATATCCTGAGTATCACAGGAGCTTTAAAAAATGATTGATGCCTTCATTTCCAGCTATGTTATACTTTAGATAGTTTGATTAGCCTGTATAAACATTTGTTTTTTCTCACCGACATGTATCAATAATGATCTCTTTTGATATATAGTTATCCCCTTACTATGCTCTATCTCTAGATGGAAAATAGAAAACAAAAGAAATACTTAGAAATGTGCCCCAAACAAAAATTTCTATAAAACTTTATGATCTATGAAACAAGAATGAGCTAATAATTTCTTTTCAGTCCTCCTTTCATTTTCCTTTGTGTTCCTTGCCTTACCACTGAATACTTACTTTCAGTGATTATCATGAAGACATTGTTGATTTTGTTTATGTAAATCAGCAATTCTGAATTCCTATACTCTACTTAAACCCTATTTGCAGAGATTGGTAGTGTTCTTGAATTTGGTGCTCCAGATCTACTCTATTAGGCAGATGCTTTTTTAGACAATTGAATTAAAAATAGTTTCTAAGAGCCACATCAGTCCTAAGCATTTGTTAAGTGCTTACTATGTGCCAGGTACTTTTCTTAGCATTAGGTATACAAAGAAAGGGAAATTTTGTTTTACATCACTTCATATTTGTATGATTTTTTAAAAAAATTTCTTGGTTTCTTAATGGGTAAGAGAAAGGAAATAAGAGAATCTTAAGCTAAAAAATAAATTGAATGGGGAAAAAAAGTAAAAGTAAAAGATTACTAAAGAAAGGTAAAAGATCATCCTCATTCTTGAAGACCTCACAATCATCTGAGGTAGAAAACATGAAAACATTTATGTACAAGGAAGATCTATATAGAATAAATTGAAGAAGTGAAGAATTGAGGGAAAGCACTAGTACTAAGATCAGCAAAACTCTTTTGTAGCAGGTGAGATATTAGCTATAACTTATAGGCAGCCAGAAAGTAAGTTATACTATGAAAACATGCTAGACAATTTAAGGGAAATTTGAGTTCTTAGGGCCAGAAGGTGGGGTCCAGTAAATCAAAGTGAGACTTTGCTAAATGACATTCCAGTGTTCCATAACACAATTGTTCTGCTGTTGTCAGGGAATAGATTATGCCCTAAATGATCTCTCTAAATATTTTTCTAATAGTTTCATGCTCAAAAACTTTTCACTATGACTACATTCACAGCCAGACTAGACAATCCAAATCTCTCTTTTCCATTTTAGGATTTAAATTACTCCATTTAGTGGTCTGCACTTACCAAATTTACTTTACAATAGTGTCCACACTTGGTGACATGTAAGATATAGCCTATAGGGTCACAAAATTTAGTATTTTCCAGCTCTAAAGGGTATGATTCTATAGGCTATGTCTACACATTACCAAGATTAATTCCCACATTTTACCAATGAGTAAACTTGTCAAGCCAGGAAAAACAACTTGTTCTGGATTACATAGATAATAAATAGAAAGGTGGGATTTGAACTTAAGCTTTTAGACTTCTGGTCAAGTGCACTCTCCATTTAAAGGGAAATTGCTTTAAACAAATACAGATATAACTGAAGGAAAAATTTTATTCTGAGAATTTAATATGAAACTTGATATTCAATTAAAAGTCTGCTTTCTAAACCTATAATCACAGAATTCTGGATCTTATAGTTTTTTATGGAAATCTCTGTTGTAACAACATTAAATAGTTCTATTCTGGACTTAAAGAAGTACCACACAAAAATAATAGTTATTTCTTATAAAATCAATACAAAATGAAAAGATAGCCTAAGGTTACAGTTATTGCTGCCTTAAAATTACAGACCCTAGATTTATTTGTTAAGGCTCTATATTTGCATTTCCCAATAATAAACATAATGTTTATTTGATGTTTTTTAAATGGCTATTCTGCTCATTTTTATGAAATTTGACAACATAAGCATGCAAAATGGGAGGGGGATTACTCACCATTGCAAAAAGTGTCACAAGCACATGGATTGTTTTTCTCCCCATTCATGTGTATTACCTCTTATTTTGGTACATTTTTTTTTTTAAGTCCTTCTAGTTGTATTATATTCCATGAGCTTTTATTTAGTCTATCTGATGGATTAAGTTGTTCTCTTCAAAAGAGAACTATTTGCACTAAAAAAATTGTAAGCTCTCTGAAGACAGGGATAGTTTAGTTTTTTTTTAGTATCTACAGAACTTAGCATTGGGTTTGACGTGGTAATCATTATTTGTTTAATGGAATTCTCCTGTATTTTTATATGCATGAAATGAACATTATCTGAAAAGGTTGGCTGTCAGGGTTAATTTGTTGTTGTTTTCTGATAGTGATTTTTCTGTTAATTTTTCTCATTATCTACATGATCTTTTGTAATGGTTGTACTTTATGTCCCTGCACTAAAGTTCTCTTCCCTGTGCCTTACTTTTGGCATAGGTAATCCTAGATTCTTGAAGATTAACAGTATAGCAGGAGGTATAAGCAAATATTTTGTGAACTTAAGAAAAAATTTAAATAACTTTTTTTGATTTGTTATTTTTGTAATCCTGTTTATTCTATTATTTGCATTTAAAGACATTATTCTGAGACAGTTTCACCAAACTGCCAAAGGGATCTATGATACAAAAAGGGTTAAAAATCCCAGTGAAATACAAACTCTGAAATCAAGTGTGATTTGTGCTAGATGGTGTTTGAAGTCTTTTTCAACTCTGATTCTGTGACCTTGTGGTTCTGATGCCCTGATTCCTTGCCAAGCTGCAAGGACTTCAGATATGACCTGACAATGGATGGTATATCTTTTGTTTGAGGACTAGCAAAGTAAGGTGACATCTCTTCTCTACCTTCTCCACTTTGTGCCTTAATCAGAAATCAGTGTCCCTGTACTGAGCCCTTCTTTGAATGGATTAGACCATATTTTTCATGCTTTCAGTTACAAAAAAAAAAAAAAAATACATTTTAGAGATTCATAAAAAAGTCCCAAACATTTGAAAGCTAATTTTAAGAAGGAACAATTCTTAAAGCAACTCAGCTAGTATATATTTAAACACTAAAGCATTATATACAAAGGAAATATCATTATCTTGTTATCTGGTCACCACATTATCTGGAAATATGATTTTTGGAGCAGACACATTTTTTATTGCATAAAAGCATAGTGAAGGCGAGAAAATTGAAGGCAGGTAGAGGTGGGATTTTTATTTTCCTTTTGTGCCTAGGGAATGCATGTTCCTAAGAGCAAAGGAAAGAATCAATTTCTTATAAACTAATAAGACAAGAACATTAATGTGAGAATACCCCTGAAATTTCATTCTATTTGAGATGAAGGGGCTAAATATCAGATAAAGTTAATTCACAATCCATTAAACCTAAGCCAATAGTTGGCCCCAATTATGTTTAGCTTCATAAATATTAAATTGTCAGGTAATAAAATCTTAAGAATTGCCTTTTTCTAATCTCCCACTATCATTGTTTTAATGTGGGCTGAGGTACATTATTTCTACTGAAGTGCTTTCTAACAGTGGAGATTGACAAAATGTTAATTTTTTTCCTTCTCTATATTCAATAAACATTTATTAATCATTTACTATAGTCCAGGTACTAATAATAAAAAGATGATTTATCAAAATGTATTCTCTCAAGGAGCATAATTATTAACTTAAAGGATTAAGACAGACAAAAATTGTGATGTTAGGTAGAAGGAAATAAGGACAATGGAGGGAGCTTAAATATACAATTGAAGGAAATCTCTCAATGTCAAGAAGACTTTCATCTTGAAATAATAGAAGATTTTGTAGAGGACATAAAATCTCAGATATAGAGCCAGATAAAGATAGGAGGACATAAGAGTATAGAGAGTAGGTCCAATTTAACTAGGTTGTAGATGGAAGGGGAATGATTTTATTTTTTGTAGCTTTATATTTTCAAAATGAATGTATAGTTTTCAACATTAACCCCTGCAAAACCTTGTGTTCCAAATTTTTTCTCCTCCCTTTCCTCCCAATCCCTCCTCTAGAAGGCAAGTAATCCAATATATGTTAAACATGTGCAAGCTTCTAGTGGGCTTGTCTTCTCTGGCTCTGGCTCTGGCTGAGTTTGTCGGAGCTTATATGCTCTCTTATCATAAGTGTGAATTTTGTAGAACTATATTAAATACTAAGTACATGTACTGAACTAGAGAACTGTTAAGTCTATTCCATTGACTTAATACCTTGTAAGAATCCTTGTTTTAAAGTTCAGGCCCATAACAACTTAGATTACTATAATCATTGACTGTTGTATTTTGTGAACCTAACCTATTCCACTGATCAGCTACTCTGTTTCTAAGCCAGTACCAAATGGTTTTGTTGATCGCTTATCCAATATTTTTTGACCCTCTCTAGTTTAGTTATCAGCATCATATTGGTGTCCTAAAAGAATACCAAAATAAAAATTGCTGATTTATTCATCTTCTGGGAACTTATAGGTGATCTTAATTAAATAGAGTGAGCTTCTTGGATACTGAGTAGAGGAACCAAAAATAGAAGAACTAAGTTGCTGTTCTATTGTTGAAGTGGTTAATTGTTTACCTAGTCATAATTTTAATAGGTGGCCAAGAGAACTCAGTAGCTATCATCTTTGAACACAAAAAAGTCATATTATAGTCATTGAGTATAATTCAAACACTCAAAAAGTGCTCTTTTATTTCATGTTTGTCTATTTCAATTACCAATATAAGCAGACTTAAAATCCCATTTAATCTAATAATTGTCTTCCTAGTTCACCCTGCTGCTGAATGCAGAGTAATGATTTTTACTAAGAATGAACTAAGCAACTTATAAATAGTGAAACCTTCAGTCAGTATAATTTTATGAAATCATTATTAGTTGCTACTAAGGATTATAGAATAACTTCCACTGAATACTGATTTGTCACAAAAAATAAAACAATGATATTTAGTATTTCATTTTTAAAAAACCCTTCATATTAAAAGGTTAAATTTTTAAAAAGAAAGAACAGTTCTTAAAGCTGCTCAGGTGCTGTACTTTGTTAGGGATCGTTCCATTATGTGTCTGGACATCTCCTCAGTTTCAACAAAAAGACATTAATAGACAAAAGAGGGCTGAGATATTCAAAGAATGTTTGATCTTAAAATCTAAAGAGAGAAAAACATTTTTTTTAATATGTGCAAGATAGGTATGATCAACATAGTTTGAGGAATCCCATGTCAATAAGATCAAAAGTCTTTTTGAGTTTAAACTTTCTTCTTTTTAGAACATTTTCATTTATATAGCTATTTTAGAGACATTGTAGTCTCGGCGGGAATGAGGAGGGGGGTGGGAGATTAAATGGCTGTCAGTCTTTTCCATTTGGACCAAATATCCATGACTGAATTAGCTTGTAGCCTTAGGTATTCTAAAAGGTATTATTTGCATGAGCAGCCAGGAAACCAGAACTTCCCAAGAAGAAAACAGGAGTAGATACCAACCTTGAGGAAAATAGCAAGCAGACAATATGCAGATTATTGATAACAGATAAAACATATAGTTACAAAAAAAAACTAGAACTGCAGGGAATGGATGAACAAGTGAGCAAGTTGTGGTATATGATTTTGATTGAAAACTACTATTCTATATGTAATGATGAACTTAGTAATCTTAGAAAAACATAGAAACAATTACACAAAATAAGAGTGAAATGAGCAGAGATAAAAGAACATTGTATATAATTGATTGAAAACTACTATTCTGTAAGAAATGAGCTTAATCTTAGAAAAACATTAGAAAGATTTGCACATCGAGTGGATGCCCATCAATTGGAGAATGGCTGAATAAATTGTGATATATGAATATTATGGAATATTATTGTTCTGTAAGAAATGACAGCAGGATGATTTCAGAAAGGCCTGGAGAGACTTACATGAACTGATGCTGAGTGAAATAATCAGGAGTAGAAGATCATTATATACTTCAACAACAGTACTATATGATGATCAATTCTGATGGACATGGCCATTTTCAGCAATGAGATGAACCAAATAAGTCCCAATAGAGCAATAATGAATTGAACCAGCTACACCCAGAGAATGAATACTGGGAGATGACTATGAACCACTACATAGAATTCCCAATCCCTCTATTTTTGTCCACCTGCATTTTTGATTTCCTTCACAGGCTAATTGTATACTATTTCAAAGTCTGATTCTTTTTGTACAGCAAAATAACTGTTTGGACATGTATACTTATACTGTATTTAATTTATACTTTAACATATTAAACATGTATTGGTCAACCTACCATCTGGGGCAGAGGGTAGGGGGAAGGAGGGGAAAAATGGGAACAAAAGGTTTGGCATTTGTCAATGCTGTAAAATTACCCATGCATATAACTTGTAAATGAAAAGCTATAATTAAAAAAAAAAAAAAAGAAAGACTTGCACAAAATAAAAGAAGAGTGAAATGAGCAGAGCCAAGAGAACATTGTACACAATAATAGTAATAGTGTTTTAAGAATGACTTTGAGTGAATAAGTGATTTTGACTATTATAAATATCCAAATTCACTGTAAAAAGCATATGGAGGACACTATCTGCATCTAAAGAACTGATAAATAGAAATATATAGAGAATGCTTTTACACATACACACACACACACACACTCAGACATATACATACATGTACCTATTTGTTTTGAATGGTAGCCAATCTTTAGGGTGGGGGAAAAGAAAGGAATAAAAAAACAAGTAGGGAGAAAAGAAAAAAAAGTTATATAAATTTATTTCATGTTTAAAAGTAATAGCAAATTTTATATGAGAATTGCAGTTTCATGTGCAATCATCCTTATTTATTAAACTGTGTTATGGAAATATTATTTTATTCTATAAATTAAAAATAAAGCTAAAATAAAATAAAAATAATATGAAACCAATGGATAATTCAAGAGCACCATAAGTTAAAGATTTTGTGGGGAAAAAAAAAAAAGACAAGGTCCTAATGGTACATGTATAATAAAGTATGTATATTTGGGCTACCTTTTACAAATGCATTTGAGTGTCCCTGACTATATCCAATTTTCAGCTTTTCTTTTTTCCACTCTTTTGTACTATAAAGTTGGATAGTCTAGCAGGATAAGGAGACCAAACCTAGACTCACTCATTTTAAACTGTATCAGCAGATAAACTTGCAGCAATGGATTCCACAGGTCAGGCTTACCAAACTGAATGAAAACTAGATGATCCAGAGTGAAATAGTTTTGCAAATGGTCATGGTAATAAATGGTCAGCTAGGTGACCCAATGGATAAAGTATAGGGTCAGGAATCAGGAAGACCTGAGTTCAATTCTCAGACACCAGCTGTGTTCCTGGACCACTCAACCCTGTTTGCCTCAATTTCCTTATCTGTAAAATAGCCTGAAGAAGAAAATGACAAACTATTCCAGTTTATTTGCCAAGAGAAACTCAAATGGGGTTACTAAAAGCTGGACATGATTGAAAGTGATTGAACAACAAACAATAACTGATAATAAATAATTTCAAATGTAATAGTTTTAAAGCAGATTAGAAAGAGTTTATCTTTTCGGGATTTTTGGCTTACTACACCTTCCATTTTTCTGCCATGCTCTTTCATTTTCTGCTCAGGGTGATAGGATTACTTCCAGAGTAATTCATTTTTTGTATGAGTAAAAATAAGTAGACTCATTTTTTTTTTTTTTTTTTGACTCTTTGGCACATAGAGCAGGGATTCTTAGCTTGTTGGTTTGTCATGAACTCCTTTGGTACTCTGATGAAGCCTATGAACCCCATCTCCTAATAATGTTTTTAAATGAATAAAATAAAATTCATGGTATTACAAGGGAAACCAAAAGTTAATGAAAATAAGTTGTTTTTTTTTTTTTCATCTAAGTTTATAGATCCCTTGAGATCCTGTGGGTACCAAGTTCACGGTTCCTGGTGTAGACTATCATTGGTCTTACTGATTTTTGTTTTACTGATAGAATGAAGTTCAATAAATTATAAAATCTTGGAAGGAAACTTTGAAATAGTCTAGTCTAATTTTTCAATATTAATTGTCTCTATGATATTTTTGATAGATAGCTATCCTCTTTGTATATTTCTGCATCTGGAGAATTCACTACCTCATAAAATGATTCTTTTGATTTTTTTTTTTACAGTAATGTATAAATTTTTTTGCTTACTATATGGATTTATCATTTTATATATGAAAATTTAAACTAAAACATATCTTTAAAAGTATTTGAAATATAGTAATTTGCCTTTTTTTAGATATCTAAATTTCATTATTTAAAATGGATCAAGAGATGTTTATATATAACCTATATCAAACTGCTTGCTGTCATGAGAAGGGTCCAGGTAAAGGAGGGAGGGAGAAAAAATTTTGGAACTCAGAATCTTACAAAAATGAATGTTGAAAACTATCTTTACTGAAATTAGAAAAATAAAATACTATTTAAAAATTTTTAAAGAGTCTTATGGTAATATCCTAGTCCTGTATCCCCTCAGAAGGATTAGAATTGGTGATTCTTTTTTGGGTAGGAAAATAACATTCAATAAAATGTTTTAAGTCTAGCAGTTTTGCATTTATATTCAATATTTGAAAACTTTGTTAATTTGAACCCCTCCATTGGTGGAGGGTTGCCTTATAAGAGTGAGGAGTTTGAGGGAATTGAAAGGATCTCAAAAGTATTTTTAAATATAAAAATTTGATAAAAATTATAATTGTTTTAACCATTAAAAAGGCATTTTAAGAAAGAAAAACAGAAGGAGAAAAGGCATATATTAACAGTTTACAGATTTGAAACATATTACTCCCAGTACAAACTCTTTTTTGCTCTGTCTTGAGGCCCAACCACTGTTCAATGTCAATAGGACTGTAATTGTAGAATTAACCCAAAGAGAGTTGTTCTTCCATGGTTAATTCTAGAAAAACAAAGAGTTTCCAGCTTCACCCTTTGCCTTGGGAATAAATGAAAAGAGAAAATTGGTAATGACAGTCATTTGTAATTTATGATTGTAATTAAAAAAATACAGTTGCCTGTCCGTGTTACAATTGATTTCTTGGAGCAAATCTACCATATTTTTTAGTGTAATTAATAGAAGCCATAAATCTTTGCAAGCTGTTTCTGTTAACAGCACAGTAATATAGGAACATGAGGTTTGAGGCCGACATCCTGTTAGATATTTAGCTAAAAATTGCTTGCACTATTTAATAAATGAATGTGCCAAATGGAGTCCACCCACAGCACATTAAAAACTTAAGCTATAGTTTGCTTGGTGTTCCCAAACTTTATGTATGTAAAGCTAAGCTTTCCCCAAACCAGTTATTTAACTATTACTGTGCAGTTTAATATTTAAGTAACATATTGTAATAAATATGTTATTGTCATAAGTTTTTCCACAAATAAATTTTCTGACTACATGAATGCAATATAAATATTACCTTTTAATTAGAGAATATATCTGCTAAATGATTATCACCCCAAGATGGCCAAGTACTATAATAATAATAACAAGTCATTTTTTTTTAATTTCCATGCTATTTATAGAGATTTTTCCTGAGAAGATTATTACAGAAGATTGTGGAGATGATGCTTTCCCATTTTACAGATGAAAATATTTGAATAAGCTTAAATGAATTAATAAATATAAAACACCATGCAAATCTTAAATTGTTTTTACAGATGCCCCTATTATTACTATTTTTATCAAATTGTATTTCCTGTCTTTGAGCTAGGATTTTTTACCTTTTTTTTTCATCTCTAGCAACACTCGCATATCTTACATCCCTAATGCTTATAGTATATAAAGAGTTTTTACATATTTTACCACATCTTGATAACTGTGTGAGTTCAGGAGGATGAATGTTATTATACCCATTTTACAGATGAAGAAATAAGCTCAAAGATTTTATGTGAACTATTCATAGTGACATATGGATGGAAATATTTCCAAATAGCAAAAAATTGGGACTAGAACGCAATTTTTTCTGATTTCTAGAAGATTAGGAATACTTCTTTTGCTATAATATGACTCAAAGCTTTGGGAGTGATTTCCTTTCTTGTACATATTTAATATTATATTTGTTCAATTTCTCATTTACATTTGAATGTCTTACTAAATTTGAGGTATGATCCAAATCATGCTCTTATGCTCATTGGATTACAATGTCGGTAATAATAGACATAATTCACAGCAGTCAAAATATGGCTTCCTCCTTAGAGGGATGTTTGGAATGTTTTATTATTGAATTAGTTGTCATAGATAATTTACAACTAAAATCAATCAAAGGTCCCTTTCATCAGATGTAATAATTTCTGGTGGAAATCACTCTAGTCATATTTGCCCAGTACAGTGCACTCTTCAGTGTCATTAACGGTGCTTTACTTTCATCAAAAATCACTCTGTCCAAACAGACATGAATAAGAAATTTGAGGCAGATAATTTGTGATGCTTTTAAGTTTGAAAAACCCAGAAATTAATTTGTTCCTACCAGAGATTGTTTTTGCCTTTAGTAGCTACTGATTGCTGGGAGATCAATAGTACTTCCTTTGTTTGACTCATTGTGACCTCTTGTACCCATAGCATGCCAGTGTTATCCATGGGATTTTCTTGGCAAAGATAGTGGAATGGTTTGCCATTTCCTTCTCCAGTGGATTCAGGCAAACAGGTTAAGTGACTTACCTTAGTTCACATAGCCAGTAGGTATCTGAGACAAGGTATGAACTCAGCACTGGGCCTGGAGTCAGGAAATGTTATCCCATCAAAATGAAGAGTATATTTTATTGGTTTGCTTGTCAACCATGGTTCATCAATGATTAAAAAAAAAAAAAAAAGCTTCTGTTTATGTCAGTCAATCAGATAACAGGCATTTATTAAATGCCAAGTATATGGCAGAAACTGTGCTAAGCACTGGAGATAGAGATTCAGACACTGTCTCAAGTAGCTTGCATTTAATGGAAGAAACAATGAGCAAATGGTTGTGTGCAGATAAACTCAATGTATACAAGATAATGAGGAAATAATTAAGGAAGGCACTAGAGTTAAAAAGGGGTTGGGCAAGGCTGCCTAGAGGACCATTATTTGAAGGGAACTGGTGAAGACAGGAGTTAGAGAGGAGGAGGAGAGAGAAAACCTTTTAAGTAAAGGGGAACACTCAGAGAAAATACCTAAACCAAGAGATGCTATATTCCTGAAATAGAAAGGAGACCAGTGCCATTGGATCAAAGACTTTATGGTGATGAGTAATGTGGGAAAAGATTGGAAAGGCAAAGAGGTACTAATTTATAAAATGGTTTTGAATACCAAATGCAAAACTTTGTATTTAGTTCTTTTTTTTTCTGAGACAATTGGGGTTAATTGACATTACCCCAAGGGCACACAGCTAGGAAATGTTAAGTGTCTGAGGTCATATTTGAACTCAGGTCCTTCTGACTTCAGGGCAAGGCAGGTGCTCTATCCACTGCACCACCTAGCTACCCTTTGCATTTAATTCTTGAGATGATATGGTCTCCATGTGGGGGAGGGAGAAGGGACTGATATGGTCTGACTTGTGCTTTAGGAAAATCATTTTGGTGGCTGAATGGAGAGTGGATTGGTATGAGACAGACAAGGCAGGCAGAGTACTGCAATAATCTGAGCAAGTAAGGCAGACTTTTGTAATTGCCTAAACATAAGTAAGGAGGTTTTGCAACAGGATGATGGTAGGATTAGAGGAAAGACGGAATTTTTCAGATATGTTGCAAATAATATTGTTGTAAAATTGGCTGGCCTTGGCAACAGTTTGGATATGAGGGGAGAGACAGTGAGGAATCCAGAATGACAACTAGATGCATTACATATCTGAGGAACTAGAAGGACTAATAGTATAGTAGGATATGGGGTGGTATCTGGAGGGAAAGAGAAAGGGTTCTGTTTTGGACAGTGATACTGTTTTGGACAACAACAGTTGTCTACTGGACACACAGGCTGATATATCTGAAAGGCAATTGGCCATGTAAGACTGTAAGTTAGCAGAGAAATTAGGGTAGGATAGATAGATTTGAGAATCATCAGCACAGGGGTGTTCATTAAATCCATGGGAGCTAATGAGATCACCAAGTGAACTAGCATAGTGGGAGAAAAGGAGAGGGCAAAGGACGGAGCCCTGTGGGACACCTATGGTTAAGGATGTGATCTGGATGGATCCAGTAAAGGAGCCTGAAATCCGGTAGATAGGTTGTGGGAAGAACTAGGAGAGAGGGATGTTTGGGAAACCCAGAGGGAAGAAAGTATTAAGTGCATCAAGGTCTATAAAGCACTTTCCTTACAACAATCCTGTAAGGGAGGTGGTATAAATATGATTATTCTCATTTTACATAGGAGGGAACTTAAATCCAGAAAAATTTAAGTGACTTGATTTACTCTTCAGTTAAATAATTTCAAAATTGCTACTTTTCTTCCTCCCTGCCCCCAACATTTTCCCCTTCTTTTCTCTTCCATTTTCCATAACTTATTGGACTTGCTTTTGATTGCAATCAAGCAGCTATGCTTTGGAAATTAAAACAGAACTGGCAATAATGAGCCTTCTTGGATCAGCATTTTGAAAGAACTAAAGTCTAAATGAGGATGAGTTTCTTTAGGCCAAGAAGAGAAATTTTAATTTGGCTTATAAACAGGGGTCTTTAACATGGAAACACGCTACCATTTTGACTTTGTACTTGAGTTAGTTCACTTTGTCTTTTCTTAGATATTTTTTTCTTTCCTGTTATGACTAGAGTTTCATGATTGCAGCTACCCAAAAATTGCTAATGGGTAACATTGATTTCAAATAATCACATGCAAATGTATAATAGCATTACCCTTTCCATTTATCACCTTCCATTATGATCCTCCTCACATATTAAAATCACATTTTATAAAATTGGATGAAAAGGTAGCATGAGGATTAAGGTTGCAGTCTATTGAACTTGGAATTAGGAAGACCTATGTTCAAGTACAACTTTTGACATTGTAAAGCTTTGTGGCCCTAGACATCTCTTATTTGCCATTTGACTCTGCAACTATTTTAGTCTTATACACAACTAAATTATAAAAGTATTAGGGTCCTGTATAATTACATAGACTTCCCATATCCTGAGCTTCCCATTCTGAAGAATCCATAGATGGGTATTCTCTCTAAAACTAAGAGATTTCCTTTAAATTCATTTATTGGCAACTAACACTTCTTATCAGTTATCAATCTTAGCACTGCGGGACATTTTTTATTTTAATTGGATGTAGCTACTCTCCTGAGTCTCCTCAAAAGTTCTAATTGCAATATTAGAAAGTACAATTAGCTCAAACAAGGTATTTCAAGAATTCATTAATCTTTTACTGGAATTGAAAAAGTATACTAACAGGTTGTGTAGGCACAGTTCAGGATTCAGGGGAATGTATTGTCATTCTCAGGCAAATGAAAGCATGACTTAGTAGTTTTCTGAGATGATAGACATGCTAAGGCTGCAAAGCATCAGGAAATCATCCAAGACTGGTTTGTGGAGAGGAACAACCCCTGCTGGGAACTCACTGGCATCTACAAAAATTGGACTGTGTTCTGAACTCCATGTTCTAGTTTTCAAATCACAAATAGCTTATGGTGAAGCTGAATCTCCCACTCTAAGTATCACACACATTTAAGACATTCTCAATTCACATAATTAAAATTAAGTTGAAGTATTTCCATTTTTTCCCTCCATATCTCTTGTTGCATTTGATATGTGACTTCGTGGTCTTGCTGGGGGGAAAAAACACAATAAAGAAACACATATTAAAAAACAAAATCCCACAAATGAGTTGATAAGAAATTGTATTCTTATGCCTCCATATTAATGAAAGCCATTTCTAAAGAACTTTATCCATTAGAATCTTTCACATAAATTGTTTTCAGAGATTCAACTTCAAGATGTTTTCATTACAGAAATGAATACAGTGTTACTTTCTCCTCATAAGCACCACAACTCTTATTTTTAATTATGTTTATAATTCAGGATTTACATATTAATCTAAAGAAATCATTAGAAATACTTATCATTTTTTTAATTTTAGAGAATTTATTACTACTAAAATGTTAATACAAACCTTCATTTTATTTATTTCTGTTAAAAACATGCACTAAGTATCTTTTTTATCTTTCAGAATTTAGCTCAGACATAGATTTCTATGAGAAACTTTCCTTTTTTCAGTCCAAAAAAAAATCTAAGTTCCAATTTATTTCTTTGTGGCATGTTATCTAGATCTCTACTTTGTACTTTTTGGGTTTCTTTTTTTAACCTCATATCATATTCATTTGTAGCTAAGTCTTTTTCTTTCTCTACCTAATCTCTCTTCTCCCATTTAGTCTGTCAGCTTCTTTAGGGAAAGGACCATGTTTTTTCTCCCCATATTATTTTTCTAGTACACATCCTTGAAAAAGTATAGTAACAGGTTGTGTAGGCACAGTTCAGGATTCAGGGGAATGTATTGCTTATCCTAGGGATGCTTATCCTAGAAAAGACAAGGCAGGGTAAAGAGTGCTGAGTTTTAATAATTTTATGTTTGTAACATAGTGTGATAATATTGGTGATGGTAATGGTGGTGATGACAGCCAGCATTCATATAGCAGCTCTTTATAGTTTGCAGAGGGTATATAAACTTTATTTTATCCTTACAACAACTCTAGGAGACAAGAGCTCTTATTGGACTCATTTTTACATATGGGGAAACTGAGCAGATAAAGTTTAAAAGATTTGAGCAGAATCACAAAGTTAGCAAACATCTAAGGATGGATTTTAGTTCAATTCTTCTTGGTCTCAAGTCCAGTGCTTTATCTACCTGCTTGTTTGAATCTCAACTATGCGACTTACTATTTGACCCTAGGCAAGTCAAAGAATCCTATCAGATATGGAACAGACCCCAGAAGCTGTCCAAACTGTGCTCGAACAAGAATTCCTTCTACAAGTATCTTATCACTGAGATTTTACTTAACTTTGAATAAGAATATGTCCAGTGCCTTCCAAAGCAGTCCATTCCATTTTGGAATAGCTCTCTAATCCTTAAGCAGTTTTTCCTTATAACAAATATAAATGTTTTGTTTGCAACTCACTACTTCTAGTTTTACCTTCTTAAGCTAGGCAGAACAAATTTTAATCACTTCCATATGCAGCCTTTGATCTATCATCTTCCCTTGTACCAAAACAAAGTTTTCTCTTTCTTAGGTTTAAAATCCTACTTTCCTTAACTCATTCCTTTATGACTTTTACTTGATGCTCTTCACTACCCTCCTCACCCTCTGGACACCCCACAGCCATTCAAGAAGCTTGAACATCTTACTATTCAACAGCTATTAGTAGTATTTGAATAAAAGAAACTAGGGGTATAAAATTAATTTAGAGGTAGCATTTAATTATTTTTAAATCTACATTCTTTTCCCAAATTATGTCCTTACTGATCAAAAAATTCTAGAATACAAAGGAAAGATTACCAAAATCCTTAGAGAAATGATATATTCTATTTAATTAACAAATTAAATGGTTCATTTTTGTCACTTTATCTCTCTTTCTTTTTATGTAAAATGAGAACATTAAACTAGACAAATTCTCAGCTATCTTCTAGATTTCAATCTATGCACCAATAAATATTGCTGAATATATGAACATAAAATATATATTAAAATATGTGTATTTATCTATAGAGATATATTAAACTATTTATCATTTATAAAAATTTCATTTATGTGTATGTATGGATGTGTGTGTATAAATCCATTTTTTAAAAATGGGAATAGTTTATTCTCTGAATTCAATATGATAAATTCATAAGGCTTTTTTGGGGGACATTCTTTACTTTTAAAAATTGGCTAATATGATAGAAGAAAAAAATGATAAATCTTGAAGAAAATGTGTGAAAATTGAAGACTAATGCATTGTTAGTGGAGCTGCCAAGTGTTCCAGCCCTTCTGGAGTGACAATTGGGAATTGGGAATGATGCCTAAACGGATATAAAACTGTGCATACCTTTTAATGTAGCAATAGCAGTTCTAGGTCTTTACCCCAAAGAGATCATAAAAACAGGGGAAAGAACCCATATGTACCAAAATATTTATAGCAGTTCTTTTGTGGCAGCAAAGAGTTGGAAATTGAAAGAATACCCATCATTTGGGGAATGGCTAAACAATTGTGATGTATGAATATAGTGGAATACTGTTGTACTATAAGAAATGATGAGCAGATGAATTTCAAAAAAACCTGAAAAGACTTACATGAATTAATGCTGAGCAATGTAGTGTGATGATCAACTATGAAAGATTTAGATTTTCTCATCAGTAGAATGATTAAAGACAGTTCCAAAAGACTCATGATGGAAAATGCTTTCCACATTTTAGAAAAAAGAACTGTGGAGTCCTGAATGCAGATCAAAGTATACTCTTTTCACTTTTTTTCCTTTCTCATGGTTTTTCCTTTTGTTTTGATTCTTCTTTCACAACATGACTAATGTAGAACTATGATTAATATAAGTGTACATGTATAGCCTATATCAGATTGCTTTTTGCTTTGGGAAATAGGAAGGAGGGAGGAAGGAAAGAAGAAAAATTTAAAATTCAAACTCTTATTAAAGTGAATGTTGAATGCTACCTTTGTATAAAATTGGTATTAAGTGGGAAAAAAAAAAAAAACTTATGAAATAGACCTGAACTGGTAAATAAAACAAATCACTATTAGGGCAATAGGCAAGAAGTATGCTCTCCACTGATAGGGATATAGGAAAAAAAGAAAAGAAAAAAAGAGTGGGGAAATCAACATATGTCTATATATTTGTATATAGATATATATACACACACACACGTGTGTGTGTGTATGTGTGTGTATGTGTATATATAAAGAGAGAGAGGAATTCATTGTGTTGCATTGTAAAGAATGATGATAGGGATGATGTCAATTAACTCACAGAGTGATTTTTCAACAAGTCCTAGTGAACAAATTTTATAATACCAAATACTGTGAAGAAAATTAACAAAGAATCACTTAAGAACTTTGACTGATGCAGTGATCAGCCATAGTTACAGAAGCCTGGCAATGAAACATGCTACACTCAGTTCTCCTGACATAATTGGTGAAGTCTAGATACATAAGAGACCTACAGTTTTGGACATAGCCCATGGGTGAGTTTGTTTTGCATGACTGTACCTATTTGATTTTTCTTTTAAAGAAAATTAGGGTTTCCAGATCATAATGTGAACACAAATGTTGCCAAAAATTTAATCTCGATATCATACAAAGAAATGATTGCCTAGTAAGATTTCTTTAGAGATATCTAAATATTTTGGTAAGATTGTCATTCCTGTCCATGTCAAAGATGCTGGGGATAACCTAATTGCAGGGGCTCATTGGCTCATGCTTAATTGAGTTAATGGAGCTTTTCAGTATCAAGAACCCTCCAAAGGAAAATAAAAACAGAATGAAATTTCAGAATGCAAATTAGGCTAGCTTTGCCTGCTTTTGCTCTCATGAGTAGAGAGAGTGAAGTCAAAGAAAAGCCTTAAATTGTCACCAATTACAGTACATAGTCAAAGATCAGGTTTACTTAGAATTGTCACTTGGGACTATAATGTGTTTTGGTGAAAACAATGAAATCACAGGTAAATGCTCTCCAGCATTGAGTGGATAAACTGAATGCTATTGTACTCTATTTACTTTTAATGAAATGACAATTTCTGAAACCCACAACACTTCCCCTCCCCCCCCCCATTTGTTTTCCAGCCAATTAATGGAAAACTTTATTGAAATAGTTCTTTGATATGGGAGGAATTTACTTTCTAGTGTTTCTCTTTGGAGACTGTCACCTCTAACAGATCACCTAGTCACTTCATTATAATGTATTTCAATTTATTCAACCACATGGCTCTTAAGCTACGTAGATTTTCTTGGTGCCTGTAGAGTCAAGGTATTTTCAACCTGTCTGCATCTTTATTTTCCCCTTGGGATATTTTCTCAGTCAGTTTTAACTTTTTTTAAAAATAAAGGAGAGATTAGTATTCATTATTTCCTTTAAATTGTATATTGCTATGAAATTTTTTAAAATCTGGTAATTAAATCATATCACTTTACTATTTTTATTACCCAAATGATTCTTTTTATGATTTTCAATCTGTTCAGACTCCAGAGATATGTTAAACTTCAACTATTGCTAAAACCAGTGCATTAATAAGTTTCTTAAAGTATGCTCCTTTTATTTGAAAAAATTATTGGTAATAATTGTAAATATAGTATGTTGACTTTTTCATTCATACATATTCTTAGTTTCATTTTTTAGTGGTGAAAGATATATTAATAAAAACCCAACTAACAAATTCCTTAATTTATATATTTTTATTTATAATTTATTATATTTATAATTGTCATAATTTAAAATTGGGGGATCACTTTAGTTCATAGCACTAGACATATTGCAAAAGAGAGCTCAATCTGTGGAACAAATTAGGTACTTGTCAATTTGTACAGAAAGCAAATGATGACAAACACAATGAATCTAGTTATTGGGATAAAGATTCCTTATTTTTGTTTTTTTTAATTGCTATGAAAATTGGACAAATGTCCATACAGAATGAAACATTTTTTGAATATTGGTAATAAAGGAATTTGTTTTGTTTCATTGCGCATACTTGTGGGGAAGAAAAAGGTTGAAAATGGATATAAATTTTCATTAATTTTAAAGTAATTCTTAAGTGTAACATACACTGAGGACCTTGAGGAATTTATATTCTGGTTGTCAAGAGAAGGATATTTACAGAGAGATTAGGGAATATTACAGGATTGTGTATAACTAGATGCTAAGCTGTATAGTACATACTCTAAGAGCTAGTGGAGATTTATTTTTTAAAGGGAAAAACGAAGGCTAAATAATCGGAAAGACTTTTGTGTTTGTTTTTTGTTTCAATATAGCACTGTATAGTATAATAGGGGACTTCTAGGTCTTGTAGTCAGGAGACCTAGGTCTGACCATGAAATTCACCATTTCCTAATAGCATAAGAATAAATAACTTAACTTTTCCAAGGCTTATTATCCCCAGCTGCAAAATAATCATACTTAAAGAACATTGGTTGTAAAGAATGCTCTTTCAGAATCTAAGAGTGGTATCAACTTGAATTTGAGGTTTTGAGCTAGATTTTGAAAATGATGTAGGATTTACATTATCTCTTTTCTCTTTTTGTTTGTGCTTTCTTTGTTTGGAGGCAGGGATTAGGGGAATGTTCATGAATTTAGAATGGAAAATCATGAGGTATGTGCTAGATTAAAAAAAAACCAAAACAAACAAACAAACAAAAACCTCTGCTAACCATGAAGACTAACACCTAGGAGAACTATTCTTTCTAACGTCTGAATTTTCATTATATAGACCTATCCTGTCCTAAGTAGAAATGACCAGTGTGACTCTAAAGGTTCCCAAAGTAGCATCCAAATCTCCCAATATGATCCTTATCCTAAAAGAACTTATTGTCACTGCATATTAATATTATTTGGCAAGTAAAATCTTGATTTGGAGCCATTATTCTATTCCTGCTTTTGAATGAAGAATTATTGGGCTCATTAATATTTACATTATGGTGGATATCTTAACTTTCTATCTGTCGTGACATTATGTCTTTGCCAGTTCTGTGAGTTCCTTTAGAAATCCTAATTTTGTTATTTTAATATATACTTACAAAATAAAGGAAAAAGAGTGGCTATAGAAGCTAACCTCTTCTGACTTCAGCTTTCCTTCCATTTCTTTTTACTGATAGAGGGCTATATTCTAGAACTGAGTCCTCATACAGCACAAATAAACAGAGGCTAGTAGCTAAAGAAACGAACCCAACTCTTGTAAAATAGAGTGTCATAGTTCTGGGACAAATACTGGAGATGTATAGAATTCCTAGAAGTTAGGATTTTGAGAATTATAAGTCCCAAGTCCTTTCATTTTTCTGTCCCCACCAAAACTAAGGGGAAATAAAGAGAACTGTCACTGAATATAAGTATATACAGCTTAGTTCCCAGACACCACATTGCAATGGTCAACCTATTTGTTTTGTTTCATGTTCTTTTTACTTTCCTAGCCAAAGTTTTACCCACCTTTTCTATGCATAAATGCCTGAAATACATTACCTGCTGCCTTGCCCAGCTACCTGTACAATCTCTACTTCATTATTTTCATAAGCATACATATCCAGTCAGCTGTTTGCTACACTTAACATGTTTTTCTAAATTTTGGCTTATCATTTAAAACTCTTTTGAAAAATCATGCTAAAAAATGTGTGCTAAAAGGTTAAGGCCATTTTATTGACCTGTCACAGAGATTTCTGCATTTCTTGTTATGTGGTTCAAGCTGTCACATCCCTGGTTATCACTTTGCTCAAGTGCTGCCTTCATATGCCACAATGGGACTAGATATCTCAAGCTACAGACTACAGAGTATACTTTAAGGAAGGAAAAAGCACCTAAGGTTAATATTGATCAGAAGTGATTTACAGGACTTCTTATTTACTGTTACCCTTTGCTTACATTTCTGAACTCTATAACATTAGCTTATAACATTATAGAGCCAGGTAATTGTAATCCATTTTTTGAATACTGCTAAGCTAATTTGAGGAAGCATATGTCATGTGGAAACTATCACTGTTTTTTAGCTATCTGTACCCAAATACTTCTTGTCTTCCATTGGTTCTTCTGTGGTTTATTTTTTTTTCCTCCTCTCTTTTCCATCTGCCAGTACATTCTCCATCCGCATTTTCATTGTGATTGATAATACCTTTTCCATAATTGTATGGAGAAGTACATATACACTGTCTCGATAACTGATGTTACCAGGTCACTCCTGTTATTAATAGAAAGAGCCCACCTTTTACCTTATATCTACAATGTTGTAGAATGTGGGCTGCACCTGTTAGTCATTGATAAATGTTGATGAAAGCTAAAAACTCAAGAATTCACATTGAAAAGAGTCTCCCTCTTTTTTTCCCTCTTTGCTTTTTTCTTAAATTGGGCTTTCTATTGAGCTGACTATAAAGAGTGACTTTGTATATTTCAAAAAATTCCAACTTTTGTATCAAAGTTAGTCTTATTTATTGTAGGAACTAGATTATTTAAAAAGGTTCACTAGATATCCAGTCAAATGCTATATCTACCTAATGTTTTGGGTTTTTTTCCTGATTTTGAAACTCTCTTATCCCTACAAATGGTTTTCCTAGATAGTTAATGATGGCAATATTTATCCTTTATCATGGATAATTAATGAAATTGTGCAAATGTATAATATGTATGTGTGTGTGTGTGTGTGTGTGTGTGTGTGCATGAAATAATGAAATGACCCATAATTCCTCAGTATAGAGTGGGACTTCATAAATTTTTTTTCCACTTGGAATCCCTTTTTTTGCCTGAGAAATTTGGACCTCGAATTTGGAGGTGTATAAAATAAATATACAAATCAAACCTTTACTGATAAAAAAAATCATAATTTTGTGACCCCCCTACATTCAATTACATGACTATCCATCCATCTATCTAATCTATCTATATACATACATGCACACACACACACACACACACACAGTCACACAATTTTAAGAAGCTTTGAGAATGTCAGGTGAAACAGCTTCTACCAATGTCATTCTGAATCTCCTTTCAAACTTAACAGTCTTAGCTGCCTAAAGCACTTACAGTGTCAAGTTCAAGGTCAAAGATATAGTATGGTCAGAGGTGGGATGTATACCCAAGTCTTCCTAGCTTGATGGCCAGCTCTTTACATACTATGCTATCCTGTTTCTATGTGTATAAAAATATTAAATGAAATACTAGTTGGAGTATAGCCTTTTCTTTCTCATTTCATCTTCTTTTTGTGCTATTTAGTTGAAAATTATGCTATAATCCATGAATGATGTAAGTTAATATGTCTTACTAACCTCTGCCAAGTTATATATCTGACTTCCTAAACTCTGATTTCAAACATACCTGATCTAGAATTAATTTTACTCAATGCCAACACTACTTTTGAAAAAGGTTTCCCTGAATTTCATAAAAATATAAAGAATGTTTGGTAGTAGTTAGTGCAGAATGTCACTTTACATTTGTGTCATATGAAATATGAGTTTTTTTTTATAATCTGGTGAGATGGAAGTAAATTCCTAATGTTTAGGAGATATATACAACTCTTTAAGGCTATTCACATATGTGTGTGTATATATTATATATATATATATATGTATATGTATGTATCTACATATATGTATGTATATATATTCAATCCATCAAAAATATTTCTTCGAGTTCCTACTTTGTAACTGGCTCTATAATAGCTTTCATTTTGAAAGAAGTGAGAAATTTTTAAATGGAGGTGAAGAAGGATTTTCTAAGAATGGAGGAGAAAGATTTAACTTTTTCGGGCTGTTCATTTCATTTATTAGCCATTTCATTTACTAAAAGAATAGTTTACCAAGGAAATCCTTTTCATTGAAAAGAGCTGATGGACTGACTTAATATATTCTTTACATATACATGTATATAATATTATATTATATACATATATACATATTTCTTCAGTGCTTACTTTGTAAAAGGCTCTATGCTAGATTTCAGTTTGAAAAAAGTGAGAAATTTTAAAGTGGAAGTGAAGAAGAACTTTTTAAGAATAGAGGACCATGTACAAAGTTACAGAGATGGGAAATGGAGAGCTGTGAGCAAGGAGCAGAGAAAAGGCAAAATTGATTGGATCATCTAGTGTGGGGTTGAGAATGATATTTAATGAGGCTGCAAAAGAAGGATATGGACAAGTTAGGAAATAGAAAATGGATTAGACCTGTCCTTGACCTCTTTAGGGCAGAGTTGAAGAGATAAATTTTATCTTGACATAATGAGCTCCTTGAGAATGAACCCCTTGAGAGGGGTTGGCAAACCCCTCTATCTTTGACAAGAAACCCTGCTCATATAAAGTTGAACAAAATGAAATGACTCAAATTTGTTGATAGCAACAAAAGTATTCCTTGAGAGTTGACTGTCTTTTGCTTTTCTTTGGATTAATAACACTTAGCACAATGCTCGGCACATAGTAGGTACTTAACAAATATTTGTGAACTAATAATTAGAGCTGTGAGTTTTCCATGCCTGGGAGAAGTTGAATGAAGATATGCTGAGGAGGTTGTGGGAGTGCAAGGAGTATATGGAATTATTGTTACAGGTACCATTAAATTCTGAAATTCTGGGAAATATGAAACCATATTTACTTAAAGGAATTTTACGTATTAAATCTTCCCAAAAATCATTAACAACAGTCTGTCAGATAGTAATTCATATTCACATAGTGCTTTTAAGGCTTGCAAAGTGCTTTCCCCTTAGAAGAACTGGAAAGTGGACAGATACTGTTGCAGATACATTTTACAAATAAGGGTACTGAAGCTATTCTAGGTTAAGCAATCTGACCATGAATACTCAACTAGCATCTGACATAGGAGTCAACTAAGGTCCAGCTTAGTGCTCTATCCATTATCCTATGCAGCAAATGGATAATCAATTCATACCTTCTGTCAAAGCCATTTAAAAACTCCTTCACACACTAGATATCTAAGACATATTCTTTTGCCAACCCTTTGTCTCATGTTGAATGTTTAAGCAGCCACTTAAATAATTACATGACTCTGCATATTTGGCAGAACTCCCAACTTAGAAAAATCACTTTGGGGATGCTTTTAGATATGGAAAAAACAGACTCTGATTCACACTTAACAATTAAGATATGCTTTTCCTTCCATAATTGTTCAGTATTTGTTTTATAACTAATAGAAGCCAATGGGGTCATGACCCATTTACTTGATGAGCTGAACAAATTTTAGCTTTAGCAACCTAAGAAATAGTTTCTGCTCCCATAAAGATTTGGCTCCCCAGTTCATCAGCTATGTATATTGGATGACTGCAGCACTTTATTGAAATCATTGACATAAAACTGAACTCAGTAAACTTATGATATGGGGACTCATTCTATTGGAGATAACCACAATTGATTCTGTCAGGCTCTAGCTATATGGTCTTGATGGAATCACTTTAAGTCTCTGGGCTTTCATTTTTCACATTTATAAAAGAGGTGTTACCTCTCTTAAGATCCTTTTCAGCTTTAAAATTCAATATTGCTTTAATGGGCTTTTCAGAGAAACTTGAAATTAGCCAGTTGTCATTGAAAATTACTCTTAATAGTCATGCATAATTTCTAATCATTTCTTCATGTATTCATATGTATACATGTATACATCTATATATATATATATATATACAGACACATATTATGCACACACAAATGTAGTTAGATAAATAGAGTGTTTTTCTATCAGGACTAATATTGTCAACTGGAAAATGTCAAAAAGATCAGCAAATTAGAAGATTATCTCTTGGTTGTTTTTAAACAAGTTTTTGATATGTTAACAGCCCCTAATTAAGGTAACTAAATTGGCTATTACATTGAAAATACAAACTTGTTTCAGAAATTATTGTTTTATTTGCTTATTTTTAACCTTAATCCTGATTTGTTTCACCATGTATAGATGTCAAATAGAAGTATAGAAAAACAGATAAAAGAGGAAGCACCTGAGTGCCTGAATTTCTTCTGCTGAACTACCTTCTTGATCACCCATGATGGTTATCTTCAGTGACCTAAGGGCTAAGCAATTGAACTACATTGCTAAAGTAGGTCTTAATCAAACTAGAAAATCTTAGTTGTTGTCATTTGAAAATTAATTATCCCAGAACTTTAGGGAAGTTCATAAGAAGGAAGGTTATCCAGTAGATAATACGACTTGGTTTGGTTTTAAGGGGTTTTTTGTTGTTGTTGTTGTTGTCGTTTTGTTTTGTTTTATTTTACTTTCTATTTCATTCCTTCTTTTCTTTATGAGTTATGGTAACTTATAAAGACCATTTCTTTAAAAATGTGAAGAGGTAGCATTCTGCTTTTAGGAAAGGAATATACACACTGAAGAAATAATGGCTTTTTGGAAGCTAATTCAATGTTCAGGCCTTAGTTTCCTTATCTGTTAAAATGAAAAGAGTTGTATTAGGCAATCTCTAAAGTCACCAGCAGATCAGATATTCAAAAATTTTTTAAACTACCAAGTCTTTTGCTTAGTGGAAGCAGCCTATTATTTAAGTTCAACAGAAAAAACAGGAGGTAAGAGATTTTACCAATGTGTTTTCATATACAGAAATGAAGAGCACATAAGTTTTTTACTGTAGCTTCCATAAGAAAAACACAAAAGTAAATATTTTCTGGAGGCAGAGATCACAAATTTTTAGTTTTGCATTATGATACAGTGAGGAAAAATGATGATTGTAGGTTTAGGGGTAAATGATGCTCATTATCCTGGTCATTTTCTTGTTACGAAGAATTGACCTCTAACAGGGCAGCTGATTGAAGGAACTCTTTGCCCTTGATTGTTTAGATCATTTTATTACAAAACATTGTTGATGTTTTTTATCCCTTACATTTTCCCAGTAAGAAATTTCTTTCAATCGATTGATACCACTTCTAAGTACTAGGTTACTCATACACTGTAATCCCTTCATCATTCTGCCTGCCTTTCTGAGCAATTTGAAAATGAGTGTAACTTTTGAGTGCACTGGTTCTAAAAAGCACAAGTCAGCTTCTGTATAGAAGCTACCTACTTGAAATCACTTGATGTATTAAGATTCAATTACCACTGCCTTTGGACAGACAAGCCATAGGTTAACAGGCTGAGGGAGCTTTGGGGGGAGCATGTCTTATCTCTATGTGTGTGAGACATACAGGCAATATAAACTGGAGCTTAGGAAAATGCCTCTCATTTGTCTCAAGGTCAAAGACCCTCCCAACAGTCTGTAGCCAGAATTATCAGGTAGCTCAATTCCTCATGAATAATATCAAAATACTTACAAATTGCTTTGGTTTGGTTTTGATCTATTAAAATCACTTTGATCACCCTAAACCCCGACCACCTTAAGATTTAAATATCTGGGTTCACTGAATTTATTTTTACTTATGTTTATTTTAATAGTGGTAAGTTCTAATCTATATGAACCCACAAACCCAACATACATTTTTTTTAAAAACTACTTATGAATCTAAGCAAATCACTTCACTTTACAAGTTTGTTTGTAGTTCAGCAGTGAGTCATTTAAGTTGGATTGGCAATTAATTGAGCAATTAATTAGGTTTTAATAGCTCTAGGGGAAGAATGAAAGTCTGGCTGAAGATGGATTCTCATTTCAGTGAATGGAGAAAAATGAAAGGAACCCACAGGAAACTTTGCCTTGAGCTGTACAAGTAATAATGAAATCTCTGGATGGGGCAGGAAAACTCAATTTCTCTTCCAAAGACAATGTGTTTCATTTGCTATCCACAAATAACTAATAAAGTATATTGTTCATTTTGGTACTTTAAAACTGCCCAGATTCTTTGAGAACACTCTAATTAGCTTTAGCTGATTATCTTCTAATGGGCATTTGGTTATTTAATAAACTTAGGATATTAGTTATTTAGTTCTACCCTGGCAATCAGTGATTTCCCATAAATGTTTTCATTTTGCATTAAAATGTTTATATAAATCTTTTGGAGGATCATTTGTAACAGCTGGATTGATGAATAAAGTCCAATTGAAAGTATTAAATTAAAGTGATGGGTACTGGGATGTGATAGCCTTGTGAGTGATAGCAACTTTGAGGAATGATCCTCCTCTTCCTTCACATCAATCTACTTCTGAGACACTTTAGACTGATTCAGGGCACAAATGAATACAAACACTGATGTCCTGATGTACTGATTTTCTGGTTCATGTTTTGGGAATAAAACTGCTACAGAGTAGAAAGGCAAATAACAGTGCTAATAGAAATTATCTGATGGAAAGGAAAAGAGTTTAGAATTTAAGGTACTTTAAGAAGGTTACTTGATTTCTGCTCCTGTTGGGTAGGTAGCCTAGAAAATATGGATGAATGATTAAAGTTGGCTGCCATTCTTCGCCCCAGATGAAAAATTAAAATATTCATTAGAAGAATTATTTCCTCCTGAGTTTATGCAGGCATGAATTCTAAGATTGTTCTGCAGAGATTTAAATATAAACAAAATGTAAATATTATCCTCATTCATATTTTAATCATAATATTGAACAGTAATTACTAAAGTGTTCTGCATAGGTTAAATGTGACAGAATTAATGGAGAATGTTCCAATTGATATTTCCTACTTATATGCTGCATTCTATTCAGTGAGCTAAAGCCTTGATTAAACCCACAGTGAACCTGTAGTAGACACCTAGACAGTGTCATCTTAATTTTATACATGTGGATGCAATGGTACAAACAAGTTAAATGACATCACTACAACTGTATGTGTTATTAATAGTCAAAAAACATGAAAATTCCTGAATGCTTCTAGTATTGCTTCCAACTTGTCTGAGTTGACATTAACTTGACTTCGGGTAAACATTGTGTGGTTCAGTTGTTACAAATATTATGTCTGACTCTTTGGGATTCCATTTGGCTTTTCTTGGCCAATATATTAGTGATTTACCACTTCTTCCTTCAGCTCATTTTATAGATGAGGGATTAAGACAAAAATACTTAAGTAATTTCTCCAGGGTCACACAGTAACTGAGGCTGCATTTGAACTCAGAATCTCCTGACTCCAGGGCCAGTGCTCGATTCATTGCTATCTTCTGTGCAAACTAGGCTTCAGCAATCCATTAACCAAGAATTAGCAGAAGTACAGACTGGTTTTCAAAGAAGCAGGGAGGTATTAGAGGCCAAATTGCCAACATTTGTTAAATTGCAGGGAAAGCAAGGGTGTTCCAGGGGGAAAAAAAAAATCTATTTTTGGTTCATTGATTACACTAAAGCTTTTGACTGTGTAGATCACAACAAATTATGGCTGGTTCTCAAAGAGATGGGAGTATCAGATCGTCTTGCTTGTCTCCTGAGGAACCTGAATCTGGGCCAAGAAACTATTTAGAACTGAGCATAAAACAACTGATTGGTTTAAGATTGGAAAAGGAGTACAACAAAGCTGTATATTGTCACCTTATTTTTTAAGTTTTAGATAGAGTACATCATGTGAATTGCTAGGCTAGATGAATCAAAAGCTGCAATTAAGGTTACTGGGAAACATATTAATCTCAACTATGTAGACGATACTATTCTGATAGCAGACAGTGAAGAGGAATTAAGTGCTTCTTAATGAGGGTGAAAGAAGAAAGCGTAAAAGCTGGCTTGAAACTTAACGTCAAAAAATCTAAAGATCTTGGCAATTGGTTCCATCACTTTTCTGGTAAATAGGAGGTGAAAAAATGGAAGCAATGTCTGATTTTATAAGTTTGGAGTCAAAGATCATTGCAGACAAAGACCACAGCCATGGAATTAAAAAGTGCTTATTCCTTGGGAGGAAAGTTATAGCAAATCTGGATAGCATACTAAAAAACAGAGACATCACCTTGCCAACAGATTTGTATAGTCAAAGCTATGATTTTTCCAAAGTGACAATGTATGTCTGTGAAAGCTGGACTATAAGGATTGCTTAGTGCTGCAGAATTAATACTTTCAAAGTGTGGTTATGGAGAAGACTATTAAGAGTCCCTTGGCCAGCAAGGAGGTCAGATCAGTCAATGCTTAAGAGAAATTAATTTAATAAATTAGAGGAACACAGGATAGTTTACCTCTCAGACCTGTGGAAGGGGAAGGTCTTTATGACCAAAGAAGAACCTAGACATCATTACTGATCACAAAATAGAAAATTTCGATTATACCAAACTGAAAAGTTTTTGTACAAACAAAACTAATGCAGACAAAATTAAAAGGGAACCAATAAACTGGGAAAATATTTTTACAGTCAAAGGTTCTGATAAAGGCCTCATTTCCAAAATATATAGAGAATTAACTCTAATTTATAAAAAATCAAGCCATTCTCCAATTGAAAAATGGTCAAAGGATATGAACAGACAATTCTCAGATGAAGAAATTGAAACTATTTCTACATATGAAAAGATGCTCCAAGTCATTATTAATCAGAGAAATGCAAATTAAGACAACTCTAAGATACCACTACACACCTGTCAGATTGGCTAAGATGACAGGAAAAAATAATGATGATTGTTGGAGGGGATGCGGGAAAACTGGGACATTGATGCATTGTTGGTGGAGTTGTGAACGAATCCAACCATTTTGGAGAGTAGTTTGGAACTATGCTCAAAAAGTTATCAAACTGTGCATACCCTTTGATCCAGCAGTGTTACTACTGGGATTATATCCCAAAGAGATTATAAAGAAGGGAAAGGGACCTGTATGTGCACGAATGTTTGTGGCAGCCCTTTTTGTAGTGGCTAAAAACTGGAAACTGAATGGATGTCCATCAGTTGGAGAATGGCTGAATAAATTGTGGTATATGAAGATTATGGATTATTACTGTTCTGTAAAAAATGACCAACAGGATAATTTCAGAAAGACCTGGAGAGACTTACATGAACTGATGCTGAGTGAAATGAGCAGGACCAGGAGATCATTATATACTTCAACAACAATACTATATGATGACCAGTTCTGATGGACCTGGCCATCCTCAGCAATGAGATCAACCAAATCATTTCCAGTGGAGCAGTAATGAATTGAACCAACTACGCCCAGAGAAAGAACTCTGGGAGATGACTAAAAACCATTACATTGAATTCCCAATCCCCATATTTATGCCCACCTACATTTTTTATTTCCTTCACACGCTAATGGTACAATATTTCAGAGTCTGATTCTTTTTGTACAGCAAAATAACGTTTTGGTCATGTATACTTATTGTGTATCTAATTTATATTTTAATATATTTAACATCTACTGGTCATCCTGCCATCTAGGGGAGGGGTTGGGGGGGTAAGAGGTAAAAAATTGGAACAAGAGGTTTGGCAATTGTTAATGCTGTAAAGTTACCCATGCATATATCCTTTAAATAAAAGGCTATTAAATAAAAAAAAAAAAAAGAAAGAAATTAATTTAGGTCATTCACTGGAAGATCAGATACTAAAGTTGAAGCTTAAATACTTTGTAAACATAATGATAAGATGAGACTTATTGGAAAAGATCCTGATGTTGGAAAAGATTGAAGACAAAAGGAAAAGGTGATAGCAGAAAATGAAATGCATATGATATTAATCATGGAAACAATGAAAATGAACTTGGACAAATTTTGAAAGACTATGGAAGATGAAAGGACTTGGAGTGCTGTGGTGCATGGTGTCACAAAGAAGCAGCTGAACAACAATTACAAAATTAATCTATTGCCTAGTTGCCCTCATCAATTTTTTTATCCTAATCTGAATTTCTTCCATTTTTAGTTTTAGACTGCAATACTCTATCTTTCTTCTCCAACTATATCTCAAATATTTTTATAGTCTTTCCATATCTTTCATAATTACTTTTGCCCAAATTATGTAATGTTTTCTAAAGGTAGTTTCTGTCTTTTAACTTTTCATAGGGCAGTGGATCATGAATCAACAGAATACAGCAACCAGAATTCTCATGTCATAAAACATCCACATTTTTAGTTAACTGTTTAAAACAGAATTATGGCATATTAAAGCTAAAAGAGACAAGAGAGACCACTAGTCCAATTCTTTCATTTAGAAACTGAGGAAACTAAGGAACAGAGGCATATTTTTTGCATGTTATCTTTTTTCTTATTCTAAGGTTGGAGAGTGGAAGACAAGCAACATAAAATATTTGTTCATTTTTTAAAAATGATTAAAAGATTAAGAAAATGGCTCTTTCTAAGATAGAATTTACAAATTGGCTCCCTGCAGATTTCTTTAGCTAAGATTATTATGTATTTTTCTTCCTTCACCAATTTTAAATCTGTAATTATTGTCTCCTTTTCTTTGGTAAACAATCAGCAAAAAAAAAAAAAAGAAAGAAACCACACATTTGAAATGTCACTATTGACATATCTATAACACAATGAGATATTTGTAAAGTGCTTAGCATAGAGCATATAGAAAGTGTTTTATCAAATGCTTATTCCCTTGTTTTCTTCATCTCTGTGCATATAACCTATAATCAGCCAACCAATCAGTCAACAATTAATTATTAATAATTTATTAAGTGCCTACCATGTATAAGATATTGTGCAAGATACTAGGGACATAAAACAAAATAGAAATAATCCTTGAATTATTGAAGCTTATATGTTATTGAGAGAAATATTAAAACATATAGAGATACATAAAGAAAATAAACACTAAGTTGTTTTGAAGAAAGATCCTGTCATCTGGAATCAAGAATCAGGCACTCCAAGCCCTTTCATCTTCCACAGTTTAGAAGAGTTTGGAAAGGAATTAAACTGGGAGAGAAATAAATGAAATTCAAGAATTAGGAACAGTTTATAGTTTTTATTTGTTTCAGATACATCCTCCTCTTTGTGACCAGCTTTGTGTCATTTTCTTGGTTTACCATTTACTTTCCCCCTCCCCCCCCCACATTATATAGAAGAAGAAACTGAGGCAAACAGGGTTAAGTGACTTGCCCAGGTTCACATAGCTAGTGAGTTGTCTAAGGCCAGATTTGAACTCTAGAAGAAGTGTTTTTGATTCTAGATCTCACAATTTATCCACAGTGCCACCTAACTGTGCCTATAGTTAATAATACTAAGGCACGAGAGATGACCATGATATTCTACTGAGGACCAGCTAGGAGGACAGTTGGAGATGACTGTATATACAAAGGAGAGTAAACTATAATAAGCCTCTTAAGATAATTTGGGTTTAGTTTTGGTCAACCCTTAACATCTCAATAATTCAAAACTGGTAAGAAGGCAGAGAATGTCCTTCACCATACCTCTTTACCTGCTCATTTAGAGTAACTCCTACCCATTGCTCTAGTTAAGCAGAAATGTCACCTTTTCTAATAGGCTTCACTGGTTTTCTCCAATTAGCAATATGTGACCTGGACTCTTATAAAGGGCTTTGTTTTATCCTTTGAATACTGTGTATACTATTCAGAATTGTATATGAATCTAATGTAGTGTAGAATCTAATCACAATTAGATTCACTAGCTAGCTATATTTGTATACTATCCTTCTACTAGCCCATAAGCCCCATTAGGATCAGGGAATGTGATGTGATCATTGTGAGTGGTTATTGAATGTCACCTTTCCTTACCTAACAAAAATAATTCATTTAAAGAATTTCAAAGTATAAGTAATTTTATAATGGGGAAAGATCATCTATGAGTTCACTTAAAAAATTAATCTGAGTGCTTCTAATTTTAAAGTAGAATGTGAAGCCATTAAGAACATGAAGATTAGCTTGTTTTGTTTTGTTTTTGTCTTTTTAGCCCAAGTGCCTAGGACATAGTAAGGTCTTAGTGTTTGCTGAATTGAATTGAATTGAATTGAATTGAATACAAATAAATAATAGATTTTGACATTTTACCTAAAGGACTTTTCTCTAATCTTGTCTCCTAAGCATAAATTAGTATCTTTCACTATAATTGTGATGTGAAGAAAAGAATTTTCTCTGACTTTATTTTCAAAGGCCCTTATTATATACATTTAAAAGTTATACATGGGTGTTTTATTTTTGGTGAGGTTTCCATAAAGATTGACTTTTACCACATAGGAGGTCAGAGTAAAAGCTCTCCAAGAGAAGTTTACTAATGACAAATAAGTATAACTTGTTCAACTTTAGTGATAAACAGCAAATGGGTTTATCGCTCAAGGTAAAAATTGATAAATGGAATATGCTAACCACCATTCTGAATGGGAGTACTTTCTTCATACCTGTGGGCAGTCTTTTACAACAGCTATGGGAAAGCTTGGTGCTTTTATGTGTTAGCCTGTGGAAACGATTTCGCTTCTGAACTGCTTCAAGAGCATTTGAGTATAATGGGCTTTGTACTGCCTGCCTTGGCTATACCCTGTAGAGAGCACTCAGCCCATTCAACTTGAACTCCATTTTATCTAGCTCTTTATCCATTAATTTTCTCCTAACCTTGGGCATAAAATATATACGCTTTTTATGCCGAGCGCTTTGTGCAGACAAAGAAAAATAGCATTACCAATCCTTCATCATTATGAATGATACAGCTTAAAACAAACACAGGTCAGAGACAGATATTTTAAGAGCAGATTTGTATTGATTCCATCACAACATTGAGCTAAAAGGGAAAAAATCCTGAATCTATAAATGATGAAGGGAGTTTTGACAAATCACTTGAGGAAGTATACTTAAGATGTGGTTTCAGGCACACAAGAAAAAACAAAATTTGTTATTATTATTCAAATATACCTTGCTCAAATGTATTTATTACTATACTTTACTCTACATGTTATATGATACTATCGTTTCTCTATTTCTTCCATCCTTAGCCTGCCTCTTGAAAGCTTTTTTGTTACAAGAACCATGGAAGCTTATGAGCTTCCTTAATCTTTATTAAGCTGTTGCTCTGAAATATTTAAACTCCCCTTTAACAGTAGGTGCTGTTTTATTTGTTTTGCTGTTGAATTTTGAGCCCATTTGCCAGAGACTTTGCAATTCTTTTCTCTTTATGGAAAGCTAGCTCATCATTACAGTGTAATGTGTGATGATTTTATTTATTACTACAATTACTATTAATAACAATAATCTCAATTGGCAAATAAATGGTACCAGTATTAAATATAATAAAGTCACATCTATCATCACATTATATGGAACTAACCACCTTTCTTGGAGTTGGGATTCTTTTTTTTTTTTTTTTTTTTTTTTAAATATTTTATTTTTGGGATATATAATAGGTAATTTACAGCATTAAAACCAAATTTGTTCCAAATTTTCCCTCTTACCCCCCCACCCTCCCAAAATGTCAGGATGACCAGTAGATGTTAAAAATATATTAAAATATAACTTAGATACAAATAAGTATAATGACCAAAAATTATTTTGTGTACAAAAGAATCAGACTTGAATTATTGTACAATTAGCGGATGGAAACAAAATGCATAAAAATAGGGATTGGGAATTCAAGTAAATTTTTTTAGTCATCTCCCAGAGTTCTTTTTCTATAGTAGTTCAGTTCATTCTCCCATTAGAAATGATTTGGTTGATCTGTGTGGAGGAGGCCTGACCATCAGAACTGGTCATCATCTAGTATTGTTGTGAAGTTTAAAGATCTCCTTCCCTCATTTCACTCAGCATGTTCGGTAAGTCCCTCCAGGCCTTTCTGAAATCATCCTTATTTTCAGAAAGTAATATTCCATAATTTTTATACTACAATTTAGAGATCATTACTGATCACAAAATAGAAAATTTGATTATACTAAACTGAAAAGTTTTTTAAAAACAAACTAATGCAGACAAGATTAGAAGGGAAGCAAAACGGGAAAATATTTTACAAAGGTTCTATAAACCCCATTTCCAAAAATATAGAGAATTAACCTAATTTATAAAAATCGCCTTCTCCAATTGAAAAATGGCGGATAGAACAGACAAATTTTGATGAAGAAATTGAAACTATTTCTAGTTCAAGAAAAAGATGCTCCAAGTCATTAATCAGAGAAAAATTAAGACAACTCTAAGATATACCACACACCTGTGATTGGCTAAAATGACAGGGAAAAAAAATGATTGTTGAGGGGATGGGAAAACTGGGACATTGATTCATTGTTGGTGGAGTTGTGAAAATCCAACCATTTTGGAGAGAGTTTAACTAGCTCAAAAGTTATCAAACTGTGATACCTTTTGATCCAGAGGTTCTACTGGGATTATATCCGAGATTATAAAGAAGGAAAGGGACCTTATGTGCAGAATGTTTGTGCAGCCCTTTAGGGAGAAACTGGAAACTGAATGGATGTCCATCAGTTGGAGAATGGCTGAATAAATTGTGGAGTTGGGATTCTAATAAGCTATGACCTTGCTAAGAAATAGCAAGTAAACTGAAGGTTTAGTAAACTTTGTGCTAGAAGGCACATCTGTGACAATATGTGCTCATGCCATAGCAATGATCTTAGGAAGATTTCATTTTGTAAACATTTTTATAGTTCAGAGTTTGTTATTCATTTGGAGAGGAAGTATGATATAGCAAAAATAATTCTTGACTTATATATGGCTAAAAGAGAACTTATTTATTATTTTCCTCCCTAAATCTTCCACTTCTTAACTCCTCTGTTTCTATCATGGGTTAGTTACCATTCTTCAAGTCTCCCATTTTCACATTCTTGGAGTTTTCCTCTACTATTTATTCTCATTCCTCCTGCCTCCCATATTGAATCAGTTGCTAAGACTTGTCTGTTCTCTCTCCCTAACTCCTCTCACACATCTTTCTCTTTACCCATACTATCACCTCCCTAACTGACCCTCATCACAGCTTTCCTGGACTATTGCAAAAGTTTCCCAATAATTGCTCCTTTCTCTATTTCTGTCCTCCATATATGACAACCAAAGAAATTAATATATTCAGTCATGTTACGGTAAACATTTAATAACCAGCTCTCCAGAAAACAGAAGCACCTGTTCCCACACACACTTTTAATTTAATCTGCATTATTAACATTTTATCTAACATTTATCTGTTACTTTTCTGTATTTAGATAATTAACAAAAATAATAAATCAAGCTCCACTTTATAGTTCCTGATCTCCAAAATATAAAACTAAAATTTAACAATCAGCTCTTGGATTCAAATTGGCCCCAGATGTTTTTTGAAACAGAAGTCTGACTCTACTATTCCCCATTCAAGAAAACAGTTGTTTCTAGAATAAAATATACTTTTCTTTAGATTTAAAGATCTTCATAAACGATGGTTCCAGGTTCCCTTTTTGAGTTTACTTCTTTACAAACTTTGTGCTTGCACCATATTGACTTCCTTTTTTTTTTAAACAATATACAACATTACCTTCAGTTTCTTTTGCCTTTGTACAATCGTTGGCCTGAAATGCATCTTCTTTCTCTGAATACCTTGATTTAAGTGTCTTTTCATGAAAGGGGTCTATCCATTTACTCTCCCCTGCCCCCACTCCCTCCCTCCCAACAACTGCTTAGGTCTTCTTCCCTCCCAGTTTATCTTATGTATATTTTAAGTTTATGTATCTTGATCTGTTATATTTACTTAATTTTAAATTTATTTCTCATGTTATTTATTCTCAGTGCAATGTAATGCAATTCTCAAAGCAGATATTACTTCACAGGCCAAACTGTGGGATTTAAGAAAACCTGAGATAAAATCTGCCCTCAGACACTAACTGTGTAACTTTAGACAAGTCATTTTAATTTGTTTTTCTCAGTTCCCCAAGTATAAAATGGAAACGATAATAACCTCTATCTACTAAGATTGTTGTGAGGATCACATTTGATTATTAATAGTTGTAAAGTATATAGTGCAGTACCTAGTATGTAGTAGTTAGTTATATTATTCACTTTTTTTCTTTGTATTCTTACTACCATCATCTACCATGGTAACTGGCAAGAATTAAGTACTGCATAAGTGAGTATTATTGAATGTAGAATCTGGATTCAGATACTTACTACCTGTATGATTGTTTGTAAATCCCTTTTCTCCTCTCAAACTCAATTTCTTTATCTGCAAAATGAGAATTTATAATATCTGTTATACTATATATTTTGATCTGTGATGATCAAATGAAAAAGATTTTGTATGTTAAGGACTTAAGTGAAAACAAGTTAAAAAAAAAAGCTAGAAATTGTTCTGTGTGCTGGGGATTCAGAGAAAAGCAAACAAAACAAAACAATCTCTTTTCATGAGCAGCACCCAATCTAATAATAAGCAGATAACATGGAAACAACAAAGTAATTAGAAATAATGTCAGAGGGAAGGACTGGAAAAGAGTTCTATTAAGTAAGACTTCAGATGAGACTGAAAGGAGTTAGGGAAGCCAAGAAATGGAGATAAAGAAGGAGAGCATTGAGGCATGGGTTCAACCTATGAAAATGCCACTAGTTAGAAGAGGAATGAAGTATGGTGCGGGAGGAATAATGGTAAGTCCATTGGAGCCAAATTATGGTATGTGGGAGAGTGAAAAGTATAGAAAGACTAGAAAAGTAGGAAGAGGTCAGATTATGCAGAACTTTAAAAGCCTTGTAATATTCTTCAGAGAACCCAGGACCAAAATGGTAGGGGTAATATCTCCACCAGGGCATTATTATCTATCTACTCTCATGTACTCAAGGACCTCCCCTGGGATTTTTAATGTTTGGTGGTACAATACTGACAATGAGGGGAGGGAATAAGCATTTTTATGTTCCAGGCATTACACTAAATTCTTTTTTAAAAATATTCCATTATTTCATCTATATAACAATCCTAGGAGGTGGGTGCTATCATTATGATTGAGGACACTAAGGCAAAGTGAGATTAAGTGATTGTTTGGTATCACACAGCCAGTGAGTATCTAAAGTCAGATATGAACTCAGATCATCTTTGTTTCAGATATCTAGGTGTCACAGTGGATAAAGCTCTGGTCCTGGAATCACAAAGAGTGATCTTTGTGAGTTCAAAATTGGCCTTAGAGACTTACTAGCTGTGTAACCCTGGCCAAGTGATTTAACTTGGCTTGCCTTCATTTCATCATCTGTAAAATGAGCTGGAGAGAAAAATAGCAAAACAACAATAACCACCAAAAAATCTCCAATGTGATGGATATGACTGAGCCACAACTTCCTAACTCTAGGGCCAGTGCTATACCATTTAAACTGTCCATTTGTTTGTTACTCTTTATACTTTATTAAACCATATATTTTTCTACTGTTACATGTCCTTGATGCCTTTTATACCATGTCTTTTATGAAAATTACTTTTGCTAATATGCTGCTGAATATTTATGCCTTCTATGGATCTTTCAGGACTTTTGCATTACTTGAGGCTGAGATAGTGGTGTTCCATGATTAATAACTAAATTGCTTAATTGGCAGTTCATTATATTATATGGAAGAGGTGTACTATGAATGCTCATGTTAGACCTGAAGTTACAGAGAAATGTTGTTACCTGGTCATTAATATTTTAATGAAATTTTGTGCTAAGTAAGGCCTTTACTTTTCTAAGAGAAAGAAAAGTTGAGCATTTGTATGTTTTTTCTTCTTGTAGAATATTGCCTAAGGGATTATTTTATAATTATACAAAAATGAGTTACTGATGCTTGAGTATTGACATAATAATAGCAAATTTTAGTCTTCCCTCTAATATTCTTATCTTTATCAGAACATGACAGTCTATAGAATGGGTCAATATCAATACCAAGCAAGAATGTGAATGCCAAAATGTAATTACTTCTTTTGTATGAATAATGTGAATTAAAATTCAATTACATTTTTATCTAGTAGGTATTTGTCAATACAATTTTAAATGTGAATTTATTTATAAATCCTTTGAATTCAGATCATTATTCAACTTGTAAGACTAATATACTCATGCATTCACAGAAGTCGAGATAATATATGATAAGTTGTACTTATGTAATAATGGAGAATGTTCTAGATAGTAATTAGACTTTCATGTTCTTCCACATTCCCTTTGAAAGTTTAAAATTAAGAGCAGCAATGAAAAAAGCATAGGAAAATGAATGAGGAGACCCAATTTCTAGGGCTCATTCTGAAAAAGTCATAGCATTTTCTTAGTCTATTGGGAGTTCCATATTCTTAATTTATGAAATGGGTGGGTTGGGTTAGATGGACATTAATGTCCCCTCCAGCTATATATTTATATCATTTCAGCTAAAACCAGGCCCTCTTCCCAGCTCATTTGTTCATGTTAATGTTCTTGCCTTTCTCTCAGTCCCTCCAGGCTGTTCATCATTTAGTTATCTCATCTTTATCCTTGAGCTATGTTAGAAGTAAGGGAGTCACCATACACACACTTTAGTCAATCTGCTCCCTCATTTTTCACTATCTCTTGCATCTGCCCTCTCTATATCTTTCCCATGGTAGCCACCTTTGTGGAGGACCTCTTAGCTAGATTCTTGCAAGAGCCACTAAATGAAATCTCTTTTCACAACCCCTCTAGTTTCTAAACCTAATGCTGACAAATTAACCCTACTATATCATAGCCCTTCCTCCCCCCAAAACCTGCAAAACTCCTTTGTTATCAAATGACATTAGAATTCTTGGACTTGAAATTCAAAAGCTTCCACAAGTTGGCTTCAACCCTTAATTTTTAGCCTTCGCCCCACATACTTTTCTGTGCTCTAGGAGAACTGAAGTCAAAGCTTCCCTGACTTTGTCCTTTTGAAGTAGATTATTATTTTGTCCCCATCCAGCAAATGTCTCTGCTAATAAAAATCTCTGCTAATAAAATTGAAACTCATCATCCAGTGAGGGCCTATGTAAAGCATATTTTGTATGATCTAAATCACTTAGGGAGGAGGAAATGATCTATGTACTGGGGTGCCTCAGAGATATTATTATATTATTATTATTATTATATTATATATTATTATTACTCTCATAGAGTGTGAGTTACAGTGTCACCTCTGAAAGAATTCATGCTCAAAATATCTCCACATCAAACATGGGCTTTTACTTGGGGTAAGGGGTGATACAACCTGTGAGCCTCCTCCTTAAGGGGGATAGGCAACCTAGTAGAAAGACATGGGAGTAGAGAAAGGAAAGTAAGAAAAAACAGGGGAATTGGGCTGAGCAGGATGAGCAAATTGGATGATATTAGAGGAGATTCTGCATATATTTGGACAATCTCAGATGAGATATGCAAGGGGAAAGTCCCAATGATTGGATTAAGATATGTATGAGAAAAAAAAACTAAAGGCCTTTTTGTTCTAATGTAGTCTTTGAGGGAGAAAAAGTGACAGGATTATTGGGCTAAAAGTCTGTCCTATTATGTGCCTTGGAATTATGTAGTCTTCATTGGTGAGTGCTTACATAACATTATATCCAGCCAGGCCTGAGATACCCTTCTCTCTTTTCAGCTACCATCTTCCTTTTAATGTCCTAAAGACATACCTTAATCCCTATTTTTTCCATTTCTTCTTAAGGAAGTATAATTAAATCCACCCTGTAATTGTTTCTGGAAAGAGTGTCAACTGAATGGTCTATGTCTTCTTTCTTGGTTCCTGTAATTTCCCACAGTAAAACTCCTATCCTTGACCAGAACTCCCCAATATATTATCTCCTCCTATCCCGTTGTTTTGGCACAATGCCTGGCTCATAGCAAAAAAACAAAAACAAATTGTAAATACTTTTTCAAATTCATTCATTCCTTTGTCATTCACTCTTTCTTCATCTTGAAGTACAAAGGCCTTCTTTTCTTTGAATCTTTCAGTGATTCCCCATTTCTTCCTCCCCATTTCTCTAACATCTTCAGGAAGTATTCATTCTATAAATTCCCCATCTCCTTGTTTAAAGTGTATTGCAGTCTCTCTGAAGTTACCCTTGCCCTCATAGTTGCCAAGTACTACAGGTTTTTCTCAATCCTCATTCAGAACAGATCTTTGGAGTACTATTTCAGTTAATGGACATGTTATGCAGGATGATCTTTCAGCAAAGGAGACTAAACAGGAACAAATGTGAAAAGTTAGGGAAGGAGAAGCAGGAGAAAGCAGAATCCTAAACACAATGAGGGAGTACCTTGGAGCTGGTGTTCAACTTTACCATTGTCTACTAACTAGTCAAAAAGGATGAGGACTGAGGGAAAAGGCCAGAAGGATGAGGACTTATCAAGGCATGAACCTCTCAGAGCCTCTGTGTTCTCATGTTTAAAATATAGATGACCTAATATGTAGGCTTTGGGGGGAGATTTGTCCATTGTAAAACTCATTAAAACCGTAAGATATTTTTACATTCTACTCTCTAATTTAATTAGTTAAACTATATTTTCCCTACTAAGTTGTGAACTAGTTGAGAAAAGGAATTTATCTTATTTATGTGTGTCTTCTAGAATTTAGCTGTAATATTGGCATATAATAGAACCTTGTTAAAATTTTACTAAATGAATATTTCCAAAGTGGGTCTAAAACACCTAATATAAAAATTAAAGATGTGTACTTAATAGTGTGTAAATCACTCCCTGGAGGCATTAGCAAAAATTTTTTCATTGTTTGGGTCAGTATTTCAAATCCTCTGGTAATTATGTCCTATTTATCCTACAGAATCTGTATGTATGGGTTGCTTGTTATTTTTTGGAGAAGAATGTGAGCTTCTTGAGGGCCTGGAGTATCTTTTACCTTTTTCTATATCTTTATCACTTAGCATAGTGTCTGTTGTGGAGTGGGATTCTTAATAAATGTTAATTGACTGAATAACTTAGAATTTTCAGTGGAGAGGTAAACCAAGTAAGAAATGCCTTTCACCTTTGTACATCTGATTTAAAAGGCAAAACAAACAAAAACCAACAAAAAATTTAAAGTCTTAGAACAGTTTCCTGGTTCTCTGAGAGAGCATAAACTTTTCCATGGTCACACAGCTGTTAAGAGACAGCTTATCTTTCCCTCCCTAACTCTAAGATAATCCTGTATCCACTGGTAAGTAATTTAACATAGGTAAATATAATTTAGTGACAGGGAATTGTTTGCTCCCTAATCCTAACATACTATAACTAAAAAGTTTTACTCCCAAAATGTTCTTTATTTTATGTAGTTTTCTTACGAGGGACACATAAATCTATATTTACTGTTAAATGTTCCTTCAGTTCATAGGAGTTTAGCTAGCAAATAAATATAAATTCTGATAGTGACACAAATCAACTTTGTAAAAACTATGAAAAGAATTCCTTTGTTAATACCTACTCAGATTATTAAGGAGAAAAAAATTGTAGGATAGACCATGTTCAGAGCTAAATCTATACAAGATTTGAACAAAATAAATACATTGTAATTTGTGAAGATGGGAGGTTGGGAAGGGGTAGAGGAAGGATCAGGAATGGCTTCTTGAAATACTTGTTATTTGGAAAGAAAGGCAGACTGGAAATGAGTTGCAAAGGCTTTCATTACCCAATAGAGGAATTTGTGTTTTATCCTAAAGTACATGTAAGGAAAGGGGTAAAAGGAAGGAGAGTGAAAGCCCTGAACTTTAAGTAGAGTTGTGACATCATCATTAGATGTGTGCTTTATGAATTTCCATTTGTCATTATAAAGAAGATGAACTGGAGAAAAGAGAAGCTGGATGTAGGAAGACCAACTAAAAAGTCTACTTCAGTAGGCCAGATGAGCAGTACATAATGGCTTAGACCTATGGTTGTGATGCGAGTAAAGTGGGAGGACTTAAATGCTGAGGAGACAGAACGAGCATTGGTTGGGTATGGTAGAAGAGTGGAGAAGGTAAGTATGTGACAGAATTAAAGATGTATAATATATTATATTTACATAATTAATATTTATGTATATATAATTAATAATTAATAAAGAATTAAAATCACTCATTCAGTGACTTAAACAGTGGTGGTGACTTCAACAGAAACATGGAAACTAAGAACAGGGTTGAGTTGGGGGAAAGGAAGGGAAATATTATGTTCTTTTGGGTATGTTGAGTTTGATACACATTAATGCAGTTTGAATGAAGTTTGGAATTCCAAAGTATGGTATAAAGAATCGTGGCCCACAAGAAGACAGAGACAGCAGAAAAATAATAAAGCAAGCCAGCTTTATTGAGGGGAAATATTCAAAATAAAAAGGACACAGTCAAGGATGAGAAACATGTAGTGAGTAGGATTTAAAACTCAAAATAGTAAAGTCTGGTAGGTTTTATAGAATTTTTATCTTCATTAGCTGGGACTAGACATTCTGAAGACCAAGTAAGTGGGGGAATCTGGACCTGATGGACAGATCAAGATTTGGGGACCCAAGGGCAGCTAGATGCACAGTGAATAGAGCATCAACCCTGAAGTCAGGAGGACTTGAGTTCAAATCTGGCCTCAGACACTTAACACTTCCTAGCTGTGTGACCCTGGGCAAGTCACTTAACCCCAATTGCCTCAGAAAAAAAAAAAAGAAAAGAAAAAATTTGGGGACTGATTCTTATTCATCCTTTAAAATGGAAGGTGGGTTTGGCCATTATTGCTGGTCTTACTTCCACAAGGGGACTTAGAGAATTGACTCTCTGCTTTCATTAATGAGTTTAGGACACTAGTGAAGTTCTTACAACATGATTAAACAGCTAGGTGGTATAATGGGTAGATCTGAATTGAAACTAGTCATTAAACATTTACTAGTCATGACCTTGGGCAAACTATTTAAATACTATTTGTCTCAGTTTTCTCAGTTAATATATGGATAATAATGTCTCCCAGGGTTGTTCTGAGGAGTACATGAGATAAAGTTTGTGAAGTGCATAAAACAGTACCTGACACATAGAAGGTACTTAATAAATGCTTATTATCTTCCCTTCCCCATAGGACAAGTAAGTAGCTATGCAGCAGGTAATTAAAGAAACAGGAGCCACCAGAATAAGGTATCCACTTGCATAGATCTGGGAATCATCTGCATAGAAACAATAGGTAAATTTTAGGGTGAATATATAGAGACAAGATAGGCCCCAGGAAAGTCCTGGGGCTATATGCCTAAAAATAGGCCTCTGAACATAGGTCTTAGGACAAGGCTCATTTCTTTCTGACAGCTGAAGATCTGACACTCAATAAAGCTTAAAATATTTTTTTTCTCATCTTATTTGTTTGCTTGAAAATAGCTTTGTTGTTCTCGAATTTTTCTCATCTCAAAATATGAACAATAAAAAATTAGTAATTGAAAGAGAAGAAAAGGAAGATACTATTATTCAATGAAATTTCAGTAAAGTTCTAATTTCTTTTCCCTTAGAAGCACAGTAAGTACTAGTAGTTTCTACGTAATGCTAAATATCCCAGAAAAAAAATTAAAATCATGAAGCTAATATCTGGGTATTTTTAATATTTGGATATTTGACAGTGTGGTACTCTAGAATGAGCACCAGTTTAAGAATATAAGTTCCTCTGATACTTACTACCTATTGAACCTTGAATGTGTCATTAAATTTCCTTATCTGGAACATGAGAGGGTTGGACTATATGGCCCCTGAGGTGTCATCCAGTTCTAGACCTAGGAACTATGAAATATTTATTGGCTTCTTTGACCAAATTTTTCAGGTTTTATCTTGAATTTGTAGGGAGATTAAAAAAAAAAAGTTTTGTCCTGGTCAAGATGCCTCAGGAGATTTAGGCATTATTAAGAAAAATTTGGGGGCTAAGTTGGTGGAGAATAGTGAGTGACCTTGCTTCCTCAGTTTACCTCTTATTCTGATTCAAAGTAATTAACAAACCAATCAATTACCAATCATTTTAAAGCAAGATTTATATGGCAGATGTAAGTGAATACAAAGGCAAAATTTAAGAACCCATAATGGGGAAATGAATATAATGCAGAAATTGCTTTACACAGGACTTGTTCTAACTGAGCTGAGATTTGAAATTAGGTAGAGATTTCAAAGAGGAAGAGGTAAAAAGAAAGTGCTTTCTAAGGGTAGAGAGCAACTTATACAAAGTTATTTTGACTCAACCATAGAGTCTGTTGAGAGTGACATTTAATAAGTTTGGAAATAGAAACTAGAGCCAGGTTGGAAAGGACTTTAAATGTCAAACAGAAAAGTTTATGTTTGAATCTATAGGCAAAAGAGAACTACATTGTATTGACAAAATAATAGTGAAATACTAGCTATTATTTACATATTGCTTTTTAACATTTGCATAGAAGTGTAGTAGAGTAGATAGAGAATTATGTTGGAATCGGTATTCATACCTCACCTTCTAAGTATACAAGCTAAATCATCTCCAAATAAGACTTTTCTCTTAAGTTACAGCTTAGTTGCATCCTCTTTATAGAATCAAAAATTTGAGGCTGAAGGCCATCTAGCCCTATACTTTTATTTTACTCATAAGGAAACTGAGCCACAAAGAGATTAAGTGTTTTGTTCAAAGTAATATACCTAGGAATCAACAGAGCTAAAATCCAAACCCAGATCCTCCAAGTGAAATTTTGCTAACTTTCCAATGTATGACAATGTTTTAATGATTGAAAGTTCTGCCAGCAAGATGTTCCTAATTTTTGATCCTTTCATGTTTAATAGCATATTTCTTTTTAATTATAAAAGAAAATATTTTAAATAGTTTTTTCATGTATGAAAAAGAAAATACTTCACTAAAAGGTATGTGTAGATGTCTCTCCATGCATGTGTGTGTGTGTGTGTGTGTGTGTATGTGTGTATATATATACACATATATATAAAATCATATTTAGTATATATATACACATATATGTATATATTATGTGTTTATGTGTGTATGCAGATATGTGTGTATATACAGTAGTTAGGGGTACAGTGGATACAGCTGAATCTGAAGACCTGAATTCAAATCAGGCCTTAGACACTTCCTCTGTGACCCTGAGCAAGTCATTTAACCTTGTTTGCATCAGTTTCCTCATCTGTAATATGATCTGGAGAAGAAAATGGCAAACCATTTAAGTATCTTTGCCAAGAAAATTCCAAATCACTAGTCAGAAATTACTGAATAACAAAATATATGGGCATATGTGTATATATATATATATATATATATATATTTGTATTTTTTCATTTAGATTTAGGACAAAATTCATTGATACTAGTGACTACAGTCTGATTAAAAATCATCTTGGAAGCCTAAATAGAGAACAAAATATATCTGAGACCTTTCTCTCTTTCCACGTGAGCTGAGAAACAGTCTGATTTGTGCCATCAGTTATGTTTTGGCAAAGGTTAAGAAACAGCCTTTCAAAATCACTTAATATCAGAGATGTTTAGGCCAATTGTACAAGCAATCTTATTACTACTTTCTTCATAGGTGATTCAGACATGATGGGAATTAAAGAGTCTCAGGAGAGATAGATGTAAAGTCTTTATTATTGACAGATAATGGGAAAATGGCTGTCACCTTTGCCTTGAGAAAAGAACAAGCTTAAAAAAAAAAGAATGAACAGAGTAAGAAAAAAAAATCTCTTAAAAGTATAATGTAATCTTCTGTTTTAAGGATAAGCTTTAAAGGTCTTCAGGTACAAAGTGTGATTTCCTAAGTTTATCCTCAGTATGTAGAAGGGGAAGAGAAAGGAAGAGAACAAACATTTATATATTTGCTATGTGTTAGGCACTAAGTACTTTACAAATATTATCTTATTTGATCTCCACAATATCACTGATAGGTAAGCACTGTTATTTTCCTCATTTTACAGTTGAGAAAACTGAGACAGACAGAGGTTAAGTGACTTCTCCAGAGTCCCATAGCTTGTAAGAGACTGACGCTATATTTGAACTCAGATCTTTCTGACTTAAGGCCCATCGCTCTATCCACTGTGCTAACTAACTAGCAGTACATATTCTGATAATTTTTCATTATTATTTCTAATTTAAATATTTTATTTTAATAGAGAGGCTCTTAGAGATTCCCTTCTAAATTATTATGACCTTCAACCTCAATTTCCTCCCTAATAAATGAGGAGTTTGATAAATTTAGATTCCTTCCAGACCCAAGTCTATGACCCTTTGACCTAATACCTGATAGAGGCTTGTGAGCTATAGGGATAGGTAAGGAGACCACTGGGTTAGACTATGTCTAGAACCCAAGAATTCTCATCTCACCAGAGTCCTTATTGAACCACTTTGCATTAAGAAAAGTTGAGAGCGCATAATAATAGAAGGAATAGTCTTGCTTTCCCATGTCCTCTGATCAGATCATATCTGAAAAAAATATGCTCATTTTGGGTCACCCCATAACCTTCTGGAGCCTTTCATAGTCCACAGAAAGTAAGTAGGTGTGATGAGAGAATGGACATCATGTCACATCAGTATCCTTGTTTTCTCTGTATATATTTGTTTGCATGTTGCGTCCCCCACTAGATTGTAAGCTTCTTGAGATTAGGGTTGCCTCCGTTTTTATGGCCAACTGGCTAGTATAGTACCTGGCACATAGTAGGCTCTTAATAAATGTTTATTGCTAGATTGATTGTGCTTTACCCTGGAAGTAAGATAAGGGAAATAGGTATCAACCTATTTTCAAAAATTGGTGTGATGATTATGAGAAGGGGACTTAGTTTTATTTTCTTTCATCCCAGAAGGTAGAACAAGAAACAAAGTTCCAATGAGACTGATTTTCTGTTTGTGTAAGAAAACATTTCCCTAATAATTACAACTCTCCCAAAGAAGAGTGAACTACATTGGAAGGTAGTAGAGAATTTTAAGCAAAGTCTGGATGGCTCCGCATTGGCGGCCCTGTAGTCCGATCAGAGGGATAGAAGATTCCTATTAGGGACATTTTGGACTAGATGACCCCTGATGTCCCTTCTAATTCTGAGATGCTGTGAAGAATGCATAGTTACTATTTACATTCCATTTCTCTTATTGCATATTCATTCAATGCATGAACTGAAGGTCTCCCCCAGTATAACCTATCATCTCTTTGAGAAGACATAATTTTGTTATGGATAAAAAAAGTTATTATTAATATTACCCAGAGCCATCATCTTTTCCCTTTACACTATGTATTCAGAAAGAATGTAAGAATAATTAGGTATAAAGGTGAAACGTGAATAAGCCTAACACATTAAAATTGCTTTGAATAGAAAAAAAAATCTCCTGCTTTTCTTAAATGATTGCTTTCTCTCCTTGCCTTATTTAATATAGCAGATTGACCAAACTGTTTAATATGCTCTTTATTTGTAGCATTCTTGTTCTGTTAAATACAACATTGCTGGTGTAGAATATTTAGCTTCACTTTTTGTTGTGGTAGCATTATGACCATATCGATTCAAAAATCAAAAGTTTATGAGAAAATTGAAATTGCAAGAAGATATTTACTGATACTCACAGAGAAATGAATCTCAAAACCAAATCTTAGGCATTTCATTTAATGTTTGATAAGAAAATAACTAGTTCCATGAGTGCATTAAAACTTTAATTGATCAAATTGTGTTATGAAGCAAAAATGGTATGATGCTCTAGAGGAAGTTGTCACATTAAAAACAGAAGGGATATGAACATGGAAACATTTACTGCTTATTAATGACATCCTGAGAGTTGTGGAATGTGAGGACAACCTGCTTCCACCATATAACCTGAAGCCAAATGTATCTTGCTCACACTTTCTCTTTTCTCCAAAGACCAAACTATATGTCTAAGGTGTTTTTCAATTGTTTTTTTTTTTTTTTTTTGGGGGGGGGGGAGTTTTAACTCATTAGACTTGAAATCTAGAAGATGTATCTTTATGAATTCAAATCTGGCCTCAGATTGATACAGCTGTGTGACCCTGGACAAGTCATTTAACCCTATTTGCCACAGTTCCTCATGTGTAAAATAAGCTGGAGAAAGAAATAGCAAACCAGTCCAGTATCGTTGCCAAGAATATCCAAAATAAGGTCATGAAGAGTCAGATGCAACTAGAAAGACTACAACTACATAAACTACATTCTAATAGTCTAATTACTTGGTATTTCTTTTTTGTTTCTTTTATTTTCTTTTTCATTTTTACATATATTTCCATATGAGTTATGTTGGGAAAGAAAAATCACAACACAAGGAAAAAACATTAGAAAGAAAAAACAAAAGAAAAAAAAGGTGAAAATACTAAGCTTTGATCCACATTCAGTTTTCATAGCTCTTTCTCTGGATGAGGACATTTTCTATTGAAGTCTTTTGGAATTACCTTGGATCATGCTGACATTGCTGAGAAGAGCTAAGTCTATCATGGTTGATCATCACAAAATCTTCTTGTTAATATGGACAATGTCCTCTTGGTTCTGCTCTCTTCATTCAACATCAGTTCCTCAAGTCTTTTCAGGCTTTTCTGAAATCAGCCTGCTCATCATTTCTTATAGAACAATAATATTCCATTACATTCATATACCATTACTTATTCAGTCATTCCATAGTTGTTGGGCACCTATTTATTTTCCAATTTTTTGCCACCATAAAAAGATCTGCTACAAACATTTTTGCACATGTGGGTGCTTTTCCTTCACCATTTGGTGTTTCTAACTGTGTGACTGAACTCTTCAAACTATAGCTGTGCTCTCCACTCTTAAGAATGGACCCTTTTTTATTTTCATGACATTGATGAAATGAAAAGAGAAAACAGTTGCCAGGGAAAGAAACCTTTGATCAATATTGAGATGACCCAGAGAATAGTTCAGTTTGTTAGATGCCATCTGTCCTTCCCTCTATTGAGGGGAACAGAAAGATATAAAATTCAGGGAAAGTCCTCTAGACCCAGCCCTCATATTGCTTAAGGGAAGAAGAATCCCTCATCATGGGAGCCAGTGTTTTTATGCTGATAGCAATTATGCTTTCCTTGCCTTAAACCAAATTTTAGGAGGTAGGTGCAAACTATAAATTGTTTCAAGTATGAGGCATCAACTTGATCAAATTAATCAGTGACATAGCACTAGATATTTTCATTGGAATGAAGCTGAATAATTTCCTTTAAAAAAAACTCAGATTCTTTTTCTAAATTTCTAAATATTATTAATTTAGAAATTCATCCAGATTTCTGGTCACATTTCCAACTACTGGGGTGGGGGAGGAGAATCAAAATTCCCCTATATTAGACAAACATATATCTTCTAGTTGCTGCTGGGTCTTCATTGATGGATTGATTGCCTGATAACTTTTTCTCAGTCACTTTTGTATTTGGGTCTTTTTAGTGAGGATCACTTTTGCTTCTTTTGGAGAATATTGTTTGACTAAAGACCCAAGTGACTTTGGGATTTTTAGGAACAGATTTGTAAAAGGGGGTTTTCTGCCATTAAGGTGACAAATTGATGAGACCAAAAATGCTGTAACAGCTTTTCTGTACTTCAACATGTACTGTTGCATAATAAGATCTGTGTCAAATGTGCCGATTCTATTTCCACAATATATCTTACATCTTTTCTCCTTAGAACAGGCCCTTATCCCATTTCTCTCTCCTGGACTCTACTAACAGCCTACTAATTGGTATCTCTCTCCTCTCCAATCTATCCAGCACAGGACAGGTCAAAGAATTTTCTTAAAGCATAGTTACAATGTTTTACATTGTCACTGTCCTGAAGAAGAAATCCCACTGATTCCTATTTATGTAAAATATATCCTTCTTAACAGTTTGCTCCCGGGCTACTTTTGCAGGTTAATTATTTGCTACCTTTTAGGTACTTTCTCTGTTATATTCAAAGCAGTCTGTCTGCTATACCTGATACTCCATTTCCTGGCTCTATACATTTCTAAAGACTATCTCCCTCATTCTTAAAATGTTTACACTACTCGTACCTATTAAAATACCTTGTTTTCCCCTAAACTAAGCTCATGTTATCTCCTCTAGGAAGTCTAGCCTATTTTTTCTTTTTCTTCCTTTTTTTATTTTTGTTTAGCCTGTTCTTGAGTATAATCTCATCTCCTTTGCTATCTAACACACAGTAGGTACTAAATAGGTAGATAACTATTACTTTGAGCAATCATTCTTGCCTCCAAACACATTAGCTATTTTGTTTTAAAAAACTGTTTTCAAATACCCCTTCCTCTTGAGGAAAAGTTTATGCAGTTATAGAGATGGGAGATGGAATGATACATATGAAAAAGACATGAAAAAGGACAGGAAGTCCAGTTTGGCTGGACTACCTGAAAGAGAATAATATGTAATAAGCTGGAAATTATTGACATTGTGAAGCTAGATCAATGAGTGGCAACATATTTTATAAAATGCATAATAAATAGACATTTAAGGAATTATTATTCAAGGAATGCTTAAAAATCAACCCCTTCCTTGCTTGATACAATAGTACTCGTCTATTTTGAATTTTATCAGCATTGTGTTCTCTTATTTACTAACTGCACATAACCACTTTCGCAGAGATTTCCTTGATATTGATATTAGCTAAAGATAGCAGGAAACAAATCAATACACTATTACTTTGTGGGAGATACAGGAAAGGTTGTCAATGAAGGCTATTCTAAAATTAATGTTAATTGTCTCATGTAGGCAGAAAGTCTGAGAGAAGTTGTACATTTACATTGGAAATAAATTATGACAGTCAGAATGGAAAATCTTAAGATGACTTGCTAGAGACTTGTAAATTAAAAGTGTTAATCCATGTGTTTTAAAGTCATGAAAGATGTCATTTTGACATGTGAATAGGGTATTATTTTTTCCTGGCCTTTTTTTTATTTTCCATTAGGTGAATAGTAGACTTAGAATCAAGAAGACTGGCTTCAAATCCTAACTTGTTTTTCTTTTAGTCTCTCATATGTAGAACAGTCCCTGACACATAGTAAGTGCTTGGTAAATTGTTACTGACTGACTTGCTGACCTGCAATGTGACTCTGAGCAACTCACTTAACTTTCCTTTGCCCCAGCTCCCCCATTTTTAAAATCAGGGGTTTAGACTTTTGTTGGCTCAAAGGTTCCTTCTAGCTCCAAAGTCATCCTTTGAGTCAATGAATCTAAAATCTTGCATATTAATGAGGAAAAATTTAAAATTTAAATGAAATTTTATGTCTTAAGTTTTTTGTCCTGATTTCAAGGAGCAATCATCCTTTTAAGGAGTAACTAGCTGTTCCTGAACCATCGAATACATATTCTTTGACCTGTTTTTAAAATCATCAGTTCATTGATGGAATATTCCAATATGTACATGTTTGTTTTGCAAAAGAGTATATGAAGAAAATGTTATAAATTCTTGTTATTTTCCAAACTCAAGCACCATTTACAGTAATGGAACATTTGCTTTTGTCCCACTGGTGAACAAAAGCAAAATAATGAACACCCTGATGATAAGAAAGTAGAGTCAATGGGACTAGTACTATTTGAGTAAAAAATAAAAAAAAAATGGAGCTTTCACATATCCAAAAATAAATGGACAGCTTCACCAGTTCTCAGCAAGCTATTAGTGTGAAAAGATAAAACGACAGACTTTTTTGCTTAGACAAAAGATTTGTACAATAGCTCCAAACAGCTGATTTGCTAGATTCAAGACTTCATCTGGACTGCCATGAAAATGGTTTAGCTGTACCTTTCAAAGATATAAGAATCTGACACAATTTAAAAGACTATTTCGCCACTGTCAATCATAGCAGACTTGAAGATGTACAGTGTACTTACACATTATTTAGAATGTGCCAAATGTAGGCAATGAAGGGAAATCGTTTTGTGAGTATATGAAATTTGGATTACATAGATGCAGTATCCCCAAAACAGAGAAGAAAAGAGAAAAAGATGACATCATTGACTTAATTTGAAACTGTGATAGGGAAGTAGTATCAGTGATCTAGCCCCTGTTTTTTGTTTGTGTATGTTTCTTTTTAACAGTAGTGGTTAGAGAAGGATTGAATAAAGAAACCAAAAATAAAGAAGATACCCTGAGAGAATAGAATGAATACTTGGCTATTTCCCATTACATAAGGAAGGACCCACTTACTACCTTAGAAAAAACTATAATTCAGATCAACCCAACTCAAGCAAGAGGAAAAGTTTTAATTTTGGCTGCATGTGCATATATGTATACATCAGTACAGTATTATTCTAAATACACTACTATTATTCCTAAATTGAGAAGAAAGTAATATTCACTTCTTAAATGTAGCTGAAATAATAGAATAATTAGTTACATGAAAGCTTCTTTTTCAGGAGTGATTCTTAGTAAGCTAAAGAAAAAGTCTTTTTAAGAAAAAAATGAACAATAAAACTGGTGAAGGAGAGTATAGATTGGTAATTTTTTTCTTACAAAGTTATTAGCTCAAAATTACCCTTGCTAAGTTATTAATAACTGAGTTACTTTGTAATATGATGGAGTGTTTTAGCTTTAGGATATTGTTGTTTTTGAGGGGATGCAGTGTAGGGGATTTGGATAAAGACTTAATGAAGAATAATTCATATTTCTCAGAATTAGAAGCTCATGTTATCCATGAGCACTCTTTTCCTAATAATTAGTTAGTATTGTAAAGGGCATTCTGTACTTGGAATCACAAAGATTCAACTCAACTCTGGCCAAAATCCAATCCAAATAAATGTAGTTCAAATCTAGCCTGAGATATTTGCTAGCTATGTAATCCTGGGCAAGTCAACTCACATCTGTCTATCTCGATTGCCTTCTCTGTAAAGTGAGGATAATTTCTCAGGGTTATTGGAAGAATAAAATGAGATATTATTTTTAACATGCTTTGAAAACCTTAAAACCATACATAGAAGATAGTATTGTTATTGCTGTTATTATATCCAGAAATCTATGGACTAAAGGAGAGCATATCTTAAGTCAACTACATAAACAAGCAAGTGTTGAGAACTGTGGCATGGTGTTATGAACCTTATTTTTCCCCCCCTGGGTAGAGTTGAAATGAAAGATCCAGTTATAAGCATAAAAGACTCCTAATTTAAATTTAATTGTGGAAATTTTCAAACTCTTGCCTACATTCCCTAGTAAAAGAGTGACCTAGAAATGATGGCATTCTTGAATCATGAGGGAGAACCATAATTTATTTCCTTTTATTCTACAAAATAATGCTCCAATCCAGATGTTTCCCCACAGGGTAGTATACTCTTCCCAGATCAGCCAAGATATTCTTTTCATCCATCTGTCCCTGTTCCTCATCAGAGAAAGAAAGATGTCTCCATACATCTACATCTGACCCCTCCTAATCCCTGCTGTTTTGTACTCATATTACTCCTTGGAGATGGGCTTTTAAATTCCAAAGAAAGGCACTCACCTCTATAGGTATACTTTTTGAGTGCTATGCCCATTTACCATTTGCATATGCTATGTGTTTACCTGTTTCCCTTAAATTTGAGAACGACTCTTAGAACAAATTGGCACTGGGAAAGTCATTTAATTCTGAGCAGTAGACAATTCTGAAGAAAATTCACTTTGACCTGTCTTACACTCTCTGCCCCGAATTTCAGGCAGCTGATATCCTAGTACTTGTAGTAGAATCATGGTGGTAGCTTAAGTGGAAATGAAATCTCATTTTTGGAAAGATGCCAAAGAAGATGTCATGAAACCCAGGTGCCTGCAAAGCTCATAACACGCTTTGCTATCCAAAGCCAATGCTTCCTTGGAGTATTTTAGATTAAGAATGTTAATATCCAGTTCTCTAGGGGAAAAGCCATATAGATTTTTTAAAGTCTTCATGCTCTGCATAATAAGTAATACATTAACCACAAATATCCAACATTCTAAGGCTAAATATTAAAGACAAATGTTACTGATTGGTCACCAAGTTGACATTTCCTTGTTCTCCCTTTGGGTTGTGTAAAAAAAAAAAATCTAATTAATTCATTTTTTCATTCTAAGATTTAAAAATACCCAATACCAGAAAATAGCCATCTATGGTGAAGATTGAGGAACTTGCAAAGCAGCATCTGAAAGACAAAGATAAATGTATTCAGGCACCTTTGAATAGACAAGATATTAGTTTGCTCCTTCTCCAGAAACAGAAGAAATAAAGGAATTTTTATGTTGGAAGATCTTTGCCATTTTAAACCTATCATATATATCCTGTCACTGGGTTATAAGTAGATATTTCTTGAATTTCAGTGGATATCTTTCTCTGGACTTATCTCCTACTTCCCCAAAATTTAATTACTGAAATTTACTGAAGATTATTAGACTCTCCTACTAAGGTTTAGGCTGCTATTTACCCCAAGGTTTGTGCCCCTTAGTGTCCTTGTTAACCTTCTCTCTCCCTCACTCTCCCAGTAGCTAATCAATTGATGAGTTTTATCCAGAATTGCCTTTCACAATATCTTTCAAATTAATCCTTTTTTCTCTGTTCACATGACCAATCCCATTATGTAAACCCTAATCCCTCTCTCCTGGATTATTATTAATAACCTCTTAATTATCTCCCTGACTCCATTCTCTTCTCTTTCTATTCTGAACTCTACTAAAAAACAATTTCCTGTGACTGACAATTTGACTTCATTCATTCATAGACAATCAGAAGATCTCTATTGCTTCTGCCTTATTTTTCTAGCTTTATTTCACATTAATTACTTTGAAGAACTCTACCTTCTGGCCAAAGTGAATGATTTACTGAAGCTTGAACTTGACATTCCACATGCATGTGATGAGTTCCTTCTTTACCTTCAATTCTCAGAAGCCCCTTAAACAGACACTAGCTACTTAGCCTCAGTTTTTTCATCTTTAAAATGGGGATAAGAAAAGCACCTATCTACCAGAGTTGTAAAGATAAAATAAGATAATGTTTTAATCAAGTGTTTTGCAAATCTTAGAGAATTGTAGAAACAATATCTATCTTTTTTTCAGACCAAATGTCTTGTTTTTTCAACAGATCTTTATATAGTGTGATCTTGACGTCCCATCTTATGGGACATTTTTTGAACAACTTATTATTATCCTTTCTAAAAGTTGGTGTCTAAGAGTTGGGCATAATAGACCATACCATAGATAATGCAGATATACTATAACTTTCTAATCCTGAATACTATACATCTCATAATACTACCTAATCTCTAAGATGTCCCTGTTTTCCTTCATGTCCCAGCTAAAACCCCACATTCTACAAGAAGCCTTTTCCAATTTAATATATGTATGTTCTTTCCATTGATTATCTCCTGTTTAGGATATCTCATCTGTACATCGTTGATTGCATGTTGGCTCCTCCTTTAGACTATGAATTCTTAGAAAAGAAGGACTTCTTTTTTTTAATCCCTTCTTTATACCCTTGGCTCTTAGCACAGTGCCTAGCACATAGTAGTTACTTAATAAATATTTATTGTCTAACTGAGTTATTATTAATTGCCATATCAATCTCCTGATTCAACCTGACTCAACTCCTTACACTCCACTAAAATTTAGGATTTCATCTAGCTTCCCCCCTTTTGGGGGGAAAAATTGAGATAATATTATTAAATAGTCTAGAACAAAGTATGGGTACTCTGCTAGACATTTCTTGCCAAGTTTTCATCATGCAGTTAATGATTACTCTTAGTGTCTAGTCATTGAATTAGTCCTAGATTCATCTGGCCATTTAGCCTCTCTCCCTTCTCTCCAAAAGGCTAAGAGAATGCAAATCTTCTGAATAAATCTTAGTACATAATATCTATACAATCCTACTGATTTATCAGTTCAGAAAGCAGTTCTTCATGAAGGAAATGATATGAGTCTTTTATGATCTGTTTCCACCTAAATATTGTAGATGGAAGACTGGGTGGAAAATAAAACTGACAGAGAGACAGAGGCAGAGAGAAGTTAGAATGAGGATCAGGTTTGGTGTAAAGGTGATCTTGATTTTGGACAACTTGAACTCAAAGGTTTAGTGGAATTTATAAAAAAAGATTTCCTGTAGGTAGATTAAGGTACAGATTTGGAGATGGCAGAAGAGGTAGGTAGTGAAAATGGATATTTGACAGTTGTCTTCATAGAAATGAAGTTGTCAGACTAGGTAACAGTGCCAAGGGATAAAGTGTAAGGAGATACCTCCCCCCCCCAAAAAAATAAATAAATAGATGAAGGTCCCGAGGGAAAAACTTGAAGAATTTCAGCTTTAGCAGTCAGGAAGAGAACAATTGACACACAGGAAGAAGAGGTAGTAGGGCAAAAAAGAAAGTGATAGCTTAAAAGCCAGAGAAGGAGAGAATATGCAGAAAGAAAGGGATGGACAGTTGCTGCAGAGATTTAAAGAAGAATGAGTCATTGGCTTTAGTGATTAGGTCACTGGATCTTTTAAAAGAGAAATTCATTAAAATATTAAAAGAAAAAGGGATTTAAAGGAATCAGTAAAATGGTGGACAGTGAAGAAATGGAAGCATAGGGCATAGGTTAACATTTTTTAGAATTTTATTCTGAATGGGAAAGTGAGATAGTTAATTGATTGGATTAGGAGGATTGAACAAGTGAAAATAATTTTAGGATTAGGGAGACTTAAAAGTGTTGGCAGATGAGATGATAAAATAGTTAGGTAGAAATAAATGGAAGAGACCAGAGCTGAATATTGGAGCAGAGTTCTAGAGAAGGCAGGAAAGAATTAAATTGTGTGTCCTGATAAAGGGATATGCTTTCATAAAGAGTAGAATGTCTAATCCATAAGGAAGAAATGGGTGAAAGTACTTTGGAGAAGTAAACTTCTCAAGCAAAAAAGAAAAGAACGGATACATTAACAAAAGGAGTGGATTTGGAGTCTGGGGACCTGAATTCATATGCTGCCTGTCACTTAGTACTTCTGTGACCCTGGTCAAATCATTTTCTCTTTCCTGTCTTAATTTCCTCATCTGTAAAATGTTCGGACTAGATGGTCTTTAAGTTCTTTCATTTCTAAGTGTATTTTCAAATGCTTCCTATCTGAAAACTTCAATATTGAGTTAAGAACATTTAGTTTTGATTATTGATGGGAGGGCATGGTGATTTAGAGGCTAATGTAAAGAAAGGAAAAGTTTTGAAATAGTCTTGACAGTTTCTTATATAAAATCAGGCATGGAATAGAATAGATTGTTGACCAGCCCTGAGGGCCCAGATGAGGTTATGTACCATATTGTGGAAATAATTGTATTCAGGTACCTATAATGGTCTTGGATGAAATGGATGGACACACAAGGCGGTGCCCAAGCCATATTAAATGAAGTATAGATTTGAATGTCATCTGGTCAATTAGTCAAAGTAAATACCCAAGTCCCAAGAATGTACTTTGGTGTCAGAATTACCCACCTTTCTAAATTAATTAAATTAACCAGACAGTTGACAGTCTATGCTTGGTGTTATAGAAAAATGAAAACATAACCAAAGTGTGACCAACCTAGAAAACAGACTCACATAACTCTTCCAAATCTGTTAATGCTTTACTTTAAATTAGAATGAACAAAACTACAGAGGGGAAATATATGGATCATTTTCCTGAATATATGTCAAGAATTTTTCATTGACTAGCCAAGAAATTTCAGAGAGAAAGTACATTATTGTTTCATCTCGATTTTATTGGGAAGTAGAGGTACAAATGGAACAATAGAATGGTTAGATATCCACACTCAAAATTTCTTCCAACCCGAGGCAGTCCAGGAGTGACATCATCCACTTGAAATATCACTTTTAAAATTACCCAAAACATTTGCTAAGCATTGGGATGAAATTAGGGATAAAAAGTTATGCTTTCAAATTAAGCATAACTATCTCCAGTTCTTTGCTTCATAGAACATATGGTTTATCTTTTAATTGAGAACTGTTCATTTCAGTCAGAAAGTCCTAGTTTGATTTTCTTATGGAGTTGACTAGAGTATTTGTATATCTAGAAAGAAGATGATGTGCTTGTTACTGACAAAATCTTTCTGTTTAAATATTAGTCTTCCACTATCTCCTCCTATACACACTCACATTCATTTTCCTTTGTTACAGTTTCACTCATTATGGTTAATTACATAATATTGTGTTATTGTATGTGTAAAGTTTAGCAACAATATGATATGTCATTTGTAATTTCCAGGAGAAGAGGGGTGTGTGTGTGTGTGTGTGTGGGGGTGATGGGGAAGAAGCTATAGAAGCTGTAATCTTCCTTTTATCAGAAACATTTTTCTTCCCAGTAAAATGATCTAGAACTTTAAACCTCATCAACCCTGCCTCTGGTTTTGATCATAGGATAGTTGTAAAGGCTGGTATTTTGAGCAGCTGAATGGATGTTGACCTTGTTAGCATTTAATGGTAAAGAAGCTGTTCTTCTGTATTAAAAAAAAAAAAAAAATGCCACCTCCTCACTACATGCATTTTTTACTTCTCTGAAAATAACAGATGCTGTGATAACATAGGCAGTATTGAATGCATAGAATGAAATTCAAATGTGTTAAGCTGGTAAAATATTTATATTGAATTTCTTTTGCTGGTGAACAAACACTTTAAAGTACAGAAAATTTCACAGAGCTTCTGAAATTAAAATAAATGTAAAACCGACAGTATTTTTGTACTACAGCTCATAACACAGAGCTTGGGATACAGAGGTTAGTGATGCTTAAGAAAATTCAGCACAGTTGTTTGTTAATGCTTCCCTTCAAAGTCACTGAGTTCATTAGCAAAGAATAAAATGAAGATCTTCTATGGGACTAATATCCATGTAACCAAGAATAAAATTTGCCCCTGGAGTTGAGCAAAAACCAACTAAAGGCAGATTGTGTCCCTTATTGTCTCTACTTTTCTTGGAGATTTCCCATAAACATTGCTGATGGTTGAAAAGAAAAGTCTATTCAGTCTCATTTTCTAGGCAAAGTATGTCTTTTTTACAGAAGAAGCACTTAATTGTTATTGCATCCATAGAATAAGCTAACTATCACAGGGGGACACATCGAAAGAAATAGTCTTTTCATAGCCAGAATCTTTACCATCTTCTAATCTCTACCATCAAGATGGCTTAAACTAGAACTGTATTATGTGAGTCAAAAGTATGGTACATTAAATTGTTTCAGTCTGTCTTCCTCCATGATCCTCCTGCAGTATTTAAGGTTTTCTTGGAAGTCCACAAGTCCACCAAATATCTGAGGGTTGGTCCCCAAAGGAATTTAGCATTTTTATCATGATATTCCTTTTTTTCCCTCTTATACTTTGAATTAAAATCATTATTTAATAACAAATCTATAAAATGTATCCCTTAGTATAATTTCCTACTTGTCTTTTCTCACAGCAAAATAAAACAAGCTATTTTTCATTTATGTTACTTACTTGATAATGGTTAGTTACTAATCTTTTTCATGACATTGCTACTAATGAAGAGGCAGTTTAAAAGGGAAAAAGATCCCTGAACTCCAAGGCTATAGCCCTGGGTGCTTATCCTACTGATCATGCTAAAAAAACTGTGAGCAGGTGTTTTTCCTTCTCCAGACCTCAATTTTCTCACTATGAAATGGAATCATACTTGTGCGCTCTCTTCTTCTTGCATTCTTTGGGAAAGAACTTTGTAATCTTTAAAATGTTACAAAATGTTTCTTACTTATTATATCAATAATGTTAAATTTGACATCCCTTTACAGAAGATTGGATGCCTTCTTTTAGGATGCAGAGAAATATTTATTCTGTATCTATTACTTCGAAAGAATTTTTTCATGATTTTCTTTGGTCCAATGCAAAGAGCCCTGGTTCTTGAATGAAAGGTCACAGGTTTAGTTCCAGCTTTGATGCTTACTATGATAACCTCCCCAGTGTTCTTTCTTCATCTGTAAAATGAGGGGTCTGGGTAAGATGTTAGGTACTAGGTACTGCCTAGTTCTAGAGCTATAACCTGTAACTTTTGATCACAGTTCTCTTACTTAGCCTTCTTTCTCTATCCTTTTATTATTTTTCATGAATCACATCAGACCATGTCAGTATTTAAATGTGAAATCTGAACAGATACACTTATAGATATGTTTTAGCCATTGGTGTGGCTGAGTTGGATAAAGACCATTGAATCCCAATATGATTACTGCCTTTGATTTTAAATACACTATAGGTCAAGTGGAGATTAGTTTTGATGCCTTTCTCTTCCTAACTATATAAACCAAGTTTTCCTTGCCTAAATGGCACATTAATCCTTTCTCATGAGTTTATTTGTTTAATTTGTGGCATATCACAAGTACGGGTAATTCTCCATTCATATTGTTAATTTTACAATTTTGTTAATTTTTACATTTTTCAAGACTATTAACCTTTTGGGTTTAATGCATTGCATTGAACCAAAACTCTTCTACTCTGTCTTTTCCCTTAACCCCTCAGTCCCATTCCCCGTCTGCAAGTGGATTGCTTTTTCCAGGTTGATTCTCAAATATATATGATATCTAGCTAGCTATGTCTCTTCCCTGTAAAAGTAAATAACTAAAACTTTGATCATTTTTAATATTGCTATAAAATCTGTTAGGAAAAAAAAAGCGTTGAGAATGATTTTTCCTAAACGGGTAAACATTGCTGATTGTATTTAATGTTCTTTTGAGTTAATTCATAAGTAACTGTGAAATTTGCCCATTTGATTACAATTTGTCCATGAAATGTATCGTGTAATTTACAAAACTTTGAGTATTACATATCATTTTGTCCTTTTATAATAAACACTTTAACAATACTGCTTATTTTAAGGTTCAGTAGCTGAATTACATTCTCTTCCTTCCTTTGGTGAATGAACACACATTATTCACTCAACAACCCAGCAGACATCATCACTGAACAATTGAAGGAGCATTAATCTTGCAATAAAAATAAAAATTGTGTATTTCTGTTATGGGGAGAGCAGTGGGCTGTGCTGATTCCATCTTCTGGTGAATTCAGTGTGGAGGGAATTTTTTTTCACTTGTCAAATTGCTGTCATTCTCATTAAGGATTAGAAACTTTATATTCCCTGCATTCATAACAAACATGCCAGGTTATTATCTGTTGAATTAATTTATGACTTCAAGAATCAACAAGAAAGGTATATGCCATTATCCAAAGAAATTTTAAGATACCCCAGTTCATCTTCATATGCTTTTATTTGTTTCTGAATGCATAAAAAATTTTTCAAAAGTTTTTTTTTGGTTTTATTTTTGTTTTTGTTTTTAGAAATAATCTTACATATCTGTGTGTATCTGATCGAATGAATTTGATTTTTCTTTTTTGAGCTCTGAAATCCATTAGCTATGCAATTTTTTTTTATTTGTCAGTGATCATCTCATGATCTAGTTATAAACTAACCCTGTAATTTCAGCAGTCCATTTTCAGACTGCTGAACTGCTAGAAATTGAGGCAGCTATACTTCTCCATCATGATCTGTTGATAAAAAATAATGAATGTAATTTGCTGATATAGTTTATTTATATGTTAGCCAAACCAATGACCCATCCTTTCCTATGATGTGCTACCTATGAAGCACATGAATGGGTACATCATCGGTATGATTATGATTCTCTTACAAAGTGAAAATAACTTTAGTCACTTCAATTAACATTTACTTAGTGCCTACTATGTTCAAGAGATGCATTGTGGTATCGTAGATGGAGATCTGACTTCAGAATCAGTATGACCTGATTCACATCCCATATTTGACATACATGCACTCACTCTGTGACCTTAGGTAAGTCATTTAATTATTCAATGTCCAAAGTAACTATCTTTATTGCTAAGTTACAGGGAAGATACCTACTCTGACTACATTAGTAGAGGAAGTTCCTCACTCCCACTGTGAGTTCTTGAGAGTAATGAAATCACAAATTCAGTTTAAAACAGAAATGATTTTACTAGGTAGGTATCAGAGAAGCAAAAGACAATCATGAAACATGATTCTATATTCCCACACAAAGCATAAAATATTCCCTTGCTTCTGTATTCTGAATCAAGGCTTAAAAAGTTATACAACCTTGGTCCAATCTCTTTTCCTAACACTTTCATACAAGATAGCTAATTTATTACTTAACTATTTCAAGAATCCCTGATTCTATACATGTAGATGCTATTACCAGTGATGGATATCACACATCCTCACCATACTTTAGTAAATGATTTCAAAAATTGCTTTGTCCAAAAAATCCATATCTTAATGACCAATATATCTGTGATAATCCTATTCTAATCCTAGTCATTGGACCACAGGACATCTTAAGTTCCTTAATGAAGGCTTTTCAGTTTGTAAGAAACTCCCGGAAAGTGTATTGATAGGGACTTTACAAATCTCAGAGTCAGCTCTGCTATGATGAGCCCCATTAGGGAATGACTTTAATGGAGATCCTACTCTTTATCATTCAAAAATCAACTTTAAGGACATGCCTTATTGATGAGTCAACAGTGTCATCTTAATTTACAAAGCATAGCATAGTTTCATTTCTCATTCACTCCATGATTAAATTATTACTGTTTAAAAACTTGCCAAAGAAATTTGGTTAATTTCTGTCAGCATAAAGAAATAAAGTGTTCTGCACAAGTGATTTCTTGACCCTCTTTCCTTTTTCCACATGACTAGAGGTGATCCTTTTATAAGCCAAACTTTTAAAAATATTTTAACATTGTTGGTTATATTATTAGTTTTAAAAAAAAAAGAGGTACCTTTCTTTACCTTTTTCATTTTTAAAATTATTATAAATAAAACTTTATATCCTTCTGTGTCTGTCATTCAGTGATGTCCAATGACTAAACCAAATGCAAATATATGATAAGAACCTTCTCACCAGAATATTGGCCCCCATTACACACACACACGCACACACACACACACACACACACACACACACACAGCTTGGTACCTATCTGCTTTGAAATTCATTGAATTCAGTATTTATATATTTTGATGAGGAAAAAAAAATGCTTCAGCACTTGATTTGGTTGGCAATCTGGACATTTGGTTGTTGTCTTGTGGGGTTGGGCAGGTGTATAGCCCAGCCCTGCTGCCACCATTGCTATTTCCCTCAGCCCCAGGCAGCTCTTCCTTAGCCAAGACAAATGTGCACAGGACTAGTAGGTTGGAGCCCAGTGCTGATGTTTTGTTAATCGGTAGACAGATTGTGGGACAATTCTAATAGGTGTATGTAGCTACGACACATAGTCTCCTGGCTCCCCCAAAAAAAAGTACTACTGGAAGAGGCTTGGAGCTGCAGCATACTCAGCAGGAGGAAAAGCAGCAGCAGCAGGAACAGGAGGAGCATCAGTGGTCCAGGGAGTGGAACCAGAAGTCCTGGCAACCCCCTAGCTACTGGCCAGAACCTTGAGTGGCAGAAGGTAGGACCACAGGTTCCACCTTCACATCCAGAGTTCTTCCCTCCTGCCCCTCCCTCTCAGGAAGCTTGGACAATGTGGGGTGGGGAAGAGTATAAAGATTGTGATTCCTCTCAGAAAATGAGTTTAATTTAGAAGGGAGGAGCCCGACTGGGCTGGGCTGGGTTGGGCTGGGCTGACCTGACTTTTTTCTCTGCAGCTAGAAGCCTTGTTTGACCCTTGAGACAATTGAATGGAGAGGGATAGTTTGATTGCAAACTGGAAATGTACTCATAATAGGAAAAATTCATTTGATACTCATCATTTTTGCCACTTGTCCTGCCTTCTGAAATTAATAAATACAAGTACTGAGGTGCTACTGTGTATGTGTATCCATACACACATATGTAGATGTTATATATGTATATGGGTATATATACAGACATACATATGTGGGTGTGTATATATATGGGATGGGGGGGGAGATAGAGATATATGTATATATATAAAAATATAGTCCCTTAGTTTGTAAAAAACTCGAATAACTTCTGATAGTAAGGAGTCATGAAGACCATTTACTAAGTTGAGAGATGACTCAAATTGAAAAAAATGATGGCTCTCTGAAGTACTGAATTAATTAAAACCTTTTCTTTCTGACAAAGTTGCCATTATCATTTTTTTTTTTTTTTTAATGTTAAGCTCTAATTAAGCAGTATTCTTCTGGTGCTCTTTGGTTATGTGGGATGACTTGCCCCTTTCCCAAGAGAGCCAGATGACTTGCCCTGATTATTTGTGTTTGCTTTTTAGTAGTCTTTCTCTTCCCTTTGTTGTTAGATTGTCATTTATCTTCTTTAGTCTCCCACTAGAATACTTGACTGCTTCAATTGGAGGCTTCTCATTTGCTGTGAGCTTTTAACTATGGTTATTAGAATTGTGTATCAGGTGAGAGTTATTAAAGCTTTGAGTGAGGTCAGAAGACTTCTTCTAGAGGTATAAGATATTCCTAGAGTTTGTAACATTTTAGTCACTTGAAAATATAGATGCACAGAGATAGATTGATAGTTATGTACATCACTATATATTTTTATCATTAACTTCTAGTACAGAAAGTTGATGTGAGAAATTTGATTTTCAAATTACTGTGGTTATGTTCTATATTTTTAAAAGTCCTAATGTTTCACATTGCCTCACTTCCTTCTCTGAAGTTTTGAATTTCCTTTTTAGTGTTCTTTTTGAATGAAAGATGGTAGCCACCCCCCCCAAAAAAAAAGAGTTGAAGGGAGGATTGTGGATTTCTTTAAGTAGTTTCATAAATTGGCAGCATGTAATTCCAAAAGCTTTAAAGTGCTCCACAACCTGACAACCACATATTAACATAATCCTCTTCTAAAACACTGTGGGGATGGATTCAGGGCTCTATAGTCCTAAAGAAAATTATTTATACTTAGGAAACTGCATTTTCTCTATTTGCAAAATCCATTCTTAAATCACATATCTCAAATTTAAAAATACATATTTTTGTGATCATGTACCTTTTATTCTTTATGGAGAACTCTTCATATATGAAATTTGATAGTCTTATATGAGAGTGTTTGTTTTTTATTCAGCTGTGATGGTGTCATTCAATAGAAAGAGCACTGTCTTAGGAGTCAGAAGACAGGCTTAAATCTTGCTATATGACTTTAGGCAGTCACAGCACATCTGCTGGCTTCATTTTCCTGTTTTTAAGTTGGGATGGGGACAAGATGACTTCTAAAATTCCTTCTTGCACTTAATCTATAATTTTTAAGTTTGAAAGGCTAAAAGGCAGTTTTTAATACCATAAAAGATAAAAATCCTTAGCCAAATGTGTATACATATATGCATATATCAGTATATACATGTTTCTGCATATATACATGCCCACATATATACATCATTTTTTTAGTCATGTCTTATTCTTTGTGACCCCTTTGGTGCTTTTCTTAGCAAAGAGACTAGAGGATCTTCCACTTCCTTCTTCAGTTCATTTTATTGATTAAAAAAAATTCATGCAAATATAGTAAATGACTTACCTAGTATCACATAGCTAGTATGTGTCTAAGGATAGATTTGGTGGGGAATGTGAGTTTTCCTGACTCCAGACCTGCATTTTATGCTATTCTTACATTCAATGCTCTGTTCCACCTAGCTACATATCCATATACCTATACATGTGTAATATATGTGTACTCACTCAAATATACATGCATGTATGTGTTACGTATGTATACATGTATGGATGGATAAATATATTTCTTAAACATTTTCCACTTTTCCCCTTATATCTATTTCTTATGCCTTCAGAACCTGTCAATAGCCAAAAAAATAAATACACAAACCTGGCTATCTCCTACCTAAAGGGTATCATAATCCTATATCAAAACAAGTTCTAAATGATAATGACCACAAATCATCAGATTTGCTGTGTATTACTGACAAAGTCCATTAACAAGAGATAGAAAGGTAAATTCCACTTAAAATTACTATAGACAAAATTAAATATTTGGGGCTACCACTTATATAAATAAAATTAGATCTAAACAATTAGAAAAATATCAATTGGTCATAGGTATATAATATAATAAAAATGACAATTCCACCTAAATCGCTCTACTTATTCAATGCCAAAGCAATCAAATTGCCAAAAATTTATTTTATGGAATTAGAAAAAAAAATAATAACAAAGTTTACCTGGAAGAACAAAATGTCAAGAATATCAAGGCAATTAATGAAAAAAGAAATACAAAGGATAGTGGTTTAGCAGTGCCAAACCTAAAATTATATTATAAAGCAGTTGTCATCAAAACCATTTGGTGCTGGCTAAGAAGTAGAATAATGGATCAGTGGAATAGATTAGATACACATAACACAATAATCAAGACCTATAGCAATCTAGTATTTGATAAATCCCCAAACTCCAGCTTCTGAAATAAGAAGTCACTATTTGACAAAAATTGCTGGGAAAACTGGAAAATAATATGTCAGAAACTCGGCATAAACTTACACACCCCATATACGTCAAATGGATACATATACGTCAAATATGGATACGTGATTTGGGCATAAAGAATGGTACCATAAACAAATTAGGAGAGCAAGGGATAATTTACCTATCAGAGCTTTGGAGAAGGAGGGATTTATGACCAAAGAAGAACTAAAGAATATTATGAAAAGCAAAGTGGACACTTTTGATTACATTAAATTAAAAAGTTTTTGCACAAAAATAGCCAGCAGAAACAAGATTAAAAGGGAATTACAAAGGTGGAAAAAAAAAATCTTTAAAGCCAGTGTTTCTGACAAAGGTCTCACTTCTAAAATATATAAAGAACTCTGTCAAATTTATAAGAATATAAATCATTCCCCAGCTGATAAATGATCAAAGGATATGAATATGAGAAATGCAAATTTAAACACCTCTGACAGCTCTGATGTACCACCTCACACCTCTCAGATTAGCTAAAATGACAGGAAGAAATCATTATAAATGTTGGAGGGGAGATAGGAAAATTGGGTCACTGATGCATTATTGGTGGAGTTGTGAAACAATCCAACCATTCTGGGGAGCAGTTTGGCACTATGTTCCAAACTGTGCATATGCTTTGACTTAGCTGTACCATTATTGGTATTATCTGTATCCCAAGGAAGTCATAAAAGAAGGAAAATAACCCACATGTGCAAAAATGTTTGTAGTAACAAAGAATTGGAAAATGAACAGAAGCCCATCATCTTGGTTTATAAAGGTAATGGAATATTATTGTTCTATAAAAAATGATGAACAAGACTGATTTTAGAAAGACCTGGAAAGATTTACATTAACTGATGCTGAGTGAAACAAACAGAACTAGGAATATGTTGTAGACAGTAACAGCAAGAATGTGTGATGATAAACGATGAAAGGCTTGGTTCATCTCAGTGGTTCAGTGATCTAAAGCAATCTCAATAGACTTTGGACAGAAAAGGCCATCTGCATCCAGAAAAAAACTAAGGAGACTCAATGTAAATCAACATATACTATGTTCACTTCTTTTTTCTGTTTTTTTTTTTTTTTTTAATCTCTCCCATGGTTTTTCCCTTTTGTTCTGATTTTTTTTTTATTCCAGCAAAATTCATAACTTATCCTACCTGGTTTCCCCACCTCACAAGTGAGAAGGTTAACTAGATTGCCTTAGAAGTACTGTCCTGTTCTAGGTTTATGATTCAATAATTTATCTTTAACAGTTCTCTATCAGAATTTCTGTGAAAAGTCATCTCCAAAACAACATGTCTTTACAATAAATGTTTTAAATATTCATACTTAAGTTGTAGAAAGAAAAGCAGTATTTTCAACTGAGCAAAAATGGAAAATCAGTTTCAAGAGATTGATCAGAAGAGTCATGCTCTTCTTTGCAGCCATAGAATCAGGTGTAGAGTTGTTAGAAGCCTCAGTGGATCTCATCTTCACAAATTACTTGAAAATAACTGGAGCTTCCATTTACCAAATGTTTGCTCCAGAAGCTGTGGAGAGAATTGAGGACTCCAGAAATTCATCTTTCTTGGCACATTTTTGGAGGAGTGGTCTTTAGGACCACTAAAGAATGGTCTGTTGGCTCAGTGGTTGTATTCTGTGTCTTCAGTCAATTTGGCATTATTTTATTATCTAAGAACAAAAAATCTTCTACAATTTTTTCGCTACCATCCCCCATCCTCTTACACAAAGACTGAATGAAATAGTGGTATGGGAAAATTCTTTCCTTCTTTCTCTGTCTTTAAGGGCAGAGAATAGAAGCATGGCATTCTGTTCCAAGAATAAATATTTACATATCTACAATATCTATTCATGAGTTTCAATCTTACTGTTAAATTAACTGTCAGTTTATTGTTTGTGTATCTTTTATTTGAGGAAAAACAAAGTAATAATATTTTGAAAAAAAAAAACAAAACAGACTTCAAGGAAAGAAAACTGGATTTAAGTGCCCTCTTTGACCCTGAAAGTTCTTAACCTCCCAAAGTTCTCATTTGTAAATTGGAATTAATTCTTACCTGGACCTCTCCTATTGAATTGCTGGGAAGAAAATGCTTGGAAAACCATAACTTATGAAAGTTTTGTACTAGCATTACTATTATTATTCAAGCTTATCCATGTTTGTATGGAATGTTAAATGAGTAATATAATGTTGAGGGCAGTGAATTAATTTATTTCAGTTTAATTATACTGAGCACAGGGCCACTAATGTAGCCAACAAACAAATATTTACTGTGCCTCTTTCAGGTTCGAAGCAATGTGCTATGTAAAAGATATACAAATAAAATGAATGAAACAGTCTTTATTCCTAAAGAGCAACTTATATTCTAACTGGGGACACAAGAATAATATACAAAAAATAAGTATCTATTGATTCAATAAAGAGAACAAATACAAGATACTTTAAGATGGAAGACCCCAGTAATTGAGGGGTTCAAGTGTAACATAGAAGGTTTTACTTGGTCTGTACCATGAAGGGAAGGAAGAATTTGAGGTGGAAATGAAGAAGTATTGCATAGTAGTTCTGGGAATTGATCATTATAAAGGAATAGACAAGCGATATATGTGTATGAGGAACAGAGAAAGAATATGACTATATTGCTGGTGAAGGAAAGGGAAAATATAAGATGAAAAGATAGGCTGAAGTGAGTTAGTATTTAAAAACTAAACAGAAGTATTTATAATTGATTCTGTAATAGGTAGGTAACAGGAAGCCATTGGACTTAATATTTTGAATGAGGAAATGGTATGTCCACTTGAGGAAAATCACTTTATCAGCATGGACTGATTCAAAGAGAGACTTAATGGAGGAAGACCAATTTGGAAGCCTTTGCAATAATTTATATAAAATGTGATGAAAGCCTGAATTAAAGGGGTTAGCTGTGTGAATACAGAAAGGGTCAGATGCAACAGATATTTTTGGAGTAGAAATGGCAAAATTTGGCAACCAATTGGATATATGGAATGACTGAGAATGAAAAACTGAGGATAGCACCAACATTATGGATCTGGGAGATTTTGGAGATGAGAATAAGTATGGTATTTTTGATAGAACATTTTACAGAGGCATGGCTTTGGGGGGAAAGGTAATTAGGTCATCTTTGATATGTAGAATTTGAAATGCTTCAAGAATATTCCATTTGAAATATGCAATTGGTAATTGGTGATGTAGGACTGAAACTTAGAGGACTGGATAGAACCATATTTCTCAAATGTCTTAGGATCTATAGAGGCAACTAGGTGGCTCTGTGGCTAAAGCATTAATCCTAGAGATGAGAGGACCTGAGTTCAAAAATGATCTTAGACATTTACTTTATGATTCTAGGCAAGTCACAACTCCAGTTGCCTCTAAAACGGGATTAGTGTTGCAATTTAAGACTTTTATAACTTAAAATTGCAATACATAATACCCTATATAGCTAAGAAATCACTGGTAACTTTGAAAAGAACAGTTTCAGTTCAGTAACCCAGTCAGAAGCTAGATCCCTAAGAACTTAGAAGTACATGTGAGAGAAGGAATTGAAGTCATTGAATGAAGCTGAGTTGTCTTAAAGGTTTGGCTGAGAAAGTCAGGAGACATATGGGATGATAGTTTGCAAAGAAAATAAGATCTTATGAAAGATTATTTTTTAAATGAGGAACACTCTTCTCTATATTAAAGACAATGGTAAAGAAATTATTAGATAAGGAGAGACTGAAATTTTAAGAGAGAGAAGATTGATTTTGGTTGCATTCTGTAGGAGAAGTAGGGTGGAGATCAAGTAAGTATAGTGAAGAAAAGGCAGCTATGTGACCCAATGGTTAGAGAGCCAGCGATGGAGTCAGAAGACTCATCTTCTGGAGTTCAAATCTAGCCTCAGAGACTTACTGATTATGTGATTCTGACCAGGCCACTTAACCTTGTTTTCCTCGATTTCCTCATCTATAAAGTGGGCTGGAAAAGAAAATGACAAGCAACTCTAGTTTCCTTGTCAAGAAATTGCAAATGGGGTCAGGAAGAATCAGACATGACAGAAAATGACTGAACAGTAGCACATATAGAAAGGGATGGCCTTAGCAAAAAGCCACCTCATTTCTGGATCCTGGGGGAAAAGGAAGAGAGAGTGAGAGATGATGTCAAAGATTTTTGAAATGAAGAAAAGAGGGGAAAGAGAGCTTTGGTCAAATTGTCATTTTTTTCTTGTTAAAGTAACAGGTGAGATGTTTGGCAGAAGGCTAAAAAAAAGGAGAAAAAGAGAGGCAGAAAGAGGGGAAGCAGGCAATCCCTGATTGAGGAAAAGAGAGAAAGTTTGGAAAAGCTTTTGTGTGGAGGGAGATAATCAAGAGCCGATGCATATTTATCAAGTGCCTATTATGTATTCTAAACTCTTGAGGATACAAAAGGAGGCATTCCCCTCCCTCAAGGAGTTTTCAAACTTAAGAAGGAAGATAGCACATAAAAAGAAGTTGGAAAAAGTTGGAGTAGGGAGGGAGAAAGGGAGCATCATGAAGTCTCGGGAAATAATCTGTAGAGATATGAGTTTTAGGATTGATATTATCTTGTGGGGTCAAGTCCTAGAGAACAGCGGCTGGAAAATTATGAAGTAAATGCTCTTAGGGCGCTTCTTAAAGGGTGTGAGAGAATGTGCTCCAACTACAGGGAGAGACCCCAGCCACCAGGTATTGAGGAAATGTTAGTTTCAGAGTTGATTTTATCTTTCATAATGATTTGTTTCTGGGAGACAGATAAATGGGTAGGGTTCGGGACTTGGAGTCAGAAAAACCAGAATTCAAATCCAGACTTAAAATATTTACTGGTGTTGACTTTGGGCAAATCATTTAACCTCTTTTTCCATAAATGTGTTTTAAAAAAAAAAAAAAGGATAATAATAGCACCAACTTCCCAAGATTGTTGTAAGGATCAAATGAGATATTTCCCTTAGCACAAAGCTTTAAGTATAGAAGGTGCTATATAAATGATAATTATCATTAGTAATATTATTATTATTAAGCAGCAAGGTGGGACATGTTGTGATAAATGCCCTGAGTACATCCCCTTAACTGGTAGAGGATATAGGAGCAGGTTTCCAAGGTTTACCCTCCATGAACTGAGTGATAGAAGGATTGATAATCTTCATGAGAAAGAAGAATGAGTTTAAAAGGATTGAGTTTTTGGGAGAATTAAAGTAATTGGAATTTGTGGTCAGAGCAATATCAATATTTTTAATTAAGGAAATGGATCACTTAACTATGAGTATTGGTGAGATCCACTATGTGACCATCCCTTTATGTGGTTAAAGCTGTAGGAAGGAATAGATTAAGAGATTCATGTAAGTTAAGAATTCAGAGGTCCCAGAGTTTGAAGGACTATCAACATGGGAAGTGGATTTCCCTAGTAAAGGGGTAGAGTTGGGGTGGAGAGGAAGAGGAAGAACCATAATCTCATTAGGTAGACTGATAACTTTGTATTTAAAAGGAGGTAAAGATGCTGAATGCTGGTGGCAAAAGGATAGTCCAGAAGAGGGGTGGGGAATAATGAGTATTTCCATTCCCCTTAAAGTACTGCTGTGCTGATTAAGTGTTCATTAAACTCTGGTCTTTATAACTTCAAACCCAGAACTCTACCCATCAACAGATCAAAGTGATGGGAAAAAAGACTGGAGATAGAAAAGCTAGTAGATAGAAGAGAATGTGAGGGGAAAGTCCAAGATAGAGGGAGGTTTTTTCCCTATGGAATGAAAATTAAAGAGGGCACAGTGAAAGAAATGGGAGATAAAATGAGAGGTGACAGTTAGGTGTTGTAGTGCCTAGAATATTGAGTCTGGAGTCAAGAAGACTTTTACTATCCTGGGCAAACGTTTGCCTCAGTTTGCTCATCGGTAAAATGAAGATAATAGCATTTATCTCACAGAATTGTAGCAATTCAATTGTATAAAATTTTGCTAGAACAGAATCCCTAATCTTACTAAGTTTCTGGTCAAGGTCTAGCAAAAAAGTTTAATCACCTACTATTGTACAAGGCACTCTTCTGGGTTCAGGGAACACAAAGACAAAAAGGAAAAACAGTCCCATAGAACATGTATTGATAAGAATATGGGGAAGATTACATGAGAAATGAATAATAGTGCAATAGGCATGGATTTTTACTTTGCATGTGTGTGTGTGTGTGTGTGTTAAACATACTGTTACAATCAAGATAGGTAATAATAGATTAAATCTAACCACAGCTATCTTTATTGCTAACCACCACAGATGCAGCTTTGGGATAGATTCAATAGCACTATCTCTTACAACCTAAGATGGTCAGCAGCTACAAATCCCCTGCAGGCAGTAGTTACAGCTTTTTTTTTTTCTGGATATACATGTATATTAATATACATTTCTTTATGAATCATGTTGGAAGAGAAGAATCAGAACAAAAGAAAAACCATGAAAGAAAAAAAAAAGAAAAAAAATTAATATGACACGTATTGCATTCTCCATAGTTCTTTCTCTGAATGCAGATGGCATCTTCTATCCAAAGTATTGGGATTGTCTTGGATCATCGAACCTCTGAGAAGATCCAAGTCTTTTACTTTTATCACACAATCTTGCTGTTACTGTGTATACTATATTCCTGGTTTTACTTGTTTCACTCAGCATTAGTTCATGCAAATCTTTCCAAGCCTTTCTAAAATCAGTTTGTTAATCATTTTTTATAGAACAACATATTCCATTACTTTCATATACCATAACTTATTCAGACATTCCTCAATTGATGGGCATCTACTCATTTTTCAATTTTTGCAACCACAAAAAAAGCTGCTACAAACATTTTTTCTGCTTGTCTTTCTACATACACCAACTCCTTCAATTATTGCCACAAGTCTCTCCACATAAATAGGCTTCTTTTATTCTAACTCCATCATGGACCAGCAGCCTGCCTATTGTGTAGGTGCCTTAAAATATCTCCAAAGAAATGTTTTGTGTTTTTTTTTTTTTTAACCATTCCTCATTTCAGATGCTTCCCACAGCAGAGAGCCTGGGAAAAATCTCTCAATGATAAAGATCATAAATTCAAATTTCTTCTTGAATTTTTTTAACACCCTAATCACCTGACAGTTGTATTTGAGTTCTTTTGTAAATTGGTCTCAAAATGATTTAGTTGGCTTCTATAAAAACAAACAAGTTAATAGTAGGCTATGTTGTGAAGTGGATAAAATACTGGACCTAGAGTCCAGAAAACTTGAATTCACATTTGACTTCAGACATATATTAACTATATGAATCCCAATTATATTCCCACATACCACAGGAAGTCTTCTCTGACCCCTCTAAATTCCAGTCCTTACTCTTTTAATTTTTTCCCATTCTGTAAATGCAAACTATTATTTATATACATGTATGTATGTGCATATATGTTCATGTGTGTATATTTGTGTGTGTGTGTGTGTGTATGTGTGTGTGTGTGTTTGTGTGTCTGTGCATGTATATCCCTCATTAGATTCTCAGCTCCTGGCTCTAGTCAACAATGCAGTGATTCAAGGAAGTTCTAATAGACTTGGGGTAGAAAATGCCATCTATATCCAGAGAGAAAACTATGGAGAGTGAATATGGATTGAAGTGTAGTATTTTCACTTTTTTGTTTGTTTTCTCATTTTTTGGGGGTTTGATTTTTTCTTTCACAGTTTGACAAATATTGAAATATGTTTAAAATAATTGTACATGTGTAACCTATATTAAATTACTTGCTGTCTTGGGAAGGGATAGAAAAATTTGGAACACAGTCTTACAAAAACAAATGTTGAAAATGTTGAAAATTTGTATTTAGAAAATAAAATACTATTGAAAAAAATTTTTTTTCACTGAATTTATCTAACTGGACCATATAGGGTATCAGGGTATGCACATTTGTTATAACAGAAGACTTATTTAAGGCCAAATGCAAATAACTATGAATGTTAACTGACTTAATGTAATGTGAAATCTCAGCTACAACATTCATACAAATGATAATTTAGTCTAAGTGCTTTTGTGTTCTGCTATATAGACATTGCTTGGCAATTTGCAGGATAATTGCATATAATGCTACTAAACAAATTTGTTTTATTTTGCACTGAAGCTGCCTTACCACCTCTTCAATGTGCTAAGAATATTTTTTAATGTATACTTCACATCAAAATATTCTATGGGTAACTGCTTAGTATGTTGAATATTTAACAGCTGCTAATAAGTCTCTCATCAGCTTATCATGTCCAATTTTTTATTCTTGCATTGCATAATTTACTGGAATCTATGAAAAGTCTTTGGAGACCTTTGTAGCCTATGATGACACTCAGTGAATACCTTGACCTACTCTAAAATGAAGCCTTTACTCTTCCTGATTTATTATAGTCATGCTCAGAAACATTTTCCATCTGGATATAATAACTGGGAACATTGGATCCTGGAATCAGGATCCATTCTTTGTTGATCATAATTATTTCTTTGCAGATCCTTTTTAAAAAATTCTAATGGGAATAATGTTTATTAACTGGCAGTTTTCTCATACTTTAGATCATTTATTTCCAACTCTGAGTAGCCTTTAACTTATAATTAGAAACTGCTTTGTTTGTGTGAGCTTTTTTTTTCTGATTTCATTCATATGCATAACCATTTTGATCATGGCCCAAAAGCCCAACTTTGCTGGAAAAATGTTGATTTAGCTTTTTATTTCCCCTCTTTTTATTTTCCTGTTTTCAGTCCTTCATTCAATTCAGTTGTAGGAAGAATGATTATGAATAATATGGTCATGATGTCAAAACAGTGCAAATTATATCCTGCTGCCATCTGGAATAGTGAAAATAAAAGCTTTATTTACACTGTTTTTGAAATAATAAACTTTATTTCCAGCCATTTGTCTTTAGTATCTGTAATATTGAAAGGAAAATGTCTCTAATTTGTTTTCTGATGGGTTAGTTTTATTCTGAAAGGTAGTTGACTCAGAAGCATGGTACTGTCCAAATGATTACCAACTGTCATGTTTCATTCCATGACATCTATTGTCTCTGACCGTTCTCTATTCCAATCAGTTCAAACCTTCACCTCTACTTGCCTAGACTGTGGTTAAAAAAAAAAAAAAAAAATCTTGACTAATCTTAGTATTTCCCCTTTTTAATTAATCCTATTAAACACTGCCTGAATCATCTTATATTAAGTTGAATTTGACATGCCATGGGGCAAATTCACTGAAATGTAGGCAATTTTTTAAAATTTTGAAAAATGCTTTTATTGAATAAGATCTATACTCTGTGGAAGGTTTACAGAAGTACTTGGACAAGAATCTCACAAGATAAGAAGTGGAAGAGATATTTCCAATGGTAGACAATATCAACACCTTTGATATCATGAATCTATTGATATGTTGGCATTGAAGTATAGAAAGTTATCTTTAACGTGTACTTGCTTGCAATGGTGTTGGTGTAACGTAAGTTCCTCAGTATTGTTTTATTTAGAAAGTAAACTTTGACTTTCTATCCTTGGATACCCATCAGATTATTGGTTGAATTTTTTTTAAGAATCTGCCATTACACAGAATATGATTTTTTTTCCCTGATCATATCATGATCTGTCACTGTCATATGTGCATGTAAGGTGATAAAATTATTTGTCTTGAAGAGTCATGTTGTTGTACCAAGATCTATATACCATTCATCAGCCTTTTTAAACTTGGTCCAACAAAGAATTTCTGTACCTTTCCAGTTAGCATCCTTTTTTAGATAGAGAATGTTATAATTGTAAACAAGTTGGGTTTGTTTGTTTATGTTTTAAGGATTGTGTGGATACATGGAAACAAGTAGGATTCTTTGCAGACCTTTGACCATTGTTTGTCATGGTCATGTAGAATTTTAACTGAAATTAGATATATGTAACTATACTTAGTCCATATTTGAAATTTTACAGTTATAGGCAACTTCCCCAAGAGAGCTCCCTCAACAAGTAAAGATTAACATGGGCTTACAATTTATTGGCATAAGAGGGTTGTTTAGAAACACTGAAAAGGTTAAATAATTTGCTTACAATCACATAGCCAATATATTTCAAACATTAAGCTAGGTACTCTTTACAACTCTCATCAAAGTTAGCACTCTATTATTATTCTGCATATCTCCATTTATCTGAACATTTTTGTGCAAAAAATCCCTTCTATAATCTAAGGAACACCTTTTTTTTTTTGGCCTTTTGAGAATTAAAAGCAATAATCCTACAATGGGAACAAATTATATTAAAGTTTGAATTAAGTTTTCATTTGTACTGAGACATTTTAGATCCTGAATTATGAACTCACAGAAATATGCTTGTCTTGTAAACTTTGAAGAACTCTCATTTAGTAATAATATTCTATCATAAAGAAACTCTTTGTAAATTTAGACTATCCTATTTGAAAGGGCAGAATTTTCCTCATATTACCCATTATCGGAAGGTCAGGTGTATTATTTCACCCATAAGATAATGTCATCCTTAAGAATCTTCTTTTAATCAATACTGCAACTCTGAGACTGACTGTGATGGATGGAGTCATTTGAATCCCAGATGTCGTATTCATCATGATATAGATCTTTTGATTAAAAAATATAAGGTCTATTACTTGCAATTTTGGGAGATAAAAATCAGAGCAAAAGGGGAAAAAAACATGGGAGAGATTAAAAAAAAAAAAAAAAAAACAAGTGAACACATGTGTTGATTTACATTTAGTGTTCTTAGATCTTTTTCTGGATGCAGATGGCATTTTCTGTCCAAAGTCTATTGGGATTGTTTTGGAGCACTGAATCACTGAGAAGAACCAAATGTTTCATAAATTGATCATCGCATATTCTTACTGTTATTGTGTTTAATATATTATTGGTTCTGGTTGTTTCACTTAGCATCAGTTCATGTAAATCTCTCCAGGCTTTTTTATTATCAGTTTGTTGTTTCATTTTCTATAAGAACAATAATATTCCATTACCTTCATGTATCACAGCTTGTTCAGCCATTCCCAATTGATGGGTATCTCATTTTCCAATTCTTTGGTACCAAAGAGCTGCTACAAACATTTTGAACACATGTGTCCTTTTCCCTCCTTTATTATTATCTTGGGACCCCGTAATGGCACTGCTGGATTAAAGAGTATGCACAGTTTAATAGCTCTTCAGGCTATTATTCCAGCTTGTTCCAGATTGCTCTCCAGAATGGTTGGATTATTTCACAACTCCACCAACAATGTATTAGTGCCCCAGTTTTCCCATACCCCCTCCAATATTTATCATTATCTTTTCCTGTCATTTTAGCCAATCTGAGAGGTGTGAGGTGGTACCTAACCCTAACCTTAAATTTGCATTTCTCTAATCAATAGTGATTTAGAGCATTTTTCTATATAACTATAAATGGCTTTAATTTCATCATCTGAAAATTGTCCATGCTTACATTAAATATTAAGAAAATAATCTTACACCACAAGTATTTCTTGATTTCTCTGCAGGAAAATGAAACTTATTTATCATCCTCAAATTTTTAATTACCAATTACTGGAGACCTATGTTCTGACAGAATACTTTTGCTCTAGTCACTGTCAATATTGGGATCAGCAATGAGTCACCCTGAATTTTTTTGGTTAATTTGACCACCAAGTACACAATGATTCTAAAAGAAGGATAGTGGTAATTAATGGAAATTAAATTGTATTCAATTCAATAGATAATTATTAATTCAGGTGTTGAGCTACAAAACTATATCCTGAATTATAGAATTTTATTGTTGGAAGAGCCCATCGTCTACTTCAATCTGTAATTCAACATGAATCTCCCTTGCAATATATTTTATAAGATCTTGCTCATTTTGTGAGTGTGTGTTTTAAATCAAATGTCCATTGAGGCAAAGTCTACCTCCCATGGTAGCCTATTCTATTTTAGGATTGTCAAAATTGATAGGAAACTTTTCCTTACAGTAAGCCTGAATTTGCTTCTTTCAAACTTGTACTACTTGTTCCTGATCTTCTCCCTTTTAGGATCAAAAATGTAATAATAGCAAGTCCAATACTAAAAACACTTAGTACTTGAAGAAAGCTAACATGTCTGCTAGACTGCTTTTCTCCAAATTAAATATCACAAGTTCTTTCATTTAATAATACAACATTAAGTTAAATGCCCCTCATTTGCTTCCAGTAAATGTTCTTTAGTTTACCTATGTTCTTCTCAAAATGAAGAACCAGTCATTGAATCCATTGCTGTAGATATGCTCTAAGTGGGGGTAATGTACAGCAGTATAACCATCTCTTCCTTAATCTAGATGCCCCTCATAACATAATCTAAAATTTCATTAACTTTCTTGGCCTTCTATATATGATTGATGGCTCATTATAGTGAATTTGGAGTAGAGAACTTTTATTCAAAACTTGTTTCTGCTACTTATAAACTAGAATAATGGACAAATCAGTCATATTTTTTAGGCTCCAGGTTTCATCTTCAAAATTAAGGGATTTAACTGATACCTGTTTACATTCCTTCTATCTCTAAATGTTTGATCTTAAAACAAAACTTCCTCCTCAGGGAGTTTCTTTTTAAATAGAAAACTTTTGACATGTGTACAAGTATCAAATAAGGTAAAATGAGGTTAAAAAAAAAAAAACATATTCAAATGAAATCTATAGGACAAATTTGATAAGGGAAAAAACACTTTCAGCTAGGGGAATAAAGAGAAACTTATGGAATAGATGACTTCAGGAAGATCTCTTTGAAAAAAGGAAAAATTCAATAGAAAACTCTAAAGAGGAAGTACTGTCCTGGCTCAATGGATCCACCTGGCTTTTCTTCTATCATACTTTTTTGGAATTCTAGTTTATATATTTGTTTCAGATGGCATTAACCCACATGTGATAAAGATCATTAAAAGATATTCTACTGAGATAAGAAGAGCAGAATGGCATCTGAAACCCTCATTTTATTCCAAATGAATTCCATTAATTGCTGAAAAAAGGGAAAGCTAGTAGAAAATAGAATATTGTATTATGACCATATCTTATGTGAGTTAGAGTAATAAACGATCATTCTCAATTACAATAATAAAAAGAGGGGCAGCTAGATGGTACAGTGGATAGTGTTGGCCTTGAAATTGGAGGACCCGAGTTTGAATTCAGCCTCAGACACTTAATACTTCTTAGCTGTGTGACTCTGGGCAACTCACTTAACCCCAATTGCCTCAAGGGGGAAAAGTTTTTTTTTTTGAAAAAAAAAAAGCATTAGATTTGCAACTGGAAAGGCTTTAGCACATCCCCTCCCCCTCCCTTTTTTTTTTTTTTTTTTTTTACAGGAGAGGAAACTGACAAAGGTGGTATCCCTTCCTATGCTTTCCCAGCAAAGCTGGGATTCAAACCCATGGCTTTTCTCACTGTATCATATTGTCCTTAATGTAGCTGATGATTTCCATGTGTTTAGTTTCAAAAGAGTGCTTGTTTCAACTCAAAACATAAAAAATAAAATCTTGAAAGCTAGTTTATGAAGGAGACATAAATCACCTTATAAAATGACTCATGTTGGTATATTATATGGCTAAATGATAAAGTAAATTCCAGACCCAAAAAGCAAGGCAATACATTTGGCAACACAGGCAAGAAGTGTTCTCTTGTAAAATCAGAGGAAGAAAGAGATAGGAAACAGAACTATTTCTAGACCAGAGGGTAGGTAGAATGGAATGGAATTTAGGCAAGAATTCATTACTTGGTTCACTTTAATAAACATTTATCTGACCTGAGAGACAAAGACAGACACATAAAATGATTAGTGAGCAGTTAGCTAATTTACAGGCAATAAGTGAAGCCAAAAAGTTCAGAGAAGGGGGAGATCCAGATTGATTAAAGTAGTTGGAGAAGACTTCATATAAAAGGTCAATAAGTAATTCTTATAGTCTCATGGGAAATTAGAAAAGGGGGAAAAAAAGCTATGGATGATATCTGTCTTCAAGGAATTTATAAAAGTTAATATTTAAACCTGTTTTAAATTTTGAAGGCTTATTTTCTTCTTCCCTAAAAATTTCTACATTTTATTTATGCCTTTTGTCTTTGTATGAGTCTCTTCCACTCCCAGCTTGAACCCCTCTTTGTGATGAAAAATAATTAGGCAGAAAATTACTTTATATTGATATTATGTACAATGTTCTTTTTGTCATGAGGAAAGCATCATTTGCTCTCAATTATCTTCATAGTTTTGTTTTTTTTTTGCTGAGGCAATTGGAGTTAAGTGACTTGCTCAGGATCACACAGCTAGGAAGTGTTAGTTGTCTGAGGTCACATTTGAACTCAGGTTCTCTTGACTTTAGGGCTGGTGCTCTATCCACTGTACCACCTAGCTGCCCCCAATCTTTATAGGTTTTTGAACTATATAGAAGTCATGTTCTTTTTCCAAATCTTTGTCTATATAATTATCTTATATTTTGTTCCTTGACCTATTTTCCTTTGGATCAATTTACACAAATCTTCCCATGTTTTTCTGAATTGCATGTATCATTTCTTACAATTCAAAAAACATCTGTTACATTCATATACCATAGAGGTTTTTTAAGTCATGTAATAAGAGGTATTCAATTTATTTTCAATCTCTATTTCCATAGAGGAATGCTATGAATGTTTCAATAGACCCATATTTTTATTATCTCCTTCCTTGGACTGTATGCCCAGGAGTGTCCTTGCTGAGTCTTAAAGCTAGTGAACTATTTACTCACTCTTTAACATAATTCTTGACCTATTATTTGTAAAAGGCCTCATTGGAGGATTTGCTATGGACTCAGGAATGGGAGGAACCACTGTGTTTGATATTTATTGAAATCATAAAAATTCCATAAAAGTTCCATTATTTTCTACAATTTCTCCAATATACATTATATCACTTTCCACACATTTTTGCCAGCTCTTTGGTGGAGAAATGCTTGGCTAATGATAAGCTATGGATGTTTTCTCTGCAAACAGACCTGATACTAATCCAGAAAAACAGCAGAAATTGTGGCACCAGGGTCAACTAGAATAATCCATTAATTTATTTAACAAACATGTATTAAGCTTATTGACAAAGGAGCATTGTAAAGCAATCCAATGAAGTCCATTTTGTGAAAATTATTAGAAAGGAAACACTTTGTTCTTTTGAAGCATCTTCTCTTTCCATCCTCACTTTGCATTAATCTCTTCATCTTTCTGTGCTCTGGTCAAAGTGGGCTGCTCCATGTCCCCAGAACACATAGTGTACTATCCTGTCTCTTTGCCTGCCTTCATACTATTTCTTGTGCTTCATTATCCCTTTTTTAGCTGCAGAATTACTATCCATTTTTAAAACTAAAGACAAATGCTACCTGTTACAGGGAGCCTTCTCTGCTGGCTTCTTCTTGAAGTACCTTCTTCCTGAGATCTAACAAATCACTTTGGTTTGCAGCTAGCACACTTTCATGCTTTATTACATATTATAATTATCTGTTTATGTGTCTCGACAGCCTACTAATCTAAAAGTCCTTAAAGGGAGATAGGAGACTATATCTTAACTAAATTTGTATCTACCTCACCAGTTAGTTAAGTGCTTTGCATATATTAAGGTACTCAATAAATATTAGTTTAATTTGAATCTCCATGAAAGCCTGCAAAATGTCTCATGGCATTTTCCCCCTTATAAATACACATTCTTCATATTACTCATTACTTTTCACCAGTTTCCAAAGCAGATCCAAACATTAACAAAAGTTTTACAGCACTGAGAAAAAAAAAAGTGCTGACATGCCTTTTTATTTTTTTTTAATGGAATCTAGAATGGAATATTAGGATATACCATTAAGACACCGAACAGATTCAAAGAATGTACTCTTATTCCAGGTCTATTGTAGCTGCCATTCCAAACAAAATATGTATTACTTATCCGATTCACTAAGCACAAGTACAAGTAATGTGCCCTTTAATGGCCTCTTGAAATGACAGACCAAATGGCTTTGTGAAGGTCAAGTCTGATTTAAATTGTTGATGAATTAGTAGCTAATTCAGCATGATTGAATATTAATATGGAACAGTGATAAGTAATGCAGTTTAAAGCTTAATGAGCACATTAATGAATAAGATAATTTTTTTTTCTTTTCACTTCATGTAGAAGTTTAAAGTTACAAGCTTATTGACAATTTGTTAATTTTTGATGGCAATCTTCCCTCCTATCCCGCCCAGTTTATGTGGTCAACATACAGCAGTGTATTGATTGGAGTACCCAGTCTCTAAAGCCCAGACACTTGAGGATCTGTCAAACATGATATCATCACATAGTCAAGATACTTTTGTATAAATCACTAATAAATTTAAAGGGGGGAAAAAGCAATTAACATCTTATAAACTATACCCACTGAGATAAGCATTCCAATTAGAAATTTCATTATTTCTCCAGTCCATTTTATGTAGAATACTGGGTTTTATTGCCAAATACCTGACAGCCAAATTGGAAACAAGCCACAACTGTCAAAGTATAACAGCTCTGACTATTTGAATCTGTTACATTGTGATGTTTCTCATGAAAATTTAATGAAGAGGGTGCTTTGAAAGAGGTTCTGTGCATAAGGGGGATGGATAGAATTTAATTACCCTTATTAAAAATAAGAAAGGAAAGCTCTTTACATACTCTATTCTATTAGTATGCAAGATAGATTATCTTTGTTGTGCACTTGTGTATATGAAAAAGGGGCTCTGGAGTGTTCTTTATGAGCCTAGAAGGGAAGGAGAGGTCATGCAAATGCATTAGAGTGTTTTTCTGCATGTCACAAGTCAGACCTTGTCAGTGATTCCCAAGGTAAAGACTTCACATCTTATAAATGGTTATTAAATCCAAATTTCTTTGGTAAGAGCCTAGAGCAAGTGGCCCAACAATCTAAACCTTTGACACTTGCTATTGATTGGTGGCAGATTTTGTGGCACTTAAAGAGAAATGCAAATCCAGATGAAAAACAGTTACCACTAGAGCAATATTTATATACATTAATGTTACTAGTGATTAAGTAGCCTGAGGGAGACAAGAGATACTGAGAAATCATAGCAACATCCCAGCAACTTTAAAGTGTTGTTTTGATATAAATGTATGGACTTAATAATGCTTTGAAAATATTCCATTTGATTTAACAATCTTTCTTGTTGTGAGGGCGATCTTTTTTAAGTATGTGATGTTGCTCCTAGGGCAGATGTAGCAATATTTCTAAGGTTACCCAGCCTTGGGAATGCCACAAACACTGCTGACTGTCTGATATCAATCTGTTGGTCAGTAATAACAGAGTTTCTAAGACAATCTAAGCCATAATGGGGACCCTAATATTGTTGGGGTATTTTATGCCTCAACATGTCCATAGAGTATAAGTTGTGGTAGGTCCCACTGAACTTCAAAGGCTTCTTGGGAAGGCTCAGCTATCCAAGCCTTAGCTTAATATGGAAGGGAATATCATTAGCCAAACAAACAAACAAACAAACAAAAAAAAACCTGGATTCTAGGTGATGACATTTTTATGTGATCCATGAAATAGGCAAAACAAAATAACCTTTGTTCTTGGGCACTTCCTTATCATGTATGAAGAAGTCAGAATGGTGAAAAGATGACAGAGGAATCACTCATTTCTAAATCTGTCTTCAAACATTATCATTTTTTTTTTTTACTACAGTTTGTAGTATTGTCCTAGGCACTGAAGGAAAGACATAGCTTAATTGAAATAAAGTTGTTGTTTTCTTAGGGTTTATACTCTATTATAATAGAGTGCAAAAATAACTCTAGTCCAAAGGAAAGCAGAATAAATTCATAAAGGAAGTTTTAATAAGGCCTAGTATAAGTGGTAAGAGAGAAGGGTTAATATAAGTGATAAAAGGAAAAGACGGAGTTTTTTTTTTCCCCCTTTCATCATCTCTTCAAGGTTTAGCACAGTGTTTGGCACATGAAAATGTATTAATAAGTATTTTCTTATTATTGTTTGATTTTGATTTATTGGTATGTGCAAAATCTAAAACCAGAAAAGGACATTGCCAGGAAAGACTTTTTGGAGGAGGAGAATTTGAATCAGGTTTTAAACAGTGGGAGGTGTGGGGGGAATCAAGTGAAACAAACAAAATCTATAAGCTTTGCAAAGACTCCTTGAAAATATCCCTTAGTTCTAGGTGAAGAAGGTAATTTAGTTGACATTGGACTACTCCAAGTAAATTATTTTTATCCTTTGAAGCAGTAAGTGTCAATAGCTGCCAAGCAAGATGCTTGATATTATAGCTTACATGCAATAGCAGCTATTGATCTTTTTTCAAGCAATATTAAAACTGCTACATAGATGTAAAAACACTGACAAAACCTTTAAACTCATAAAGAACAGCCCAATGAAATTCAAATGGAATAGATTGCTACTATTAGCATAGCCTACTTTCTTAGGTATCCCTCACCACTAATTCTTGTGTGCCTTGAAAGATAAGTCTCTGACTATATTTGTAATTCCAGAATAATTTCTAATTTTTGTCCTTGAAGGAACAGAATGGGGCATTAGGAAGAGCACTAGATTTAAGATTGGAGATTGGGTTCAAATCCTCTTTTGCTACTAATTATATTTGTTACATTGACCAATTACTTAACAACTCTGGGTTTTAGTTTTCACATCTGTAAAAGGGGGAAAGGGTAGAAGAACAAGATTACTGGCATCAAAACAAAATCACAAAGTGGTTACTAAATGCAGGGATGCCTGTTGCCACATGTTGAATTGGAAAATGGCATTAATATTTTCCATGTTCTATTGTTATTTTTATTTTATTTTGTTAGATATTTTTCAGTTACTCGATTTTAATCCTGATTCAGACTAAACTCAGGAATGTGGCAGGCCACAGTGCCAGCTGGCCCCATGTTGAATAATACTGTTACGTAGGTCTACATGCTAAAGAGATAAAAGGAAAAAGGAAAAGGACATTATGTGCAAAAATATTAGAACAGCATTTTTTTGTAGTGGCAAAGAATTGGGAATTAAGGGATTGATCATCATTGAGAAGTGGCTGTACAAGCTGTAGTATATAATTGTAATGCAATTATTGTGCTATAAGAAATGTTGAGCAAGATGGTTTCAGAAAAATCTAAGAAGGCCTATATGTAAATTGATGCAGAGTGAAGTGAGCAGAACCAAGAGATCATTATACACAGCAGCAACAATTTTGAATAATGATAAACTATGAAAGATTTAGCTATTGTGATCAATACAGTAATCCAAGAAAATTTCAAGACTCCTGATGAAAAATTCTATCCATCCTGAGAAGGAACTGATGAATTCTGAGTGGAAACTGAAGTATAGTTATTTATTTGTTTGTTTGTTTATTTATTTATTTGCAAGAAAGCTATTAAGGAAATATGTTTCGCATTATTTTACATGTAGAATTGATATATTGCTTGCCTCCTCAATCAATAGAAAAAGGGCTGGAGAGAGGGAGAGGATTTATAACAATTTTTCTAAAAATGAAATTACATATAAATAATAAGTTTAACAGTGTTAGAATCCTTACAAAGTGTTAACTCACTGGAATTGACAGAAAAAATGCTTATGTACTTAAGTTTACATCTTTGAGAGTTCACACATTAGACTTCACAAGTTCAGGAGATTCACAAGTTATACCTCCCACAATCCCACTCTCTGAGGAGGAGTCAACCTTTGGGTTCATACCTTTAAGAGATCATATATAAGAAGCTCTTAGAGCCTCAGTCAGAAGTGAGGCAGTGGAGGAGTCAGTTGAGGAGATTGAGAGCCAGAATTCAGTGGGGAGATTCAGAACCAAAATTCAGAGAGAGCTGGAGGCTGAAGCTGGCAGAGGCAAAGGACAAGCTGCAAGAGCTCATGGAACCAAGCAGAGAGGTCTCTAAGAAAGCTAACCAGGCTATTTTGAAAGAGACAATAAAGGATTGGAACTTTTAACATCTGGCTGCATTTGAGGTGATTATTGATTTGAACTGAAACTAAGACTACCTCCAGAAGTTCCCCAAGAAACCTGCTCCCAGAGAACCATTATATTTTTTGAAAAGAAGAGAGCACCACATAAAGGAAATGAATATAATGAAGGCCTAACTTGCATTGGAGATACTGAGACAAATAGCACAGAATGAGGGTGAAGGATTGTGACTTGCACTGGTATAAAGAATACCCTTCTGATGAAAAGTCTTAAAGTGTTTCGAATGATAAAAGCTCAAATATATATAGCACCTTACATTTTATTAGGAAACTCTTTATAACAATCCTATGAGTTGTTGTACAGTTGTGCAATCATCGTCACTTAATAAATGGAGACCTTGAGATTTAGAGAAGTATGAGTGACTTATCCAATTCCAGATGACTAGCAACTGACAGAGAGTAGTTCATGTCTTTTGACTTCTAGTAGCAGAGTACTGTTTCTTTCAGACATCCACATATTGACAGAGAAAACTAAAAATTAACATTATCTTTGTTGTATTTTATTTATTAAACAGTTTCCAATTACATTTTAATCTGGTTCCAGGCTCCACTGGACCAGAATTTTACATTTCTGTTCTACTCCATCTAGTATGCAGCTAATAAAAATATCTTTCTAACACACTCGTCTTACCATGTCACTTCTCTACTTACAGCAGTAGCATCAAACCTTCATTAATTGCCTCTCTTGCCCATAAGATAAAATGTAAATTCTTTATATTAGCATTTAAGGCTCCCTTACTTTTTCTGCTTTATTTCACATACCAGTTGACATACTCATGTTTTGTCCAAACTGCATTACCTAGTTGTTTATCCTGTTGCCTCCTACCTTACTACATCTACAATCCCCAAACCCAGAATATATTCCTTCCCAATCTCTTTAATCCCCTTGAAATCCCAGGTCAGATAACCCTTCTTTATGAAGCCTTTCCTGATTTCCACATATAAGATTGGCATTTCCCTCATCAAATTTTCAACAAACTTTGATTAGATCTTTTATTTGCCCCATCTCAATCTATTTCATATTTTATGTTGTTCCTGAGGTACCACCTTGTGCACAAAAAATACCTCAGAGAAGCTTTCCCTAGATTCGGTGTATTCTGTCTTCATCCTGTTGAATCTATTGGTCATTAGCCCTCCCCAATAATTTATTGTTTGTATTATTTGCATATTCATTGTTGTATATGTTTATTTTCACAAGCCAACCAGAGAATACTATTCATTCAAAGTAAAAGCATTGAATTATCTCACCAAATTAAAAAAATAGACTATCACCCTCTTACCCACTATCCCCCAAAATGCATGTCATACTCTTTCAACAGATATACCCAACATGAATTGGAAGAATGGATATACATAGAAAACATGGCTGATGGGAACATAAATAGCAGTACTGTTGGTTATTTCCATTAAAATAAAAAGCTTTCATGTTAAGCACTAAAAGCAACTTAATAAAAATATACATACATAGGAAATATTTACCTAAGAATATGTAGGAGCATATTTTAAGTTATTTGTAAAAAGACAACTCAGATCTCTGGTGCTACGGTGATACTCAGCCTCCAAATAGATCTGGGTACTCAGACTTCATTGCTCACTGCTGACCCTTTTCCTCTTCATTATTTGTTTCTGTTACCTATTGAGCTTCAAGTGGAATCTTTAGCCTAAGTTCTTTAATCCCCATAAAAGTAACAGTGTGTTCTGCCATCTCTCATTCATCTTAGTGCCCAGAGACTAAGCTTCAGCAATCTGAGGAAGGTGAAATAATAATATACTCAGTGATTAGGATAAAAAATTCGATGAATGCAGATCAGTGCATCTCTAAAAGTAAGGCTTGTTGAACTGTATTTGTTTAATTTATAACTGTCTTTTTTTTTTTGTATGTGTTCCAGAGGATCAGATTCCCCGGGGCTTCCCTACCATAGACATGGGCCCACAGTTAAAGGTGGTTGAGCGTACTCGCACTGCCACCATGCTCTGTGCAGCCAGTGGTAACCCAGATCCAGAAATCACTTGGTTCAAAGATTTCTTACCTGTGGACACAAGTAACAACAACGGACGCATCAAACAGTTACGATCAGGTAGGGTCTCGTTACTGTTTCAACTAACGCCTAGAGATTTTTCCCCCCTTTCACTATTATTTTATTTTGATTTAATTTTAGGTAATGATTTTTCTTCCTCTTTTCTTCTCTGTTATTTAATGTGTTGTCCATTTCTGTGATGTTGTCATAGCCTGTTTCAGAGTCTGTCTCTTTTTCTCTCTGTCTGTTTTGCAGCTTCTGTTTATTCCACATTGCTCACTGCTGTGACTGTATTTTTTGATAAGTTTTTTTTTTTTTTTAACTGCTCTTTGGCAGTATTTGGTGAATCCATTTTCTCCTCTTTCTTTATTCTTTCTTTCTTTCTTTCTTTCTTTTTTTTTCTGTTGACAAATTTATTTCAACATTGGACTTCATTCAGAACTTGCAAGGAGTACCAATGGTTATTTTCATGACAATCCCAAACTTTCTTATTAGATTCTAAAAACAATTTAATAAAAAGTGTGGTTTGTGCTGTCTTTTCCATATTTGAACCCTCCAAAGCTTAGCAAGTATGGACACACATCTTTCTTCTCACTAATACATAAAACACAGATTTTTTTTCTCCCCACGTGTAACCAGATATATTTTTAAAAGTTCTGTTAAAATTCATGAAAGCAAGGGGCCTTTTCCCCTTCTGAAAAAGAATTTTCTAACATATTAGCCACAGTAGTGTGCACCCACGCAAAAGCTTTTTGAATCCTTCAGTGTCTGGATCTACAGAAACCTGCTTTGGTGTAGATTCCAGCTTTTTGCTGCTCTCTTTCTCTCTCTCTCTCTCTCTCTCTCTCTCTCTCTCTCTCTCTCTCTCTCTCCCCCCGTTGCCCTTTCCTTCCTTCCTCTTCCCTTCTTCCCTAGTCCCTAGTTTTATTCTTTTGTTCTTTTTAGATTAGAGGGGGAAAAAAGATAATTCTAAATTTCTTAAATGTTAAAACCTATTCCCAGATAATATCACGGGGACTTATCATAAGCTGTTACCTTGGCATTAGTAATAATAATATTGGTGTAGAATAGTTCTTAACTGCCTGTTTTCCCAGAATTCTCAGCTTTTGACCTGTCCTGTGATGTTAAACCGTCTTGTTAACTGCCTCTTTGCTTGTTGTCAGCAGAATTGTATAGATTGACCTGTTAATGTAAATTAAGAATTAATTATTCACATGTGACATAGATTATTTAGTATATAAAGCTTTAACTCTGAAAACTTATGTGCCAAATTATAAGGAATATAATAATATTTTTATGCTGTCTTTCTTCTCTCCGTATTTAAATCTCCAGAATCTATTGGTAAGTGCTTAGTTCTGAAGCGCACTTCACCCCCCCACTAATTTCCATATTCAGAATATTATTATAATATTATAATTATAATTATTATTATTATTAAAATGCATGGCATGCATTTTACTAACAGTCAGTGTAGTCACCAGATTTCTAGTGGCGCGCACACACACACCTCCACAGGAATGTTGTAGTCAAAACACTTGTCTAGCAGAAACGATACACAAGTATCACATAAATGTAATGCAGAAATTGCATTATATAACCCCAAATGCAGTGTTTGTTTTCAGTTAGCTTTCAGTATATCCTATATAGTATA